>NC_138862.1:93750774-96150774 GCF_965194805.1 Balaenoptera borealis
GCTAGCTATTATAATTATTGTACAAGAGTTGAGTTTGTAAGTGACAATATATTTACTTTATAATATAAATACCTTGAAACAAGCACACTATTAACATTATCTTCATTTTAAAATCACTACCTTTATGAGCTGAAATGCAGAGACAAGAAGGAAGGAAGATTTATTGTATTAATTCATCTCACTCCCACCATGTTTCTAATCTGCTTTACACATCAGATAGCTAGAGTTTAGGGGTATCCCTGAAAAAAAAAACTACCGAAGGTTAATGTGTATCATTTACATGCTTCAGAGCATAAGCAAATTACTGGCTGGTCAGATCAAGGTGAAACACACTGGAATGAACTCACTATGGCCACGCCTCTATTTTAAGGCTACCTGTAAGGGGAAAAAAAAAAAAAAAAAAGATTGAAGCATAGCTATTTTAACAAATAGGGGTAGGAGTGATTAATTACTTTTTACTGTCATTCCACAGTGTGTCACCCAGAGAGCAACCTCATTTCTCCAATTCCGCTATAAATTTAATAGTGGTCACATCATGGCCTACTTGGCTGAAAAGCATTGCTCCTGAAACCCTGATGGTACTTTTCAGTCCACTGATGTGTGAACATAATTCTCTGTGTCTCTTAGCTCCATATACTCTGTCTCTCCCAGGGAGACACTTTAGTAGATCTATGTGGCACCATGTGGAAAGTTACAAGGGATGAGCTCTCTGATTCTTTCCTCTTTGATGTAACAAGATGAGAGAAAATTTAAAACCAATGGGTGTTATTCTATGGTGTAGATATTCTTTCCACTCTGTTAAGGGAGCATAAAAAGATATTTATTAAAATTGAAAACTATTAGTTATGAGACCACTGCAGTGTGAACATTTAGTTTGGTATCTAAAAAGGGATTGTAAAGATCCCATTGAAAAATTTGCAGGATAGGATGGTGGTTAGCCATTGTGCCTAAAGCCCATCCCTCTATTTGCAGTAACCCACAGGAAGAAATTTCTAAAAAGTAGGATCATCGCAAAGGCCTGCCAGACACCAGGTAGAATTTCCAAAAAACAAACCCTCAAGGAAGAACAGGTGATGAAAAGTAGATTATCACCTATATCTACTGCATGCCCAACTCAGAGACTCATGTTCAAGGACTCATTTCTGGGGCTCGAAGTGGTATTTCATCCCCTAATTCCAGTATTAGTACTCTCTTTTTGTATCTATGCATAAATGTTAATCCCTTCAACATTTAGGAAATGGAAATGGACAAGTAATGGTTTATTTCACCTTGAGATATGAAGTTAATGAGAAGAAGAAGTGGTGAAAGAAAGAGCAGTGAACTCCGGAGGTTGAAGTTTCTTTGGTTTTTGGGTTTTTCTCCTTACAATTCTCCCAGCAAAGAAAGTTCTATATGTAAGTTCTAACAGTACCAAGGTGAGCTGCAAGGAGAACCAAGAAGAAGCTACCAACCCAGTCTCTAGTAAACATTTGGCTTGGACCAAGCTCCTGTGCAGTCAGACCTTAAGAAAGATTCTACATGGTGAAAAAAAAAAAAAAAAAAGGAAGCATTAAACTCAGGTGGAATACTGAAGTCATGTTTTCCAAGAGAAAACCACTGGAAGTTTTCATGAGCAGTTCTACTGAATGTCCAACAGAGGTGTTAGGTACTAAGATTAAAAAAAAAAAAAAAATTCAGGAAAAGAATAATTTAGGACAATGAGCCTGATGTGGAGGAAAGAGGACTTTCCATTAAAAAAAAAAAATCAGTTTTAGCCCCTGTTAACTGGGAAAATCACTAGACTTCTCTTAGCATAAGTTTTTTTTCTGTTTAAAAAAAATTATATAAGTTTCAGGAGGTTATCATTATAATTCAACATCTGTATACTACAAAGTGGTCACCAGCACAAATCTATCCATCCATCACCATGCAGTTGACTTTCTTCACCCATAGGTTTTAATACCTGTCAAATGGGAAAATTTGTTTTATCTACTTTGTGGAGATACTAAAAAGTGAGATGTAATTATATACATGAACATGTCTTAGAAATTTAAAAAATTCATGACTAATTCATGGAGTCTTTAATATCTTTAATATCTTTAAAGATATTAGTCTTTAATATTAGTCTTTAATATCTTTCCTGTTTTAGAGATTGTCCTCTGTATTTCCGATTTGATACTATCACTTATTGATTCTTACTGCTTCTAGTTTAAAATTATGCTGCAATTTAATTTTTGATTTCTTTATAATTTCTTTATTTTCTTCAATTCCCTAATCTCACTGTTTCAAAATAACAAATGTATACTGCCTTTATAAATTATCTTTCCTATTTTGATTCAAGGGAACATCTTCAGAATTCAGTGCTAGGATGGGGAAAGAAATGCAGAACATGCCAAAACACCAGGCATCCATGACTGATCTCATAGAAATTAACAAGAAAAAGAGTAAGAGCATAAAAGACAAATGGTAAAGGATCTGAGCAGATAATCCATAAATAATGAAATATAAATGACTAACAAATATGCAAAAAAAGGTCTAGTCTTACAAGCAACTAAGAAAAGCAGGTGGTAACATTTTAAAGAATAATAAGAAGCCCACACTTTCTTAAAGAGTTACTGGCAAAAAAGATGGAAGTAAAAGCTATGGATTCTTTTCCTGAGTAAAGCACACAAGCACACAACACACTTCGATATAAGAAAAACTAAAATAAAAGCCCAGGACCAGATGGCTTCACAGGTGAATTCTATCAAACATTTAGAGAACAGCTAACACCTCTCCTTCGCAAACTCTTCTAAAATATAGCAGAGGGAGGAACACTCCCAAACTCATTCTATGAGGCCACCATCACACTGATACCAATACCAGACAAAGATGTCACAAAGAAAGAAAACTACAGGCCAATATCACTGATGAACATAGATGCAAAAATCCTCAACAAAATACTAGCAAACAGAATCCAACAGCACATTAAAAGGAACATACACCATGATCAAGTGGGGTTTATCCCAGGAATGCAAGGATTCTTCAATATACACAAATCAATCAATGTGATATACCATATTAACAAACTGAAGAAGAAAAACCATATGATCATCTCAATAGATGCAGAAAAAGCTTTCGACAAAATTCAACACCCATTTATGATAAAAGCCCTGCAGAAAGTAGGCATAGAGGGAACTTTCCTCAACATAATAAAGGCCATATATAACAAACCCATAGCCAACATCGTTCTCAAAGGTGAAACACTGAAACCATTTCCTCTAAGGTCAGGAACAAGACAAGGTTGTCCACTCTCACCACTATTATTCAACATAGTATTGGAAGTTTTAGCCACAGCAATCAGAGAAAAAAAAAAGAAATAAAAGGAATCCAAATCGGAAAAGCAGAAGTAAAACTGTCACTGTTTGCAGATGACATGATACTATACATAGAGAATCCTAAAGATGCTACCAGAAAACTATGAGAGCTAATCAATGAATTTGGTAAAGTAACAGGATACAAAATTAATGCACAGAACTCTCTTGCATTCCTATACACTAATGATGAAAAATCTGAAAGAGAAATTAAGGAAACACTCCCATTTACCATTGCAACAAAAAGAAAATACCTAGGAATAAACCTACCCAAGGAGACAAAAGACCTGTATGCAGAAAACTATAAGACACTGATGAAAGAAATTAAAGATGATACAAACAGATGGAGATATACCATGTCCTTGGATTGGAAGAATCAACATTGTGAAAATGACTATACTACCCAAAGCAATCTACAGATTCAGTACAATCCCTATCAAACTACTACTGGCACTTTTCACAGAACTAGCACAAAAAATTTCACAATTTGTATGGAAACACAAAAGACCCCAAATAGCCAAAGCAATCTTGGGAATGAAAAATGGAGCTGGAGGAATCAGGCTCCTGGACTTCAGACTATACTACAAAGCTACAGTAATCAAGACAGTATGGTACTGGCACAAAAACAGAAATATAGATCAGTGGAACAGGATAGAAAGCCCAGAGATAAACCCACACACATATGGTCACCTTATCTTTGATAAAGGAGGCAAGAATATACAATGGAGAAAAGACAGCCTCTTCAATAAGTGGTGCTGGGAAAACTGGACAACTACAAGTAAAAGAATGAAATTAGAACACTCTGTAACACCATACACAAAGATAAACTCAAAATGGATTAAGGACCTAAATGTAAGGCCAGACACTATCAAACTCTTAGAGGAAAACATAGGCAGAACACTCTATGACATAAATCACAGCAAGATCCTTTTTGACCCACCTCCTAGAGAAGTGGAAATTAAAACACAAATAAACAAATGGGACCTAATGAAACTTAAAAGCTTTGGCACAGCAAAGGAAAGCATAAAAAAGACGAAAAGAAAACCCTCAAAATGGAAGAAAATATTTGCAAAGGAAGCAACTGACAATGGATTAATGTCCATAATTTACAAGCAGCTCATGCAGCTCAATATTGAAAAAACAAACAACCCAATCCAAAAATGGGCAGAAGATCTAAATAGACATTTCTCCAAAGAAGATATACAGATTTCCAACAAACACATGAAAGGATGCTCAACATCACTAATTATTAGAGAAAAGCAAATCAAAACTACAATGAGGTATCACCCCACACCAGTCAGAATGGTCATCATGAAAAAATCTACAAACAATAAATGCTGGAGAGGGTGTGGAGAAAAGGGAACCCTCTTGCACTGTTGGTGGGAATGTAAATTGATACAGCCACTATGGAGAACAGTATGGAGGTTCCTTAAAAAACTAAAAATAGAACTACCATTCGACCCAGCAATCCCACTACTGGGCCTATACCCTGAGATAACCATAATTCAAAAAGAGTCATATACCACAATGTTCACTGCAGCTCTATTTACAATAGCCAGGACATGGAAGCAACCTAAGTGTCCATCCAGAGATGAACAGATAAAGAAGATGTGGCACATATATACAATGGAATATTACTCAGCCATAAAAAGAAACGAAATTGAATTACTTGTAGTGAGGTGGATGGATCTAGAGTCAGTCATACAGAGTGAAGGAAGTCAGAAAGAGAAAAACAAATACTGTATGCTAACACATACATATGGAATCTAAAAAGAAAAAAAAATGGTTCTGAAGAACCTAGGGGCAGGACAGGAATAAAGACGCAGACATAGAGAATGGACTTGAGGACATGGGGAGGGGGAAATGTAAGCTGGGATGAAGTGAGAGAGTGGCATGGAATATATACACTACGAAATGTGAAATAGATAGGTAGTGGGAAGCAGCCACATAGCACAGGGAGATCCACTGGGTGCTTTGTGAACACCTAGAGGGGTGGGATAGGGAGGGTGGGAGGGAGACGCAAGAGGGAGGGGATATGGGGATATATGTATACGTATAGCTGATTCACTTTGTTATACAGCAGAAACTAACACAACATTGTAAAGCAATTATACTCCAATAAAGATGTTAAAAAAAAAAAGAAAAACTAAAATAAATGAATTAAGTATTAACTAAAGATACTAGTTAAAAATAAAATTACAGAGAAACAAAGCAAAAACCCAAAAACACTTAGGAAAGAAGGAGGGGAAAAAAAATAACAAAGCCAACATAAAAACCAAAATCAATGAATTAGGAAGCAGAATAGGAGAATTAATAAATTAATCTAAGACTGTGTTGCTTTTAAAAAAACAAAATAATCAAACCTCTGCTATTCTAATTAAGAAACAAACAGAGAAAACAAAAGTATATAGTACTGAGAGTGAAAAGGGGAATGACACCACTGGTACAACAGGCATTTAAAATGTTCTAAGAATGTAATGTTTTTCACTGTAATGACATATTTTAGAGTCTGAATGAAACTGGTAATTTTCTAGGAAAATATAAATTAACAAAATTGATACAAAACACTGAAAACCTACACCGTATGATAATCAAATAAGAAAAAAAAAAGAGGTGAAATGAGCTGGGCTGAAATTTTTTTAAACTATTTATTTCCAAGTGTTCCAGAGTATTGAAAAGATGGGGATCTTTCCAATTTGTTTTATATAGCTAGCATAAGCCTGACACCAAAACGTGATGAACATAACTCAAAATAGATTATATATTTGGGAAAAAAATCTAATTATATATTTACTAAGTGAAAATAAATCAATATGAATTAGAACAGCCCAATTTTAAAATGAATAAAATTCATGAACAGTATACACATACAAATGGCCAATAAACATGTGCGGTTGATTTAGTAATCAAATTAAGGTGAGGTGCCTTTGTTACTCATCTTATTAGCAAAGAATAAGTAGATTAAAACATTGTTAATACGTAGTGTGCGTGAGGATATAGAAAAAAAAGAACTTAAATACCTTGTTGGTAAAAGTGTAAAACTTTTCTGGAGACCACTTTCATGATGTATATTTTCTAAAATATGTTTTTTGGGTTCTAATATATATGCCTGACTCGGCAATTCTGATATGTGAGAGTACATTATAACAGATAGAATATGAAAATTTAGAAATGATCAAATGTGTGGGCAAAGATGTATACACAAGGCTGTTCAATGTACCTTATTTATGACATTAAGAACTTCCAGTGCCTCTGGAGAAATTTATCACTAGGAAAAACATTAAATGGGGATCTGGTAAAATTATGCAGCCATTTAAAAAATGGTATAAATCTATATTTATTAATGTCCAAGATACAGTCAAAGAAAGAAACATAATAGTATGGATAATGAATAATATCATTTTCATAAATGGAAGGAGAAAGACATAGATAGATGACAGAGAGATGATAGACAGAGAACTAGCTAATATAGATATATCCACACCAACATCTAACAGTGGTCATTTTTTAATAATAGAATTATGGGGGCTTCCCTGGTGGCGTAAGTGGTTGGGAGTCTGACTGCCAATGCAGGGGATGCGGTTCGAGCCCTGGTCTGGGAAGATCCCACATGCCGCGGAACAACTAGGCCCGTGAGCCACAACTACTGAGCCTGCGCATCTGGAGCTTGTGCTCCGCAACCATGATAGTGAGAGGCCCGCGCACCGCGATGAAGAGCGGCCCCCGCTTGCCGCAACTAGAGAAAGCCCTCGCACAGAAACGAAGACCCAACACAGCCAAAAATAAAATGGATAAATAAATAAATAACAAAAATAAGGAATTCCTTTAAAAAAAAATAATAGAATTACGAATTTTTTCTCTTTATAATTTCTTAATTATCTAATTTCTAACAGTTTAGTACAGTTCTTTTCATTATCTGTGTTAAAGAACCAATTCTCTTTGGTGTTGGTTTTGTCCCAATCTGTTGTGGAATGATACTTTATTAAACAGAGTAAAAATAAATTACTAGAAAAAAATGAAGTAAAAATATGACATAAAAATACAAAAGCTAATTTTTATTATAATTTAACAAATATAATATTTCTCTATCAAACTGCTATGAAAGTTTCTAAATGCTTACTCTGTTTCTGTGCTTATCTCATCATGGATCAGTAGCTCAGGAAGTGACACTGTAGCACTGGTGTAGTGATTAAACACACAGACTCTAGGGCCAGACATCTAGGTATGAATCCAAATTACTGTGTAGCCTGAGATGACTACATAACTCTCTAAACTTCAGTTTCCTCATCTGTAAAATGAGTAATGAGTGCTATGCACTGAATGCTTATCCCCCCCCCCCAAATTCATATGTAGAAACTTAATCGTATATGTGATGGTATTTGGAGGTGGGGCCTCTGGGAGGTGATTAGGTCTTGAAGGTGGAGCCCTCATGAAGAGAATTTGTTCCCTTATAAAAGAGACCCAACTGAGCTCTCTGGTCCTCTTTCTGCCATGGGAGGTTACCATGAGAAGTCGACAGTCTGCAACCTGAAAGAGCGCCCTCACCAGAAGTGGACCACACTGCACCCTGATCTTGGACTTCCATGTCTCCAGAACCATGAGAAGTAAATGTTTATTTTTTAAGCCACCCAGTCTATGGTATTTTGTTATAGCAACCTGAACTGACTAAGACAATGGGCATGAAAACAGTGATTATCAAATGAAGTAATAGATGGAGTGCTCTTAGAACACTGCTTGTAACATAATAAGCACTATTTAAATGTTTGCAATTATCATCATTATAAAAAGAAGTAGAGTTAATAGTAGAGTTAATATTGGGAAATAAAGCCAGTAATTTAGTAGACTATCTTGAGACACTCTCCCAGAATGCAGTGGTGAAATAAATCAGAAAACCTAATAGACATGAAGAACAGAGATGGAAATGCAACTTAATTACTTTCTTAAGAAAGAAAACATGGCAGTTGGGAAGGGAACAAAAATCAAAGATGTAAGTGAAGAAAACTTTTCTAAGTTAAAAAAAAACACCAAAAAACAAAACCTGGGTATGGAAACACAAAGACCTTACCTCTTTCCAGGCAAAACAGATGAAAATAGAACACATCTGGATTCATGGCAGCAATAATTTTGAATTATTGAAAAATATATCACATGCTTGGGGAAAACAAAGAAATTTCAACACAGGAAGTTCTCTTAAATGATGTCTAGTTTAATCCAAAAAAGTATTTTTTTCCTCCTCTGCATGCTAAATATGAGAACATAAATGGAGAACTATGTATTTACAGAGAAACGGTTATGTCTCAAGAAACATACACTCAGCTACATTCCTTTACATGTATAAAGTCAGCAAAAATACATTCTCAGTAATGCCTGAGCTCAGAGAAGTTACCATCCACATAACCCCTCTTTGAAAAATTACTTGGAAGTGGGGCTCGCAAACTGAAAGATGTTTAAGAAAAAATAAATAATGAAGTCATAATACAAAAGGACCTGCCACCTTCTCCCTGTGAATATAACTAAGTACAACCCTCATCTCATGGCAAATGTCCTTAAATAAGAGACCACAATAATGAGAATCTGGAGAAACTGATGCATTCTTTCACAATGGCTGCCAAATAAAACTTCAGAGCAAACTTCATTATGAATTATTACCCTTCATTATAAAAATCGGTCTATAATTTGACAAGAAAAAACCCAAGAAAATTATTTCCCTCAGATATGTTTAATCTTCTCATCCCAAATCTCAGTTAAACATGATAATAATTGTGCTAAAACAAAAGGAGGGGGATAAAATGAAAGACACTTAAACCTTAACATGATTATTTTTTAATTAAACTTTACTTTGAGATAACTGTAGATTCTTATGCGGTTGTAGGAAATAATGCAGAGAGATTCCATGTACTCTTTATGCAGTTTTCTCCCACTGGTAAGCTCTTGCAAGACTAGTACCATCACCAAAATATTAAGATTCAGGCATTCCACCAATCTTAAAATTTCTCCAACTTTACTTGTACTCATGTGTGTGTGTGTGTGTGTGTGTGTGTGTGTGTGTGTGTGTATTTACTTCTGTGTATCTACCCACCAAAGTCAAAATACCTTACAGTTTACAGTTCTATCACTACAAGGATTCCTTCCTGTTGTCCTTTTATAACCACAACACCCATTCCATCCCTAACCCCACACAATCACTAGTCTGTTCTCTATTTCTATAATTTTGTCATGTAATCATACAGTATTTAACCTTTAGGGATGGGTTTTTTTTCACTCAGTATAATTCCCTAGAGATTCATTTAAGTTGTTGCACTATCACTCACTCATTCCTTCTTATAGATGAACAATACTTTACAGTATAGCTGTACCACCATTTGTTTAATCATTCACCATTGAAGGACATCTAGATTGCTTCCAATTTGGAGCTATTATGAATTAAATTGCTATAAACATTCACGTATGGATTTCTGTGTGAACATAAGTCTTCATTTCTCTGGGATAAGTGCCTAATGTGCACTTGTTGAGTTGTACAGTAGTTGCATGTTTAGTTTTTTAAGCACCTGCCATATTGTTTTCTCCACTGGCTGTACCATTTTACATTCCTATCAGCAATGTGTGAGTGATCCAACTCCTCACCATTCTCAGATTTTGGTGTTGTCACTATTTTTTATTTTAACCATTCTAATAGGTATGTGGTGATACCTCATTGTAGTTTTAATTTACATTTCTCTGATGACTAATGATGTCAAACAATAAACATGTCGAACATCTTTTTATGAGCTTATTTGCCATCTGCATGTCCTCCTCAGTGAAAAATCTGTTCATGTCTTTGCCCACTTTCAAATTGGAGTCTTTTTCTTTTTCTTAACTGTTGAGTTTTGATTCCATTATGGTAGAGAATATACTCTGAATTTCAGTATTTTTCAATTTGTTGATGTTTACTTTATTGCCCATGATATTCTCTATATCAGTGACTTTTCCATGGGTGCTTGAGAAAAATATGTATTCTGCTGTTGTTAGGTGGAGTGTTTTACATATATGTCAATTACCATTGGTTGATTGTGTTGCTCAGATCTTTATGATCTTTGCTGATTTTCTTTCTAGTATTTCTATCATTTGCTGAGAGTGGGATATTGAAATATCCAACTATAATTATAACATGAGTATATTTTAATACATTTTAGATTTTAATTGAAAACATAAAAAGGAGCAGATCATATGAAAAAGAAATGCAAAGGTTATATATAATACATAATTTATTATAAAAACATGAAGAGGGTGTTAGGAAATATGTAAAAAATTAATGGCAATTATACATGGTGATAGGGTTATGGGTAACTTACTCTCCATCTTTAGATTTTTTTATAATTTCCAAAGCAATATAAAAACCTTAAAAATTTCTGATTGGATGAATGATATATACTCTTATTTGTAGCTAATTGATAACTCAAATAATGCCACATTTTTCAAGATTTACTGTTCTCTCCTAGACCTTCAGGGATCACTTAAAATTATGTCCCAGGAATATGGTGGGCAAACACTCATCATACAATATTCTAATAAGGGAGAATCTATTAGCAATATCAATCTTATTAATGATGATACTAATTAAAGAAAAATGTGTGGCTGTATTTTTAAGAATGGGACCCATAATATAATATTTAATCTTGATTATTTCTGCTATTATTGGGCTTTATATTATTTTTATCTGTGTTTTTAAACAAAACTTGAAATTCCTTTTTGCCACAGTTTCTGAAAATAGGTTTGATATTTATTTCTTAAAAGAACTTTGAGATACCTTAGAAAAAGATTTTATAACTCTGAAGTATTGCCATCCTGTTTTCAGAAAACTATCAAATATATTTTGTAAAATATGTATTTTTTAATTAAAATTTGAGCTTGTGATTCTAATTTACCACTGAAATTTCATTTTAATCTACCTCCTCATGAAAACAACAACAATACACATAAGAGTCTTCACTGCATTTTCCCTTAAATATTATGCTTTTAACTTGTCCATGCTTCATTCAAAAATATTTTAGGCTTCTTTTCAAAACAAAAAACTAACACATAATTTTGTTTCCTAATTCAAAGTCTTCTCACTGATATACTATATCAGGTAGTTTAAAAGTTCTCGTTGCCTTATCTCCATGAGTTATTTCACCAAAAATGTAAAGTGTATAGCTTTAGACAAATATAATTTGAACTAAGTCACCCTTCCTACATTCAAACAAATACACCTCACATTAAAGTTCTTCATCTTCTACAGAATTAACTTCTCAGTCTCTACAAATGTCTGCATGAAAATTTTAAAATTCAGCAAAATATCTGGAATGTTCTTTATAATCCTGACACCAGTACTTTGTCTATATTTACTATAATTCTACCTTTAACTTCAACATATTTATAACAATTTGCAAAGCTTATTTCAAAGATGCCCCACTTTGGCAAACAAATAAAGCAACCTTTGATAAAATCAGAAAGTACTCTATCTTAGAATACTTGACTGATAAACCAAGATCACCACAAATATACATAAGCCTACCCAGCAGGCTGCCTGTTTTCCCATTTTAATGCGAACTGAAAAATTATCCCTGTCTCTCCTTGCTGTCTTATAGTTTGGCTTCATAAATAAAGTATACTCTTTAGTGTGTTAAGATTGATCATTTTATTCCTTTTCTGGCCTTGAATCTCACAGAAGTAGAGAATATTGCAGACATTAGATCAGGCATTTATTCTTCACTTTATCTCAATGTTCATAGACCACGTCTTTAATATTATTTAATCTGAAGGTCAGCTTCCTCTTACCACGTAGGATCTGAGTGTCCTTGTAGACGCTACTCCCTGAATGGCCCACACATTCATCCCATAAAAAGTGTGCCTGAGAAAGGAGACATGCCTGCTCCACCGCAACAGAGAGGGACACAGAGGAGGAAGGGGCAAAGGACACATACAATGTGGGGCTTGTTTGTTTCTCTTTTGTTTCTTTAAGATTTTATGTGAAAAATCCATGAGATGTGAGCATTTAAGACTTGAAAAAAAATGCTGATTTAATTTAGAGGATAAAATTAATCAAGAGGTTCTAGAATTTTAATATGATGATATGCTGGCAAATAAAACTACGTAATTTCTACTCATTTTGTTTTCTACTGATTTGGGCTTTATAAAGTGCTGTGTCATCCAAAAACCTTTTTATTTTTCCCCTGAAAAACTGTTGCTTTAGGTATCTCTGGGTCCTACAGGATCAGATTGGCCCCACAGGATCAGAGGAGAGGTGTGGTCTCAAGCCGTCATGTTCAAATTATAACACTTTCTCTTAAATGATATTTTAAGGTCTGTTTCCAACTATATTGACATTCGTGAGGTCAGACTCTCAGGAATAGTTACTAAATCAGTGTTAAATGCTTTGTCTCTTTTATTATCAGTTTTATCAGGTAATCTTTATAAAGCAACCAGACAACATTGACTGAGGTCATTTACTTTGTATCTTCCACAAGAGTCTTTGCTTTTTTTCCCCCCAAATAATTAAGAACTGTACTCTGAGGGCCCTTATAAGAACATGAATAGAATTTGATTCTTTTCTAAAGGATAATTTGAGGGGAAAAACTTTTACATTTGATTGTGTGCATATAGTTGTTCAGGAAAAGGAATAATAGATTACATATCTAAAGAGCTCTTATAATTAGTAAGAAAAAGATTATGGAAATAGGCAAGGAATAGAAAACAGGAATTTACATGGAATTAAAAATAGCCAAAATTTATTTAAAAGACCTATCTAATGCAAATTAAAATGTAAGGGCAGTAAGTTTTGTCTGACAATTACTAGTAATTACTCAATAACTATATATTGACTGAAAGTATGTATTATAGTAACAAATTTCTCCCATCAAATTGGAAAAGACTTTTAAAAATGATATGAATTCTCAGACTTGACAGGATATCCAGGCAAAAGATAGTAGCACCAGGTAACTACCAATTCAAACTAGGGATGTTAAACATCTAGATTCTCCTTCAGCTCACAGTTGTTGGATAAATTAAGAAGAGAAATATATTTTCGAACAGAACATAGTCATTCTCAACCCATTTGCACTTTAAAAAATAATTGACAACAATGTTAATGTAAATGAGGTTGCAAGGCAACCTCAACTTACTCTATAAAAGAAAAATTAGGGGACTTTCCTGGTAGCATAGTGGTTGAGAATCCACTTGCCAATGCAGGGGACACAGGTTCGAGCCCTGGTCAGGTAAGATCCTACATGCCGCGGAGCAACCAAGCCCATGCGCAACAGCTACTGAGCCTGCGCTCTAGAGCCCGCGAGCCACAACAGCTGAGCTCGCGTGCTGCAACTACTGAAGCCTGCACACCTAGAGCCCGTGCTCTGCAACAAGAGAAGCCACCACAATGAGAAGCCCATGCACCACAACTAGAGAAAGCCTGTGAGCAGCAACGAAGACCCAACGCAGCCAAAAAAATTTAAAAACAGAAAAATTAGTTTAAATAATATCATTTAAATAAAAAGGATTTAGAATACACGAAATTTTACACTAAGGTATATATAAATAGATATTAACTCCAAATATTACTATCCCTGGTAAGAAAAGCATAGAGGATATAGAAAAGAGCAAAGAAGCAGATAATCTGAATAAGGTCACTAAACAGAGGTGGAGTTTCTCCTCCCCCATCAGCCTTGATTCTAAGACACAGTAGAAAACTCTGAGGGAAAAAAAAAAAAGTGCCGATCTATCCTTGTCATATTATTGACACTTCTTAATGTTTGGGCTTCTCCTCCCAAAATTAATTATTTTCCTCCTCTACAGTTTATCTGTGGTGCCCAGAAACCACTGACTTCCTGGAATTTTTATTAAGAATTCCACATTCCTGCCATGTTTTTCAGACACTGTGGCCTCCGCCAATAAATTCTAATAAATTTTCACTTCTTTTCTTTCAATAACATCCTAGAGAATATGATTCAGACGCAAATTAATCACTGATCATGTTAATGGCTCCTAGGAGTTTACTTCCGATACCCCTTATTATATTAAATCAACTTGATAGTGTGCTAGATCATTGCTGAGCTGGGTTTTCATAAAAGCACTGGTATTTAATATGATTTATACCTGGTTTTCTGCTAATATCTTTGCTTATTGTATGCTTTATTTTTAAAACAGACATTCTTAGCTAATGGCACCCCTTTAAAATATATCATACTTTAAAAATATTTCACAGGAAGCATTTTACAGTAAAATATGTTACTTATATTACAGTCACTTAATAGTGAACAGGAACAGTTTATTTAATTTACAATCAAAATGTTAATATTTGACTTGTAGTTTGGAAAAAGTACATGTACATATATATGTTTTGCTTGTTTAAAAGATCAATTATATGTCAAGATTATTAGAAAATTTAAAGCACTGTATTTTTTTAAAGCTTTGCAGCAAAGGGGCAGCTCTGGGAAAACCATTTGAAGCATCTGCTGAAGATGTAGCAAGTGTGGCAAGTTTCATTGAGACAAAGCTTGTTACATGCTATCTACGGATGAGGAAACCTGACCTTGCCCTGAATCATGCACACAGGTAAAATGAAGTGTTAATAGCTACAAATAAGTACTATCTGTGCAAGCAGCGGGTATTATGTGAGAGTTAACATATTAACATATGTTAATCATTATGTTATTATGATTAACTTAGATTCCATTTAAATTTAAAGACAAAACAAAAAACATTTCTTTACTACTCGATTTATGTTAAACTAAGCAATCATAGAGATCACAAAGGGCATCTCAAAACCTAATGGAAGAAAGAGAACCATAAATAATTATCCATAAAGCCAGACAAAATAAAAAGGCAGATAACTGTAGTAGCAAATTACAGCAGGAAGAAAGGAGGGAATGAATAAGGTTAAGTAAGGGATGAGAAGGATTTCCAAAATTGCCCAAAATACAGAGAATGGTAGAAGGAAATTCCAACTGTGAAACATGAGTAAAGACTCGAAAGCTTATCGCTTATTTGGAGATAGCATAGCTGATTCAAAGGATGCTATGCAGGGGTAAGTGTGACAGCTGTCCAAAGGTGTGAAACACTTTTTAATCTATGTCCTTAAAGATTTCTTTTATATATTTCTATCCCTCTTCAGAACTCTGTTTTAGCTTGTAGCTTCCTAGAATCCTCAGGGTTACCCAGCCCTATCTTTTTTTTCTATAAAAATGTCCTGTTTCCTAAAGGCCTTGCTCTTATCATGGGTAATATTCAGTTTAATCTACAGCAAAGATAAAGTGATTATGTTATGTCTTTCAAATAACTCTTTTCTTAGAATTATGACGCCTCTACCCCTCCCTGCCTGGCTTAGAGTGATTGACCTAAATATTTAGTCTTGTTCATTTTCTGATCTCACACATCCTGGACTTCTTTTGGATACAAATAATAAAACTAATATCAACATGAAAACATAATGCCTGCCCTGTTAATAACCACGAGGAAACACAATTATCAATTATATTAATACTCATTACGTGAGCAGGAGATCTGCCAACATGCTAAAAATCATTTACAACTCTACATCCACAATGATGTAAAAGTTCCGCCAAAGATTCTTCATGGCTCTAAGGAGACCTCAAGCTTGTAGGCTTAAGCTTGACATCAGGGACAACAAAACCACTTTGAAATTCATAAGATAACCTGCTTGAAAGAAATTTTCTTGCTTTAAGTAAACTGCAGAACCTAAACATAGATTCTCTTTGACACCAAAGAAAATTAGACTCTATAGTTTCTGGAAACACCTTATGCAACCATCATTTTCAAACCCAATATCAGGACATATGGTTATGTCAAAGAATTTCATTCCATTTCCATTTGAAAGGAAAAAGCCACTTGGGTGACTTGTGAGCTCCATGGAAAAAAATATTTAAAATTGGAAATAGCCCAGAAAATCTATAGGCATACATAAACAATACTAAATTGAGATGCACTTGAAAGTAATTATTTATCACCTTCTCCACGGTTTTCACTACACATAAGAAGTGCCACCAAAATGGCCTGCATATTAAGGAAAATATCTCCTGGATATTAGAATGGTTTGATGGATTTTCAAATCATTTTTAATAATAAAAGAATTCTAAATGGTATGGTCATGTCAATATTTAATTCAGTGTTATAAAAATAAGTAATGAACATTAATCAAAATTGTACTGTAAGAAACAAGGATGCAAGGATTAGTTTCAATAGATTCACTATTTAGGCTTAGAAACTTTTATTTTAAAACTAAGCATGCTCTTTCAAGACCTTGAAAATTACTGAAGGGAGGATGTGTAATGATGAATAGTAAACTAATCTTCCCCATTATGCTAGGATTAACTTTTATATCCTTTTTATTCTATTGTAAAATAACTTTTGCTTCTTCTTCTAAGTTGAACATTAAGAAATGGAAATCAATAGAGGTTAAACAGTCAATTCATACAATTAACAATGCACCAACTGAAATAAATCATTTTGCTACCCAGCAAAATGTCATATTGCAGAACTGCAGAAGACAGTGCATATGATTCTAATATTTAAATGTTTTTAAAGATCTCAGATTTTAAAGTAGAGCCTGAAACATAAATATATTTCTCAAAATAAATAAATTAATCAGGATACTCAGTCTATAAATAGCCTACAACCATTAGTTATACACTGAATGCAGAATCTTGCTTTTGTATTATTACCACATTGTGATGGTTGATACTAATCATGGATCAAAATTAAAATATTCCCTTTTTGCATTTATTTGCATTTGCTGAAGCATCCTTTCTTTAATTTTATGTAAATGTGAGGTCTACTGCATATCTTTAGGGGATTTGTTAACACAAAAATTAGCTTGAAAACCATCACATAGTTTTGCTTCTGATAAAAAGTAACTGCATATTGTTCTGTCATGTAGAAGACTACAAGAACCATAACTTTATGGTTTTAGGTTCAATAAAGATACATTTTGAAATTAATTAGGCAAGTGTTGACATCTATAATATGATAATAAGTAATACAAAGGCTTTAGAAACAACTGTCAACAAGTTTTTCTTTTTTTAAATAACATATCCAAAGTGGCAAATATGGATATCATTTTTTTTTTTTTTACTTCAACCAAAAGTGATGCCTAGACTCATCAGTCAAGCATATCAACTCTGTGCTCACTTCATCAAACTAGTATCATTGTTTATCAGTGGTGTCTTGAACATTCCTAAGACTGATTTCTAATTACTGCTATCTTATTAAGAATAGAAATCCTGCTATAACTCTTTTCCTATCATATAATTATATGTTTATATGTATAATTGTAAAGATTCTAATGATGCATATCAACTTTTTTGCATATTTCCCACCTTTATATTGCTGTTGTTTGCTTGTTTTTGCTGCAGAATTTTGATGCCACAAGGTGGCAGGCAAGATGAAGTCTAAAATAGCAAATATGTGGAAATGAGCCTCTTTTCAAAATTGTAATGGTGTCATCTACATTCATTCATTCATTCAGCAAATATTTATTGAATGCTCACCAAGAGCTTCTGCTAGGCAGTGGGGGTGGCAGTTGTAAACAGGAAATATGTGGTGTTTATGCACATTAGAAGAGGTAGCAAAGTTTAAAAAACAAACAAATACTAATAAATATGAGAAAAAAGAGAGTGTGATAAATGCAATGAAGGTAATGACATAATTTCAGGTTGTAGAGGCAGCATTGTATATTAAATCAGAGCATAGAGTCTGAATCTGACTGCTCAGGTTTTAATTCTGACTCCCCCACTCACCAGTTAGCCTGAGTTTAAGTCTCTATAAAATTAGATTATAATAGTATTACCTACTTCACAAATACGATATCACAAGGTTTTGTGAAAATTAAACATAAACCCATGGATTCTTTATTCCAGCCATGATAGAGTTACTGGTACTGGGCCTGCCTTCCTGCTATAAGTAAGTATAAAACTGGACAAAATATATGAGACGACTCTGTTTAGGCACTGGAAAATGGTCATAGCAGGACTTTGATCCTTGAGAGAAGGACAGTATACATGGTGAGCCCCACAATTTTCTTAGCTTTTTGCTGGGGTTGTTTTCCTGCCCTTACTCAGGGAGTTGGCAATCACGTTAAACGTTAAACTGAAATCTCAATGGGCTGAGGAGGCAGAGATTAGAATACCAGGCTGCCAAAAAAGCTGTAATTTACAGGGCAGGTGACCAAAGGAGAAATAGCTATGTGAGGGGGTTGGGGTTAGAAGACTGCATGAGGATTTGCTGCAGGTTCTTGGCCAATATAAGAAGTGGGACGTCATGTAGCAGAGACTGCCTGCTATGGGACTAAGTGCTAAGTGAAAATACCAGAGGACCTGCAGTGATGGGAGATCCTGAAGTACCAGTGTGAAGAGACCTCACTGAGTACCTAAGGCATTCAGCTCAAACCCCAGAAAGACCATGCTTTAAGAGTTAGTACCATGACCTCCAAAATGGACCACTCCTTAGGATTAAACTCAAAGGCAAAACAGACCTGCCTTAATAGAGACTAAAACCATGCATGACCTGAACAAGAGTATTTTCCATTTAATTGCCTGATAGGAAAAATATTCAACAACTTTGCAGGGATGATGTCATAATCTCAATTCCTTACAAAGCTTCATCCAAAATGTCCAGCATAAAACTAAAAATTTCTGTACATTCAAAGAAATAGGGAGATGAGACTCATATTTAAGAAAATAAACAGTCCATACAATCATACCCCAAGATGGCTCAGATGTTAGAATTGGTAGAAAAAGATTTTAAAGAAGCTACAAAAAATAGATCCAAGGATCCTGAGGCAAAGATGATCATAATAAGTGAAGAGATGAGAATCTCAACAGAAAAATAGAAACTATAGAAAAAAACCAAATGGAGATTTTAGCATGCATTAATGAAATATCTAAAATAAAAATATACTGATTGACCTTGACATCAGATTGAAGACTTAGTACTAAAGAAAGGATTAGCGAACATGAAGACAAATCAGTAGAAATTACCCCATATGAACACAGAGGAAAAAAAGATATTTTAAAAAATTAACCAATGCTTCAGTGACCTATTCTCAGAGACAGTAACAGGCAATCTAGCATACATGTAACTGTCCCAAAGGGAAAAGAAAGAGAGAAAAGGGCATAAAAGTAATTACTAGAAATTTTCCATATTTGATTTTAAAAAAAGTAAAATCTAGTTAGCCCCAACTAAAATAAATACAAAGAGAACCACATCTAGAAACAGCATAAGCAAACTTTTGAAAACTCAAGACAGAGAGAAAATATTAAAGGCAGATAAAAGAAAACAACATGTAACACACAGGGACAATGATACAAATAACAGGTGACTTTTAATCAGAAATAATGGAGATCAAAGTACAATGGAAAAAGAAGTTTAAAGTGCTGAAAGAAAAATGATGTCAAACAAGAATTCAACAACAACAACAAAAATTCTTCAAAATGAGAGTGAGATAAATACATTTTTAAATAACTAAAGTTAAAAATTAATCTTGAGCAGATCTGCACTTTGAGAAATGATAAATAAGATATTTCAAGCTGAAGTAAATGACAGTAGAGTAAAATTTGCATCTACAAAAAGGAATGAAGAGCATCAGAAATGGTAAATAAGTGAGTAAACATAAAACATTATATTTCTTCTCAAAATTTATTTAAGAATGAATGACTAAATATTATGACATAGTATGAGTGTGTTTCGTGTTTGGTAATTGCAATCATTGTTGCTTTTGTTGTGGTCATCCATTTACAGTGCTTGGTGTCAGTCTATTTATCTCTTGTAAAAATAAAATACAGTGTGTGTGTGTGTGTGTGTGTGTGTGTGTGTGTGTGTGTGTGTGTGAAAAAATAAATAAATAAATAAATAAATAAAATGCAAAGAAAAAGAAAAAAAGAATGAATGACTAAGGAAAAAATAGTGTTCTATCATATTATCTAAGGTAAAAATAATAAATAATAAGATTATATATTTTGATGTGCAATATTTGACTACAATATCACAAAAACCTGTGGGAGGAGGCACAACTGGAATTTTACTATTAAAGTTTTTACACGAGGTAGTACAATATTAACTCTAAGTAGCCTGTGTTAAATTAAAAATGCATGTTATAATCGCTAGAGTAATCATTAAAAATATTATGAGTATAGCTAGAAAGCCAATTATGGACTTAAAATTATATATACTAAAGAATATTTAATTAACTGAAGTCAAGAAAGGAGGAAGAGAAGAACAAATAATGGATGGGACACTGGAATATAATAGCAAGACAACAGGTTTGAACAAAATCATTAATAATTACATTAAACATACTACACTAATTGACTAAACAATCCAATTATAAGGCAGATATCGTCAGTCTGGATTAAATCACAAGATTCAACTATGTTCTATCTACAAAAAGACATAGTTTGAAAGCAAAAGGAAGGAAAATGACATACCATACAGTAAACATAAAAATCTGTTTTTCTGTCAGGCTTGGCTATATTACTATCAGACAAAGTAGGTCTCAAGAAAAGGAGTATTGCTTTTCGCCGAATGCCGCCAATATGGTGTTCAGGCACTTCGTGAAGGTTGGCCGGGTGGCCTACGTCTCCTTTGGGCCTCATGCCAGGAGGCTGGTCGCGATTGTAGATGTTACTGATCAGAACAGGGCTTTGGTGGATGGACCTTGCACTCAAGTAAGGAGACAGGCTATGCCTTTCAAATGCATGCAGCTCACTGACTTCATCCTCAAGTTCCCACACAGTGCCCAGCAGAAGTATGTCCGAGAAGCCTGGGAGAAGGCAGATATCAATGCAAAGTGGGCAGCCACAAGGTGGGCCAAGAAGATTGAAGCCAGAGAAAAGAAAGCCAAGATGACAGATTTTGATCGTTATAAAGTCATGAAGGCAAGGAAAATGAGGAACAAGGAAAATGAGGAACAATCAAGCTTGAAGTTAAGAAACTTCAAAAAGCAGCTCTCCTGAAGGCTTCTCCCAAGAAGGCACTTGCTGCTAAGGGGGCAGCTACGGCAGCTGCTGCGAAGGTTCCAGCAAAAAAGATGACCGCTACGGGTAAGAAGGCTCCAGCCCAGAAGGTTCCTGCCCAGAAAGCTGCAGGCCAGAAGGCAGCACCTCCTCCAAAGCCTCAGAAGGGTCAGAAAGTTCCAGCCCAGAAAGCACCTGCTCAAAAGGCATCTGGCAAGAAAGCATGAGAGCATAAGAGGCTGTTATAAACAGAATAAAGGTTCTTTTTGACATGCTGGCAAAAAAAAAAAAAAGAAAAGGAGTATTACCAAGGATAAAAATAAGGCTTAACAAAATTTTGAAAATTTGAAATCTGACAGAGCTTGTTCTCTGACTATAATGCAATTAAATTAGAAATCATTAAGATATCTAGAAAAACCCCTCCAAATACTTGGAAATTAAAAAATACACATCTAAATAACCCATCAGTCAAAATATAAAAAAATAAAATAACAAAGGCATGGATTTGAATTTCTGCTTCATCACTTACTAGCTTTGACTTTCACAAGTAACTTAACTTCACTTTGCCTCAGTTTTCTCATCTTTAAATCTAAGTAAACTGGTTAAAATCACTCCTAAATCTTAAAATATATCAGATTTGTATTTTGTTTCAATCCCACCACCAATAACGAATGCAGATTATTTTCAATGGTAATAACAGCAATAAACTCTATATATGCATAGAGGACACTATTATTTTTAAAATACCCTTTAGATGTGAAAAGATGTTCAACATCCCTACTTATTGGAGAAAGGCAAATCAAAACTACAGTGAGATACCAATTACACCAGTCACACTGGCCATCATTAAAAAGTCTACAAATAACAAATGCTGGAGAGGGTGCGGAGAAAAGGGATCCCTCCTACATTCCCATTAGTGGGAATGGGAATGTGCTGCAGCCACTATGGAAAACAATATGGAGGTTCCTCAGAAAACTAAAAATAGAATCACCATATGATGCAACAATCCCACTCCTAGGCATATATCTGGACAAAACTATAATTCAAAAAGATACATGAACCCCTATGTTCATAGCAGCATTATTCACAATAGCCAAGACATGGAAACAACCTAAATGTCCATCAAGAGACGAATGAATAAAGAAGATGTGGTACATATATGCAATGGAATCCTACTCAGCCATAAAAAAAAGAACAAAATAATGCCATTTGCAGCAACATGGATGCAACTAGAGATTATCATACTAAGTGAAGTAAGTCAGAAAGAGAAGGACAAATACCATATGATATCACTTATATGTGGAATCTACAATATGGCACAAATGAACTTATCTACAAAACAGAAACAGACTCACAGACATAGAGAACAGACTTGTGGTTGCCAAGGGGAAGGCGGGGTGGGGGAAGGATCAAGTGGGAGTTTGGGGTTAGTAGATACAAACTATTACATATAGAATGGATAAAAAACAAGGTCTTACTGTATAGCACAGGGAACTATATCCAATAGCCTGGGATAAACCATAACGGAAAAGAATATAAAAAAAGAGTGTATATATGTGTATAACTGAGTCACTTTGCTATACAGCAGAAATTAACACAACATTGTAAATCAACTATACTTCAATAAAAAAATAAGATAAAATACCCTTTTTGAACCCAAGATATACTCAATAAAGCAGACAATTTGGAAACTTCTATGAAAATACAACTTTGGGGGGCATCATTATTTATAACTTTGAGGATAATTAAAATGCTCAGAGGTGATATGAGCTTAAAGCATTACAGAGATTCATGAGTTTTAGAATAAACTGGTTCATAATAGAAGTAACAGAAATTTTGAAAATTTCTTGCAGATCTCATGAAATGAGATATTTTAAATACAACATGCTCCTCTTTACCATAACTGAATGTTCAAAATTTGGCCAGGAGTGACATCAGAGATATGGCAGAACAGGAGGTTCCCAGCTTGTATCATCCCCTGGCAACAATAACTTGGCAGCCATTCACAGACAAAAAGTGTCTTTGTGGGAGCTTTGGAATCCAGGTAGGACACTGTGAAACCTCAGGGGGGCCCACGACCAAGGAAGTCTGTTTTAATAAAGCAGGCCCAAACAAGGGGGATGGCACCCCTATAGTGTCCCTAGCAAGACTCAGAAACAGTTCTGACCCTGTGGATTTGGCTATAGCCCCATTTGACCTTGGTCCTGCCACCAGCACAAGATGCCAAGGAACCTAGGAGAAGTCATGCCTGTCTATGCCTCAGTAATAAACCCACAGCTATGGACACTGAAGTAACTCATGATCTGACTCCATCCCCTTTCAGCCACCATCCATAAGCAGTCCTACCAGCCCAGGGACCTGGCTGGAGACATACTTATTTGCATCCCCAGAGATCCTGAAATGTCCCTGGGACACAGCTCTAGCCCCTCCCCACTGCAGTCAGGGAACAGTTCTACCCACCTAGGGATCTGGTGGGAGACATGACCATCCATGCTGTCAGAGCTATGACTTCAGATCTCATTTCCAGTTGTGTACCCTGAAGCAATCTTGGGCCTCAGTTCCAGCTCCTATCAGCCATAGTCCAGAGCCAGCCGGTCTGTCCAGGGACCCACCCAGTGGCCCAGTAGAAGCCCTTCCAAGGACTCAAAGAGAGGCATATCTTTCCACATACCTGATAACAGGACCACTGTCTGCAGACCCTGAAGTGGAACCTTGTACCAGCACCAGCCCTACTAATCAAGGTTCTAGAGGCAGTTCTGTCCATCCAGGGACAAAGTAGGATCCACACCAGCCCAAGTCCCTGGTAACAGGCTCACCAAACACAGAGCCCACTGTGAACACAGCAACAGCCAAGTAATCTAGCTCTAATCCATCTCAGCTGTAATTCTGCAGGTAATCCCATCAGCCTGGGAAACCAATAGAAGCCAACATTGGAGCACCTAAATATTTAAGGCAAATATTAACAGACTGAAGGAATAAATAGACAGCAATACAATAATAGTAGGGAACTTCAATACCCCACTCTCAATAATGGATACATTATCCAGACAGAAAATCAATAAGGAAAAAACATACTTGAATAACACTATAGACTAAATTGATATAATTGACATATACAGAACATTCCATCGAACAGCACAAGAATACACATTTTTTCCAACCACACACAGAACATTCTCCAGGATAGATCTTATGTTGGCCCACAAAGCAAGTATTAACAAATTAATGAAGATTGAAATCATATCAAGTATCCCTTTCCAACCACAGTGATATAAAACTAGGAATAATAATAGGAGGAATATTGAAAAATTCAGAAATACATGTAAATTAAACAACATACTCTGGAAAATCCAATAAAAAAGAAATCAGAAAATATCTTGAGACAAACAAAAATGAAAACAACATACCAAAAACTTATGTAATGCAGCAAAAGCAGTTCTAAGAGGGAAATTTATAGCAGTAAACAACTACATTAAGAAAAAAGGAAGATGTCAAATAAGCAACCTAACTTTACACCTCAAGGAACTTGAAAAAGAAGAACAAAGTAGGCCCAAATTTAGCAGAAGGAAGGAAAGAATAAAGATTAGAGCAAAACAAATGAAAAAGAGACTAGAAAAACAATGTAAAAAATCAACAAAACTAGAAGATGTTTTGAAAAGATAAATAAAATTGACAAAATTTTAGCTAGACTAACCAAAAAAAGAGAGAGAGGACTCAAAATTATAAATGAATGAGAAGACATTACAGCTTATATCACAGAAATACAAAGGATCATAAGAGACTACTATGAAATATTATACACCAACAAATTGGATAGCCTAGAAGACATGGACAAATTCCTAGAAACATACAACCTGCCATGAAAAACATCATGAAGAAATAGAAAATCTGAACAGACTAATAATAAGTATGCATTTTGAAGCAGCAATCAAAAGCCTCCCAACAAAGAAAAGACTAGGACCAGATGGCTTCACTAGTGAATTATACCAAACATTTAAATAATTAACACCAGTCCTTCTCAAACTCTTTCAAAAGTAGAAGAGGAGGAAATACTTCCAAACTAATTTTACAAGGCCAGCATTACTCTAATACCAAAGACAAATAAGGACACTACAAGAAAGGAAAATTACAGGTCAATATCCTTAATGAACATAGATGCAAAAGTCATGAACAAAATACTAGCAAAGCAAATTCAACAGCACATTGAAAGGATCACACATCATAATCAAGTGAGATTTATTCTTGGGATGCAAGGTTCCCAGGACATACACAAATTAACAAACATGATATATCACCTTAAGAAAATAAAAGATAAAAATTATATGATCATCTGAATAGATGCAGGAAAAAAGCATTTGACAAAATTTAACATTCTTTCATGATTAAAAACTCTCAACAAATTAGGTATAAAAGGAATGTACCTCAACATAATAAAGACAACATATGACCATCATACTCAACAGTAAAAAGCTGAAAGTTCTTCCTCTAAGATCAGGAATAAGATAAGGATTCTGACTCTTGCCATTTTTAATTCAACATAGTACTGGAAGTCCTATACAGAGCAATTAGGCAAGAAAAATAAATAAAAGCCATGTAAATAAGAAAGGATGAAGCAAAACTGTCTCTATTTGCAGATGATATGATCTTATAAATAGAAAGCCTTAAAGCCTCCGCAAAGAAACTGTTAGAACTAATAAATGAATTCAGCAAAGTTGCAGGATACAAAATTAATATACAAAAATTATTTGCATTTCTATACACAACAGTGACTATCCAAAAAAGAAATTAAGAAAACAATCTTATTTACAGTAGCATCAAAAATAATAAAATAATACTTAGGAATAAATTTAACTAAGGAGATGAAATACCGGTACACTGAAAACTGTAAGACATTGATGAAAGATGGAAGAAGACACAAATAAATAGAAAGGTATCCTGTATTCATGGACTGGAAGAATAAATATTGTTAAAATTCCATACTACCCAAAGAAATCTATAGATTTAGTGTAGATTTATACACTAAATATAAAAAAGTTCAATGGCATTTTTCAAAGAAGTAGAAAAAAATCAGTCAAAATTCATGTGGAACCACAAAAAAACTGAATAGCCAAAGCAATCTTGAGAAAGAAGAACAGAGCTGAAGGCATCAACTTCCTGACTTCAAACTATATTACAAAGCTATCAAACCAGAATGGTACTGGAAAAGAATAAAGAGCCCAGAAGAAAATCCACATGTATATGGTCAATGAGTCTAAGACAAGGATGTCAAGAATACAAAATGGGAAAAGGATAGTCTCTTTAATAAATGACATTGAAAAAACTGGATATCCACATGCAAAAGAATGAAATTAGACCCTTACATTACACCATATACAAAAATCAACTCAAAATGGATTAAAGACTTAAATTAAGAGCTGAAACTATAAAACTCCTAGAAGAAATCATAGGGGAAAATCTCTTTGACACTGGTCTTGGCAGTGATGTTTTGGATATGACACAAAAGCACAAGCAACAAAAGCAAAAATAAACGAGTGGGGCTATGTCAAACTAAAAACTTATGCACAGCAAAGGAAATAACAAAATGAAAAGGCAACCTATGAAATAAAAGAAAATATTTGCAAACCATATATTAGGGGTTGCAAACCATGGCAAGGGGTTAGATATCCAAAATATAGAGGGAAGAGATATGGGGATATATGTATATGTATAGCTGATTCACTTTGTTATAAAGCAGAAACTAACACACCATTGTAAAGCAATTATACTCCAAAAAAGATGGTAAAAAATTAAAAAATATATATATGGAACTCTTACAACTCAATAGCAAAAAAAAAACCCTGATTTTAAAAATGGGCAAAAGATTGGAACAGACATTTTTCCAAAGAAGACATCAAAATGGCCAACAGATATATGAGCATCACTAATCATCAGGGAAATGCATATCAAAACAATGAACTACCACCTCAGACCTGTTAGAACGGCTATTATCAAAAAGGCAAGATAACAAGTATTAGCAACGATGTGGAAAAAGGGAACCCTTGTGCACTGTTGATGGGAATGTAAACTATTATAGCCAAAATGGAAAACAATATGGAGGTTCCTCGAAAAATGTTAAAGGAACTACAATATGATCCAGCAATCCCACTGCTGGATATACAGCCAAAGAAACAAAGTCAGTATCTTGAAAAAACATCTGCACTCCCGTGTTCACTACAACATTATTCACAATACCCAAGATGTAAAACAATCTAAGTGTCTGTTGACAGATGAATGGATAAAGAAAATGTGAAACAGATACATACACACACACAATATTATTCAGCCATAAAAAAGTAGGGAATCCTGCAATTTGTGACAATATGAATGAACCCGGAGGACATTAAACTAAGTAAAATAAGCCAGACACAGAAAGACAAACACTGTATGATCTCACTTATATGTGGAATCTAAAAAGTCTAACTCAGAGAACCAGAGAGTAAACTATTTGTTGCTAGGGCCTGAAGGTGGGGAAAATGTGGAGATATTTGTCAAAGGGCATAAACTTTCAGCATGGTGACTATAGTTAATAATACTGTATTGTATACTTGAAATTTGATAAGAAAGATGCTGAGAGTTCTCACCACACTGGGAAAAAAAAAAAAAAAAAGGTAACTATGTGAGATGTGAGGTGATAGGTGTGTTAAGTGATTGTAGTAGTCATTTTACAATGTATACATGTAACAAGCTTACATTTTACACCTTAAATACATACAGTTTTTGGCAAGTATGCCTCAATAAAACTTAGGGGAAAATTAAAATTAAAATAGCTAAGCTAAAAAAAAAAAAGTGGCCATTAAATTCAACAAGTCAATAGCATTCGATGAAACAAAATTCTCACAATCTGAGGTGAACTTAAAACCACAATACTAATAGTAAAACAAAAGAGGACATTGCTGGAGCCAGTTTCTTGATATGAAAAAATGTTTAGGTTACTAAGTATCAGTGTTGATACTGCTTATAGGGGGATAATAATAGGAAACACAAAAGAAAAAGATGTGATCTTACCTGAAGTATACATAACCCTGGGTACCTTACAGTGCTTTGCTTTGAGAAAACATATGGGTGACTATTTTGATGACACTGCCATTCATAAAAAACATTACATTACCCATGCTGTTTTTCTAAACTCTTAAGGAAAGGGCTTCAGTTTAAATATCCCTGCTCTTCCTAGTCCTATCCTCTGTGATCCCTAAATTACAGGTTGTTACTTTCAGTTGAATGAAATAAGCATAGTCTGTATGTGTTTGTGTGCCTGTGTATGCTTGTATGTTTGCATGAGCTTGCAAGTGTGGAGAAAACAAGGGGAAATCATGGCATGCCATTTTAAGGATATCTGGTTGGACTTTCAGCAAGTAGGCACTTTGCCTCTTTGAGAAGTTAGGCATATTAAAATACTGTATGAATCATTAGTACATTTATATCTCTTTCTATTTTACCCCCATAAAAATATATTTACCTATAAAAAAGATGCTCTCACTGAAGATTGTATTAAACACTCCAAGTTTTCCTTTGAACCCTAAAAAGGAATATAAAGCATGCCAATTTCTATGGAAGGGCAAAGATTGTGTTCACTGTACCATACTGCAGGGAACAGGTACAATACCTCTCTGCAGTGCAAAGCTGACCACGTTAAACAACTGTTCTCAAGCAGGAACAAGAACAAGCATTTATTGAACACCTGCCAGGTACCAGGTGTGAATTAGGCATTTCATATGCCATCTCAGTTAATCCTTCCAAATAACTTCCTGAGAAAGTTTCCTTACTACCATTTACAGATGAAGGAACTACATCCCAGCAAATCTATGATATCACAGTAATTTTTCTTTCTCCTAGATATTCTGGCTGTTATCACATTTCATCCTAAATTATGAAAATCATAGCATCTTTAAAATTTGAAGGGGTTCCCATACAGACGGTGGTGGCAGTGGGATGTGGTGGGCATTTTCCCTGTAATTAGAAAATCTAGGTGCAACTACCATTTCACTGGTTGTTTTGGAAAAGCCTTGATTTCCTCGTGTATGATTTATGGATAATAATGCTTAGCTTGGCAAGTTAATGTACAATATTGATGCAACATAGCTTTTAAATCACAAGACTCTAATATACATTACCAGTTTTCACCCTTCCTTTACCTGAAGCCTGCCCCTTCTTTGTGATCATCACATGAATCAATAAAAATAGCCTTATAAGGTAAATACATGGCCTTATTTCTGAAAGAAATAAATAATAAGAAAAAAGATAATGAAGATTAAAGCAAATAAATTCCAGAAAACAATTAAACATGGCCATATATTACCCAAGGAATATAAATGGCTAAATGTCCCAGAGTCATTATGTGCTTATCTTAGTAAGAACCCAAGAAATAGGACACTGATGGCTCAGATATCTTATTAGAAATTTATTTTCTGCAGAAGGATGAGGAGAAGGGGAGGAGGAGGAGGAAAGGAGGAGAAGGAGGGGAAGGGAAGAGGGGAAGAGAGGAATGGGAGGAGGAACAGGAAGAGATAACAATGACCATGTCTGATACGAGAGGAAAATTTGAACACGTAGCAAAGGCAAAAAAACAAGCAAACAAACAAAAAAACACAAAACATATTGACCCCTTCTTAAGTTTTCAGTGATAGGCAGGTTCTGAAGCTGGATCAGATTCCTTGAGTTGCCTGTCCAAGTTGCAAAGATGTGATAAAAGGATCATACTCTGTTTATATTACAGAGTAATATAAACAAATATAGTAATGTAAATATGTAAACATATTTACAACCTTTCATGGTTATATTTGTAACACTTTTCATTATAACAGAGCCTGCAATAGATTAATTAAAACAACCCCACCTACAGCATTCCTCTATTGCCTCCATGACCCTTTGCCATTCCTCCCATGGCTCCTCACCGGGACATGTCACCTCCTACCCTTACATCCAAGTTGACAGCATTTTACTTTACAATCATCTTGCTTGGTGTCTTATTTCTTATCCTAGCTTCCACTCTTTTTCTTCTAACAATTTAGGCTAGTCTTAACTCTGAGGTCAGTTATCTATTCAGCTTTTATCTTTCCTTTCCATTTACTCATTGAGATAAAAATGGTTCATAAATGAAGAAGCAGTATATTAGTGTACGGGAGTGGTATCTGATGCAACAATGCATCTGTCAGTCAGGACCTCTATAAAACTTAAATCTACCAGTTATTGTTGGTTTGTTCCCTTGTTTTTGATTTCCATATGGTTCTTGGAAGACAGAACAGAGAGTGCTAATGTACAGTTCCCATGCTGAGTACTGCCTTCAGGAAATGTTGTTCATTTTGGTCCTCGAAGCTGGCAAGAAGACTGCACAGACACTCCTTGTGGGTGGGTCTATTCTTACATTATTTTAAGAGGATTCTTTTATATTTGTTTCCCACTTTCTAATACACCAGCTTTTTTTTTTAACATCTTTATTGGAGCATAATTGCTTACAGTGTTGTGTTAGTTTCTGCTGTATAACAAAGAAAATCAGCTATATGTATACATATATCCCCATATCCCCTCCCTATCCCACCCCTCTAGGTGGTCACAACCTACCGGGAAGCAGTTACATAGCACAGGGAGATCAGCTCGGTGCTTTGTACACCAGCTTTAAAATCCATTCTCATGGGTTGAACAAGTCACTTAGCCTTTCTGCAATTTCTTCCTCTATAAATTCTCACTGGGATATTAAAAGCATTGATGTACTTAAAATTGTGAAATGTTCTAAAATTTGTAATTGGTGTGGCCTGGGGTAAGTACACATAATGAGAAAGAGGAAATATGTTTGTTTCTACTTCCTGAAAGGTCAACTGTGTTTTTTAAATGTTCTAGATTTTCAAGGGCTAATTCTGTAACTACAAGTAAAGAAAAATAGAGGAGCTGCAAGTTTCCTTGTAATGTAGTGAAAAAAGCTTCAGCAACCAAAGGCCTGGATTTGAATCTCTGCGCATCACTGAGTAACCTTGACTTTCACAAGTCATTTAACTTATCTTTGACTCAGTTTCTGTACCTCTGAACAAGGAATAATAACAGTATCTTCCTCTACACTTGTAAAGGGGGTGAAAGGATATTATAGATATGAAAGTGTTTTGCAGGGGGGGCACAGGGTGGAATGAATTGTGAGACTGGGATTGACATATATACACTATCAATACTATGTATAAAATAGATAACTAATGATAACATACTGTAGAGCACAGGGAACTCTACCCAATGCTCTGTAGTAACCTAAACGGGAAGGAAATCCAAAAAAAGAGGTGATATATGTATATATATAGCTGATTCACTTTGCTCTACAGCAGAAATTAACAAAACATTTTACAGCAACTATACCCCAATAAAAATTAATTAAAAAAAGAAAGTGTTTTGCAAATGGAAAATGTTTGTGCAAATCTTTTTTTTTTCTTTTATTTACTAAATCAGAGTTTCTAAAAGTATTCCATCTGTCCTGCAAGATGTTCCACGAAAAAGAAAAGGACTCCTGTCTAGAAGTTCATGAAACAGGAAACCCTAATCCTTTCTTAGAGATTTATCAAGCACGCTAGCACATTAAGTCTGTGAGAAGTCCTACAGTCGAAAAAGTGATTTAATTTTTTTATTTTAACGTTTTTATTGGAGTATAATTGCTTTACAATGGTGTGATAGTTTCCGCTTTATAACAAAGTGAATCAGTTATACATATACATATATCCCCGTATCTCTTCCCTCTTGCATCTCCCTCCCTCCCACCCTCCCTATCCCACCCTTCTAGCTGGTCAAAAAGCACCGGGCTGATCTCCCTGTGCTATGCAACTGCTTCCCACTACCTATCTACTTTACATTTGGTAGTGTATATATGTCCATGCCACTCTCTCACTTCGTCCCAGCTTACCCTTCCCCCTCCCTGTGTCCTCAAGTCCATTCTCTTGTAGGTCTGAGTCTTTATTCTGGTCTTGCCCCTAGGTCCTTCATGACCATTTTTTTTTTTTTTTTAGATTCCATATATATGGGTTAGCATACGGTATTTGTTTTCCTCTTTCTGACTTACTTCACTCTGTATGTCAGACACTAGGTCCATCCACCTCACTACAAATAACTCACTTTCGTTTCTTTTTATGGCTGAGTAATATTCCACTGTATATATGTGCCACATCTTCTTTATCCATTCATCTGTCGACGGACACTTAGGTTGCTTCCATGTCCTGGCTATTGTAAATAGAGCTGCAATGAACATTGTGGTACATGACTCTTTTTGAATTATGGTTTTCTCAGGGTATAGACCCAGTAGTGGGATTGCTGGGTCATATAGTAGTTCTATTTCTAGTTTTTTAAGGAACCTCCATACTGTTCTCCATAGTGGCTGTATCAATTTACATTCCCACCAACAGTGTAGGAGGGTTCCCTTTTCTCCACACCCTCTCCAGCATTTATTGTTTGTAGATATTTTGATGATGGCCATTCTGACCAGTGTGAGATGATATCACACTGTAGTTTTGATTTGCATTTCTCTAATGATTAACGATGTTGAGCATTCTTTCATCTGTTTCTTGTCAATCTGTATATCTTCTTTGGAGAAATGTCTATTTAGGTCTTCTACCCATTTTTGGATTGGGTTGTTTGTTTTTTGGATATTGAGCTGCATGAGCTGCTTATATGTTTTGCAGATTAATCCTTTGTCAGTTGCTTCATTTGCAAATATTTTCTCCCATTCGGAGGATTGCTTTTTCGTCTTGTTTATGGTTTCCTTTCCTGTGAAAAGCTTTTAAGTTTCATTAGGTCCCATTTGTTTATTTTTGTTTTTATTTCCATTTCTCTAGTAGGTGGGTCAAAAAGGATCTTGCTGTGATTTATGTCATGCAGTGTTCTGCCTATGATTTCCTCTAAGAGTTTGATAGTGTCTGGCCTTAACATTTAGGTCTTGAATCCGTTTTGAGTTTATTTTTGTGTATGGTGTTAGGGAGTGTTCTAATTTCATTCTTTTACATGTAGCTGTCCAGTTTTCCCAGCACCGCTTGTTGAAGAGGCTGTCTTTCCTCCATTGTATATTCTTGTCTCCTTTATCAAAGATAAGGTGACCATATGTGCGTGAATTTATCTCTGGGCTTTCTATCCTGTTCCATTGATCTATAGTTCTGTTTTTGTGCCACTACCATACTGTCTTGATTACTGTAGCTTTGTAGTATAGTCTGAAGTCAGGGAACCTGATTCCTACAGCTCCGTTTTACTTTCTCAAGATTGCTTTGGCTATTCGGGGTCTTTTGTGTTTCCATACAAATTGTGAAATGTTCTCGTCTACTTCTGTGAAAAATGACAGTGGTAGTTTGACAGGGATTGCATTGAATCTGTAGATTGCTTTGGGTAGTAGAGTCATTTTCACAATGTTGATTCTTCCAATCCAAGAACATGGGATATTTCTCCATCTATCTGTATCATCTTTAATTTCTTTCATCAGTGTCTTACAATTTTCTGCATACAGGTCTTTTGTCTCCTTAGGTAGGTTTATTCCTAGGTATTTTATTCTTTTTGTTGCAGTGGTAAATGGGAGAGTTTTCTTAATTTCACTTTCAGATTTTTCATCATTAGTGCATAGGAATGCAAGAGATTTCTGTGCATTAATTTTGTATCCTGCTCTTTACCAAATTCATTGATTAGCTCTAGTAGTTTTCTGGTAGCATCTTTAGGATTCTCTATGTATAGTACCATGTCATCTGCAAAGAGTGACAGCTTTACTTCTTCTTTTCCGATTTGGATTCCTTTTATTTCTTTTTCTTCTCTGATTGCTGTGGCTAAAAATCCCAAGACTATGTTGAATAATAACGGTGAGAGGGGGCAACCTTGTTTTGTTCTTCATCTTAGTGGAGATGGTTTCAGTGTTTCACCATTGAGGATGATGGCTGTGGGTTTGTCATATATGGCCTTTATTATGTTGAGGAAAGTTCCCTCTATGCCTACTTTCTGGAGGGTTTTTATCATAAATGGGTGTTGAATTTTGTGGAAAGCTTTCTCTGCATCTATTGAGATGATCATATGGTTTTTCTCCTTCGATTTGTTAATATGGTGTATCACGTTGATTGATTTGCGTATATTGAAGAATCCTTGCATTCCTGGGATAAACCCCACTTGATCATGGTGTATGATCCTTTTAATGGGCTGTTGGATTCTGTTTGCTAGTATTTTGTTGAGGATTTTTGCATCTATGTTCATCAGTGATATTGGCCTGTAGTTTTCTTTCTTTGTGACATCTTTGTCTGGTTTTGGTATCAGGGTGATGGTGGCCTCGTAGAATGAGTTTGGGAGTGTTCCTCCCTCTGCTATATTTTGGAAGAGTTTGAGAAGGATAGGTGTTAGCTCTTCTCTAAATGTTTGATAGAATTCGCCTGTGAAGCCATCTGGTCCTGGGCTTTTGTTTGTTGGAAGATTTTTAATCACAGTTTCAATTTCAGTGCTTGTGACTGCTATGTTCTTATTTTCTATTTCTTCCTGGTTCAGTCTCGAAAGGTTGTGCATTTCTAAGAATTTGTCCATTTCTTCCAGGTTGTCCATTTGATTGGCATAGAGTTGCTTGTAGTAATCTCTCATGATCCTTTGTCTTTCTGCAGTGTCAGTTCTTACTTCTCCTTTTTAATTTCTAATTCTATTGATGTGAGTCTTCTCCCTTTTTTTTCTTGATAAGTCTGGCTAATGGTTAATCAATTTTGTTTATCTTCTCAAAGAACCAGCTTTTAGTTTTATTAATCTTTGCTATCATTTCCTTCATTTCTTTTTCATTTATTTCTGATCTGATCTTTATGACTTCTTTCCTTCTGCTAACTTTGGGGTTTTTTGTTCTTCTTTCTCTAATTGCTTTAGGTGTAAGGTTAGGCTGTTTATTTGAGATGTTTCCTGTTTCTTAAAGTAGCACTGTATTGCTATAAACTTCCCTCTTAGAATTGCTTTTGCTGCATCCCATAGGTTTGGGTCATCGTGTTTTCATTGTCATTTGTTTCTAGGTATTTTTTGATTTCCTCTTTGATTTCTTCAGTGATCTCTTGGTTATTAAGGAGTGTATTGTTTAGCCTCCATGTGTTTGTATTTTTTACAGATTTTTTCCTGTAACTGATATCTAGTCTTATAGCATTGCGGTCAGAAAAGATACTTGATAACGATTTCAATATTCTTAAATTTACCAAGGCTTCACTTATGACCCAAGATATGATCTATCCTGGAGAATGTTCCATGAGCACTTGAGAAGAAAGTGTATTCTGTTGTTTTTGGATGGAATGTCCTAGAAATATCAATTAAGTCCATCTTGTTTAATGTATCATTTAAAGCTTGTGTTTCCTTATTTATTTTCATTTTGGATGATCTGTCCATTGGTGACAGCAGGGTGTTAAAGTTCCCTACTATGATAGTGTTACTGTCGATTTCCCCTTTTATGGCTGTTAGTATTTGCCTTATGTATAGAAGTGCTCCTATGTTGGGTGCATAAATATTTAAAATTGTTATATCTTCTTCTTGGATTGATCCCTTGATCATTATGTAGTGCCCTTCTTTGTCTCTTGTAATACTCTTTGTTTTAAAGCCTATTTTGTCTGATATGAGAATTGCTACTCCAGCTTTCTTTTGATTTCCATTTGCATGGAATATCTTTTTCCATCCCCTCACTTTCAATCTGTATGTGTCCCTAGGTCTGAAGTGGGTCTCGTATAGACAGCATATATATGGGTTTTGTTTTTGTATCCATTCAGCCGTCCACGTCTTTTGGTTGGAACATTTGATCCATTAATATTTAAGGTAATTATCGATATGTATGTTCCTATTACCATTTTCTTAATTGTTTTGGGTTTATTATTGTAGGTCTTTTCCTTCTCTTGTGTTTCCTGCCTAGAGACATTCCTTTAGCACTTGTTGTAAAGCTGGCTTGGTGGTCCTCAATTCTCTTAGCTTTTGCTTGTCTGTAAAGTTTTTAATTTCTCCATCAAATGTGAATGAGATCCTTGCTGGGTAGAGTAATCTTGGTTGTAGATTTTTCTCCTTCATCACTTTAAATATGTCCTGCCACTCCGTTCTGGCTTGCAGAGTTTCTGCTGAAAGATCAGCTGTTAACCTTATGGGGATTCCCTTGTGTGTTATTTGTTGTTTTTCCCTTGCTGCTTTTCATATTTGTTCTTTGTATTTAATTTTTGATAGTTTGATTAATATGTGTCTTGGCATGTTTCTCCTTGGATTTATCCTGTATGGGACTCTCCGTGCTTCCTGGACTTGATTAACTATTTCCTTTCCCAAATTAGGGAAATTCTCAACTATAATCTCTTCAAATATTTTCTCAGTCCCTTTCTTTTTCTCTTCTTCTTCTGGGACCCCTCTAATTCGAATGTTGGTGCATTTAATATTGTCCCAGAGGTCTCTGAGACTGTCCACAATTCTTTTCATTCTTTTTTCTTTATTCTGCTCTGCAGTAGTTATTTCCACTATTTTATCCTCCAGGTCACTTATCCGTTCTTCTGCCTCAGTTATTCTGCTATTGATCCCTTCCAGAGTATTTTTAACTTCATTTATTGTGTTTTTCATCGTTGCTTGGTTCCTCTTTAGTTCTTACACGTCCTTGTTAAATGTTTCTTGCATTTTGTCTATTCTATTTCCAAGATTTTGGATCATCTTTACCATCATTATTCTGAATTCTTTTTCAGGTAGACTGCCTATTTCCTCTTCATTTGTTAGGTCTGGTGGGTTTTTACCTTGCTCCTTCATCTGCTGTGTGTTTCTTTGTCTTCTCATTTTGCTTAACTTACTGTGTTTGGGGTCTCCTTTTAGCAGGCTGCGGGTTTGTAGTTCCCGTTGTTTTTGGTGTCTGCCCCCAGTGGGTAAGGTTGGTTCAGTGGGTTGTGTAGGCTTCCTGGTGGAGGAGACTAGTGCCTGTGTTCTGGTGGATGAGGCTGGATCTTGTCTTTCTGGTGGGCAGGTCCACGTCTGGTGGTCTGTTTTGTGGTGTCTGTGACCTTATTATGATTTTAGGCAGCCTCTCTGCTAATGGGTGGTGTTGTGTTCCTGTCTTGCTAGTTGTTTGGCATAGGGTGTCCAGCACTGTAGCTTGCTGGTCGTTGAGTGGAGCTGGGTCTTGGCGTTGAGATGGAGATCTCTGGGAGATTTTCGCCGTTTGATATTACATAGGGCTGGGAGGTCCCTCATGGACCAACGTCCTGAACTTGGCTCTCCCACATCAGAGGCACAGCCCTGTCACCTGGCTGGAGCACCAAGAGGCTGTCATCCACATGGCTCAGAAGAAAAGGGAGAAAAAAAGAAAGAAAGAAAGAAAAAGATAAAATAAAATAAAATAAACGTTATTAGAATAAAAAACAAAAAATAATTATTAAAAAAAATTTTTTAAGTAATTAAAAAAAAAGAAAGAAGAGAACAACCAAAACACATCCACCAATGATAACAAGCGCTGAAAACTATACTAAAAAAACATGGACAGAGAGAACCCTAGGACAAATAGTGAAAGCGAAGCTATACAGACAAAATCACACACAGAAGCATACGCATACACACTCACAAAAAGAGAAAAAGGGAAAAAAATATATATATATATCTTTGCTCCCAAAGTCCACCTCCTCAATTTGGGGTGATTCTTGGTCTATTCAGGTATTCCACAGATGCAGGGTACATCAAGTTAACTATGGAGATTTAATCTGCTGCTCCTGTGGCTGCTGGGAGAGATTTCCCTTTCTCTTCTTTGTTCGCACAGCTCCTGGGATTCAGCTTTGGATTTGGCCCTGCCTCTGTGTGTAGGTCGCCTGAGGGCATCTGTTCTTTGCCCAGACAGGACGGGGTTAAAGGAGCAGCTGATTCGGGGGCTCTGGCTCACTCAGGCCAGGGGGAGGGAGGGGTACGGAGTGCGGGGCGAGCCTGCGGTGGCAGAGGCCAGCGTGATGTTACACCAGCCTGAGGCACGCCATGTGTCCCCCTGGGGAAGTTGTCCCTGGATCACGGGACCCTGGCAGTGGCGGGCTGCACAGGCTCCCGGGAGGGGCGGTGTGGAGAGTGACCTGTGCTTGCACACAGGCTTCTTGGTGGTGGCAGCGGCAGCCTTAGCGTCTCATGCCCGTCTCTGGGGTTGGCGCTGATCACCGCGGCTCGTGCCCGTCTCTGCAGCTCCTTTAAGCGGCGCTTTTAATCCCCTCTCCTCGCGCACCAAGAAACAAAGAGGCAAGAAAAAGTCTCTTGCCTCTTCGGCAGCTCCAGACTTTTTCCCAGACTCCCTCCCAGCTAGCTGTGGTGCACTAGCCCCCTTCAGGCTGTGTTCACGCCGCCAACCCCAGTCCTCTCCCTGGGATCCGACCGAAGCCGGAGCCTCAGCTCCCAGCTCCCGCCCGCCCCAGCGGGTGAGCAAACAAGCCTCTCAGGCTGGTGAGTGCTGGTCGGTACCGATCCTGTGTGCGGGAATCTCTCTGCTTTGCCCTGCGCTCTCCTCCGTGGCTCTGAAGCTTCCCCCCTCCGCCACCCGCAGTCTCCGCCCGCGAAGGGGCTTCCTCGTGTGTGGAAACCTTTCCTCCTTCACAGCTCCCTCCCACTAGTGCAGTTCCAGTCCCTTATCTTTTGTCTCTGTTTTTTCTTTTTCTTTTGCCCCACCCAGGTACGTGGGGAGTTTCTTGCCTTTTGGGAGGTCTGAGGTCTTCTGCCAGCGTTCAATAGCTGTTCTGTAGGAGTTGTTCCACGTGTAGATGTATTTCTGATGTATTTGTGGGGAGGAAGGTGATCTCCACGTCTTACTCTTCCGCCATCTTGAAGCTCCTCCCGTTTGTGCAAATCTTAACCTTAAAGTCACCATTGTGTTTTATTTTCAAACACATCATGTGACCAACCTAAAATTTTGCAAGATTCTAGAATTCACAAACTTCTTTTCAGAAGCACATTTGCTCTAGTTAACAGTGTTCATCAACAAAGTGAAAACTATTTTGATAGTCCTCATGGGGTTGTTTTTACCCTCCTAATTTTTTGCCTTTACGTGCAAAAAGATTTCCACACAAGTCGTTGAAAAATGGACTAGTTTAAGACCAATACTAAAAGTGAGGAAGTCTAGGGAAGTACAAGCTCCTGGTGAATATTAGATGTCCAAAAAATGTTAGAAATAATTAACTTCGAGGGATAATGGAGGACTATCCACATTTCCAAATTCAACCAACACCATTTTAAGGGATTAAAGCTTATTCCTACTGATTCTGCTTCCCATAGACTAAAATGTAAAATTGACATTTGGGTCTTATTCTCAAAGCAACTTCCTTCAATGTTTTCTCACACTCTCAGTCCAAAAGGTCTTTCTGGGGATCCTTGGGGAAGTCACAAAATAGGCCATTACATATAGGGCTACAAGTAGCAAGAGAGAAACCTGGAACAGGCCAGTTTCTGTTGGAGAAGGTGAAAAACATAGCCTAGATGCCTACCCTTATTCATTTCACAGCTCTTGCCAGCCTGTGTTTGATATTTAAAATTTTCTCTTTACTTCTTTGGATTCCAGATAGAAATCTCATGTTGGGTGAGCCTGACTTGCTCTCACTCTCACAGTTTACCTTAAAAGAGCTGACTACCTTACAAATAAAAGTACAACTCTCCTATCCATCTTACTTTTCACAACTGGCGAATGTGTATTCCATGGATATGGATATTTTCATGGATATTCCATTAATATTTTATATCACTGACAACAGAGTACTAGCCTCAACAAGCATTTTGCAGATTCTGAGATTGTACTGTTACTGCTGTATTTACCCAAACCCATTCTCATTTCCTCTTTTGTTGCTATGGCAAGAATTCCTCATGTTCATCCTGTGACCTTTCCTGATTTTTCATAGAAGTCTGAAGAGCAGACATATGTTAAGTTACAACGGTTAAAGAAGAGATGACTCCTTAGTGGCGTTGCCTATGCTCTGCTCACAGATCAGAGCTGTGACATATACATTTCTTAAGAATCTTATTCGCTGGAGGAAATGCAGACCATGTGTCTTTCCTAGGTCACCTGAGGCAAAATAATTTGGTAATTAGATATACATAGTCTTATGATATTAACAATTATTAAGCTTTTAATAGGAAAGATGACTTTCCCACAGAAGACAGTTAATTTCACAGCAGTATTTGGTTTTTTTTAGTGTTTCACAATAAGAGATTAGGAGAAGAAAGAAATCTAATAATATAACTTTACCATGTATTTAACCTCATTCTTTTTGATTTTTTAGACTTTTCTCATAAACTTTCCTTATAGAACCTGTTCAATACATACAGGCTCTGAGAAAGCAGTTTTTGGTTTTTGCTGAAAGAAAATAATATGAGAATAACCTTGATAAATCACATATACAGAACCCAAAAAAGAAAGGGGAAAGGTATTTGGTTTTAAGACAGAGGGCAAAAGGATAGTGTGATATAATGCAAATTATTAAACAAGTATGTCCCATGTGCCTCTTTATCTTCTTTCTTGTAGTTAAAGCCTTCATGCAAATTTTACTTGTACAGTGGTCCTCAAACTGGTCTTCTGACCCCATTATATTTTTAAACACTAGTGAGGATCCCAGAGATTTTTTTTGCCTTATGTAGGTTATATTTTGAAAGGTTTATCATATTAAAAAATAAAATTTTAATTATAAACTTAAAAATATATAGCTACTAATTTAATAACAATAAACCCATTATATGCTAACATAAAATGCATACTTTATTAAAAATAAGTATATTTTTAAATGCTCACAGGAGTAGCGTTGTTCTACATTTTTGCAAATCTCTTTAATATATGGCATCATAAAAGAAAACTGGGTTCTTATATCTGATTCTGCATTCAATCTGTTGCAGTATGGTTGAACTATATGAAGAAATCCAGTCTGACACAAGATGTATTGTTAGAAAAGGAAAGAGAATGTTAATAGACTTTTCAAATAATCCTGAATATTCTTCTTTGATACTACACCAAGACTTGACAAGCAGTAGTTTCTTAAAAATTAATTGCAATGAGGATTCTGAAACCATATCAATCAACTTGTACTCTGCTTCATTAAAAGCCATTGGTCTTCCTTACACTTTGAATGGATTGTTTACCCATGCATGAGTTAGTAACATCATACATTGGTTATTTGGGAAATAATGCATCACTTGCAGATTTCTATTATGCAATAGTAAATTTCAAAAAAAAAATCTCACATGTTAATATCACCAGTATCATCAGAAAAGTCTTTAAGCATTGGGTGGCTGTCAAGCTCACAGTGACAGATATAAGTTTTCCGAAATTCTAATTTTTGCTTGAAAGCTCAAACTTTTAGTACTGGCAATAAATACTGTCAGTTGTGTTCCTTTAAGTGACAGGAACACTCATTTCATTTTCAAGAAATGTCTGCCAAATTCCAAGTCTGATAATCATAGTTTGCTAGTTGTTCTTCCAAGTAAAACATGATGTTCCATGGAAACAGCAGCTAGGTCAGCTCACAGATGCAAACAATGGCATGAGTGCACAAGTGCTTTTCCTCAAGGCAGCCATCATAGCTTGTTATGCTGGACAGAAGGGTTTTCTGCATATGTCCCATCTCATCACACCAAATATTAAAAAGACACATACTCAAGGGTTGAGATTTGTAATTTTGGGGGCGGCAAGTGCATACAATGGTGAAGAATACACTCAATTTCTACTACAACCGTTTGCTATCACTGATTTGATTCCTGCAAAAGAGCCAGCAGTTTTACCCACCATGGCTTTTGCAACATCAGTGCAAATATCAACACAGTGAAAAAGGAAAATGATATCTTAACATTATTATAAAAATAATAATAATATTGTAACCTCCCCCTTGGCAATCTGAAGACCACAATTTGAGAAGCACTATACCAGTTTATAGCATACATACTTAGGATCCTCCCAGCCTTTGTATCTCTCATCTTTCTTCAGAATAGTTGCAATGACTGTCTTCTTAAAAAGTGTTTCTAAATGAGGTATTACTTCACACCAGTCAGAATGGCCATCATCAAAAAATCTACAAACAATAAATGCTGGAGAGGGTATGGAGAAAAGGGGACCCTCTTGCACTGTTGGTGGGAATGTAAATTGATACAGCCACTATGGAGAATAGTATGCAGGTTCCTTAAAAAACTAAAAATTGAACTATCATGTGACCCAGCAATCCCACTACTGGGCATATACCCTGAGAAAACCATAATTCAAAAAGAGTCATGTACCACAATGTTCATTGCAGCACAATTTACAATAGTCAGGACATGGAAGCAACCTAAGTGTCCATCGAGAGATGAATGGATAAAGAAGATGTGGCACATATATACAATGGAATATTACTCAGCCATAAAAAGAAACAAAATTGAGTTACTTGTAGTGAGGTGGATGGACCTAGAGTCTGTCATACAGAGTGAAGCAAGTCAGAAAGAGAAAAACAAATACCGTGTGCTAACATATATATATTTGGAATCAAAAAATATATATATATGGTTCTGATGTACCTAGGGGCAGGACAGGAATAAAGACACAGACGTGGAGAATGGACTTGAGGACACGGGGAGGGGGAAGGGTAAACTGGGACGAAGTGAGAGAGTGGCATGGAAATATATACACTACCAAATGTAAAATAGATATCTAGTGGGAAGCAGCCACATAGCACAGGGAGATCAGCTCGGTGCTTTGCGACCACCTAGAGAGGTGGGATAATCATGGTGGGAGGGGAGAGGCAGGAGGGAGAAGATATGGGGATATAGGTATATGTATAGCTGATTCACTTTGTTATACAGCAGAAACTAACACAACATTGTAAAGCAATTATACGCCAATAAAGATGTTAAAAAAAAATGTTTCTATCATGTGCTTGCTTAGTAATCCCTAAAGCCTTAGTAATTTCTTCCATAAAATTAAAAATCTTTTAACGAATGAACAAATCCTTAATAGGATTCTGCCTTCCCCTTTAGTGAATTTATTACTTTAGCTAAGCAAATTTACATGGCACTTTTTATTACAGTTTACCATACTCTATCACCAAGTCATTTGGGGGCCACTCTTCCAATTTGGATTTTCTACCTCTCTTCCCTAAATGTGATCACTTCAAAGTGCAGCTCAAGACTCACTTCGTCCTGACGTCTTTCCAAAGTTTGCAGTTTCCTGTCATTTTAGATCCTCTACACAAACCTTTTGGTTTTTTCCATCGCTTTCATGTGCCCACAACTGTTTCAAGTTTCACTTTATTTACTGTTGGTTATGTGTGTATTTCTATAATTTTTCACAATTGGATTAAGACTCCTTTTGGAGGCTAGTTGCTTAGAACCTAACATAGCTTTTTAAACAAACAAACAAACAAATATATGCTGTTGTATTATATTCACAGAAATGGCAGCACTTTTAAAGATATCTGGAAAATGTATTCTTTCCAAAGTAATGTGAGATGACACCTTTTTTGGCACAGGTCACAACAGGCTGAGACACAGTACTTCTAGCCAAAGAGAACTGGATATCAAGACAGGAGATTTAGTCACCTTTGTCAACAAAGAGTTAATAAACATATTAGAAAACCCCTTTGAATTTCAAAGAAAAACCATTAACATTCTCAGTTACAGTATTAGTAATTAGTAGACTTCCCTAATTGGAGTCACTTTGAGTGGTGACTCCACTTATTTGGTCTATAAATAAACATTGTATCCAAAATCGAGAACCTTTCCCATAATCAAAGTCCGTATCCAATTCAAATTTGGCTTTCAATTTGTAAACTATAATACAGTATATAAACTAAGGGTTTGGCTGGAATGGTCACCCTATACGTAAATGCAATGCTCGTTTTGGTACATTTCCACTAATTTTGTTAATTCAACAAAGGAAAATCACAGGCAATTGTCAGAAGTCCAAATGTTTCATCAAGCGTAAGAGTCACATTAATATTTATCCTTTGGTATAGGATCAAAAGGGGGTTTTATCGTAGGTAAAATACTGTTCCTGGAAGACATTATTAGACTCCAGATCAAAAAATCATGATGTCAATATGAACAATTTTAATACTTAATACATGAATAGTTTTGATTGTGCTATCAAATATCTCTCTAATTCTCATATTTTAAAAGAAATAAGCATCCCATTTCATTATCCAGTAAAACGATATAGTAGAATTCACTATAATTTATTTCAGTTCATTTTAAAGATTCTTGCATAATTGCTGGTTGAAGACAGCATAAAAAATAATAGAATGCAGGCAGACATTTATTTCCATACAATGGGGCTACTCAAAATATTAGTTTAAGTATGTATTTACCCTTCTGGTTCTTTTCTTTAGAACGTGTACAGTGTCTGGCACATGGTTTACTCTCAAAAATTGTGGCTGAATGAATCATAAGTAATTTCTGGTAGGTTAGAACAGAGGGGAATTTATTAATTGTACTTTTCAAAGCAATCATTCTAAAATTCAGCCCACCCAAGTAACACAGAGAATAGAAAAAAACATGTGCTATTTGTCATGCTGTTCTTGAACCACCGCCACCACTACTCCACCTCAATATTACACAGATGAATAGGGCTTTACATCTACAACTTTGGTTTCTGAATCTTGATAGCTTTTCTACAAGAGATGATAGCTGGTATTTGGCTCATGAACCCTACAGAAAAGATAATAGGGCCAACACCGTATTCTTTGTTAAGAGAAAACATCAAGAACAAAAAATGAAAATGTCAAAAGATAGGTTGATATACTGTATTACTTAAAGACTGTTTTGTTGGGAGAACTGACCAAGTGATTTACTAACAGCTTTTACTGGACAGTCTTTGGCTTACAATGTAGATGAAAAATAAATGGGAATCCGTTTCATGTTTACTCTATCTAGGCATTTGACAGATGGAGAAAAAATTGGGAAGACACAATTACAGTCTACAAAAATGTGGGGTTTTTTTCAGGTTTTCAAATTATGAAAACTAATTTTGTAGTGGGAATTTTTTTCAAAGGGTCTACTTATCTATATCTCTACATCGTTTTATTACATAAACTGCCTTTCATTCCTCATCACATCTGCATACAGGTAAGGATTATGAAATTGTTTAAAGCTGACATTCAAATGGCATATAGGTGCAAAAGTCAGTGGAGAGAAGACCTTAGTATATTCAGGTCAAAACACATGTAGATCTCCCAGCGAATCTTAGATAAGATTGGGTTCTCTGGAGGCTCCTGAGAAAGACTGTGTTCAGTCACTCAGTAACATTGCTTTATTCCACAAACATTCACTGAATGCCCATTATGTGTCACGAATTTGCTAGAGGTCTCCAATACAGAGTAAGTAATAGAGTGAAAAAACTAAAAGGAATAGAGAGAAAAAGAAATGGTCTCCGTTGGTCAAAAAAGGCATATCACTGCACACTTCTAAAGATCCAGTAGGGTGCCATACCTATTTTTGATGATTCTTTGATATATGTCAACTGATGATATTCATGTTGATGAAGAATATGGAAGACTAAAATGAATATGAAAAAATATGGAAGCCCTAAAAGCTCCTTCTAAAGGTTCCTATTTCTTGGTATTGATGACCCATTAAATCTGTTATTTGATTCCCTTAACCTTCACTCTAGTTTTCTAAACAAGGAAATCTCATTCTCAATTTCTAAAGTAAAATATACTTAAACACTGATCCTAGTCATTATTTAATGTGTATTCACTATTAGCTCTATAAAGAGGACATACAATATTAACATCTCCCTTCTAACTATATATTTTTCAGAACTGTGACTATATAGCAATTTTTTAAGATATTTATCCTATTGACTCTTGGTCATGTCGAGAAATTAGGTATTTGTTGCTCACTTGAGTAATTCCATAATTCATTATTTTCCACATATAATTAATTGTAATTTGGGGGATAAAACATCAGGGATGATATTCAAGTTACTCCCCTATTTGGCTTCTTCTTTAAATTTGTTTTCTTCTGCTGTGTCATGTACATGCTGGGATCTCTAGAAATAGTTGAGAATGATTTCTTATTGTTGTTTCCCTAAAGAGTTAAGTTTGCTTTCATACTTTTGCAAAAACATGCTTTGCCACTAATTTGGCAGAGCTATATGCATTATTTGACAACAATCTACTGTAATTTTCTTATTTCAAAAACCAATGCCTTTAATTCTAATTTTATGCTCTAGTACTTCATAAAATAGTTCCATTTCTCCCATGTAAATTAAATTGGGTCATTTCATTGTTCTGTCTTGCTTGTCAATGTAAGATATTTAAAGAGAGTACATGGACTTCTCAATTCGTCTCAATACATTAAGGACTGTTATACTTTATTTTGGCTTTAATTCTAATTATCAATCTTTCGTAGTGAAGCAAGTGACCAAATAAAACACAACCACCAAGATTTCATTGAATCCTTTTGTAGTGACAGCACTATTGCTTAAGTTTCCTTTACATTCCTATTCCTTTCACCCACCCAGGAATTCTGGTTACTAGATTGAGATTTGGTATTATACCAACAGTCCATGGGGAAAGAAGTTCTAAGAAGCAACCACATGGAACAACTGCTGATCTTTCTGTAAATCTGTTACTGAGGACACAGATTGTTACATTATAGGACATCTTTGGATAAGGTGATCTTTCTGGTTGTACTACAAAAAATATTTGAATTGAGCAACTGGCTTATTTAAAACAAACTCTATGCCCTTCTTTCCATTAGCTACCTGCAAACCTAGAAGAAAACATGTAGTCCATGTCAACCAAACTCTTAGAATCTTGTGACACAGCTTTTATGTACTAACGTCATCTAGGTGTCAGCTTAACTTCCCTACGTTTAATCTTGCTTTCCTCATTCAGTTATTTTTTGTTTTATTTTTAATTGTGATGAAACACATGTAATGTAAAATTTGCCATCTTATCCATTCTTTAAATGCACATTTATTTTAACTTAACTTCATAAATATTCTATAAGCTGCTTTAAAATCTACCTAAAACAGAACATAAATAGATAATAATATAATCACTCATTCTTCAATATTAGGTATTCTGAGATTTTTCTACGATATTTTAATTTTTTGGACCTTGTTATGAACACTTTTTTATTTGTTAATGGTATGAATGTAAAAAACACTGCTTGCCTATCTGAACAAAAATTATCTATGTAGGGAGACAATTCTCCTTGGGTTGTAAACAAGGCATTGACTGGAATTTGCTCTGAACTATCGTTTCAAAGATGACTGTGTGATAAACAACCTTGGAAAAAAAGGCAAGTCCGCTTATAGGCTTGAAAGATGAAGATAGTGTCTCCCTCTAGACCTATAAACAGGCATGCTTACAATCCATTATAAAACATCTGTATTCTCTAAGCTCAGGATTCCTCTCCTATAATGCAACCTACTGAAATGTGAAGGCTGCACCTGGACTTCTCTGCATTGCTATCTGGGAATTTCAGCTCAAGGAACCAGTACAACAAAAGACTGATACACTGGCTACTGCTGTTGCTATGAGTAAGAAACTGTCCTTTGTCTCTAGCCTTGGAGGTTCAGGTCTTCTACAAGTACCCATGAAACTATGTCATGTTAACTTGTGAGCCTGAAAGTGGGGGAAAACTCAGACCTTTCACAGTGATCAACAATGTATTCTAAGAGATTTTTTGTGAATATCCTTGAAAGTCATTTAGCCGAATCTCCCACTCAGTCAAGAATTTCTTCTACACATCCTGACAGATGGCATTCTAAATATCACTTCAATGATTCCAGTAAAAGGAAACTCTTCTCAAAGCCTATTGCATCACTGGTTATTAAGTCCCTCCTTATCTTGAACTGAACTGTCTGTAACTCTATAATACTGGGTTTTGCCAGATCTCATCTGTTTTTACATAGAATAATTATTCTATTTTCCGCATGGCAGGCCTTTGTATCTGAAAGTACTTACTTAGTCTCCACTAACCTTACTTTACTCTCTAAACATATCAATATCATTCCATATTCTTCACACACTATGTTCTCTAGATCCACTGGACACTCTAGACACAACCCAAAATGGTGGTGATTCCCACAGATGTGTCTATATAGCTAAAACAGAATTCAGTGGAAATATCATTTATCATTTGAACAGAATGCCTTTGATTCATTTAACATAAATTTTATGTACAGTTTTTGTAGCTCTATCATACTGTCCTATCATGTTTAGCTTGTGATTAGTTAAAATATTCAGACTTTTTCCACATGGCCACACTCAAGCCATGATTATATTTGTAAAACTGATTTTTAGAATCTATAACATAAGATTTTTAACCTGCCCATATCATTTTGAATTTTGCTTCTGTTATCAGTGATTTTATTCTTTGTTAGGTAAAATTTATGTCATCTAAAAAATTTATAGCCATCCTTTCAATCTCTTAATCTTAGTCACTAATGGAAATATCATCCACAAAAAGGGCTAAGGACAAGCCATTAAACTTTCATAATAATCTACATACTTCAACAGTACTGATCAGTTGTTCAGCAAGTTATATTCTATTGAATGATGCCATTATCCAGCATAAATATCACCATCTTATCCACAAGGATATCATGCTTTGGCGAAATAAAAATGTTTCATATCCCTGGCATTCTCTAGGTCTACCAACTATTTCTAAAAGAATATGTCAGCATTTCACTAATATATTAAGAAGAATGTCATTCAGGAGAATGAGTCACTGCTAGTTTACTTTGCTAATGACTAAGCAAGGTAAAGGAAACTGAATTTAGGCATCTTCGCCTAAATAAGAAATTGCTTCCCTGATCCCTAATCTCATAAAAAGACTAAAGCCTTAAGCCCCTGAAACAGTGATAACTAATGTTCTCACTCACAGATTTCAGGCTTCTGATTGAGATGTAGAAGCAAAACACATCTGTCTCTGGGGCAACAGGTATGAAATTCTCCTGCCTCCATTGCCACTTCTGGATGTGGTTGGGAAAAGTCTATAACTTTATTGTGGTGATGGTTATAAACTTGTCAAAATGCATCAAACTGTACACTTTAAAAAGGTGAATACTACTATATGTAGATTATACCTCAATAAAATTGACTTAAATAAAAGTACATTAAAGTAAGAAGTTAATTTTCTAAAAATTAGAGAATAAATGTAGATGTAAAAAAAGAACATGAAATCAATATTGCCTTTAAAAACAAACTGAATTTTGAAATGGTAATAATCACCATTAAAACTTAGGTCTAGAAAGATCTCCCAGGGAACTTGAGTGAAGTAAAGGTATCTATCTTAATCCTTGACTTTAACATTCTGTTTATCAATTTAATGCTTTTTTTGAATCAGTAATTAATCCAAGTCATCCTTACAAAACAAAAGGACAAAGGACACAATCATGTTGATAGATCCAGAGGATATTTGAAAAAAAATTAAGCATTTATTTCTGATAATTGGAAAATAGTACTTTTTCTATTATTAGAATAGAAATAGTACTATTTCTATTAATTCATAATCATAATTATCAGTGAAATACTAAAGTATCCCTAGATCACCTCACTTATTTAAATTCCTTTTAAAAAAATTTTAACCTATGCAGTAAGAGAAGGAAAGAAAAATGTAAATATTGAAAAGCAGTACCAAACTTCATTATTTGCAAATGATGTGAATAAAACTAAATTACTGCAATATTAAAAAACAGATGTACAAAACTAAGTAATTTTAAAATACATATCTAAATGTTAACAATAAGAAGTTAGGAAGTGTAATAGAAAAAATCCCATTCTTATCAGACATACGTGTGGTGCTTCTCAAACTTTCCTGTGCATACAAATCACCTGAGGGTCTTGTTAAAATGCAGATACAGTAGGTTTAGGGATCAAGACTTTACAGTTCTAGTGAGCTCCCAGGTGTGTGTGCGCATGCTCACACACACACACGAATATTATCAGGTATAATTCTCATTGATAATTTTTAAACTTTAGAATTAATAAGAAATTTATAAAACCTCTATTTTCAAAAAGGTAAAGGAAGGTTAAAATATTACTGGGAGACATAAAAGAATATTTGAATGAAGAGAATGTCAGGTTCCTGGATTGGAAGACAATAGTAAAAAAAATGTCTATTCTTCCAAAAATTGCTTAATGCCTTTAACACCAATGAAAACCACTAAATGTGGGGGGTTCTGCAACTTTAAAAAATGAAGATTATAGTTCATCAAAGAATAAATATGCTATATTAGATCAATTTTTCACAAAGAGATCATTAGGCAGTTCTTTCCCTTCCAGAGATTAATGACAAGAATTAAAGAGCAGAAGCAAGAAGAACTACAGTCCTGCAGCCTGTGGAATGAAAACCACATTCACAGAAAGACAAAATGAAAAGGCAGAGAGCTATGTACCACGTAAAGGAACAAGATAAAACCCCAGAAAAATAACTAAATGAAATGGAGCTAGGCAACTTTCCAGAAAAAGAATTCAGAATAATGATAGTGAAGATGATCCAGGACCTTGGAAACATAATGGAGGCAAAGATCAAGGAGATGCAAGAAAGGTTTAACAAAGACCGAGAAGAATTAAAGAACAAACACCAGGAAGAATTAAATAACAAACAAAGAGAGATGAACAATACAATAAATGAAATGAAAAATACACTAGAAGGAATCAATAGCAGAATAACTGAGGCAGAAGAACGGATAAGTGTGCTGAAAGACAGAATGGGGGAATTCACTGCCATGGAACAGAATAAAGAAAAAAGAATGAAAAGAAATGAAGACAGCCTAAGAGACCTCTGGGACAATATTAAACACACCAACTTTCATATTATAGAGGTCCCAGAAGGAGAAGAGAGAGAGAAAGGACCAGAGAAAATATTTGAAGAGATTATAGTCGAAAACTTCCCTAACATGGGAAAGGAAATAACCACCCAAGTCCAGGAAGCGCAGAGAGTCCCATACAGGATAAACCCAAGGAGAAACACATCGAGACACATAGTAATCAAACTGACAAAAATTAAAGACAAAGAAAAAATATTGGAAGCAGCAAGGGAAAAATGACAAATAACATACAAGGGAACTCCCATAAGGTTAACAGCTGATTTCTCAGCAGAAACTCTACAAGCCAGAAGGGAGTGGCATGATATATTTAAAGTGATGAAAGCGAAGAATGTACAACCAAGATTACTCTACTGGCAAGGATCTCATTCAGATCCTTTGGAGAAATCAAAAACTTTACAGACAAGCAAAAGCTAAAAGAATTCAGCACCACCAAACCAGCTCTACAACAAATGCTAAAGGAACTTCTCTAAGTGGGAAACACAAGAGAAGAAAAGGACCTACAAAAAAAAACCCCAAAACAATTATGAAAGTGGTAACAGGAACATACATATTGATAATTACCTTAAATGTAAATGGATTAAATGCTCCAACCAAAAGACACAGGCTTGCTGAATGGATACAAAAACAAGACCCATATATATGCTGTCTACAAGAGACCCATTTCAGACGTAGGGACACATAACAGACTGAAAGTGAGGGGATGGAAAAAGATATTCCATGCAAATGGAAATCAAAAGAAAGCTGGAGTAACTATACTCATATCAGATAAAAGAAACTTTAAAATAAAGACAATTACAAGAGACAAAGAAGGACACTACATAATTATCAAGAGATCAATCCAAGAAGAAGATATAACAATTATAAATATATATGCACCTAACACAGGTGCACCTCAATACATAAGGAAAATGCTAACACCTATAAAGAGGGAATTGAAAGTAACACAATAATAGTGGGGGACTTTAACACCTCACTTACACCAATGGACAGATCATCCAGACAGAAAATTAATAATGCAGAGTGTCATACAGGAAACAATAGCTTTAAATAACACAACAGACCAGATATATTTAATTGATATTTATAGGACATTCCACTCAAAAACAACAGATTACACTTTGTTCTCAAGTGCACAAAAAACATTCTCCAGGATATATCACATCTTGGGTCTCAAATCAAGCCTCGGTAAATATAAGAAAATTGAAACCCTACCAAGCATCTTTTCCAACCACAACGATATGAGATTAGAAATCAATTATAGGGGGAAAAAATGTAAAAAAACACATACACATGGAGGCTAAACAATACCTTACTAAATAACCAAGAGATCACTGAACAAATCAAAGAGGAAATCAAAAAATACCAGAGACAAATGACAGTGAAAACACGACGATCCAAAACCCATGGGATGCAGCAAAAGCAGTTCTAAGAGGGAAGTTTATAGCAACACAATTCTACCTGAAGAAAGAAGAAAAATCTCAAATAAACAATCTAACCTTACACCTGAAGGAACTAGAAAAAGAAGAACAAACAAAACCCAAAGTTAGTAGAAGGAAAGAAATCATAAAGGTTAGAGCAGAAATAAATGAAATAGAAACAAAGAAAACAATAGTAAAGATGAATAAAACTAAAAGCTGGTTCTTTGAGAAGATAAACAAAATTGATAAACGTTTAGCCAGACTCATCAAGAAAAAGAGGGAGAGGACTCAAACCAGTAAAATTAGAAATGAAAACGGAGAAGTTACAACAGACAGCACAGAAATACAAAGCATCCTAAGAAACTACTACAAGCAACTCTATGCCAATAAAATGGACAACCTGGAAGAAATGGACAAATTCTTAGAAAGGTATAACCTCCCAAGACTGAACCAGGAAGAAATAGAAAATATGAATAGACCAATCACAAGTAATGAAATTGAAACTGTGATTAAAAATCTCCCAACAAACAAAAGTCCTGGTCCACATGGTTTCACAGGTGAATTCTATCAAACACTTAGAGAAAAGCTAACACCCATCCTTCTCAAACTCTTCCAAAAAATTGCAGAGGAAGGAACACTCCCAAACTCATTCTACAAGGCCACCATCACCCTGATACCAAAACCAGAATAAAGATACTACAAAAAATGAAAAGTACAGACCAATATCACTGATCAATATAGATGCAAAAATCCTCAACAAAATACTAGCAAACAGAATCCAACAATACATTAATAGGATTATACACCATGATCAAGTGGGATTTATCCCAGGGATGCATGGATTCTTCAATATACACAAATCAATCAATGTACTACACCATATTAACAAATTGAAGGAGGAAAAGCATATGATCATCTCAATAGATGCAGAAAAAAGTTTTGACAAAATTCAACACCCATTTATGATAAAAACTCTCCAGAAAGTGAGCAGAGAGGGAACCTACCTCAACATAATAAAGGCCATATATGACAAACCCACAGCAAACATCATTCTCAATGGTGAAAAACTGAAAGCATTTCCTGTAAGATAAGGAACAAGGATGTCTACTCTTGCCACTATTATTCAACATAGTTTTGGAATTCCTAGCCATGGCCATCAGAGAAGAAAAAGAAATAAAAGGAATACAAATTGGAAAAGAAGTAAAACTGTCACTGTTTGCTGAGGACATGATACTATACATAGAGAATCCTAAAGATGCCACCAGAAAACTACTAGAGCTAATCAATAAATTTGGTAAAGTTGCAGGATACAAAATTAATGCACAGAAATCTCTTGCATTCCTGTACACTAACAATGAAAGATCAGAAAGAGAAATTAAGGAAACAATCCCATTCACCATTGCAACAAAAAGAATAAAATACCTAGGAATAAACCTACCTAAGGAGGTAAAAGACCTGTACTCAGAACACTATAAGACACTGATGAAAGAAATCAAAGATGACACAAACAGATGGAGAGATATACCATGTTCTGGGATTAGAAGAATCAACATTGTGAAAATGATTATACTACCTAAAGCAATCTACAGATTCAATGCAATCCCTATCAAATTACCAATGGCATTTTTTACAGAACTAGAACAAAAAATCTTAACATTTGTATGGAGACACAAAGGCCCTGAATAGCCAAAGCAATCTTGAAGGAAAAAAACAGAGCTGGAGGAATCAGACTCCCTAACTTCAGACTATACTACAAAGCTACAGTAATCAAGACAATATGGTACTGGCACAAAAGAAGAAACATAGATCAATGGAACAGGATAGAAAGCCCAGAGGTAAATCCATACACCTATGGTCAACTAATCTATGACAAAGCAGGCAAGGATATATGCTGAGAAAAGACAGTCTCTTCAAGAAGTGGTGCTCGGAAAACTGGACAGCTACATGTAAAAGAATGAAATTAGAACACTCCCTAATACCATACACAAAAATAAACTCAAAATGGATGAAAAACCTAAATTTAAGACCCGACACTATAAAACTCTTAGAGGAAAACATAGGAAGAACACTCTTTGACATAAATCACAGCAGGATTTTTTTTGACCCACCTTCCAGAGTAATGGAAATAAAAACAAAAATAAACAAATGGAACCTAATGAAACTTAAAAGCTTTTGCACAGCAAAGGAGACCATAAACAAGACGAAAAGACAATCCTCAGAATGGGAGAAAATATTTGCAAATGAGACAACAGACAAAGGATTAATCTCTAAAATATACAAACAGCTCACGGAGCTCAGTATCAAAAAAACAAACAATTCAATTAAAAAATGCGCAGAAGACCTAAATAGACATTTCACCAAAGAAGACATACAGATGGCCAAGAGGCACATGAAAAGCTGCTCAACATCACTAGTTATTAGAGAAATGCAAATCAAAACTTCAATAAGGTATCACCTCACATCGGTCAGAATGGCCATCATCAAAAAATCTACAAACAATAAATGCTGGAGAGGGTATGGAAAAAAGTGAACCCTCTTGCACTGTTGGTGAGAATGTAAATGGATACAGCCACTATGGAGAACAGTATGGAGGTTCTTTAAAAAACTAAAAATAGAATTACCATATGATCCAGCAATCCCACTACTGGGCATATACCCAGAGAAAACCATAATTCAAAAAGAGTCATGTACCACCATGTCCATTGCAGCACTATTTACAATAGCCAGGACATGGAAGCAACCTAAATGCCCATCGACAGATGAATGGAAAAAGAAGGTGTGGTACATATATACAATGGAATATTACTCAGTCATAAAAAGGAACGAAATTGGGTCATTTGTAGAGACGTGGATGGACCTAGAGACTGTCATACAGAATGAAGTCAGAAAGAGAAAAACAAATATCGTATATTAACACATATATGTGGAATCTAGAAAAATGGTACAGATGAACCAGTTTGCAAGGCAGAAATTGAGACACAGATGTAGAGAACAAACATATGGACATCAAGAGGGAAAAGTGGGCGGGGGGAGGGGGTGGGATGAACTGGGAGATTGGGATTGACATATATACACTAATATGTATAAAACAGATAACTAATAAGAACCTGCTGTATAAAAAAATATATAAAATAAAATTCAAAAAAAAAGGTATGTCATTTTAGAAAGCATTGAATAAACCAATAAAAGGATAAAAACTAGGCTTTACAATCAGCACTAGCATTTTCATGCCAAATACCTAACTGGGCAATTATAAGCACACAGTGAATGCTGCAATAATTATAAGGGAGCCAAAAGTAATAAACTGCCAAATATAATATCTCATCTCAAATTTCTAAACTTCCTTTTATAGGTAGACTTCCACCTGTCAGGGTAGACTGGGTCCTGGTCTTTTTGCATCCTCTTCTGAAGCTGTGATTTACATGGCTTAGTATAGGGTGGTGTTATGGTTTAAGAGAGCCTAGTCTAGTTTAGCAATAGTGATTTCTAAACTCATGTCCTCTAATGTATTTCTTCAGCACCAAAGAAAGGACTTGTAATTACAAGCAATTTTTTTAAAATCTATTCTTTTTAAATATTACACTGAAACAGTGTTTATCTCATCAACCCTCACAACCCACAGAAATCTCCTCCTCCACCAAGGCCACTTTGATCATTCCTCCTCTCCCTCCTCCCTCTATTGTATTAAACCCTTCTCTCACACTCCTCCTGCCCACCACACCCCATCCTTTTCTTCAGCCTAATCCATTTTTATCAAAAGAACACGTCCGGCAAAGCGAGATTCTTTGGAGAATAGCATAGCAAAACCAAAATACCACATCATGGGCAAAGAGATGTCAAAGACAAGAAATGGTCATTCAGTAAGGATTTTGTCTCATCACATTTTCAGACATTTGCTAAAAATGCATAAGTGAATAAAGATTACAAAGTAAAAGGAAAGAATTAGCTACAATGTGGAAGAAAAAGTTCTGGTCAGAGTTGGAAGACCCAGGCCCCTAGACAGAGCACTGTTCTTTTCACTCTGATCTAATTTTACAAGATTACTTTTACACAGATAAAATACACAAAATGCTTTATAAACATACTTTTTTCTGAATTAATATAAAGTATTAGTAGTAGATATTAATAGTTCAGTATGGATGTGGAATAAACTTATGTAATAGGCTTTAAATTTCCAATATTTTAATCAGAAATCAACAAAGCAAATGGTCTGTGTTCTAGGGAGATTAATGTATTCATTTGTACAAATTACTAGTCATAGAATGCAGTAAAACTTTACTAACTCAGGCCCCGCTAATTCAGAAATCATCATAGAGAAGGAGTAAGGTAAAATATGAAGTACTGTAGCTAGAGATGGGAAACATAGTAATAAACGTGAAGCAGCATTGCAACTAACTAGTTTATGATTTTAGAGAGATCCCTTAGCCTCTCTGGATTCTGTTCACTTGTGTTTAAAGTAAGCTGAATTATTCAGTCAATCCATCTGATCGTCATATAATTCTATGATTCTATGTACGTCAGATAGATGCCTCTTTTTTTACTTTATTCTTTCTATAAGCAATGTTTCTGGGAATGGAATTATTCTTGTCTGCATTTTTTTTAGTCTGCAGTTCATGAATAGTCTTAAGGGGTCACATGAATTACCTAAATTTGGGCAACCATGTGTATGTGCATTTTTCTGGACAGAGATCCATAGCTTTCATCCGATTCTCAAAAAGCTCTGTGAACCTCTCCAGAAAAGATTAAGAACCACTTACTTCAATAATGAACTAAGGGGCTTCCCTGGTGGCGCAGTGGTTGAGAATCTGCCTGCCAATGCAGGGGACACGGGTTCGAGCCCTGGTCTGGGAAGATCCCACACGCCGCGGAGCAACTAGGCCCGTGAGCCACAGCTACTGAGCCTGCGCGTCTGGAGCCTGTGCTCCGCAACAAGAGAGGCCGCGATAGTGAGAGGCCCGCGCACCGCGATGAAGAGTGGCCCCCACTTACTGCAACTGGGGAGGCCCCTCACACAGAAACGAAGACCCAACTCAGCCATAAATAAATAAATAAAATAAAGAACTAATTCCAAGTGATTCTCAGCAACTCTTAAAAACAGGCTCACAAAAAGATTGCTTAATAATCCTGTGTTGGTTCTGTAACATTTGTATCTTACATCAATAACACAACACTCTATTATGATATAAGCTATACCTTAAAATTTAACTAATGGCTGTCTCCTCATCTGGTGATGAATCATGGTCTATATCTGTCTAGTTCACCTCATTATATCAAATGCCTTGAACAGTGCCTGGTTCTCAGTGAAGCAAGGAAGAGGAATGGCTGCCAGTTTATCTCTAGAGGAAGAGGGCAGCTATGGAGTGATCATCATCTCATCTGAGCTTGAACTGAGACTGCAGAACTCTGAGATAATGAAAAAATCCGCAAGCAAGGATAGATAATCTTATCCAAAAGTCAAGCCTTGTAATTTCAATAAAAGAAAATGGAAACCCAAAGTGAACAAGGGTCTTACCAAAAGTGGCAAGTTCAGGACCAGAGTCCTTAGCCAATGGTACAGGGCTCCTTCCATTTCACTACATTGTCCAGCTGGGGGAAAACACAGAACCCAATGTGGAGTGCAAACAAACATGTCACCCAAATTCCAGTTCCTTTCTTTTAACTGAAATTCAGCAGCTAACAATCTCCTCCTTCATTATAGGTAGACATACCATAAATATGTCTATCTGTGATCTTTGCCTGATTTATTAATATATAACAAACAAAATAACACCATGTCTTATATGTAATATAAGTTGGATTCAAATTTGTTGCCATTGTTATATCTATAAAAGTTAGCCTGTGTTATAAATAAAATTGCTTTTATCATGCAAACTTAATTTTTCAATAATGCTTGTTTATTTGTCTTAAATGACAATTACAGGAAGAAAAATGATCCATTTACTAGTTATCTTTTAAAATATATAGTATGTAAAATTGAATGAATGTTATTTCATTCCTATACACTTCTGGTAATTGACTTTCAAAAGCTTAATAACATTTGCGTTTCTTTTATCTTTTCAGGAGCATTGTTTTAAACCCAGCCTATTTCCGAAATCATCTTCGTCAGGCAACAGTGTTTAGATGTCTGGAGAGATATTCAGAAGCTGCCCGGTATGTTTGTTATAACTTTTGTGAAGACTTATTTAGAGTTAAACTAATTTTATTCTCAGCTTCTGGTAATAGCATAATAGAACTTTCCATTTCTCACATGGAATATGATTTTACCGGAATTATTGTCTTATAAACGTCAAACCAACAATTATTGACTATCTTTTTCTTTAATTAAAGCCATTCTGTGTTCATAGCTCTTAGTAAAATTCAAACTTTCCAGCCATGAGGTCACTGATAATGATGGGAAAACTTCCAGGGAAGATTAGAAATGAACTTGACCTCTTGCTCTCAAGTACATTCCTGATCCTGGTTGTAAGGACACAGTTTTGTGGCTATCTCTTTCTTGAGTTCTGGAAATAAAATCCAACCCACATAAAAAGGATACCAGCAGCCCATTTCTAGAGAAGATGGCATCAGTTATAACACCAAAGGTTGTTAGAGGTGTCCTAAAGTATTGTCTCTTGGACCCACAATATGTTTCATAAAAACCTGGTGAAGAAGCTCCTGATATTCTCATCCCCAGAACCTAGACTTACGTCAAAGAATTGCAAGATTTGTGCAACAGCCTCAATGCTACACTCAGAATTCCTTTGCACCTGTGACAACCAACGCGTTTTATTCCTGAGTCAAGATCATCATATCAGACTCCCCTTCTCTTTGATAAATTCTCTCAAAGAATTTTCTTCATCTCTCAATGTATAGGTACCTATTGTTTCTTACCCATCCACTTTACCACCCCAGGAATTTATCAAGAAAATGTGAGTGGTTTCTATAGATACTCCAACCATAACTCCTAGGGAGAAATCCACAGTAATAGGAATGGGGAGCCTAGGTTGCTGGTGGCTACTATCTCTAGAACATTTGCAAATAACACTTTCTTGGAAAATGAAGTTTAAGAAATTTAAATAGATAATAGAATGATTCCATAAAATTGATACTATGAGTTTGACATGAATTCCATTTTATAAGATGGTCTTAGGAATTACTTGAACTCAATTAAACGATGGATATGGAAGGCAGAATTAATCTCAACTACTCTCACTTTGCAGTCAAACAACCAATATGCCACAATATCTATTTACCTGTGTGTTAGTGCCCACTTTTAAAAATTAGAATAGGTCTCTATCAATCTTGTTTTTACATTCTATTTTTCCTTATACTCTTTTCCTGAATGTTTTATCTTACATTACCCACATACGACTTCTTCCTATTTTTTTTTTATTAGTCCAACTTTTCATTTTGTCTACTGAGTTGTCCCTGTGGCTTATTCTCTTCCCACACACACTATGCAAATGAGAGGGAATTTAAGCGATGATAGTAAGCTTCCTTCTGTCCCACACTTTATAAAGGTCACTAGCTACAAATGAAGCTAATGAGCTCAGCATAAACAGATACAGTTATCTGTAAAATAGTTTTCTTTAAGAGGTGGTTCACTAATGTGTCTTCTGACTCTAATCAAAAGATAATAGGAGAAAGCTAGATGCAACTTCAGAACTAGATTGTAACTAGTTAAAATTGCTAGTAGTGTGTTGGGTTAGCTTGTACAGACTCTAGAGAGCCCACTGTTAAATATTCAGGAATATTGGGAGAGCCAGTTGTTAACTGTAGGAGAAATTAGCATTGCTGGGAGAATTTACACTATGGAAACTGGCAAATGCTACAAACCCAGGATTTTGGAGTTTGGGGGAGAGCCAGATACCAGTAGATCATTGACTATAACTTAATTGTATCAGCCTAACTGCTTGAGTTAAAGTGGTGATGAAAATTCTTTACGGTTCCTAAAATAAATGAATAAACAATGAGAACTTGAAAATTAGGAATTTGTCAGTACCTACCGTGTAATATTGGCACTAAATATCCATTTACCTTGACATGTATATCCCTGAAGTGCAATAAGTGTTTCTGTGTAATATCATTTGATGACTAACTTGACAATGATCCTTGAGAAAATTCCTGATAATTGTTGGCTATACGGGTGTGGACTTTCCAAAAGAGAAGCAGATACAAGTGTTTTTCATCTTGGTTTCCTTGGCAATTACAATCCTTAATACAGAGTATTAGTCATCCTCTTTTCCCCTCAAGGGAAAGAATACTATGAACCATGAAGACGAATATCTTAGTGTCTCTTAGCTATTTGATTTCTAGTGTAAAACACTAAACACAAATCACTGTATTAAGCATTCATATTTATCAATCAATTGCTTGGATACTTAGGTAGTTTGGTTCAGGTCTCTTACAAGCACATTATATTAAAACTAATTGAAAAAGCCCACATATCAAGGTTATTTCCTCTAAGAAACCAATCAGTCATATTTCTGAGATTGAGAAGCACCTACCAAAGAATGCCATTACCATGTAACTTAGGAAGTCTTAAAACCATGATTCCCAGTGAAGTAGATCATCTTCCATCTGGTCCAAGACCATTTACAACCAGTCCCTGGAAACTGGGTTATCTAAAATTTTCTGAGCCTAACCAGCTCTACCCAGGAAGGAATTCATAGAGAACAGTCCAGAAAAGATTTCCAGGACAGCTTCACAAAATCGCAGATTCTCAACCAGAAAGGCTATAGGAAATGTGATTGAATAGAGGGTATCAGTCAATGGGCGTATTGACTGATTATGACAGGTATTATGACAATGGGCAGATCCTTTTATTTTATTGGTCAATATCTTTTCAGAAACATCATACCAGAAGAAAGAGCCCGAATATATAAATGGTAGGAAGCTGAATAAAAATAAGGATATTTAATTTTGATATAGGCTCTGCAGGGATGCTGGTCACCCTTGAGAAGACACCTGGCACCAGTTAAACTGATGAAATCACATTTTCATACCATAAATCTAAATTGAGATTACTGTAACCCCCACAAGAAACAGCCAACCTGTGAGGCCTTACCTGAAATAGCCAGTAGCCTAGCTCTTTAACATTGCTCTGTTTCCATGCCTATAAAAGTGTACGTGTTGAGGGCTTCGCTGGTGGCGCAGTGGTTGGGAGTCTGCCTGCCAGTGCAGGGGACACAGGTTCGAGCCCTGGTCTGGGAAGATACCACATGCCGCGGAGCAACTGGGCCTGTGAGCCACAACTACTGAGCCTGCGCGTCTGGAGCTTGTGCTCCGCAACGGGAGGGGCCGCGATAGTGAGAGGCCCGCGCACCGCGATGAAGAGTGGCCCCCGCTTGCCGCAACTGGAGAAAGCCCTTGCACAGAAATGAAGATCCAACACAGCCAAAAATAAATAAATAAATAAAATTTAAAAAAATAAAATAAAATAAAGGAATTCCTTGAAAAAAAACAAAAAGTGTACGTGTTGAAATAAAATGTTCTTGCTCAAATCTGTCCCTCCTCCAACACACGCACACGCACACACACACACACACACATTTGGCCTACTTTCATAAGAAAGATGATAAGCCAGGAAACAATATGCAGAGATGTAAAAAAGCATACAAACAAAAGTCAAGACTATTTTATGAAGGAACTAATAACTTGATAATACGAACAGCAGAAAGTCTTTCATCTCTGTATGCTCACTGACTAGCACAGGCCTTGGCACAAACCAAGTTCGGGGTTTACAAATTAAACTAGCTAGTTTCTGAGTTTGTGATTACTAACCATTTAGCTGCATCAGTAAGGAGATATTACATGAAATTCTTGGTACAACCCTGGTTGAAAAGTAAATATTAAGAGTATGCACATAGTAGTAAAGTCATGTGATAGGGTCATGCCTCCTACAGTGAAGATTCACGAGGCAAAAAACTGATGACATTGCACCTAATCTTTATTTAAGACCACTCTGTGTAAGAGGAAGCAAACAGAAGGTAACACTAAGCGAGAAAACACAACAAAGCCTCTTTATCCATCACTAAGGAAGAATTAGCTGTGTGTTTCTGCATATGTGAACTAGACCAGGGGACACTAGAGCAGGAATAACACATTCAAATGCTTACAAAGCCCACGCATATGGTGTGTGAATTATAAGATAAAAGGGTGTTGTATGAACTACAGAAGACTGGAGCTCACTAACTAGAGTGAGTGTACAATTTCTCTCTCAGACTGAACACTGTGAGAGTGCAAGTGGGCATATTTAAGAATTATACTAGGAAAACAGGCATAAACCAGGACTATCATTAGCACACTGGCCATATGGTCACCCTACCACTGGCCCTTCTGAAGGGAGTAGCCTTATTCAAGTCCAGCTAATGCTGCTGTATAGAAATATAGGTTCAGTGTTGCAGATTTTTCAAGAAATAGTATAATAATTCAGAGCTTTCCAAGAAATTTCTTGACTTTTAAATGTTGGCAATTACTTCAAGTTTTTCAAACACGGTGTCATCATAAGAAAGCTGAAGTAGTCCCATTCATGAAAATGTAGTTCTCTGAAGAATCAATTGGCCAGGTGACCAATTTGCAGAATTCACCAAATTTCAAGTTTACTAGAACCTTATTTTAAGAAATAATCTTACTGACAAATTAATATGAATACATTTTCTTATGTACATATTCCTCATGAATACATTCAGCAAATCTTGTTAATTTTTGAAAATTTTCAGTTTTTAAAAGCTATGGTTATAGAACGATTTATTCTCATAAATATGTTCTTCTTGTGTGTATGATTATTACTCTACTGTTCTTGAATATTCTATGACTATTTTCTTCTTATTAACATAACCAAAATTTTAATTTGGAAGTTTAACAATTTATACTAATTTCTTTCTCATATTTTAAAAGCCACTTTTTTTGTTTTTAACATTTCATCATTTTTAAGATCCATTCCCCAATTTTTGGAGAGTGAGCAAATTTGCCTGTGTGATCAAGTATATTTTTAACTGTTTATAGCATTTACAACAACTTGTATTTAATGAGGAGATTTTAATAGCATTCTACTTTAGCTCCTGAAGCTAGAAAAAGCCAAGATAGGGAAAATGAACAGTGAGCAACACAGCACAATCTGGGCTGTGGATCCCACAGAGGGGAGACTGAAGAACAGAGAGAAACCGTAGGCTGCAGAACCCTGGAGCCCTGGCTCCTTCGAATCCATCTGTAGGATTAATACAAATTTTTTAAAGAGTTAAAATAAGCTGTCTTAGTAAATAAGCATATTTATAAATTTAACAAATTGGTCATTTGACAAACTCATCATCTGATGAATTGATTGGGAGCCCACAGAAGGCTGTGGGCCACAGCATCAGATTTGAAGCCGGGAAGTCAAGTCCTCTCTCCAGCTCTAAAGGAATACGGGAGTTGAATTCCTCCACAGTAAAGGCTGAGCTTCCTCCTACCAGCATGAGGATTCCTTCCCACATCAAAGTTTGTGCAAGGCCAGTTGGGGGAAGATTTTAGTCTAAAAACAGCAGTCCACTGTTAGAAAAAGGTGTTACCTTACAGAGTTCAACAGCTTCAGTTTACTATCTACAACAAATCTGGTCTGCTCTATATTTTGAAATAATATTATTTAGTGCCGTGTAATGTATGTAATATTGTGAGAAATAGAGTAAATAATACAATATGTAGTATAAAATTTTTTTAATCTTTGCCCTGCTTAAAGTACTGCACTAAATGACACACTGGATTTCGGAGCTATTGTATATTACATGTGCTTTTCAGGATTAAAAAAACAAATTGGTGAGATGCCACCAAGTTGTATCTGTCTGCTTCTTAATACACTAAGAATTTTCTCCCTCCTAGCTATTTCTCAGCTTTGCCTCTCCCACTCTTGACCTCTGACAGTGCCTTTCAGTTCACTCCTATTTTATCATTTTGGCTACCTGCCATTCCCATCCTCCTTCTCTGCACTTCCCTTTTTTCTTGTTTCATGACACTTACCTTTTCTGAAAAAAAGAAAAGTCCCTTCTTTGTGAGTATCCCCTTGCTTCTGGTCATTAATAAGCCATTCTCCAAGCATCTCATTCATTCTGTAAGACTTTGACTTTCCTTGGTAATTGCCATTGTTTTAACTAATTAGTGGTTACATTTGTTTTTGCTTTATCTTATTTTTGATACTCTGAGACAAATTAGAATATTTGAATTTTCAAGAAATCTGCTCTATGGATGAATGTACAATGAAAATCTCAAACAATAAATTCCTTAAAACACAGATTCTTTTAGAAATGAATTGTCAGCTATGGCTAAGGTGTGACACATTAGAGTATCAATGTTTGAATGAGAATTAGTTTAAACACTTAAGGTCTGGGCTCTGCATGGGTATCAGGATGTTCTAGGGATGTTTCTTTGCCAGGTAGTATGTTACTGTTAAGCCAAATCAAAACATGATATTTCAAGATGCATGAATTCATAGCTACCCTCACTGACAAGCCAAACAGTAGAGGTTAGTAGAGGTGGGAGTAGGTAAGTTTCCTGAGACCCAGCAGGGGATTTGGGGATTTGATTTTGTTGTTGTTTTCTTATGTAAGTTGGTCCTACTGGAAATTGAAAATAATGCATATATAAATCACAATCTGTCAAAAGAAAAGGGTGACCCCAAAATTAACTGAAGTGTTTGTTCAGAAATCTGGTAACATAAGGCAGTGGTGTTGCTGTAGATAAGCAGTCACTCAGGGGTAGTAGTACAGTAGCAACAACGAAAAAACTGTGTCAGCTTTTTTGATGTCATGGAACTCTATGATTTTAAGTGAGATTATTAGGTATCTTGCAAGGGAGGAGAATATACTGACAGGCAGACTCAAGACAAGTGATTCTGAAGAGATGATAGTAGTGTTGGGAGGTTATTTTAACAGTTCTGATTCAACTGGAAGTGTAAAATCCATTCATTCACCATGCAAGATGCTAAAAATACATCACAGGGTTTTTTGGTTAAAGTAAGTTCTCATTTATGCCCGCAAATAGATTAAATGAAGACTATAGGCTAATTTTTATTCTTAAATTGGCCATCTGCCTGAAGGGCTTTCTTTCTTTTTACTGGAGGCAGTTCACCACTGCGAGAACAGCTTTAGTGTGGTCTGGCATTAGTCAGTCATACATAACACACAGTTAGGCATGATCATTCCACCACTAAATTGACTTTCCTTTTCCCTACATATGACAAAGCTGCATGAACCCTAAGCACTGTGAAAATGTTGCTTCCTTATGTATGATTTCTAAAACTGACATTAATAAAGAGATATTTAGTCATTTCACATGACTTAGGTTAAATATAAGACTACAGCACACCCAATTTTTATATGTGTAAGGTGTAGTGTTTGTGATTTCAAGGAAAAAAGTGAACACTAAAATATACTACAGCTTCACATTTCTAGCCATCTATTAGGTATTAAGGATTTAACATTGCAGATTTATAAATGTCTAACTTTATAATAAAAACGCTAAATGTAAGGCTATAATGACATCAGGTGGCTTAAAAAGTAATTCTGTTGCCTTAAGAAAAGTTTTGAACATGATCTAAATTATAAGTAAATTACTGCAAGGACACATAATCTTATATAAATATAGAAAAAAATTTTACATCAGGCTGTAACAACAACATCTGAAAATCCATTAGAGAAAAAAAAACATTGACTGAGTTTGTGAATTCTCCATCTTGCTGATGTTTATCACGGTATTTTTGTCCCTTTTCTCTTTTGAATGGTATGCTATGCATTTGCATTACCTTTAAACATTTCTAAAATAATTTAGAAATGCACAATTCTTGGACTGTGTGCACTTTCTGCAAATATTGGTCTAGAAAACATGTAGCAGAGTACAGAGAAAGATTTCTCTTTTTTGCTATAGATCCAACCTTGCATCTTTTAAAAAGTGGGTGGAGCAATGAAGACAATGTAAGAGAGAATGCAGAAAAGCCCTAGGGTGTCACGTTTAAAATATGAAGAAATAAAGATCTCTTCCCTCCCTTCTTCCCTTCAATCAGACATCCACCTGATTCCATATTTTCTACAATAACAGAATGTAGAAAACCAATTAAACATTCAAAAGTTTAATCCAAAGGAGCTACAGTTTAACTCAGAGTTTTGTGCTGTTTTCTAATATCTAAGTGTTGCCAAGTGAATCAGAGTTTAGTCTGTAAATGTTAAAATTATGATAAATGGCTCAAAAGCTCCATATTTTTAATCTGTAAATTGGAGATAATAATAGCATCTGTGTCACAGAGGTTATTATGAGGATAAATGAGACAATTTATATTGTGCACTTAGCACAGTACTTGGCACATCATAAACTCTCAATAAAGAATGAGCTATTATCATTGTTTCTGTTGTTGTTAACAATTAGAGCTCTTTGAAGATAGCTGAAGCTACCTCAAGAGACAATGAGTTTCTCAACATTGAAACCAGAATTTGTTGAGCAGTCCTTTAGCTGAAGTACTGCACTACGAGAGACGAGCTTGCACCCCAAGACTATTTGATCCCATCTCACTCTGAATCAGCACATCTGTGTTTTTGGAAAGACCACTGTTAACAAGGGGTTGAAGGACAAGATTCTCGCTGCTTTAAGGAGTTAAAAGAGGCAAGATTGTGACTTTAAAATATTTTTGTGTATGAATATATTATGAATTTTAGCATCCTGTTTCAGTCTGAGTGATATTCCAATTATTCTTTAAGGGAGTTACAATGTGGAGGTCTCTGGGGTTGGCAGGTGGAACTTTAAATCACACAGAGAAAAAGAAGTGTTCAGTCACCTGGTTTTTATGCCAATTCTCCCTTTTTTCCTTTCCTCAGTTCTGTCAAAAATAGCAATACCTTGACAAAAGATTTAGGCTGGAAATACTAACACTGCCAGAAACTAAAATTCTTCACCCTTCTTTTTAATACCTGCATTGGTCCATCACGCTATTTTGCACATAAATTAATTCTGATGCCACTAATTGTGAAAATTGCTTATAAGTCAAAAGTTCTGATTTTGTACCTGTCTGCTAAAGAGGAATCATCTACACTAGAGAATTACAGTCAAGGCAGAAAGAACTGTGTTCTACTCCCAGGGCTACAAATGACTGGCTATGTGTGACCTCGGGCAAGTTAATTAAGTAAGCTCTTTGAGTTTCAATTTCCTCAACCATAAAATGAAGATAATAATACTACCTTACAAAGTAAGCATAAGGATTAAATAAAATAATGAATATAAAACACTAAACTCAGTACCTGGCACATAATAAGTCCTCAATTAATTATTGCTGTTGCTATCGTTGTAACAAGCTTTGAAGAATGAGGTTTAAAATCCTAATACATTCACTCTGAATTAATTCTATTGAGTGAAACTTTGGTATAAACATTATACTACTAAACTACTACCCCAGTTTATCTCCATTTTAGCAGCTATCATCTATGACCTCCTGCTCTTTGCCAAACTTTATGTCAGATGCTTGTCTTGCATCATCTTTGTTCCTCACAACTCTGCAAAGAAATTATATTCTGCATTTTTTAGGTGAGAAAACTTAAGCTACAGTTTGAATGACTTGTCAGAAATCACACCATTGATAAGTAGCAAATCTGAAATTCGAGCTTAATCTTATCATCAAATGCCTATTCCTGCACACACACAAAAAAACACATTTGGTATTGTGAGACTTTTTCATATTTGCCATTTGGGTAAGTTTGAAATGGCATTGCCTTATTGTGATTCACATTTTCTTTTTTATTATTATTACTAATAAGCCTGTGCATTTTTAATATTTATTGGTTAATCACGTTTCCTCTTTAGTGATATGTTCATTTGTATATTTACCTTTTGCTCATTTCTTATTGAATTGTCTTTTTATCATTAAATTTAGGAAGCTTTATATATTCTGTATACTAATAACTTTTGGTAATATGTGTTGCAAGTAATTTTTTCCAACTTATGGCTTGTATAATCATACTCTTCATGATATTTTTGATAAAAAATAAGCCTAAAGACTTAGTTTTAATGTAGTCAAATGTATCAAATTCCTTTATGATTTGCACCTTTTGAGTTTTAAGAAATATTCCTCTATTCCAAGCTCATCAAGATAGCCTCCTGTATTGTCTTCAAAAATTTTAAAGTGTTCTCTTTGCCTTTAAAGTTTTGACCCAATGATAATTGATATTTAGGTATGGTGTGAGGTAGGAATCTATTATCATGTTTTTCCCTCAATGGACAGTCAATTATCTTGACATTATCTTACTAAATCCTTTTGCTATTGATCTTCAACGTTGATTCTGTCTAGGTCAGTTTTACACATATGAATATGTTGATTTCTGGTCTGCATTCTACTGATTCATCTATTTGTCTGTTGCACTGCCAAGACTACACTATCCTACATAGAATGGTTTTATAATATATCTTGATAACTAGTAAAGCAAACCTCCCCAACTGATTCTTTTTCAAGAATGTTTTATCTATTATTGGCCTTTTACTCTTCCACCAAAATGGTAGAAAGAGTGAATCTGAATTCCAAACCAGGATAGTGTAACTTCTGGTTAGGAATTCCCAAGGAAGACTTTCTTACTTTTTCTTGTGCTCCACCAGGATTCAAGGTCAAGACTGGCATGTAGTTCCACTATTTTGTTCTGTAAGAGTTTCTCCTAGCTCTTTCATGGAAAATGTTATCTCTTAAAGAAACCATTATGCAGGTGGTCTTCTATTCAATCTTCACTATGCTTGGACCTCAGGCTATGTCTCCTTTCCCCTATGCACATGTCTTCTTAAAAGACAGCTACTAGACCAGTAAATATTAACCACAAGCAAACCAGCTGTCCCAAAATAGGAGAGACAGAAAAAGAGAATCCCAAGTCACTGGAAGAGAAATCTCTGAGCAGAAACCTCCATGGAAACCAGTACTGGGATAGGAAAACCTGAACTGTAACTGACAAATTTCTGGACGCTCAATGTTGAAAACTTTGAGAGGTTAAAAATTTCAGGGTGTGGGGGGGGGGGGCTCCAGTCATAGGGAGACCCCTACACTTTTGTGAGTTTCATCTCCAGGTGCTCTACCAGGTCCTCACAGTGAATACGGGAGGAAAATTCCACAATGCTTCCAGCAGAAGGATGGGAAAAGAAACTATTTTGAAATATGCCAGAGCATTCTGTTCTCTTTAGCAAGTCCTGCCTTCAAGTGAACCTACTTTACCAGAGCCTGACATACCTGGAGAAAGAGAAATACCCAGCTCCAGCTCATTCTAGCCTTCCAAATGAGGAAAGAGGAATACCCAACTCCAGTCCTTTTTTGCCATTGCGTCACACCTAAATGGGGTTACAAACTGGGAAGCATTGGTGAAGTTCACAGTCCAGGAACACAGGTTCACCTAATGTAAATCATAGACTGAGACCTAATCATAGAACTTCAGAAAGCTTACCCTCCCCCAACACCTCACCACTACATACCAAAAGCCTATTTACTGTAGTTCCTTCTACCTAAGGAACGACCCATACTTCATGTCCCCCTTGTAACAGAAAGTTATAATGCATACTAAAAAGCTAAAAGACAGAGTATGAAGAAACAAGCATCAGAACCAGAATGATGTGTAGCAGGAATGTTGGAATTATCACAATGGGAACTTTTAAAAATATATAATTAATATACTAAGGGCTTTAAAAAAACAAAACATGCAAGAACAGATGGATAATGTAAGCAGAGAAATGAAAATTCTAAGAAAGAAACAGAAATACTAGAGATCAAAAACAATGCAACAGAAATGAAGAACGTCTTCGATGGGCTCATTAGTAGAGTGCATATGGCTGAAAAAAGAAACTCTGAGCTTTGAGGATACGACAATAAGAATTTCCAAAATAGTACACTGAAAAGCAAAAAGAAAAGGGACTGAAAAAAAACAGAATATCTAAGAACTGTGGGAAAACTATAAAAAGTATAACATATATGTAATGGAAACACAAGAAGGAGAAGAAAGGAACAGAAGCAATATTTGAAGCAATGACTGAGAATTTCCAAATATTATTGTTAGACACCAAAACACAGATCAAGGAGCTTAGAGAACACCAAGCAGGACAAATGCCAAAAACCTACACCCTGGCATATCATTTTCAAATCACAGAAATTCAAAGAAAAAGAAAAAATTCTGAAAAGAAGCCACAAGAAAAAAAAAAATCTTACAAATAAAGAAGCAAAGATAAGAATTACATCTGACTACTCCTCAGAAACCATGCGAGCAAGAAGTAAGTGGATGAAATATTTAAAGTGTTGCAAGAAAAAAACCCACCAACCTAGAATTCTGTATCTTGCAAAAGTATCCTTCAAAAGTGAAGGAGAAATAAAACTTTCTCAGACAAACAAAAATTGAGAAAATCTGTTGCCAGTAGATCTGCCCTGCAAGAAATGTTAAAAAAAAAAAAAAAAAGTTCTTCAAAGAGAAGGAAAATGATATGATATAGGTCAGGAACTCAGGTCTATAATACATAAATAGAGGGACAGCATGAGAGAATGAATAAGTGAAGGCAAACTAAAAACATTTAATTTTTTTTACTCTCAAATGAGCTAACTGATAAGTTTATTGAAAATAATAATAGCAACAATATATTCAATTATGAATGCTTGTGTCTATGTATATAGGAACATATGCATGCTTACAGATTAGTGAAATGAATGACAACAATGATACAAGGGATGGGAGGGATGAATTAGGAATATTTTGTTATTTTAAGGTACTTGCACTATCTGTGGAATGGTATAGTGTACAAGCATATTTGAAAGTGTACTTGGATTAGTTGTAAATGTATATCGGAAATTCTAGGGCAACCACTGATAAAAGTTAAAAAAAAAAAAGTATAATTGATATGCTAAAAATGGAGGAAAAAACTGAATCATATAATATGCTCAACCAAGAAGAGAAAAGGCAGAAAAACTGTGGAAGACAAAAATAGGAAAAATGGCAATATAAAACAGTAACAAATATGGTAGATATTAATCCAACTCATCAATAATCATTTTAAATGTTAATACTCTAAATACACCAATAAAAGACAGAGATTGTCAGAGTGGATAAAAAAATAATACCTAACTGTATCCTGTCTACAAGAAACTCAATTTAAATATAAAGACATATACAGATTAAAAGTAAAGGGATAGAGATATACCATGCTAACACCAATCAAAAGAAAGTGGGAGTATCTGTATGAATTTTAAACAGAGCAGACTTCAGACCAAGGAAAGTTTTCAGGGATAAAGAGGAACATTACATAATGGTAAATGGATCAATACTTCAAGAATATATGACAGGGCTTCCCTGGTGGTGCAGTGGTTGAGAATCTGCCTGCCAATGCAGGGGACACGGGTTCGAGCCCTGGTCTGGGAAGATGCCACGTGCCGCGGAGCAGCTGGACTCGTGAGCCACAATTACTGAGCCTGTGCGTCTGGAGCCTGTGCTCTGCAACAAGAGAGGCTGCGATAGTGAGAGGCCCGCACACCGCGATGAAGAGTGGCCCCCGCTTGCCATAACTAGAGAAAGCCCTCGCACAGAAACAAAGACCCAACACAGCCATAAATAAATAAATAAACAAATACTTAAAAAAAAAAAAAAGAATATATGACAATCCTTAATGTGTATGTGCCTAACAACATAGGATCAAAATATATGGGACAAAAACTAGACAAATGCAAAGAGAAATAGATGAACCCACCATTATAGTTGGAGATTTTAAGACCCCTTCATCAGAAATGAAGAGATCCAACAGGCAGAAAATCAGTAAAGACACAGCTGAACTCAACAACACCATCAATCAACTGGACAAAATTGACATCTATAGACTACTTCATCCAACAACAGCATATTATATAGTTTCCTCTTTCTCATAGGAAATATTCACCAAAATAGACCACTTCTAGGCCATTAAATACACCTTAACAAATTTGAAAGAACAGAAATCATACAATGTCTGCTCTCAGACCACAGTGGAATTAAACTAGAAAAGAATAACAGAAACATAGCTGGAAAATCCTCCAAATACTAGGAGGTTAAACATACTTCTAACTAACACATGAGTCAAATAAGAAATCTTAAGAGAAATTTTTAAATATTTCCAACTAAAAGAAAATGAAAATACAACTTATCAAAATGTGTCTGTGCAGCAAAAGCAGTATTTAAAGTGAAATATTTAGTCTTGAACACATATATTAGAAAAGAGGAAAGATCTGAAATCAATAATCTAAGGTTTCACTTTAGGAAAGTAGAAAAATTAAAGCAAATTAAATTCAAAGTAAGCAGAGGAAAAGGTATAATAAAAATTAGAGCCAAAATCAATGAAATTGAAAACAGAACATTATTAGAAAAAAAATCAACAGAACAAAAACTGGTTCACTGAAAAGATCAATAAAATTAACCAGCTACTAGCTAAGCTAAGAAAAACAGAGGGGCACAAATTACTATGTCAGAAATGAAAAAGGGAACATCACTACAGATTCCTTAGACATTAAAAGGATATTAAAGGAACACTATGAACAACTCTATGCCCACAAATTTGATAACTTAGATTAAATGGACCAATTCCTTTAATGACACAATTTGCCAAAATCCACAAAGAAGAAGTAGACAATCTAAAATGGCCTATACCTATTAAAGAAATTGAATCAATATTTGATAACCTTCCAGAACAGAAACAACCAGGCCCAGGTAGTAGGTTCACGGGTGGATTCTGCCAAACACCTAAGGAAAAATTATACCAATTATCAACAATCTCTTCCAGAAGATATGACCAGAGAAAATACTTTCTAACTCATGCCATGAAGCCAGCATTACCCTAATCCCAAAATAAGACAAAGACATTACAAGAAAAAAACAAAAACAAAAATATATCTCTCATGAACCAATATCTCTCATGAACATAGATGCAAAATCCTAAACAAAATATTAGCAAATTGAATCTAGCAATATATTAAGAGATTATATACCATGACCAGATGGGATTTACCCTAAGTATGCAATGATTGTTCAGTATTTGAAAATCAATTAATGCAACCCATCACATCAATAGGCTAAAAAAGAAAAATTACATGATTATATCAATAGATGCAGGAAAATCACCTGACAAAGTCCAACATCCACTCATGATAAAAAACTCAGAAAACTAGAAATAAAGGGGAACTTCCTCACCTTGATAAAGACTACCTACAATAAAAACCTCCAGGTAACATCATGCTTGATGAGAAACTTGAAGCTTTCCCACTAAGATCAGGTATAAGGTAAGGATGTCCCCTTTCACAACTCCTTTTCAACACTGTAATGGAAGTTCTAGCTAAGGCAATAAGACAAGAAAAAAAGTATACAGTTTGGGAAGGAAGAAACAAATCTGTCTTTATTCTCAGATGACATGATCACCTGTGTAAAAAATCTGAAAGAATTGACAAAAAACACCTACAACTAATAAGCAGTTATAGCAAGGTTGCAAGATACAAGTTGAACATACAAAGGTCAATTGCTTCCTATATACCAGCAATAAACGGGTGGAATTTGAAATTGAAAACATATTACCATGTACACTAGCATCCAAAGAAATGAAATACTTGGGCATAAAACTAACAAAATATATTTGAGATCTACATGAAGAAAACTATAAAACTCTGATGAAATATATCGAAGAACTAAATAAATGGAGAGATAGTCTATGTTCATGGATAGAAAGACACAATATTTTCAAGACGTCAGTTCTTCCCTCCTTGATCTATAGATTCATTCCCAACCAAAATCCCAGCAAGTTATTTTATGGATATCAACAAACTAATCCTAGAGTTTATATAGAGAGACAAAAGATCCAGAATAGCCAACTCGATCTTTAAGGAGAAGAGCAAAGTTGGAGGACTAACACTACCCAACTTCAAGATTTACTATAAAGCTACAGTGATCAAGACAGTGTGGTATTGGGGGAAAAAATAGATACATAGATCAATGGAACAGAACAGAGAACCCAGAAATATACCCACATAAAAAGAGTCAACTGATCTCTGACAAAGGAGCAAAGGCAATATAATAGAGCAAAGATAGTCTTTTCAACAAATGGTGCTGAAATGACTGGACATACACGCACGCACACTCACACGCACACAAATCTAGACACAGACCTTACATCATACATAAAAAAATTAACTCAAAATGGATCATAGACCTAAATGTAAAACACAAAACTATAAAACTCCCGCAAGGTAACATAGAAACTATGTTACTACAATGGTAGATAAATGTCATTAAACATTCGTCAAAACCCATAGGATATACAACACCAAGAGTGAACCCTAACATAAACTATGGACTTTGAATGATAACAATATGCCAGTGTAGGTTCATTGATTGTAACAAATGGACAATGAGGTGTGGGATGTTGATAGCGGGGGGAAAGTGTGAGTGTGTAGGGACAGGGAGTATATGAAAAATCTCCCTACCTTCTACTCAGTTTTGTTGTGAACCTAAAGCTGATTTTAAAAAATAAAGTTTATTAATTTAAAATTTTTTTTTAATTTACATAATTTTTTAAAGATCCTCTAATGAATGCTGAAGTTAGTAGGCAAGCATTTGAGGAGAAACATGATATTAGCATAGACTCAAAATATCTCCCCAAATATTTCTCAACTGAAAAGGGAAACCTAGTAACTTGCTGGTGAAGAAAAATGGCAAATACTACCTTAATCAAATTATCAAGGTTAATATCACCAGTAATAAAACATCAACACTGTACCCCCTGGTTGTATGCAATGAGAAAGACAACACGTTACTTCTATAGTATTCTTGCCTAAAATACATAATTTCACCCTAATCATGAGAAAACATCAGACAAATTCAATTTGGGACACATTCTATATAGTAACCAGTCATTACTCATTAAAAGTATCAAGGCCATGAAAGAAAAGGAAAGAATGAAAAAATATCAAAGACTGGAGGACACTAAGGAAACACAACTTAAACGTATTGTGGCATCCTTGATTGGATCCTGGAACAGAAAAAGAGCATGAAGGAAAAAAACTGGTGAAATTTGGAAAAGCCTGTAGTTCAGTTAATAGCAATGTGCCAGTATTAATTTCCTGGTTTTATTCATTGTACTATGGTTATGTAAGTTGTTAAAATTAGAGCAAGCTAGGGGAAACTGGGTGGAAGAATATATGTTAACTCTGTTCTATTTTTGCAATCTTTCTGTAAATTTTAAATTCTTTCAAAATAAAAAAAAAATTTAAAAACACCTGTTTGTTATGTTTGTTTTCAGTCTGTGTTGTTTAAGAGTATCAGCTGTTCTGAGTAGGGTTTCTCTGATCATCTTATCCACCATAGTCCCAAATTTGAAAGCCAAGACTTAACATTTTAAAGACGTATTTATCATCTTTCTCTCCCAGCCTATTTTGGGATATCCTTTGCCTGCTATAATTTAAGAACATGTTCTTTTTCTACATTTTATATCTCCTACAGAATCCATCTTAATTTTAGCTTCTGAAGCTTATTCTGCTATTCTTTTATACTTTTCTTTAACTACCTGAATCACAAAATCAGGTGCTAATAACATCATTAGAATCGGGGTTACACAATCAGGATCAGCAATCCAGTATTATCACTTAGAATTGTGTTGGCTTCAGCAAGACCCTTAGCCCCTATGAATGAGGAAAATAATAATGCTAGTATCTGGACTCAAGTCTCTAAAAGCTATTATGAGAACCAACTTTCTCTTTTCCCCCAGGTTCCCTGACATCACAGTCTCTAAATTTTTTCCCACTTCTCTAACTTTTCCTTCCCAATCTCTTATTCCTAAACCCACTGCTTAAAAATCAGTATTTTCAAAGGTTCTATCCCCTTTACTCTTTTTTAAAATTGTGCATTTTCTTTTCCTTGGCCAGTCAATCGCCTATCCTGGCTTCAACTAATCAATATACTAATGACTCCAAAATTCATGCCTACATTCTCAGATCTTGCTCCCAGCCTCCACATTTATATATTCAAGCACCTTCTGGTTATCCCCATTTGGCTGTATTATAAGCATCTCTATCAAAACACGCTCTAAACTAAACTCTCTATTGCTCTCAAAAACTTACTCTCCAGTATCTTTATTGTTGAACATAAGGGACTGATTAATTAAACAGTGAAAATACCCACAGAATACAATGCAACCATTTTAATTAATGGACAGATAACATTTACTAATGTGGAAGATATTCTCAACATATCATTCATTTTTAAAAGCAGGTTAAAGAACAATATGTGTAGTATGCTTTATTTAAAGAACAAATTTGGACACATCTCTCTCCAGACTAATTACTTCAAATGGCTCTCCATAATCTACAAAATAAATCCTGGCAAAAAAATGAACGGTCTCATAATTAAGACCCTGTTTATCTCTCTAGACGCCTTTACACACATACAAACACACACACGCGCACACACTTTTCAATACTGACATACTACCCAAGCACAGCATGCTGTTTCATGCTTGTGCACATTTTCACATTCTATCTCAGAACAGCTTTTCCCTCTTTGGTCACCTGTGAAGCCTTTCTTGGGGCCCACCCCCTGGGAAGGTTTCCTTGTCTCCATTTTCTCCAAATAGGATCAATTATTCTGTTTTCTGTACTATTTCTGTGCCTTCTTTTGACAGCTACTAGTGCATATTTTATGTCATAACTATTTCCTTAAATGTCAATTTATCTTAAAAGACCATGGGTTTCTTGAAGATGAAGAACTGACCAATTCACCTTTCGTACCTTCACTACCCATCTTCATGACTCAGTCACATTAGTCACAGTATAAATATTCGTGGAACTGAAATTAGAATGCATATGAAAGCACATATCACAAATAGAGTGCTCTGAAATGAAAAATGGTATTATTGCTATTTAAATTCATGCTGTAACAACTGACATTTTAATCAGCATTACAAAGAACAAATTCTTCCAGAGGGGGCTTCTTACCTAGATTAACAAAATCTAGAATCTAATAGTAAAGTAGGTAAGATCCCCTTAGACCATATATCTATATATAAAAATACAGAATAAAAGAGAGGCACCATCTTCCAAAACTTTATAAAAGTCAACAAAAGAATTTACTGGGAATAATTTGACCTAGACTCTGTAATGAAAACTTTATGTTTTTTATCTACATCTTACATGACTTGAGTTTCCCCAAGCCTTATCCACTCATGAACACAAATCAAACCATAATAATGGCAGCAACTCAATATACTGGCTTATATCCCCACCTGCATAATATAAGACTTTACTTCTCCCCCAACTTACTTGGGATTCTTGCAAACTGACTCACATGCACTCCAGAAAAAGGATACAGTTGAATAACATGATATGAAGAGGTTAGCATTTAACGTCGTATCTAAGACCCCCCCCAAAAAAAAGAGGTAAAGTCAAATATCCTTCAAAGTCTGTTGTCCACTATCATCATGTACATGGTGTTGCGTATACAACATATATACGAATATGCTCACAAAATAGGTAATGTTTATTGTAATGTTCAGGATATAATTCCAAAGAGATAATATATTCAGAAACCATCACTCAAGGATATCTCTGCTTGGAATACTTCAGCAAATTAATGAAGATTCTCTTTGTTGGCCCTTCTTTTTCATCCTCATCATTCCATCTTCCATAGACGACTTTATCAGTCCATATAACTCTTCCTTAGCCCTCATTTATCTAAGGTTTTCCTGTAAGGCTTGGAGGACTGCCCACTTGCCAGGCAGATGTTTGATCTCTTTGCCATTGATCAGGGAAACCGTTACATCTTTCTCACATTTTAAAAATAGGTTTCAAACTTGCAAGGATTATTGCTGATTTGACTGACTCCATTCCCTGCCTGTGGGCTTAAGCTTATTGAATAAAATGGTGAGCTCACACTGGGCTCTATTTAAATCTTCATCTTTCCTTTTATCTTTTGATCAATATTTTGGAATCCAACTAGGTTAAATGCATGCATAATGTGACCTTGCTATTACTGGGGTTTCATATCAGTCTTGAGTCTCTGGGTTCCTCACCAAGGAACTGGGAACAAGTTCCAACCCCAGGGGCTAAAGGAACTCTCTATCTGCTAGCATAATGTGGATACTTCCTTAGGGATCCCATAACATTCTTTTCCTAGGTTTGTTGTGTTCTAAGTGTAATTGCTCAAAAGAATATCTTTGAGTCATGGGTCTCCAACAATTTATTTATGTGAAAGATTTTGCTTTCCTCAAATAAATTCTGTAAAATCCTGGCCATGGCACTAGGTTCCTAAATCCCTGCCTCTCCTGCACGAATGATTGCATGCATTCAATCCGGGATGCAAGCTCTAACCCTTTGATGGGAAGAGTCCTTTCCTGAAACAGGAAGAGCTAAAATGGATCCCATCTGTACAGGGCCTTGAGACCTCTTGTGTCTCACCTTTTGATCATCCCCAGGTCAGTAGTAGCAGCTCAGAAGTTCATTAACAGGCTTACTATTAAATCTCTGCTACCCAGAATCAAGCAGATTACATGAGTGCAATACGAGGCAGGGTCTCCACTACACTCACTGTGAATAGTAGATACTTGTAATTCACATTGAACCACCCTGGCCCTCAATCCTCCCTGCCAACACACCTAGAGCCCCATACCTTCCTTCAAGGGATACACTTATTCTCTTAAGGTTTTCATGAAATTGAGAATTTTAAGATGTTCTTGCTGCAGTCTACTCTTCTGTGAACTGGTATGATTTGTTTCTCCATGCCCACAGAACTGTTTCCTTCTTTCCTTAAAAACAACTCACATGAAAAAACACTTGCCAGCTGTTATTGCCTTCTGAAATTATTCATTTATTTTTTAATTTATAAATATGCTACCATTACTTAACGCCTATGGGCACATTTGCAAAACCAAAAACACAATTTAAAAAATAAGACAAACATCATGCAAACTGTGGTTTGGAATAAAAAAAGAGAGCATTGTCTCTGCCTATATTAAACCCCCTTCAAGCAGACATCTAAATAAACAGATGAACAGTGGACTGTGCCCCCAAAGAAATGTAAATGCTTCCTCAAATCAATACCATGAACAAGTTCAGGGGTGCAAAAGCTTCTCCTGAAAATGAAAGGGTGATCATCTTGTAAACTTAACATCTGCCATGCTAGAAGCTAACATCTCCCTTCTAAGGTCTTCCATGCATTCTATCCCAAAAGCTCAATAATATAAATACTACTTTAAATGACACATAATAAGTGCTCAATAAACAAATAGTTGTTTGCTTTTAACATGCAGACCACTTTAATTCCCAACTCTTTCGCTGTCCTTATGCTGTTTGCCATACATATCTCTTTTTTTTTTTCTTCCTTCAACCTTGCTGTGTTCTCTTTTTATCTAAGGAACAGTCAATAGAAATTTTATTTTATGTTAATGTAGTTGTTTGTGTGTGTTGAATAATCTATGAAGTAGTGAAAATACATCAACGTTTATTAGCCAGCCTTTCTGATTCCAATCTATAAATTAAAAGCTACAAAATGAGCATTTGGAAAGCACCATTTCAGCATAAATCAAGGCTTCTATGGATTACATCTCCTGAAAAATTCTATAAGAAAGTCATACAGCAAGCTGTCTAAGGATAAAAACAGGTATCTCTAAGAAAATATATATCCAATAGAAAAAATGCACATGTATATGCATTTTTTCCATAGACTCCTGAGTCAGGGAAAAAGTTAAATCAAATTATAAGAATCTATTGCAGAATATTACTAAGTGAAAGAAGCCAATCTGAAAAGGCTACATACTGTAAGATTCCAAGTATATGACATTCTGGAGAAAGCAAATCTATGGAGACAGTAAAAGTTCACTGGTTGCCAGTGGTGGGGGTGAGGGAAGGGATGAATAGGTGGAGCACAAAGGATTTTTAGGGCAGGGAAAATACTCTGTATGATGCTGTAATGATGGAAACGTGTCATTATACATCTGTCCAAACCCACAAAATGTACAATAAGAGTGAACCCTAAGGTAAACTATGGGTTTTGGGTGATTATAATGTATCAGTGTAAGTTCGTCAATTGAAACAAATGTACCAGTCTAGTGGGGAATGTTAATAATGGGGCAGAGGGTATATGGGAAATCTCTGTATCTTCCTCTCAACTTTACTGTGAACCTAAAACTGCTCTAAAAAATAAAGTCTTAAAAAAAAAAAAAGAATCTATTGCAGACTACTATATAATCAGCTGTGCCTGGAAGAAGGAATAGAACAAGCAGAAAATGAGATTCTTGTCCTTGAATAGCTTACAATTCTACTAGGGAAAAGGTAAACAATTCTCTCTACAGAGTATTAAACAGGTTCATTGAACCATGGAGGGTGACATGCCACAATGCATTCATGCTGTAAAACATTTCCCCTGAGATAATAGCAGATCACATCATTTATCATCTGAATTAGGAAAATTTTGAGAGTGAAAGAAGCCCTATTAATTACCCTAGGACAACAGGCATAGACTAGGACTGTCTTGGGAAAACCCAGGTGTATGTTCACCTTAAGCATGGAGTCAAAAACGTAGGCATCACAGTGCTGACCACTCTATCCTGAGGATTCCTCCCGAGCAAACATACTGCTCTCAAGATGTTTATCCATCAAGGCAGTCTAAAGTGTAGAGGAAAACGAAGGACAGGGGACCTAGAAGCGGTGGAGATCACTTTGTTTTTCTTTTCTATTCTCTTCCTTCTTTTTTTTTTATTGAGGTATAGTTGCTTTACAACGTTGTGTTAGTTTCTGCTGTATAGCGAAGTCAATCAGCTACGTGTATACATATATCCCCTCTTTTATAGATTTCCTTCCTGTTTAGGTCACCACAGAGCATTGAGTAGAGTTCCCTGTGCTATACAGTAGGTTCTCATTAGTTGTCTATTTTATACATAGTAGTGTATATATGCCAATCCCAATTTCCCAATTCATCCCACCTCCCTTTTCCCCCTTGGTGTCCATACATTTGTTCTCTACATCTGTGTCTCTATTTCTGCTGTGCAAATAGGTTCATCTGTACCATTTTTCTAGAGTCCACATATAGGTGTTAATATACGATATTTGTTTTTCTCTTTCTGACTTACTTCACTCTGTATGACAGACTCTAGGTCCATCCACCTCACTACAAATAACTCAGTTTCATTTCATTTTATGGCTGAGTAATATTCCATTGTATATATGTACCACATCTTCTTTATCCATTCCTCTGTCAATGGACATTTAGGTTGCTTCCATGTCCTGGCTATTGTAAATTGTGCTGCAATGACCATTAGGGTGCATGTATCTTTTTGAATTCTGGTTTTCTCAGGGTATATGCTCAGGAGTCGGGTTGCTGTCATGCAGCTCAATATCAAACAAACAAGCAACCCAATCAAAATAATGGGAGGAAGACCTAAATAGACATTTCTCCAAAGAAGACATACATGGCCAACAAACACATGAAAAGATGCTCAACATCACTAATTATTAGAGAAATGCAAATCAAAACTACAATGAGGTATCACCTCACACTGGTCAGAATGGCCATCATCAAAAAATCTACAAACAGTAAACGCTGGAGAGGGTGTGGAGAAAAGGGAACCCTCCTACACAGTTGGTGGGAATGTAAATTGATACAGCCACTATGGAGAACAGTATGGAGGTTCCTTAAAAATCTATTCTCTTCCTTCTACTGACTGTTTCTCTTTTAAATATCCTAGTTCTTATATATCTCTCATTGCTAGTCATGCACTTTTTGGCCTGGGTGACCTCAACTGTCTGTAAAAGTTGACTGCCCAGCCTGGTCCATACAGAAAGAGGATCAAAGAGGATCAGAATCACCAAGACCTGCTCTTTCACCAGGAGGCACGTCCAACTCATTTTCCCTTAGAAGTGGACTAGATGAGACCATCACACTTTATTTACAATGGGTGAGAGCACTGCATTTTTTCAGCTACTCAGACATAAACTCTATGATCAACATCTTGGTGTGTCCTTTCTGCCCCCTGCCACCCATCATCAGCCACAGTGCCTTCCACAAACTGAGTGGTCAATAGCTTTTGTTTGAATGAATGAGTAGATAAATGAGGTGATAGCTATGCCTAGAGACAGGAGAATAGAGCTTTTCTACCCTCCTCTATCTGCACAGAAATATCCAAAGGAGCAAGCAAATATCCTAGCATGTGTGCCATAGTTTGCTTCCCCAATGCACATTTTTTTTTCCTGAAGGAATAGATCTCAAAATATTTAATGTAATTCAGCAGAAAATCTGGTTTCACATGTAGAACCCCATTTTAACTTCAACAGCACATATGTGCCTCCCTTCATTTAACAAAATCATTAGCAAATAGTTACTGACCGCCTACTATGTGCCAGTCACTGTTCTAGATGCTTGGGGATATGGCAGTGAGCAAACTTTCAAAAGTCTCTGTCCTTATGGATATTTCAACTCATTCATTTGATAATCGTGTAGCAAGTCTCTGGTGAATTCATAATGACGAATGAGATGTGATCCCTGCCCTCCTCAAAATTGTACTATATCAGAGATGCCTTTAAAGAATACCAATAGCTAATTCACAAGGAATAGTTAAAGGGCTCTAAGAAAAGCAAAGTGTTATGACAGGGTGGAAGACAAGAATAAAGAATATTTAAATGCAGTTACGGTTAAAGTAGGCTGCACGAAGGAAGTGGCACTCTCACTGCACTCTCACAAAACTATACTACCTATATTAGTTATAAGGTTCTGTAAGTTTTTCAAGTGTAAGAAATAACTGTACTGATAATGAGAAAATCAATACACTTTTGAAGCAGTCTCAATAAGCCTGTTTGGATATAAGCTCCTCAATGAAGCAATGTGTATTTCATTTTCCTAAATACCAGTGTTAGTGCCTGGGCAGAATAATAATTTGCAAATTGAGTGCTTCCCAAGTATCAGGCACTGCTCAATGTGCATTACATATAATGGCGCATTTAATCCTCCTGACAATCCTATGAAGTTGGCAACTGTTATTATCTGCACAGTAATATGATGAAACTAAGGCACAAAGAGATTAAGTCACTTGTCCAAAGTTATACAGAGAACAAATAGCAGAGCTGAGATTCAAACAAAGGCAGTCCAGCTCCCACATCTGAGTTCTCAATCCCTGCACTGGATTGCCTCTCACTTAATCTGATGAAAATAATTTCTTCAAAGTTATCAATGAAGATAATGCCTTCATCTTCAGAAAAGACACAAATGTACAAGACCATTTAATACTGCAACCAAAAGAAGTGACTAATGTGTCATTTTTTGGTACTTTAAGTCATTGAGGGAAACATTTTGGGAACAGGAGATTTTTTGATGCCTCACAAATTATCTACTTATTTTGAGATGTACCACTGCCTTGAAAAAATTATATGCTTGAATGAAGGAAGGTATTGAGAAAGGCAGAAACTGAATCCTATAGTACTGACCCGAGGCCAGGGGAAGGTGGGTTTCATTGTGGGGGATCTTTGGTGGCCAAAATACAAACAGAATACAGTGGAAGGAAAGAAAAGAGATGCCAGAACAGAGGCATGAACTATTTAAAGGGGTCTAGAAAAGTGCAGAAAGCAAATCTGAACACATCATAATTTTGCCTAATATCCTCGCTGAATACATATCACGCATAAAAATCAGCAAATGCTTTTATGTTACTTGTATAACCTTCTGCTATCTTGGAAGAGTGTGCCAGTCTTCCACCAGTGAGCTGTTAACACTTGGAGAACAGATTATTTATTGTATCTTGGTGAGATTTTCACAAATAGGTTTTGTTGTTAGTGATGGTGTTTTGTTAAGGTGGTTCTTCTATTTGGATTAAATTGAGAATGCTACACATAAAATTGTTTTTAAAGATCCATTCTCCTTGGGTCACAAGTGTCCTGTGTAACAATTTCGACCATATAAAGATGTTCCCCAGGTATAAGCTACCTCTCTCCCAGCTCTACATTCAACTCATTCTGACCTTTCACACCATTCCTATCCTTTCAGTACAGAAACCAAGCTTGCCTGAGTTGGGAGCATCGGATTCAACTTGCGACCCTCACCATCACCACATTCACCCTCTGGTTGACAACACTAATGTTAATAACAATGGTATCAACCTAAAATGTGTAGGTTTCATTTCATAGGTTTCAAACCGTTTTACAAATATTATTACTTTTACACGCACACACACACCCCTTTCCAGAATATAGGTATTATTAAAAATCATCTTCATTCTAGAAATGGACCATAGAATGTTAGGAGGAAGACTTGGATGAAGTGACTTGTCCAAGGTCAAGCATGTTCTAAAAGAGTAAGAGGCATGACCCCATGACCTGGGTTCAGCCTTCACATAGGACCACACACGCAACGTCCCCCCTTTCCTTTTCTCCCTCACTATTTGGTGCTTAGGTTATTACACTTGAGGGAACCTTTTCTAAGACCAACATACTCTTCAACCACTGGGCAGATTTCTTCTGGCTTGTCTTTTTTGGAGCCAAAAATTTATCCTGCTCAGGATCGGTAAGAAAAAATGCTCTTGATAATGTAGTCTCAACTAAGAAATGTTATGAAGCAAAAGACAACCTTAAAAAATTGAAAACCTGTTCCATCAACCTTTTTTTTTTTTAATAAATTTATTTATTTATTTTTGGCTGCGTTGGGTCTTCGTTGCTGTGCGCAGGCTTTCTCTAGTTGCTGTGAGCGGGGGCTACTCTTCGTTGCGGTGCTCGGGCTTCTCGTTGCGGTGGCTTCTCTTGTTGTGGAGCATGGGCTCTAGGCGTGCAGGCTTAGTAGTTGTGGCTCGCGGGGCTCTAGAGCACAGGCTCAGTAGTTGTGGCACACAGGCTTAGTTGCTCCACGGCATGTGGGATCTTCCCAGACCAGGGTGCGAACCCGTGTCCCTTGCATTGGCAGGCAGATTCTTAACCATTGCACCACCAGGGAAGTCCCTCCGTCAACCTTTAAGGGGTCTCTAATTCCCTTTCAGAGTCTCTGTAAACATCTCTGAGTGGTTCCCAGCCCCTGTCCATCTTGTGGGAAGTGAGTGAGGGTGTTTGGGTTGTCAAAGCAACTGGAAAGCACAACTGGCATATAGAATGGGGTGCCCAGAGCTGCTGAACCTCCTGCAACGCACAGGACAGTCCCAAACAACACAAAATGTAACTACCTAAACTTTCCAAGAGGAACCACTGTTGAGAAACATCGAAAATGAGACCTGCTTCTACTCAGTTAAAAATTCAGAGGTATTAGGTATCTTTATTCCTTATTTGGTTTTATTTTATTAGTAAAATATCACAAAACTGTGAAAATGTATATCATTTCAGTAAACTGTAGTTTAAATGGGCATCTGTAAGCTGTCTTCAAAACCTCACCACACTGTATGTATATGTTGGTTCTATGGGAAAACTGATTCCAAGCTCCAAAAGAACGAGCTTACCATATTGGAGCCTGCCTATGCCAGCTAATCACTCTTTACCTCCCTCTCTCCCTCTTTACCTGCAGGTCCCAGGCGCTTGAGAAATGTGTAGCTGAGTTTAAGATTATAGTCCAGTTTCATAATATGATAAATAATCAAGATTGTATACTCTCTATGTATTCTGGGATTTTTTTTCTTACCCAAACAGAGATTAGGAGACAGAATGGCGAGCAGTAAGACCATACTTTCTCCTGACTTCTAGGGAGTTACAAGACAGTTCTGGCTACTTTTGCTGTAAGCTGTTCTTCTGCTATGAATGGATTTATTTCTGCTCTGTATATTCTTCTTTCCAAATGCTTTACATTTTATATTGGCTGTAACAATTGCTGGTGTGAACTACTGAAAGCAAAATTAGATTCAGGATAATCTGTTTTTGTACAGCCCAAAACAAAATCTCTCCTCTAGAGATTTTGTCCCTTTTCAGAATGACCTAAGATGACGTTCTTTCTTTCCTCCTAATCTTTCCACAAGAAGTTGGATAAAACTTTATGATCCTGTTCCAGAATAGAGAAACATACGTTCTGGGTTTTCACACATACCAAAAGGTGAGGGTGCCCTCTGCTGGTGAAGAAGTGTTCCAAGCATGGGGGCTCAGTCATGGTCATGGGAGAGTGACCTGGGTTATGGTGGGGCAGGAGACAGGTCACAGGCAAGAACATTTCCCAGAGGAATGCTTCAGAAGGAAACCTTCAAGAATAAGTACTAAGCAAGCTTCTCAGGTTTATCAGGCTCCATAAATGCTCTTCAGAGAGTCAGGGCAGCACATTATTTAATGTGATACTGTTCTGGGATACCAGTCAGTCTCTACCCTAGAGTTATACTGTTGGCTTCAGGCTAAACCCGTTACTGTGTTATTATGTATGATTTCCTTGAGACTCAGTTATTAGTTCATTCATCTGGAAAAGGAAAGAATTCACGTTTAGATTTTTCTTTTCTCACAAGAGTAGTAGGAACTGCCTTTATGGAAACTGCCCCTAGTGTCTGACACTGGGTCACCCCAGGACCCGGAATATTACCACATTTAAGGACTTAGATGCCTTCACACATGCCTTTGTAGTTTGACTTTGTCCTTAGGAATGGTGCCAATATCTAATTTCCTATTAGCCTACGGTCACCGCCTAGTTTAAGCTCATCCATTATCTCTCAGGAGAATTCCAACAATGACCTCCCACCCAGTCTTCTCACCCTCAGATGCATCCTCTAAAGAGTTGCCAAGCTTCTCTCACTAAACCACAGAACTTCATGTCATTTAGTACTTAACACCTGTAGGATAAAATTCAAGCTCCTTCATGCCTTCTCCCTGCTTTCCTCGCCTGCTCTAAACTTAGCAAGAAGGTCCTGCTGGGGTTTCCCACTCTTTCTTCTACTTCTAAGCTCTGCACCTGTGTTCCGGCTATACCCTATACCTAGAATGCCCTTCTCAGTCCTATTCTCCCTTTGCTTGACTAATACCTGCTCGTCATTTTAGGTTGAACTCCTTTAGGTTCTCATCTCCTTTAGGTCTCCCGTCCTGAACACATCAACCCTCTCAGGGGCATTTGTGTATATAGCAATTACCCCATTTTACTGGTTGTGATATAATTATCTTTGTGCACGTTTGCCTCCCCATTAGAACTTAATGATAGGAAATGGCTTATTTATCTTAGAATCTCCATCTATGTGGAATGAATGAATTCATAAAGTATTCAAATATGAGCCTAATAAAAGCATGTACTCAGACCTATGGCCCTATCAGGACTCCAGTTCCCCATAAACCCATAACTAAAAAGCAAAGTAGAGACACCCCAGTATGGCCAGAGGCTGTCACTGTCCCTGCTAAACCCAAGAGATCTTGGCTGGGTAAGATCCCACGTTACTTTCCCTACCAATAATCCTTCAATTGTACCCTAACTTCTACAGGAAAAAGTCCAAACTCATCTGGAATCCAAGGCTACCATAATCTGTCCCCAACATTATTTCCTGGCCGTCTTCTTTCACACAAAACTTCTGCCTCTCCTCAGATTCTGCATTAATACTTTCCACCTTTAGTGCCCTTGTATGTAATATGTCTCTGGCCAAAGGAAAAAAAAAAGCTCCCTTTTCTTCATCACCACTTAAAAATAATGATAGCCATTCTTCAGGTCTTAGCACTCAATCAGTCCATTACAGCCAAAAGTAATCATTTCCCCCTTTAAGATTCTATAGCACTTATGCTCTGTACTTCTTAGTTAACATTATGTACTTAATATTTGCATAGTTTTTTACAGCTATAAAACCGTATTATATTTTGATTACTCTTTTCAAATATGGCTATTATATCAATATTCAAATTGGCATCTCACAGAGGTCAGCATCATGTCCTTATACTTTTGAATGTTGCCATGACTCTAAACTTTATTGTAATAAGCATAATAAACATTTATCGATAATGCTGATAACCCTATTTCGGGGTCTCCACAAAGAAAAATTAATCATCAAAAATAAAATCAAACATACACATATAATCTGAAATGAGTTCTATTCATCTAGGCCTCTTCAACTAGACATATATTTTTCTATACGAGTAATAACACATTTCTTGATATGGCCAGGAGAGGAAAAGTTGACTGCGTCAGAGTAATAAGCCAGAACTAAGGAGAAAGCATGTCTGCTGGTGAGACAAGCATGGGATAGGGACAGGGGAGGAGGACCAGGCACCAACAGGAAATAGTAATTACCTTCACTGTTTAATCAATCACAGTAATACAGTTTTTAGTTGCGGCGAGCGGGGGCTACTCTTCGTTGCGGTGCTCAGGCTTCTCACTGCAGTGGCTTCTCTTGTTGCGGAGCACAGGCTCTAGGCACGCAGGCTTCAGTAGTTGTGGCACGCTCAGTAGTTGTGGCTCGCGGGCTCTAGAGCGCAGGCTCAGTAATTGTGGCGCACGGGCTTAGTTGCTCCGCGGCATGTGGGATCTTCCCAGACCATGGATCGAACCCGTGTGCCCTGCATTGGCAGGCGGATCCTTAACCACTGTGCCACCAGGGAAGTCAACAGTTTGGCAAGAAATTAGCATCAAGGAATTCCAACAGAAGTTAATAAAGGCTTGTAAAAGATGCACAAGAAAAGAATGGCATTATGGAAATAGTACATTACCAGAGTTAAGAGGCCAAATTTTGAAGACAAATATATCTGTTTCAATTCTGACCCTTTCACTGCTTTTTTGGAAAACTAGTCTCCTCAATTTGAGGAACCTCAGTTTCCTCATTTCATAGCTTGGTTCTAAGAATTAAATGAGATATAAAAGCAATGACTATATACATGGTAAGCACTCAAGAAATATTGGTTGCTGTTACAAATAACGATACTATTACTGTTGTTGTGTGTGGTGGTTATCAACTGAGAATCTAGAGACAGGCAATATTTGAAACTCCAGGCTAGTAGGCAGACAGTGAACTTCAAGAAAAACTCTCATCCATTACTGGACAATCTTGCAGGAGCAAGCATGGCTAGAACTCCATAATAACCACATCTGGAATGATAATCAAGGTAGGAACATATTAATTAGATTTGGTCTGCAAAAGGTAGAGACCTGGTCTCGGGGACAACTTTCAAAGAATTAAGCAATTAGTTACAGAGGCAAACTTGTTACAAAGGTCCAGAGACGAAACTATAACTTCTTCAATGTCCACCAACTACTGAAATGCATGAACCCACAGCGTTATAGGAGCTGGGCCTCCTGCTGACCCTCAGATGACTTAGGGGTAGTGGAGTGGGCGAGAGGATGACCAGGGCAAAGCACAGACAAAAGCAGATATAAATTACTGAGCACTGTATTCGTCAGGTTCTCCAGAGAAACAGAACCAATAGGAGGTAAATATATAGAGAACTGGCTTATGCATTTATGGGGGCCGAGAAGTCCTATGATCTGTAGCTGGCAAGCTGAGGACTCCAGAGAGCCAGGGCTACAGTTGCAGTCTGAGTTTAAAGGCCTAAGAACCCAGAGAGCCGATGATGTGCATTCCAATCCAAGTGTGAGTCCAAAGGCAGGAGAAGACCTGTCTCAGCTTGAAGACAATCAGAAAGTGAATTCTCCTTTGCTCAGCCTTTTTTGTTCTATTCAGGCCTTCAACAAGTCAGATGAACCACCACCGCTCTGGGGAGAGCAATCTGCTTTACTCAGTCTACAGAGTTAAATATTAATCTCACCCCCAAACACCCTCACAGAAGCACCTAGAATAATATTTAATCAAATATCTGGGCACATCGTAGCCCAGTCAAGTTGATACTTAAAATTAACCCCACAAGCACCTACTATTTACCAGGTACTGTAAGAGGCACTAGAATGGTAGTTTCCTGTGGTTTAGTCTAGAGCTGCTCCCAGTGTTGATGGAGATGTCCTGTGTCATTCAACAGAGTAGCCACTAGCCACATGTGGCTATTGAGCACTTGAAATGTACCCGTGTACCCTGAGAAACTGAATTTTAACTTTTAATTTTAACTCATTTAGATATAAATAGCCACGTATGGCTTAGTGGCTACCATATCAGATAATACAGGTCTAGGGAAAGAGGGTAATAAACAAGTAAACCAACAAGTAATTACACAATGTGAGACTTATGCAGGAAAAGGATAAGGTTCTGGCTGCGGTAGGGCAGAACTTCTTTAGATAAAATGGTCAGAGTAGGCCTCACTGAAGAGGTTATCAGTGTTAAAGCTAAAGCCTAAAAGGCCTAAATCTTGAGAAGGAGCAGCCAGATGAATAATTGAGGAAATAGAGTCCGGGCAGGAGGAACCACATGCACAAATGTCCCAAGGTAGGAAACTTCGTATTTGCTTTGAGCAACTGAATAACATCCTCCTTGACTGGAGGATGATGGAAAATGTGTTGAAGAGGAAAACAAGAACAGCCTCTTACAAGAGTGGGAGGCAACCATAGGAGCTTGGATTTTATTGAGGTAATTTACAGTTACATTTTTTAAAGATCATTGTGGCTGACTGCTGCGTGGAAAATATATGAGCCTGCAAAAAGATGCATCGTGTGTGTGGTTGCTTGAGTGAATTTGCTACTTTGGCTCTCCTCCCAATCAGAATATAATCTTTTTAATGCTAGTGTGTATTTGTATTCAAAAGGAATATGCACTTTGCATCAATATTAATTTATGTGAAAGTAATGGCATGTATATACATACACTCTTGAGCTATTTTAAGTACAAAAAGAAGGAAACAACCTGTTAAATATGTTGAAAATAAAGAATTCTGTAGTTAAAACTATCCAACAGATACATTTCTAAGAAGTACCTATACCAGTTACATAAATGAAATAGCTGCATACAAACGCCATAAGATTGTCCTTGGACTCTTGAGAGAGGTCAATTTCTGGCTGTAGAAGAAAGAAAAGGAGGAGGAATTTGAAACAAGTTGAAAAGACAACCATGAAACTGACTAATGTCAAGCAAAGAGGACCCACAGAGAAAGATTAAAGCAATTGGAGTTAATTAATTAACCTAGGGAAGGGAAGATTAATAAATTATTGTGAGGATATGTAGAACTGCTATTCAGAGGGTAAAGTCTACTTGGGGTTGCAAGTATCACTGGATAGAAAACTGAAGCCTGCAGACTAAAACTGCAGAAGATGCTGTTTATGGCTGTGAAACTCTGGAATCAGTGAGGAAAGCAGAGTAATGTCCTTCCATGGAGGTCTTTAAAACAGAATAGGTTCTCATCATCAGTCTCATTTGAAAGGTTTAAGTGTGATCCTGCCCAAAGGCAAGGTGCTGAACGGAATGACTTTTCAAGGTCCCAGCCAGTCAGCCCAATGAGACCACGCAGCTGATGGTGTGCTATGATTTTCTTTTGTTTACCCATATCTTACTGTTTTACACCACCATGTGGCCACACTGAGTAGAAATGCTATAAATTTTGAATCTGAACATAGGCCTTGAGAAATGTCAATAATTCTCATACTTTTAGAATTGCACAGTCTGTTTAGAAATATTCAATGTGTAAAGTCACCTGGCATGAATATCTTTATATTGTACATAGTGATCCTTTTTCAGTATTAATTTGGAAAACAACACTGATACTTATCGTATAAATAATAACACGTCAAATTCTTTTATTGTGTATTTGCTATTTGATAGAAATAGGATTTGATTCACAATAAGCTGAGTTCATGACATAAAAATCTTTTATTTTAGATGCATATATATTTGAAAGCCAGATTCTGACCCTTTTACATTTAACAGATGTATTAAGTAAATGTGACTTCAGAAAAAAAATTTTTTAATGAATTCAAATACAGTATCAAAAGAATGGTAGATTTGCTTGCAGAAAAACAATAATTGTTGACACATTTCTAAAGACATCATGTTAAAAATAATATTAGGGCTTCCCTGGTGGCACAGTGGTTAAGAATCCGCCTGCCAATGCAGGGGACACGGGTTTGATCCCTGGTCCGGGAAAATCCCACATGCCGTGGAGCAACTAAGCCCGTGCGCAACAACTACTGAGCCTGCGCTCTAGGGCCCGCGAGCCAAAACTACTGAGCCCACGTGCCACAACTACTGAAGCCCACACACCTGGAGCCCGTGCTCCGCAACAAGAGAAGCCACCGCAATGAGAAGCCCGCGCACCACAACCAAGAGTAGCCCCTGCTCACCGCAACCAGAGAAAAGCCCACGCGCAGCAACAAAGACTCAACGCAGCCAAAAACAATAAATAAATAATATAAAATAATTTTTAAAAAAATAATAATAATTTTAAATCCAACACATTAAGACACTGTGCTTCCTGGTACTTTTCCTCTTTGATTTATGTAATAAATACATCAGCATCCGTTAGCATTTATTAAGCTCTCATATGAGCTGAATGCTGCATTGGATTCCACATTGGACTAACTAAATTGACAAAGCCCAGTCTGCCCCTCCATTCCCATGTCACCTCTAGTACAAAAGCTTTCTGTTAAATACAGACAGTGAGGTAGACCTAGGGCCAGACTGCTTGTGTTACAATCCTAGTAAACTATGTAACTCTGTAGGCCTCAGGATTTTTGTAATGAGAAGTAAATATTTTTAGTTTAAATAAATAAATAAAATAATGCTTCATCATTTAATCAACAAATACTTACTGAGTGACGACTACACTATATAGTGCCACACTAATAGTGCCAGGCACTATCGTAGGCACTGCAGAGAGAGGAGTGACTCAAACAGACAAAAACCTCTGCCCTCTGGGAGCTTCCATTCCAGTAAAGAGCTAGATAGTAAATATCTTAGGCTTTGTGGGCCATAAGGTCTCTGTCATAATTATTCAACTCTACTACGGTAGCACCAAAGCAGCCACAGACAAAATATAAACAACGCACAAGTGAATGAGCATTGCTATGTTGCATTAAAACTTAATTAACAAACCCAAGTGGCAGACTAGGTTTGGCCCACAGGCCATGGCTTGCTGACCCCCATAGTAGAGGAAGACGACAATAAACACCACCAAAATGAAAAATAATAAAATAAACACTATGTGGAATGGTGATAAATACTGTGGAAAAAGCAAAAACAAGCAAGAGTATGGATGGTATTGGAGTCTGTCAGGGTAATCCTTACTGAGAAAATAACACCTGATAAAGACCTGAAGGAGGTGAGCAAGAGAGTCAGGGGCCGTCTAGGGAAAGAACATTCTAGGACAGGGACTGTCAGATGCAAAATCCCAGAGGCAATAGAGTACCTATTCTTTTTGAGGAAAGCAGGTGGACAGTTTGGAGCAAGTAGGAAATAAGATCAGACAAGTAATATGTGACCAGATGGCATGAGGCTCAACTGCCATTTTAAAGACTGGTTTTCACTCTGAGTGAGACTGAAGCCTTTGCAGTTTTAAGCACAGCAGTGACCTACTCTGGTGCACTGATTTTAATGGGATTGTTCTGCCTGCTGTGTTGAGAATAGATGGAGGGAGAAGCAGGGAGTCCAGTTTGGAGTCTGCTGCAATAATCCCGGTAAGACATGATGGACCAGATGGTAATGCTGGAGGTGGTGAGAAGAGGCAGGATTCTGAAATAGGTCAAAGATAACCAGACCAGAATTTTATCTTGGATTGGATGGGAAATGTGAGAGAAAGAGGGGAATCAATGATGACTCCAAAATTTTTTGCCTGAGAAACTGGATAGATGGAGAAGACTACTAGAGCTTGGGGAAGAGGAAAAAAGGAAGATCAGGGTCTCAGGTATGGAAATAAGTTTGAAATACCTATTAGGTATCCAAGTAGAGATGTTGAAAAGGCAGCTTTTGTCAGAGTCTGCAGATCCAAGAAGAGGATTAAACTCAGGGTATAAATGTACGAGTTGTCAACCAATGGATGGTGTCTAAAACCATGAAACTGGTGAGATCACCAAGTGATTAAGTACAGAAAGAAAGAGAATGGGTCCAAGCATTGGGCCCTGGGGAGCTCCAAGTTTAGGAGTCCAGAGGGATGAGGAGACAACCGCAAAGGAGACTGAAAAGAGCAGCCAGTAAGATTGGAGGGAAATCATAAAGAGCAGAGTTGTGGAAGCCCAGCAGGAAGTAGGTGCTGGAAGAGAGAACAATCACACCAGTTACACCTGAGAGTATGTGTAAAATGAAGACTGAGAATTGAGCCACTGTGTTTAGGAGTGTGGAGATTATTAGTAGCATTGACAAGAGCAGTTTCAGTGAAGTGGGAGGAATAAGAGCCTTGTTGGAGTGAGTTTTTGTGAGGGGAGTTTTTGTTCTTTCGTTTGCTTGGGTTTTCTTTAAGAGAAAGAATTAAGTTAACTGGAAGGGAAGTGAATCAAGAGGGGTTTGGGGGCTATCTTGTTTTGTTTTAAGGTGGTAGAAAGAACAGCATTTTTGTGTGTTAGTAGAAAAGCCCCAGGAAAAAAGGAGAAATTTAAAGAGAGAGCAAGAAGGAAAGAGAGAAAGAGAAAGAGAATTGCTGGAGCAGTTTCCATGGGTGGACAAGACAGGATGCGATCTGGTGCAGAACTGTGGGTGGGCTGGATTCACATTCTGCATGTAAAGGGCTTATCATGGTACTCACTCAGCACTTAGTAAATCTCAAAACCCACAGATATTAAACTACTAGCGTCTGTCATACAGAGTGAAGTAAGCCAGAAAGAGAAAAACAAATACCATATGCTAACACATATATATGGAATCTAAAAAAAAAGGTTCTGAAGAACCTAGGGGCAGGACAGGAATAAAGACGCAGACAGAGGGAATGGACTTGAGGACACGGGGAGGGGGAAGGGTAAGCTGGGAAAAGTGAGAGAGTGGCATGGACGTATGTACACTACCAAATGTAAAATAGATAGCTAGTGGGAAGCAGCTGAATAGCACAGGGAGATCAGCTTGGTGCTTTGTGACCACCTAGAGAGGTGGGATAGGGAGGGGGGGAGGGAGACGCAAGAGGGAGGGGATATGGGGATATATGTATATGTATAGCTGATTCACCTTGTTTTACAGCAGCAACTAACACAACATTGTAAAGCAATTATACTCCAATAAAGATGTTAAAAAAAAAAAAGCGTTGGCTAATGTGATCTTACGGTTCCAGTGCAGCTACAACATTCAGTAGATTAATGAAAGTAAGCTGAATAGAATAAAGATGATGACAGGAGGACATTTAGAAGCAACAGTGAATCACACTGACTAGCATCTAGGATATTGGTCTAAAGGAAAACAAAGATACCTGAGGAAAAGTAGGCAGAGTGATGGGTTTCTGTTTCCTCTTGACTCATGAGGTGAGTTAGCCAAAACCAGGATCCCACAGGTACCTGACTCCTTATAGATACTCTGGGTTAATTAATTAATTATCTTTGCCCTTTAAAAACTCAGCATGATGAAAAACCACTATTCTTGCCTCACAACTATTGCATGGTATACGTAATGTTATTTCCATGCCCTTTTCACGTTCTTCCACTGATTTCTACACTGATACATAAATGCTAAGCTGTAGGACAGAACCATGGTGGGGAACCAGACAAAGGAAGGTGGGTGGTAAAAGTATAACTGCCATTGCCACTGGGAATAAAATGGGGTTGGAGCAACTACAACCTAAATTGTGTTCCTAATATGAACACAGCTCTGTGCCAGGTACTGTAAGAAATACACTATACTTATGAAAAATATCCCAGCAAACATGCAGCTCTATGAAACCATAGTTTGTTATTTAACACAGGTATCTTTTTATGATTATAATAATTGTGCTTCACTGAGGGCAGGTAGCAAATTTCAATGAATCTTAATTCCTCACTTATTTCAATATAAATTTGGAGATGTGTTCCTTTGGAAAAAGACTTGAGCCCCCAGGTGTCATAAAATCATACTTAAGAAAGTAGCAGTTTGGTGGACTTCCCTGATGGCGCAGTGATTAAGAACCCATCTGCCAATGCAGGGGATACAGGTTCAATCTCTGGCCCAGGAAGATCCCACATGCTGCAGAGCAACTAAGCCCGTAGGCCATAACTACTGAGCCTGTGCTCTAGAGCCTGCGCGCCACAGCTACTGAAGCCCACACGCCTAGAGCCCGTGCTCCGCAACAAGAGAAGCCACCGCAATGACAAGCCCGCGCACCGCAATGAGAAGAGTAGCCCTCGCTCCCAGCAACTAGAGAAAGCCACAACGAAGACCCAACACAGCCAAAAAATAAATAAAAATTTTTTAAAATCATGCAAATAAATAAAATTTAAAGAAAAAGAAAGTAGCAATCTGACAACACATTATAATAGAAAAAGCAACTTTTGGAAAACATTAATAAAAATGCTAAAACTCCTAATTTTACAATGGTGAACTCAAAACCAACTCACCAAAAGCTTTACAAATGCAGGAAAGACCTAGAAGCCCACTGTAGTGACCTACCTCCTCTTCTCTCACAATTGTTCCAATCCAAGGGTGGCAATAACTAATATAATAGAAACAATAGATTCAGATTTTGCTTAACTCAAGATACTGCGTCTATGATCCAGGATTATCTTTAACAGTTTTTTCATGCTTCAAAATTGTAATGTTTCTTTCCTGAACTCTGCTCAGTAATTTTAGTACAATATGTATGTTGTCCCTGAAATATTTAAGGAGGCCTGTGACCAGAATGTATAGAAGCTGGCGTCTGACTATTGATTGGCAATTATATCAATGCTTGCCACCTGTTGCTCAACCTAATAATTTGTTTATCTTAGAGTTAGGCAAACCATGCCAAATCTGACCCAGCACATGTGTTTAGTAAATAAAGTTTTAACAGAACACAATCGCCCTTATTTTTTAACTTATTGTCTACAGCTGCTTCTGAAAGGCAAAGGTGAGTAGTCATGGCCCACAAAGCCTGAAATATTTACTATCTGGTCCTTTACAGAAAGAGGTTGCTCATCCCTGGTTTAACTAATAGCTGGTGTTCTCATTAAGCAATGTTTGTTTGAGCCATATTTACATATCCAAATGCTGAGGGAAGGAGGAATCAGAGTGCAGAATCAAGTCATCACGTCAGAGGACCCAACTTCTATGAATACAATGTGTGCTGTCCTTGGCAGTGAGACTTTACATTCTTCCTTGATTTCTTATAAATCCAATTTATAAAATAGATTTCTATTAGGTGACAGGCATCTACATGTCAAGTAGACTTCCTTTTTAGGTTGTCAGGGGAAGAAAATTTTTACAAGTGTTTCAATCAAAATGCAAATATTTGAAATTTACTTTGCCCCTCTCTAGTCTGATTTTTATAACTTGTTTTCTACCCCGTACATGTTCATGCAATATGAAAACCTCCTAGCTCATTTTATCTTATCATTAAACTAGGGCTTTGAAAAATATAAAAGGATTTCTGAAAGATTAGGTATTCTTAAATTATTGCCAGTTATTTTGAAATGTCAGTGGATAGCTTCTTTCTAATACCACATGTGTAAAAAGAGAAATGCTGAGTTGCGTAATCCTTCAAATGGTGGTGTTTTTTTCCCATTGTTAACCTTTAGAGTCCTAATTTTTGTCTGTCCTCAGCGAGAATCTAAACATTCTAATTCTTCAGCGGAGTACCATAGTAAGTTTATAGCTGCTCTGCCTTAGACAACATATATATTCAGGGAAGGAAAATTTCTAATTCAATTTACAATTATGTCAGGAAACAACACATATCTGCAGGCAAAGATAAGAGAAACATTCAGGGTACACAGTGATAGGTCTGCTTAAATAAATAAACTTTTGGTACTAGTGATTAGGTACACAGGATTATTATATGTCTAACTGGCCAACGTGACAATTTGGAATTACTTCCAGTCACATTTAATTGGATTTGGAATCTCTGGAGAAAAGAGAGGCCTAGCAGAGAAACAGCCATAAAAGTAAACTGTTTTTCCAAAGGGTGCTAAGCAATGAATTAATATCCATTGCACAATAGTTTTTAATATGCCCTCAGCTTAATAAGACTAATGCAGTGGTCGTACACACTAGATTCCAAAACTAATTCAATTAAACACAAAGGCTGGGGGAGGGGAGTGTTTGTTGAATTGGAAATTTTTTATTTTCAATTTTAAGGAGACTACTTTAATCAGAGGTGAATAATCTCCAACTTAGGTAAAGTCTGAGATATGCTTTAGTACCAGTATAATAGTTAGCTATACATGCTATGCTAGGTTTGAAGGTGTTCTAGAGTCTATAAAATATATGTTACTCTATAAATGCTTTGAAGTTTAATAAGAGGTAACCAAAACAAAGCATTCTCTCATAGTCTTTAAATATTCTTATACTGTACAAACAGAAAAGCAATGTAGAAGACAAATGGTGTGTTGCTTCTCTTACAGTTTTAGTTTTGGTACCAAAAAAAAAGACCTACTTTCTACATTCTAAAATGTGCCTTATGCTTTGCTTAATATTAGTCTAGTCAAATTTATACATTACAAAATCTTCTTCTTCGGTATTTATATATACTGCCTGTTATAGTTTTCCTTCTGTCCTATAAATTTGTTTTTTCAAAAAATCTGTCCTTGTTCTTAGGAGTGCCATGATTGCTGACTACATGTTCTGGCTCTGTGGAGGAAGTGAACAGTCTATAAGCAAGCTCATCAAACTATACTGGCAGGTAAAAATTGATGTCCCAACTAGGGAGGAGGAGCCCATTTCATTTTTAGAACCAAAATGAAGGATTGGTGCTTAAAAGACTGCTGAAAAAGGGAGCTCTGGGCATATCAATCAGAAGGACACTACTCAGTAGTAATGTATTTATAATGAAGTAGATTTTCTGAGACTAATTTTAAGGGCAAAATTCAAGGTTGTTAACCCTTGGCCCATACTTCAGTTTTACAACCCAATATAAATTTTAGACATCCCAGGAACTACTTACCCTGGCGTGCTGCTATAATGACATGATCCTTTAAAAAATGAACACTGTATTTTTATAGATTCTTCTTAACCTATGACCTGTAAAAGCAGATGCTAGAAGTACTACCAATTACATAATAAAGGAAAATACAAAGATCCACTGTATTTGTGGGGTAACGTAGTACTTGAAACACTTAACCAGTAATAAACTGCAGATCATCTTTTTTATTTATTATTCAAAATGGCAGCAAGAAGTCATACCAAAGGTCAGTTAGATGTCAAGACGAGAGTCAGAATTTCCTAGAATTATAAAAATTTAGAATTTACTAGTTCAGTCTCCTTCACAACATACAAATCCGTTCTTATCCTATCCTCTCCCCACAAATTGTCAATGACTTTCTGATGAAATATATTCAAAGTGAAAAGCACACTTATCCCCAAAAAACATCTAATGTGCTAATTATTAAACTGTTTTCCTCATTAAAATAGATTTCTACTCCCTTAAAACTTCCATCAAGTAGTTCCCAGTGAGGCCACATGGACCCAATGGAAACCCACTTCCAAACGAAATATTTTCAAATATTTGAAAATCCAGTACAGAAGCCAACTCCCTCCTCCAAATCTTCTCGTCTCCAAACTGTGTGTGGCCTTTTTTTTCTTTGCATTTCAAGATGGTTTAATGTAATTGAACATGAACCTTTCCAACCAACTAGAATAAGATCTGCTAAAACACTAATATGAAAGTGAGAAATAATTGTCAACAGTCTTCTGATACTTCCTGATTTTTCCCACATTTTCACTATTTTGTCTTGGCCCCTAGTTTTCTGTTTCTATATCACATGTTGTCTTCAGTAAACAATAAAGTATTAGGTTTATCATATAAAATTTTCATTAATTTATATGGTTCTGTCTAAATATTTGGAGCTCAATTTACCTAAAAATAAAGATTTAAATTAGTCCTAATATACTTGACACCTGTAAATTGACCTTAAAGTAGATAAAATTATTATTATTTCAAAAAATTATTAATTTGCTAGTAAGTGCAAGACTTTCCTAGGGGAGTCTGGAACATGCAAAATAGTAGTAGTTGCTTATGTATGTAAGTAAATAGTTGTAAAAAATTGCTAGATATGAAAAATAAGCAAATAATGTCTACTACATAGATATAGTAAAAGAAAAGGGCTTTTTATTAAAGTATTTCAGAGGCTTTTGAAGAAAGGTGGGAAAGGAGTTGAATCTTGAGGGTTAGATGATATTCAGCAGGCCTGGCATTTACTAGTTCCCAAACGAATGTTTGTTTCAATTTATTCATTCATTAAACAAACATATATTGAGTTACTACTGTTTTATCTACATTGAACTAGGAAAAAATAGATTCAACGTTGGTGCAACCTAAGACAGGTTAAGAGCTTGAAAATTTTGTAAATAAATTTTTGTCTGTTTTCTTTAGCTTTCAAAGAGCATTAATATCCCTATTTCATTTACTTAAAATAAAACAAAATTTTTTACTAAAAAAAATCTCCACTTACCAATACGTGCATGTTTGCTATACAAAAAAGGAATTAAAAGGGCTTCCCTGGTGGCGCAGTGGTTGAGAATCTGCCTGCCAATGCAGGGGACACGGGTTCGAGCCCTGGTCTGGGAAGATCCCACATGCTGCGGAGCAGCTGGGCCCGTGAGCCACAATTACTGAGCCTGCGCGTCTGGAGCCTGTGCTCTGCAACAAGAGAGGCCACGATAGTGAGAGGCCCGCGCACCGCGATGAAGAGTGGCCCCCGCTTGCCACAACTAGCGAAAGCCCTCGCACAGAAACGAAGACCCAACACAGCCATAAATAAATAAATTTTTTTTTAAAAAGGGAATAAAAAGAATACTATTATTTTACTATTCTGCATTAATTAAAGATAACAAAAACCTATTTGTCCTTGTATTCTCTTTTTCTCCTTTAATTTGAAGCAACGTGGTATATTGAAAAAGGGTCCTCGTCTGGAAGTCAGATCTGACTCAGTCCAAGTTCTAACACCAACATCTAACCTAAAACAGGCTAGTCTCTAGAGGCGCTTCAAGTAGAAAGTAAGAGGTAACTAGCATAAGACATTTGAGAAGGTCTATTCTTAAAGCCCATCTTAGCTCTAAAACCTCATGTTTTCAGGTACATCTAAATATGATGTCATACACCTACTGAATGGGAGAAAATATTTGCAAATGATATGACTAATAAGGGGTGAATATCCAAGGTACATAAACAGCTCATACAACTCAAATCAAACAAACAAACAAACTGATTAAAAAATGGGCAGAAGACCTGAATAGACATTTTTCCAAAGAGGACATGCAGATGGCAAACAGGCATCTGAAAAGATGCTCAAGATTGCTAACTATCAGGGAAATGCAAATCAAAACCACAATGAGATATCACCGCAAACCTGTCAGAACGGCCATCATCAAAAAGACCACAAATAGCAAATGTTGGCGAGGATGTGGAGAAAAGAGAACCCTCCTACACTGTTGGTGGGAATGTAAATTGGTGCAGCCACTATGGAAAACAGTATGGAGGTTTCTCAAAAAACTAAAAATAGAATTACCATATGACCCAGGAGTCCCACTCTTGAGTATATATCTGAAAAAAATAAAAACACTAATTTGAAAAGATACATGCACCCCAATGTTCATAGAAGCATTATTCACAATTGCCAAGATATGGAAGCAAACTAAGTGTCCATCAACAGATGAATGGATAAAAAAGATGTGATATATATATATATATATATATAGTGTGTGTGTATCTATATACACATATATATGTATATATACATATGTGGCATATACACACACACACACACACACACACACACACACACACACACACACACAATGGAATACTACTCAGCCATAAAGAAGAATGAACTTTTGCCATTTGCGACATGGATGGACTTGGAGGGCATTATGCTAAGTGAAATAAGTCAGACAGAGAAAGACAAATATTGTCTGATGTCACTTATATGTGGAATCTTAAAAATAAAATAAACTGGTGAAGATAACAAAAAAGAAGCAGACTCAGTGATTACCAGTGGGGAGAGGGAAGAGGGGAGGAGAAATATAGGGGTAGGAGATTAAAAGATACAAACTATTCCGTATAAAATAACCTACAAGGATATATTGTACAACACAGGGAATATAGCCAATATTTTATAATAACTATAAATGGAGTACAAGCTTTAAAAGTTTTGAATCACTATATCATGCAACTGTAATTTATACAATATTGTACATCAACTATACTTCAATAAAAAAACAAACATGATGTCACAAATTTAAGGAAATTTGTAACATAATTACAAATGTAATTATGTTCTGGAAAAAAGTAACATGATTAGAAAACACATCCTGCAGATGAGTTCCATAAACAAAACCCCTCTAACCTGCCCCAACATCAGCACACCACACCAGTACCTCAATAGTTATATACTTCCTTCTGCTAGCCACTCTCTCCCTGATCTTAATTCAAATGCATACATCTTCCCACAAACCTTGCTCTGTTCTAAGTCAAAAGGGGTTTTTGGAACACTGCCAGAGAGTATGCAGTCCATGCCAACTTTAAAGACCGGGCTGTCCCACGACCCAAACCACCGTGGCAATTACACTGTTGAATGTAAGAATGCCCCACACATCACAGACTAGAAATTATGTCTGCATGTACATTTGTAGACATCCATTAAGGCTGAAGAGATAGGGGCTATTTTCACTACTTTTGTAAGTGGAGAAGTCACTATATATCTGCCTTTCAACCACATAAAATCCCTACCACCCTGGTCAGTTATTCTCTTAGAGATGTTAAACAGGGAATGGCAAATTTCAGAATGTAAAAATTTAAGAACAAGTCTACACCTACTCTCACAGATCGTTGACTTACAATCTCTCAGATGCAGAAGAACAGACCTTTGCTTTGGTGAGCTCAAGAACACCTTTCAACTGCATTAGGAATAGTTTCCATGTCGGCAACTCAGCAAGGAAAAAAGGCATAAAGCTCTACACTATATGACAACTCATACTGGGATATGTCACTTTCATTAAAAGTGTTTGCACCCATTATTCTATAATAGTATCACCTCTTCAGAGCTAGAGAGAGTTGGAAATACCTTGTCACACCGTACCTGCATTCATACTTCTACAACCTGATACTCATCTTCTGTTATCAGCCAGCCTCCTCTTCTCAAACACCCCCAGACCTCATCACAATTCTGAACTAATTAGCAAAATGGGAAGTCCCTAGTCAGGCTGGGAATTAGCCATTTTGAAGCAGCGACTCTTATGTATTTATAAGTTGTTCCTAAAGTAATAAAATTATTCCAAGAAGAACTTTAGAGTAAACTCTAGTCTACCTCCCAAGCCCCCTGACCCTTAGATCCAAGGATAGATTTAATAGCCTCAGGAGCTGAGCTAGATTTAATAGCATCAGGAAATGTAAAAACAAACAAGTCTTCCTCTTCCACTCCTGTTTCCCTCTCCTGTTTTCTCGCCTTCGTTTTCAGCCATGCTCTCAGACACGTGAGTTATCTGGTGTGCAGCTTTATCTCCTGCAACGTGAGGAACAGGCCAACTCTGGTCTGCATCACTCAGCAAAGTGGAGTGAGAAAAGGCAATAACAGCTACTTTTGTTTCAGAACTCCCATGAAACGAGTACAGAGGAACCCCACTAAACAGGGGCAAGCTGCCTGATCAGTTCATTTCCCACCTTGATTGTTCATTTTAAATTTTCTTTTTCTTTCTTTCTTTCTTTCCTTCCTTCCTTTTACTTCCTTCCTTCTTTCTTTCTTTTTCTTTCTTTTCTTTCTTCCTTCCTTCCTTCCTTTCCTTCCTTCCTTCCTTTCTCTCTCTCTCTCTCTCTTTCTTTCAAGTCATAAACCCCTCTGAGAATCTGATTCAACTGATAAGCATCCACTTAAAAACAATACTCATAAACACATACACAGAAAAAAATGTGCTTATTATTTATCTCATTGTATTGGAAATTGATCTACACATAGTTAACAAAACAGCATTGACAAGGAATTATGGCTTTCTCACACTTGTGAGAAGGTTGTACACTTTTTCTGGAATAAGAAACTGAAATAACATATTTGACATTGAATCAATGTCAATGTTTCATTTAATGGCAATAAGAGGTAAAATTCTGATTCACGAAGTCTGATAGCAGATGGAGTCAGAGCTCCTGTAGCTCACAATATCTCACATGGGGGATGTGTCAAGAAATATCAAAATTCATATTACATCATTTCCTTTGTCCTCAAGTCAATGAGATTATCTTTGTTAACTTCATATTATCAAGGTTATCTATGTCAGCAATTTGTTTCCATTCTAAAGTCATCTGGACAAAAAATGACCTTCATAAGACATAAGCCATTTGCAGAGTGTCTGTGGATTTCTGTCTCTAGAAACCCTCCAGACTTTATCAGTCTCACCTCCAATATTAGAAAATTCAGATTTCTGTCTGACTCCACCAACCTCATTCAGAATAACAGCTCGACCAAAAAAACTCATCGTTCTTCAGCAGTATCTCTAATAGTAAATTCAGCATTTTGATCAAAAGATTTGCCTCATTTATGTAACTAAGATATGAGCCATTATAAAGCTAGTCCTGGAATGAACTTCTCACATCCAATTTGTTCTAAGAAGGGGTTTCTTTTCTCTTAAAAAAAAGTTAAAAGGATTAACCAAACCAAATCTCTCCTAAATCTCTTCTCTGGATTGCCAACACACTTCTCTAACAGGAAAGAACCTCATAGTGTGCTCTTACATCCTGACAAAGATTTACTGAAAAGGCAATGATTTGAGTTCTTGGCTCTGAGGAAGTTGAAGACTTTCACAGCAGTAGAAGGACCTCTTCGGGGATTGTTGGAAGGGCTGTTGACACTAACACGGGCCCATGTAAAAAGCCTGACATGTGGAGCATCTTTCCTTAGTGAAGCAGCAGAGGCTGAGGAAGTGCCAACTTCTCGGGTCCTCCATCTGTGCAGAGAATACCAAGACTTCCCATCCAATTCAAGTTGTACTTGGCATTGAAATGTGCACCATCTTAAAGATATCAATGGCCTAAATGGTTTCCAAGGTGGGCTCACCAAAAAGAAATATTTTTTGGTGTAATTAGTCTACTTTCAAGGGACAAAATCAGGAGCTGGCTGCCCTGAGAGACAAAAGATTTTCCCCAGGCACATGCTTGAGGAAGATGGTGCACAGTTTGTGGTCCCCTAAAGCCCTTCCATGGCTTTCAGGGGTTCACAGACCATAGGATAAGACACTTGCACTACTCCTTCTCTTTCCAACAGCCCTTTTTCACTTTGGTATTGGGCCTAACAGGAGACATTTACTGCTTCCAGCACTCAAAGCAAAAAATAGCACCCAGAATGTTAGTGTCATATAGTGCCTCCTCAGACGGCACTGTAGACATTCAAGCTTGAAACCTTTCCGATCCAGTGTCTCCAGAATCCTCTTAAGTTAGTGGATAGCCTTCTTCTTTACTTTCAAATTGTATTTGTCATTCATACTCATTCAGCACATATTTATCAAGCACTTATTAGTGACCATGTGTTAAGCACCGTGCTATGTGTTGGATATACAGCAGTGAACGAACGAGACATCACCCTGTCTTCAAAAGCACATATTCTAGCACAAAATACTTACCAAGAAAAACAACTGGGACTTAAATTAGACATCACTTCTTAGTCTGTTTTTCTTCCACAATACCGTCAAAGTACTAAAAACCATCATGGTTTGACATGAAACTCAAACCAATAAAATTGAGAATATTTTGGTATAGTTGTTTTGTTGGCAATTTAAAAATTCAGTGCTTATGTTAATTCAACAAGTATTTGTGTGTGTGTGTGTGTGTGTGTGTGTGTGTGTGTGTGTTTTAAGTTCAGAATTGCAGACAACCTTTGTGCTTTAGTTGAGTTTGGGATTCATCGGAATATTTGGAGAAGGTTACAGTTTTCCAAGAGTCTTTTGTCTCATTGGTTTCTGTACTCACAGGTGTCTTCATGCAAATTCTAAGGTCTTAGCTATTAGCTTCTTCCTTCAAAAGTAGAGATCAAGGTAGCAGCAAGCTAAAGGATTTCTCTGCACTAACCAGAGAATGAGGTAGGCTACCTTAACACTGAAGAGAAGTTGACCTCTTAGACTTAACTTTACACTCCAGTTCTTTGTTTTTCTTCTTGATATTGCAAAATCATCCCAATATTAGTCATTTACCTGGTAAAAAGTTATGATATCTCAACCTCAGAATAAAAATAAAATCTTTAATATGAAATTACAGGCAAAGTAAGGTCAAGGAACCACAAAATTTTTATTATCTTTAACAAAACACCTACATATTCTGGAGAAGAAAAAATGTGTTCTCTCTAAAGATTTTCTTCTTGTGAAAATTTTTTCCACAGAAGGAACAAAATAGAAATGCCCTATGAGCATTTCTCTTAAATGGCCTGTACTTACAGTTTATTTATTTATTTATTTATTTAGCCTGTCAGGCAGAGAGTTTATAAAATATTTGGACAAGGCGTGTCTGAGTACAATCTAGGGCTTACAGTATTTGTTTTTTGTTGTTGTTGCTGTTGTTGTTTTATATATTTTTTTTGATAAATATATTCAATAAAGCCTTTATTGAATTTGTTACAATATTGCTTCTGTTTTATGTTTTGGTTTTTTTTGGCCGCAAGGCATGTGGGATCTTAGCTCCCCGACCAGGGATCAAACCAGCACCCCCAGCACTGGAAAGCAAAGTCTTAACCACTGGACCACCAGGGAAGTCCCTAGGGCTTATAATATTTGAATTATATATAATTTGAGAAACACCAAAGCTACTAACCTAAAAATATTTTCCCTATCAATTGCCATATATTATGCTTAAATTCCCACCATTTGGCATTAAGTCTCTAGTCATCCCCAAGTACTATGAAAAAGAAATTTTATCTAGAAGTGCTTAACTCATTAATGGGTGACCCCTAGACACAGTTGTGGGAATTAGTTTGAGACTTTCCTAATCTCTTTGGAAACATGAAAACAGAATCCTGAAGGAACAAGATGAGGAAGGAAAGGTAAGCTCTGATGAGGAAAGGTGACAACGTTCTGGAATATAGGGAATGTAGACTGACCAGAGGGATCTTATGGAAGCAATGGATATCTGTGCTTCACTCTATGAAGGAAAGGAAGCAAAAGGAAACAGGCAATATAGAGCAGTAGAATGAGGTCAAACCTCAGATTCACAAGATATAACTTCTAGTTCCAATGCTAGGATTCAATTGTGGGTAAATTACTTCATTTCTGTATTAGTCAGCTACTGCTACAATAATGCTGTATAACAAATCACTCTAAAACTCAGTGACTTATAATAATCATCAGGTTAACTTGGGTTTGACTGATCTAGGCTGGTCTTGGCTGGGCGTGGTTAGGCTTAGCTCTAAGCTGCAAAAAGGCCCAAGTGTGATCCACATGTCTCTCATCGTCCTTAGACCAATGGCTACCTGATGTCTGTTCTTCTTATGGCAAAATGCAGGATTCTAAGAGAGAAAGCAAAACCGTAGAAGCACATTTCAAGCCTCTGCTCATACCATGCTTGAAACATTCCATTAGCCAAAGAAAAGCATGTGGTCAAGCCCAAGGACATAAATTCTTCTGCTTACTGCAAAGCCATGACAAAGCTATTGATATGATATTGCTATAGGGAGGGGGTAAATTGAGACCAGCAATGTAATCTACCACAACTGCTCTAGACTTTAGTTTCTGCTGCTATATGATGAGGAAGCTGGCTTAGGTCAATGGTTCTCAAACACTGGTCCAGCTGCATCAGAGGCACTTGGGAAAACATTTGAAGTATTAGATCCTCAGAGTTGGGTGAGGTTCTGAAAATCATATTTGCCTACTGACCCCCTACTAGGTGATTCCGCTGCGTAATCATGTGCTAGATGGCCTTTAAGACCATTTATAATTTTTTTTAAGTTAATAACCAACTTAGGCTACCATAGAGTTTATGTAGGGCTTCCCTAGGTGCAAAGGTAGAGTGGCAGATGACCTGCACAGGTGATGCTGCCTAGCTGACAATGTAACTGATATAATCCATAAGCCCCAGATTCTTCCCTCCCTCAGTCTTACCACTATATATAGATGCCTCCAGTAAATGAGGCAAACTGTGCTTCCCATTTTTAAAGATCAACAACTGCTCTCCCTCTCTCACCATGATGTCAGTCAGGTTTTCTTGCCCACCTCCCATCCTGAAAGCAGACTCCTTGGCTGCATCAGGATCCTTGCCTACATTCAGTGTTACGTCTGGACAATGGGCACTGCAATATTTTTTAGTCACTTGCCTACAAAGAGATTTGTCCATTAAGCTAGGCAATATTAAAATTCTCATTTTATGAATTCTCATACTTTTTAGTTAGAAGAGAGCTTCTTTTCCTAGGTCTTAGATAAATGTAGAAATGAATTTCTCATCTAATTATTCATTCCTGTTTATATATTCTTTAATGATATGTTCCTATGGTTACCAGCGTTGTTAAATGCTGCCTGTGTTTCATTTTGCTTTGATGCTATTTGAGGTAGTATGCCAGTAAAAGAGGTTCACTTTTAAATAAAAGATGTAATTGAGGCATGTATTTGATCCAAGGTTGAGTGTTCCCGTGAAGGAGACAGTGACCGTGACATTATTTTCTGTTTGTATAGTTTTGCATAGTTTTTCTGTTGATGTTCTGTGAGTGTCCCAGGGACTAGGAAGGAAGAAAGGAAGAAAGGAAGTAAGGAAAGAAAGGAAGGAGGAAGACAGGGATGGAGGGATGGAGGAAGGAGCCTCAACCATACACATATTAAATTCATGCATACATATCAGTACTACATATTCGATGGCATTGATTTGACCAGACTGTCAAGTAGGTAAGGTTGCTTTATACCTGCCCCATCCCTCTCTTCTCCCCACACTGTCCCTCCTCCTCAGTCCCACATGTACGTGTGAAGAGGCAAAGCTTTCTTTGAAAACTGAGTCAAACACTCAATTACTTCACCTCAGTGTGAATTCTAGTCAAAGTGCCACCTCTTCGGAGGTTGTGTGCCTTTAAAACCCTAATTCTCACTGAGAAATAAACAGCTTTGTCTCCTGCTAAAACAAGTCAGGCATCCAGATCATACAAGAATGTGGAGACAGAGCCTCAGAATGTGCCCTGCAGGGGGCAGCACACTTCACTTGTACATCAGCCCTATCTATCTGCAAGTTGATAATTCAAGCTCCTTCGGAAAAGAGTGACATCATATCAAGCAAGAAAATTAATCCTCAGCCACTCCCAAAGAAATATTTACTTAGTACTCTTCTTCAGAAATATATGTGTGTGTGTGTGTGTGTGTGTGTGTGTGTGTGTGTATATATATATCTTTTTCATGGTGCTGGTTTGCTTTTGCAGTAATATCCATAGGCGATTAAACAGAGTCAGCTTTTCCTTTTCTTTTTTTCCCTCCTAAAAAGTTTTTTGGGTTTCCGACAGTTCTTACGGTAGAAAAAAAAAGTAACCTCTAAATTTCTTTTCATTTTCCTTCATTTGAGAATGAGGTGGGTTTCAGAGATCTAAGGCAATTTGGGCCTTCTTTTACCTGAACAAATTTAGGTATAACTATTTGATTCCCAGAAGTCCTGTGGCTATTCTGCTCGGTTGCCATGAGGTTATTTTATTTATTGATACATAGAGGCTTTGCCTTCCAGTTCAAATTTGTGAACATGTTGACTCCTTCTTTGTTTTTGTTTGCATCCAAAAATCAAAAATTGTTATGAGCAAAACCAAATTTAGAGGGGTTTATGGTTATCTTTCATATTTCCCACAGATACTTATGGGTTATTGATTTACAAGCTTGCTGATAAATTGAGGTCACATTTTTTTAGCAGTTGGAGATGTGGAATAACTATTCCATGAACTTACGAAATTTTTTAAGCTGTGTTCACCCAGGTATAAGATAATCTGTGACGGTCAAAGCTTTTAATGTTTTTATCTATATTCAGCCATCTTTTTGATGGTATTGCACACCAATTAAAAATAAATTCTCCTCTTTTCTTGAAGTCATATGATTGTATTTTCCTCACTGATCTTTTTTCTAATAGATCTTTATTGGAGTATAATTGCTTCACAATACTGTGTTAGTTTCTGTGGTACAACAAAGTGAATCTGCCAAATGCATACATATATACCCATATCCCCTCCCTCTTGAGCCTCCCTCCCACCCTCCCTATCCCACCCCTCTAGGTGGTCACAAAGCACCGAGCTGATCTCCCTGTGCTACGCAGCTGCTTCCCATTAGCTATCTATTTTACATTCGGTAGTGTATATATGTCATGCTACTCTCACTTCGTCCCAGCTTCCCCATCCCCACCGTGTCCTCAAGTCCATTCTCTATGTCTGTGTCTTTATTCCTGCCCTGCCACTAGGTTCATCAGTACCTTTTTTTTTTCTTTTAGATTCCATATATATGTGTGAGCATATGGTATTTGTTTTTCTCTTTCTGACTTACTTCACTCTGTATGACAGACTCTAGGCCCATCCACCTCACTACAAATAACTCAATTTCGTTTCATTTTATGGCTGAGTAATATTCCATTGTATATATGTGCCACATCTTCTTTATTGATTCATCTGTGCATGGACACTTAGGTTGCTTCCATGTCCTGGCTATTGTAAATAGTGCTGCAATGAACATTGGGGTACATGTCTCTTTTTGAATCATGGTTTTCTCAGGGTATATGACCAGTAGTGGGATCGCTGGGTCATATGGTAGTTCTATTTTTAGTTTTTTAAGGAACCTCCATACTGTTCTCCATAGTGGCTGTATCAATTTACATCCCCATCAACAGTGCAGGAGGGTTCCTTTTTCACCACACCCTTTCCAGCATTTATTGTTTCTAGATTTTTTGATAATGGCCATTCTGACCGGTGTGAGGTGATTCTCACTGAGGTTTTCTCATCTGTAACGTGAGATATTAATGCTTGTTTTCCAGTGTTGCCTTAACAAATAAACAGAATTTATTTATAGCACTTAGCCAATGTCCAGTGAACACAATTAATAAATGAGTTTTCCAGATTTATCAATGAATTAAACAAAATCTACATAGGTAGAGTGCAAGAGCAGGTTGCTCTCTGGTGACAGAGTCAGTTCATACAACCTATGTCTTGTCTTCATATTAAACATCCTAGGAGTCTTTCAACTTCTTCTACAATATACACTTTTTTCAAGGGCATCCTTGACTTTTCCACTCAAAGTTGTCTTGCATAGCAGCCCGAGAGGTAAAACAGATTCTTGGTAGAAAAAGCAGTACAAGCCTGGGAACCCAGTTCTTGTCCCAGTCTTACCATGCTGTGGGGGCCAGCCATCCACACCCTAAGACCACCAGTCAAGAAATACAATCAGGGACTTCCCTCGTCGTGCAGTGGTAGAGAATCTACCTTCCAATGCAGGTGACACGGATTCCATCCCTGGTCAGGGAACTACGTTCCCACATGCCACAGGGCAGCTAAGCCTGCGTGCCACAACTACTGACCTCACGCGCCTCAATGAGAGAGCCCGCGTGCTGCAAACTACAGAGCCCATGCGCACTGGAGCCTGCACGCCACAACTAGAGAAGAGACAACCCGCACGCCACGACTAGAGAGAACCCCATGCGCCGCAAGGAAAGATCCCGCATGCCTCAACGAAGATCCTGCGTGCAGCAGTTAAGACCCGACGCAGCCAAAAATAAAAAATAAATTAAAAATAAATAAATAAGTAAAATATAAAAGAAAAAGAAATACAATCAGAAAACAACATACATACCGTTAGCAAAAGGAATATCTACTTTCAGGTAACTAAACAAAGTATAGAGATGAAACACACAACAACCACAACAAAAAGGGTCCTAAACTGTGTTGGCATTTACCACTGAACAAGGGCTGAAGCTTGTTAGTAATACCCAGTTGTGCTTATGAAATAATTACTGGTAATACAGCTATGTATTCCTGTGATACCTTTTGGTGATTCATTTTAAGTCATCAGGAATAAAAGCTCTGTGGCATCCTAAAGAGTCTGGAGGCTGCTGAAACCCACACTTGTAGCTCTGAGTTTCTATCAGCTAGTGTTTCTCCAATGTGCAAGCAGAAAATTATTCAGGGTCTTTAGAACAAGAACATATTTTATATTCTATTTCCAAATTATATGTGCTTTGCCATTAAATAAGTTAGACCAACCCAAGCACATTATTAACTTCCTCCATCAAGAAGCCTTTCATTTAATTTTTGTAAATGTTTCTCTTTGAGAGAGGCATGCTAATTGATAGCATATCCTAAATCTTATGAGCGGTTGGTGGACAAAACAGTCTTCTTATGGCCAGTAGGAGTGAAGGATAAATATTCTCTTTTGTGTTAGGATTATTGTTGTGAAGAGGATCTTGACCTGGTTTAGTTTTGATGTGGTCCATTTGTTTCTTTGTTAGCATTAGAGTCAAATTCTCCTTGTCTCTGAAGACAGGAATTAGACAGTCATGAAAAAAGAAAATGGAAACTAATACTTGATCTTATACTTCTAGGAAACAATCTAATTACAAAGATGAAAATTCTCTCAATGTAAGAGAGAGCATTGGTTCAAGAGACTTGTGTTCTTGTCTTGCTTCCATCTCTAATTTTGTGACCTCAAGTGAGTCACCAGAACTAACAATCCTCAGTTTCCTGATTATAAAGTTGAGTGATTTTAAAATAATATCTTAGGTCCCTTCCATCTCTTTAGTTCCATGCTGAAGGGGCGTGGAAATAAAATCCTGCTACAAAATCTAAATGATTAAAAATTAACACAGGGTAAATTTTGGGCATTAAATGCTGAAGTTATTCAGCTAATGGAAGCATCATATATAATCAAAACCTTAGCCCTAACCTCATTGGCGAGTGAACAGTGGAGTACATACACATACACACACCCACACACAATATGTGGTATATATATATATGTTCTAAAATTCTATAATACTCTATACACTGCAAAACTAAGGTAAATTAAATACTTTAGAATTTAAAATGGTATTTATTGTGACTGTTTTAAACAGGACAGGTTGCAAAGTAGAGAATTCAAAACAGCTATATAAAAATTTGCTTACCTTCGTACAAGTAACCTGTCCATAGAATATTTGGTAATTTTCAGAAAATGCAAATAAAAATTTAAATACCTTGATTTACTACACTGCATGACAATATTTATAACTTTCATATCACTGGGCTAATAAATGCAATGGAAAAGCTGCCAAATATTCCTTTATATTAGAAAAATATGGAACTTACAGTGAAGGTTGTTTAATAAAAGAACTCTCATAAATCCAAGGAAATATTTCAGCATTAAAATGTTGATTATCAAGGCAGGGGCAAACAATCAATTATTACATATTGTATTCTGACATATCACTATATTAATAAAATTATCATAAAAATGTCAATCCAGGCTATTTCATAAATGATACTATGAAGAGGTTTATAGGTAAGTCTCAAGGTAAGATATTCTGCTCCTTAGGAAAATCTGCTCTTTAGGTTAAATCTAAATTTCAAGAAAATTGAAATCTTTCTAATTAAATCTATATATATTCAAAGGGATTAAGTTTGAAAAATATTGCTCAAAAATTTTATTTTTCCATTTTCTAGAAAATTCTAGGTATCATTCAAATTTTCATCATTATTAATATAATAACAAAGAGCCATATTAACCACTAAGGGCTAAAGGTTCCCATTCAATCATTTATAGCTTTCAAGTATAGCACTGCTTCCTTTGAATCTAATAATGTCAATTCTGAAGATAAAACAATACAATCATATTCGTCCACTAGGAATACTTACTTAGATGGACTTTAGGAGGATTAAAGGGTAGGATATATAAAAACATTTATCACACTGCTAAATGAAAAGTTATTTTATCTTAAAGTAGCTTTTTTTTCTTTACTTTTTTTATAACACATAAGGCTTAGTAGAAAAAAAAATGGATTATGAGAGAGATTCCAATTTTCCTTTATTATTGTATATTAGGGTAGACTAACTACTACAACAAACAACTCCAAAATTTCAGTAACTTAAAGCAATAAACGTTGATTTCTCACTCACAGTATAGTCCAATGTGGGTGTTCCTGGTTGGTTCTCCTCCAGTCAGCAACAGGAGAACCCATACTCCTTCCATCCTGTAGCTCAATCTTCCTCCACATCCTGGGAGTCTTCCTCTCTAGGCAGCTGATAAGGAAAGGAAATAGAAGAGGTTTCTATTCTAGGCAGGATTTTATGGGCTAAGCCTGGAAAGAGTATCACTCCTGCCTACAAATTGGCCTTCACTCAACCACATGGCCACACCTAACTGCAAGGGAAACTGCCTAACCACGTGTCCAGGATATATATATATATATATGTGTATGTGTGTGTGTGTGTGTGTGTCTATACATGCACACATATATATATATTATAAAATTGTTCTAAAATTCTGTAGCACTCGCACATACTGCAAAACTAAATTAAATACTTCAGAATTTAAAATGATATTTATTATGACTGTTTTTAAACAGGAGGGTAAAGCCCAGGAGGTAAAAACATAATTTTCCAAAGACAAAGTGAAATATAATATTTGAGACCCTAATTCTAAATTCCATAAAATTAAAAAGCTGTTTATTCTTAGAAAAGTCACTTATGCCTCTCCAAGTCACTTAAGTCATCTGCAATTCAGTGAATTGAGCTGGAAAATTCCCAAGGTTGCTTCCAGATCTAATCTTGTAAGTAAAGCAATTACTGCAATTATGGTCAACCCGGATACCGGGGGCATTAAAGGAATAATTTGATAATAATATATAATAATTTTATCACATTTTCTAATTAGTGATAACAGGAATTCTACTTACTGATTCACCATCATTGGACACATTGTTAAAAGTTACAATTTATCCAAATCCTCCAGCAAAAAGATAGGGGGAAAAAATTTCATGATCCTGTCATCCTGGAAATGTTTGAGGTTTATGGTTACTCCAAGATTTATCCTGAGAACTTTGGGTGCTCTTAAAAATTCACCAGGAAGAATCAACCCCTTTGGTTTAGAAGTCATCTTTTCCCTCTACTTTGCTTTTCCTTTACTCTTAATGGAGTAGCTCTCTCCCTGGTCTCTCCCAGTCTTTCCTGGTTTACAATTATCCTAGGCAAGTTGATTTCTGAGGTAGCAAAGGGCTCTTTTTTGCTTAGCTGAAGTATAAGTAGAAATTATTATGTTACTGTTTGTAGAGGAAATGAGCTGCCCACAGACACTCTTGGTTTATGTAACTATAAGGTTTAAAACTTGCTAGCAGGAGAATAACAATAGAGAGTTATTAGGACTTGCAAATGTAAACACCTAATTTCAAAGCTCTTCTTTGTGTAGCAGCAAAGAAAGCATAATTAATAGCAATGTACACTTAACAACAGGACACCTGAACTGATTGTTTTCCCCATTCTCTGCACACTTGCAACATTTATTGACACCAGAGAAACTCACACATTGGGAAAGAATGACTCAGTTGCAGAAAATTTTTGTCAAGTTAAAAACTATCATTTGAAATCTGCCTTCATTTTCAGTGAAGCTTACTTTTTTACAAGCTGCAATTTCTCATCTGTTCTCTTTATTTTCAAAGATTTTCAAAAGAAAATCTTTGACTGATAGTAAAAAGTAAATTAAAATTTATATTTTAATATCTATCATTCTTACAAAATATCTCAGTTTTTAAAAATCTTTAAATTTAAAATCTTCAATTTGCACATATTAGACTGTTCATGCATCATTAAAAATCTACAAACAACAAATACTGGAGGGGGTGTGGAGGAAAGGGAACCCTCCTACACTGTTGGTGGAAATGTAAATTGGTGGAAAACAGTATGGAGGTTCCTCAAAAAACTAAAAATGAAGTTGCCATATGATCCAGCAATTCCACTCGTGGGCATATATCCAGACAAAACTATAATTCAAAAGATACATGCACCCCTATGTTCATAGCAGCACTATTCACAACAGCCAAGACACGGAAACAACCTAAATGTCCATCAACAGATGAATGGATAAAGAAGATGTGGTACATATTATACAATGGACTACTACTCAGCCATAAAAAAGAATGAAATAATGCCATTTACAGCAACGTGGATGGACCTAGAGATTATCATACTAAGTGAAGTAACTCAGAAAGAGAAAGACAAACACCATATGATATCACTTATATGTGAAATCTAAAATATGACACAAATGAACTTATCTACAAAATAGAAACAGACTCACAGACATAAAGAACACACTTGTGGTTGCCAGGGCGAGGGGGTTGGGGGGAGGGATGGACTGGGAGTTTGGGATTAGCAGGCACAAACTATTATATACAGAATGGATAAACAGCAAGGTCCTACTGTACAGCACAGGGAACTATATTCCATATCCTATGATAAACCAGAGTGGAAAAGAATATGAAAAAAATGTGTATATATATATATATAAATATATATGTATAACTGAATCACTTTGCTGTACAGCAGAAATTAACACAACATTGTAAATCAACTATACTTCAATAAAATACATTTTTAAAAAATGGACATAGACTGCTCATGAAAGACAAGTCCAATTCTAAATTATCAAATTATTACCATCACAAAATGAAAACCTGATATTTTGGTGTCCAACCAAAAACCGTCAAAAATTCCCACTATTTTAAATAATAATAATTATAATATTTATAATTACAGTAATAATATGTTAAAGCTAAATATTTTCTAGATTGCTTCACAAATGAGTCATTCAATAAAGTACCAGAAATGTTATATATCTGTATATTTATATTTAAAATGCAATTTAAAAGTTTAAATATGTATATTTAAAATTACTTCACAATATTTCTTCTTGGGGCTCTAATAATTTCCTTTGAGAAAATATCTCCATTGAAAGTTCAATTCTTATTCTTGCATACACACTCTGCTCACTCACCCACTTCCTTACTCATCTTCAAGATGGAGGGCAGAAGCCACAAAAGAACCCCATTTCTACTGGCTCTGAGTGGGGAGCTCTAGAGGGAGGCCATGCTCTAGCACATACCCTCCTGAGTAGAGAGCCCTGTGAAAGCCTGAATGCCATACCTTGAGCATCAAGCCAAGAGCACAATGCCTTAAACAAGCAGACCAAGGTGTCACACAAAAACCACACTTCAGCCACTTGCAAAAAAAAAAAAGCCTAGTGTAGGCTCTTGGACACGAGTTTTCTTGTCCTGCTGTGTGATGGCTTAGCAAAGCTACCCTGCCAGCAGTTACTTAAGCTGCCAGCAGTTGGAAAAGAAATGGGATGGAGAGAGTGTTTTCTTCTGTCCTGGCCTTACTGGGATACTGTTAATACCTTTCTGGAAGCAAACTAGAGGATTAAATACCTTCACTAAATTTTTTGATCCAGAATTTAAAGCAAAATATCTTCACCAAGATATTCAGAGAGACCACAAGGAAAGCTATTTGGACGTTAGGAAGTGTTATGGGCTGAATCACGTCCCCCCGCAAAATTCATATGCTGAAGTCCTAACCCCAGGCTGTAGATTGTGATTGTATTTGCAAATAGGGTCTTTAAAGAGGTAATTAAGTTAAAATGAGGTCTTTAAGTGGGATTTAATCCAATATGACTGGTGTTCTTATAAGAAGAGGAGATTAGAATACAGACACACCCAGAGGGAAACCCATGTGAAGACACAGGAGAAGGTACCTGGCCATCTACAAGCCAAGGAGAGAGGCCTAAGAAGAAATCAACCCTGCAGACACCTGGATCTCAGACTTCTAGCCTCTGGAACTACGAGAAAATAAATTTCTGTTATTTAAGCCACCCAGTCTGTGAAACTTTGTTAGGACAGCCCTAGCAAACTCATACAGGAACTAACAGCTTACAAAACGCAGCAAAGTCAGATCAAGACCTTAGAACTGAGGTCTAGAACAGCTCCCTTCTTCAGCACCTCACTCCACACGAATCCAGGTATAGCTACTTACTTTTTTGGTCTGGACAGGCCATCCCAGGATTGGTTCCAGCAATGAATGTATTCTAGCATATTCCATGTTCCAGCAATGAACAATGAAGCACCAAGCTGGAGAAAACATTCTTCTACTCAATATAAAGGATCTTTACTTTCTGTTGGAGGACCAGAACCTGGTACCTAAACAGCCTGAGTTCTTAATCCACATCTCTGAATTCCAGACCTGCTGCCTGCATTGCCGCAGTTGGCCTTTCATAGTAGCATCCAGGGCTCAGCACCCAGACCTGCTGCACCCTTAGAATCCACTGCTGCATAATCCATGGCTACTTCCATCTAAGTGCTGGCTCCAGGTTTGGCATCACAATCATATTCTTTCCCTTCTAGTTCCTCAATCCTGGAAAGGACAGCGTTGTGGACAATATAAGTTCTTTCCCTCAGCCATTCAGAAATTTGTCCCACACCAAATTTAAATTGTAAATTAAAACTGGAATCCCTTTGAGGACAGATGCTTCTTTAGAGGTCCTTTGACCTGAGTAGTTCAGCATTTGTATTAAGTTTTATTTCAGTGTCTACTCAGAATCCTAATCATAGCCCATAAGAAAGAATGTGACTTTAATATTGGACTTTGCTGGTGTGCTTGAGTGTGCACTAGTTATTTTTCTTTAAATCATAGCCATATGGTAAATTTTCTGTTTTGTTATGGTTCCCTTTTATTGGTGGGCATGCAGTGGGTATTTCTTGGAAATGGCCAATTTTTATTAAAATGTTTCTAGAAGAAATTTTTTTTTAAAAATTGTAAATTAAAAAATTGATCATAGGGGCCATTTGAAGTCACTGAGGAATGAAGTAGGCAATCAACAATTGAAATTCAGTTTCTCAGTTTAAAATCAACTCCTTATTGCTGCTAATATTAGTCTAAAACTTGTTTACAATATACTATACCAGTAATAATATAAATTGCTGTTTGTTAAATGATTTTTCTTTGTTGGAAACTTCAAATCTATTATTTTTCCTTATTGGTTGTATACAACTTTTAGTTGTCAGGGAAAAAATTATTCCTATAACTAAATATGGATTTTTATAATATTCTTTTATGCTATTTTCAGAAAACTGAGATAACTATAGACACTTCTACTTTCTATTCAATGTTCAAGCCTTGTTAGAAGGAAAAGTTGTAGGAAAGGAATAAATTCCTTTTAAAACTTCACATAACTTTCCTTTTGGTCTGTTTCAAATAGTAATGGACCTAGTTAAAGCAGGAAGCTCAGGGTGATGGCAGGCTTTATGAAGAATGGTATCTTGCATGAACAAAGAAAATTTAAAGAAATTCTTAAATAGCTGAATCCATCTCAAATGGCTCTTGTGATCTGGAGGGAAGGAAAGCTTTGCTAGGAGGAAGTTGAGAAAGTTTTTTTTTTTTTTTTTAATTCCAAAAGGCTTTGCCATATATTGGAAGAAGAAAAATATACAGTTTGTCTAGTTTGTCATGTTATTTATAGACAATACTTAAATCTAGATATTTTAATTAATTTTTTAAAGTAAAATTGCTCATCAGTGTCTGTTCATAAGATAATTATGTTAGACTGAAGAATTTGATTTTTAAGATCAAGTTAAAAATGACACCTCAGAAAACAGGATTTTTATTTTTATCTTAAAGCAAGCCCAGTTTAGAGGTGTCTGTTTACAAACTTTCTTCATTTAATTGGTTTTCTTAATATGAAATAGCATTTCCAGAACTAATTAAAAGTTCATTCTAATGAATATTCAAGACCAAAATATGTTATCTTTGCAGTACAGTATATAGATTTTTAAATCATCCATAAAGGTAATCATATTTTTTTATATTCTTAAAGTCACGTATTGTTATTGAGGCCAAATGGGTTGTTTGCTTCCTCTCAGGCCATGATTGAAGAAGCCATCACCAGGGCGGAATCTTTCTCAGTTATGTACACACCATTTGCAACAAAAATCAGAGCTGATAAAACAGAAAAAGTAAAAGAGGTTTTCATAAAAACTCATCCTGCATATGTGAAATATATCTACACAGGTAAGATTCAATATCTTCAAAGTATCAGCTGACAACTTATTTCCATAAAAAACAAATACAGGGATGTTTCTGATTTTTTGTTGATTGTTTCAGTTTTAGGGATTTTTTTTTTAATCTGATGAGTTGAAATGGAAAGTTATTTTAAGGTTTTAAGTAGAGCTAGCCCTATAGGTCTAGCATAATATTCCTTGTGCCATCATGTTTCTTTTTTTAAGAGGAGAGGTAAAACCTAGAAACTCTAAGATTATAAAAAAATGAAAGAATAACCTGTAGTAAAATATCACCTTTCCCCATATACTTCATCAGTAAACTAGGTGATTATAGTATTTTCCTGAATATGGATTTTTTTTCTCCAATCCCTGCTATCTCTACTTTCCTTCCTCCATCTATCTCACACCTCAAACGTCCCTCTTTTTTTATGTTCTTGGGCCACTGGTATCCAAGTGAGATCTGGATAGCCAGCCAAGTGTACACAGAGAACACAACACTAGTGGTGTCCTTTTTTCCTCTTTTTGTCTTTGGAAGCCACTTGCTTTCATTCATTCATTCCAAATACTTTTTTACTATCTACCATGTTCCAAGTGTTATTCTGAATTAAGACAAGAATTTTCTTGTACTAAATTGAGCCAATCTCTAATGGAGATGGAGATTTCCAGTTATTTAAGATACTAAGAGTTGTCAAAAGCTTTTGTTGTTTCTGTTTTACTGTCTTTAAATCACTGAGTCAAAACAATATTAAAGAGTATTTTGTTACTTTCAAAATAAATAAATTAACAATCAGCAATGACTACCATATTAAGCAAAATCTCTAAATACACACATCTAGTATCACATCCTCCTGTTAAGGCCCCTGCATTCCTTTTGTCAGCGTTTTGAGGCCAAGTCACTGATTTATATGATTAATAATATACTCCACTAGTGATCACTTTTAAGGTACCAGGCACTCTACATTCATTATCTCTTGTTACTCCCATAACTTAAGAAGTGAGTAAGATGATTCTCATTTAGAAATGAGAAAACAGCTACCAGAGAAAACAGTTTTTCCAAAGATACACAGCAAATCAGAAAATCAGTGGCAGCAGGCCTTGGATTTGAACCCATATCCTCGCATTGAACTACACTATTTCCATCTGATAGAAGCCGAGATGTGACGGAAGCATTAAATTTAGGTCCTATGGAATCCTTATTTCTTCCACAATGCTTCAAGCTCTTCAGAAGAAATATATTTTTAAAATATAACTAGGGATGATTAAATAGTGAATCCCTAAGGAACAATGAAAATTTAAAGGCAGAGAAAGGGAAGAGAAGAAATCACATGCATGCTATAATGAACACTGATGCTGATTTTCCAGCATTTTATAAGGAAGTAGATAAAAATGTTTCAGAACTCACAATTTTCGCTAATTGTTATAAATCATTTATCATTTTGTTATGGATATCTTCAAGGGTTTGGGCAGGGGGGCAGAGAGGGGAATCAATACCACACAAAAGTTATGTCAATCTAGTATCATGGAAAATTAATCCAATTCAGCTATTTCCATATCTACTCTCAGATCCATTGGTAATAAAGAGAGATTCATTGAGGAGATTACCAGTTTGCCAATTTCTCTACTGGTAGAATAAGTTTAGTTATATTTAACCTACTTCACAGAGAAGTCATGAAGATTAATTAATACTTAGGAAGCACTGTTGCCACTGAGGGTTTAAAAACAACAATAACATTAATGAGCCAGATTCACATCTCATGTAACTCCATCAAACCTGTTATCAAGATGAATTATGATCTGTTGGCAAGATGATTCATGCTAAAGGATCTTATACTTTGGAAGAGAAGATAATTATAAGTTACTGATGATTGTTTCTATCATTTTATAATTACTAATTGCTGGAGTGTGACAGTGCTATATAAGAACAGAGAGAAGAAAGACAGTTTCTGGAGGAGAAGGGGAGGTAGTGAAGGCAATCTCGAATTTTAAATTTCATTAGGAGTGGTTAGGTCCTTCGCTCTATAGAATGGGTACTTTGAACTAACAGGCTATTACACTGATGACATTATTTGTCTCTGTTGCAAATGATTAAAGGGTCACTCCAAAGCCATTGCTGGAACGACGGTGAAACCACTATTACTAACTATATGTGCAAGTCTTAGTGGCATCTCTTCCTTTCCCCCCAGGTAATTCCAAGGTGAGGAAGAGGGCAGGTCAAATGTGATCTTTAGCTTCTGGATATTTCTCACAGGAGGTGCAGAGTGGTGATTTGGGCAGGCATCAGTAGCCAAAGGCAGTAGCTAGAAAGTGAGTTACACAAAGAGAGATAGGGCCTAGAAGGGTAGTGACCTTGTTTTGTTGGCACGTCCCAAACACCAGGATACTCCTTTTATCTGCCTTCTATTTAAGAAGCTTCTGTGTTGCCAAAAATGTATTCAGTTATTTATTTCAACAAATAGTCATGCAGCAGGTGTGACTGGACAATCACACAGCAAATGTGTGCAAACATGAGACTTTTTGTTTTAACCTACACATATTCATCTTTGGTCTGTCCAGAGCCAAAAATATATTCTATCCCACCCCAAAGGACTCAATCCCATCCAATCATTTCTAAAATTTAGTCTGTCTTCAGTAACTATCTAATCAAATTCACCAGCTTTTTCCCCCTTTCCACGGGACTTTCTTCTCTTCCTAGTCTGGTTTCAACTTTCACAGAGCTCGAGCCTACCCAAGGGTCCAAAGAAGCCCATAGGCATGTGAGGAAAGAGTCCTCTTGGAAGCCTTGTGCAGGCTAGCACAGCTGCAGATTATATGGCTAGTGCAACCTGAGACAGATCTGTTGGCTTGAGCAGGACCTGATGGGCTCATTTATGTGACACATTAGGTCACCCAAGGACACCTATATGAGTTCCCCATGCTACCTCCTGGTGTAAATGCTTCTTTACATTTACACCAACCACCCCTACCACACAAGTTGGCCCAGACTAGAACTACTTTCTAAGATTCCCTCTCCCTGCCAGAATGCAGAGTTCTAGATCTTACTCTAGAAATCCCCTCTACTCCACTGGAGACTGGAAGTCATTTCAGTCCTCTCTCCAACTTGCTATGCTATTCTGCCATTTCTCTTCTCCTTTTCTCCATGCTTCAGAATCCCAACATCCTCAGGACAAGAAGAGGATCTACAATGGAGATGGGTGGTGTATTCAGTTATTCATTTAGTCATCAAACATTTATTGAGCACATATATTCCAGGCACTACACTAGGTAGTGCTAGAATATACCTGCTTCTAAGAAAGAATATGACTCTAGTAATTTATATTTCAGGGTGAAAATTGGACTATATTTTTCCTCTCTTCTAGAGAATACTTCACTCAAAACCTAAGCTATAATTGTGGAATGGAAGGCTGAGTCTAAAAGAATGATGGAGGAGAAAACAGATGAAGGAGCAGTTTGGGAATAGAAGTCCTTGCCACCGAAAGTGGCAAAGACTGGCTAGTTGTTTACCAAACTATTCTCTTTTCTCCCCCCCCCCGCCCCATGCATGTAACTAGAATACATTTCCAGCCTCCTTTACAGTTCAGTGAGGCTTGTGACTCAGTAACAGCCAATGGAATGTGGACAGAAATACCCTGGGAGTGTGACATTCCCAGGCCTGGCCCATAAACCTCTGCCATGCAGAACTCGCTTTCCCCAGCCACTGACTGAGTAAATAGGACTGCGGAACTAAAGAAGCTACAAGGCAAAAGAAGCTTGGATCCCTGAATGACCATGTGGAAGGCAACCCACTGAATACCCACACAAACAAAAACCAAAATTCTCTTGCTTTAGATCTCTAAGATTTGGAGGCTCTTTGTTAAATCAGGTAGCTTTACTCTAACTAATATACTGCCTTACATCAGTGAAGTAGGCGGCTTCCTACTTCATCTGCAGTGTACACAATAAAATTCATGTGAACTCAGGGGAGGACAGATAAACATTCCTCCACGTGCAGTCAAATTCATCCTCAGAAACACTCAGAGTTTGTGTACATTCCCTTCTACCTCCCGTTCACTCATCCTTCCTTGGACAACTACAGGTAAATGTTCTCATACATATGTGTTTGTACCCACTCACAGAAAAGGAACATCTGAGGAGAGACACAGATTCCAAATGGGAGATAGAACACAATTACGTAGTTTTCTTTGCAGCAAGAGAAATTGAGGCCGTAAGTAAGAATTACAGAAATCATCTAAATAAACAATCAACAGATGAAGGTCAGAAAATCTGTACCTTGAAGATCTTGGATGAAAAGTCTACCTATCAAAGTTCTGCTGGATAAGTAGGTATTATCATTAAAACTTGGAGACTAATACGTTTAGTTCTCCCAGCAGAGGCTGGCAGACAACCCTCCAACACAGAAACACTGCCCAACTCCAGGTCACCTTCATCAAGCCTAGACAGTATTGAGTTCATTACTCCTTGGTCATGTGACAGTGCCATGAGCCCAGTAATAGCTGGCAGAGGTGGCGGTAATGAGCAGGAAGAATATTTATGATCGAGATCCCCCAGGCAGTGTATTCTTTCTAGCTAGCCCCTAATTCACAGTCATCCTTATCATGGATTTCCACATGAAAAATAGATGCAAAGGGGAAAAACGATAAAAATGAATTCATTTTGAAATGTATAGAGATCTAAGTATTTTTAATTTTTTACTGAATGGACCAACTAAATTAGTGATTTATTATGAGAAAAGCCCACTTCACCCTCAGTGGCAGGCACTAGGACTATACTACCTTTATAAGTTCTACAAGACTGATAAGGGAGGGTTAAAATTCAAATCTGCCTTGTAGGACAACCAGCCTTCATATCCTCAGGAACTCACTGTGCATTCTTTGTTATTTTGGGGATGTGGTAAGACCCACCAAAATCTTAAAGCCATATTATAATAGAGCTATACTGTATTATGTGTCACAGTGGAAAAAATTACTGAATTTTTAGCAGTGTAGCTATCCATTTTTCTTATTTAAGGAAAAATCCAGTTTGATTCATGCAGAGTAGTCAAGGTATATAAAACAAATAATAATTCACCAGCCCCAGAATTATTATGTTTTCATTTATAAAGATTTTGCTTGAGATTTTTATTCATATATTCCAATGAAATAACACAATTCTGTACAGTTCTTATTCTTGCATGATTGTATTTTAATAATAAAGTAATACAATAAGCATATCCTGTCTCCACTGGATGAAAATATCAAGATTTATTTGCTAAATAAAATATTCAGTAATGGATCTGTGCTTAGTAATGTTTAATAGAAAACTTTTCTGGAGCAGATATCAATTACTTTAACACTTAGGTAGATAGAGTCATATTTCGTCTCTCCAGTGCAATTTAACTCCCAAGAGTAAATATGTATGTTCAGAAGAATAATATACTGTTTTAAAACAGACCTTTAAAAATTGCTTTTCACTGAAATGTATAACCTTGTTCTTGTTCAGTCATCATTTACCAGTAAGGATAATACATTCTATGCTCTCTAAAATATAAAGTTAAAATTTCTCATTTTATTCTTTCTTCTTTAAAATGTTATAATTTTACCATGATCAAGAGTTTCCAAGATTAGACTATTTTCCTCTTTCTAACTCACTTTATCAAATGGAAAAATTTTATAGAATTAAAGAGCCTACATCCCCAATATCATTATGAAAGTGTTACGGCTAGGTTGGTTATAAAGATGACAAATCATCTCATATTTGTACCACAGAATTCTTTTTAGAAACAGAGAATCATTCCCAAAGAAAAGAAATTCCTCATATATGGGGCTGAAGTCTCTGTTCTTAAAATATTAAAACGTTGGTCTTCCCAATGGGAAGTGTGGTGTTCTGGCACTGTTCTAGCTAATCAAAGTAAACACGTCTCAGTGAGCAGCTCACTTGTCCTTTGCAGTAGCAGGTTACAACACCATTTGCCTCTGGTCTCCCTCATCTACTGTCTCTTACCATCTATGATTGCATTCCTCCTTCTAATTGCATAACTCTCTTTTAATTTCATTTTAGCTATAACAGGTAACAATAACCAAGGGACTGTATATTTTGCTTTCTTCTTGTTAGTCTGTACTTCTTAATGCATCCAGTGAACCAACTTCCCGGGAGTTGGATTCATCTCTACAATTGGTAACTTGTACCTTTAGTAACTGATCACAACACAGCTGCAGTTTCACACCATGCGTGGCCACCCAGGAATCAAAGGTTCCTCACCCTCCACCCTGTTATCCTTTCTCTTCCCAAACCACATGTTTCCATGAGCCAGGACCGTTCTAGCAAATCTCATTTCTGACTCCGATTCTGGGATTTTCTTTTCCTCACAACACTTCTGACACCAAATTTGTGGGGTTTTCCACACCACTTCTCCAGCTCTCAGCCACCAACTGGTGTTTTAACAATTCACTTCAACTTTGGTACTCACTATCCAGAGTTAGCACAGACGTCACAGATTAAGGGCTCGATCCTACCAGACCGCCCCACCACCACTTCAGATGCCAATCACAAGTCCCAGGCCTCCTGTACTTCTGACCAACCAGCTATAAGTTGGGGGGTTCCAATGACCCCCAATTCAGGTTCTATAATTTTCTAGGATGACTCATAGAACTCAGCAAGTGGTTTACTTACTATTACTGGTTTATTATAAAGGATACAACTCAAGAACAGCCAAATGGAAGAGATACATAGGGCAAAATAAGGTGGGGTGTGGGTGTGTGCTCTCACTGGTTGCACAACTCTCCCAGTACCTCACTGTACTTCACTAACCCAGAAATTCTCCAAACCCCATCATCTCGGGGGTTTTATGGAGGTTTCATTATGATTGACTAAATCATTGGCCACTGGTGATTAACTCAATCTCCAGCCTGCCTCCCCTCCCCAGAGCTTGGGGAATGGGGTTGAAAGTTCCAAGTTTCTAATTAAGCCTTGGTCTTTCTTGAGACCAGCCCCCATCCTGGCAGAAGCTATCTAGGGGCCTGCCAAGAGTCACCTCGTTAGAACAAAAAACATTCCTACCATCCTCTATCACTTAGGAAATTCCAAGTGTTATAGAAGCTCTGTGCCAGGAACTGGGGACAAAGACCAACTATTTTTCTATGATACCACACCATCTCTCACTCATCGTAGATAATATCCTTGTGTTTTTTACTCTTGGGTGCAGGACACTATTCAGCATGGCTTTATCTGTGAGAATCCAGTACAGTCTGGGTTGATTTTGTATCCTTCCAGAGAAGATTTTCTTTTGATTTTTCCAAACCACATAGAGTACTACCAACCAGAGAGCCTCTATTTCTAGAGCTGAGATTTCCTGGGCCATCTAGGTAGTATAAATTCAAACCTTACACCTAGACTTAAAATTCCCAGAGGGGAAAAAAAATCCTACTCCAGGCCCCAGATAAGTCAGACAAGTTTATTTTGTTAACTTCATCAATGGTTGGATTTTTTTTTTATCTCCATCATTCACTGGTACCCCAGTCTCACCTTTGTTTAAGAATGCACCATGCTATATTATAATTGACTGTTTATTTGTCTACTGCATGCACCAAATGGTAAGCAACACCATGGCATTCATTATCTTACCATTTTATCATAATGCCTGACACATTTATATAGACTCTGGTAAGGGGAGCCTATAAATATTTTTCAGGTAAATTAGGTAATCAATTCTTTATCTAAGCTATATATCTTATTAAGATTATTTCTAATATTTCATCATTTTGTTGCTATTATGGATTAAACCATTATTTTCATTATACTATATATTTTATTATACCTATATATTTTGATTGACCTTTTTAAATCTTATATCTGTTTATTTGGGGGTTTGTATATTTCCTTTTTTGATCCCTTACTGAACTCTTGTCTATACTAATAGATTTTCACTTTATCCTCTTGGAGTTTCTATATAAATAACCATCTATTCTTAAATTATGACCATTTGGCTTCTTCACTTCCAAAATTTATATCTCTCATTTTTATTTCAGGTCTTATTCCTTTGGCCTGAAATTTCAAAGCTACAGAGAATAATAGTGGTTAAAGGCAGTCATTTTGTTTCTGAGTTTAACAGGAATAAAACAGATTAAAAGTAGTTTCACCACAACCAAACTGACTACTAATAGTGAATAGTAAAGAGTAATATCTAATAATCAAGATAATCTCCTTTTTTAGATTTCCATATGTAAGCAATAACTTATCAAATACAAAACCAAAGCCTTGCTGACTTTCAAATTTTATATATTAACTACAGGAAATTACTGAGTCATTACCATAAGATCATTTGCTCATGAGCCATGATAATTCATGAGTAATAATAGTTCTTGTATATGATAATCATGATAATTCTTTGTTTTTTAATTGTCTTCAACAATTGCACTTATTAAATAAAAAACTGTAGAACTCAAAAACCAATTTCAACAGAAAACAAAAGAAAATCTCTGGTCTCAGGAAAAGAAATTGCTGTGCTTCTCTGGGATGGTAGTTTGTTGTTGTTGTTGTTGTTATTGTTTTACCTTAGGAACACTGTGAATGAGATAGTTGATCTTCTTTATTTCTGGAAAGTATACAGGAGCTTATAAAATACATTCTGTGTATTAATCTCACCTATGGCTTCATCACCGGTCTCTTACTTTTCCTTCTGATCTGTTTTCTTCAAGCACTCTTTTACACATTTTTTTATGCTGTATTTATTTATTTAAGGCAAGTCATTACACTTCCAGAGTGAGCTATAAACAAATAAGTAGATTACCAGTCCAGATAGTAAGGAAAACTAAGGCTTTCAGATTATGTAAGACTTTTATTATTCAGTATTAGTTAACTACCCAAGGGTCACTTTTTGCAAAATGTAGAGTCTAATCGAAAGTAGAAAAATCATAATTATGATATAGATCAAGAAAAATAATGCTAAACATTTTTTTTAGTTATTTCTGAGATATACATTTTAAAGTAATAACTAGGATTATGACTTATAACATTATACCAGAACATACAAGATTTTTAGAAATTTCATGTAATGTCTGAAACATTTATATTAACATATTTCCATACAAATATAAACTTTTTTTTTATAACATCTTTATTGGAGTATAATTGCTTTACAATGGTGTGTTAAACATTTATTTTTTATTATTATCTCATATACTTAAGTCTAGTTATTAGTAATAGTATTACAATAATGTTATTATAATAGCATCACTAAGACAGTCAATTTTGGTATCTTTGTACTAGCTGTAAAAATTAATTATTCTTAATCCTCAAACTATTATGTTTCTTAAATAAGGAAATTATTCTTCTCAGATAGTCAACTTGAAGAACTTATGTCTTACATCTCAGCTATGATATTTTAAGGATTCCATAGTATTTTTAGATATACTGAACTACTAGCTTAATCTCTCTGTCAGAAATCTTTGGTTTCAAGTAATAGGAATCACAGCTTAAACTGATTTCAGTATATTTAAGTTTTAAAGGGGTAGGAGGAGGCATGATATACATTGATTTATAATACAACTACAGGGGGACTATCTTTAAGTACAGCTTGATCCAATAGTTCACTCACTGCTCTATTTTCTACAGTCAGCTTTCTTCTCAAGTTCTACCTGGTATTCCATCACCTGTACCATGCCCTCAAGCACTAGGATCTTGAGTCATAGCAAAATTCCCAAATGTCATTACAAACTTCAAATCACACTGTCCCAAGAAGCAGTGAATATCTCTTCCACCCAATTCCTGGGACTCACTCTTCCTCATTGGCCCAAATTACATTATATGCTTATACTTGAACCAAAACTGAGGTCAAGGTAATGCCATGGATTGATTCGCCTAAGTCAAATAGGTCTCACTTTTAGAGTAGGTAGGGAAGGAGAGAATTCTCCAAGGGTAAAAAAAGAGGGAAGGTGGGAATGCATGTTAGGTATCCAACCAACCAATGTCCATTCCAATGGCTGCAGAAATACAGCCATTTAAGGGCATTAGAGCAACAACATATTATTTCACTAACTGTGAATTTAATAAATATTGAAGGGAAGAGCAGTATCTTTCATGTTTGTTTGTCTCAAACCTACTTTGTTGGGGATGGAATTAAGGAACTTCCCCAGAATAAATACAATACAGCTGATTAAACATAAAACTTTGGAATCAATAAGAATTCCAAGTGAAATAAAAATGAACTATGTATAAATATCTTATGTAATTATTTGTTTTTCAAAGTTTATAAGTGGGTTATGAGAGGCAACTTATATATACAAAGATCAGTTTTGGAGAAGTAGAGCAGAAGCCTGAAGGGAAAATTAGGAATCTTAGGAATGAAAACCAATGTTTTTTACTTGCATCTATAACTCTGAAATTATAATGAAGGTCAAAGGGAAAATACAATTTATTATACAAAGATTCATTATACAAATAGCTTTCTCACACATCAAATGCAAAAATCAAAATACGCTATCTATATTTTTAAAGTGGAAACTGTTTTATCATTTATGGGGGCAATAATGATGTTAGCTGCAAAGTTGCTGCCTTTTGCTATTTTCTTGCTGATGTGAATTTGTGGATAACTTCCAATATAGAAGTATTGGCATTAGAAAGTGAACAAGATAAAACTCAGAAAATGACTGGGTGGGAAAGAAGTAATGACAAAGTGTTGGCATTATGAAAGGACTGGAGAAGCTAAACTCTGAAACTGATCACTAAGACGAAGTCATATAAAACTGACATGGTCCCATCTCACACTGAACAACTGGGACCTTTAGAAATGAGATTTTGCTCTAGCCCAAAATGTCAGAACATTTTGTTATGGACAAAGGGCAGAGAAATGAAATAGACACTAGAGAATAGAGAAGGAAATGAAACAGAGAAAGGAGATGATAGAACCCTAACAAATCTGCTTATTTCTAAAAGGTTTTTAAAACCTCTATGATTTTTCTTCTTTCAAAATTGCTTTGAGAAGTTTATCCACAATCTGTTGACTGTGGTTATGATGAGGTGTCCAACAGAAAATACTGATGATGGTGGTATCTATGTTTTCTACTTTATGTCCAGAGAGCTCATATTTTATTTTACAGATACTTAACTTCATAAAAAATAAGCAGTCCCTCATATATAGAGATGAGTCTGCTGATCTACAATCAACCGTTCACATTTTTGCAGATGCTTTTCTGGTGCTGCTGACAGTTTCATTAAGCCAGATTCTCTGTTAATCCAATCTTCTTTGTGACTAAGAGTCCATATTTCCCAGAGAACAAGCTGCAGCAAGGGCCCAACCTGAGCGTGAAACTAAGTTTTCAATCTAGGCAAAGCTGCTCTGTTCATTTGAGCATCAACTCCACTGAGTTACCTAATACCTATTATTTTACCTCACTCACCCTTTGTAAATTGAACAGAAACCACTTAAAGTTTAGGTAAAATAAAAAAACAAAGATTGTGTGATATTCTTTTCTAAGTTTAGTGACGGAGAGATAAATCCTGTCTCGGAAGCTCTGAACATTTCATTAGCTTTGATTTTTTTGAAGTTCTATTCTTATTTGGACGATTAAAAATTCAGGATTGAGAAAACTTTGTTTTTATATTCAACTCAAGTATTGATTGAGCACTGACTAGGTGCTTGGGGCATGAAGATAACGTGAAGATGTGATCTTGAAGAGGATTAAAACTTATTGGAGAGATGAGACATAACCCCATGAAACATTAGGAGATTCACTCTAGAGTGAGTGGTATGGGTGTTCTTTTTTTTTTAACATCTTTATTGGAGTATAATTGCTTTACAATGTTGTGTTAGTTGCTGCTGTATAACAAAGTGAATCAGCTATACATATACATATATCCCCATATCCCCTCCCTCTTGCTGTCTCCCTCCCACCCTCCCTATCCCACCCCTCTAGGTGGTCACAAAGCACCTAGCTGATCTCCCTGTGCTATTCAGCTGCTTCCCACTAGCTATCTACTTTACACTTGGTAGTGTATATATGTCCATGCCACTCTCTCACTTCGTCTCAGCCTACCCTTCCCCCTCCTCCTCCATTCTCTATGTCTGCGTCTTTATTCCCATCCTGCCCCTAGGTTCACCAGAACCTTTTTTTTTTTTTTTTTTTTGATTCCATATATCTGTGTTAGCATACGGTATTTGTTTTCCTCTTTCTGACTACTTCACTCTGTATGACAGACCCTAGGTCCATCCACGTCACTACAAGTAACTCAATTTCGTTTCTTTTTATGGCTGAATAATATTTCACTGTATATATGTGCCACATCTTCTTTATCCATTCATCTGTCGATGGACACTTAGGTTACTTCCATGTCCTGGCTATTGTAAATAGAGCTGCAATGAACATTGTTGTACATGACTCTTTGGGGGTTTTTTTGTTTTTCATTTTTGGCTGCGTTGGGTCTTCGTTGCTGTGCGCAGGCTTTCTCTAGTTGTGGGGAGCGGGGGCTACTCTTTGTTGCTGTGTGTGGGCTTCTCACTGCAGTGGTTTCTCTTGTTGCGGAGCATGGGCTCTAGGCACACAGGCTTCAGTACTCGTGGCTCGCGGGCTCTAGAGCGCAGGCTCAGTAGTTGTGGCACACGGGCTTAGTTGCTCCGCAGCATGTGGGATCTTCCTGGCCCAGGGCTCGAACCCGTGTCCCCTGCATTGGCAGGTGGATTCTTAACCACTGTGCCACCAGGGAAGCCCCACATGACTCTTTTTGAGTTATGGTTTTCTCAGGGTATATGCCCAGTAGCGGGACTGCTGGGTCATATGGTAGTTCTATTTTTAGTTTGGGTGTTCTTTAAGAGTTTGGGTCGAGGGAGTACTGAAATACTCAGGTAGCCCTTTATGGACTAGGTGGGGCTTAAATTAGGCACATCTGGAAGTATAGTAATCGACTGAATAAAAGAAATATTGAGAGATTAGGTAGATGTTTCTGGGTGGAAAAGCACAAACAAAAATTCAGAGGCAGGATGAGCACAGGCTAGTACAAACTAGTGAAATCAGCAGACCTGATGAGAAAGGTTTATACTGGAGAAAACATAGGAATGAAGAATAGACTGTGAAACACATTCACACAATTGAGAGCCCTGAATACCAGGAAAGAAGCACTGAAATTCCTGAGGAGTGATGTAACCATGACAAAGGTGATATTCCAGAAATATTCACTGGGTGGTGGTGTGGAGATATATTGGTGTGAAATCATACTGGTGGCAGCGAGGCTTGTTGGGAAATGTTTTCTGTAATCCAGATGCGGTGTGATCAGAAATTTGACCAGGGTGGTAGCAATGATAATGCAAACAGCGGCGTTAATATGAGTTGTATTACAGTGGGCAGATTTAATGAGTTTTTGAGATTCACTAAATGTCAGGGAATAAGAGGAAAGAAAAGTTAACAATGATTTCAAAATTTTAAGCCAGAATAATTGGGTGAATAATGGCCATCCCTTCAATATGCTGGTGAAAAGTAGTGACGAGAGATGTTGTGGACATTTAAAAAATCACTTTCAAGGAATATATTTGCTGTATTTGAGGTAACGTTTGTAATGGTGAGCAAATAGCAATGTGCCAGTAGGCATTTGGAAATGCTGTGTTTGAAATTGGTGAAATTTTGCAGATGAGACTATGGCTTTGGATCCCTAGTCTTTTGATTTAGAACAGGGGTCCCCAACCCCCAACTGGTACCGGTCCACGGCCTGTTAAGAACCGGGCCGCACAGCAGGAGGTGAGCGGCAGGGAGAGCAAGCGAAGTTTCATCTGCCGCTCCCCGTCGCTCCCCGTCGGTCGCATTACCACCTGAACCATCCTCCACTCCATCCATGGAAAAACTGTCTTCCATGAAACCGGTCCCTGGTGCCAAAAAGGTTGGGGACTGCTGGATTAGAAGTAATAGCAAATGCCACAAGAATAGAGAAATTGGACTTCCCTGGTGGCACAGTGGGCTCTGGTCCGGGAAGATCCCACATGCCATGGAGCAACTAAGCCCGTGTGCCACAACTACTGAGCCCGCGTGCCACAACTACTGAAGCCCATGCACCTAGAGCCCATGCTCCGCAACAAGAGAAGCCACCACAATGAGAAACCTGCACACCACAACAAAGTGTAGCCCCCGCTCGCCACAACTAGAGAAAGCCCGCATGCAGCAACAAAGATGCAACTCAGCCAAAAATAATTAATTAATTAATTAAAACAAGAAATAGGAAAATTCCCCCAAGAGTGTTAATATGAAGAACATATCAGTGAGCCAGAGACAGCTAGGAGGTGCACTGAATGAAATGCAGGAGAAAAAGGGAGGAAGAGGAAGCAGCATGTATATGTGTAGGAGAGATGGGGAGACGCAGACAGAGAAAGAGGCAGAGAGAAAGACAGAGGGAAACAGAGGGACAGAGAGAGAAAGAGAAGAGACTGTCACTGAACTCCAGGGAGGTGACTTCAGGGAGGGAGGAAGGAACATACAGAAGGTCAAAGAGCATGAATGTCTTGAGTACCTGAAAGCTGGTCAGCTCCAGCCTCCTGAGGTACAATCAAAGGTTCTTGATAAAGGGCAAACGTTACCCTCTTTTGCTGAGAGTTGGACATCTTTCATTTGGAGGATAAAGAATTGAAAGATCATGTTTCTACAAGAAACTTAATCTGCATAATCTACCTTTGATATTCTTTCTTAAAACATCTGCTTCCCTAATGGTACAAATTTGGAACTGCATCATACCTGCAAATTGATTTTTTAATAATAAATTTGGTCCTAGTCATCTAAATTTCACCTGCATTGTGATAAATTGTAAAGGAATGCATTAAGGGATTTATTTCTCCCAAGTTTTCTTCTCACGTGACAGGAGCAAAGACATTTTTAATCAATTCAACTTTCCTACCAAAGGACAATATATTCTGGTTACTTTCATATCCATCAGAGGCACAGGGCTTTTCGGACGTAGGTAGAGGTTTATGAACATAAAATTGAGAACAATTAGCACTCAAATTAATGTTACATGAGATTCAACATCTGGTAAGTGTGTCATCATTTTGGGTCATAGACCACTTGCTAGGCTAAATGTTCATACAACTGCAATTTACTCTGCATACAAATGGAATAAAAATGATACTTTAAAAATATTTTTTTAACTTAACAGTATGTATGTAGGGACCTCTCTCATTTCAAAACTTTGACTAGAATTGAACAACAGATTGAACAGGATGAAACATACAGCATCAAAAGGAACAGAAAATACATTTTTGCAAGTATATTTTATAACAAATTAGCTATAGTGCTAATATTAGTTTCTCTAGTTCATCTAACCACTGTCACTATTGATATAGATCTCCTCTTTATCCATCAAATATTTAAGAGCAAGAAGAGGTCAACCTCTCAAAGTCTTTGTGCTGTTTATATAACAGAGCCCTCAAACATCGGCTGCTTCTGGCAATAGAGGGGCATCAGAAAATGCCAGATCTCAAGATGCCTCCTGCGACTCACCACAAACACCAGCCCATGCACAGCACACCCTAAACTATTCTGAACTTCAGGACTCCGGGGCCTCCAAGAGCACTTTAATGTAGACCTTAAAGTCCTAGAGGTGTCCTGCAGGGAACCCTCTCTGAGCTGGAAGCAGGTGCTGGCAGGAGGCTTCAGGGTACCTAGGATCCAGCAGCTTCTATGTCAACAAGCTACATATACTCTGGGTCTGTGGGGAAGTCAGAGCGTCCATAAAGCCTACCCACACCCATTCAGGGGGCCTCTGGGCATCCAGAGTTACCCAGAAAGCCAAGGGTCTCCCCAGAGGATGGCCCCAGACTTCACCACCAGCATGGTCATGAGCACTGGGGCCTTCTAGGTCAGGAAGCACAACCAGATTAAAGAGCAAACCATAGCCAGGGACACATACCTTCTCCTGCCCTCCACCTCCAGAGTACGCTAATTCCTGAAAATACTGACAATCTAGACATGGCAGCATCTTAGAGCATGCTAAAGAATAACCACAATCAAAAGAAAAATGTTATGACCATTTATCAGGAGAAGAGCTAGTGTCCATTTTATTTTTACTTAATTGCCTTTTCACATGATCCGGTTATTGGCAACTTCAGTAAAACTGGTAAACTCTTGGTTGGTTGTGTCTGCATCTGCAGATTTCAAAAGCAAAGAAACTTTCTGCACTCTTGAGATGGAGATGCAGAAATCACATTTTACCTTGTTTATAGAAATGAGCCATCCTTTTAGAAAGAGGCAAACACCAACTAAAGAAGCATCTAATACTGCAATCTGCTTTTAAAGTGCCTTGAAGTTACGCTATTAATTCTAAGAACCCTTGAGCCTTTGTTGTACTTTTCTAGATAGAGTAAGGAAGTGTTCTATCTAGAACTGTGTCTGTTAAAGCCATCTATGTATTGACATTCCCCTGCTTCTGTAACATGCTTCCCACTGACTGTCAGAGTGATGATCGCTGTCGTAGGATTGTTTTGAGAGTTAAGCCCTGTGCTTCAATGTTCAGCAGCCTGACTCTCAATTCTGGTCCCTCCATTTGCTGTGTTGGGCAAGTTTGTAATTTCTTGAAGCTCCAGTTTGGTCATCCATAAGGTGGGCATAATAATGTGTCCTGCTCTACATTGTTGTTGAATGAGAAAGATAATCCTGATAATGTGTATGGCACAGAAGAAGTGTCACATAAATGTTAGCCCTCAATAATATTTAGTGGTTACCAGATCCTGTCACCAAAGACTAAATCATGTTTAATATATTTTTGTTCTGTGCTTGTGTTTAAAAGATATTTTGTAATATTTTCTTTTAATTATCAGCATACATGTTAACTCTCTGTTTGACAGCCGTGTGCTATTTACTTAACCAAAATGTGCCAAATAGCTTACTGCAGTGTTTTCCAAACTGTGCTTTGAAAAATTGGGATTTTGTGAAGGGGTTTGAGGTGGCTATTGTGTGTGGGGTACAGAATGGGGTACAGTGAAGAGAGTGAGTGGTCAGTGATCCAGGCTTCAAATGGAACAGCTCTACCTTTACCGACTTTAAATATTGGGCTACTCAGTAAATTTTAGTTTGAACAAAGGGTTCTGCAGCTAAAAATCAGGGCAGGGAAGTCAGAGAGGGTGGATAAAAACACTCATGGTTTACTATGTCTATTATTTTTTAAAGAAATACTACAGATAGCAAAGACTGTATTTGAAACACTGTCATTTGAGTTCTGATTCTAGATTAAAAATTGGCATTTAAATCATAATTCAAGGATATTTGGAATTTCATCTTTTTCCCTTTCTGGCAGCATTAAATAGGGAGAGCTCATTAAACCCTCTGTTCACCCTGTTCACCATCTTTCATTTGAGAAGTCTATTGTAATAAACCAAAGCATTATTACTCAGAATGAAAATGAATGAAGTAAATCTGGCCTCCAAGACCCCATGGTTGACATCTGTCCCTGTCCCAAAAGTAATCCAAAGTCAAGCAAGCCTAAAGCAGAGTGCAGTGGTTAGGCCCACGGTCTCCGGAGTCAGACTGCCCAGGTGTGAATCCTGCTTTGTCCACTTATATGCGTGTTTCCAGACAAGTCACTTCCCATCTGTGTACCTCAACCTCCCGGTTATTTGTAAAATGAGGACAATAGCACCAATTATGTGAATGTATCATGAGGATTTAAAGAGAACACACACAAAACAAACATGATTACCAAAGGGGAAAGGGAAGGAAGGGAGGGATAAATTAGGAGCATGGGATTAACAGATATAAACTATTATACATAAAATAGATAAGCAACAAAGATTTACTGTATAGCACAGGGAACTATTTCCAGTATCTTGTAATAACCTATGATGGAAAATAATCTAAAAAAAAAAATATATATATATATATATATATATATAATTGAACCACTTTTTGTACACCTGAAACACAATATTGTAAATCAACTATATGTCGATAAAAAAAATTTTAATAGAATGCACACAAAATGTTTAGAACAAGGGAAGGTAGAAAATAAGTACTAAGTAAACATTAGCTCTTCTAGTCATTAAGAACAGAGTTTGTTTTAGAACCATTTTCTTGACACATGAGTTATTTCCAAGTCTAATTACAAAAGTGAGTACATTTATCATTTTAAATTTCCTTCAACTATAGGGGGGATAGCAACTAAATTAATTAGCCTTATATTTTAATTCTTACTTGGTAATTTTCCTCTTTCCTTTCATATAACATTATTTTCTTAAACTCTGAACTGAAATATCGAATTCTCTTGAAAGGTGTCACACAGAAAAATATTAAGCCTGCAACCTGGTCCTGAATTTTGTATTATTTTGAATATGGGGAAAGAGGACCACATAACCTAGTCATAGTCTATTGCTATACTTTTTATATGTTTATATTTTAAGAAAAATATGAAGGATAAAGTATGATTTTGATATATCATCTATTTGACCTTTTGATGCACATACTTTTACTTTGTATCTTTAATTTTTTCTGAGTATAATTCTTGAAATCTGGGGGGAAAATACCCTGAAAACAATAAAATGATAAAGTCTTTAGTTCTTTTTCTCTCATATTTCAGACCTTCAAGGACTCCACGTGTTGCCTCAGACAGTTGACTGGTCATCTTTTCCTCCTCAACAGTATCTCTTGACTCTTGGGTTCAAAAACAAAGAAGATGGGAAGTTTTTGGAAAAAGTATCAAATAGGAAGTTACCAATATTTACAGGTAAGTCACCTTGACTTGTTATCTTTCAATACTGTTTTAAGTTAGGAATTGTGCATTATTCATTAAGCTGTATTCATCACAAGCCTAGCATATAGTAGGGCCTGGGCACCAAAATGTTTGTTGGGTCATACTTAACTCCTTCCGATCTTCTTTGTGGGTTAGTTAACAACACCTGGAATTCTGGTTCCCGCAGGAGTGCCCACCTCCCTCACTCTAACCATCTCACCGTAACCATACCACCACCTATGCCTGATCACGGGGCACTTAAAGATTACAAGCTTTTGTCATCATCCATCAGCAAACACAGAAGAAAATCGTGCAACAAAACTATTGTATGAAATCAAACGTATAGCCAATGACCACCTTAAATCACTTGGATTATCTGCCATTGTATTAATACCTGTTCTACTCTTTTCTTACGTAATTAACCAAGATCTCAGATCTCCTGAAGAGTATTATAGTTAAATGGTGCTCAGTAATTCTAGTTGAAACTTTCAAAAATCAAGTAAACATTCACGTGGAGTTGAAGTCTCATACTTAAGGGCTGAATTCATGACCAGGTTGAATTTATCCCTTCAGCTCTACCCACATAATTAAGGATTTGTGTCTTGTCTGGCACTCTGTCCTCTGAGGCTTATCTCAGCTTCGAGCTACATTCAAAGTCAGTGCAATCTGCACACTTGAATAATACCTGGGAGGAACAAGACAAGAATCAGACACATTTATGATGACATTTTTTTCACAACTCAGGAAAAGCATATTCTGCAGAGAGAGGTGAATTGTTATAGGCTGTCCCATAGATCTCTCAATCAAGAAACACAACAAAAGGAATATATGATAGTCTCTAAAGGTCAATGTCTCCTCATAGATCTTTCATTGTTATACTTCTGGTCTTTGAGATGGGACTCGTTTCTATACTAAAGATTTCATATCTATTAATATTGAGATATCTGTTTATAGCTTGCTAAGGAAAGCATTTTGAAATGGAAGTCTGGGAAAAAAAGTATAAAAGTTTATTGTTACAATTTTTAGAACATAAAACTCCCTTCGGCCTGCTGACAAGACAAGACACAGTGAGACACATGGAGACAATGGGGAAGCGAGTCTTGCCAATACTGGATTTTATTAGAAGCACCCAATCGAATGTAGGTATATAAGTCTTTTATATTTTTTCAACATATAAATATCAGACAATTCTAGAAGTATGGAAAGTTTATGGTGTAAATATTGCAAGTGTTGGAGGATTTTAGAAACTTTCACAGTAAATCTTATTTGCAAAACCCAGCAAAGTTTAGCTAATGATTTTATTCCTTTTACACTTTAAAATATATTAATCATAAAGCTACACTTTGCAATTTCCAGCATTTCTCAGGCTAGAACCTTTTCTTTGTGGCTTCCTGATATCTAATTGAAGGTTGAATTGAATCTCTTGCTTCAAATCAATAACAGAAGTTTAGTGAACACAGTGCTTTCCCTATTTCATACATTTGGCTATTGCATATAACCATTTTGTTGCCTATACAAGAATTCAGAACATTAAAAGCTAGCTCCTCCACATCAACTGATAAATTGGATGCTACTCTAAACATTGGCAATTGATCTTTTTTGCTGTTGTTAACATCTTTAGTGGAGTATAATTGCTTTATAATGTTGTGTTAGTTTCTATTGTATAAAAAAGTGAACCAGCTATATGCATACATATATCCCCATATCCCATCCCTCTTGCGTCTCCCTCCCACCCTCCCTGTCCCACCCCTCTAGGTGGTCACAAAGCACCAAGCTGATCTCCCTGTTGCTATGCAGCTGCTCCCCACTAGCTATCTATTTTACATTTGGTAGTGTATATATGTCCATGCCACTCTCTCACTTCGTCCCAGCTTACCCTTCCCCCTCCCTGTGTTCTCAAGTCCATTCTCTACGTCTGCATCATTATTCCTGCCCTGCCCCTAGGTTCATCAGAACCTTTTTTTTTTTTTAGATTCCATATATATGTGTTAGCATAGGGTATTCGTTTTTCTCTTTCTGACGTACTTCCCTCTGTATGACAGACTCTAGGTCCATTCACCTCACTACAAATAACTCAATTTCATTTCTTTTTATGGCTGAGTAATATTCCATTGTATATATGTGCCACATCTTTATCTATTCATCTGTCGATAGACACTTACATTGCTTCCATGTCTTGGCTACTGTAAATATTGCTGCAATGAACATTGTGGTACATGACTCTTTGAATTATCATATTCTCAGGGTATATGCCCAGTAGTGGGATGGCTGGGTCATATGGTAGTTCTATTTTTAGTTTTTTAAGGAATCTCCATACTGTTCTCCATAGTGGCTGTATCAATTTACATTCCCACCAACAGTGCAAGAGGGTTCCCTTTTCTCCACACCCTCTCCAGCATTTATTGTTTGTAGGTTTTTTGATGATGGCCATTCTGACAGGTGTGAGGTGATACCTCATTGTAGTTTTGATTTGCATTTCTCTAATAATTAGTGATGTTGAGCATTCTTTCATGTGTTTGTTGGCAATCTATATATCTTCTCTGGAGAAATATCTATTTAGGTTTTCTGCCCATTTTTGGATTGGGTTGTTTGTTTTTTTGCTATTGAGCCGCATGAGCTGCTTGTATATTTTGGAGATTAATCCTTTGTCAGTTGCTTCGTTTGCCAATATTTTCTCCCATTCTGAGGGTTGTCTTTTGTCTTGTTTATGGTTTCCTTTGTTGTGAAAAAGCTTTTAAGTTTCATTAGGTCCCATTTTTTTATTTTTGTTTTTATTTTCATTACTTTAGGAGGTGGGTCTAAAAGGATCTTGCTGTGATTTATGTCATAGAGTGTTCTGCCTATGTTTTCCTCTAAGAGTTTTATAGTGTCTGGCCTTACATTTAGGTCTTTAATCCATTTTGAGTTTATTTATGTGTATGGTGTTAGGAAGTGTTCTAATTTCATTCTTTTCCATGTAGCTGTCCAGTTTTCCCAGCACCACTTATTGAAGAGGCTGTCTTTTCTCCTTTGGATATTCTTGCCTCCTTTATCAAATATAAGGTGACCATATGTGCATGGGTTTATCTCTGGGCTTTCTATCCTATTCCAATGATCTATATTTCTGTTTTGGTGCCAGTACCATACTGTCTTGATTACTGTAGCTTTGTAGTATAGTCTGAAGTCAGGGAGCCTGATTCCTCCAGCTCTGTTTTTCTTTCTCAAGATTGCTTTGGCTATTCGGGGTCTTTTGTGTTTCCATACAAATTGTGAAATTTTTTGTTCTAGTTCCATGAAAAATGCCATTGGTAGTTTGATAGGGATTGCATTGAATCTGTAGATTGCTTTGGGTAGTACAGTCATTTTCACAATGTTGATTCTTCCAATCCAAGAACATGGTATATCTCTCCATCTGTCTGTATCATCTTTAATTTCTTTCATCAGTGTCTTAATAGTATTCTGCATACAGGTCTTCTGTCTCCTTAGGTTGGTTTATCCCTAGGTATTTTATTCTTTTTGTTGCAATGGTAAATGCGAGTGTTTCCTTAATTTCTCTTTCAGATTTTTCATCATTAGTGTATAGGAATGCAAGAGATTTCTGTGCATTAATTTTGTATCCTGCTAATCTACCAAATTCATTGATTAGCTCTAGTTGTTTTCTGGTAGCATCTTTAGGATCCTCTATGTATAGTATCATGTTATCTGCAAATAGTGACAGTTTTACTTTTTCTTTTCCGATTTGGATTCCTTTTATTTCTTTTTCTTCTCTGATTGCTGTGGCTGAAACTTCCAAAACTATGTTGAATAACAGTGGTGAGAGTGGACAACCTTGTCTTGTTCCTGATCTTAGAGGAAATGGTTTCAGTTTTTCACCATTATAAATGGTGGTGGCTGTGGGTTTGTCATATATGGCTTTTATTATATTGAGGTAGGTTCCCTCTATGCCTACTTTCTGAAGAGTTTTTATCATAAATGGGTGTTGAATTTTGTCAAAAACTTTTTCTGCATCTATTGAGATGATCATATGGTTTTTCTGCTTCAGTTCATTAATATGGTGTATCACGTTGACTGATTTGCGTATATTGAAGAATCCTTGCATTCCTGGGATAAACCCCACTTAATCATGCTGTATGAGCCTTTTTTTAATGTGCTGTTGGATTCCGTTTGCTAGTATTTTGTTGAGGATTTTTGCATCTATGTTCATCAGTGATATTGGCCTGTAGTTTTCTTTCTTTGTGACATCTTTGTCTGGTTTTGGTATCAGGGTGATGGTGGCCTCGTAGAATGAGTTTGGGAGTGTTCCTCCCTCTGCTGTATTTTGGAAGAGTTTGAGAAGGATAGGTGTTAGCTCTTCTCTAAATGTTTGATAGAATTCGCCTGTGAAGCCATCTGGTCCTGGGCTTTTGTTTGTTGGAAGATTTTAATCACAGTCTCAAATTCAGTGCTTGTGCTTGGTCTGTTTATATTTTCTATTTCTTCCTGGTTCAGTCTCAGAAGGTTGTGCTTTTCTAAGAATTTGTCCATTTCTTCCAGGTTGTCCATTTTATTGGCATATAGTTGCTTGTAGTATTCTGTCATGATCCTTTGTATTTCTGCGGTGTCAGTTGTTACTTCTCCTTTTTCATTTCTAATTCTATTGATTTAAGTCTTCTCCCTTTTTTTCTTGATGAGTCTGGCTAATGGTTTATCAATTTCGTTTATCTTCTCAAAGAACCAGCTTTTAGTTTTATTGATCTTTGCTATTGTCTTTTTCATTTCTTTTTCATTTATTTCTGATCTGATCTTTATGATTTCTTTCCTTCTGCTAACTTTGGGGTTTTTTTGTTCTTCTTTCTCCAACTGCTTTAGGTGTAAGGTTAGGTTGTTTATTTGAGATGTTTCTTGTTCCTTGAGGTAGGATTGTATTGCTATAAACTTCCCTCTTAGAACTGCTTTTGCTGCATCCCATAGGTTCTGGGTCGTCGTGTTTTCATTGTCATTTGTTTCTAGGTATTTTTGATTTCCTCATTGATTTCTTCAGTGATCTCTTGGTTATTTAGTACCATATTGTTTAGTCTCCATGTGTTTGTATTTTTTACAGTTTTTCCTGTAATTGATATCTAGCCTCATAGTGCTGTGGTTGGAAAAGGTACTTGATATGATTTCAATTTTCTTAAATTTACCGAGGCTTGATTTGTGACCCAAGATATGTTCTATCCTGGAGAATGTTCCATGAGCAGTTGAAAGTGTATTCTGCTGTTTTTGGATGGAATGTCCTATAAATATCAATTAAGTCCATCTTGTTAAATGTGTCATTTAAAGCTTGTGTTTCCTTATTTATTTTCATTTTGGATGATCTGTCCATTGGTGAAAGTGGGGTGTTGAAGTCTCCTACTATGATTGTGTTACTGTCGATTTCCCCTTTTATGGCTGTTAGCATTTGCCTTATGTATTGAGGTGCTCCTATGTTGGGTGCATAAATATTTACAATTGTTATATCTTCTTCTTGGATTGATCCCTTGGTCATTACGTAGTGTCTTTCTTTGCCTCTTGTAATAGTCTTTATTTTAAAGTCTATTTTGTCTGATATGAGAATTGCTACTCCAGCTTTCTTTTGATTTCCATTTGCATGGAATATCTTTTTCCATCCCCTCACTTTCATTCCGTATGTGTCCCTAGGTCTGAAGTGGGTATCTTGTTGACAGCATGTATACGGGTCTTGTTTCTGTATCCATTCAGCCAGTCTATGTCTTTTGGTTGCAGCATTTAATCCATTTACATTTAAGGTAATTATCAATACATATGTTCCTATTACCATTTTCTTAATTGTTTGGGGTTTATTTTTGTAGGTCGTTTTCTTCTCTTGTGTTTCCTGCCTAAAGAAGTTCCTTTAACATTTGTTGTAAAGCTGGTTTGGTGGTGATGAATTCTCTTAAGTTTTGCTTGTCTGTAAAGGTTTTAATTTCTCCATCGAATCTGAATGAGATCCTTGCTGGGTAGAGTAATCTTGGTTGTAGGTTTTTCCCTTTCACCACTTTAAATATGTCCTGCCACTCCCTTCTGGCTTGCAGAGTTTCTGTTAACCTTATGAGGATTTCCTTGTATGGTATTTGTTGCTTTTCCCTTGTTGCTTTTAATATTTTTTTTTGTATTTAATTTTTGATAGTTTGATTAATATGTGTCTCGGCATGTTTCTCTTTGAGTTTATCCTGTATGGGACTCTCTGTGCTTCCTGGACTTGATTGACTATTTCCTTTCCCATGTTAGGGAAGTTTTCGACTATAATCTCTTCAAATATTATCTCAGACACTTTCTCTTTCTCTTCTTCTCTGGGACCCCTATAATTTGAATGTTGGTGTGTTCAATGTTGTCCCAGAGGTCACTGAGACTGTCCTCAATTCTTTTCATTCTTTTTTCTTTATTGTGCTCACTGATAGTTATTTCCACCATTTTATCTTCCAGGTCACTTATCCGTTCTTCTGCCTCAGTTATTCTGCTATTGATTCCTTCTATAGTATCTTTAATTTCAGTTTTTGTATTGTTCATCACTGTTTGCTCTTTAGTTCTTCTAGATCCTTGTTAAATGTTTCTTGTATTTTCTCCATTGTGTTTCTGAGATTTTGGATCATCTTTACTATCATTACTCTGAATTCTCCTTCAGGTAGGTTGCCTATTGCGTCTTCATTTATTTGGTCTTGTAGGTTTTTACCTTGCTCCTTCGTCTGTGACATATTTTTTGTAGTTTCTTTTTTTTTTTTGATCGGTGGGGCTGTATTCCATCTTACTGGTTGTTTGGCCTGTGGGGTTCCAGCACTGGAGTTTGCAGGCAGTTGGATAGAGCCGGGTCTTGGTGCTGAGATGAGGACCTCGGGGAGTCCTCACTCCAATTGATATTCCCTGGGGTCTGAGGTTCTCTGTTAGTCCAGCAGTTTGGACTCAGAGCTCCCACCACAGGAGCTCGGCCCCAACCTCCGGCTTGGGAACCAAGATCCTGCAAGCCAGTCGCTGGGGGGTCCTCCCATCCCCTTAGGTGTCTGTGGTCCCCCACCAGTGCCTGGTAGGTGCCCTAATTGTATGTAGACACGAATTCCGCGTCATCCTAGTCTGCCATCTTGACTCTGACCTCCACCTGGCAATTGATCTTTATATACCCTTAAGGTAAATTATCTAATCCCTTTCTCCAACCCAGGGAAAATATGCCCTTTCTAATTTCAGTCTTTAAAAAAGTCCAAAATAAGATCTGATTTATGCTGTGCTATTTTACAAAATTTAAGCTATTTTACTGAAAGTACATAAAGGGAACTCCTCATTAATGGGCTCTAAAGGCTGCAGATTTCCCCTTTTAAAATATTTTCCAAAAAGGTCTTTAAGCTGGAAATTTTAAAGAATTCTTTTTTTGTGGCTTTAGTATTACATCATTGATTTGATGTTCTTACCTTACAAGGGGAACCAAGGGGGTTATCACAAACAGCTACTTAACATCTGTTCAGCAGTTTACCTGCTCAGTAACATTATTCAGCATTTTATAAAAGCTATGAAACCCCTAATTTATTTGCATGATTTGTAATTCTATGCATTACAAATCCAAAAGCACATTTTTACTGATTTTCCTACCACATAGCTTCCCCTTCCTCACAACCGTGTTCCACTCAATTATCTCCCCTATACTATTACTACTAAGAAATCCATCTCTACCTTAGTCATCTTGCGCTGTCATAACAAAATAGCATAGACTGGATGACTTAACCAACAGAAATTTATTTTCTCACAGTATTAGATGCTAGAATTCTGAGATCAGGGTGCCAACATGGTCAGGTTCTGATAAACACCCTCTTCCTGGCTTGCAGTCGGCTACTTTCTCTCTGTGTCCTAACATGGCAGAGAGCAAGCCCTCTGGTGTCAATTCTTATAAGAGCACTAATCCCATCATCAGGCCCTACTCTCATGACCTCATCTAACCCGAATTACCTCCCAAAGGCCCCATCTCCAAATACATCACATTGGCCCCTAGGGCTTCAACATAGGAATTTTGGGTGGACACAAACATTCAGTTTATAGCCATCTCATTGGCTCTATTGCAAATTTTGGGTCCTGTTCTCCAATTCACAACCTCTTCCAGACACACACACACACACACCCTCACCAACCACCCCATCCTAATTAGAGACATACACACACACATATCATCACTGTCATCATCAGGCTCTTGCAAGCAGTGGAAGCCTTGCTAGCAAGAACCATCACCATATAGTATGATTTCACCTCATCTGCACATGGTTAGCCTTGCAGTGCCAGCGTGCTGGATGTCGGGGAGGTAATCTGTCTGTGCCCTGGCTCTTTGGGGTGATGCCCGCCATACCTTGCTACTTGTCAGGTACCCGCCACATCATCATCTGTTGCCAGCTCAGATCTCCCAGTGTGTTGTGAATGCAGGTTAGGCCAATCTAGGCATCATGCACTTTTTAAATGCTTTTAACACATTTTCTTCTCACGTTTCAAAGGGCATTCTGGCCACTGAGAAATGTGTATATGCATGTATCTTTATGTGTCCATAAAGGAGATTTGAAAACCATAATGAACAAGATTCTTAGCATCTAATGAATAACTCAGTCTTCTTTAGAATGAGTCAGCACCACCCACTTTGTTAACTGTGAGGGATTTCATCAACTTTCTTATGTTTGCGTCTATGGAAAACAGTTTTTGGAAGACTGTCTCAAAGAGCTTGAATGAAATTGAAGCAAGTGAGCCCACAGGTACCCAGGGACCACAAGAATATCCAAATATTGGCCTCTAGGTTTCTCATTATATGCCCAACCACAGCTTCATAAAGCAGGACTGAATAAAATTGGCTGCAAAGGTAACCTAGCTTAACGAAGCAAGAAATGAGTTGGTGAGCAGAAATTATTCCTACATGGTACAATTAATTGTGACCCAAGAATCCCTCAACAGTGTTTTTAGGATCCCCTGAGGTGTGTGTTTTTTTTTTTTTTTGTCAGATGTCAAATGCCATCCACTTGAGTATTTAGGCATTGCATTGTCCTTATTAGCTGTGACCCTAGCTTGTGACACCTATAGATGAAGACTTTTGTCCAAGGCTGTGCTCTGGCTGTGTAACCCTAGGATGTCATTTAACCTCTGAGCTGTTTTTTTCTCATTTATAAAATAAGCTGTTATCTGCCATGCTCACCTCCCAGAGTTGTGAGACCAAAAGTATATAATCCACATTGAAGCACTTTGTAAAGTATTAAGAATTTTTAAAGTTTTTATTAATTGTATTGGTTTTCATTTGGTATGACAAAAGGACTGGTTTTATAGACCTTTCTTTTTCTTTATAAATGCTGTATACTTTGAAATTACATACTCTTCTAAAATGAAGACTGTGCAAGTGTCCTGTGGATTTTGAATTCTTTTCCTTAGATCACTGATGCACTCAGATCTCCTCACAAAGGCAGGATTAGAGGTGTCATCTCTAGCCATGGAGTAGATCTACTGCCCACAGTAGGGCTTGCCAGGGAACATGAATTTTCACCTCTTGCTATGAGGTGGTAGAAAGAGTTGGTGAAGGAGACAAAGACATTCCTGGTATAATGTTTCTATGTCTCAGAAAATAATTCTCCTTACACTCTGACACCAGTTTCCTTACTTTTATAGATTCCTTTGTTAGGCACACAGCACATGGCCAGACAAGAATGACTTCGGCATTTTCAGAGTTATTGTCTAAAATATTCTCCCACCTTCCTATCTGGTGTCTTTTAATCTCACTGAACATCAACCCCATTCAACCAGTAGCTCTGCTCTAATGGTATTTTTTCTTCTCTGGATCTTTGTACTAATTATTTCACGTGCTACTGAATGCTGCTGTGCTTTTCCATTCATTAACTTTACTGGCTGCTGTCAGTTTACACCTTATGTACTGTGCTTCCTGGGGTGTTAAAGAGTTAAAATAATAAAATCTCTTGCCAGGCATGAAGCTTCCTTCACAGGCTGACTTGCCAAAAAATGACCTAACTAACCAGGTTTTGCATACCTTGTTAATTTTACTTTTAATTTCCTCCAAGTAAAGCACAAAAATTGTTTATATATGCACATTGGAAATGAACAATAATATGTGTTTCCTACCCCTTTTCTTTGCAATTAATGTTTCTATATGTTATGTCAAACGGAAATACATTCCCAATACTTGGGCTCTGCTTTTCAGCAGTATTATACTGTGCCACTTATTTTCCAAACATTCATCCATACCTGCTATTAAATCTAGACAATTGTCTGGCTGAAGCTTTCATTTGAACTTGCTATTTACCTAACCTTCATTGTACCTGTGTGAGGTTTTATCTTCAATCTTGGCCACTTTATTACACTCTCTCCAGCAGCTAAGGAGCTCTTTGATCACTTCTGAAGTCTCATTGAGAGGGCTACCTCCCTTTAGATTTAGCCCTTGCTAGCATTAGATGTGAGCTAATTCCTTCATTTTTCATTATTTCCTTGATTTTCTTAAAGCAACAGCATTAAAGCATTCCTGCTGGCATTTATTAATTTTTATTTCTTTTTCACTTCATCTCTCAAAAGCCCCAATCTTGTATAGGTAAAATATTAATCTGCAGTTTCCTGATGACCAAAACGGCATTTGGTTTGGGGGGGGGGGGGGTGACATTTAGCAGTCAACTGTATCCTTTCCCTAGTGTCCTATTCTTAAGGAGCACTTCCTGTTTAGCTATGCATCCAACAATCAAGCTAACAAAGCACCACTGCCTTCCACTATTTTTATTGTCCTGATGTTTTGGAAAATTACACTGATAGATTATGTTTTCAAGCAGGCCACCGTTGTTTCTGCACTTTGGAGTTGAGTCACTACACCACTTTCCTACAACCAGCCCCATTGTTTATTTTAAAGAAGGACAAAGAAAGTAATTTTTCTTCAGAAAGAAAACTGTTTCTCCTGCAACTTGCTTTCCTCTATTTGACAGTATCCATTGTTTAGCTACATGTTTAAACTCAGTGGGTAGGCTGGCTATTTCTTCAATTCAGAGAAGGGATCTCGAATCCACAATTTGCAGTCATTGCTCCTATAGGTTTATAGGTTTTCAGATAAATGATTAATTGGAAAGAACAAATTAGCAGGGATAAAGAGACATTAGTCAAATGGCAGAGATAGATGTTAGGAAGAAATACAGCAAATACAATGCAACAGTGCTCAACCTTTCTTTATTACCAAGATTCTAGGAAAGCGCCAAATTCTAGAGGTTGGTGTCAATCAAGATATGTGTATGACATTTCAGAAAGGACTGCCTTCTAAATTCAAGTTAAAATTTCGATGCTCTTTAGTAATGCTAGTTTCTAATAATTTTTCTCCTTAGAAGAGAATATTTTAAGAAGGAAGAGTCACGTCTGCCTTCTCTAATTTCTGGGGAAAAATCTGTTTTATAAGTATGCACAAACTAAAATAGTCCTTCTAAAGATACTAAGCTTTTAGGTAGTAGTTTATTCTCCAACTTCTGTTTGAGATATTTGAATATTTGATATTTGAATAGTTGAATTTTTGTATAGCTAAAATTCATATTTCTAGGGCCACATATCAAGAGACTGTGATTCACTGAGTAAGGTCCAGAACTCTTCCTAGTTAACCAACAAGCCTTCACATCACCCTCCAAACATGACAGGAACCCTTAGATGCCCCCTTATGTCAGAAGTACTTTTTCCTAAACAGAAATGTGAGAATTTTATGATAAACTTTGTCTCACCTATCAAGCAGTACAATTTGTATTAAACCTTTTAGAGAAGGTAACATGTCCTCGCTATGGCTGGCAGTAGCAAACACAGAGGTAGACCACCTTAATTATAAGTGTGCCCCATTTTAAGAAAGCCCAAAATACCAGTAGATTCATGGGGCTTGGTGTTCCTTACAAGTGCACAACAGTCTATTTCAAGATGGACCATGTCAGTTGCTGGAATGGTCCTAGGACCCAGAATAAATCACTAAAATGCCACAAGGAGAGGAGCCAGAGTCCATGGCCATCCAATGAGAACTAAAGATAAAAGCAGAGCTGGAGGTTTAATGTAAGCCACTGGGCTAGACAGAAATCCACTTGCATAACATTTTTCAGGATCCAACTTGCATAAGAAATCTTCCTTTGTATAAACAAGACAGCGGGCAACTCTTAACTCTTATGATGCCTTGGTGACATAGATAAAGTCACCCCCGCTAAATGGACACAGCTCTGTGGGATCCCCACTGGGAGAGTGGAGCTCAGGTTCAATTTCAGTCCTTCTTTTCCCCTCATCCTAGATTCCTTAGGCAGGGCCACCTGCAAATCCTTCTCAACAGTCCTGCCAAGCGTTCCCTTTTATATATCAATACATTCATCTGTTTGAAGGAAGGGTACAGACAGTTCTCTAAAATAATAGAAGAAAACATTTATTTGCACTAGATACCATTACTTCAGAGGAGCTAAATATGTTATTACAATGAGACCTGACTTCAATCCCCGGGGAGAGGTTATTTCTGTGGTTTTGTTCTAAAACATTTCCTTCTACTGGGAGACTAGGGGAGTTTTCATGCATGCTCAGGTGTGATGGAGAAGTTGCAATATGCCAGCCTCCTCAGCCAGCTGCAGAGAGTAAAGGAGCAGTCCCAGGTGATCAATCAAGCAATGGCCGAGCTAGCAACCATTCCCTATCTACAGGACATCAGTCAACAGGAGGCGGAATTGGTAAGCATTTGTTTTTCTTTGTTTAAGGCTTTCACAAGCCCTGAGCCAATAAAAGAGTGATATGGTCTGAAAAAGAATGTGACAATAAATGCATTCCGAGGGCAAACTCCCCAACCCTCATGAAGCATTCTAATGAAGAAACTGGAAAATGTAGAAATGTGTGTGTGTGTGTGTGTTTTATTTGCCCACCCTGACTAGTTTCCTTTTTTTTTTTTTTTAATAGCAAGACCTTTGTGATGTATGAAAATATGGAAGAGGGCTGGTTATTCATATTTTGAGTCAGGCTTTTTTGTTTCAAGTAAAGTGAAATTTTAATACATTGTTTCTTAACTCCAAGATATGTTAATACAGGATTCTCTTCAATGGAAAAGTAAGAGGAAAAAACAGTAATTGCTGGATAGAAAACTGACCCTACAAAATCATCCATAGAATTTTCTTATTTACCTCTAATGTCACATATATGTTGGCAGTGCCAACACTCACACGCATACGTAACATTTAGTTAAGAGAGCTGTCTTGAGGGGAAAATGTAGTCAAATGGTGGTTTTTTTTTTTTTTAACTGAATTGACCAGTTAACTCAGAAAACACAGAGCCTGTCAAAAACTAGTCCAAGAAATATCTTATAGAACAAATCTCCAAACAGGTGTGTATATTATAACCATAATTTACATTAGAAACAATAGCACCTCGTTTGAAAAACTATTAGTAATCAGTGTGCTGGCCATTCAAGGAAAGGTAAAATTCACTCCATATAAAGCTCCTAATGTGTTGCTGGGAAGGGCTCTTTGAGCTTTAATTGAATGTAGCGAAAACTAATTATAGACCTGAATTGAATTCACATAGCAAGGAGGAGAATAACCCAAACTCATCACCTGTAATTTTCAGATAACTAAAGGAACCCTCCCTCTTTGAGCTTTTAAAGTTGTTACAAATTAATCAAGAAATGAACTGCCAACATTTATAATGTTCACCTGAACCTGTAAAAGTATATTAAATAAATATTGATATTCAAAGTAAGCATATAAAACTGAGTAGCCAAACAATAAAACTCCACATACTAAACATTAAAACTATGAGAAAAAAAAGTCTATTAGTCAAGAATTTACTAAGTCAAAACTGGCAATAGTACTTTCTAAACCTGTATGGTTATGTGCACAGAACACCTTCTAAAAGGCTAAGTGTTTATCCTACCATTCATAAGGCATTCAGGAGTGCAGTAAGTGTGGAGCTTTCAAAGTGCATATTATAGCCAATTTTAGATGATTAATGCTCCTCTGAGATAAAAGAAAGCGAAGAAAATGTTAATTTAAGAAGCTGGCACAATGTTGATCCTGTCTTCCTGAAAAGCACATTCAAGATTTAAATGAAAAATACAAGGGAGTTTTCTGCACTTAGGTCTTCTTAACCACACATCTGCAGCCTTCTTTTTTCTGGAAATACTTACATTTCTAAATATACACAAAGAGCATAAAACTAGCATTATTAACATCGCTAACTAATGTGTTAGTGTAACATTCCACTACCTGAAACCTTGGAAAACAGGATTTCATGGGATATTTTCATAATTTATATACCTACTAGAAAAAAAAGTAAATGTATAGGGATGTATATGTGCAAGCCAAATATTTAAAAATCATGTATCTTGCAAGGGTTCATCACCTTAAGTAATAGATTTTACTTTCCAGCTTCCAAGCATAGGTTAACCTAGATACAAATCCTCGAAATACCTTTTATCATGCTATATAAACAGTGACTACTCAGTAGAAGAGTTTTGAATGACTCGACCCTCTACCCTCCTGCTTAAGCTCTGCAACATCTAAAGAACAGAAAGATTATCTAAGGGTTCATAATGTTTGACGCCATGGTGAACTGAACTGGTATATGTTCTTTTTCAGAGAACTTTCTTTTTTAGCTTTGAGTATCACCTGGCTTCATGTGGCCTCATTACTTTGCAGCCACATATAAAGTGTGTGTATAGGATTATTTTAAATTGGAATATGGCAGTTCGGGGCAAAGGCTGGAATGTTTTAAACTTGCCTTTGAAATGGAACCTAAAAAAGTAATCCTGGTTATTTTGAAATTTTAGAAAAGGAAAGAATAGTAAAAGAACTAAAATGAGCTAGATCCCTTAAGAGGCAATAAAACAACACAATTTTAGTATGGTCCTCTGGTGAGCTTTTGCATGATGCCTAGAATTATGATACATTAGCCTCAGGAGAAAATACTAAGATGTGTTCATGTACTACATGCCATTTCCTGAGAGAATTAACCACCACCTTCATTCTTTACAACCCAGATCCGCTTTTACAAAACATCAACACTTACTACATTAAAACCTATATGTTTTCTACAAATTTTCAAGAATCTTTCCATTGTTTCAGTATTTTATATCTGCAATAATACTTGGTAATGACTGAAGCAGAGATTAGGTGGCAGTGTTCATTGTCGGAAAGTTGAGTAATAAAATCATCAGCGTACAAATGATTTTTTAATTAGGTTTTAATCTGTGTATTTAGAGAAGTTATTTCTGTGTGACTTCCACACTGATAATTTTTATCTTGGTGCCACAGCTGCAGTCACTAATGGCAGATGCTATGGACACCCTTGAAGGAAGACGAAACGATAAAGAACGTGTGTGGAATACAATTCAAAAGGTAAAACTTTCAGCTGAAGGAAAAAGACATATTATTCTCAAAGAAAATGTCCATCTTGGGTCAAATCTGTTTAAAAGATAAAAAGAAAAGGAAATTCCTTGGGTTGTTTTATTGGTTGTTTTCTTTTTAAAATAAATGCAGCTCTCTCCCTGGAAGTGTAGCCAAAATCAAATATGGATTTATTTAATCTGTTTCCTAAGGTCTGCTGCTTTTCTGACTGTGGTCATATGCTTTTATGGGTCTCTTATCACGCTCATTTTCATATTCTATTTTCGTTATCTGCTCCTTCATTATTGGTTATTACAGATATTTTTAAAGCCCTTTCATCAATCTTTTAGTTCACTCCCCAACCCTTTCTCCCATAATTGTCACTTGAGGAATAATGGCTACATTTCAGGGAACTACAAATGAACTAGCACATTGATGTCTGGGGTGAAGGAGTAACATACGGGTTGTTAGAAGTAGAACATCCCTTCATTGGTTACCTGAGTTATGCAAAACAAGCACTGAGATGCACCTGGCCCCAGCTACTCGGGAGACTCGTGTGATACCACGGGCCCCTCTGGCAATGCAGGAAGGAGTAAAGTCCAGCTGGGTCTCCAGTCCAGCTAAAGGTGATAAATTCTGATCACTCTACTCCCCACTCAGTCTCCTCCAATCACGGTAAGAACCCACAAAGGGAGAACTGGTGTCAGGAGATGTGAGAAGAGCAAACCAAAGAAGCCTTCAGTTTAAGAGGTAAAGTCAGCCATGAGGGATTCCAATGCATCTGCAGAAATGTGTGTCTTCTGTAATGAATTCAGAGGCCCTATGATAAATGCATAGAACAGAAATCAACTGAACTCAGCAAATATTTGTTGGATATCTACTGTGCCTGAAAGAACACTGTATGTTAAGGATATTGTGCTGGACAAGACAGACACAGCCCCTGCCTATATGGGCCTAACCATCTAGGAAAGAAGACAGTTATTAAACAGCTACTTATAAGTTTACTATTATATTTAAAAAGTGGATGTTCAATGATCTGTGGGAACAAAGAGAGGAATATAATCTGGTCTGAGAGATCAGAAAATCCATCTCTGAGAAAGTGATATTTATAAATCATTTAAAGGACAGTAGTAGTTATCAGATGAAAAGGGAGATTTCTGCACAGAGGAATAAGTTTGTACCAAGAATGCTAAGAAAGCATGGCAAATTCAAAAACTGACAAAGGAACGAGGAACCTATTTCAAAATGAAGTGCATAGGCAGAAGAAGTCAAATCACAGAAGGTCTTAAAAATTACGTTAAGGATTTTTTAAGGATTTGGTCTTAAAAACTATGTTTCGGGAAGTATTAATATTTATCTGATAAATATTTTTGAGACATCACTAGGGCTGTAGTGGGAAAACAGATTGGGGCTACAGAAATTTGGGGAGGTCAGTTATAAGGAGGTGACTTGATGTACAGTGGTGGGCACAGAGATGGAGAGAAGCAGACAGATGTAAGAAATATTCAGGAGGCAAATCTACAGGCCTTATTCTCTGATTGCATATGGGAGTTTAGAAAAAAGAAAAGGTTAGAATGATGCCCAGACATTGGGCTTGAGCCACTAGGCGGGGAATAGGAAGAGGTTCGCTGGTGCAAACGAAGGAAGGAAATACTTCAACGAAGCAGCTTTTGGCTGAGAACATAAACTCTTTCAGAGTCCACAGAGACCACACCAGGTATTTGAAAGGCAATTTAATAAACAGAATGGTTAACTGGGTATGAAATAGGTAACTGAAAAGGAAAACAATAATTCATCACCAAGGAAGCAATTAAAGGAAACAGCTACCACCCCCTAGGGCTGGAGAATCAAACAGAAGGGGTTGCAATTACTAAAACTTAGAAACTTGGAGCAGGGACCTGGCTGGGCCAAAACTCACATCTCCTACTAGGAGGTGCTATTTAGCTGGTGCTAGTGTCCCTGAACTTGGAGGAGGGGTCATGAAGGGCTGAGACTTCTGAGGAATGGGCACTAACTCACTGGTACTGATGGGGAGTGAAAGAAGGCAGTTTTAATGGGGGTAATCTGGCAACTTTTGGAAAAACTAGATTCCACTGCTACTACAGAAAAGAATGTATGTTTCTGGAGCAAAGAAACTTTGCTGAATAGACGCTCACAGGAACTCCAAGCAGACAGGAAGTCCGCAGCAAATAACCAGGAAGCAGCAAGTCCCTCCTTTCTCCTTGGGTTTTACAGTGTCCCTCTATAGACCCCTATTGATGGAGACAAAGAGCTGGCAAAACAGAAATGGGGTTTCCAGAGTTCCAGTCCCAGCATCAAAGAGCTAATTACAGAAGGGTGGGTTTGGAGTTAAGAGACAATAGGCTAATAACTAGCCCGAAAGTGCACTGAACTTAGGGTGCCGGCAAGATATCCAAGGTGAAGTACAGGAGTCTGGAGTTCTGAATAGAAAATTGAATAGAGATAGAGTTTTCTAAGTCATTGGCAAATTGGTGGTAACTGAAATCATTTGAGTGGATGACACGGCAGAGAAAGAGCGTATAATAAGAAGAGAGGCTTGAGGAGCGCATTTCAAATTTAGCAGGAGACTAAGAAGGAATGGCTGGACGAACTGGAGTTAGAGGTAAACGAAATCCAACGCTCATGAGAGTCAAGCAATATAATTAAATATTTCTGCTGACTATAGAAATAATTGTTTAGCACAGCGGGTAGCAAACTACAGTTCACAGGTCAAAACCAACCAACCACTTATTTTTGTAAATAGAGTTTACTGCACACAGCCATGCCATTCACTTAAGTATCATCTATGTCACCTTGGCCAAGTTGAGTAGTTGCCACAAAGACCATGTAACTCACAAAGCCTAAAATATTTACTATCTGACCCTACACAAAAAGTCTGCTGTACCCTTATACCCTGGTTTAAAGCATTATCCCTCCCAGAAATATGTGCATTTGTACAGTAAATATTTATATTTGCAAATCCAAGAGATAACAGAATAGTCCAATTATGAAATTCCAAGGACTGGCCAAACAGGTGGAAGAGCGATTGACATTCGTCTATACCTGTCTGCATCTTGTAGACAACCACCAGTTTCACCTCACCCTACACTAGTGTTCTGATGCCCACATTCATAGGAGCATTTAGCCCACAGCTTCCCGCTTTGCCCTTATTGCAGTTATCTATTGCTGTGTTAAAAATCATCCCAGGGCTTCCCTGGTGGCACAGTGGTTGAGAATCTGCCTGCCAATGCAGGGGACACGGGTTCGAGCCCTGGTCTGGGAGGATCCCACATGCTGCGGAGCAACTGGGCCCGTGAGCCACAACTACTGAGCCTGCGCGTCTGGAGCCTGTGCTCTGCAACAAGAGAGGCCGCGATAGTGAGAGGCCCGCGCACCGCGATGAAGAGTGACCCCCGCTTGCCGCAACTAGAGGAAGCCCTCGCACAGAAACGAAGACCCAACACAGCTAAAAATAAATATAAAAATAAATAAATAAATAAAAGATTACTATTAAAAAAAAAATCATCCCAAATATAATGGTTTAGAAGGACAACGTTATCTCTCACAGGTCTATGTGTTGACTAGACTTAGCTAGGTGGTTCTTGCTCAGTGTCTCTCATGCAGTTCAATCTCGTGGCTTCTGTGCCTGGGGCTGGAGGAGTCACCTGAAGGCTAAAATGGACTGGACTCAAGACAGCTCACACATGTGGTGACAGCTGATACTAGTCAGCTGAGACACTGACCAGAGTGCCTAAATGTGGCCTCTCCATGTGAATTAGGCTTTCAACAGCACAACAGCTGGGTTCCAAGAGGAAGTATCTCGAGAGAAAGGAAGTATTTAAAAACCACCTGTCCTCTAAAAGGCTAGGCCCAGAACTGGCATAGCAACTGCCACCATATTCTATCGGTCAAAGCAGTCACAGGCCAGCCCAGAATCAGGGGATTGGAGAAACAGATTCCAATTCTCCAAGGAGGAGTGATATGTGCATTTGTGGAAAGAATGACATGATAGCATCCATCGTGGAGATAAGCTTTAGCAGTAGAGCCATGGATCAGGGTCCCGGGCTGGAAAACATACCTGCAAGCAAGCAGGAGTCAGGAGAATAGTCAAGTCAAGGCCTCTGAGACTGGAACACATCAGAGCCACTCAACCCAACCACTGGGTATCTAGAAAGACTCACTGGTGAGCAGTCAATCTTTCCAAATTAAAAGCCCTGGTAATGATCCTAGCTTTCTAAATGGAAGCTCCTGAGAGGTCTTTAGGAAGATGTGAATGGGAAGGAACGTGGTGCCAAATTTTTCCCAAGGGCTTTTAATTTGGTCAATGTGACTCTACAAAGCATGATCATATCACTTTCAGACGATTCCGGTAGCAAGTAAGTAATTTCCTTTTACTGCTACAGAGTTAATTTGCGTGTGCAGGAAAAAAATAATAATTTTTTAAAAAGCTAATTGTACAAGCTACACTGTGTTCTGAGCCCACTAGAAGTTGATATCAGCATCACCACCTCTGAGATCTGTTATCTGTAATAGAAACAGCTGTTGTACCTAATGAAAACACTTGAAATTTTCATCTGAAGCAGAATTATAGCAGCACCTCCTAGTTCCACGGAGTTTAAGGGTCTGTCAGAATCCCCATTACCTAACACAATTTTCAGGGCTCCACTTTGTTACAGGTCTATAAAAAGACTGTCAAGATGAAGCCTGATTCATGAGTGCTGACCTCCTGTCTATATTTTGTTATCTTTGAGATTTCTCTAAGAACCCGGAAAGAGAAAGAATGAGACAATTGTGGGCTTTTTTCCTGATTCAACAGAACTAAAATACTGTGTATTCTTTATAGAGTTTTAGGAAAGTGGCTCTTGTTTTTGTTTGGCTTTACAGAGTATTGGCTTTCCAGTAATTAATTCCAGAAAGATATATGTATGTTGGTTTAGCTGTGCAAATACAAAAATAAGCAGATTGTGTCAAAAAAAGGGTAAATTTTCTTGTGTTGGAAAGTCCCATGCCATGACAGGACTCTTTAAATAAGAGTATCACACTTTGCTTAGTTTTAGTCTGTAACAAAAATACCTGAGAAAACACACCCTTCTGAATATCCCACAGGTCCTGTTATCACACTGCTCATTCCTGCATTCAGTGATTGGGGCAGACACTGTCCTAGATGCTGGAGATACAGCAATGAAAAAGCAGTGCCCTCACGATGTTTGCATTCTGCTAGAGAAAAGTAGGTAATAAACTACCTAAAGAAATATGGAATATAAGTAATAAATGCCATGGCTGGTGAAAGCAGGAAAGGAAAATGGAAAGTACAAGATGACTGCAACTGCAATAGAATACTCAGGGCAGGATTCACCGAGGTGATAACTGAACAAATATCTGAAAGAAATGCAAACCATGCAAATATCTGGTGAGAAGCATTCCAAGTAAAGGAAACAGCAGACTCAAAACCCTGAGACTGGAGAGTGCCTGGCACGTACAAGGATCCGCAAGGGGGGCAAGGTGACTGGAGTAGAATGACATGAGTAATACAAGATGAAGTGAGAGAGCAGAGGAGGTAATGTTTTGTCAAACAGAAGAACAAAAAACACTCTAAGCTGCTGAGGTGAGAAGAGATGGAAGGGGGCAAGGGTGGAATCAGGAAGACGAGTTAGGAGGTTATTGCAATGTTACCGGAGAGTAATAACAATGGCTGGAACCCAAGGTTGCGTGGCTTGAACTTTGAACCTAGATAGTGGCAGTGGATATGAGAAGTGGTCTGATTCTGTCTTCTATCCCTAAGAAGAACAAAGACTTATTTACAGGGAGGCTAGTACAGTAAAAAGCACCCTGAACTAGCGATTCAGAGACCTGGGTCTGTCACACATTAGCTCAGAAGCCACATCCTTTCTCTAGACCTCAGTTTTTTCATCTGTAAAATAAAAATATTGAGCTAGAAGATTCAAAATCCCCTCCCAGCTCTGAATAAATGGGTCTTTTGAAAGCCAGATCATCAAAATGAAAGAAGAGTTCATGTTTACTGAGCTCTTAATATGGGTCAATACTCTCCTATTCACTTGACATACACCAACTCACTAACCCTCACATAAGGTAAAAGGTATAATTTATTAAACAGAGAAGTTTACCAGTTTTCCTGAAGTCACACAGCCAGTAAGTGGTAGAACCAGGACTTGATCTGGCCTTAGAGCCTAATCTCTTTCTTGATAGAAGCCCAAGCTTTGTGCAACCTGAAAAAGCCCGACTGACCACCATTGTTTTATATATGGCTGAGCGTTCAGGTGTAAAGCCAAATGGGGAATTATGATGGCCTCCAATCAAAGTGGAATCTGGCCATAAACTAGCCCAGTTTGTCTGTCTTCAATTCTCAAAATAAAGTTCTGAGCCAAAGAAGTCACTAAGGAATTTTCGGTTTAGTCTACCTTTGTGATCCGCCCATATAGGATCCTCCTCCTCTGTACCTTAGTTTTCCATCTCTAACCAGAAAGAATACAGAGCCTCAATCTACAAAATCTTGACCATGAATTCAGCTCCCACTTGTGGGACCTTGGGCAAGTCACAGCCTACTGAGAGATACAGTGTGTTCATACCCTTACCACCTACCTATAGAACCTCTGATTTGGGGTTACTTAGCATTGAATCCTAAGGCCCATTATGAACTAAGCCTGAAGAGAAATAGAAAAAGGAATCTTTAGAAAAAGCAGTCTTTTAAAAAAAAAGTGCCAACTGTTAAGTTGGAACATTCTTATTTCTTCTCACCAGAGACTCAGTTTAGAGAAACATTTAAGCAACACTGTCTACAACTCAGAAGACAAAGCTGCTGGCTCTTAATTTACAAAGTCTAAATTTCACACTGCAAAGATAAGAATTTAATCTGGTATGACATAAAATATTGTCTTATTCTGATCCGCCTCTAGATCTCTGATTTGAGACTAAATAAAGAGAAATAAAACTTTGTTACTTTACAAGTAGTGAGAGAAATACTTCAGCATCTAATTATCCTATGAATTTTCATGAGAAGAAATGCTACCTTACAATTTCTTCAAATATTAAAATATAACACAGTACATCATAATCTTTAATGAGTCCAATGAATGGAGTTAAGGTAGATATCTTTAAACCATCCATATGAACTTATTCAAAATGATTTAGCTTTTGGAGTTCTTTTATCTCTTGAAATCTTAACTTATAAATCATACTCATCCTCACTGTCATACAGGAATGACATTCATTGATATAGTAATTTGGTCTTTTAAGATAAAAATGGGATAGAATTGTATGTCACTTAACAACTCTGTTCTGTGCAAGGCTGTTGACATAGGCAGAGCAAGAAGGGGAGAGTGCAAATTCAGAGATGGGCTGGGGCAGTTGGTTGAAGACGGAAGAACAAATTGGAACATTTTATTTACTTTCCACATCAGCATTCAAACCTGAGTCCTTCCAGGAGCTCCGCTGAGAGAGATTGCCCATGTGGCGCTATCATTCATCAGCCAGTCATCTGGGGCTGACTAATAGGCGGGTGGGGGCTGCAGTTGTGTCTCTGACAGTGCCGCTGTCTTTTCAAAGATTCAGCAACCGTACCACTCATTTGCAAAGCAGTTTGTCCAGCAATCAGGCTTTTCCTGTGTGTCTTGTTCTTTAAGGAGTCTCCACGGATTTAATGCAATTTGATTGTGAATCTTCTCAGCTTCTGGTTATGGGTTTCCTCGTTAGCATATCCCCACATTCCTTTAGAGCGTGTGCTCCGAGCACTGCTAAGCAGTTCCGTCCGTGGCATAATGCAGATCATCGTGCACAGAAACCAAAGCGCTCTTGTTGCTGACCAGGCCGAGGGGAAGGAGGCAGGCAAGCAAGGCCCAAGGGGCTGAAGAGGCCAGGTGCCGGGATAAATCACTGAGGTTCCGGGGACAAGTAAGTCTGTGCCAGTAGGCTTCTAAGCCAGCAATCGTAGTGGAGGAGCCACTGGCCAAAGCCCTGGCAGAACCTCCTAACTGCGGTCAGAGGCTGAGCCCTGGGGCTGTCAGACCTGGAGGGAGGACCTCATCCTCACATGGGCAGAAAAGCCACGTCTAGCCTGGCGAGTGGAGAAAGCCAAGAGCCTTGGTTTTGGCCATGCCCCTTGGCCACTGTGCAACACTCCAAACAGATGGTGAATTTCAATCACCATTTAAACCAAACAGTATCTTTCTCCTCTGACTTAAAGGAAAAAATATGTGGTTAATTTGTTAAACATTTTCAACAGCTGCGTTTGCTAATCATTCACTTTCCACCTGTACTTGGCCTCGCCTCCAAAACTGGGAGTACCTCTTTTATATACTTTGTTGGCTGAAATTATTCTAAAACTTTGAAGATTTGGCAGGAAATTTCTGCAGCAGAAGCATTTCTGTGCAGGAGTTGGATCTAGCATGGCCCTCATCTAGGGAGCATGAATCCAGGAGCTGTGTCTTTTTACCAGGAGCTATCAAGGGGCAGACAAAACTAATCAGCCATTTATCAGGTGCTCATATACTTAATAAAATACTGTGATATCCAACAAATTATCAAACTCTGTTAGTCTGAAGTTTGCTTTTGAATAACTATCACAATGGAAACATGCTATAGAAAAATTTATTTCAGGTAAATAATTAAGTTAATGTGATGACAAATATCATCAGTGATGACTACTGATCTCTTAGTATATGCTAAGACTTCAAGAAGTTATCACAGAGACTTCCCTGGTGGCTCAGTGGCTGAGAGTCCACCTGCCAATGCAGGGGACACGGGTTCGAGCCCTGGTCCGGAAGGATCCCACATGCCGCGGGGCAACTGAGCCTGTGCGCCACAGCTGCTGAGCCTGTGCTCTAGAGCCCACGAGCCACAACTACTGAGCCCGTGTGCCACAACTACTGAAGCCCATGCACCTAGAGCCCCGTGCTCTGCAACAGGAGGGGCCCCCCCGCAATGAGAAGGCCGCGCACCACACCGAATAGCCCCCGCTCGCTACAACTAGAGGGAGCCCATGCGCAGCAATGAGTACCCAATGCAGCCAAAAATTAATTAATTAAAAAAAAATTTTTTTTTTTAATTATCACATTTAATGACTGCAACAATCCTATGAGAGATATGTCATTATCTCCCCTTTGAAAGACGAGGAAAAGAGCTTCGTAGAATTAACAAGGAAACAAGCCTATGTTTGTTAGGGACAGTATTTGGTTTTGAATCAGGTTTGTTTGGGTCAAAGTCTCTGTTCCTAGTCATTAGCTAGAACACTTATAGTAAACCAAATGCAGCTACTAAAAGTCAATGGCACAAAGAACATTGCCTGACCCAAGCTCAGTTTCTGTAAGACAACCAAAGAGACGATCTTTGAGTCTGCTTTTCAGCAGTGAGTGGGAGAGGAGCATTGCAGGCATCTGTCCTTCTCTAAAGCACAGCTCACAGACCCAGCTGGCGACTTACCCAGACTGCTTTGCAGCAGCTGCCTGACCAAACCTGAACACTGGCACCCACTATCCCCTGGATCACGCTACTCTTACTGTCCTCCTTCACCACCTCTCCCTTTATAGACATATCTGTTTAGGGTGCTTTGATAGGTCACCATTTTCCTTCTTCCTGCAACATCAGCACTCCAAGAAAACAGCTTGGAAGTCTCGTTATTCCTGTAATATATTTACTGTTGCTCCAAGGGTCACTTTCTGGTGAGATATCTGAATAAGTATTTTGAAATGCACCAGGATCTCAATGAAAACATAATTTCAGAAGCACATATCACTGTAATCCCTCCACACCTTACCTCACAGCACAGAGGCCTTGTAGCCAGGACTGGACAGCACACTGTTTACTCCTCCACTTCTAAGACCCCCTCCCTGCCTGTCCTACTAGGGAGCTAATAATATAGGGAGGTGACTAAAACAGAAATTGGAAATGCTCCGATGATTCCAAACCTATCAGTGTTTTTACCTCTGTAAAGGCTTTTCAAAATGAATCTTTCAGAAGTTCAGTGAAATATTCTGAGGCAAGGGAGGGGAGCATATATCTCAATTTCATTTTGAACTGAAGAGTGAGTTTGCTGTTCATTCTAAAAGTTACTTTCTCTAAATTACCTAATATCTCTTCTGCTTGGCAGCCCAGCGTTTACTGCATGTATTCTATACATTAAGTGTTGCAATCCTTTGTAATTCTAGAGAATAACAAAATATCAGCTTATACCACTTGGTAGCTAAATGAACAGTAGGACATCTTCTCATTCTGTATTGAAAGTGAGATTAATACAGAGTTCAGAGCAATTGACTTGTCACTCATTCAGTCATTTATAGTGTACTCATTATACCTTTCATCTTTTGGAGAAGGGTAAAAATAAAAGTACCTTTACATGCAGCCCTAAAGGAAGGTATGGGGTCATTTATCATTCCGATTATGACCTTCTTAAAATGGTGCATGTGGAGGAGGGAACAAGACTGTAATCAAAAACACATACAAATGCCATAAGGACCAACACGCCCATATCTCTTAGCATCATTAAAACTGGATGCGTAAAACATATGTATACTCTGCTAATATGGCTTTCTGCTGGAGAAGAGATTCTGGAGAAGAACATGAGGTGGCTGGTGAAAAGATGCATATGGACCAATGTTAGAGATCCTAACCCAGAGATAGGATAAAGTTAGGTTTCTTTCTTACTGAATGGAAAGGAATTCGAGAAGCTTTTAACTTCCCAATACCTCTTATGGAGAGGAGACCCCCTTCAGCTTCATTGATTCACTTCATCATACTGATGACGATTTTTAGAAGCAACTGGGAAAATAGATACAAGAAATAAAAGTACATGTCCCTGAGGAACAGAGGTCAGAAATCATTTGTTTAAAGCCGTGATAAAGGGCTTCCACTTTCAGGAATATGGAGGAGACATGTTTTTCCCTACTCCTCACATTAAGTGAAACCTTGGACATTATGACTCTGAAAGGTGGAATGAAAGGGAAATGACCTAGAGACATGGGGACCTGAGCAATAACATGGTGATGAGTTCATTGGATTTTTTTTTTTTTTTTTTTTTTTGCCTCATACATTCCACACTTCTTGATGACGAAACCTGGTAACCCAGAAACACTAACATGTGCAGACAAAAAAAAACCAACAAAATCCAGCTCCCTCCAGCCAAAGGACAAGGAAAAAGGCAGCCTAGCAAGACAGAAAGCTCTTAGGCAATAATCATCCTACTCCAGCCAAACACCACAGAAAAAAGATGGTGATCCAACCCCAGCCATGTCAGCAAAGCCCAAGTGAGGAGTTAGACTTCTTCCCTCACTGGGCTGTAATAAGGTGTCTCAACCTTCCCACCTGAAAAGGGTGGTGTCAAAGAAACTAAATAGGGAGCCTAGATGTTCGTCCCCACTGGGTGTGGTGTCAGAAGAGGCCTAGTAGACGGTCAGGATTTTCACCACCCACCAACAATCATGAGCCTGCCTCCTCGATGTGATGTCAGTAGCGGTCACATGGGGAGCAGGAATGAGGTACTGCTGGAGAGGTATCAGTGGAAACCTAGTGAGGAGCTTGAATGCTCATCCCAACCCAGAAGTAATGAGGAACCCCTCCCTCAAGTGTCAATGGAGGCTGAGTGTGGAACCTGAACTTCTATCCCCACCTGGCAGTAATGAGGCAATATCCCTCCCACCTCTTGCCATAGCAGTGTCAGAAAATCCAGCTAAAGCAGAAGGCTTAAATAAGATCCAGACTCTCATAACATTAATACCCCAAATGTCCAGATTTCAATCAAAGGTCACGCATCATACCAAGAAACAGGAAGATCTCAAACTGAATAATAAAAGACAATGAATTGATGCTAACACAAAGATGTTAGAGCTATCATAATTATCTGACAAAGATTTTGAAGCAGCCATCATAAAAATGTTCTAATGAGCAATTAGAAACATCTTAAAACAAATTTTAAAATATGACATCAGACTGTACTACAAAGCTATAGTAATCAAAACGGTATGGTACTGGCACAAAAATAGACACATAGATCAATGGAACAGAAAAGAGAGCCCAGAAATAAACCCACACACTTATGATCAATTAATCTATGACAAACGAGGCAAGAATATACAATGGGGAATAGAAAGTCTCTTCAGTAAGTGGTGCTGGGGGTCCCCGTGGCAGAGAGCAGGGTGAGAGGCCAACCGTGGCTTTCTCCCTAGGCCCTCCAGAGCCCCTGGCCTTGGGGCCAGCAGGTGAGCTGGGGGGTCTGGAGACAGGCTAAGGGCTGTGTCCCACGGAGCCCCGGAGCCCTCACCATGGCCACCCACCAGCTGGGCCCAGGCTTTGAGGCAGCAGTGAACCCCTCCCCCCATCCCCGCCTCTGCGACCTCATGGCAGCAACATCTCCATGGGTCGTGGTCCATGGAGGCCTCAGCAAGTGAAGGATATGCACACTGCCATTCAGGCTTGTCAGCTCCCCCATCTCAGCTGCCCTCTGCTTCCTGCATCTCTCCAGTCTCCTAAATAACCACCACCACTTGCCCTAGAAATGGAATCTGGGCTTGGACCCAGCTGATTTGATTTGAGCTTTAAGCTCCCAAGTCCTCCGGCCCATCAGCCATCCCCGAGAGACTGAGGTTGACACCCAAGGAGACACCCACTCCACATCCCTGGTACGATGTCTGAGAAGCTACTATCTGGATTTGGAGTCAAGACGACCCTCACCCTTGATTCACGTGTTCCTCGATGTGTCTGGCACAGACAGCCAGCCACTGTTCTAAAGATGACTTCCTTTTATTAATCTTCCTTTGAGAGCAAGAGGCTAATAAGAGAAGGAACTTGCAGAGCACTCTTCTAAAAAGTCAGAAAGAAACAAGAACACAGCCAGAAAAAATCGGGACTTAATAAATAACAAGCAAAGGAAATCATCAACAAACGAAAAGAGAACCTACAGAATGGGAGAAAATATTTGCAAACAATGGAACCAACAAGGGATTAATTTCCAAAATATACAGACAGCTCATACAGCTCAATATCAAAAAAACAAACAACCCAATCCAAAATTGGGCAGAAAATCTAAACAGACATTTCTCCAAAGAAGACATGCAGATGGCCAATAGGCGCATGAAATGATGCTCAACATCGCTAATTATTAGAAAATGCAAATGAAAACTGCAATGATGTACCACGTCACACCGGTCAGAATGGCCATCATCAAAAAGTCGAGAAATAATAAATGCTGGAGAGGGTGTGGAGAAATGGGAACCCTCCTACACTGTTGGTGGGAATGTAAATTGGTACAGCCACTATGGAGAACAGTATGGAGGTTCCTTAAGAAACTAAAAACAGAATTAACACATATGATCCAGCAATCCTACTCCTGAGCATATATCTGGAGAAAACCATACTTCGAAAAGACACATGCACCCCAATGTTCACTGCAGCACTATTTACAATAGCCAAGACATGGTAGTGACCCAAGTGTCCATCAACAGATGAATGGATAAAGATGTGGAAGATATGTATACATATATATATATATATATATATATATATATCTCCACAATGGAATATCACTCAGCCATAAAAAAGAATGAAATAATGCCACTTTCAGCAGCATGGATGGACCTAGCGATTATCATAATAAGTGAAGTAAGTCAGATGGAGAAAGTCAAATATCATATGATATCTCTTATATATGGAATCTAAAACAATGATACAAATGAACTTATTTACAAGACAAATAGACTCACAGACATAGAAAACAAACGTATGGTTACTAAATGGAAAGGAGAGGGGAGGGATAAATTAGGAGTTTGGGATTAAAATATACACACTACTATATATAAAATAGATAACCAACAAGAACCTACTGTATAGCACAAGGAACTATACTCAATATCTTGTAATAAGCTATAATGGAAAAGAATCTGAAAGTTATACATATATATGTATAACTGAATCACTTTGCTTTACATCTGAAACTAACACAACATTGTAAATCAACTATATTTAAATAAAAATTTAAAAAATAATTTTTAAAAAGTGGTGCTGGGAAAACTGGAACAGCTACATATGAAACAATGTAATTAGAACATTTTCTCACACCATATAGAAAAATAAACTCAAAATAGATTAAAGACCTAAATATAAGACTGGAAAGCACAAATCTTCTAGAAGAAAACATAGGCAGAACATTCTTTGACATAAATTGTAGCAATATTTTTTTGGATCTGTCTCCTAAGCCAAAGGAAGCAAAAGCAAAACTAAACAAATGGGACCTAATTAAACTTAAAAGCTTTTGCATAGCAAAGGAAACCATCAACAAAACAAAAAGGCAACCTACTGAATGAGTGAAAAATATTTGCAAATAATATAACTAATAACAGGTTAATATCCAAAATATATAAACAGCTCATACAACCTAATATAAAAAAAAAAAAAACCTGATTAAGACATGGGCAGAAGACATGAATAGACATTTTCCAAAGAAGACATACAGATGGCCAACAAGCACATGGAAAGATGCTCAACATCTCTAATCATCAGGGAAATGCAAATCAAAATCACAGTGAGATATCACTTCACATCTGTCAGAATGTTACTTGTGTTCTTTTTGAACACAAATATGTGTTCAGTGTGGAGAAAAGGGAACCCTTGTACACTGTTGGTGGGAATGTAAGTTGGTGCAACCACTATGGAAAACAGTATGGAAGTAGGACTAAAAGTAGGACTGCATATGATCCAGCAATTCCATACTTCTGGGTACAGATCCCAAAAAAACGAAAACACTCATCTGAAATAATACATGCATCCCAATGTTCATAGCAGCATTATTTACAATAGCCAAGATATGGAAGCAACCTAAGTGCCCATCAACAGATGAATGGATAAGAAAGATATGGTGAGTGTGTGTGTGTGTGTGTGTGTGTGTATATATATATATATATATATATACACACACACACACACACACACACACACACACACACACAAACAATGGAATACCACTCAGCCATCAAAAAGAATGAAATTTTGCCATTTACAATAACATGGATGGACCTAGAGAGTATTATGCTTAGTGAAATGTCAGAGAAAGACAAATAGTCTGATATCATTTATATGTGGAATCTAAAACACAAAAAAATAATATAACAAAAAAGAAACAAACTCACAGATATAGAAAACATACTAGAGGGAAGGGGGGAGGGGCAGATAGAGGTCGGGGATTAAGAGGTACAAACTACTACGTATAAAATAAGCTATAATGATATATTGTACAGCACAGGGAATATAGCTAATAGTTTATACTATAAACGAAGTATCATCCATAAAAATTTCAAATCACTACATTGTATACCTGAGACTAATATAATATTGTAAATCAACTATACCTCAATAAAAAAATAGAGAATCTCAGCAAAGAAACAGAAGACTTAAGAAGAACCAAATAGAAATTTTAGAACTGCAAAATACAATAACCAAAATAAGAAAGTCAATGGAAGGGCTCAACATCAGAATGAAGGGGAAAGAGGAAAGAATCAATGAACTGAAGATAAGACAGTATAAATTATCCAATTGGAACAACAGAGAAAATAGACTAAAAAAAAAAAAAAATGAAAAGATCCTCGAGGAGCTGTGAGTCTAAAACAAAAAATCTAATATTCATGTTAACAGAATCCCAGAAGGACAGGAGAAAATGGACAGGAATGAAAAAGTACCCAAAGAAATAATAGCTGAAAACCTCCATAATTTGGCAAAAAACAGAAAACTATAGATTCAAGAACTTGAGGGGTTTCCCTGGTGGCACAGTGGTTAAGAATCCGCCTGCCAATGGAGGGGACACGGGTTCGAGCCCTGGTCTGGGAAGATCCCACATGTCGCAGAGCAACTAAGCCCATGCACCACAACTACTGAGCCTGCGCTCTAGAGCCCGCGAGCCACAACTACTGAAGCCCGTGTGCCTAGAGCCCATGCTCTGCAACAAGAGAAGCCACTGCAATGAGAAGCCTGCACACTGCAACAGAGAGAAGCCCCCGCTCACCACAACTAGAGAAAGCCCGTGAGCAGCAAGGAAGACTCAACACAGCCAAAAATTAATTAATTAATTAATTTTTTTTTTAAAAAAAGGATTTGAGTGAATCCCAAACTGGATAAACTCAAATTCACACCAGGATGCAGCATAGTCTAACTTCTAAACCTTAAAGACAAAGAAAGATCTTGAAAGCAGCAAAAAAAGAAATGATTCACTAACTATAGGGGAAAAACAATTCGAATGACAGTGGATTTTTCAGTAAAATATATGGGGGCCAAAAATAAGTGGCACATTTTTCAAATACTGAAAGAAAAGAATTGTCAACACAGAATGCTATACTGAACAAAAATATCTTTCAGGAATGAAGAGAAAATCAAGACATTCTTAGATGAAGGAAAACTAAGAGAATTTGTCATCAGATAACTTACCCTAAAAAATGGCTGAAGGAAGTTCTCTAAATAGAAAGGAAACAATAAAAGAAAGAACTATAAAATATCAAGAAAAATGAAAGAACACAGCAAGCAGAAGTATGAGTAAAAACAATAGACTGTCCTCTTCATTATGTTTGACGGTGCAAGCAAAAATAATAACACAGTGTAATGTGATTCTAAATATACGTGGAGTTCTGTTTTTCAGTTCCACATATAAGGAGCTTGGAATTCACCACTCCATCCTAAAAACAAGTAAAAAGCTGAACAGACTGAAAAAATCAATAACCCTTCTTGGGCAAATAAGAGAGTGGACAAGACAGGACAAATCACTGCTCCCAAGAAGGGAGAGACTAACAGGTGAATGCAGGGAGATGTGGCTTTCTGGAGCAGAGACTTGTGAGCAGTAACTGCCATGGGAACCAGTGCTGGGGTTGGAAAGCTGGAATTATAACTGACAAATTGCTGTGCCAACAACTCTGAGTATTAAAAACTCTAGGGGGACTCAGTCATAGAGGGAGTCACACAATATTATGAGATTTACCTCCAGGAGTTCAACCAGGTTCTCACTGTAAATATCAGAGAAAAATCCCCTTGGGCCTCTGGGAGGAGGAGGGGAAAAGGAACCACTCTGAAATATGCCAGAGCACTCTTGTCTTCTTAGCAAGTCTTGCCCTCAGAGGAAATTAGTTAAACAGAGCCTCATCTTCTGGGATATTATCAGGGCCTAACTTACCTGGGGAAGGAAAATACCCAACTCCAGCCCACACTAGCCATCCTGTCCCACCTAAGGGGGGAGAAAAAAACTGAGGAACACTTGTGAAGTTCACAGTCCAGAAGCATGGGCTCACTAAAAGACTAAAACCTAATCATAGGACTATAGAATGCTTCCCCTCTCCTCACAACTGAGGACCACATTACTAAAGATCTATTTATAGCAGTTTCTTTTACCCAGTACATCATGTCCAGCTATCAAGAAAAAAATTACAATGCATACCAAAAGGCCAAAAACACAATTTGAAGAGACAAAGCAATCATCAGAAGCAGATATGGCAGAGATGTTGTAATTATCAGACTAGAAATTTAACACAACAATGATTAATACAGTAAGGACTCTAATGGATAAAGTAGACAGCATGCAAGAAAAGATGTGTAATAATAATAGCAACAATATATTCAATTACATATGCTTATAAATATGTTTTAGGTGTGTGTGTTTTATAATACATATATATGTACATATATAATATATGTTATACATATATGTATATATAATACAAATGCTTGTTTGCTTATATATAAATAAAATGAATGACAGCAATGATACAAGGGACTAGAGAAAGGAATTAGGATTATTTTATTAATATACAGTACTGACACTACCTGTGTAGTGGTATAGTGTTGTTTGAGAGTAGACTTAGATTAGTTGTGAATGCATATTGCAAACTCTAGGTCAACCACTAAAAAAGTCAAAAAAAAAAAAAGAAGTATAACTAATATACTAAGAAAGGAGAAAAAATAAATGAAGGAAGGTAAAGAGACATTTAAAAAGACAAGGTTTCTTAACTTCAGTAGAACCTAAAACAAAGACACCAGTAGACTGAAAATATCTGTATATCCTAGAACAACTACTAAATATGTTATACAAAAAATAGACTAAAAACACTCTAAATATATTAAAATGAAATTATAAAAAATGTTCAAGTATCCATAGGAAGGTAAGGGAAAAAAAAGAGAAGCAAAAACCAAAGAGAACAAAAAGAAAGCAAAAAATAAAATGACAAACTAAGTCCTAACATACCAACAATTATATTAAATGTAAATGGTCTAAATACAAGAATTAAAAGACACAAACTGGCAAAATTGATTTAAAATTATAATCCAACTATATGCTGTCTACAAATTCACTTCAAATATAATGACATAGGCAGGCTAAAAATCAAAGGTAAAAAGATATACCATACAAATATTAATATAAGAAAAGCAGTAGTGGCTATATCAATATCAGACAAAGTAGACTTCAGAGAAAAGAAAGTGATCAGAGACAGAGAGGACATTACAGAGAGAAACATTATGTAATAATAAAAGAATCAGTCCACCAAGAAGACATAGCAATCCTAAATGTGTATGCACCAAACAACAGGGCTGCAAAATATATGAAACAAAAACTCAAGGGACTAAAAGGAAAAATAGACACGTCCACAATTATAGTTGGAGATTTCAAACCCTCTCTCTCAACAGTTGATAGAACAAGTAAACAGAAAAATCAGCAAGGATATAGAACTCAATAACACCATCAACCAATGGGATCTAACCAACATTTATAAAATAATCCATCCACTAACAGCAGAATACACATCTTTTCAAGTGTCCACAGAACATATACCAAAATAGACCATATCCTGGGCCATAAATAAACTTTGACAGATTTTTAAAAACTGAAATATTAAGGAAGGTTTTCTTCAACTGCAGCAGAATCAAACTAGAGATCAATAATAAAAAGATAACAGGAAATGTTCTAAATACTTGAATAGTCCATGGAACAAAAAAGAAGTATCAAGGAAAGTGAAAAAATACACTGAATTGAATGAAAATTAAAATATAACATATAAATATTTGTGGGATACAGCTAAAACAGCACTGAAAGAGAAATTTAGAACACCAAATGCATACATTATAAAAGAGGAAAAAAATCTCAAATCAATAATTGAAGCCTTGACTCAAAAACCTAGTAAAAGAAGAGCAAAATAAACCCAAAACAGAAATATAAAAGGAAATAATAAAGGTAAGGCTAGAAACCAATGAAATGGAAAACAGAAAAATAGAGAAAATCAATGAAACAAAGAGCTGGTTCTTTGAACAGATCAATAAAATTTACAAACCTCTTGTAAGACTAATGAAGGAAAAAAGAGAGAAGACAAAATCATCCATATCAGGAATGAAATAGGATATCACTATAGATCCTGCAGACATCAAAATTATAATAAGGGACTACTACAACCAACTCTACACATAAAAATTTAACAATGTAGATGAAATGTACCTATTTCTCAAGAAACACAAAGTACCATAACTCACCCAATATGAAATAAGTTGAATCACTCTGTAACTATTAATGACATTTAATTCATAATTTTAAACTCCCCCAAAAGAAATCTTTAAGCCCAGCTGGTTTGACACCAGTTCTACACAATCTCTTTCAAAAAGTATAAGAGAAGGAAGCACTCTCCAATTCATGCTATAAAGTTAGTATTACCTGATACCAAACAGACAAAAACAGTACCAAAAAAAAAAAAACCAAAACCAAAGGAAAAAAAAAACCCCAAAACCCTGAAAACTAATATCTCTTATGAATATACTTGCAAAAATCTTTTTTAAAATTTTTACAATGTTAGCAAATAGAATTCAGCAATATATTAAAAGAATTACATGCCATAACCAAGTGAGGTTCATTCCAGAGATGCAAACAAGGCTATTTGAATATTTAAAATTCAATGTAATCTACCATATCAACAAAATACAGAAAAAAAAATCACATAATCATATCAATTGATGCATTAAAAAATTGACAAAACTTAACACCCATTCATGATAAAAACTCTCAGACAACTACAAATAGAAGAGGATCTCCTCAAATTGTTAAATAGCATCTACAAAAATCCTAGAACTAACATACTTAATTGTGAAAGACTGAATGCTTTCTCCCTAAAATCAGGAACAAGACAAGGATGTCTGCTCTCAGCACTCTTATTCAACATTGTGCTAGAAATTCCAACTATTGCAGAAAGGCAAGAGAAAGGAAGAAAAGGCATATAGATCAGGAAGGAAAAAATAAAACTTCGTCAATAATGTAAGTATTATTGTCAACACAGAAAAACAAAAAAAAAGTAAACCAAAAAAAAAAAAAATTCTTAAAATAAGTGAGTTCATTAAAGCTACAAGGTAAACATACAAAACTCAATTGTATTTCAATATACTAGCAATAATCCGGGACAGTAAAATGTTAAATATAGTACCATATACAAATTTCAGAAAAAGTGAAATGCTTTGGTGTAATTCTAACAAAACATACACAGGACTTGTATACTGAAAACTATGAAACTGTAACGAAAGAAAGCAAAGATCTAAATAAATGGAGAGCCATGCTGTGTTCATGGATTGGAAGACTCAACACAGTATAGACATCAATCTCTCAAAATTGATGGTTTAATGCAATTCCTATTAAAATCTCTGCAAGAATTTTCATGAAGACAAGACTATTTTAAAATTTATGGAAAGCCACAGTAAACAGAATAGCTAAGACACTTTAGAAAAATACTGAACTGGAAGGAATCAGTCTACTGGATTTCAAAACTTTTTATATAGCTACAGTAATCAAGACTCTGTGGTATTAGTGGAATGATAGACACAAAGATCAATGAAACAAAATTGAAAACCGTAAGTAAATTCACATAAATATGCTCAATTGATTTTTTTATAAAGGCACAAAAGCAATTCAATAAAGCAAAAGATAGGCTTTTCAATAAATGGTGCAAGAGTATTTGTACATCCATAGGTAAAAACAAACCAAAAAACAAACAAAAAATTTGACCTAAGTCTGACACTTGATACAAAAATTGACTCAAAATGTAAAACTTTTAGAAAAAAACATAGGAGAAAATCTTTGGAATCTTAGTCTATGCAAAGCATTCTTAGACTTGACACCAGAAGTATGATCCATAAAAATCTAATTGATAAATTAGACTTCATCAAAATTGAGAACTTTTGCTCTGTGAAAGATTCTGTTTAAAAGGATGAAAAGACAAGTTACAGAATGACAGAAAATATTTGCAAACCACATGCCCAAAAAAAGACAAGTATTTCGATTTATAAAGAACTCTCAAAATTCAACAGTAAAAAATTAAAAAGTTAATTCAATTTGAAAGTGGGGAAAAGACATGAACAGACATTTCACCAAAGAGAATGTCAAATAAGCACATTAAAACATATTCAATATCATTAGCTATTAGGGAAATGCAAATTAAAACCGCAATGCAATAAATCACTCCACACCTATCAAAATGGCTAAAATAAAAATTAGTAGCAGCACTAAATGCTGGTGTCAATGCAGAGAAATTGGGTAACTCCTACATTGCTGGTGGGAATGTAAAACAATACAGCCACTGAGGGAAACAATATGACAGTTTCTTTAAAAAACTAATTATGCAACTAACAAATGACTTAGCAATTATACTCCTAGGCATTTATTTATTCCAGGGAAATGAAGTCTAATGTTCACACAAAAACCTTTAAACAAATGTTCATAGCAACTTAATTTATAATAGCCAAAAATTGGAAGTAATCTAGATATCCTTCAAAGAGTGAATCATTAAACTGTGATACATCCATACCAGGGAATACTACTCAGCAAAAAAGAAACAAACTGTTGATACACACAACAAACTGAATAAATCCCCAGAGACTAATGGAGTTATATACTATATGATTCCATTTATATAACCTTATTAAAATGAAAAAATTATAGAAATGGACAAGATTAGTGGTTGCCAGGGGTTAAGGAGGTGGAGCCAGGAGGAAAGTGGGTGTGGCTATAAAAGGGCAACACAAGAGATCTTGTGGTGATGGAACTGTTCTATATCTTGACTGTATCAGTGTCAATATCCTGGCTGTAATATTCTACCAAAGTTTTGCAAGATGTTACCATTGGGGCAAACTGATAAAGAATACACAGATTCTTCCTGTATTACTTCTTACTGATGCATGTGAATCTGCAATTATCTCAAGATAAAAAGTTTAAAATATATATACTCAAACCTTCAAATAAATTATGCCATTAAATATGGAAAAATAAAAATTTTATTTTTTAAAATATTTATTTATTTGGCTGTGTTGTTTCTTCGTTGCGGCATGCAGGGTCTTCATTGCAGCACATGGAATCTTTCGTTGCGGCGCTCGTTGGGGGATGTGGGCTCTTCACTGCAGCGCACAGGCTTCTCTCTAGTTGTGGCATGCGGGTTTTCTCTTCTTTAGTTGTGGCGCGGGCTCCAGAGCACGTGGTCTCTGTAGTTTGCAGCACACGGGCTCTCTAGTTGAGGCTCGAGAGCTCAGTAGTTGTGGCGCACAGGCTTAGTTGCCCCGCGGCATGTGGGATCTTAGTTCCCCCACCAGGGATCGAACCCGTGTCCCCTGCATTGGAAGGCGGATTCTTTGCCACTGGAACACCAGGGAAGTCCCAAAAACTAAAATTTTAAAAAGCCATGATACATTGTTTCGTGAACGAAGTGATAGCAAGGTTTCATAATTGTGCTTTAACTGTATACTAAACATAATTTCTTTAAAGTGCTATCATTATGGGAATTTTCAATTAGGACTTGGTAATACAGTTTAGCAGGAAGTTTTTTGCACATTTTGTAACATATCACAGGTAGATGACTTAGATTTCCACATTGTACTTTTATGACTAAAATACCAACATACAAAATTCACTAAATTTAAATGGAGAAATATGAGGCTTGTTTGTCTGTCTGAATGCTAGCCAAAAGCTAAAGGAAACTGCTATATTATGAATAGCAGAAACAACTTCGTTTCAGAAACTAAGTTTATTTTAGAAATTAATTTCAAGCCTGTTTAAAAACAATTGTCATTCTAATAAGAATTAAAATTCAAACCATTTTGGATGATAAATATTTAAAAGCATTTGGTCTGGAAACTAAACTGGAACAGAGCAAGGAAACTGTTAACAAATCCACTGTGGTCCACACTGCTAACCGCTGGAAAAACATCCTCGTTCTGTAACCACCACTACAGTCATAGAAACATGATATTTATTCCTGAGGATCCAATTCTTATTTCATATATCTTTTGTCTTCTTAAAAGACATCTTTAAAAGCTTTATTTTTAAAAAAATTCCTGGGCTTCCCTGGTGGCGCAGTGGTTGAGAATCTGCCTGCCAATGCAGGGGACACGGGTTCGAGCCCTGGTCTGGGAAGATCTCACATGCCGCGGAGCAACTGGGCCCGTGAGCCACAATTACTGAGCCTGCGCGTCTGGAGCCTGTGCTCCGCAACAAGAGAGGCCGCGATAGTGAGAGGCCCGCGCACCGCAATGAAGAGTGGCCCCCGCTTGCCACAACTAGAGAAAGCCCTCGCACAGAAACGAAGACCCAACACAGCCATAAATTAATTAATTAATTAATTAATTTTTTTTAAAAAATCCTTCCCTTTTTTAAAAATATTTAAATAAAAAAAAAAAATCCTCACCCAATTCCTGACGCATGAACATGTACAAACATACCTAATCTTCTCTCCTAAATCCAGACTACATGAAATCCAATAGGAAGTCCCATTTCAAGCCCAATGTCTTCCTTCTCTGCATAATTTACCCATGCGTTTATGTTTGAGATCAACCTCCTCTAATTGCCATTATTGGAAAGAAACTACACTGTTTCCCAAGGTGTATACTAAGCCTGTGCAGGGGGCACCAACAAAGTAGGGAGCATCAACCGACAGGAAAAGTGAAAGGTAGAAATCATCAAAGTTATGTATGAGGGGAAAATTAGAACTTAATTGAGCTATATGGCTTAGTACAGATCTCCTCAACTTACATTGGGGTTTCATTTCAATAAACCCATCATAAATTAAAAATACCGTAAGTTGGAAATTATTTAATACACCTAACCTTCTGGACATCATAGCTTAGCCTAGCCTACCTTAAATGTGCTCAGAACACTTAAATTAGCCTACAGTTGGGCAAGATCATCTAACACAAAGCCTATTTTATAATAAGTATTGAGGAGCTCATGTAATTTATGGTACTGAATACTGTACTGAAAGTGAAAACTAGGATGGTTGTATGGAGACAGGATGGTTATAAGTGTATGGGTTGTTTACCCTCGGGTCACCTGGCTGACGGGGAGCTGCAGCTCACTGCAGCTGCCCAGCATCACAGGAGTATCAGACCCCATACTGCTAGCCCAGGAAAAGACCAAAATTCAAAATACGGTCTCTACTGAATGCATATCGTTTTTGCACCATCATAAAGTCAAAAAATTACGAGTCGAACCATCATAAGTCAGGGACTGTCTATAGCTGTATTAATTTGCTAAGACTGCTGTAACAAAGTACCACAAACTGAATGGCTTGAACAATAGAAGTTTATCATCACAGCTCTGGAGGTTGATAGTCCAAATTCTAAGTGTCAGCAGGGTTGGTACCTTCTGAGGGCTGTGAGGAACAATCAGTTCCATGCCTCTCCCCTCGTTTCTGGTGGTTTGCTGGCAATCTTTATCATACCTTGGCTGTAGGAGCATCACCTCAACCACTGCCTTCATCTTCATAAGTTAGTCTCCCTGTGTGAGTGACTGTGTCCAAATATCCCGTTATCCAGTCATTTTGGGTTAAGGCCCACCCTAAAGACCTCATTTTAACTTGATGGCCTCTATAAAAACCCTATCTCCAAATAAGGGTACATCCTGAAACACTGGGGGTTAAGACCTCAATATAGGAATTTTGAGGGAACGAAATTCAACTCATCCCAGTAGTGTTTCATTTTAAATGACTCTGGGAGGGAAAGGGCCACCCAGATCTTCACAGTGACTATCCCTCCCCTCACCACATCTGAATGACTCCCCTTCCAAAGCTCTATTAGGCCATGGCTGTGTGTCCCTTTCTGTTATCATCTCTCATCAGCTTTGCTTGTGTTGAGCTTCTTGTCATTTTTTTCCTTAGTTTGTCCCCATTTCTAACTCTCTATGTTCTAAAACTCAGTTTCTCCCCCAGCAATGCCCTTGGTCTCATGGCCAGCCTTTGCATAAGAAATGGAAACTGGTCTATTGTTTTCACCTCTGGCTCACATGCCTTCAATTACTAAATGAAAATAGGTTGGATCTGTGTGCAAATGAAGTCACAGTCAGCCCCACAAAATGAGAGTGAGTCAGTAGCAATCCTCCTTCACAAGAAAGCTCTCAAGTGAACAGAGGGTCTCCTGACCTCAGGGCATCCCCATACTTCCCACCTACACATAAGATACAAACCAATTTTATAGTAAAAGATTATTGGAGAGAATATTCAAGTACTTTTTATCACGCCTATACTGAAAGTGACTATGAAGTGGTTCTATGTGGGAAAACATTTTAATCTGTAAAAATGTTGCATTTTATCCTGGGATCTAGTAGAAAAATCTTAAGTTTCGATATGCTAAAAAAATCATTAACTGAGAAAACGAATTATCTGATGATTGAATAATCTGAAGCAGTTAATAGGGTAAGAAAGAAAGTGTGCTATAAACTACCTTCTAGTGTTAAGTTAATCCGTAATAGAGGTCCTTTGGATGCAAGATAAAATATTGATACGTCTGGAGAAAAAGATATAGGTTTTATAGATATGATCATTTTATAAGTAAAATAGAACGAAGTACTGAGAACCCTAGTATCCATGGGTGTTTATATCAACCAGTTCAATACCTTTCATTATATACAAAACTACAGCAACAGAAGTGGTTGGATCCCTCTCATTTCCATAGTGCTTCTCCAATGTGGTACAAGGCAAATTGCAATGTGTCCTTCTTCCACTGGGCACATTTCTGTAGAGTGAATCCAGGCCAAACTATATATCATTAAAGTAGTACCTTAAAGTTGGAATGGATGTTAAAAGCTTCTTTAATCCAACCCCCAGCTCACATATGACCCAAATAATTCATACCTGCCAAAAAAGTCATCTAATGTTTGATTTCCAATCTCTGGTGATGAGGGTCACTATACCTTACCCTAAAACCCCTTCCATTTTTTATACAGTTGTGAAAATATTAATATAATATCTACTTTTTTACTCATTTAACTACTCATTCAGCTGTTTATCACTTCAACAAATATTTATTGAGAACCTATTATGAAACCAACAGGCACTACACAATGTGCTATTATAATCTTTGTGGAGGACTCAGACATTCATGAAGCGCTTTCCACAAACATCAAGCCATTTAATCCTCACAAAAACCCTGTAAATAGACTCTGATTATTAATTTGTTATTTACACTATAGATGAGAAAATTAAAGTTCAGAATTTAAGTCACATCACCAGTGAAAGAACTGAGAATCAAACTCGTAATTCTAGATAGTACTCTTTCAAATGTATAAACTAACACAAAACAAATTCATCATCCCTTCACATAACAATGCTGATATACCTAAAGATATCACAGATTCCTGTTATGTTTTCTCTTCTCCCCAGTAAACACCTCCAGATCCTCCAACGTTTCATTATACAATTTGGATTTAAGACCCTGGACATACCCAGAACCAAGCATGATAGCCCAGATGAGACAGGACCTGACCAGAAAAGGGAAAAAAACTATTGCTCACTTTGAGACACATTTTAAATATTGTAGTCTATAATCAGATCAGTTTTGGGTAACCAGGGAATACTGTTGATTTACATTGAATTTGCAGCTAATATGTACTATCAGAAACTCATATCTTCCCACTCCTTTCTCTGCCCCCTCTTAATTTTGTCTGTTATATAGTGGAATTCTGAGACCTAATCACAAGACTTTAAAGTATGTCAAACACCTACACTTAGCACAGTTACTGAGGCAGCAACCTCCACAGAGTGGAGGTCAAAAACACAAGGACTATTAGATAAAGTTGTTTAGCTTTTAATTTTATTTCACTTTTATAGGTATGTTTTATTTATTTGTGTTTTTTTCTATTTACTGGGCATACACTTCCAGATTCAAGTATTAATACTACCACTAAATAATAGCAATTCAAACCTATGCAAATACTTCACATAAACTGTTTAATTTAATCTCATTAGGACCCTGTGAAGCAATTGACGATGAAGAAACTTGGGTTCCAAGGAATTAAATGTTTGCCCAAAAGTCACCAAGAACATGCTGGAGCTGGGATTCCAACCCAGCTATATCTGACTTTGACCCAGCAGGCTGTCTCTCTGCCATGACCACCTTTTTGCCCTGAATAACTGAAAGCGTCATTTTTTGTTTGTCTTTCTTAGGATTGTTTAACTGCCAAAATGCTTTTCACATGGTAAACTACAAAATAGTGGGTTGTTTTTTCTTTTCCATTAGGAGTTTTCATCATTCTGACTTTTAGCCTAGTACTAGGCTATTATTATAGGTCCATTTTTTTTAACGCATTCCTGATTATGTGACCTTTTTCTACCTTTTACATTTGTCACTAATCAAACTCATCCTTTTTCCCTAAAACTGTTCATTGAATTTTATCCCTTACCTCATTAAGATACCATCAATGTCTCAAATGAGAAACTTCACAGTCATTACTAATTCTGCTTGCCTTCTAACCCCAACACAGAATTTTTCATCAAGACTATAGCTCTTACTTCCCAAACGTCTCTTAAATCCTTGATGCAGGCCCCAATAGTATTTTTCATGTCATATTGCACTGGGCCCTAACTGATCCACCTGCTTCTAGTCTTCCTGGCTGCATTCCACCCCACACAATGCACCAGATTTATCTTCCTAACCAAATAGCTAAGTATTTTTCAACTTTTTATAAGCTGACCCCAATCTATATTTCCTGCTGTGTATATCTCTACCCTCTGTCCCCCCATGCCCACATCTATGCTATGTGACCCACCCCTATCAAATAGCCCATGTTCTTTCACAACCTTGCTTTTATGGATGCCATTTCCTCTGTCTGGAATGAGTTTCTTGTCCTGGCAAAGACCCAGCTCCTATCACCTCCAATACACCTCCACATTCCTTCAGATAGAACTCACTGTTCTGACATTTTTGCTAACAGAACTTTTTGTACATAATTCTTATATAAACATTCATGCTTTGTTGCAATCATGTTTTCATTAACTGCCTCTCCTATGTGAATGAGTTCCTCATAAACAACCATCTCGATATTTTTGCTTATCACCTTAGTACAGTGCCAAATATTGTACATAGTAGATGTTTAATAAATATTTGCATGAAAGAATGAAAGTACTTCCTTTGAGATCTGAGCTGACTAGAAATTTTCCTGTAATACATATTGGTCTATTTAGTTACCTCCACATTTCTTCCTAATTGGTATTATTTGTTTTTGTACTGTTAGAATTTCAACTTTGAAATCTCCTGTACTTCTCAGGCTGTCTTCTCTTTTACGGTTTCAAAGACATCTTTGTTCTGAACTTTTGACCCCACAGTAAGTCATGACTGACAGACTTCTGTGCATAAGAATTTAAAAATCCTCAGAAATAGTCGATAACAATTTCCTAACTCTTTGATGAGGATTATGATTGACAACCATATGATAGGTGAGAATCTGCCCCTTTACTGAGACCTTCAGTTCCCCTCAATCATCTGGAATCCCCAAATTCTCTACAAACTCATTTGGTCTGATATCCACATCTCAGTAATGCCAAGTCAGCATTGGCACACAGATAGACAAGAAAATGTTATCTGCCCATTTTGCAAATGGGAAAATTAGACCCAGAATGACCAAGGAGACTATCTGATATAGTTAAGCAAGTAGACCCTATACTAAAAAGAAGGTCTAATAAGGCCTCTGCTCCAAAAACTGGCTCATTTCCTTCCTTACATGCTTGCATATTTCTTTGTGTTTTATTTCCCTAAGGGTTTTATAGAAATTTCTATCATTTGCAATCTGTTCTTCTTAGTTATATGAATCTATTTTCTCTTCAACCAGCATTTTTCTTTCCTTGACTTAAAAAAAGAAAATAAAGAACCAGCTTTACTAAAAACATGTTGCAGCTCTCCTACACTTCAGTAAGTACAGAAGCTAAAATTGACTTACTTTACTGCATGTTCTGTCATTCATCTAATGGTATAATCTTAGAGAATAACCTCTGGTTTGAAAATTGTAAGGGCACATCTTAAGACTGGACAAACTTAAATCTGATGTGAGTACAAGTCATGGAATTTTTTTGGCTTGGTATGTCCTTGGAAATTATCCGGGCTAACCCTTTCTTCACTAAAGGCTGGTGAAAACTGAAGCTCAGAAAGGCCAAGTGACTTTTCTGGTGTCACAGATCAAGATTATAAGCCAGTCCAAGAGCAGAACTCAACATTCCTGACTCCTTTCCCAGTGCCCTTTCTACTTTTGGCTGTTTCAAGTATGGAGACCACACCTTGTTATTACCTTGCCTAGACTCAAAGCTAAACAATGGTAATAGAATGATGGGATATGAAAGTGATTAATCCTTAAGAGAAAAGAAAGCCTTCTGATATGCTTCATACCAGTCATCACTTTGAGTATGGAAAAACACATTGGTTTCTGAACACACTGATGTCTTCAGCTCTATCATCAGAGAGCAGGATTGTTGAGGGTCTACCATATCTTAGTTATTGGGAATAGTGAACACCACGGACCTAGCTGCCTGCCTTATGGAGCAAGCCCAGACGGGAAGATAGATATTATATAAAACATTACAAACAATTAAGTAAAAACTTACAATATGCAAAGAGATGAATCAGCTGCTGTGGGAATATGTTACTGAGAGCCCCAACCTGGTCTGCGTTATCAAGAAGTATGTCCCTGAGGCACTGATGTTGAACCTGAAATCCAGAGGCTATGTAAGGGTTCCAATGGGAGTATTCCATCAGAGGGCATAGAATTAGGAAGATCAAGGGTGCAGAGAATGCTGCACGGTTGTGTTTAGAAAACTGAGAGATGTACCACAGGGCTAAGGCAAATGTAGTGACAGGAGACAGAATTAGAGACAGAAGTGTAACCAGATCACGCAGAGCTGTGTAGATCATGTTAAGGGCTTGGGAATCCATTTAGGCATTTTAAGCAGGGGAAAATGTGACCAGGTATATATTTTAAAAAGATCATTCCAGTATTATTAGGAGAATGGGTTAAAAGGATAGCATGTAGACAGACCAGGTAGGAGGTGAACACCTAGGCCAGGTGAGACATGTACATAGTCTGTACTCTAGACCTCCCAGTTTAATTCAGCAGTACTCTATTCCAATGACATAGCTTGTGTTTCTTCTTTGTCTTTTTTAATGAAAGGCAAACCAGTTAGTCAACACTGCTCTTAATAAACACAATTTTTTAAAAAGATAGCAGCCACCTAACGGATATTTTAAAACAATTATTTCTCTGTATCATTGAAGGAAGCTTTATTTGTTGCATTAGGGTTGTAATTGTAACTGTATTTGGACTAACTGCAAACATTATCATTGTAAAGAGCTTTGATTTAACCATACATTTTCAGTGCAAATAACATGAGTGAGTAATCAACTCTATCAAAGTAACAGTAAAGTGCCATCCATCGTGTTTATTTTGATTGTGCTCTATGTTAATTTTTTACTTATGGTTTTGGTATAAGTTGGATAGTATAAATGGATGGAATACATAGAATAATGCATTGACTTCATGACAGGATCCAAAAATATTCTGTCAAATCATTTTGATGATTGCTGCAATAATCAGATATCATAAACAACATGTACTTTTGGGAAAATTTACCTGAAGTAATTTTAGGTTTTCAAAAAGAATTGTTTTCTTTAATTGTTTTCTTTAATTGTTTTCTATAATTGTTTTCTATAATTGTTTTCTATAACAATTTCTATAATTGTTAAATAAATTATCTTATTTTCTTAAGGAAACCAATGGACAGTTTTCATCACCTTGTGTGATATAAGACCTAACTATAACATATAAATGAGTGCTACCATTTATTACTCTCTTTTTGACAATCTGAATTATCTTTTGGATATTACTCTGAATGATAAATCAAGTGATTTAAAAGTAGAGCTCAAAATTGGAAAATTGAACTTGTAAAGTGCTTTTATCTTAAGGAGACGATACGTTAATATACCTTGAAGTGTAAGTGCTCTAGCTTTGAGCTAACTTTATGACAACAGGTTCTTCCGTGAGTGATTTTAGACTAATACAATATACAGGTCTCGGGAATCAGGGTTAAGTATGAATTGTTTTTCATCATGAAAGCCCAACTCAGCATATACGTAAACTGTTTTACTCTGGCAAATAGTATAATACATTCAACCAACTGTCACTGAATAATGATAAGTTTTCTTTGGAGAAAGACAAATAATTTATTTCTAAGAACTATTGTTTTGTATATCGTTATTTTATCTTATTTTATTTCAACTTTTGATTTAAAAGAGAAATGGCTCTTGCTAAGACAATGTGGAATATTCATTTTTCTCCCAAGTCGGCCAGGGGTATACCAATGCTAGAATCTCTGGTTTTGAGGGGAGTAGATTTTGTTTCATTATTCTTTTAGAAAATTGAATAATTTTTCACCATTTATTCCTTTTTGAAATCCCTGGTTTTACTGACCAGTAAAGACAGCAGGTGATGATAATCCCCAGTCCCATCCCCAATATGTAGGACTGAGTAGTAAAGCAAATTCCTGCATGTCTGCTTCACGCTCCTAAAACAAAGGACCCTGAAATTAAAACAAAAAGGGGGCTTTTATATTTAATTGTATCTGTCTCTGCCAGTTCTGTTCCAACATGGACCTGTATGTGCCGTTTACTTTTAAATTCCTCACCATTTTCCTAAGTACACAAAACCTGGGGAAACAATAAAGAATCTTGCCGTATCTGTTTATTTCTTCTAGGTTGGACAAATCGAAGACTTTCTATACCAACTAGAGGATAGTTTCTTAAAAACTAAAAAACAGAGAGCTGCTCGAAGGCAAAAAAGAAAAATGAAGCGGCTTCAAACTGTGCAGCAAAGCTAGTCACTGGGGAGCAGGCGACACCACCGAGACGTTCCAGAGAAAGGGCCAATGGCATCCCGCCAGCCTGACTGTGACAGCCCAGCAACAAAGGCCTAGCGCCAAAAGAATGAGGTGGTGCTCCTCTTGGCAAAGACGGTCTACACTTCGTTAATCTCAACTGGCAGCAATAAATGTTCTCAGCAAGTTTGACCTGACTCTTGCTCGAATTCGTCTTACTTAGTTCAATAGCTTATAAAACAACCATTGCTGCCTCTTTCACCTGTCTCGCTCTTTCAACGTTGACTAAAGTATACCAGGTCTATCCAAGTCCACTTATAGTGTATGTGCATATTCATGTGTATTCATTAAGGATTAGTCACATACCATATACAGATATGGACAATATAAATGCAGATTTTTTAAATTATAAAGCAGATAATATACTTTCTCAATCCTTATAGAGATAGCCCTATGTGGTATGGCTGATATCATCAGTTATTTCACTAACATCTGTATTCTTTCCTCTGGATCCCTCATATCCCCTCCCCTTAAATGACTCAACACAAATGCGTATATTTGACAAGATAATGAGTCAAGAGCCATTACTCAAGACCTCAGTTAACACCAACAAGGAGGTTTGAAGATAAGAGTAAGAAGATGGGACCCATCTACAGAGTAAAATAAACAAGAAAATGTAAATTTTAAAAATAATGGAAAAAATAAGATCTCAGAGTACATTAATAACATGAAAAGGAAAAAAGGGAATAAAATACTTAGTGCTGAATTTTTCATTATACAGTGAGATCATAAAGGAATCAATAATTTAGCCTTACGTATATGTCAGATTTGTGTAGTCATCATTATGCAAGATATAAATATTTTGAAACTTTGAAATAAATTACGACCTTGATTTCCCTGTGGACCATCTGCTTAATTCTTACCTTTATCAAACAGTTTCCTCTTTTACCCCACTCCACCCAGAGATCATCATCGTTGCCATCATGTTCCCTCAGGTTAGTTATTAATATAACGGTAGCCAGTTAAAGACAGGGGCGTTTAAGAAACTCCTTTTTGTTTCTAGACTCACACCAGCAAGGCACCTCAGTTCTGTTCTCATAAGTACTGGAAAATCATTTCTTTCTATGGACACTTGAGTCTGTAACCAAATGTGGGAGTCTAAGACAAATGGCTCAACCTCCCATGCAGCCAGTTCTGCTGTTATCCCCTTTGACCACTGTCCAGGAACTTCCTATTAATAAATATATATATATATATTTATATCCTTATAACATTGTGTGTGTGTGTATGTATGTATATATATATATATATATATATATATATATCCTTATAACATCTCTAGGAAACAAAGCTTGTTGAGCTTTGAATTTAACTTCAGTGTTAAAATTTTATTTTCCAAAAGAATTTCTATGTTCTGTGAGTAATACTTTTTTTCTTTAATTGGGATGGAATCTTAGCACTGCCTGTTTTCTGAAAGCCCTGTTGATATTCAGTAGCTGTTCAACTGCTTTATCTTTGTTCTTCAAAAATTAGTGTTCTCTCATTCCACAGTGCTAAAAGATTATATTTGAAAATAATATAGTTACAATTATTAGATGATGGTTTCACTGTTTGACCACTTCCCCCAAATCCAATACTAAATATCCATTGGTTGTGTTTTTGGCTGGGGCTTGTTTAGGGAAAGGAAGGCAGTTCTAGTTGGTCTTAGGAAGGATGATATAAAATGGAAATCCAAAAAATTCAAAAGAAACTTTTTTTCAGAAAAAAATTAATCAACGCTCATAGCTCTTCAACAAGGCATCAAATAATTAGAATTCTTAATAGGTATAATAGCAATGTCCATAGGAATGAATTTTGCTCATTGTTTCAACATTAGTGTCAAGAGCCTTGAATAGCAATAATACAGATGAAGGATTTGTAAAGCAATATGATATTAGTTTAAAATAAAATTAATACCAGAGAAAGCAAAGTTTACAAAGTACTTTCAGAATGCTTATTTTATATCAACTTCATAAGAATTTCTTCACGTATGCATTTCCTCCCTTTGCAATTGAAGAAACCAACACCCAAAGAGGTTAATGCCTTGCTTGACTCTAAAGACTTGTTCTGTCCCATACTTGCTATTTGAAATGTGGTCCATGAACCAACAGCACCAGCATCACCAGGGAATTCATGAGGAATGCAGAATCTTAAACTCCTCCTCAAACCTACTACCTCAAAGTCTGTATTTTTAACAAGCTCCCTAGGTAATTTATATATGCCCATTAAAGTTTGAGAATTGCTCTTTTACCATATTGGAAAATATTTTCCTGTCTGTTCAAAGTTAACATGACACAGGGCCTGATGATATGCTACTCTTAGGTTCTGGTCCAAAAATATTTCCTAATATGATCATTTCTGCAAAGGTTTATGCACCAAAAGAACGAAAAATTAAAAGTTCAGTAATTATAGAAAATGTGTTTTTCCTCTGCCATTTTATTCTAAGATAGATAGGATTTTATTCTGGAACATTTCAAAAACATGAAGCAAAACAAAAGAAAGACATATGGGCCAAAAAGAAGTGGTATACACTTGATGATCAGACCAATTTAAATATTATTAATTGTATAGCTAGTCCATGACCTAAATGCCTCAATTGTTTCCTCTGTCTTCCCCTATCATTTCTCCTATGTCCCTCCATCATTTACTGACGTATCTAGATGGGAAGCAGAGCTCTGCTGATCTCTAGAGCTAGGGGCAACTTATCTTTCAAAATATCTAAACAGATTCTTTCCAACTTGTCTACATCACCGTGATCAATTCTGTCCATAAAATGTATTTGGGGAGACTGCCACTGGGTATTATTCTGTAAGAAATAGTTCAAGTTCAGAAGTCCCACCCCGAGAGGAGGAATCCCAAAGGAGGCCACCTATGATCACATGAAAATCCTGTGTATCCTGATCCATGTCTTCCTTAATGTCGGGTACTTGATCATTCTCAGTCATTCCTTCATCATCCTTCGAGACACTTTGGTATTGTTTGTATGTGTAGGGGTTCAGAATATGTCATCCTAAAATATGCTACATTGGCATATTTATTATTTTGAATTAAAGGTACTTGAGAAGCTGCCAATGCAAGAAGAACATTCTGAACTTCCTTTGTCCCCCGAAAGCAGGAAATAAATCTCCCATATGAAAGGTATCCTCTCTGTACCAGGAGGTAAAAGACATCCTTACTGCCAGAGACAGGGAAATCAGGGCCATAAAAGGCTATATTAAACAAACCTTGTTATTTCTTCACTGTTTACTAACCCCAGCCCAAACACCTCTGCCTTGGTAATTATAAACAAAGTTATTGTTTCTTTGTCTAAAAGGTACAAAAGCTTCCTGCTTTGGTCACTTCTTTGAGTCTCATATCTTTGTGAGGCTCCTGCACATACATACGTAAATTAAATGTTTTTCTCCTGCTAATCTGTCTTTTTATTACAGGTGGATCTGAACCAATAACCTAGAAGGGTAAAAGGAAAATTATTTTTCCTCCCCTACAGATGTTTTTCTCAGCTTTTCAGTTTCAAATTTTTCAAACCTATGGAAAAGTGGCAAGAATAGTACAGTATAACTGATATACCCTTGGCATAGATTTCCCCAATTATTAACATTTTGTCTCACGTGCATTTGCATTCTCTCTGCTCCTTGTCTCTCTCTCACCTTCTCCCCTTCTCTCTCTCTCTCTCTCTCTCTGTCATCAAGTAAAACACATTCCATAAAAAACCAAATTGTTTCTTTTAGTAGGATTACCTTATCATGAATACACTATGTTAATCCCCCATTTGCATGTCTACATTTAAGCTCTGCATCAAATCAGACAAGTGAGCACAGCTTCTTATAAACTGCTGGGGCAAGTGGCTATGGACAGTACACACCACACTGTCCCTGTCTTCCTCCTCCCTGCCAGCCTTTCTGGAGCATTGCTGTAATGATCACAACAGCATTCAGCAGGGGCAGGGTTCTTGAAGAAGGAAAAGTAAGTAACAAATGCTGTTTGTTACTTGCTAGCAAGGTACAGCCTCAGAACTGGTAATTCATACTTTTTTGTATCTTCAAGGATGGCCAATCTTTTTGAGAACAGATGTTGCAATTTTTGAAAACAGCCAAATTTTACGCAGAACCCAAATCGGTGACCAGAGTAGATGGTCAACTGAGTAATGTTACTCTGTGTCCAAGACTGTGTGCCTCTCTGAAGTAATGGCAGGCACAAAGGCAACTGCACTGACATAAGAAGAGCTTTCCAAGTGACTTCTCTGAAGAGAACCATGTGTACCTTGGTATCTACATGCTATTGATAGTATGTTTGTTTCTATATGCTTCTGATGGAACAGAAAATTGGATAAATTTTAAAACCTCTCTAGAAAGCAATTTGTCAGTGTGTATCATGAGCGCTAAAGATGTTTATACCCTTTGCCCCAAAAATTCTACTTTTAGGAAACTATACTAGAGGAATAACCAAATACATGTTATAAAAGTTTATATTCATTACAGGGTTATTTTAAATAGAAAAATAAAATGAACTCAACCAAAATTTCCAACATAGGTAATAGACTAAATGATTAATGACAGTCTATCCAATGCTTAACCTAATCACAGGTAAAAATTTTATCATGTTAAAAGAAAAAAAATATAAAACTATATAAGCACAATTATAACTAGGTTATAAAATATATGCATATAAAAGACTGGACGGACATACAATAAGATATTAAAAATGGTTATCTTTAGTGGAGACAGTTCTGGGTGATTTTATTATCTTTTTCTAATATTATACAATAAGTATATGTTCCTTGATAATAAGAAAAAAACCTTAAAATATGATTATTTAGTATCACTCTGCAGAGAAAGACCAATTCATATCAACTTTTCTTTGCCTGTTTACAGGAAAAAAATTATATATTCTGAAAACTTGCATCTCAGATAATTGCTGTTGCATAGACAGAGGCCAGTGGAAACATTTTATTTGCAGAATTCTTTGTGGCATAAAAATTTTTACGACTACCTCCACCAAACATCCATGGGATACACAGACCAGAAGGTCACTAAAGTAACTATTACACAGACCACCAATTATGGTGTTTTACCTGCCTTTAAAAGTAACAAAACTGGAACTTCCCTGGTGGCGCAGTGGTTAAGAATCCACCTGCCAATGCAGGGGACACGGATTTGATCCCTGGTCCGGGAAGATCCCACATGCCGTGGAACAACTGAGCCCATGCGCCACAACTACCGAGCCCGTGCTCTAGAGCCTGTGAGCCACAACTACTGAGCCCGCGTGCTGCAACTACTGAAGCCCACGTGCCTAGAGCCCATGCTCCGCAACAAGAGAAGCCACTGCAATGAGAAGTCCAGCACTGCAATGAGAAGTCCAGCACTGCAATGAGAAGTCCGGCGCCGCAACGAAGAGTAGCCCCCGCTCGCCGCAACTAGAGAAAGCCTGTGCGCAGCAACAAAGACCCAAACGCAGCCAATAATTAATTAATTAATTAATTAATAACTGATACCACATGTGAGTTGTCCCTATCTCCCTTGCTTGTGTTCCTCATAACTTTCTCCTGATTGTTTTGTTTCATTCTTTCCCTGTACTCACAGGATACAACCCTACAAAATATGAGATGATCACAGACCAAAGTCCTTTAAAACAAAATGTATTGAAAGTTAAGAGACCACTGGCAGAGCAAAGCTTTGATTTATAGTGGCTTGATTCACTGAGATGGGGTGATGGAGTCCAAGTTCAATCAGATATTTCACAAGTTGCCTGATCCACTCAGCAGTTCCCTGGGCTCTCGGGACATGGATACAAAGGACTATTGTGCAGCCTTGACAAGCAGCAGATTGTCAAGATGTAATAGAATGTAATGACACACCTGGGGCAGGCACCTATCTTTGACAAGTCATCAAAGGGAGGGAAAATCAGAAAACAGACCCAAAGAGCATATCAAAAGTTATAAATGTAAGCATATCCTGCTTGTGCCTCAATAAGAAGAAGCCAGAAACACTCAGACTGCATGACATAGAGATTAAAATTACTCTCTACGTACATTATTTAATAAATGGTATGGGAACGTGAAAATTAAATACTGGATATGCTCTTTTGTTGTGATCCTTTATTGATCCAAGGCAATGTGCAGAACTAATATGCATTAATAGTCAAGACTTTAACTTTCTTTTTAAATAAGTGTTTGGGGAAGTAGAAAGGTAAATATTCATTGAGAAATGGGAAGACTAAATCCCTGATATTGATAACAAGCCAGTCTTTCTCTAAGCCTTGTTCAGTAGGTTTACAGATATGAATAGCTAGGTCAGGCTATTCCCTAAACCAGAAGGGGAAGTTGGTGTAGTACAGCTGTTAAATGTAAAGCCCTAAGAAAAGTACCTCTCACAGGTACTGCTCAGTTCAAGTTAGCTGACGATGGTGGTAATCATGACATGGAAAGCAAAACGGGCTTTGATTTTGAAGACCAGGGTTTCAGTCCTAGCTATGTTGTAATGAGGGATAATAATTTTTTTCCCTACCTAATGAGGTCTCAGTAAGGAGCAAATAAGATAATGAAATATAAAATGATTTTTAAACACTGAAGCAATAATGCCTTTATTGACAACTCACAATAAGCTAGGCATTGCCCTCTAGTCCTCACTACAATGCTGAGACAGGAAATGTTATTATCTCCTTTTACAGATGAGTAACCTGAAGAACAGGAGGTGAAGTACTTCCTTAGAGCTAGAAAGTATCAAAGCTCGAATTCAAACCCAGGCAGCTTTACTCCAGAGTTGGGACTTGACATTGTACTTCAAGGCTTGTGGCAACCTTGTGTCAAGCAAGTCTATCAGCGCCATTTTCCTAAAGCATTTGCTCACTTCATGTCTCTGTGTCACATTTCACTAATTCTTGAAATATTTCAAACTTTCTCATTATTGTGATATTTTTTATGGTGGTCTGTGATCGGTGAGTGATCTTTGATGTCACTATTGCAAAAAGATTATGACTCACTGAAGGCTCAGATGATGGTTAGCATTTTTTAGCAATAAAGTATTTTTTAATTAAGGTATGTGTATTTTGTTTAGATGTAACGCTACTGCACACTTAATAGACTACAGTATAGTGTAAATATTACTTTTATATGCACTGGAAAACCAAAATATTTGTGTGACTCACTTTACTGCAATATTCACTTTACTGCCGTGGTCTGGAATTGAACCCAACATATCTATGAGGTGTGTTTGTATCACTTCTCTGTGATATTTCTGTTTTTAAGACCTGGTGGGGGCTTCCCTGGTGGCGCAGTGGTTGAGAATCTGCCTGCCAATGCAGGGGACACGGGTTCGAGCCCTGGTCTGGGAAGATGCCACATGCCGCGGAGCAGCTGGGCCCGTGAGCCACAATTACTGAGCCTGCGCGTCTGGAGCCTGTGCTCCGCAACAAGAGAGGCCGCGATAGTGAGAGGCCCGCGCACCGCGATGAAGAGTGCCTCTGCTTGCCGCAACTAGAGAAAGCCCTCGCACAGAAACGAAGACCCAACACAGCCAATAAATAAATAAGTAAATAAATAAATAAGTCAGGAGCTCTTTTAAAAAAAAAAAAAAAGACCTGGTGGGTCCCTGGTAACATTAGCATTATACACACTTGAGATTGCCAAAAAACAACCCCAGGAGCTCCTCCGTATTCAATACAGTAGCTGCCAGTCACATAGGACTACCAAGCCCCTGAAATGTGCCTCGTGCAACCAAATAACTAATTTTAATTTAAACTTTAAATTTTCCGACTTAACTTTTTAAAGTTCAATTTAAAAATGGACACAGTTCAGTTTTTGGAAAACTTGGAAATATATTTGGAACAATTTGGACATGAAAATCTACTTTTTAACTGTTAAATTTTATGAAATCAAAATACAGATCAAGTATACCCAAAGAAAAATTAGCATCCAAATTGAGAGATTCTGTAAGTGTAAAAAACACACCTGATTTCAAAGACTTAGTATTAGACAAGCATGTAGGGAATTCCCTGGCTGTCCAGTGGTTAGGACTCGGTGCTTTCACTGCCGTGGGCCCAGGTTCAATCCCTGGTCCAGGAACTAAGATCCCTCAAGCCTCGCAGCACAGCCAAAAAAGAAAAAAAAAAAATTGTTGTATACCTGAAACTAACACAACATTGTAAATAAACTATATTCCAATAAAAATTTTTTTAAAAAGAATCTGTACTAAAATTGAGTATTTCAGAAAAGAAATGTAAAATGTCTCAACAAATTTTCTATTAATTACATGTTGACATGATAATATTTTGGATAAAGTGATTCAAAGAAAATGTATTATTAAAAATTCATTTCACCTGTTTCTTTTGACTTTTTTTTTTTTTTTTTTTAACTGTAGCTACTAAAACACTCAAAATTGCGTATATGGCTCACATTATATTTCTATTGGCCAGCACTGGCCTGAACAATAACTCAGCTGGAATGAGGAGTTCTCCCCTTTTCCCAGCAGAAGGGGCTCAACAGGATCTTGACCTTCCTACCCTGGCTGTAAGCCCCCAAGGTTCCCAGAGGCAGAGCAAGCGGCTTTCCCAGACAATTGGCCGTGAAAGCCCTGGAGTCCAGTGGTATCCCCCCTTTGATGAGTTTGCTCTCATGTTTGCCCTATGAGAAATCAACAAGGAGGCAGGTCCTGCTCTTGGGATGTACACCCCCGGTGTGTCCAGCACAGTGCCCTACAGCCAGCGCTCCTTTCTGTGGACGTCATGTACGCCACATCTCGCCGAACCTTGCTTGAAGTTTCCCTAAGCCTTTCTAACTCATAGAGCTATAGAATTGGCTTGGCTCCTGACAAATGGTGACCATAAAGGGACCCACCTTGCCCAACAGGGATTCCTGGGATCCTAGGAAAAGACTGAACTTCCTGCTAATAGGAAGGTAGATACTCAAAGAGCACAGAAGTGTGATCTTATTGTAAATGTGACACATGTGTACTTACCACAGGAGAAGCCAAGGACATACTGGTTACATCTGTAACCAGTGTCACTCCCCTGAGTCACATTATCCCATAAAAATATAAGTGGCAGCAAAGTGAAATTCCTGTACTAAGACATAATACTGCATTTAACCCAGAATAAAGCTAAAACACAATATGATTTATATATTCCAGGGACAGGGGAATCCCTATCCACTAGCAAGCATGACAATGGGCTACCTAATGATGAGAAAATCCACCTCTGTTTAAATGCTAATTAAACATCTACTGAGAGCATCCGACTATATGACAGGAAGTGGGGTAGACATTAGCACAGTAACGTGAAATAATATAAAAAGCATTGGCTTTCTCATGATGAGATCTGTGTCTCAATCTCTTAATCTGTGGAAAAAATGATAACAATCCTCATATGGATATTGTGAGCCTTAAATTGATCATGTATTTTAATTGCCTAGACAGTGTGTGACACATAGTAAAGACTCTTTTAGTGCCCTCCCACTAAGATAGAAGAGTGAAAAACAGTCCCTGACATGAAAGAATTGATACTATAGCCAGAGAAGCAGCAGACCAGCACAGCACCCATCCTAAGACTCCCATAGCAATGCTGTAGCCCAGGTGTAATCGTGCACCTCTACAGTGGCAGGAAGAAAGGGGGGGGGGGGGCACTGATGCATGTGCCTGTGAATCCAGGACAACCAGAAAGTGGACATTCAGAGGCAAGAGGGGGCAGGAATATGACACAGAACATGTATGAAATTGAACTGATATGATCCCAGGACAAAAAGTAGGAATTGCTTCCTTGAAGATAAAATTGCTTTAAGCTTGTTTTCTTGTCATTTGCCTTTCTCATAAATGTTTAGCACAGAAAAACCAATTATTTGAGGTATTTAATGAGCTGTGTTCTAAATAATCACAATTTTAAACTAAATATGTTCATGTTTTACCAGAATTCTAGATTTTTGTAAAATAGAAACATGTCTTTCCCCTTATACTTCGCAAGTAGGCATCTTTTTTTATTATTATTATAGCTCAAAATCATAAATTTCTCCATCCCAGTCCCTTGGTTACAGAATTTTTCTCATTTTTCATGAGTTTTTATTGTTCCTGATGGGCCCCATTCTCCCAGTTCCCCCTCACTCCAATACATCTTCCACACTGAACCCACAGCAATCTTTCAGAATCCCACAAGTGCTGGTCACTGCACTGCTTCTCCCACCATCCGCAGCTCCCCATTTCTATAGAAGCCAGACCACTTGGATTGCACAGACTTCAAGACCAAGTCCTGCCTAATTTCCTGCCCCATCTCTTGAGCAGTCCTACCCTGGAACACCCCATAGTTCAGAGATGCTGGGCACCACACTTTGGCAATCTCTTGCCATCGTGACCTTGTTCTTACTCTTCCCTATACACTTTCCCTTCTCATCTACCTGGCTTTCAAAGCCTCAGCTCAAAATGTCACTTATTTTTTAAAACCTTCATCCATTCACTTCTCCTGTCTCCAACCCCCGGCGAACTATCACGCTTTTCTCAACATTTACATGACACTTTGTTCATATCACTAGCATAACTCTAGTCATATCATATTAGAATCAATTGTATACACATTATTTTTCTCAGTTACATCATGGACTTTTAAAGGAAAGGGAGATTTTTTTTATCCCTAGTTTAATGATAGGACTGGGCAAAATATCACCTTATAAAATCAGGGTAGCTAGTCAATAGCTCTTTAAAAGTGCCTAGGAGAGAGTGAATTCTCCAAAAATCTTATATAGAGAAGAAAAATAGGGGTGATGAAAGAGAAGGGGGACGTTTAGCAACTGAGTTTAGAATTCAACACAATTGGTTTTTAAGTCTAGTTCCTACAGATGAAGTAGCTATGCTGTGACCAAAGACAACCCACATTGTTTCTCTATCACTCACCTAATCTGCGAAACAGAAATAGAAATACTAATAGTAGATCTTACCTCCCTGGTACTGCTCCAGGAACAAATAAGTTGAAGGAGTGCCTGTAAAATTCCAATTTTGAACTGAGTCCAAGGTCACTCCGTTTTTAAAAATGTATTTTTCAGAAAAGGAAAATTGGAAATTTGCTCTAAAATTTTTATTGAAAAAATATTCTCTTTTGTTGAATAATGATAGGAGATAAAAACATGCCACAGTTCCAACTCATCCCCCTTTGTGAATGAATTAAGCCACATCAAAATGCAATAAAAAGGGTATAAGGGGCTCCTAAGAATCATTCAAATTTTTATCATTTTCCCTCCATAAAATAAGCATTTCTGTTAAAATGATATTACATAAAAATGGGATTTTAATGTGTGAAGATTCTTTAAAATCACGAGACCACCTGGTAAAAGGGAGGTTTAAAACTATTTTTCCCTCCATAGAAATTAGAAATGAAAGAAATCAGAAATGAATTAAATTAGAAAATGCAAAATCAAAATAGCCACAAAATAAAATGTGCTCTCCAAATGTGGAAGTGTCAGGATATCCAACTCAAAGATGCCCACAGTTAAGAGTATTGGACTCTTGGTCAGCAGTGACCATGGGAATGAGAAGTTCTGCAGGAGTGGAAAGACCGCATGGGTTATGCAGGAAGGCACAACTGCAAGGGAGAGACAAAGTGACTAGAAAACAGGAATTGTGACATCATAGCACAGTCAAAAACTTTAATTACTTGCCAACAAGGTACCTGCCATGAGAAAGAGTCACAGTAGACAAAAAATACAGTAACGTTGAAAGGATGTTCACTTCAGAGGGAAATGGGCTCCTCAAAGCATAGGAAAAGGATCCTTTTGATAAATTTGTATTAATAGGCAAGCCTCAATGTCTTTTTCAAGATACGACTATAGTGATGAATAGAAAGCACTTCAAATTGTGAAGTGTTGAGATAATAAGCATAACACTTCATACATTGTATCTGTAAATATTTGGGGAATGTGAATATTTATCTTGGTCATCCCTGGAGAGCTTCAGTTTGAAAAAACAATGAAAAATGTATGTGAGAACAAAATATCCAACAAAGATTCTTCGAGGGTATAAGCTGAGCACCTTGGAGAGTATCACCTCTGTTGTCCCCTAGGACACAGCTAAGGAAATATCTTTTCTTACACCCAACGTCACCCAAGTGCACTAGAAGAACTGGGTCTCCCAAGGGACTTCATTCACTGTTAAGAGTCTTTTATAAACAAGAAAAATCTAGCTCAAAGTATTCAGTGTATTTAAGAAATCTACAGGGCTTCCCTGGTGGCGCAGTGGTTGAGAATCTGCCTGCCAATGCAGGGGACATGGGTTCGACCCCTGGTCTGGGAAGATCCCACATGCCGCGGAGCAACTAGGCCCGTGAGCTACAATTACTGAGCCTGCGCATCTGGAGCCTGTGCTCCGCAACAAGAGAGGTCGCGATAATGAGAGGCCCGCGCACCGCGATGAAGAGTGGCCCCCACTTGCCACAACTAGAGAAAGCCCTGGCACAGAAACGAAGACCCAACACAGCCATAAATAAATAAATAAATAAATAAAATAAACCCAAAGTTAAAAAAAAAAAAAAAAGAAAAAGAAATCTACAAGGTCACAAATCACTCTATTATCTCCCATTTGGCTTTTTCACCGCACTGCCAATATCAAAACTAACAACATTTTACATTTGTGATATTGTGATTCATAAGAAATATATATTTGGTCTGCATCCACATTTCCTGTCTAACAGCTCCCAAAACGCTTGGAATTTCCTAAGTGCGGAGAGTGATAAAAGTGTCTTTTGGGGGTCTTCCCTGGTGGCGCAGTGGTTGAGAATCTGCCTGCCAATGCAGGGGACACGGGTTCGAGCCCTGGTCTGGGAAGATCCCACATGCCGTGGAGCAACTAGGCCCATGAGCCACAACTACTGAGCCTGCGCGTCTGGAGCCTGTGCTCCGCAACAAGAGAGGCCGCGATAGTGAGAGGCCCGCGCACCGCGATGAAGAGTGGCCCCCGCTTGCCGCAACTAGAGAAAGCCCTCGCACAGAAACGAAGACCCAACGCAGCCAAAAATTAAAAAAATAATAAATAAATAATTTTTTTTTTTAAAGTGTCTTTTGGAATATTAATGAGGTGACTCAGGGAAAGCACCAAAGGATGGGGGTTGATTGCCAATGGAACCAACTACGTGATTAGAGGGTTGGAACTTTTAGCACCACCCCACGACTTTCTGGGAGGGGGAAGGGACTGAAGGTTGACTCAATGGCCAATGATTATATCAATCATGCCTATGTAATGAAACTTCCATAAAAACCCAAAATGGACGTTGTTAGAAGAGCTATGGGGTTGATGTACACGTGAAGGTCGGGGAGAGTGGTGAGCCTGGAGAGAGCACGGAAGCTCCACACCCTTTCCCCATACCTTGCCCTAAGCACCTCTTCCTTCTGGCTCCTCCTGAGTTACAGCCTTTGATAATAAACCCATAACCTAGTAAATTCTGTAAGCCACTCTAGCAAATTAATCAAACCCAAGGAGGGAATCTTGAGAAACTCTGATATATAACCAGTTGGTCAGAAGTACAGGTAACAATCTCAGGCTTGTGACTGGCATCTGAAGATATGGTGGGTAAGGGGCAGTCTCCTAGGACTGAATGCTTCACCTGTGGAGTCTGATTCCATCTCCAGGTACATAGTGTCAGAATTCAGTTAAATTGGAGGACACCCAGCTGGTGTCTGGAGCACTGTTTGTTGCTGTGGGGAACTCTCCCCTCCATACATGTCGAAACTGGTCTCAGAACACCATTTTAACAAATATTAAATTTTCAAATAAAAGCTGGTCGTAGTTCCCAAAGCACGTTCATACACATTAGCTCCTTTGATCTTCAACACAGCCCCATGCAATAGGTAGTGCAGTTACTTGCTGGATGAGAAAACGAAGTCTCGGAGAAAGAAGGTCAAACTCCTAGAAAGCGGCACACTGAAGATAAAAATCCAAGTCTTCTGGGTCCAAACCTACTGCACCTCCCACTTCCATTTTAAATTGCATAACGAACATGAGGATGGTTCAAATCTCTGAGAAAGAACAAAACCTTTGACAAGTGCTCCTAAATTTTTTCAGAGCCCTTTGGAGGAGTCAGTGCCCTGTTTTAATCCCTGGGAGGGGAAGAGACTGGTGGGCTGAACTCCGCGAAGCGTCAGCAGCAGGCTCAGGCTGAGACCAGGGTGCCACGCGCCAAGCGCAGATTAAACATCCAAATCGGAAAAAGAACAGCTGTAGCCCCTTTACACTGCGGTTTTAAAATTCTGAGCATATAAAGAACTATAAAAATCACAAGTAGGCTCTGGATCATAACAGGTGAATAGGGATTTATAATCCTTAAACTGCAAGGAGAATGGCTTACATTTGTACCATTTCCTATTTTGATTACAAGCATTGTCCTGAGAGCAGATTCACGTTGTGCCTTTTCTGATTCATTTTGCAATCCATCACAAAGAGAAACAGAATGATGACGCCGCTATACATTCTTACATTCTTTGAAAGACAATAAAAGCCTGTGTAACTTCAGGCCTCTTTTTTTTTTTTTTTTTTGCTTGTTTGTCATAACTTGATTGGGCAGTTTGTTTTCTATTGTGGCCTGTTAGCTACCTCATTAATCTAGAAGGGTGAGATGGTCTGGACAATGAGCTTCTGGAAATTTTTAAAGGTTAAAGCAAAAAGCCTGCTACTCAGTGCTTTTCATGAACTAGCTGGGATATTAAATTCTGATATCTTGTTCCAGGGTCCCAGACTGTTTCATAAGAAATGGCACAAAGCAAGCCTCTTCCCGAATTGTTTTAAAATGACATTCTTCTTCTAATGTTTTCTGGCCCTATGTAGTTTATATGTCAGTAAGCCTGGTGGAAATGTGTACCCTCCCTTCCCTATAAAACTCTCCTACAACAGAATGGCCTTTATTCCTCAGGAGGGACTTTTTTTCAGCTCAGTCTGTTTTCCTTTGTATTATAGAAACGTCTATAAAATTGATAAGAACCTCTACAGCAACCAAATTCTCTATTTTTCTAGAAATTCATGAAATACAGTGTGAAGATACTGAAGCTCATATGCAAAGAAACAAATGCAAAAGTTTTAGAACCAGTGCGTCTGGGCTCTAGCCTGGCTATTAAGTATTATGGCCTATAGTAGAGCCATCACAGTGTGCACCTACCTGTATTATCGTGCTATACGTGTGACCATCTGTAAAACTATAGCTGCACCAATGCAAGAAAAATGAAAAAAAGAAAGACACGGATTACGTTACAATTTTTCAGATGTTACTCAAATCCCCCAGTTGGGTAAATGCAGGAAGTACATAAAAATCCAGTAATTTCTAAATTAAAAAGGAAACATTCATTTTTCTTCTCTGTGTTATTTTTTTCACTCTTGATCCAGCTAGATTGCCTAGCCTTTTATAGCATAGAAAATCTATGGAGCATTAGAAATTGGTAACATGCCCCCAGCTGACCTAACGTTATGGAATTGCACCCCTATCCCTATCACATATATCATACTCCAACTTCACCTAGGTGGCTTTGTACACAGGTGACAGTTGGGATCTGTGGGGATTTTCCCCTGGGAGGCTGCAAAGCTTGGGGTAAATTATGTCACATGTGGCTTATCTAGGAGCTCTTGAAAACATTTCCACACAGTGCTTTATGATGGATATGGAAGCCTCAGGAATTCCAGTTGGATATATAAACAGCCTCTTGTTTGTTATTCTAATTGTGGTCATTATACAAATGTAAATGAAATGTACACTCTGCTCTTCATTTGCATGTAAATTTAGCAAGCAGTATTTGAAAAAAAGTCTTGTCACCCACTTCTTTTACCAATCACTACTCTTCTCAGACAATAAATTAACTAACTCATTCATTCAACCATTCATTTATTCCACAGACATTTACTCTACTATGCACTAGACAGTGTGAGAGGGTAACAGGCATGGGATATACAAAAATGATAAAGAGATAGTCCCTTCCCTCAAAGAGCATATGTCTAGTGGGGAGAGAAGTAGATAAATTACAAGCACTGTTTGTTAAGTGGTGGAATTTGGGTACAAATAAAATTCTGTATCAGGAGACCCAAGCAGGCAGGTTTAACAGAGACAGTATTTGAGTTGGATTTTGAGGAATGAGTAGGACATTTCCAAATGGAGACAGCGCAAAGGACATACTTGATAGAGGAAAGAATAAAGGCATAGAAACAATGTGTGTCAAGAGAATGCACGGGGGACATCCCTGGTGGCGCAGTGGTTAAGAATCCGCCTGCCAATGCAGGGGACATGGGTTCCAACCCTGGTCCGGGAGGATCCCACATGCCATGGAGCAGCTAGACCCGTGAGCCACAACTACTGAGCCTGCACTCTAGAGCCCATGAGCCACAACTACTGAGCCCACATGCCACAACTACTGAAGTCCATGCGCCTAGAGCCTGGGCTCTGCAACAAGAGAAGACACCACAATAAGAAGCCCATGCACCGCAACTAAGAGTAGCCTCCGCTCGCCGCAACTAGAGAAAAGCCCACGCACAGCAACAAAGACCCAACGCAGCCATAAATAAATAAATAAATAAATAGAATGCAGCGTTAGTTCTGGCCACAGCAAAATTAAGTAAAATTAAAATGAATTAAGTTAAAATTAATTAAGTAGGGGCAATCTACTTCCCTTTGCTGCTCCTTCTCCAAATCACGTGACACAGGGACATTCCAATACAAATAATTTGGGACTCTGCTTCTGTTCTTCTCCATTCTCATGAACAAAGATAAGATTTTGTTAGTAACAATCACAAAGACAGCAACTAAATTGGGTCCTGTGCTCTTTCGCATCACTGTCTCCCTTGATCTCATAGGTCCTAGGAAATAATCAGACCAGGCTTACTGAGACTCGCCGTCTGACTAAGGCCTACTTGGAATTGGGAATAGATGTTTGCGCCAGGGCATGAGAAGTTTTCAAGGGGGTCGGTCAAGATTTCAAACCAGAGTGTCCTCAGCTGTGCCGCTGTATTGCAGGGACTGGCTGAGCACATGGTCCCTGCCTTCTCAGGGCTGCAGCGGGGCTGTACCACGAGGTGGGAGACAAGGCGACTTCTCAAGGAGTTGGCTACTGCCGCAGCAATGAAGTGGTACAGGGACTATATTTTCTGAAGATAAAATGAAAACATATGGTCTGGTAACTAGCACCTAGTATCTGAAGGCAAGACCATCTTGAAAAACTGCCAAGACGGAAGGGCGCCGCAACCATTGCTCTGAGGGGGAGTTGTTCTTTATACCATTTCTGTCCAGTAACAATATGAGTCACAACATGAACCACGTGTAATTTTCAACTTTCTTACAGCTGCATTAAAAAAACTAAAAAAAAGGTAAAATTCATTTTAATAATATATTTTATTTAACCTAATCTGTCCAAAATATTATAATTCTAAATTGTTAACAGTATTTTTAGAGTATTAGGATATTTTACTTTTTTTGTTCATACTAAGTCTTTGACATCCAGTATGTATTTTCCACTGACAGCCCATCTCACTTCAGACTAGCCACACTGCAAGCGCCCAACAGCCATGAGTGTCTTAGCAGCTATGATGTTGGACAGCACAGCTCTACACCAAAGGCGCTAGCTGTCTGTGGTCCTCCATTCCCTGCACACTCTGTATTGATAGTAATACCCAAATAACCAAAGCATGAGCTAGGGTTAATCAAGACTCTGGCTGAGGACATATAGTAACTATCCTTGGTTCTTTTATTCATTCATTCATTTATTCACTTAATAAACATTGGCTCAGCAACTGTTATTGTGTGCCAAGTTAAGTGCTTCTTGTGGAAACACAAAATGAAATAAGAGGTCTCTGCTTTGAGAGTCTAGTTGAGAAGAAACAAGTAAAACAATAATGGTGCAATGCCTTGAATTCTTTTCCAGTGTGTGCACAGGGAGCCTTGGGAACCCAGGGGCAAGTCAGGGAATGAACAAGGAAGAAAGGAGAGCTGAGGAACCATTCAGAGCACTGCAGGACTAATCCAAGTTTACTGGACAGTTGTAAAGTGAAAGGAAAAAGATTCCTTGGAAGAGAAAGGGAACAGGTACAAAGACCTAAGGCACCACTCCACAGAAATCAAAAGTATAATCTGTAATAAGGAGGTTCCAGGGATGTCAGAGAACGTGTCAGGAAAGCTTGTGTGTCTGTTGCATACACCCCAACATAGCTTGGCACGGCATGGAACCAGAGAACCTGCAAGCATCCGACACCTAGTTTGGAGTCTTCTGATAAGTTCCAGGCAACTCCCTGCAACTTGTTTTTAGATAGGGCCAGTAGATGTCTGTTATCAACATTCCAGAACCAAACTAAAAATCCAACAAATTATGCTGCAAATGTATATGCTAGATATGAATGTAAGGTTCTGTCATAGTTATTCAAACTTACAATATTTTCAGAGCGTAGGCTAGGCACTTAAGGTCAGGATGTCCTGCTTATAAAAAAGTTTTTTACCAATTCAGAGAACTCTTTGCTAAAATATTTTCAGCAACAGTAGCAGGATTACATTTCCCTGGGTTGAGTCCCTTTAAGACGACAGACAAGGTCCCTCCCTTGCCTACACTGCCACCTTCATCCCCAACCTGACACTCACTCAATCCACTGCACTCCAGTCATAGGAAATGACCTGTGGTTTCTGAAACACAGAGCTGCAGTCACTCTCAATTGCAGACCTTTGCACATATGACTCCCAGAGTGCACTAATTTCTACCTGACCGACTGCTTAAAACTCAGCTCAAAGCACAACTTCCTTGAGGAAGGCTCCCCATCGTCCCGACTCTCCATCTGGGTGGGTGCTACTCTGATGTGCTCCCACAGACCCCCGTGAATATCTCTACCATTGTTTTTTAGGCCATTTACTTGTTATCTTCTGCCACAAGACTGTTAACTCCTAGTGGACAAAGTTTTTTGTTTGTTTGTTTAATTTCTATATCCCCCACACCTATTCAATAAGTGATTGATAAAGAGACGAATGAAACAATCAATAAACCATACTGTCTTTAGAACAAAAGGATTCAGGTTGGAAAAGTTATATGTTATAAATAACTTAAATACAGAAGGCAGAGTTATGGCAAATCAATCAAATTTTTTTTTAAACAGAGTAATGCATGCTAAAGGACATAAAGAGTTGTGACTAATTTAAAGGGAGACAGATTTTGCCTCAAGGTAGAACCTTCTAACACCTAGGGCTGTCCCACAGAAGAATGCTCCCTCTGGGGGTAGGCAAATTATGTCTTTGGGCCAAATTTAGGCCACCATCTGTTTTTATAAATAAAGTTTTATTGTAACACATCCACACCCATTTGTTTACATATTGTCCATAGCTGCTTTCACAGGCAAAGGCAGAGTTGAATAGTTGCAACAAAACCCAAGGACGAGGAATTCCCTGGTGGTCCGGTGCTTAGGACTCCATGCTTTCACTTCCAAGGGCACAGGTTCCATCCCTGGTCAAGGAACTAAGATCCCACAAGCCTCGTGGTGCAGTCAAAAAAGGAAAAAAGAAAAAACCCTAGGGCCTGCAAAGCCTGAAATATTTACTATCTGGCCCTTTACAGAAAAAGTTTGCTGGCCCCTGGTCTAGTAATGAGGTTGTAAGATTTCCATTGCAGGAAATACTCAAGTAGAGGCTGGGTCTGTCCAGGATGTGGAAGGAATATGGTCTTTAAAAGAGAGAATGGTTACCTTTAAATGTCCTCCCCTCTGGGCAGTTCTGTGATTATAGGCCTACTTTTCTATGACAAAAGCACATCATACTTTAACTTGTCTTTGACTGACAGCTCTATAATGGGCAGTACTGCCAGTGAAATGGAGCAGGACCTGTACCCCCCACCCCCCCACCCCGGGTTCAAATCCTGTCAGTGTCCCACCCAAGTAAAGGATGGTAACTTCAGGCTGAGCACAAGATTCCTGGAACGCCACCCTGTTACCTCACCACCAACCAATCAGAAGCAAGTCTGCACACAGTGGAAGATAATGAAGACTCTGACCCCCTCCCCAAATGATCTGCCTTTAAAAACTTTCATGGGCAAGCAGAATCTTCGGCGTTGGTTCTTGGACACAAGTCTGCCTTCTCCCCAGGTTGCCAGCCTCCTGAACTAAGCAACCTTTCCTTTCCAGCTAACACGTGTCTCTCAAGTATTGGCTTTCAAGCAGCAAACAGCCAAACCTTAGCTCAGTAATACTAGTTATAGAAGAGGAAATCATCACATATACAGCCATGGTTTAGGTAATGCACCAGACTTCCTAAATACAGTTTACACTCTTAATAATGAAGGAAATACGTTTTTGGCTTCAAGCATCACCAGGAGGCTATCATAGGAAGAAGTGAGGAAAGAGTCAAAGGAAGCCAAGGACTTAAACAGACTTAAAATGAGGCTCTCCCTCTGGACCACAGGTATTAATCAGGGGGCAGCCCTTCAGCCTTTACTGTTCTTTATGAGGCTATGTGGTCACAGTGGAAAGGAAAGGGAGCCACCTACGAGATTACCTCTTCTGCTTGCTTTATTCTATTGACTCTCCTCAGCATCATTGGAGGTCAAGTCTCCAAAGCTGCTTTTTCATCCTTTAGCAGGTTTATTTACTTGGAATGAAAAATTCTCAAACTGAAGCACTCTGGATGAAGAATTCCTTTTCAGAAATCATTCCATTTTCACATATTACAATGCCACACCATGAAATGTTTTTAATGTTGAAGTAAAGCCATGTGTGTACATTCATTTGGTGTTCACTAGGAGGGTTGAAATGTCTGCATGCTTCCATATTTTCAGTTCTAGAGGATGTACCTTTGGGCAGATTAAGGCAGGAACGGCTGCATCAGGAGAAAAGGCATTCCTGCATCCTGTTATTCTGGAGAAGGTGTTGCTGCAGGAAACTGGCCAAGGAAGGCAGGTCTGAGGGCAAGGTGCTCCCATCACCACATCAGTCAAGCTCAGCAGTCATCTCAGCACATTTCCTGCATTACCGGGTATACTGTTCTACAAATAAAGGAGGGACAGGAGCAAGTCCTAAAAACCCCCAATTTTAAAGTGGTTACATGGGCTATCCCCAAATACACTTACCATCCCCTCTTCAATGATCTCCTCACCAACTATATCAAGACTCAAAGATGAAGGCAGCTGAAAAGACCCCAAATATTTCTGGTGGAAATTATTTTCAGCTGTTTACTTTCTAGTGGTCACACTTACAGGTTTCTAGTAAATCCTCCAACTTTCCCTCCTATTTCTTCATGAAATAATTCTCTCTCTCCTCGTTTACCACAGCCTCTGTGCAAGTGAGCTGCACTCTTTCAGATTTCTGTCGACTCTTGTTATCAGTCTGAAGGAATTGGCTGCTTTAGGAGGAAAGGGAAGAAATCTCTTCAGCATTAGGTAGTATAAGGAGAGGATCATGTAAGTTATAGCTGTCTGGGGTCAACTTATGCAGATACTTAGCATTTGTTCTTTCCTTCTCCCCATCTCTCCCCCCCTGTGCTGGAAGATACCTGCTGTAATAAAAAATAGTAGAGAAAATTTGCTCCCGTAAAGTCTTATTGAAATTTTCCATTGGAAGGAGCAACTGTAGGTCAGGAGGGGAAACATTCGGTCAATGGGATTCAGAGTGACACTCCCTCTTCTGAACTCTGGTGGCACCACGGCTCAGCCAATTGGCTGAACCAGTCATTGGCAGTTATCAAATCCTGTTCTGCTCTGTTTTCTGTGTGTGTCTACCTCATCCACTCAAGGAGGGTGTAAAAATTCCTTAAAGGCAGTCTAATCCCACATACTCTCCTTTGGACCTCCAATAGCTCCTAGCACAGGGCCTTCCACCCTGAAGTCATTTGAAAAAAATTTTTTGCTGTGCTACTTCTGAAGCCTGTGAACTAGTTCGAATGCATTTTAAGAACTTTAAATACTTTTAAGGGTAACCGGAACACAGAAGAGAAGGGGGCAGATTTTAAAATCCTTCCTTACTGGGATAGGCAGAATGATATTACTCCCAAAGATAACCAAGCGAACATGTTATGCTACATGGCAAGGGGGAATTAAAGTTGCAGATGGAATTAAGGTTGCTAATCAGCTGACCTTAAAAGAGGGAGATTTTTCCTGGATTATCTAGGTGGACCCAACATAATCACAAAGGTCCTTGAAAGGGGAAGCAGGAAGCAGAAGACTTAGTGTCAGAGTGATGCTATGTGAGAAAGACTCTGCTAGCCATTGCTGGCTTAGGAGATGGAAGGAGACACAAACCAAGCAATGTGGGATGCCTGTAGAAGCTAGAAAAGACAAGAAAAATTCTCCAGGGCCTCCAGAAAGACATGCAACCCTGCTGACTCCTTGCTTTTAGCTTAGTTCTGAACAATAATAAGTTTGTGTTGTTTTTAAGCCACCAAATTTATGAAAAATTGTTGCAGAAGCCATAAAAAAACAGATTCAACTATCCCTGACTTATACAAAAGGGAGGAAAGTTTAATATTGAGGCATTTTCTTCCTGAGAGTTTCTGCCTTGAAGAGGGCCTTCAGTCCTGTTTGACCATAAAGTTTCTAAGTGATAGGGACTAAGAAGGAGTCAAGTGACTATACGGCAAAATCTTTGGCCTCCAAGGCCCTTGCATGTTTCAGGTAATACCTATTGTGGAAGGCACAGCTAGCCCTGCTCTCATATGAAATGAGCAGTTGCCTCTGTAGTGTTATTTCATGGGGAAGGATAAGGTTTCCCAACCTACTTCCCCAAAAATGTCCCTCCTCCTTCCCCACTGGGCCCTGAGAACAGGGAAAGTAGTATCGCAGCCAGTTGAACAGGGTACCATTCCTTGCTTTCTGTAAGGAAATCTTATATCTATGGATATCAAGGGTCTAGTTTTCACAATGGAAAACCACTTGCTGTAGTGCCTGCACAACAAAATGTCACTTCAAAGTGGTGTCTCCAAACCTGATAAGCATCGGATGTTGCCAACTGAGATAGGCTCAGAGCCAATGGTACTGGCTGAAAGCACAAGGGGATGCATGGAGACACAGGTATTTTCCAAGCCAGGGAGGAAAGTAGAGAGAATTGGGCTCCAAGACGATATTTGCTAATATCACAATTTTGCTTACTTTCAACACTTAAAGGGGCAAGCTCCCCAGTTCGGTCTTTAAAAGTTGATTAGCCTCGAAGGGCTGCAAAGCCTGCCTCTATTATATCCTCTGAGTGAAATAGGAACCTCCAGTGTTCTTGTAGTTGTTCAGTACTGAGGTTCAAGTCGAACACATTTATGGGAGTTGGCCTCTAGCCCACTTCTTATGAATACACACAAATGTACCTTTTATTGCTCAATAATGCTTTCCCTTTTGCAACTTTTTATGAAACACTAAAAAAAAATGGGGATTGTATTTTAATTTTTTTACAGAAGAAACCACAGAAATACCAAATCTTCCAAATGGGAACTTTTCTTGTCTGCTGCCTCAATCAAAAATTATTTGTCAAGGGACTGGTCAAAGCTTCAACATAACAACTCAAGATATTCATTTGGTCCAAATCCAACTGACTTACTCTCCAGACTGAGTTTCTGCATCCCTCTTTATGAGCCCAACCTCCTTCTCTGGGATGCTTAAGGTACAACGCAACAGCATTCATCAGCTCTATATGCCTATGGGATGTGATCCCCACCGACTCTGTTACAAATCCGCATTCTCTCATCTTGGTTCCTGTCTAGAAGAACAAGAAGCTCTTTCATACATGCACACCTTTGCATTGCCACCTCTACATCATGACTCCAGGCCTTCATGAGCCCCCACCTGGACCACTGCAAGAGTTTCCTACCTAATCACCCTACCTCCATTATCCACATTCGACAATCTGAATAAGCACACTGTCATCACATTACTCTTGAAGGAGAGATACAACCGTATTGCCCCAGCTTAGATGCTCCAATAGTTCTCCATTTTTCACCAGGTGAAGTTCAGTCTTCTCAACCTGGCATTCAACCTCATACAACCAGGCTCCGAATTCCCTTTCCAGATGTAGCTCTCACTACGCTCTTTCATGCATTCCGCGCTGCTGACAATCTGGATGGTCCGGCACTCTGCAGTGTACCCCACACATGCCTTTATTCTTGCCACTTTGAGTTCTTTGTGGCAAGCCACAGAAACTGACTTTGGCTACCTTGGGAGCAAGGGGATGGGCTGGAAGGATGTGTGGAAGTTCACAGACTCTGAAGAGCAAAGCACAGAAAGGACAGGAACTAGAGTTGTTAAGGGGGTTGCTCAGTAGTGGGAACTGTTGGACAATCTCTTCGAGGCACAGCCAAAGTGAATAAGTGAGCCCCAGATTTTTGAGTTTTTTGTTTTGTTTTGTTTTTTGCCGCTCTGCTCACATTCCAACTCCAGAGAGCATCGAATGGAACTGGCTTTGGCTGCAGGCAATCAGAGCACCTTGATAGATAATTTTACAAACACTATTCAATGGGAGAAGAGAATTCTTCAAAAGTAAGTCAGGGGCTTCCCTGGTGGCACAGTGGTTAAGAATCTGCCTGCCAACGCAGGGGACGTGGGTTCGAGCCCTGGTCCGGGAAGATCCCACATGCCGCGGAGCAACTAAGCCCCTGCACCGCAACTACTGAGCCTGCGCTCCAGAGCCCGCGAGCCACAACTCCTGAAGCCCGCGTGCCACAACTACTGAAGCCCATGTGCCTAGAGCCCGTGCTCCTCAACAAGAGAAGCCACCGTAATGAGAAGCCCGCACACTGAAACAAAGAGTAGCCCCTGCTCACTGCAACTAGAGAAAGCCCACACGCAGCCAAAAATAAATAAATAAATTTATAAAAAAAAAAAAAAGTAAGTCAGAGCTTTAGTGCCAGAAGAACAAATAATAGAGGCCCGGCAACCAAAAGCAACAAATACCTATGACACATTATCTCCACCTGGAATATTCATTTTCTACCTACCATTTTCTGCCCATTCTTCAAGACCCAGCTGAGATATCATTTTGAAGCCAGAGCCCATCTCTTCCGTTGCAAGCTCCCAGTTCAGAATGTGCTCCTCTCCTTCAGTCCTCCTTACTTTCTTCCTTCTTTCATAGTTTTTATGTTGTATCCCTTTCCTCACTAGCTTTGTAATGAGAAAAGTCACATCCCCTCTCTATGCTCCAGTTTCTGGATCTACAAAAAGGAGATAATAATAACCATTTCACATAATCATTGTGAGTAGGATTAATATCCATATGTAATGAAATTAGTTTAGTGTCTGCCATGTTGTGGTTGTTACTTTTATTAGCCTGTCATCATCATCATTATTATCAGCATTAACACTTTTAGACTGGGAACCATGATTTGTTCATCTTTATGGACCCTAGTTAAATATTTTACACACAAAACTATTTGCTACTTCTGGTGAATGAATGCCTCAATAAAGTAATCAATTAATGAAGGAAGAAAAATCTGGAAACTGAAATTGAAACTGGGATTTCAGTAGGCCTTCCCTTTCTACTTTTACCATCCAATAAGGAGACCCCAACTGTAGGAGCAAGGATTATCATAGATGTTCCAAGAAACAGATAGGAAAAGAGCCTTCCATTGAACATTCTGTGGTTCTGAGACAGTTGGAAATACAGCCCCAGTTCTGTTCTTTTGCTGTAATAGCCTCTGTCTGTAGGAGATTTTAAAATGGATAATGAAAAGAAGGAAGGAAGGAAAGAAGGAAGGCAGTGGGCAAACATTAATAAGAAGTTTAGGGTGACCCATGGGATAGGAAACAGATATCCGCCCCACCCTGACCTAGTTTACCAACTCTGACAGTGGCCCCCTTAGGAGCCATTCTTGGTGATACCCTGTGCAATAGATAGGGATGCTCCTCAGGCATCCTTATCTCCCTTGGTTACCATTATGGGTCTGTCATCTATGAATTTATCTAAATCTTCTTCAAATCTATTTGTATGTTTAGTCTTTGCCACTTTCCACTTGTATTAAAGCTTTGCTTTAAAATTTAAATTTTAACCTAGATGGCTAGGGAAAAAAGAGAAAAAAACTCATCCTTCCAACAGAGAACCGGAGAAAGTTCCATTTAAATTGTACCTGTGCCACCCACTCAACAGCCTGGGCCAGGCATTTGCCCTCCCTGCTTCACCTTGATCCATTTAAAATTGATAGAATAATCTTCAGATTAGTACATTAAAGGTTAATTAGATTTTAACTTTTTCATGCCACTCAGAATATGAAGGAGATTATATAAATATTACATCTTATTATAGTTTCTAGATAAGAAGCCTTTCTACATTTGACTAAATTTGTATCCTTCACTGATCAATTCCCTGTCCTCCATACCATCATATTTTTACACACTTTGGATAATCCCTGTATTACCACAATGTGTGGGTGTATAGATTATGCACTGTACTACTCTAGGGGGTGACATTCATATCCTGTTTATCATACATATGTCCATTCACTGTGAAAATTTCCAGACAAAATGTCAGTAAACTGTCTTGGGGAAAGGGTACCTTTTTCTACTTCACACAAAGATATTAAGAAGACATTATGGGGACTTCCCTGGTAGGCGCAGTGGTTAAGAATCCGCCTGCCAATGCAGGGGACACGGGTTCGAGCCCTAGTCCGGGAAGATCCCACATGCCGCAAAGGAACCAAGCCCGTGTATCACAGCTACTGAGCCTGTGCTCTAGAGCCTGAGAGCCACAACTACTGAGCCCGCGTGCCACAACTACTGATGCCTGTGCGCCTAGAGCCCAAGCTCCACAAGAGAAGCCACTGCAATGAGAAGCCTGCCCACCGCAACGAAGAGTAGCCCCCACTCGCCGCAGCTAGAGAAAGCCCGTGTGCAGCAACAAAGACCCAACGCAGCCAATAATTAATTAATTAATTAATTAATTAAAGGGGGAAAAAATTCATGTTAAAAAAAAAAGAAGACATTATGACTGGATTTGAGACATCACTACTATGTCTTTCCCAACTTTATCCTTGAGCCTTTTAATAAACTTCCATTTATTAGGTAGATTCAAGAGAGCTCAATGGTATTTTCAAATATAATACACATGTAGTAGTTACCTCCTGCATCGGACTTCCCACTCACTGCATACAGCCCTTTGAGCTGAGCTGTTCCTCTTGGAGCTGGTTTTTGAGGCCCAGCACTTCCTCTTCTAGACCTGGTTCTGGGTCCCTAAGATACACACTTTAATGCAGGTCTATACATTAATCAGGCTTGAACGTCTTCACTCCAGATTCCCCACGTCTGGCACAGAAATCTGTCTCAGGTTGGGTGACAGGATGCGGGCAAATCCCTGGAGTAGCATTAAATGATGTTCCGATTAACATTATCTTTTATTTTCTCCTCAAAAGTAGATGGCCCCCTGGATTTGGCTCCTTTGGGTTACTGAAGGGTATGTTTTTAACCCTTAGAGTAGAGCCAAGAAAAACATCTCTTGCTCTGTTTTTAGATTTAATATTTCCAGGTGGATTTAAGAAAACCACTATTATTTTGCTCTCGGTATACGTACGTGTGCACACACACACACATTTAGATCATCAATGTAAAACAAGGTTTAACCATTTTAACAGGAATGGTTGTCATTTCACAGATTTGGAAGCCAGAATTCTCAGGATGATGCAAGCGATCATCCATCAAGTACTTAAGTGCTCTTACCTAAAACACTGCTTTTGCTGAAACCACAGGGGAGACAAAATCTTTGCCCCAGGATGAGCATGGAAAGATGTCAAGGTACTTACTCTACTAAACCTCATTTTTCTAATCTTTAAAATGATAATAATAATAATACCTACCCCACGGACCATTAGCTGGTTGAAATAATAAACATGAGATCTTTTAAGTAGCTAATATTCAACAAATGCTTATGGAAAACCTACTGCACTAATTAAAAAGAGAAGCATTGTTCCTGTCTTCATGGAGTTTTACTTTTTATAGGGTTTTTTTTTTCCCCTCAAGAGGTTTTTGAGCAAGGGAGCAACCAATGGTGTGCCAGAGGCAGTGTGTGTTGGCTTGCAAGAGCCAATTAATAAAATATTCAGAACTAGTTGCTAAACCATTGGTAGCTTGAAATATGGGAGTATTTGCACCTCAGAAATTGCCAAGCACTATAAATCAGCCTTTCTTTCCACCCCCCCCAGAAAGCCCGTTTTGTAGCACACCGTTGAAAAATATGAAAGCATGAAAAATAATACAGCATAGTGGTTAAGAACAGGGATTTGGAATTGGGGAGAGATGGATTAAAATCCTAACTGTACAATCTACAAGCTGTAAGTCATTTAGCTACTCTAAGCCTCATTATCCTCATTCATAAATGAGGAAAATGGATTAATACTGTAATCTACGTATGTTCGTCTGCTCAGGTTGCCATTATAAACGTAGACTAGGTGGCTTAAACAACAGTTTTCTGACAGTTCTGGAGGCTAGAAGTCCAAGATCAAGTTTCTAGTATAGTCAGTTTCCGGGAAGGGCTCTTTATCTGGCTTTGCAGATGGCCACGTTCTCACTGCATCTCCACATCACCTTTCCTCGGTGTGTGGGCATGGAGAGAGAGCAAGCAAGCTCTCTAATTCCTCCTCTTATAAAGACACTAATGCTACCAGATCAAAGTCCCACCCTTAAGACTTCATTTAACCTTAATTACCTCTTTAAAGGCTCTATCTCCAAATAAAGTTACATTGGGGATAGGACATATGAATTTTGAGGGGACATAAACATTCAATCCATAACACTGTCTCAAAGGAAAATAGAATGAGACACGGTATGTAAATGCAACGCCTAGTTGCAACGCTTCTCAAGTGCTCAATAAATATTAGCTATTATTACCATTACTCATTAGAGGAGTAAGACTGGCTTTGTGGGGTGGTAGGAAGGGAGACTAGAAAGTGAAAGACTACAGTTAAGAGGATCATTAAGCAGACCGTTGGAAAATATCAGACAAAGACAGATCCCAATAAATGAAAAATTAACAAGATATAGAAATTGACTAGATATGGAGGTGATAAGAAGAAATGGTCAGAGTTAGCTCCAAGGAGCCTAGGTGGGAAGGAACTGATGGGAAAAAGACACCAGAAGATGAAAATCGGTTTTAGGAGTTTTAGGAGATGAAATGAAACAATTGAGAGTTTAAGATAATGGCCAAAAATATCCAAACTCCCCAATTTAAAATCCTGAGAGTATGTATTTATTGACCAAATATTTCTTGAGTTTTTATGCAAGACACGGACTATAAGGGATACAAAAATGGTTAGGATATGGTCCCTGTCTTTATGTGCCTATGGTCCATTATGGAAGAGGACATAAAAAGGAAATTGTCACTCAAGCTTGAAAGAGATTCAAATTAGGTGAAATAAAGTTTCAAAAAAAAGGGAGATGGCTTCTTGCTGAGGATAAATTAGCATTTCATGGAGGCAGAGGGATGGAGCATGAAGGATAGATAGGAAGGTGTGGACTTAGATAAACAGTAAGATGTGGAAGAGGGTAGAAAAAGGCTTCCTCATAGAGGCATTCCTCTAGCATAAGAAAAAGCATTGAATTGAGAAAATGTATTCAGGGGGCAGTTCAGTTCAGCCAAAGCATGGACAGCCAATTAGAGAATAGTAGGAAATCAAGTTAGAGAGGTCATCAAAGACCAAACCACAGAGGATCTTAAAATCTAGGTTAAAGAATTTGAACTTGATACAACATTGATGAAGGAAATTAAAAAAGACACAGATAAGTGGAAAGACATCCTCTGTTACTGGATTGGAAGAAGTAATATTGTTAAAATTGTCCATTACCCAAAGTGATCCACAGAGTCAATGCAATCCCTATTAAAACCCCAATCTCATTCTCTACAGAAACTGAAAATAACAATCCTAAAATTCATATGGAACCATAAAAGACCCCAAATAGCCAAAGCATCTTGAGCAAGAAAACAAAGCTGGAGCCATTTCAAAATATACTGCAAAGCTACAGTAATTGAAAGATTATGGTTCTGGCTGAAAAACACATGTGAAGAGCAATAGAATAGCGAGCTCAGCAATAAACCTATAGTCAACTGATTGTCAACAAGCGTGGCAAGAACACACAATGGGGAAAGGATAGTCTCTTCAATAAACAGTGCTGGAAAAACTGGATATCCACGTGCAAAAGAATGAGATTAGACCTTTATCTTACACGACATAAACAAATCAACTTAAAATCGATTAAAGACTTAAAAGTAAGACATGAAACCATAAAACTCATAGAAGAAAACAGGGAAAAAAAGTCTGACATTGGTCAGGGCAATAATTTTTTGGATATGACACCAAAAACACAAGCAACAAAAACAAAAATAGATAAATGGAATTTCATCAAGGTAAAAAGCTTCGCACAGCAAAGGAAACCATCAACAGAATGAAAAGCGAACTTACAGAAGGAAATATTTATAAACCATATATCTGATAAGGGGTTAATATCCATAATATATTAAGAACTCATAAAACTCAATAGCAAAAAAACCCCCAAATAACCCAATTTAAAAAATGAACAAACTATTAGATATAAAATAAGCTACAAGGATATATTGTACAACATGGGGAATATTGTCAATATTTTATAATAACTATACATGGAGTATAACCTCTAAAACTTGTGAATCACTATATTGTATACCTGTAACTTATATAATATTGTACAGCAACTATACTTCAATTTTTTTAAAAATGGATGAAGGACCAGAATAGACATTGAGAAAAAAGTGAAGTGAAGGGAAAAAGTGAAGGATGTGCCCGCTCTTCTGGCCACATTTGATGAGCTGTATGGGAAACTGCACATAAATGGCCAGGTCGCCACTTACACTTTGGATGCTCTGCTCTGCCACACCCCCAGTGACAGGAAATTCCACACGGTGCTATTAAACAAGAGGACAGTCAGTTGTCGGACCTTCCAGCCGCTCAGCCAGTCCCTGTGGGCTGAGTAACCATGGGTTCAAACTATCCGTGGGTCTGAGTTGGAGGGGGCCTGCTTCTAGTGAATTATTGGCTTCCTAAGAAATCGGGCATCGTACTCCAGTGTACAGTATACTAACACTTGGTCTCCTTAAACTTCCAAGATCATTGAGCGCTGGCGTGCCGCCTTGAGACATTCATATGCTGTGCCACCAGGAAGATCTAGATAGAGGCAAGCAGAAAGCTCGGGCTCCCGTGGGAAGGAGGCTTCCCCTTGTAAAGGGCTGAGGATCCTTGAAGGAACATGGTCACGGTCTCCAGGGGAACCCAATAAGCACTAACAGGAAGGAATTTCACTATAAGTGGCCACCTCCAGCTAATTTTCAGGGGAATAGTGGTCTGAAACCCTACTCTACCATGCTGGGAAATAGCCCAGGATTTTCTCACTGCTTCTGTCATCATTTACCTGTGACCCTAGACAAGATACTTGAGCCCTCAGTTTTTCATCTGTAAAATAATAGTGCCTATGTGAATCTCCATATTGATTTGAAATTTTCATTCAAGGTTCAGTAGGGTCAAGTTTTCTCAAAAGTAAGAGAAATTAAAAGGTTCCTGAGAAAATTTGTTTTCTCAGCAGAACAAACAAAACCAGAATTTAACTCTCAGAACTGATAATAAGCCAAAATTTAAATGGTTACCACTTTGGTCATGGGCAATCCATGTGCTTTTCAAAATAAATGCCTATAAAAACCAAAAACATTAAAAAACAAAAAATAAAAAATGGATGAAGGACCAGAATAGACATTTCTCAAAAGACGACATACATATGACCAACAGATATATGAAAAGGTGCTCAGCTTCACTAATAACCAGAGAAATGCAAATCAAAACCACAATGAGATATCACCTCAAACCTGTTAGAATGGTTATTACCAGAAAGATAAAATATAACAGGAGTTGGCGAGCATATGGAAAAAAAACAACACTTGCACTGTTAGTGGGAATGTAAATTGATACATCCATTATAGAAAACGGTATGGAGGTTCCTCAAAAAATTAAAAATAGAACTACCACAAGATCCAGCAAGCCCACTACTGGGTATATACCCAAATAAATGAAATCAGTATCTTGAAAAAATATCTACACCTTCATGTTCATCACAACATGATTCACAATAGCCAAAATGTGGCAACAACCTAAGTGTCCATTAACAGATGAGTGGATAAAAAAGTGTGGCCTACATTCCATACAATGGAATATTATTCAGCCAGATAAAAGAAGGAAATCCTGCCACTTGCAGCAACATGGATGAACTTGGGGGACACGACGTTAAGTGAAATAAGCCAGACACAGAAAGACAAATACAGTATGATCTTGCTTACATGTGGAATATAAAATACTCATCAAACTCACAGAAGCAGAGAGTATAAATGGTGGTTACTAGGGGCTGAGGGGAGAGGGGGATGGGGAAAGGTTGGTCAGAGGGTACAAAGTTTCAGTTATGCATGATGAATTTCTTCTGGAGATCTCATGTACAACAATGTGACTATAGTTAATAATTCTGTACTAAATACTTGAAATTTGCTAAGAGGGTAGATCTTAAATGCTCTCACCAGAAAAAGAAACTAGTAACTATTCAAGATGATGGATATGTTAATTAAATTGATTGTGGTGATTCTTTCACAATGTATATGTATATCACATCATCAAGTTGTACACCTTAAATATACACATTTTTTAATTGGCAATTATACCTCAATAAAACTGGAAAAAATTTTTAAGTAAAAACTGCCCCCCTAAAAGAACTTGAACTTGATTTTTTTTTTTTAACACCTTTATTGGAGTATAATTGCTTTACAATGGTGTGTTCGTTTCTGCTTTACAACAAAGTGAATCAGTTATACATATACATATGTTCCCATATCTCTTCCCTCTTGCATCTCCCTCCCTCCCACCCTCCCTATCCCACCCCTCTAGGTGGTCACAAAGCACCGAGCTGATCTCCCTGTGCTATGCGGCTGCTTCCCACTAGCTATCTATTTTACGTTTGGTAGTGTATATATGTCCATGCCACTCTCTCACTTTGTCACAGCTTACCCTTCCCCCTCCCCATATCCTCAAGTCCATCCATACGGCCCAGCAATCCCACTACTGGGCATATACCCTGAGAAAACCATAATTCAAAAAGAGTCATGTACCAAAATGTTCATTGCAGCTCTATTTACAATAGCCAGGACATGGAAGCAACCTAAGTGTCCATCATCGGATGAATGGATAAAGAAGATGTGGCACATATATACAATGGAATATTACTCAGCCATAAAAAGAAATGAAATGGAGGTATTTGTAGTGAGGTGGATGGAGTTAGAGTCTGTCATACAGAGTGAAGTAAGTCAGAAAGAGAAAAACAAATACAGTATGCTAACACATATATATGGAATCTAAGGGGGAAAAAAAGGTCATGAGGAACCTAGTGGTAAGACGGGAATAAAGACACAGACCTACTAGAACTTGATTTACTGATAGTAGGAAGTGATGAATCACTACCACACCATTCAAATATAAGCATCTTCACCCCATCCACAATTGATTTACTCAGACCCTTTCATTCTCCAAGTCTCTAAATAAACTTCTATCAGCTGTGCTGACTTTTAAGGTGCCTAATTCCTGGCATTAACCCTTTTGCAATTCCTTCAGCAACCAGGTTGTCCAAGATCCCAGAACTCTTCCTGATCTCTGGAAAACTAAACCACCTCCCGCCTTTAACTACCTTAGCTTTCGATCTCAGAATTTCCTCAAAAAGATTAAGCAGAGGGGCTTCCCTGGTGGCGCAGTGGTTGGGAGTCCGCCTGCCAGTGCAGGGAACACGGGTTCGAGCCCTGGTCCGGGAGGATCCCACGTGCCGTGGAGCGGCTGGGCCCGTGCGCCACGGCTACGGAGGCTGCGCTCTGGAGCCCGCGGGCCACAGCTGCTGAGGCCCGTGCACCTAGAGCCCGTGCTCCGCAACAGGAGAAGCCCCCGCTCGCCACAGCTGGAGAGAGCCCACGCGCGGCAACGAGGACCCAACGCAGCCAAAAATAAATAAATAAATAAATAAAATTTATTTAAAAAAAAGATTAAGCAGAAAAATCTGCTCTTCTCAATTCTGCTCGTACTCCCATACGCAGTGCGGTCTATGACCGTGCTCCATATACAGTCCGTAACAGTTACTGAGCGAAAGAAAGAGAAGCTAAAACATGGAGGTGACTTACCAAGAACCTTTAGAAGGTATTCGGGAAGAGGAATCAGAGGCAGAGTGTGGAAGCCGAAGTCTGTGAGGTTCCAGAGCACAGACACGTACACACCTCCCGCCTCCTTCACCAGCATTTGCACCTCTGCCTCTTGCTCCCCTCTGAGGCTGCGAATCTCTGCAGAGCGCGCCCGGTTCCTTATTCAGGCCCGTGCCCGCTGTGGGCGGAGGTCACGGGAAGGAAGCGACTGCCGGCTGACCTGGAGCTGAACCTGAGCGCTCGGAGGCTCCGCAGCCCCTCCCTGTCCTTGGATTGTACGTTCCGCCCACGGTTCCCACAGCTGGAGCCGGTTTCAGAGGCACAGGCTTGAGAGAGCGCTATGGTGTTGAGACCATCTTGACGGTGTAAGTGACTGAACCCAGTTAAGGCCTCTGCAGAAACTTTTAAAATTTGGCAGGCGGGTGGGGTGGTCTACCCGCAGCCGCGCGAGACCAGTCTCCTAGTAAGTTTCCTTGCTTGTTAAACCTGCCACCTACCAACTGGAGTGGTCTCCTCTTTCTGTAGTCTCTCCCTGCCCTCCGTGTACGGGGCCAGTTTCAAATTTCACCGGGGAAATTTCAAGGTCGTGAACCAACAATTGGTGAGGCAGCCAGGGGACCGAAGAAATGGGCCTTGGGAAGGAGACATCCTGGGGGCGGGGAAGCCGACTTGGCCAGTGCCTTCTATGTGGGGAAGGGTGGCCCGCATGTTAGATGCTTGTGGGCCATCGAGTGAGTCAGGGGAGAGACCCCAAAACGCTGGCTGCTGTAATGCGTTTGTTTGAGGAACTGCGCAGGGCGAACCGCCGCAAACAAGGGAAATAAACGGCTGCCCCGGTGGGCAAGCCTCTAACTGTGGGCAGACGGGCTGCACCCCGACGCCCAACTGGAGGGGGAAGCTCAGGTTAGACAATTGGAAGAAGAGCTGAGGATAGAGAAGGACGTGCAGTGTCCACGGCTCTGCTAGCTTCAGGGCTGGCAGGCGAGGTGGAAGAGCCGGGTGGTAATTTGGAGGCCTTAGCGTGCGGGTCCTGTGAAGTGAGGAGGGCGCAAGCTGCCAGGAATTAAGGTCTGAGTGTTTGTAGCAAAGCGGATTGGGACGGTAAGAGGTAGAATCCCTGGAATAGTGAGGAGAGCCAAAGCAGGATGTTGCGGTGATTGACAGTGAAACGCACAAAACGCCTCGAGCGTTATAACCCCTAAAACAAAGGAAACCGAAAGCACAGCAACAGCAACGCCAGCCAGCATCCCCCAGTTCAGGAAATGTTCATGATGAGAGAATGTCCGCCCACTGAGCTTATTGATCTAGCTACCAAGTTCCAGCAAAAGGCCAGGGAAAGTATCCAGGCATGGTTCGTGGGGCTGTGCTATACAGGGGACGGTGACATTTCTCTAATGTCACTGGGCAGCAGGCAGAAAAAATGAGCAACATCACCAAACACCCTGCCTTCCGGCAGCGCCTGCTGGGTGTTAAGGTTGGGGGAGGAGGGTATTCTAGGAACTCACCCCCTCCTAGATTGGATTATTCTACCCTACAGGGAGGCTTGGCCCAATGATTGGGGGCCGGTGGGGGGGAACCTCCCTGGGCCTGTGCAACCCTGGAAATCTATAGAGGAGGTACAACAAATTCTTAGGGGTTTGGGAATGAGACAGGCCATCTACACCCCTGTCTTTGAAGGTCCTGAATTGGCCACATTCACTGCAGGAATTTAAGTCAAGATACTCCAATCCCATCCCAGTACCTGCTTTGGGATGCTGATATCCATGCCGAGCGCAGTCGTGGGAGAAGACATTTATGGTGTTGGGCAATTCATCGCTGGTCTGGGGGGAAACTGACAAATCCCCGGAACAGGTCCGGGCTGTGGGCAAGACCCAAGACGGAGGGAACTCAAAAAGCCAAAAGGCTATGCCAATCACCTGGAAAGGGTTGGGTAAAAGTAACCCGGAAGCAAAAGTGGTTTGACCTCACTGCTGCAGGGACCCCACCTGAAAAGATAGAGAGAGGCAACCCAATGTTGTTTGGTCAGCCTATGGAAAGCTTTAAAACCTGAACAACAATTCAGATCTGCCTCACCTGCCCCTGCTATCCCTGATGCCCTGCCTGCTCCCGCAGAGGCTTCGGGGATTCACGCTCTGGATATATGATACAAGCCAAGATTGCCTCCAGGTGAGGGCCCTTGGGGGCCTCATGTTGAGCTCACATTCACTGTTCCCCAGAAATAAACAAAAGGTGATGGCTCTGGTTGACATTGGAACCAAATGTACTCTAATATCATGGTAACCCTCAGAAGCAGCCATTGATGGTTATGGAGGGCAAATGGTTATGGTCAGAAAGGTCCTTTTGGCACTGCAAATCAGGTGTTCTCTTGCACTAGAATATGAGGTTTTTTTCTCTTCAGTACCAGAGAACATATTGGGCATTGTTATCCTACAAGGTCGAATTTTGCAAACCTCTATCAGTGAATTCCACATCCAGGTTAAAGTAATCAAACCAGTGTTGAGGGGAAATGCCAGCTGAGAACCAGTTAGTCTACTGCCTCCTTGAAGAGTAATAACTGTCAAACAATATAAATTGCCTAGGACACAGCATAAGGAAATAGGAGAAACTATCCAAGAACTGCACTGAGTGGGTATTGTGCGCCCTGCCCCTAGTGCTTTCAACAGCCCAGTATGGCCAGTAAAAAAGCCAGATGGCTCATGGAGGATGACCATGGACTACCAAGAATTCAGCAAGCCCCCCAAGAATTGAAGAAGTCATCCATGTGGCTGTACCCAACACTGCACCATCTTAGATACCTGGCCGCCACCTTAGGAGTGGACCATGCTGCACTAGACTTAGCAAATGCTTTTCTTGGTGTGCCCCTGGCCGCTGAGTCACCAGATCAATTTGCCTTCACATGGGAGGGGCAGCAAGGGACTTTAAGGAACTTCCCCAAGATTACCAACACAGCCCCACCAAATGGCATGGGACGGTAGCTTGAGATCTGTCCCTGTTCTCTTTCCCCACATCAGTAAAATGAGCCCATTACATTGATGCTAAAATGTTAACATGAAGACTTGCCTGTACTGCAGAACACTGCAGACTTCACTGGAACATCTGTGAGGGAGAAGATGGGCAGTGAACCCACATAAAATTCAAGGCACAGACACCACTGCAAAGTTTTTGGGAGTCATTTGTGTCAGGTAAGATGTGTCTTGTCCCAGAAGCTGTGATTGATAAGGTGCAAGCCTAAATGGCCCCTAAGAACACAAGAAGTGCAAGCTTTTGTAGGAGTTTAGGGGTTTGGGGGGACTTTTATTTCCCACCTGGCACAGTGCCTCTATCCCTTCTACTACCTGGTAAAGGAAGGGCATGGGTGAGACTGAGGATCAGAGCAGCAAGCTGCCTTTGAGAAGAGAAAAATACTTGTGAAACAGATCTGGGCATCATCTCCCAAGCAAGGCCACCATTTGGGGTAGATGTGTCTGTGAATCTGGAAGGTATGGGTTGGGCACTATGGCAGAGACAACAAAGGAGAGGGTCCCAGCTCTGGAAGGGGGCAGGAGCCTGACAAACCACCACAGGGCACCAGCTCCTGACAGCGTACACAGTGCTCCTTCAAGTAGAGCCTCTCACACAGGAACAGCGTATCATGTGTAAGGATGTCCCTTCCTAGCAAGGGGAAAGTTGAGAATATCTTCCAATGACCCACCTCTGCCATGGCTCAGACTCCCAGTTTGACTAAGAGGCATGCCTATTTGCAACAGAGGAACCTCCTGTCTGCCAGCCCACTCTCTCTAGAAATATGGGGGCTACTTGACCCTGTAGAGTATGTAGATCCTGCAAATGCCTCCACCCCTATTCCGGTGGCAGCCCCTGCGGCCTGTAGGGAGGGACTGGGGGAAATTCCCACTGATGCCCGGTATACAGATGGGTCTAGTAGGGCAAACAACTTCTGCACATGGACTGCAGTCACTATTCAGCCCAACACTGACGCCATCTGGCTGAAACAGGAATAAACTGGTGATCACTTGCGAGCCCTGACTGTTAATTCTTTGCACTGATGGCTGGGCTGTTCTAAAGGGATTAACGCTATGGTTTGCACAATGGGAAAATAAGGGGTGGATAACCATGAAGAAGCCCTTGGGGGCTGGGATATGTGGGAAGACATTTGGGTTCGCCTCCAAGGGCCTAAACTGTCCTCACTGTCTTCCACGTCCCCGTTCATAAGGTACTGACACCCACTGGCAGTCAGGAAGCTGATGTCCTAGCTTGGGTACAAGCCCTAGCAACTGACCCTTCGGTAGATACAGCAGATTGGGTGGGATGACATACTGCCAAGGATGCTGTGTTGCCCTTGAAATACATTGACTTGATTAATGCAGTAATGGCATGTCCTATGTGTTCTAAACAAGGCCCAAGGCCACTGCCAAAGGAGTCTAGGGCCGTCCACTGGAGTTCCCAACTGGTGAGGGATTGGCCAGTTGATTATATTGGCCCCCTCCCTCTGGGTGAGGGTTCTAAATATGCCTGGATCTGTGTGGACACTGTGTCTAGCCTAACCCAAGCTTTCCCCTGCCGCCGCACAATCCAGGCTGCCACTATAAGGGGTTTAGAGAAACTGAGTACAATGTATGGATACCATTATCGAATCAACAATGATTGGGGGGTCATGTTTCAAAGGTCATGATATGCAAAGGGCAAAGAACATGACATTAGATGGAGGTTTCATCCCCTCTATAACCTACAAGCAGCAGGGTTAGTAGAAAGGAAGAACAGAATATTAAAGCAGCAGATTAAATTACAGGTAAAACCACTTTGGCCAGCTGGACTAAAGCTTTAATACATTTTTTTTTTTTAATACATTTTTGAATGATCAACCAGGAGGACCTGCTGCCTCATACACCAGACTGGGGACCCCTGCTGAGGCACTCAACACTGTAAAGGTGTGGAAGTTGCTGGAAACAGCCATTGCCCTGATTCTCACCTTGGATGTGCTATGCTGCTGAGAATACCAAGCCCCATCATGACTGGGAAAGGCGCTATCTACTGGAATTTGCAATGGGATGGGTGAGTTATTAGGCACCACTGGGTGAGAGACCTACTCAGCCTCCGCTGGGATCCCGTTGTCCTGGTGCAGGCCAGACCTGTTGAAATGCACTATACCTAGAACTGAACACATACTACTGGGGGTCCTGGTCTGGCGTATCGCATCCCCATCCATCTCCTCAAGCCTGACAGTGTTGCTTCCCCTGGCCAATACGCATGGTGTGCGCAACCAGGTCAAATTCCTAAAGCCACAGCCACATTTACATCCAAGGATCAGGCCAGAGTGTAATTCTTATGGAAAGGAAAGAGGCTCCCATCCAAGTTCCTACTAACTATCTGTCTTTTTTTTTGGTTTTCAGGGAACAGTTTTTATTTATTTATAATTATTTAATTAATTACATTATTTATTTATTTGTTTGTTTATTTTTGGCTGCATTCAGTCTTCATTGCCCCGTGCAGGCTTTCTCTAGTTGCGGCAAGCAGGGGCTACTCTTCGTTGCAGTGCGCGGGCTTCTCATTGCGGTGGCTTCTCTTGTTGCAGAGCATGGGCTCTAGGCACACAGGCTTCAGTAGTTGTGGCTCACGGGCTCTAGAGCACACGCTCAGTAGCTGTGGCGCAAGGGCTTAGTTGCTCCGTGGCATGTGGGATCTTCCCGGACCAGGGCTTGAACCCGTGTCCCCTGCATTGGCAGGCGGATTGTTAACCACTGCACTACCAGGGAAGCCCCTAACTATCTGTCTTTTTGACCTTAGACTTCTGCTTCTCCTGTGGTGTTGGGTAATGGAATGGGCACCTGATGACTGGTTTGGCACTGACTGGTCATGCTGCCCAGGTATTTATTAGGTAGCCCCAGATGGGGCCCAATGGGTGTGTGGCACAAATCTTTGGCCATGGCTTCCACCTGGCTGGTTGCACTGTTGCACCCTGGGTTTTCCCTGGGCACAGGGGAGAATCCACCCCATGGTAACAGAAACTGCCCACCTCCCTCTCCTCAGGGTCAGATGGGCATGCTCTGTTTTCCACTGGTACAATCATTTGGCCACCACCTTTATTCCTTCCCTTGGCCTGGAGGGCATTATAGCACACATAGAAGCCCTTATTAATTCACCCAGTAACACTTCATTAATAGCCAGCAAAGCTTGTCCTTACTGAACACTGAAATGTCTCTAATGAGAAAAACTGTCCTCCAAAACAGAAGGGCCTTGAACATTATTACTTCGCTGCAAGGAGGCACCTGTGCCATTGTCCAAGCAGAATGTTTCGTGTTTATACCTGATGAGTCTGCCCAGGGATCATCTTTATTAAATATGAGGACACAGGTGAAGGCCCAGAGTGATCCGACCCCCAGCCTAGGGTACTTAGTAAATCAGCGGTTCCCATCATGGGGCTCTAGGTGGGAAGAACTGTTACTGGGGAATTATTATCTTAATCTGTGTTTTCTCTTGCATGTGCCTGTATCGTCACTGTGGTATCTGCCTCCAGTGCAGCCAGACCTCTGCCAAATGTGCCACCTCCATGCTAGTGAAACCCCTTGCTGATCGCTCAGGGCGCCTTGCACAAGAGGGCAGCATGTGAGATTGTAAGAGCCGGGCACAAGGGGAGGAGTGTTGAAAGAGGGCATCGAGAGGACACGACCACCAGTTGACCTGTAAGCTGAACCCAGGCAATCAAAGGCTCCTCACCCCCTCCCCTGTCCTTGGGATGTATGTCTGTCCCCCTTTTTCACAACCAGAGCCATTTTCAGGGATGCAGCCTTGAGAGAGCAATGTAGTGTTGAAACCACCTGGACAGTGTACGTGACTGAACCCAGGTAAAGCCACTGTATAAACTTTTAAGATGCTGGCGAGTGGGTGTGGAGATCTGCTCGTCCAGGGGCAGCCCAAGCCTGCTTATTAAACCTGCCACCTACCAGTCTGCAGTGGGAGGCTGCTTCCTTCTTCAGTCTTTCCTTGCCCTCCTTGTACTGGGGCCAGTTTCAGATTTCACCCGGCGAAGTTTCCAGCGTCGCAAAGCAACACCCCAGCACCTGGCCTTGGGCCTGACACAAATAGGCAGCGAATGGTGGCTGAAGGCAGGGATGGAGGGAAGGAGAAAAGGGAGGGAGAAGAGGGGCAGCAGGATGGCAGGGCACAGAACTTTGGCACTAAGACCTGCCAGGCTCCATTACTTGGGTGCAAGTTTGCCTCCACTCTAGATTTTGAGCTTAAGAACAAAGATCATTATCTAGAATCCTCTGTATACTCTTCCAGCCAAAAGGCCTAATATGGAATCAAACACAATAAAGCTTCACTAAATTGAATTTCCTCAGTGCAGCGACTCTGCTCTTTTCTTTCACTTTAGGGAGGCTGATGGGTAGGCTAGCCATAATTTTTAAAATCCACAGATTTTTGTAGATAGGTAGCTGCTAAATTCAAAATTATAATGGGTTCAGTAGCAGGAGGAGCAGCATTACTATTACTACTATTACTGTTACTACTGCTGCTATTCCTATCTCTTGTGCCCAGGAGTATTTAAAGATTCCCATGGGTAGGGCTTCCCTGGTGGCGCAGTGGTTGGGAGTCTGCCTGCCAATGCAGGGGACACGGGTTCGGGCCCTGGTCTGGGAGGATCCCACATGCCGCGGAGCAACTAGGCCCGTGAGCCACAACTACTGAGCCTGCGCGTCTGGAGCCTGTGCTCCGCAACAAGAGAGGCCGCGATAGTGAGAGGCCCGTGCACCGCGATGAAGAGTGGTCCCCGCTTGCCACAACTAGAGAAAGCCCTCACAGAAACGAAGACCCAACACAGCCAAAAATAAATAAATAAATAATAAAAATAAAGGAATTCCTTTAAAAAAAAAAAAGATTCCCATGGGTAAAGGAGACTGGAGTCTTTTAAAGGCTCAAAACTAAAGCACCAGCCTTCACCTTCTCTCTAGCACACCAGCAAGAATTGATTACCTACCTGGGGGGAATTAACAGAAGCATTATCCCATCTAGAATGGGAAAACCAGGGCCTCAGGATTCAGAGGGCTTCAAAGCTAAGCCTGCTAAGCTGCATCAGTTTAAGGAAGATTTAAATGCTCTACCCGGCTTTCTCTCTGTCAGAAATGAATCACATTGCCATGAGAAGGAAGCCCAGCAATGACAGCAAGCCCTGGCTTGAGGTCTGTTGGCATAGTCTCTCCTAGATACTTGAAATGTGAAGATGGCAACTGGGTCTCTGCAGTCAGTGCACCTTTGAGTAATTAGGAACAGGGATTAGAAAGAAGCCTTGCATTTAAAAACAGGTGGGTTTCTCTTAATTTCTAGGAAAGTTAGGAGTGCCCAGATGCTGCTGCTGATAGAATTGACTTCTATTCGCGTACTGCAGGTTGATGCTGTGTCATTTGTGCTTTATAAAAATCCAGAATCCTTAAGTGCTCTGATCAGTAACAGCCTTAGTAAACTGGAGCTGAAGGAGCTCCTCTGTCCACATATCTCACCATCTTCCACTTCCCTTCTTCTGCTCTGCACCGAGCACTCTCTGATTAAAAGGCAGTCACCTATAAAAAGCATGCAGAAGCCCAACACAGGTAATGTGTTCTTTCCCTTTGCACAATGAATGAAATCTCAAGCTTTTAACCAATCTAGCAGCAACCAGTTTTAAAGATCTTCAGCAAGCTTCCTTGGTGGTAATCAGTGCAAAAGAATTCACTGATTAGTTCAACAGACTTTTCTTGAGCATCTATGTTATGTCAGGGATTGAGCTTTCAGAGGTGCTGGACAGAGTCCATTACTAAGAGTTTACGGCAAAACGCCTCAGGCCCAAAACTCACATGCACTAAGGCCAATGTAGTCCAGACAAATGTGGGCTGTGGGGCTTCCCTGGTGGTGCAGTGGTTGAGAATCTGCCTGCCAATGCAGGGGACACGGGTTCGAGCCCTGGTCTGGGAAGATCCCACATGCCACGGAGCAACTAGACCCGTGAGCCACAACTACTGAGCCTGCGCATCTGGAGCCTGTGCTCCGCAACAAGAGAGGCCGCGATAGTGAGAGGCCCGCGCACCACGATGAAGAGTGGCCCCCGCTCGCCGCAACTAGAGAAAGCCCTTGCACAGAAACAAAGACCCAACACAGCCAAAAATAAATATAAAAAAAATTAATTAATTAAAATAAGATTTAAAAAAAACAAAAATGAGGGCTGTGGTATCTTCCCAAGGATACACTGGCAAGATTGAAAGATGTTCTTCATAGTACCTGTAATGGACTTTGAAATAAGTTTTGATAAATCTTGTGAGTATCTTGTGAAAACCCTATTTATATTGCACTATATTTTTGTCTTAACAGAATTAATTGATCATAGATAAATAGATATACATATATTTTAAATACTCTACAGTTTTTAGCCCTATTTTAGCATTTCTCCATTTGTAAACATACTGGCTACCTCAAAATGTGGAAGTAGCTCAGGCGTCTCAGAGTATAAAATAATAAAGATAGCATGAAACCAAAATGACATCATTGTTTTCTAGCCCTTAAATCATCTCAAAGTAACTACTCTTTCCTTTTAAATCTTCACTAAAGGTTTCTTATTGACTCTCTTTATAATGGCATTTCACTGTGGTTTGAAATTGTATTCTGCTGCACTTTAATCTAAATCCCTCCTGCATCAATTTCACTCCATTCTTTCTTGACCTATTGGTGTAAATAGAAACAAAGAGTCATTTACCATCTTTTATACTGGCCCTGCCTTACCTTTTTGCAGTGTATGTGGACAGAGTACTTTGCTTATCATAGATGCTGAACAAATGTTGTTCAAATTTAACCAGTCAAGTCAAGTGGATTTATACACGCACGCGCGCACACACACACATATACATATATATATAGGCTACTGAGCAAACTACTTCTTCCAAAACACTTAACGCATATTATTTTACAACATTCCTGTAAAACTTGTTTTTATTATCCCTGATTATGCAGCTGAGGAAACTGAGTCTCAGAGAGGCTAAGTAACTTGCCCTAGGTCACACAGCTAATGAATTTTAGAGTTGGAACTTATGCCCAAGTCTATCTGACCTCAAAGCCCTGTTTTTGGCTCCAGACTAGTAGGTAGCATCTCATCTTTGGTCCCGGGGCTAGATTTGGCTGCTTTTAATTGCCAGTAGACTCTACATGCACTTTCTAATGAAAACAATTCTCAACTATGAACAACTCTACAGAGAATTTGAAAAAATGAAGAGGAAATTTGAAGAGGTCAGAGCTTTGAAATTTTTCCCATCATATTTCTTGAAAGTAATTGCTCAGAAAGATAAGGTGGTACTTACTTCCGGTAAAACTGGGACAGTCCCAGAAATGCTGACTCACTTGTAATGGAACATCATTCCTGGAACCATGTTCCATGTAAAGTGGCCTGTCAGAGCTCTAGCAGACACAAGAGGGCCTCTGTGATCACAGCACCTCTTCCCCTTCACACCAGCCAGAGAGTTCATGGGACACCTTCTGTCTGCTTGATGCTCACGCGTTAGGTTTGTGTTAGAGAACCCAGCACTTCTCAGGTTGTATCCTAAACTATGTAGCTACCAGGGCATTTGTTTTCTTCAAAACAAACAAAGTTTGCTCATTTTTAATAATTTATTTTGTCTCCTTTACTATTTTTAGCATTTCATTTTTGGGGTTATTTTACCCTACTTCACTTATGTGCACGTTTCTGTTTTGTTTTGTTTTGTTTTACCAAGCCACTTGTGGAATCTTAGTTCCCCCACCAGGGGTCGAACCCAGGCCCCCAGCAGTGAAAGCGTGGAGTCTTAACCACTGGACCACCAGGGAATTCCCATTTGTGTAAGTCATTTTTATAGAGTTCTGTCCTATATCAGACAGAGCAGGAAGCAGAGCTCTGGCCACTTTCTCTGTCCAAGACCCCCTGCCCCAAAATTTCTAGTACCCCTCCCTGGCCAAGCTTTTTAAAGATTCTTTTCTACTCTATCACTTCTCATTCTTTCTTCAGTACTCAGCCTTCAATCCACTATTCCCCTTACTACAGGAAAATGATCTCACACTTGCACCTCCAAAGAGTCACGTAGCATGGATATTTCCATTCCTTATTTGTTAGATTTCTGCAGTATGGGATTCTGTTCACCATTCCCTCCTTGAAACTTTTATATCCCTTGACTTCCTTGGTATAATTTTCTTCTCTTCTCATTTTCCTCCTGTTTGGCCAATCCTCCTCATTTTTATTCATATAAAATCTTTCATATCATTCATCCTTCTTTCTCCTGCATCTTAAATATTAATCATTCCTGGGATTCTGTTTCTGCACTTTTAACCACACTCTTCCTAGGTAACCTCATCCCCAATACTTCAAATAGGTCAATTATACTGTGTCTACCAAATACTGTAATCATAATGAAAGCAAGGATCCCACTAATCTTAGCCTGAAGTACAGAAAATAATTAATAGATGTTTGTTGAATGCATTAAATACCCATCTCCAGCCCAGGTCTTCCTCCTGAGCCCCAGACAATAAATACGTATATATGTATATGTGGGCATACATATTATATACCTGCCTATTGGGCTACTCCACCTGAATGTCTTACAAGCATCTCACTTTATCTTTTTCAAAAATAGCTATTCTCTACTGGCCCCCAACCTCTTCCTTACCTTTGATTCTCTATTTTAGTAAATGGCACCATGCAAATCAGACACACTGGAGGTTGTCTTTATGACCACCTCTTCACCTACATGCCCTCCCCCCATATCTAATTATTCATTAAATCCATTTATTTTTCTCTTATAAATCGTTCAAGTCTATCTTCTCTATTCCACTTACTCACACGGCCGCAACCTTAGTTGAGGCCTTCATCCTTCTACAACTACCAGGGCCTCCCTCTCTCGCTCTCTCTCCAGTCCCAGATCACCCCAATGCACCCTCTACACTGCTGTCAGAATGTTCTGTTTCTGAAAACAAACCCAATCACGTACAGTTATACATCCAGGATCAAAAGTCCATGAATTTCCCTTTTCTCTGTCCTTAAAAGCACTGCAACAGGCACCTTTCATGAAAGATTCACTCAAGGCAAATGCAACCATACCCCATAACAGGATTCAGCCAACCTTCTCTAATAGGAATCAGAGCCCTAGGTCAAGAGCACCCTAGATTCCTATGCTTCGTTCATGCAAGGGCAGTGGTGCCTGTGCCACATTCCTAGCCAATATATTTATCTTGAATAGTACTTATTTCACTCCTTTAAAATTATTGCTAGCATCCCTCAGGCTACCTAATAAACCCTCTAGTGCTAATTGAAATGGCAGAGAGTTAAACATTTACAGTAGCTACCTGAGTAGAGTCTTTCAGATGCTAACTAACCTCCCTTGGAGTGTGTATTTCTGATTAAGGTACTTCACACATCAGTAATCTGCCCGTAGAGGTACGTTAAACTAACTAAACACACATATATGTATTACACTTTCTATGTTGAATAATTTTAAACTAAATTACAAACTATATAACATCCTGTTTTGCAGGGCCTTACAGGCGTGCCTAATTTGCCTACTGGGTAATTAAGCAGAGCTAGTACATACCCAAACCTTGGCATTCTTGTCTCAATGCTCAAGACAAGAAAAGATAGGCAACAGATGTTTTGTTAATGAATAGACCAGTGACTTTACTAATCCATTAGGTATAAGGGCAAAAGTTCTGGATGGGAACTCAGAATTCATTTCATCTATCCGGGCTTCAATCTTGCATTTCTCCGACAGAAGCTAATATTAAGCTGAACCATATGAAAATGCCGTCTTCAAAGTGGAAAAACACACAGATTTTGGCAATTTTATATGGTTCAGTCTCCCATGATGCTTCTAAACCACCTTCAGATAAACAGAGAGAAACTATTTTAAAGCATTTATAAGAATCAAATTCTATTCAAATGCTTAGTGATGAGGTCCCAGGAGGAGAAGCAGATCCTTACCTCTCAGTGTTGCTAGTGCGTCCAAACTCCTTAATATTCTTAATCATTCAATATGGGGCTGTGGTTGCCACGAAGTTGTCACAGATCAATTAAATCCTGGGCATTTCTGAGGTGACATTCAGATTAGTGGGAGGATAAAAGGAAATCAATTCTTCCTTTTCAGCCTCCACGTGCCCACTGATTTCCTGGTGTGAATCGTGAACTCTCATTTCAAACACAAAGGCAAAGATGGCCTCTCCTTTCAGGGCCACTAGTTGATTGCTGAGGTGATGCTGGAAGAATAGAAACCCCAGGGGTCTTGCCTTGCCATTAAGGGCACTGACACAAAAAGACCTCTTTATACCAGGACTTAGAAAGAGGAGAGGACAGAATTCCTATTTCACCAATCCTTGAAGTAAAATTACCTTGAGAATTTGGGCTTCAAACAGGGATAAGAGCACCAGCCTTCATTTTCTGGCCTACACGTGAAGAGAAGTAATGCTTTTTGAGGAAGCGTGTCACTGCAGAGTGGTGAGGGGGAAGAAAGATGAGTCAAGGTGAGGCAAAGTGAATTCCACCATTTAATTAGCAATCTCCCCTGACCTGCCAGACACTGCTAGTGTAATTCCTGAATGGCTGAGTCAAAGCAAAAGAGCAGGTAATTAGATAGCACGCACTAGATCACTAGAAGCATCACATTTTCAGGGTTTGCACTGAGAGCAAACTGGATATATGTGCTATGCTTTTAATATGTTTTGCTTTCCAGTTAGCAATCAGACCTGATTTGTCAGTCATCCCACCTATAATGCATAAAGCACTGGAACATGGAAAAAAAGCAAGTTCAGAAAATCAATCATGCTTATATTTATATTCACTCAAGGCTGAGTCGTTGCAAAAACTGCCGAAATATTATCTTTCTCTTTACAAAGGAACAGAAAGGAAGGGTGAGATTGCAATTCAATATAATGAATAAAACTCTGGCTGTTTGGGGAAAAGTACAATAGCTGAATATTTATGAGATTGATGATGGGAAATGCATTTCATATAGTCAGCAATTGTGGAAATATTCTACCAGTTTTAAAGAGCATAGGAACAAGTACATGTTCAAGAAATATAGAGTCATCTTTTACATATAAGGAGTTAACAGAAAATGTTTTAAAATATAGCCTTTTAATTGGATGGTAATTGGCAGAATGGGAATTTCTCATCTATCTCAAATAACCGCTTGAGTGTAACAGACTCACACAAGAGTGAAACTGAGTCCCCCCCAAAACCAAGGCCCTCTAAAACTGAGTTCCCCTGCTGAGTTTATGGTAGCCTCTTTATCCAAAACTTTATTCCCTTTCAGTCCCACTCCTGTCCCCCTCAGGATTGAAGAGTATCAAAGAAAAGGGGGGATCGATACCGAGCAGGATGCTACAGGGACCTCCCAGCTATAAAAACCCCTCTACGTCCCCCATTTTCTTTTTGTAGAAAAAGGCTTTAGTCTCCTAGGCCTTCCCCGATTTCCAAAGAGTGGACTGAAGAGGTTACTAAAGGTTAGGGAAATGAGGGAACACAGAAACAAAGGTAAAGCAGTCAAGCAAGAAAAGTAATGATAGCTTAAATAAGAGTTCAGGTATAAAACAGTCCTAGTTCATCCTCAAGGGATATGCATAACAATCTGATGCATAACTTTGAGTTATTTTGCAGAAACTGAGACCCACCGCCCACCAATACCCAGGTGACTACTTGCTGACCACAAGCAGGTAGACCCCAGACTGGCTGGAACCAGAATGTTGATGATCAAGATTTCTAAAACATCACTTCTGTTACATCACCACCAACCAATCAGAAGAAAGTCCACGAGCTGCAACCCTCACCCCAAATCTTGCCTTTTAAAAACACTTTCCAGAAAGCCATCAGGGAGTTCAGGTCTTTTGAGCACCAGCTGCCCAATCTCCTTGCTTGGCACCCTGCAATAAATGCTATACTTTCCTTCACCATAGCCCAGTGTCAGTAGATTGGCTTTGCTGCACAGTGGGCGAGGGGACCCAAGTTTGGTTCAGTAACAGAGGTAGTATATAACTTCCTTCTAGCCTTTTAAAGAGAGTAGTCTAAACTCATTCAGTTTCCTTACTTCCTCAGCTCATATTCAGTTCTCAACCAAAGAATCTGTCTTCCATTACCACCATTCCATCAAAACTAGCCTTACCAAGGCCTCCAGTGACCTCTTAATTTCCAATTCAGTGAATACTTCCTGGTAGTCATCTTAACAGACGGCCCTGTGGCTGTTGCCACTGATGACTTCTCACCTCTTCTTCAAAAGCTCTCATCCTTGGTTTCTGTGGTGCCTAGCTCTTGATTCTCCTTCTGCCTCTCTGATCATCCTGTTTCTATCTCTTTTGTGAGCTTCTCTTTATCTGCATGTGTCTTAAATATTGGTGCTCCCCACTTCAGCCTGGACATTTTCGCTGAGTGTTACTTGCTTCTAGCCTCTGGTTTTAATTGCCACTGGCAGGCTGAAGATACCTAAATCTTTACCTCTTGTTCTGATCCTATACCTGAGCCTCAGGCACAACATCTCATTTCCAGATGGACCTCTTCACCTAAATATTCACCAACACTTTATACTCAATGTGTCCAAAATGGAACTGCTTATTCTTCCAGTTTCCAACCCTGCTCTTCCTCTTGCCCTCCATGTTGCTATTCGTTGTTTGTGGGAGAGGCAGCCCCAACCATGGGCCCCAATGACTTCCACTTCCTGTTCAGGCCCTAGTGTCATCCCCTTGCCTTGAGAGTGGGCTAGTGACTTGCTTCTAACAAATGGAATATGGCGAAAAGTACTTCCACGATTAGGTGGCCAAAAAAGATAGTGACTTCCTTCTTGCTTCCTCTCTCTTCCTCTCTCCCTTATTCACTCAGAGGGAAGCCAGCCACCATGTTATGTGTTGGCCTACAGAGAAGCTCACATGATAAAGAACTGATGTCACCAACCAAGGAGTACCAGAGTCCTGCCAACAGCCATGTGACTGAGCTTGTTAGCAGATTCTCCCCAAGTTGAGCCTTGAGATGGCTCAGCTCCAAACACCTTGACTGTAACTTTGCAGAGCTGGATCCAGCTAATATACCATATACCATATGAATTCACTGTTTACTAGATGAAACAGTACATTATTTAGGAAAAAAATATATACATGTGGTAAAACCATAAAAAAAGAAGAGGGAAATTATTAACACACTATTGAGAGAAGGGGTTACATTTGGTAGAAGAATATGGAGGATAAAATTGAGGAAGGGATCATAGGAACCTCTGAGGTGTTGGTACTATTTAAGCTTAATGGTAAGAAGTGAATATTTGTTTTATTATCCTTTAATCTGTGCTTCATATGTGTGTCTGTGTATATATATAATGTACTCTTTGAATACATGATACATTTCACAGGTGCTCAATTTGGTTGTTTTCTCATGTTTTCTCATAATTAGATTGACCTTAAGCCTTTTGGGCAAGAATACTACATGAAGTAATGTTTTGTCCTTCTCAGCACATAACAGAGGGTCATGCCTTATTACTGGTGATATTAACCTTGATCAAGGTGGTGTCTGTGAAGTTTTTCCTCTCTGAAGTTACTATTATTCCCTTTGTAATTAATGGAGATGGTTTGAGACTGTGCTAAAACCCTGTTTCTCCTCAAACTTTTGCCCAATGATTTTAGCATCTATCTTACTTTGTGGCTCTTTCTATTGGGTTTGCCCAGTAATGATTTTATATTTCCTTCATTCCTTCAACATTTTTTAATTGAGATTTTTCTATAGGGAAGAGTTGTCCCTTCTCCTTACATAAAGAGTTTTTCTTTCATAAATAAATGAAATTTATTTATTTCATTATGTATTTATATCCGTATTGACTCAAGGATACTTATTTTACTCTACTGGTCATAATCCAATGTTATTGTTATATATTTTTATTGTTTGAATCATTCCATTCTTGGCCATTGGGAGTTCCACCTTAGCTCCTGTGTCCTTATGACACAATGTCATCCTTTTTTTGAATACTTCTTTTTTCTGACATCACAAGATGTTCCAGTCTCATCTTTTATTTTTTTCCTCCCCAACTTTTCCAAAGAGTTCTGGTTTCTTTCATAGGACAAGCGAATTTATAAACCGAGATTTTGCCACTAGGAGTACTCATGGCTACTAGAGTATCATTACTCCTGGGCTCTCTCAGTGGACAAAGATGGGAAATATACATATGAATACTAATCCACACATACACACATCTACATTTATTTCTACATATATCTGTGTCTATACATATATAAAATCTGTAAATTCATATTCATGAATCATACCTATGATTCCAATCCAACACCATGAGGCTCATTCCACCTTCTTCCCTTGATTTACCTCTAACTTCTTTCTCCAACAGTGAAAGACCCAGCTCTCATTTTCTACAATATATTCACTTGTTTGTTCAATACTAGTATACACATAAAGTAGTTACACAACTGCTCATCTATACCCCTATAAGAAACAGATTTACTAACTAGATAACAGTATTTGCATACAGTTCTTTTTATCTTTAGCCTCACAGCATCCAGCCAAAATATTATTTTCCAAAGCTATTTAGGTTAGTGCTTTTCTGTCCGTTCAACCTCAGTGCAGTAATGTCATCCATTTGTAATACAGTTAGGTTCATTTGTTACTGATTACATTCCATTTTGGATTTTCTCCCAGTTCCTGGTTGATTTTAATTATTAAATGGGGAGAAGGTATGTACGTGAAACATCACTACGGTTCTAAAAGTCAAACCTATAAAAAAAATACTCAGAAAAGTATCTCTACATTTTCATCCCTACTAACCTGTCCCCATTCATTCCTTCTTCCTGCACCTTTCCTACCAACCTCTGTAGATAACCAATCTCTTTAGTTTCTCGTTTATCTTTCCAGTATCTCTTTTGTATACATGTGCAGATACATGTGTATTTTTTTTATTTCCGTTCCTTCTCACATAAAGGGTATCATGCTATATATATTCTTTTGTACTTTTCCTTTTCACTTACTAGTAAATATGTCCTGTAAATCACTGCATGTCAGTTCACAGAGATCTTTCTCATTCTTTTTTTACAGTAACAGAGTACTCCATTGTCTAGGTATACTATAATTTATCCAATCACTCCCCAATGTGTTGGAATTTACTTCTTGTCAATATTTTCTAATTACAAACAATGCTGTCTTAAATAACCTTGGCATATGTATTTTGTACATATTGGAAGTACATCTTCAGGGTAGAGCCCTAGAAGTGGGATTTTCTGGGTCAAAGACCAAGCGCGTATGTAGTTCTGTTAAGTATTACCAACTTTCCCTCTAGAAGAGCTGTACTGGTGCACATTCTCACCACGTACTTACTAGTGAGTGTCTGTGTCCTCACAGCCTCACCAACAAAACATGTTGACATAGTTTTTTATTTTTGCCAGTTTGATAGTGAGAAATTATTCTTCAGTATTGTTGGTTTTTTTTTTTTGTCACGTGTTTCTGCCTGTTGTTGGACAGAGGCAGGTAGACAGAATGAGTTTTTTTTTTTTTTAATTTTATTTATTTATTTATTTATTTATTTTTGGCTGTGTTGGGTCTTCGTTTCTGTGCGAGGGCTTTCTCTAGTTGTGGCAAGCGGGGGCCACTCTTCATCACGGTGCGCGGGCCTCTCACTATCGTGGCCTCTTTTGTAGTGGAGCACAGGCTCCAGACGCGCAGGCTCAGTAATTGTGGCTCACGGGCCTAGTTGCTCCGCGGCATGTGGGATCTTCCCAGACCAGGGCTCGAACCCGTGTCCCCTTCATTGGCAGGCAGATTCTCAACCACTGCACCACCAGGGAAGCCCCTTCAGTATTGTTTTAATGTACATTTCTCTAATTATAAGTGAATCTGAACATCTTTCCATATGTTCGAATGCTCCTTATATATTTTTGTGTCTACTCATGATTTTTTCCCATTTTTCTAATAGGTTTTGGTCCTTTGTTTCTCAATTTCTACAAGTTCTCTCTCTCTCATATATACATATACCACAGACAAAGATTATATATATATGTATTTTTATATATATATAATCTTTGTCTGTGGTATATGTTACAGATATTTTCTCGTAGTTTTTCCTTTGGTTTTGTTTATGATATGTGGTTGTTGTTTTTTTTTTTTGGTCACGAAAGCTTTTTTTATTAAACTTTTATCTAGTCAGATTTCTTAATCTTTGCTTTTATTGACCCTGGATTTTGAGTCACAGTTAGAGCCCCTGTGTCTTTAATAATGTTAAAGAGGAATTTATCCATGTTTTCTTCACATACTTGTATGTTTGTATTTTTTACATTTAGATCCCTCACTCCTTTGGAGTTTCTTCTTGGGTATAATGTGAGATGTGGATCTAATTTTAACTTCTTCCAAATGATTACCCAGTTGTCCAGCACCATTAAAAAGTCCAGCTTTATCCCAATGATTGGAGATGCCATCTGATCATTTCTAAATCTGCAACAATGAAGAGGTTATGAAAACCAGCAGCAGACAAGACATTTCAAAAAATTATTTGTTACAAAAAGCAGATAGAAGAGCACTGACAGAGGAAGCCAAGCTAAGGAAGTTCATACAGGGGAAGGACATTTTATAATGATTTTTTAAAAGCCAATTCATCAAGAATACATAACAATCTTAAATGTGCATAACTGTACTGTGTCTCTTGACTGATTTTCTAATCTAACAGAATGCTGTGCCTCTCATTTAACACAAAAGTTGGGTTGGAAAATCATTTTTTATTTGTTCTTCTGAAATTGTTTTCCATTTCACCCCACAGACCTAGAGGCATAATGAGGAGCTTCCAGCCACATCTACAATAACATCTTGACATCCCCAACATACTCTAGGTCCCTGGAAAACAGCTGGATATAGTAGTCATTCAGTTCTTCCAGCTGTGAGTTTTTATCTTTTGCTTTTGGCTTTTTAAAATTTTACCAATTCACTTCCATTCTCCTAGAAAAGCTTCAGAAAATAAAAACATCAATTTGTTTTAAAGGAAGTGGTTCTGGGACAGCACTTTTTATTCTAAAAGGCCATAAAAAGCCAAGTAAGCAGGTTTGGCTACATTACATAGGCCTTCCAACTCCATGCTAGACCTGAGTACTAATCTGCTTCCCAATCAGCAAAAACATTGAGAGATGAATCATTGAATTTCATAAATACTTGGTGTTAATTACAAACTGTGTGATGAATTTTGCTGTAAGTAGGATCAGTATGACATTTTGGAAACTCTCCAGAATCCACTTTTAAGGTGTTCATGAGGTGGGTAGACTAAGTAGCGAGGGTTCATACCAAAAGATTTATCCATATCTCTGAGCTGTTAGAATTCCTGAGTCAGCCAAGTCTTCACTTCATGTTTATGAAATGTCTTTCCTCCAGGGAGTTCTTCTCACATCCATTATCTCTTTAATCATTCACCTATTCCCTTAGAGTAAGCAAAGTGGGGAAACATGGGTTATATTAGCTCTTTTACTCCCAGGAGAGACTATTGAGGTTCAGAGAGAACAAAAAATTTAGTAATTAAAATCTGTGAAGTTAAAAAAAAAAGCTGTCCTAGGAAATTTGTGGAGTAATCATGTAAATTTTATTTTTTTTAATCCCTTAAATGTATACTGAGAATAAGAGGTGAACTCTGCCTAATGAGCATCATTAGTGTTAATTCATAATTTAATGTGATAAAAGCTTTAGAGCACTGTAGCAAAAATGTTAGTCAAATTTTTCACATAATACACAAGGCTATCAGATTCTCTTCTGGTCAAGCTGCTGAAAGTCCTATTCCCTTGCCCACGTTATGAGGATTTATGAGATCAGTCTCAGTTAGGAATAAATCACTGAATCTCCTCATCTGTAAAATGAGGCCTCTGGCCTAACCCATGCCTTGTGCCCTAGGTACTTGGTGAGAATGAAAGATTTGAAAAGTTCCTTACCCCTTAGAAAAAAAAAAAATTACATATGTCTAGTCAGGCAAATTATTACAGGATGAATGCCTCATGACTTTAAGAGAAACAAGGACTTTATGACACACGATGATCTGAGTGAGAATATTAATAAAAATGAAAATATATTATACAAGTACCTGTTACTGTTTTGTGACTCCCAATATTTATTTCTGGTGGATCATGGTTATGATCTTAACCAATGAAGCTTTCATAAGTTGGTCACCATTTGAAGGTATTGATATGTTTATTATACATATGAGGGAATGGAATTAATTAACGTTTTGGGACTATTGTCTTTGCATGCATAATTTTAATTATTCCTGACAACAGCCAAAAGAAGAAAACATTATTATCCTCATTTTGCAAATTAAATGGGGATACAGATAAAATTACAAAAGATACTTACTCAGGATATCATAGGCAGTAGGTGGTAGAGCTGAGATTTGAATTCTGGTCTTTTGATTTTTAAAAACATGTTCATTCCAATACATGGAACGTTTGCCATCAATGATATGTTTCATATTAATATGAATTATTCCAATATTTTAAATTATGTAATTCACAAAATGGACATGTATCTGTATTCGTTATTTTGGAAATACTGGGCTTCTGCACAAAACGGGAGCAAACTCAACTGTTATAAGTAGAAGATGGATAAATGGCATCTCTCTCTGGAAGAGGCATCCCTGGGGAGTTCGCAACACGTAGGGACTCTCTAAAGGATGCTCCATGATTGCTCTATGACCTGGTATGTCTAGGGAAGGAGGTATTTATAAAATGTCTGACAAAAGAACAATGTTCAAGGCTAAGATTATTACTGCCATACACTATGGCATAAGTTTTCATCTTGTATTTTGTCCCAACATCCCTATGGGATGCAATACACTGATATCAGTAATAGTGGTTTGGTTCTCTGCTCCACCAATTCACACCCTGTCTGAGTACCTTAGGGTAGGGTGGTGAGGCCCCTGCAGAAATCTGGAAAAGTCCCCTTTCTCAGATGACTCAGCTATGGGAGGTGGGAGAGGTAGGGAGAACAGTATTCCCATCCCTAAATAAATTAAGTCATTAGAACAAAACACGCTTTTAAGCAAGTTATTAGAGATACAGCCTAAAAAGTTACAAGCAAGTTCCCCTTCCTCCAGCCTGATGGAGCTCCATGCCAGGGCATGTGCCTTGATAAGTATAAGACTGTTCTTCAGTCTTGACTCGCCTCTCTGGGCCAATTGGAACATAATCTCCTCAACCATCGGCAGTGACCCTTCTCAGGGACTATGAAAGCACAGGTCTCCACATTTCACTAGAAACACAGAATGGCTCTAAGTACCTGTTAGAAGATTAAAATCTCAATCTCTTTGCTCTTCGATAATTATCAACAGCTCAGTTTATTTACTAAAAAAAGAAAAACATACATACCAAAAGAAGTTTAGCCTAACCAGAAATTAAAGAAGCACAAATTTAAATCATTTTTCGCTTCAGGGAATTTCATCTAAAATAGGAATTTTTAGCTTTTCTTGAAAATCTAAAGATCTGGACTATCTTTAGTCTTTATTCCTGGATGACAACGGTTGGCAAAAGCTGAGTATCATCCTCTCCCTGAAGATAGGGCATGCCGTCTCCAGTTCTTTGCTGTCTCCAGTGAACTCTCCCTATTGTCTCACGCATCTGCCTGCTCACTTGCCTGCCCTCTGTTGGCTTTTGAGTTTGCAATCCCTGAGGAAGTACCCTCCTCTGCTCCAATCATTTGTGACCAGAGAGGTGGAGTCAGGTGACAAGAAACAGCTCCCTGTTTGTAAGAAACGATATGGTCCTGCTCCCTCAGCAGGGGCCATGGATATAGAAAACCTTCAGAAGGGAGATATGGGTGTGGCAGACATTCTGAGACTTGGCTTATCCATTACATAAGCAGGGAAAATCGTCTATTTTTATAAATTTCAACATATACCATTAAATTACATAGAGATATGGTCACAATATATTGTGAAAAAGCAGGTTTAAATAAGTAAGATAGTAACCCATTTTTCATAATAAATTTATATACAGGTATTGCTTGTGATTTGAATCTAATCCTTTTCTTGGTTTGATATGTTGGATATCAAATTTGGACAGAGTGGAGAATGGGCCTTATATCTGTTTCAAGCCCATCCCAAAACCCCAACCAATTTTCCAAAATTTAACTAGATATTCTTAAACACCTATATAGGGAGACAAGATGCTGGAGTAGAAAGACCTTGAGTTCAATTCCTCTCGTGAGAACACCAAAATCACAACTAACTGCTGAACAACCATCGACAAAAAAAGACTGGCACCTACCAAAAAAGATATTGTACATCCAAAGACATAAAGAAGAAATCCAACGAGACGGTAGGAGGGGCACACTCATGATATAAACACCTATATAATAATAACCCCAAGGATTTCTGCATAAATCTATTAGGTAAAAAGTCAACCACATAATTATTTAATGGGCTGTTTAGTGGATATATTTTCATGTAATAGGCAACAATACAGTAGAAATTAGTTTTTCTTCTGTACAACAAGCATATACTATAATGTAAACTAAAAACTACTATATATTTAAAGTTATGAAATGATTATAGATAGAACTTAAATAAGCAAACATGAAACATTTTAAAAATGATTACTTACCAAATAAGGAGGGATTTTTGGAGAGGAAGATGGAGCCACAGTTAGGTAGATAGTGATGCTACTCAGGGGTGGGTGTGGGGAGGGAGTGAGCTAGCGGAGAGCAGGTGAAACAGCACACACCTGCGGTGCACCTACGTTCAAGCCCAAGGATCTTGTGGACAGCCATCTCTTTTTGGCACTTGAGTCTCTAGAAGTGGGTGGCTATAAACCATTATCTGAAATAGCAGATAGCCAAGAACCAAAACTAGCAAACAAACAAAAACTTGCAAAAACAAATATTTTCTCTGCATAATTCCAAGTTTTCTAAAGATCCAGCCACAGGTATTTATGGCTCCCCTTCTTTCTCTTCCTTTGACCTAGAATGAACATCAGGTTGAACGAGTTTCTTGGTTGTAAGTTCTTGGTACCATCCACTTCACTAAAGCTAGCCTCCCGCACAAGATTTAGGAGTTTTGCTTTGCGTTAATCACTTCCTTGAAACCTTGGAAGTCAGCAACAATTGCGGGACCAGTTTTTTCCATACTCCATTCGTTGTTTGTGACGATACATGCCAAACCCGGTTGATAAACTTGAAGACCTTCTGAATGTCAAGACTCTTCCATACATCCTTAATCGAAGCAGTGTTGCCTGCATCACCAGACCATATATCAGCACATAAGCGCCACATAATGCATCACCATCTGTAAACAATACGCCTTGAAGGCTGCAGGGCTCTCAGAGGCTACAATAAGACATAATGCTGGGAAGCATAAAGACCACTGTGATATTATCTCTGTAATTGTCAACACTAGAAGGACATCTGGGAGCATTGTCTATTATCAAAAAAGCATTGTTTGCAAGTTTTCCATCTTTGTGTACCCTTTGATGAATAGAGACAGTTAGATCCTCATGTAATGACTGAATACTGCCTTGGTCACCCAATCTTTATGAGTTGATTATCACATAACAGACAATTCACTCAATAGTCCCTAAAAGGTACTGGGGTTTTTAAAGTGATATGCCAACGGAGGTTTTAGCTTAGAAACAAATTCACTTTAAAACAGTGTTAGCCTATTTGGGATGGTTTATGTTCTAGGACTTTTGTCTCCATTTTCTGAAATGAACGTACAAGATAGCATTTGTTTTCAAAATAGCCCAATTTCATCAACATTAAAAATTTGCTTTGCAATTCAATCACCTTTGTCAATAGTTTTCTGCCATTCATGGGCTCATCTACTTTCTTCATAGGCTTTCCAGCATTCTTAGAAGACATTTTCCTGTAATAATGTGGGGAGTCTGATGAGATAATGCACAACATGTTTAAACTGTGTAAGACAAGATTCAGTATTGCCAAAAGAAGAGCTGAGAATCTACTGCAACATTCTATTTTCTCTCCTGAATTTGTGCACAAATCAAACAGTTTTGCTGCTGTACTAATGTGGATTTGTTATAACAAGTCTTCCTTTCAGATGGTGAATTTTGGGAAAAAAATGTTATAAGTCATTTAAACAATGATTTGGATAGTGAGATTCAGATGGCAAGAATTATCCATTATAAGAAGAATATAAAAGGATAGTAACCAAGATTAATAGTAACTATCCCTGAAAGATGGGACAGAGTAATTTTAACAATTTTTGTTTATCAATGCTTCTGATCTATTGAAAATGAATATCTATCAATTTTATAGTTAAATGCGGAAAATAGATAATAGAATAAAATGCCATCTACCTGGATTAGCAGAGTACCTCACACCTGAAACACACTGTTTTGGTCCTCTAAGCAGAAAAGCACTTTAACAATATTTCCCATCCACTTTTCCTGCAAAGCTTTATTAAAAATGTAGCAAGATATTAAAATGGGACTCTGTTTTGAATCAGTTTCAGCAGAGACCACCAAGAAGCTGAGAGCCAAACAATAGATGACAAAGGAGACTCACAAAGGAGGTGTCAGAAAGCAGTTGTTTCAACCTTTAGTTGAACCCCATATATCATGGGTATTCAAAGGTTTTGTAGAAGAGGTGAGAAAGAAAACTTGCAGTGCTGTGACATTTTTCACTTGCCCCTCCCTTGGGAGGAAGAAGGATATTTCCTTCAGCTTTACCTCTCAGCTTGGAGAAAGGGGCTTTAAGGAGAACATTTCAAGAACTGGATATGTGTTTTCTGGAATGTGGAGGGCACAGGAGACTGGTGTCTGGCACCCCCTAAAGGATCCACCACCTGAGGGAGAAGACCTGGAAAGAGCCCAGGCGGCAGGGGGCTCTGGCTACTCTTGTCCCACTAGTGAGGGTACAGCACAACCTGCTAAGTATTGATAAGATGCTTCCTGATGCTGGCTTCCCCACTCTTCCCCAAAGCAGAGGAATCCGGGACAACTTAGTCACAGTGGCAGGAAGGGAGGGCGTAGTAAGGAAAGAGGGAAAGAACATTTCAAAACCTAGAAAGAAGTAAGACGCAAGACCTTGCCCTCCTTTCTCACCACAGACTTCCAGCCCAGCCTGGAAGGAGAAGAAAAGTTCAACTTCAAATGAAGTTCAGAGTTTTTATTATTTTCATGGCCTGAACATAATAAAAACTAAAAGGAGACTATTCTGGTGACCAGAAGTGAGCAGAAACATTTCATCTTCTGAGAATGATAAGAAAACCTGAGGGACCTGTCCTAAATTTCACACAAGGAGTGGGGGAAATCAACAGGCATTAAATGATGGTAGCATGGGAGCGGGAGAATAAAGTTGCTTATAATTGTACCCTATTGAGTTCCATTTGTCGCATTTACTAAAGCTCCCATATGTGTCATACTGCTACCGTTACTGTGAAGAAGTTATGGGGTACCTCACACTCTACACCAGGCATAACTTCTTAACCACAGCCCACAGGAAGTAATTTGCCCCAGCGCTGTTCCCGCAGTAGCTGTCCTCCACAGCGAAGTGTTTGTTTTTGTATTATGCTCACTGGAAATCAAGGAACTGGTCCTGCTGCCAGTGGAAGTGGTTTTCGTTCAGCCGTTCGAGCATCCTGAACAAAACGTGTGGTGCTCTTCTAACAATACGCCAGACACTCTGCAGGCACTTTGAGTACCAACCTCAATCCTAGCTTCCACTTACCATTCCTACTCTTTTCCCCATGGTTTTCTTTTATCTTTTTGTGTAGCATGCTTTTATGCAAACCACCTCAAGTTCTTTCTGTAATCTGGTAGAGCAATAAATATATTTATCACAAATAATAAAAATAATTTGCACTAAAATTAATCTTGAACATAATTTAACTTTGTTCTGGTAATTATGAAGGTGCTTTGGCATCTTGCATTGCCTGGAGGCCATCAATATGAACATCAATTATTATTGTGCTATACATGTGATTAAGCTGATAAGGAGTCTAATTAATGGTTGATCCAATGACAAAGTTTTCTCTGTATTACTAGCCTGGGGTAGGTGGGAGGTGAAGAATAATATTCTGAAATCATCTTTAATTCTTAGGTATTTCTAAGTAAACGTTCATCTATATCAAAGGCATTTAGTTTTAAAGAAACAATGCTGTTTTTGTCTAACAGTGCTATTTGTACACATGCAAGATTTTACATACAGATATAGAATATATAGATATATACGTCACTTTGACTATTACATTTATAATGTGGGCCAAGTAGGATTTCTAGTTAAAAACGCAGCTTAGGGCTTGCCTGGTGGCGCAGTGGTTGAGAATCTGCCTGCCAATGCAGGGGACACGGGTTCGAGCCCTGGTCTGGGAGGATCCCACATGCTGCGGAGCAACTGGGCCCGTGAGCCACAACTACTGAGCCTGCACGTCTGGAGCCTGTGCTCCGCAACGAGAGAGGCCGCGATGGTGAGAGGCCCACGCACCGCGATGAAGAGTGGCCCCCGCTTGCCACAACTAGAGAAGGCCCTCACGCAGAAACGAAGACCCAACACAGCCATAAATAAATAAATAAAAATTAAAAAAAAAAATGCAGCTTAATCACAAATGATTACCCAATAAAGACTTCAACAAGAAAGAGTGAAGAAATAATGTAATAAAAGTGGACAGACAGAAGGGAAAACATCAATAGAGGAGAGGTTTGAACACATTTCTAAAAGACGGAAAGAGAATAAAAGCCTGTTGAAGGATAAAATCAACGGAGGAAGCAGAGACTTAGAATTCATAGAAGGAAGAAAAGCAGCAAAAAAAACTGTTAATCTTGATGCAGAACCCCAGAGAGACAACAAATTCATGGTCAGAGGTAAGGATGAGGACCAGAAGATAGGGGGCTGAAAAGAGATTAAAATTCCTCTATCAACAACACTCTGGGAGGTGGCAGCGGGTGAGGGGAAGGGACCTTACAAGAAAGTCATGTCCCATCGGAAAGGTCGGGGAGAAAGAGCAACAGGAGGGGAACAAGTCTGCAGAGGGAGGCAGGACCGGCGCGTAAGGCAGAGAGAGAGAGAGAGAGAGAGAGAGAGAGAGAGAGAGAGAGAGAGAAATAGGTATACAGAATGAGAGGCGGAGACACAGGGTAGTGAAGGGAGTGGGGGGGATCCAGACAAGCGGTGAGTTGTTCGGATATGGATGATTAAGTTGTGATGTATTGATTTGTGGTTTTATAATCCTGTAAATTCTAAATTTGTTTATATTATACAGATGAGAACGAGAACTGCAAAATTCCTGTCTAGAAGGCATGTGCATTTTGTAACTATTTGTATCAGAAGATAACTTCCATTTGCAATCCCTATTCAGCCAGGGGGCAGTGTCTTGACTCAGTCAGCTGTGGGTGACCCTCTTCCCTTTTCCTGGGGTAGGGTAGGGGATGGGGGGAGAAGTGGGGCAAGAAATGACTCTGTCACTATATGGTGCCTTTTTAAAGGAACATTAAGGGGCTTCCCTGCTGGCGCAGTGGTTTAGAATCCGCCTGCCAATGCAGGGGACATGGGTTCGAGCCCTGGTCTGGGAAGATCCCACATGCCGCGGAGCAACTAAGCCCGTGAGCCACAATTACTGAGCCTGCGCGTCTGGAGCCTGTGCTCCGCAACAAGAGAGGCCGCGATAGTGAGAGGCCCGCGCACCGCGATGAAGAGTGGCCCCCCGCTTGCCACAACTGGAGAAAGCCCTCGCGCAGAAACAAAGACCCAACACAGCCAATAAATAAATAAATAAATAAATAATTAAAAAAAAAAAAAAAGGAACATTAAAAGTGTTTTTGTTTTGTTTTGTTTTTTGTAAGAAAGAAAGAGAGGAAGGAAGGGAGGGAGGGAGAGAGGAAGGAAGGAAAGAAGGTCCTCAGAACCATGTAAACTAAAATGTGACATGACTTGACATGAGCATCTGGAAGAGGGCTTGCTGATAAGAAATGGAAATCCATTTGCACTGGATACAAGGATCATTTGGCTTTGATTGGTACCAAAGTTGAAACATCGAGTTTTTAATCCTAACATATGACTTACTTGTCTCTACACTGGACGGTATTCACTTGGTCATAATAATGTGAATGCTGCTTGTTAATGTTTAACCTTTGAATTAATCTATAAACTGAACCTGGAAAACTTTAAAATGTTACATAACAGAAGAAAATGTTAACAATTTGACAACATAAAATTAAAAACTTTTTGCAGAGCAGACAGTTTAATGCTCTCCACCCACATGGCCATCCCGCACTGGCCTCCATGAGGCCCCCTGCCCCAGGACACCCCTTGCACTGGAGCCTGGAAAGTGCACATGAGAGCACGCCCACCATCAGCACCACCTCTCCCACCCCCAGTGCCTAGGACTCGAAGGGGCTGCCTTTCGCTTCAGGGACCTACAGGCTGACAGAAGAGAGGGTGTGCTCTGAGGGAGAAGAGACCGAGAGCGAAAAGAAGGAAGAATGATACTCCCACTCTAGAAGGTGAACAGGATGTCTGTGGAGAGTGAAAAGGGAAAAAGAGCTGTTAGATGCAGAGGGGTCAGTAGACACATGGTTCTAATAGTTTCCTCCAAGGGAAACTGTAGAGCATAATAATTAATAGCACAGTTAATAGAGCCATCCCATCCCATCTATCACTTATTAACTGGCAACCTTTCACAAGTTATGCAAGAAACTGCTCTGTGCCTCAGTTTCCATGTCTGAAAAATGGGGATAATAATCTCTATTTCATAGGTCCAGTTTAGGATAAATGACTTAATATATATTAAGTGTTTAGAACAGATCCTGGCATACAGTAAGCACTAAATAAATGTTTAATGTTATCTAACATCATTGGGAGTTATGAGATGCTGTCTTGGTAAAATTAAAAATAAAACAAAAATAACAGCTGTTTTAAATTGGAGGTGGAAGAGGAGGAGAGAAAGTATAGCTTAAGTAGACACAATACCTTTCAGCTTCTCAGAAGTTCAGGTAATAAATAATGCCTGAAGTTTACAGCTGAAGAAACAGCACCGTTTTGTATTATTTAAAGTTAGAAAGGCAACCATTAGAAACACTAAAACCAGAAATAGTTATAAGCATTTTATTATTTGTCTAATCAAGTAAAGAATTTTTCATTTAAAAAATAGAGTTATAATATATTTGGCCCAAATTAATTCTACGAAAGCTGAACTACAAAAGCCAAACAAATCAAGCTGAATCTATTCTTTTGCAAATGAATTCAGCCTGGCAGATTTATTGGGAAGTGAAAAATAATCTCTCAGCCTATGATATTTTCCTGAGTCTTTGCCACACTTTCCAGGGTTATAGCAATTCCACACCTCTTGACGGCAAGACTCAGTTCTTGGGGAGGTACAGTATTAGTGCCTTATGTCACATTTTTGAACTCTACAAAAATTATCCTGGCCCACAGCCCAATTTCATCCAGACTCATGTGACAGCTTTGCCAGATCCAGCGTGTGGGTGCAACGTATCTGCAGGGCTGAACTACTTCCTCTAGCAAATTGTTACACCGGTTATCAGTTTTCACATTTCTTGCAGGCAGGTGAGCCACGAAGTGGTGTTTCCATCAGTAATAACAAGACTGCTCCTTGGACCATTCCAGCATATCAGAGCTGCCACCTCTCTCATCTCTTCACCTACTACTCCTTCATGCAATGCTTAAAATCTGCATTCTCACTAAGGCACATCTAACAGACACATGTTAGATTAACACCTTCTGAGAGGAACTAAAACACCAAAGGTATTTAGACATACATGAATGTGGTTATTCTTCATTTCAGTAATGCAGTTGGTTCACTTTCCCTGATATGCAGCTTTCCCATAGATTTTGGAACAATTTTAACAGTTATTTAGCACTTATTATGTGCTAGGAATTGACAATCTAGTTTAACAGATAAATTAGACCCCCCAAAATGTAACAGAATATAAGTTCTATGATGAAGGTAAACACAGGGTGCTGCTGGAACAGTTAGGAGGGGGACTAACCCAGCCTGGGAAGTATAGTAGAGTGACAAGTAAGGTTTCTTGAAGGAGAGAATAGTTAAGCAAAAAAGGAGAGGAAGGGCATTCTCAGGAGAAGGTACAGGATATTATAGATAAGGAGCTGGAATAAGAGTCAGACATGTTCTGGGAAGGGTTTATTTGGGGAAGTGGGAGGTAAGAAGGAGCCAGGTCATAAAGAGAGGGCCTTTACGATATGCTAAGGAACATATATTTTTCTGGAATTCTCCAGGAGAGACATTGAAACATTTTAAGCAGGACAATAACATAATCATTTTGTTTTAGGGAGGTTACTCTGCTCTAAAGGATGGATTTCAAAAGGAGGACAGGAATATCAGTTAGAAGGTAAATCAGACACTTCCTCTGGGCCACTTCAAACCCTCTCAGTCCCACCGCTTCTTCCGGAAGCCACTGCTGGAGTATGGAGTATGTGCTACTTACCTCTCACTTTCTGCACCAGGGATTCCTGAGGCTTTGGGGTGTCAAAATCGCTACTGAGCATTCATGCCAAGTGCAGCCTGGAATTGCTGGGGACTTGATGACCATGAGACCACCCTATGTCCATGGCACCACCCTTGAAAACTGGAATGGAAGCTGAGAAATCAATGCTCAGCTTCCTCCTTTCACATAACAGATGGAAAATTTCTACACGACTGAGCAAGGGTGGTTTGTGGTGGTGGCCAGCTTGGTAAAGCAGACTGTGTTGGCTTTCCCTCCTTCTCCGTTTCTTCATTCCTACTCCCCAGGATGAACTACCCAAGTAAACCTTAACACAAGCCTTTTTTTTCAGATTCTGCTTTTGTGGAACCCAGGCTAAGACTAAAGACTACTACATAAATTCTGGAGAAAGTCATGTGTGCCTGAAATACAGCCTGGCAGTGGGAATGGAGACGAGGAAATGGACTCATTCATAAGATCTTAAGGATGTGGAATCAGCAGCATGGCTATGAGGAATGAGGAGAAGAGACAAGACTAGGCCTAGGATGATCCCAGGTGTCTGATTCAGATGGTAGGGTGGCCTTTCACAGAAAGCTGTAGAGAAAAAAGAGAAACAGTACTGGAGGGGTAAAGGAGGAAGAGACTTCAGATGTGAATATACGAAATGGGAGATGGTTTTAAATCATCCAGGGGATGATGTCCTGTGAGCAGTTTCATAAATAGATATAGATATATATATGATATAGATATAGAGATATACATAAAACAGTACAGTATGAGTCGTAAAATACAAAGAAATGAGGAACAAAGATGAACATTTGGGGAACATCTACATATAAGGGCTGGACAATGATTCTCTATATATTCAATGAAATATACTGAGATTTAGTTCAATAAGTAAGAAGAAACAAAAACCCAGATGACACAGAATCCAAAGGAGGAAAAGGTTTTTAAAAGGAGGGGATGGTTTACAAGAACAGAACCAGAGGTCCAACTGATAAGAACTGAAACGTATACATCAGATTTGACACATGGAAAGTCACAGGTGACCTTGGCAAACAAGTTTCAGCAGCAAAGTAAGTGCAAAAGCCAAATAGCAGTGGGTTACAGGGTGATAGGAAGAGCAATAAGAGAGTCAGAAAAAATAACAACATAGAATTTGCTCCTTCCCCCACCAGAGATATATAGAAAGATGACAGATAGTTGCATAGATGGATGATCTGTTCTACCTATGTGATAGACAGATCATCTGTTCATTATTTTAAAATTTAGACAATAGAGAAGAAATAACTTTTAAAAATCACTTTGTTTCATTCATAGATACTAACTACTATTATTTTGCTATGTCTCTTTCTAGACATTTTCCTAATCATATGTAATACTTCTAGCAAAAACGTGATCATATTCTATATACCATTTTATAATCTTTTTTTCATATAATAGGTCATAAACATCTTTCCATGTCCATAAATCTATATCTAAAACATCATTTTTAATGACTGTGTAGTATTCCATTGCATGAATGTATCACAATTTACATAAACAATTCCCAATTAAAGGACATAAAACATTGTTGTACTGACAATCTTGTAATACAGCTATGCATGCCTATTTACTTATGATCAATTTCTGGAAGGAGTCTGACTCTATCAAAAGATACGTTTGGTTTGTTTAAAGATTCTGATAGAACTATGCACCAAAAGTTTATAGCACAAGTGCTCCATAAAAGCACTGTTTCCACATACCTTTGAAAATAGTGCATCATTAGTTGTTTTTTTTAACATCTTTATTGGAGTATAATTGCTTTACAGTGTTGTGTTAGTTTCTGCTGTATAACAAAGTGAATCAGCTGTATGCATACGTATATCCCCATATCCCATTCCTCTAGTGTTTCCCTCCCACCCTCCTAATCCCACCCCTCTAGATGGTTGCAAAGCACTGAGCTGATCTCCCTGTGCCATGCAGCTGCTTCCCACTAGCTATCTATTTTACATTTGGTAGTGTATATATGTCAATGCTACTCTGACTTCATCCCAGCTTACACTTCCCCCTCCCTGTGTCCTCAAGTCCATTCTCTATGTCTGTGTCTTTATTCCTGTCCTGCCCCTAGGTTCATCAGAACCTTTTTTTTTTTTTAGATTCCATATATATGTTAGCATACGGTATTTGTTTTTCTCTTTCTGACTTACTTCACTCTGTATGACAGACTCTAGGTCCATCCACCTCACTACAAATAACTCAATTTCATTTCTTTTTATGGCTGAGTAGTATTCCATTGTATATATGTGCCACATCTTGTTTCTCCATTCATCTGTCTATGGACACTTAGGTTACTTCCATGTCCTGGCTATTGTAAATAGTGCTGCAAAGAACACTGTGGTACATGACTCTTTTTGAACTATGGTTTTCTCAGGGTATATGCCCAGTAGTAGGATTGCTGGGTCATATAGTAGTTCTAATTTTAGCTTTTTAAGGAACCTCCATACTGTTCTCCATAGTGGCTGTGCCAGTTTACATTCCCACTAACAATGCAAGAGGGTTCCCTTTTCTCCACACTCTCTCCAGCATTTATTGTTTGTAGATTTTTTGATGATGGCCATTCTGACTGGTGTGAGGTGATACCTCATTGTAGTTATGATTTGCATTTCTCTAATGATTAGTGATGGTGAGAATCTTTTCATGTGTTTGTTGGCAATCTATATACCTTCTTTGGAAGATATTTAGGTCTTCTATTTAGGTCTTCTGCCCGTTTTTGGAATGGGTTGTTTGCTTTTTTGATATTGAGCTGCATGAGCTGCTTGTATATTTTGGAAATTAATCCTTTGTCAGTTGCTTCATTTGCAAATATCTTCTCCCATTCTGAGGGTTGTCTTTTCGTCTTGTTTATGGTTTCTGTTGCTGTGAAAAAGGTTTTAAGCTTCATTAGCTCCCATCTGTTTATTTTTGTTTTTATTTCCATTTCTCTAGGAGGTGGGTCAAAAAGGTTCTTGCTGTGATTTATGTCATAGAGTGGTCTGCCTATGTTTTCCTCTAATAGTTTTATAGTCTCTGGCCTTACATTTGGTCTTTAATCCATTTTGAGTTTATTTTTGTGTATGGTGTTATGGAGTGTTCTAATTTCATTCTTTTCCACGTAGCTGTACAGTTTTCCCAGCACCATTTATTGAAGAGGTTGTCTTTACTCCATTGTATATTTTTGCTTCCTTTATCAAAGATAAGGTGACCGTATATGTTTGGATTTATCTCTGGGCTTTCTATCCTGTTCCATTCATATATATTTCTGTTTTTGTGCCAGTACCATACTGTCTTGACTACTGTAGCTTTGTAGTATCGTCTGAAGTCAGGAGCCTGATTCCTCCAGCTCTGTTTATCTTTCTCAAGATTGCTTTGGCTATTCGGGGTCTTTTGTGTTTCCATACAAATTGTGACATTTTTTTGTTCTAGTTCTGTGAAAAATGCCATTGGTAGTTTGATAGGGATTGCATTGAATCTGTAGATTGCTTTGGGTAGTACAGTCATTTTCACAATGTTGATTCTTCCAATCCAAGAACATGGTATATCTCTCCATCTGTTGGTATCATCTTTAATTTCTTTCATCAGTGTCTTACAGTTTTCTGCACACAGGTCTTTTGTCTCCTTAGGTAGGTTTATTCCTAGGTATTTTATTCTTTTTGTTGCAATGGTAAATGGGAGTGTTTCCTTAATTTCTCTTTCAGACTTTTCATCATTAGTGTATAGGAATGCAAGAGATTTCTGTGCATTAATTTTGTATCCTGCTACTCTATCAAATTCACTGATTAGCTCTAGTAGTTTTCTGGTAGCATCTTTAGGATCCTCTATGTATAGTATCATGTCATTTGCAAACAGTGACAATTTTACTTCTTTTCCAATTTGGATTCCTTTTATGTCTTTTTCTTCTCTGATTGCTGTGGCTAAAACTTCCAAAACTATGTTGAATAATAGCAGTGAGAGTGGGCAGCCTTGTCTTGTTCCTGATCTTAGAGGAAATGCTTTCAGTTTTTCACCATTGAGAATGATGTTGGCTGTGGGTTTGTCATATATGGCCTTTATTATGTTGCGGTAGGTTCCCTCTATGTCTACTTTCTGGACGGTTTTTGTCATAAATGGTTGTTGAATTTTGTCAAAAGCTTTTTCTGCATCTATTATCATATGGTTTTTATCCTTCAATTTGTTAATATGGTGTATCACATTGATTGATTTGCATATATTGAAGGATCCTTTCATTCCTGGGATAAACACCACTTGATCATGGTGTATGATCCTTTTAATGTGCTGTTGGATTCTGTTTGATAGTACTTTGTTGAGGATTTTCGCATCTATATTCATCAGTGATAGTGGCCTGTAGTTTTTTTTTTGTGACATCTTTGTCTGGTTTTGTATCAGGGTGATGGTGGCCTCATAGAATGAGTTTGGGAGTGCTCCTCCCTCTGATATATTTTGGAAGAGTTTGAGAAGGATAGGTGTTAGCTCTTCTCTAAATGTTTGATAGAATTTGCCTGTGAAGCCATCTGGTCCTGGGCTTTTGTTTGTTGGAAGATTTTTAATCAGTTTCAATTTCAGTGCTTGTGATTGGTCTGTTTATATTTTCTATTTCTTCCTGGTTCAGTCTCAGAAGGTTGTGCTTTTCTAAGAACTTGTCCATTTCTTCCAGGTTGTCCATTTTATTGGCATATAGTTGCTTGTAGTAATCTCTCATGATCCTTTGTATTTCTGCAGTGTCAGTTGTTACTTCTCCTTTTTCATTTCTAATTCTGTTGATTTCAGTCTTCTTTTTTTCTTGATGAGTCTAATAGTTTATCAATTTTGTTTATCTTCTCAAAGAACCAGCTTTTAGTTTTGATCTTTGCTATTGTTTCCTTCATTTCTTTTTCATTTATTTCTGATCTGATCTTTATGATTTCTTTCCTTCTGCTCACTTTGGGTATTTTTTGTTCTTCTTTCTCTAATTGCTTTAGGTGTAAGTTTAGGTTGTTTATTTGAGATGCTTCTTGTTTCTTGAGGTAGGATTGTATTGCTACGAAGTTCCCTCTTAGAACTGCTTTTGCTGCATCCCATAGGTTTTGGGTCGTCTTGTTTTCATTGTCATTTGTTTCTAGGTATTTTTAAATTTCTTTAGTGATCTCTTGGTTATTTAGTAGCGTATTGTTTAGCCTCCATGTGTTTGTATTTTTTACAGTTTTTTTTCCTGTAATTGATATCTAGTCTTAAGATGTTGTGGTTGGAAAAGATACTTGATATGATTTCAATTTTCTTTAATTTACCAAGGCTTGATTTGTGACCCAAGGTATGATCTATCCAGGAGAATGTTCCATGAGCACTTGAGAAGAAAGTGTATTCTCCTGTTTTTGGATAGAATGTCCTATAAATATCAGTTAAGTCTATCTTGTTTAATGTGTCATTTAAAGCTTGTTTTTCGTGCTTCCCTAGTGGCGCAGTGGTTAAGAATCCACCTGCCAATGCAGGGGACATGTGTTTGAGCCCTGGTCTGGGAAGATCCCACATGCCATGGAGCAACTAAGTCCATGCACCACAACTACTGAGCCTGCGCTCTACAGCCCAAGAGCCACAACTACTGAGCCCACATGCCACAACTACTGAAGCCCATACACCTAGAGCCCATGCTCTGCAACAAGAGAAGCCACTGCAGTGAGAAGCCTGCACAATGCAATGAAGAGTCGCCCCCACTCGTCGCAACTAGAGAAAGCCCGTGCGCAGCAATGAAGACCCAATGCAGCCAAAAATAAATAAATAAAATAAAAAAAGAAAAGAAATTTAAAAGAACAAAAAGCTTGTGTTTCCTTATTTATTTACATTTTGGATTATCTGTCCATTGGTGAATGTGGGGTGTTAAAGTCCCCTACTATTATTGTGTTACTGTCAATTTCCCCTTTTATGGCTGTTAGCATTTGCCTTATGTATTGAGGTGCTCCTATGTTGGATGCATAAATATTTACAACTGTTGTATCTTCTTCTTGGATTGATCCATTGGATCATTATGTAGTGTCCTTCTTTGTCTCTTGTAACAGTCTTTTTTTAAAGTCCATTTTGTCTGCTATGAGAATTGCTACTCCAGCTTTCTTTTTTTTTTTTTATAAGCTTATTTTATTTATTTTTGGCTGCACTGGGTCTACGTTGCTGTGTGCAGCCTTTCTCTAGTTGCGGCGAGCGGGGGCTACTCTTTGTTGTGGTGCGTGGGCTTCTCATTGCGGTGGCTTCTCTTGTTGCAGAGCATGGGCTCTAGGAGCATGGGCTTCAGTTGTTGTGGGTCGTAGGCTCTAGAATGCAGGCTCAGTAGTAGTGGTGCACGGGCTTAGTTGATCTGCGCATTTGGGATCTTCCCAGTCCAGGGCTTGAACCCATGTCCCCTGCATTGGCAGGCGGATTCTTAACCACTGTGCCACCAGGGATGCCCCTCCAGCTTTCTTTTGATTTCCATTTGCATGGAATATCTTTTTCCATCCCCTCACTTTCATGTGTCCCTAGGTCTGGAGTGGGTCTCTTGTTGACAGCATGTATATGGGTCTTGTTTCTGTATCCATTCAGCCAGTCTATGTCTTTTGGTTGGAGCATTTAATCCATTTACATTTAAGGTAATTATTGATATGTATGTTCCTATTACCATTTTCTTAATTGTTTTGGTTTTATTTTTGTAGGTCTTTTCCTTCTCTTATTTTTCCTACCTAGAGAAGTTTCTTTAGCATTTGTTGTAAAGCTGGTTTGGTGGTGCCGTATCCTCTTAACTTTTGCTTGTCTGTAAAGGTTTTAATTTCTCCGTCGAATCTGAATGAGATCCTTGCTGGGTAGAGGAATCTTGGTTGTAGGTTTTTCCCTTTCATCACTTTAAATATGTCCTGCCACTCCCTTCTGGCTTGCAGAGTTTCTGCTGAATTTGTTGCTTTTCCCTTGATGCTTTTAATATTTTTTCTTCGTATTTAATATTTGATAGTTTGATTAATATGTGTCTCGGCTTGTTTCTCTTTGGGTTTATCCTGTTTGGGACTCTCTGTGCTTACTGGACTTGATTGACTATTTCCTTTCCTCTGTTAGGGAAGTTTTTGACTATAATCTCTTATTTTCTCAGACCCTTTCTTTTTCTCTTCTTCTTCTGGTACCCCTACAATTCGACTGTTGGTGCGTTTAATGTTGTCCCAGAGGTCTCTGGGACTATCCTCAATTCTTTTCATTCTTTTTCTTTATTCTGCTCCCTGGCAGTTATTTCCACCATTTTATCTTCCAGCTCACTTATCCATTCTTCTGCCTCAGTTGTTCTGTTATTGGTTCCTTCTAGAGTTTTTAATTTCAGTAATTGTGTTGTTCATTATTGTTTGTTTGCTCTTTAGTTCTTCTAGTCCTTGTTAAATGTTTCTTGTATTTTCTCCATTCTGCTTCTGAGATTTTGGATCATCTTTACTATCATTACTCTGAGTTCTTTTTCAGGTAGGTTGCCTACTGCATCCTCATTTATTTGGTCTTGTAGATTTTTACCTTGCTCCTTTGTCTGTAACATATTTTTTTTGTCGTTTCATTTTTTTTGATGGGTGGTGCTGTATTCCAGTCTTACTGGTTGTTTGGCCTTAGACGTCCAGCACTGGAGTTTGCAGGCAGTTGGATAGACCTGGGTCTTGGTGCTGAGATGAGGACCTCTGGGAGGCCTCACTCTCATTGATATTCCCTGTGGTCTGAGGTTCTCTGTTGGTCCAGCGGTTTGGATTCGGAGCTCACACCACAGGAGCTCGGGCCCGACCTCCGGCCTGGGAACCAAGATCCCACAAGCTTTGTGGGGTAGTTTAAAAAAAAAAAAAAAAAGGAAGAAAGAAAGAAAAAAAAAGGAGAAGTACAATATCAAAGAATACAAAACAAAATAAAATTAGAAAGATAAAAAATATATTAGGAAGGGAAGAGATATGGGGACATATGTATAACTGATTCACTTTGTTATAAAGCAGAAACTAAAACACCATTGTAAAGCAATTATACTCTAATAAAGATGTTAAAAAAAAGAAAAAAGAATAAAAAGAAAAAATAATATATTAGGAAAAATAAAAGTATAATTGAAACAACTGCAACAAGGTAAATTAAAACCACAACAGAAAACAAAGAAAAAGAGAAAAAGGGGGGGGGGGAACAAGCCAAAAGGAGTGATCACTAACAAAGTATAAAGAATAAAATTAGAAATATAAAAGATTTATTAGGAAAAATAAAAATATAAAAGAATCAACAACAATGAATCAACAAGGTAAAACAGAACCCCATCTAAAAGAGGTAAAAAAAAAAAAAGGCTTGGCTATGGGGGCAGAGTTTAGGTGGGGGGGTGGAACTTAGGCAGGGGTGGGGTTTACGGTGGGGCGGGACCTAGGTGGGGGGAGTGGTGACGTTCAAGCATGGGGCAGGGCCTCTGCTTAGGACCTGTGTGGAAGGGAGAGGCAGCACGTGGAAAGGAGGGCCTCTGGAGTGTGGCGTTCTGGAGTTGGGAGGTAGGGCCCTGAGTGAGGGCATGTGGGTGGAGTTTAGGTCCAGAGCGTTGGAGGGGTTCTCTGAGGGTAGAGGTGGGGCCCTGGGTGGGGGTGTAGGGGTGGGGCTTGGGTTCTGCATAGCAGGAGGGAGGCTCCGAGGGCAGAGGATTAGGCCCGGGAGCCCAACAGGCTCCCTGGTGCCTAAGTGGACAGGGAAGGCACTGGCCCTGTTCTCTTCCATTCCCTCGTGGCCCTCTGCATCTCCCCCAGGGTCTCCCCATCGCCGCTGGACCCCTAACCGTGGGTGGGTCCCACTGCGTGTAAGAACTCCTCCCCTCCCCCAGCCACCCCTCAGGGGTGCTGGTCCCAGAGGTCCAGCCTTTACTTTTGCTTCCCCTTCCCTCTTTCCCTCCCACTCCCTCAGGACCCACGTGGCTGGAGGGGGCCTAGGTGGGCAGAGGATCAGGCCTGGGATCTCAGCAGGTTCCTGGGGGCCCAAGTGGGCAGGGGAAACCTGGCCATGCTCCCTTTTGATCCTCTGCCCTCCCAGTGGTTCCCCAATTTCCCCCTTTGGGCGTGGGATCCCTTCCCCTCCCCCAGCCGCCCCTCAGGGGCACCAGTCCCGTCCCACCTCCACTTCTCCTCCCCCTTCACTCCTCCCACACCCCATGTCCTACCTGGTCACTGGGGGTTCCTCCTGTCCCCTTAGGTGTCCGTGGTCCACCACCGGTGCCCAGTAGGTGCCCTAGTTGTGAGGAGGCGCGAATTCCACATCCTCATAGTACGCCATCTTGACTCCATTCCCCTCATTAGTTTTAATACAGACCTACCTTGTTATATTACACTTGGCTTTATTGTGCTTCGCAGACACTGCAGTTTTTACAAATTGAATGGTTGTGACAACCTTGCGTCCAGCAAGTCTATTTTCGCCATTTTTCCAACAGCATTTGCTCAGTTTGTGTCTCTGCGTCACATTTTGGTAATTCTTGCAACATTTCAAACATTCTCATTATTATTATTATATTTGTTATGGTGATCTGTGATCAGTGATCTTCGATGTTACTACTGTAATTGTTTTGGGGGCACCACAGTCCATGTTCATAGTGAACTTAGTCTATAAATGTTGTATGAGTTCAGACTGCTGCACTGAACAGCTGTTCCCCCACCTCTCTCCCTCTCCTCAGGCCATTATTCTCTGAAACACAAGAACATTGACATTAGGCCAGTTAATAACCCTACAATGGCCTCTAAGTATTCAAGTGAAAGGAAGAGTTGCATGTCTCTCACTTAAATCAAAAGCTAGACATGATTAAGATAAGTGAGGAAGGCATGTCAAAAACTGAGATAGGCCAAAAGCTAGGCCTCTTGAGCCAAACAGTAAAGTTGTGAATGCAAAGGAAAAATTCTTGACAGAAATTAAAAGTGCTACTCCAGTGAAAAATGGTAAGAAAGTGAAACAGCCTCACTGCTCATATGGAGAAAGCTTTAATGGTCTGGATATTACATCAAACCAGCTGCAACGTTACCCTAAGCCAAAGCCTAATCCAGAGCTGGGCCCTAACTCTCTTCAGTTCTGTGACGGCTGAGAGAAGTAAGGAAGCTGCAGAAGAATGGTCTGAAACTAGCAGAGGTTGGTTAATGAGGTTTAAGGAAAGAAGTCATCTCCACAACATAGAAGTGCAAGGTGAAGCAGCAAGTCCTGATGTAGAAGCTGCAGCAAGTTGTTCAGAAGATCTAGATAATTAGTGAAGGTGGCTCCACTAAACAACAGATTTTCAATGTAGATAAAACAGCCTTATATTGGAAGATGCCATCTAGGACTTTCATAGCTAGAGAGAAGTCAATGGCTGGCTTCCAAGCATCAAAGGACAGGCTGACTCTCTTGTTAGGGGCTAATATACCTGAAGACTTTAAGTTGAAGGCAGTGCTCATTTACCATTCCAAGAATCCTAGGGCCCTTAAGAATTATGCTGAATCAACTCTGCCTGTGCTCTATAAATGGAACAACAAAGTCTTGATGACAGCATATCTGTTTACAACATGGTTTACTGAGACCTGCTCCTCAGAAAAAAAAGATTTCTTTCAAAATATGACTGCTGGGGCTTCCTTGGTGGCTCAGTGGTTGAGAGTCTGCCTGCCAATGCAGGGGACACAGGTTCGAGCCCTGGTCCGGGAAGATCCCACATGCCACGGAGTGGCTGGGCCCGTAAACCATAATTACTGAGCCTGTGCATCTGGAGCCCGTGCTCTGCAACAAGAGAGGCCGTGATAGTGAGAGGCCCACGCACCGCGATGAAGAGTGGCCCCCGCTTGCCGCAACTAGAGAAAGCCCTCGCACAGAAACGAAGACCCAACACAGCCAAAAATAAATAAATAAATAAAAATTAAAAAAAAATATGACTGCTCATTGACGATGCACCTCGTCACCCAAGAGCTCTGATGGAGATGTACAATGAGATGAATGATGTTTTCATGCCTGCTAACACAACATCCATTCTGCAGCCCATGGATCAAGGAGTAATTTTGACTTTCAAGTCTTATTATTTAAGAAATACATTTTGTGGGCTTCCCTGGTGGCGCAGTGGTTGAGAATCTGCCTGCCAATGCAGGGGACACGGGTTCAAGCCCTGGTCTGGGAAGATCTCACATGCCGCGGAGTAACTGGGCCCGTGAGCCACAGCTACTGAGCCTGCGCGTCTGGAGACTGTGCTCCGCAACAAGAGAGGCCGCGATAGAGAGAGGCCGGTGCACCGCGATGAAGAGTGGCCCCCACTTGCCACAACTAGAGAAAGCCCTCGCACAGAAACGAAGACCCAACACAGCCATAAATAAATAAATAAATAAATAAAAATTAAATTTAAAAAAAAAGAATTTGGTCAACAACCTTTAAAAAAAAAAAAAAAGGAAATACATTTTGTAAGGCTATAGTTGCCATAGATAGTGATTCCTCTGATGGATCTGGGCAAAGTCAGTTGAAAACCTCTGGAAAGGATTCCCCATTCTAGATGCCATTAAGAACATTCATGAGTCATGGGAAGAGGACAAAATAGCAAAGTTAACAGGAGTTTGGAAAAAGCTGACTCCAACCCTCATGGATGACTTTAAAGGGTTTAAGACTTCAGTGGAGGAAATAACTGCAGATGTAGTAGAAAAAGCAAGAGAAGTAGAATTAGAAGGGGAACCATAAGATGTGACTGAATTGCTGCAATCTCATGATAAAACTTTAACGGATGAAGAGTTGCTTCTCATGGATGAGCAAAGAGAAGTGTTTTTTTGTGAGGGAATCTACTCCTGGTAAAGATGCTGTGAAGACTGTTGAAATGACAACAGAGGATTTACACAAACTTAGTTGATAAAGCAGCACAGGGTTTGAGAGGATTGACTCCAATTTTGAAACTTCTGAAGTAAAATGCCATCAAACAACATTGCATGCTGCAAAGAAATTGTTCCTTAAAGAAAGAGTCGATCGAAGGGGCAAACTTCATTGTCTTATTTTAAGAAATTGCCAGCTACCCCAGCCCTCAGCAAACAACACCCTGGATCAGTCAGCAGCCATCAACTCGAGGCAAGACTCTCCTCCAGCACAAAGATTCACTGAAGGCTCAGATGATGGTTAGCATTTTTTAGCAATAAAGTATTATTTAACTAAGGTATATACATTGTCTTTTTGTTTTAGACATAATGCTATTGCACACTTAATAGACTACAGTATAGTGTAAACCAACTTTTACACGCACTGGGAAACCAAAAAATTTATGGGACTTGCCTTATTTCAATACTCAGTTTATTGCAGTGGTCTGGAACCGAACTTGCAATATCTCCAAGGTAGACCTGTATATGTAATTTCTCACCATATACAAACAACTTATCTTTATGAAGTAAAACATGTCTATCTTGACGTTTTTGTCTTGTTTCTTTTCCCCACAGAGGTTCTGACAATATTTTCCTATATTTTATTGCTTTTATATTTCAAAACGGAACTTATTTTCAAAATGATATAAGCTGTAAATATAACTTTGTTTTCTTCCAAACGGATAGCCCATTATGCCAGTATATTCATAAATAAACCATCCTTTACATCCAAACTGAAATGACACTCTTATCATTTATTAGTTTCTCATATATATTCTGATCTTTTTTTTTCTGGATCTTCTATATTATTTATCTAATCTAGTTGTCTATACCATTCCAGTACTAAGTGGGTTTAATTATAGAAACTTTGGGAGGCAAGTCCTCCCTAACTTGCAAAAGAATTTTGGCTTGTCTCAGATGTCTACTCTCCCCTACAGACAATTAGTATTAGAATCATTTTGTAGTATTCCAAAAAAAAAAAAAAAGCAAACAAAAATAAACAAAAACCTACTTAAAAAAAACAAGTGGGACTACATCAAATTCAAAGGCTTCTGCACAGCAAAAGAAACTAACAACAAAATGAAAAGGCAACTTACTGAATGAGAGAAAATATTTGCAATCATATAGATGATAAGGGGCTAATATCCAAATATATAAAGAACTCATTCAACTCAAAGAGCCAAAACAAAAAATCCAATTTAAAAATGGGCAGAGGGCTTCCCTGGTGGCGCAGTGGTTGGGAGTCTGCCTGCCGATGCAGGGGACACGGGTTCGAGCCCTGGCCTGGGAGGATCCCACATGCCGCGGAGCGACAAAGCCCGTGAGCCACAATTACTGAGCCTGCGCGTCTGGAGCCTGTGCTCCGCAACAAGAGGCCGCGATAATGAGAGGCCCGCGCACCGCGATGAGGAGTGGCCCCCACTTGCCGCAACTGGGGGGGGGGGCCCTCGCACGGAGACGAAGACCCAACACAGCCATAAATAATAAATAAATAAATTTAAAAAAAAATAAAATAAAAAAAATAAAAATGGGCAGAAGATCTGAATAGACATTTTTAGACATACAGATGTCCAACAGGCACATGAAAAGGTGCTCGATATCACTAATCATCAGGGAATTGCAAATCTAAACCACAATGAAATACCACCTCATACCTGTTAGTATGGCTATTATCAGAAAGATAAAAGGAGACCTGGTGAGGTTGTAGAAAAGGGAATGCTTGTACACTGTTGCTGGAAATGTAAATTGGGGCTGCTGTTGTGGAAAACAGCATGAAGGTTCCTCAAAACATTAAACATAGAACTACATATGATCCATTCTGGGTATTTACCCAAAGACAGAGAAAACACTAACTTGAAAAGATATATGACCCCCATGTTCACTGCAGCATTATTTACAAAAGCCAAGACATGGAAACAAGTGTCCAGTGATTGGACGAATGGATTAAAATATGTGACACAAACACACACACACAAAATGGACTATTTATTCAGCCATTTTATTAAAAAAAGGAAATCTTGCCATTTCTGACAACATGGAGGGAACTACTTAAGGGCATTATGCTAACTTAAGTCACACAAAGACAAATACTTTATGGTCTCACTTATATGTGGTATCTTAAAAAAAACACAACACACAAACACCCCCAAAACACGAGTTCATGGACACAGAGAACAGATTGGTGGTTGCCAGAGGTGGGGAGTGTGGGGTGGAGGGTGGGCGAAATGGGTCAAAAGGTACAAACTTCCAGTATTAAATAAGTCATGGGGATGTAATGTACAGCTTGGTGACTGTAATTAGTAATACTGTATAGTATATTTGAAAGTTGCTAAGAGACTAGATCTTAAAAGTTCTTATCACAAGAAAACAAATGGGTAACAATGTGTGGTGATGAATGTTAACTAGACATATGGTAGTGATCATCTTGCAGTATATACAAATATTGAATCATATTCATAACTGAAACTAATATGTTATATGCCAATTATATCTCAATAAAAAATTTATAAATAAACAAGATTTTAAATGGAAATGCAGTGAATTTAGATATTAGAGTTATTTTAAATATTAGGTATTCCCATCTAGGAAAAAGAAGTCTCTATGATCATTCAAGATTGCTTTATGCCCTTTAATAAGGGTCTGTATTTACACAGGGTCTGTTCCTTTCTTATTAAATTTATTCCAAGGGATTTTATAAAGTCTGTCACTATTTTAAGGAGAATTTATCTGTTGCTTCAAATGCTAACTGGATATTGCCAACTTGAAGAAAAGCTTTTGATTTCTGTATTACCTATCATGTAACCAGCCAAATATTAATTCTAAGATTTTTAGGGAAGTCTTTGGAGTATACAGTCACATCATTAATAATTTCCCTATTCTTTTTTTTTGATGTATACCAATTACTTAATTTTTTTGTATTTTGAATTAGCTAAAGCTTTAAAAACCCAATAAACAGTTGTGGGGGAGGGTAAATCTATCTTTTCTAATTTAATGCAATGGTATGTGTATTTCATGTAACATGATATTTGCTGTTCTTACAAAGTATTACATTTAGATGATTTCCCTCTATTGCTATTTTATTTTGAGGATTTTTTTTCCTCTTTAAAAACTTTTATTGTGAAATATATAATACAACTTAAAATTTAAAATGAATATTATGAGAATAACAAAATAAACGCCCATGTATACACCATGCCGTATTAAGTTACCAGTACCTTAGAGTCTCCCTTTGTGCTCCTCTCTGACCACATCTCTCTCTCTAAACCCACCCTTCCAAGAGGTAACTGTTATCCAGAATTTTGTGCTAGTTATTATGCCCTTGCTTTTCCTTAAAATGTTACCAGCTATCTATCCCTAAATAACTGTCCTTCTTGTTTTTGAACTTTATATTGTTTTTGAACTTTATATAGACAGAATAATGCTGTATCTATTTTTCTGACTTGCTTTTTCACTCAGTATGTTCCTGAAATTAATGTTTTTGGACATAGATAAAATGCATTCATGTCATCACTGTATGTCATTAAATTGTATGACTATCCTGTAATTTACATATCCATTCTACTGTTGACACTGGGTTGTTTCCAATTTGGGAATACTACTATAAGCAATGCTGCTGTAGGCATTCTCACACCTGTACACCAGCAGACACACGTGTGCAATGGCTTCCCTAAGTAAGAATGGATATAGGTTTGGTCATGTACAACTTTACTACGTAATGACAAACTGACTTCTGTGCAATAAATCAATTCATCAATACGTCAATTTACCTATTCTTGCACCAAATACCATTTCGTTTATAAGTCTTGGTATCTTGGAAATCAAATGCTCTCACCTTGTGCCTCCTCACGAGTATCTTAACTTTACTGGCTATTTGCTCTACCAAGTCTATTTTATAATTAGCCAGTTTAATAAATTAAAAATTCTTATCGAGGATGGACAATCAATTTGGGGAATTTCTATCTAAGAATATACTCTGTACTGTTAGATTAATGACTTCTAATAAAGTTTTAACTTTCTGCATAAAACTCTTGCAAATCTTCTGTTGGAATTAATTCTAGTATCTTATATTTTTTGTTGCCATTGTAACTGTTACCTTTTTTTTTTTACTATAGCTTTTGATTTTTGCTGGTACATAGAAATAAAATTGATTTTTACTTGTTTCCAGAACCTTACTAAACTCTTATTAATTCTACCAATTTATCTGCATATTCTTTGTGGAGGTGGGGAGGGAAGATGGGCCTATGCAGACAATAACTCCCCTGTGAATAAGAATAAATTTTTTCCTCTTGAATTCTTTTTATTATTATTTTTTAAATATTTATTTATTTATTTGGTTGCACCAGGTCTTAGTTGCCCCATGTGGGCTCCTTTTGTTGCAGCAGACAGGTTCCTTAGTTGCGGCTCCAGGGCTACTTAGTTGTGGCATGCGAACTCTTAGTTGTGGCATGCATGTGCGATCTAGTTCCCTGACAAGGGATCGAACCTGGGCCCCATGCATTGGGAGAGCGGAGTCTTATCCACTGCGCCACCAGAGAAATCCCTCCTCTTGAATTCTTAGACTTTTTTTTTTTTTTTAAATTGTCAGTGCACTGGCTAGGACCTCCAATATAATGACATCCTTGTATTCTGATCTTGAAGGAAATGCTTTTAAAGTTTCATCATTAAGTAAGATGTGTGCTGTAGTTTTTCTTGGTGAAAGTCCTTTACTACCTTAAGGAAGTGCTTTTTTATGCATTAAATTTTTCAGATGTTTTTTATTTATTATTGAGATGATCCTATGATTTTTCCCCTTTATCTGTAAATGTGGTGAATTACATTTTGTATTTAAAAACTGATTTTGCATTGTTAAAGCAACCTTGCATTCCAGAGATAAACTCAACTTAGTAATGATGCATAATCTTATTTATGCAATGCTGAATTCACATTGCTAAGAGTATTAGCAATTTTAGAATTTTTCCATTGATAGTCTTAAATGAGATTAGACTATAATTTTCCTTTCCTTTTCTCTTTGTTCTGATATCAAGGTTATATTAAAAACTCATTAGAAAATGGAAAATGTTGGGATTTCCCTGGTGGTTCAAGTGGTTAAGAATCCACCTTACAATGCTGGGGACGTGGGTTCAATCCCTTGTCAGGGAACTAAGATCCCACATGCCACATGGCAACTAAGCCCACACTACAACTACTAGGCCCACGTGCCACAACTAGCGAGCCCGTGTGCTGCAACTACTGAGCCCGCGCACTCTGGAGCCCGCTCGCTCATCACAACTAGAGAGAAGCCCATGCGCTGCAATGAAGAGCCTGTGTGCCAGAACGAAAAATCCCGCGTGCCGCAACTAAGACCCAACGCAGCCAAAAACAAATAGGTAAATAAATATTTAAAAATAAATAAATATACGGAAAATGTTCTCTTTTCAATCTGTTCCTTGAATTTGGGGTGTACTTACCCTGAAACTATCTAGGCCAAGCATTTTCTTTGTAAGAAAGAATTTTAACTTTGGAATCTATTCTTTAATAATTATAGAACCAACCAGGATTTTTTTTTCTTACTGAGTCATTTTTTTTGTATTTTCTTCAGAATTTATCAATTTCAACTAAGTCTGCAATTTGACTGGCATAAAGTTGTTCATAATATAATATGCATGTGTCAGTGTATTATATCACATCTAACATTTTATATTTGCTCTCTCAACCTTGAAAGATGTCAACATTATTGGTCTTCTTAAAAAGCTAAATAAAACAATAAATTACTATGAAGTGAACAAGTGTATAACATAAAGGTTAAGAAATAGAATGCTGCCAGAGTACATAAGTTCCCATGTGCCCCTTCCTCATTTTCCCCCATGGAGGTTATACTATGTTGGCTTTTAGAGTAACAATTTTCTTGTTTGTCTTTAAACTTTTACCAGATAACTCTACCACCTTACACAATAAAGTATCACTTTGTCAATTTTTAAACTTTATATAAATAGAATTTTAAAAATAGTTATTTTTATATCTGTTTTCTTTCACTCAATACTCTCAAGATTTATCCAGGTCATTGCATGTTCAGGAGTTCATTCAATGCATGACTATAATACAGTATATTCATCCATTATAATGTTGATATAAATTCCTGATTTTTCATTTTCAGGCTATTATGTATAATGTAGCTATGAACATTCTTTTGTACATGGATTCTGATATTCACGTGCCTATTTTTCCTGAAATAAATATCTGGGATTGCAACTGTTTGGTTTTAAGGTATGCATATCTTAAACCTTACTGCTTAATGCCCAAGCGTTTTGTAAAATGATTATACAATTTACACTCCTACAAGCAGTGGAAGAGACTTCTCTGCTTCCCATTTGTGCTAAGCAAATATGGTGCATGTACAATTGTATCTTACTTGCATTTTCTGCATTATGAATGAGGAACATTTCTTAATAAGCTTATTAGCCATTTGGGTTTCTCACTTGTAAAATGCCTTTTTTTCTATAGAGATGTCTGCTTTTTCAGATTTTTAAGTTATTTACATATTCTGGATATGAGTCGTTTGTCAGTTGCATAAATTGCAAACATCTACTCTGTGACTTTCACTCTCTTAATGATGTCTTTTCATGATTAGAAGTTCTTAATTTAATGTAGATTTATCAATCTTTCCCACTATAATTAGCTTAAACAAAGTAACATGTTTAAGTAATCTTTTCCAACCCAACAGATTAAAAATACTCTCCTATATTACCTAGTAAAATCTTTATAGTTTTATCTTTCATATTTAGGTCTACAATTCCCTTAAAATTCATTTTTGTACAGTATGTGAAGAAATTAATTTCCTTCTCTTCTTTTTTTAATAAAGATACCCATTTTTCTCTGCACCATTTATTGAACAGACTGGCTTTTCCCCAATGTTTTAAAGTGCTACTTTTGTCTGTTTATGTATTTTCAATTATAATTCATTAATCTATTTGTGTTCAGTACACCAAAACTTCCAACACCTCAACGTCTTGATTGCTACGACTTTATAATAAACCTTGTCTCTAATAAAGCTTTGTATTTTGACTGGCTTTGTTTGAATCTATAATTCAATTTGGGGGAAACATTTTTCAAAAGTAAAGTAACCAATCCATGACTATGGTATAATATCTCTATTAAGGTCTTTAATTAACGTAAATAAAGTCCCATGGTCTTCTCTGTAAGATCTTGTACATCTTTTATTAGATTTATTCTTAAGTACTTCAGTGGTTTTTATGCTATTGTAACAGGTATCTTTTAAGAAAAAGCATTTTCAACCTGTTTGTGGCTAGTGTTAATATAATTGACATTTGTATACTGATTTTGTATCAGAATTTAACTTAGTAACTTATCTGTAGATTCTTTAGGATTTCCTATCTACACAATCATATCATCTGTGAATAACAGCAGTATTGGTTTTTCCTTTGTAATTTTTATACCATTTCTTTTTCTTACAATACTGCACTGGGAGGGACTATATTAAAATGTTGATTAAAGGTGCAGTAGGCACCCCTCTCCTTTCTGATCACAAAGAATATGTTGCCGGGCTTCCCTGGTGGCACAGTGGTTGAGAATCTGCCTGCCAATGCAGGGCACATGGGTTCGAGCCCTGGTCTGGGAAGATCCCACATGCCACGGAGCAACTAGACCCGTGAGCCACAGCTACTGAGCCTGCGCGTCTGGAGCCTGTGCTCCGCAACAAGAGAGGCCGCGACAGTGAGAGGCCCGCGCACCGCGATGAAGAGTGGCCCCCACTTGCCGCAACTAGAGAAAGCCCTCGCACAGAAACAAAGACCCAACACAGCCAAAAATAATAAATAAATAAATAAAAATTAAAAAAAAAAAAAGAATATGTTGCCAAGGTTTCATCATTAAGTATGATGTTTGTTATAGTTTTTTTGGTAGATAATCTTTTATCAGTTTAAGGATGTTCCATTCTACTCCTAATCTGCAAAAAGTTTGATCACAAGAGACAAATTTATTGGATGTTTTCCCTGCAACTACAGAGGTAATATAATTTTTCTCCCTTAACCTATTAGGAAAATATACTGATAAATTATCTAAAATTAGAATAACCTTGTGTGCCTGGCATAAACCCAACTTGGTTATGATATACTATTCTTCTTATATATTACAATATTTCATTTGTTAACATTTTGAAATATTGAATGTATTTTCACAAATAGGATTAACATTTCTTAAAATGTCCAAAGTTATCTGGAACTCATAAAATGAGATGGGAAGTTTCCTTCCTCTATTCTCTTTAAGTATTTGTGTAAGATTGGTATTAATTCTTCATTAAATATTGAATAGCATTATCCAGTGAAGCCATATGGGCCTGGTGATTTTTTTCTAGGAATAATTTAAAATGTGGATTCCATTTCTACAGTGTTTATAGGAACATTTATACGTGTTCTATTTCTTCCTATATCAGTATTAATAAGTTACATTTTTCTAGAAATATGTCTATGAGAATTGTGGTATTCTGTTGCAGTAATGAGTTCCAATTTGCTCACATCTTCCTGCATCCACACTCCTGGGTAATAGTACCTTCCCACACTGACTTTAAAGCTCCCTTTAAAGTTAAAATTAACTACCTGCTACACTTTGCCAGTGAACATCCAATACATTTCCAACTTCATGCCTTTTCTCACATCACTTCCTCTCCTTGGAAAACCCACATCTTTGGAGGCAACCATAGCTCCCTCCATCCCAATACAATGATAAAAGTTGTGTATTTTCTGCCAGAAAAACTGCATACATGCACATAAACACAAACTCTTATATAAACTATCATAGGATTCACTACCTCCATTCTGCAAAGTAGATTCCAGATTAAAGACTCCTAACTTACACATTGCCAAGTATATATAATGCTTACAAATACTAATAGAGGGAGAAATAAGCAATAAATATGCAAGCAAATATACAACAGAGCAAAGGCTGATATAAGCATTCATACTGGCCTATGAAAATTTGTCTAAAAGAACTGTTTAAAACATGAAACATAAAATATACTTGGGTTTTAAGTATTTATTTACAAAGTTCTTCCTAATACAACTGCTTTTAAAATATAGCAATAAAGGATCATTTACTATTTAAAAGTGGTACATATGTGGCATAGAAAAAAATTTATATAGTCAGTTAAACTATTATAACTGATAACTGAAAATTGTTAGGTGACAATTAAACATTTGCAGTACTCCCTAAACAGGTAGGAAATAAAAATGCATTTATTCATAGGAACTTGATTAATTTGTATTACTGACTTAAAAAAAAAAAAAAGACTACTGTGAAAGATGACATCAGGGTTTGAAAAATATTTTACAAAAGCAAATAAATGTATTTCAGTTTTACACTTAATTATGAGGCCATGATAAAAATTTGACCATACACATATCTATGTATTTTACAGCAGGTTAGCCAACTTTAGAATTATTTCATAAAGAATATAAACAATCTTTACCACAATTTCCCCATGGTCTTATCCTTCAAAATAAAATTCCACACACTATCAAACTAAATCAAGATTTGCTAGTGGCTAAAATCACCATAAGTATATTGTCCCTTAAACAGCTACAAGTATACACCAGTATCAAGTTTGTGCAAAATATACATTATTTTCTAATCTTTCTGCCCTTATCTCAATTTGCAAGCGTATTTTGAAACCATCTCCTTTAACTGTTATTCTTGTTAATAGGGGAAAATCTTTTAAAATCCACATGCTGTATCTTTATTTATTAAATAAACTGCAAAAGGAGCAGTTAAAAATAGCACATGTGGACCAAGAACCCACTATTCAGAGATCTATGCAGGTTTTTATCTAGTAAGTACTGTGGTATCACTTAATTTCTGAACAAATTGAGATACACAGATATTTATTTCCAAAAATTCATTCATGGACACTATACAAAGAGATTCACAGCAGTATTTGGCGTCAGCCAATAAAATTTATTTACTGTATCACGTGGCAAAGTTACTAATATCATGAATAACTTAAATGACTGGTCTTCAATTGGATTCAACAAAGAGAAAAATTACATCAAAATCAATATAATTTTTTACATGAATTAACAAAAAATGTAAGAGGTTAACCTTACTCTTTCAAGAAGAAAATAAAATGGCATAGTTTAGTGTTACCTTCTTTCCAGCGTTCACCAAGTGCTAACGACAAGTACCATTTAAGTCAGTTTCTTATTTGAATATGAGGTTGTTTAAAAGTTTCTACAAATTAAGATTTTTTTAAGCTTCATATCAAATGAGTTGTAGATCTACTTAAAGTATGACTTCTCCTTTCAAAGAAGGAAGGAAGGCTGACAAGGGAAGGAGATGGGATGCCCTGTAAAGACAAAATATTTTGTACTTAAAATTTTTTCTTTTAAAAATTGTAATATACAGTTTAGTATCATACATGTCATTTTTACATTTTACAAGTTATCATAATAATTAAGACATCTGAAAAATTTAACTCTTTAAATAAACAGAAACTTAAAATTAGGGGGAAGGGTGGGGAGAACACATAATTAAAACTATTTTAGCATTCTGAAAACAAGAAACAAATGGATAGACTACTACATATGAACTCAGCTGAAACAGATATATGCTTAGTGTTTCAGGTTTTTTTTAAATTATAAATTAGAAGATAAGTTTTGAGGTTAAAAAGACAAACCCTAGTGGCTTCTTCTTAACTTAATCATAAAGCAGAATTAAGAGGAGTAAAATTACTTCATGGGAAATAATTTTCTAAATTAAAAGTCATAAACTCTGAAAGAGTTTTTATATTATGTATGCAACCCATATTTATATGTCTGTATGTGTCTGTGTGTATGTATGATTTTGTTCCATATAAAAATTGAGCAAAACAGCAGTGCTTCTGATAATAGAGATTATTAATATATTAAGCTGTCTAAACTTATTGTTTCAGAGTGTCAAAGTTAAATATCATCAGATTTTTAATAACAAAGAAACACAGACATGAATACCAAACACTCAAGAGGGGGTGTAAATCAAAACAAATTATAAAGGTACTGTTTTATTTTAGCAGATATTAATGGCTAACTGTAACTAAACTTAGAGCCAGCAAGGTAGCTAGCTATAAGTTCTCATCAACTAGGTAGTAAATAAAATGAAGTGTTTAAAGAGCTAGGTTGGTAAAGTATTACCATTCAAGTGATAGCAAAGCAATGATTTAAGTAGATAGTATGATAGTTTACATTTTCCTCAGGTAAAACCTTTACGATTTGCCATATTAAAAGCATAAATTTTACATAAATGTCATAAATCTAAGATTAAGAATCAGATCGGTAATATAAATCTACTTCACAGGACAATTACTACTATTTTTTAAATAATCATTTTCATAAGTAAGAAAATCTCTAATGGGACTGATTTTTTCTGGACTTATGAGTAAATTATCTTGCAAACATATCTTTATGTGCCAATAAGCAAATAAACTCTATTAAGCCTATGTTGTTGTGAATTCAAAGCAGTTATAAAGTTGTGAATTCAAAAGTCCCCACCCACCTAATAAGTAATTCAGTGGAGAAAAATACTTTCTTTTTTCACAAACGCAAACTTCAAATAGCTAATAAGCTCACATTAAACTTCACGAGGCTTGTTTCCATTACTGGTTGGCATATCTCCTAATTCTTCACAAATGTCAAAGGTGACTTGGATAGAACTTTTTTTTGAAATTTGAAAACTCAGTATTTCCTTCTAGCATCTCTGAAAAACTAGCTCGTGAGGCAGAATGACGTATAGATCGAAACCAGGAGTTTTGAGAGCGCCCACCAGTAGAGTTTGAGCGCTGAACATAACCATGCTTAGTAAATCCAATTATAGTGCTTGTGGAAACAGAATGGGTAATCTGTTAGAACAGAAATAGGCAATTGAGAAGAGGACATGAATGTCTTAAAGATCTTTTAGGTACTTCTTATTTATGTTGTCTACATAAAATTGACAAAACCATAAATAATATATATTAATTTTCCAAAATTCTTCTATAAAATCCAATTATCTTCGTTTGAAAAGCAATAATGTTTATAATAGTTACTATAAATGCAGGAAATAAACAAGGGATAGTACTTTGGCCTTCAGAAAGCTTACAATCCGATTTTAGTAAATGAATGCTAAATTTTGTCAATTCAGTATATTTTTCATTAATCAAATTTCTTTGCAAAAATTTATATCATCAACTAAGTACAACTTCTCTCTCACTGGAAGGTTAATCTTGATTAAAAGTCTGTATAAACATACTCATATTTAGCTGTAACCTTTGATGTATATTAACTAACGACTTAACTAGCTTTATAAAAAAATAAGTTATTAAGCATTATGTGCCTTTTCTGTATAAATTTTAACAATTAAAGGTAACCATTTAAAAAACACCAAAGCACTCCCTTTGTGCACTTTGTGTATATTAACTTATTTAATCCTTACAACTACTATTTTAGATTCACTTTACAGACAGTGAAATTGAAACAGGAAGATCTCTAATAAGCTGACAAAAGTCACACAGCTAGCAAACAGCAGAACCGGGATTTGAACATGTGAGTTCCAGAGTTCCCGTTCTTAACCACTACTCAAACTGCCTTTGAGTACATAACCACATTATACGTGAGTGAGTGTGTGTGTGTGTGTGTGTGTGTATTTACTCTCTACAATAACACCATAGGTAAGTACTATTAACCTCTTTTCTCTCATCTGCAAAAATGGGGATAAGAGAGAACAGGAAACTTGCTGAAGGACATACAGCTAAGAAGTGACAGTCACTTGCTTTTCTTAACCTTAGTAGATAAGGTTAATAATTTTTACAAAGGACAGATACATCACTATTTAGTGACAGTAATAAATGTTAGAAATGCCCTTAATATTAATTAAATGACTAAAATTCTGACACTGTTGGGAATTTGGATTGCTCAGGAAACATTTAAAAACATATACATGAATTTAGAACCCATATCATCCTTTGATATTCACGGCTTCAGAGATGATATATTCATCACGGAAATAATAAAAGAAATAAAACTGAGTCTCTGCTATATTACTGGAGCCAATCTATAAATAGAACCATCGCTATTTACATCAGTAAAGTGATAGGCCAGATTGAAACATGTTTCTTTCTTAGAGATCTACATCTCAATCCCAATAAAATTTCATATCAAACTACACATTAAGTAAGTCTCTAATTCATTAAGTGAGGTTTTCTCAGTTACTTAACCCAGTAAAGAGGTCACATGCTTAGATATCTCCAAAAAATTGATGGAGATATTAATATTTCCATCTTTAAAAAGTTAACAAATCCCACACCAACTTCATAAATTTGGAGTCATTTAGCCCATTAAATCAAAATCACTTACTGCTAATGATGATGTGCTAGACAGACGACTCATTACATGTTTATCATTGCTAGAAGGACTTCTTCCCTCCACTGAACTTTGGGATGTCATAAGAGCCCTTCGTAGAGCTCTTTTTGGAGTTTTGGAGAAAGAGAATGCTCTTGTAACCTAGAGTTAAATTACAATTAATTAAAAAACCTAGACAAATCTAACTGATTAGAACAATTATATGTAAACAAAGCCAAATTCACACCAAAAGTTTTTCTATAAAAAGTATATAGCAGAATTAGAATCTCTTTGGACAAAGCAGTGAGAAAATGTAGTACATTGTAGATTACTCCATCTTGGTTTCATAGAGCACTAGTCCAGCAGGAGAAAGTGGGAGGGAAAATTTGGCATGAGAGAAGAAACCTGGGTGTTATCTGATTCTGCTACAATTTAGTTGTGAGATCTTTGATCCAAAGTCACTTAAAGCTCAATTTCTTTAATTGAAAAAGTGTAGGAGTTTATTTGAATCATCACTGCTAACGTGTTTATCTACTATACATCATACATGTTAAATGCAGAGATACAATGATGATTAAAGTATAAAGCCTCCCCTCAAAGGCAAGGAAAACAACAACCAAAAAACTTATAAACCTAGCGAGTAGACTACAGTTGCAAAATTTTACCTGTAAAATTAAAATTCTAGTTCTACTTTTAAAAAGCCCTATTACCAACATTCTTGTATAGTCCTCAACAACTTCAATACTGTAAGGTAAGTAGCAAAGCTATCTTCATCATTAGAAGTCTGAAACACACTTATGGTAAGGAATAGATCCCAGGTTTCCTGACTCTACTGTGTGCCCTTTGCTGAAAAATATCTGAGGCAATTTCTAACATGAATGTGCACATATCTATACCTAAAACACCATCAGAAGTATCATAGTAACTAGAATGGGAAGGATAACAAGTTGTTATAATTACTGTGCCAAAGAATTCACTGAGCTAAACTATTATCTCTGTAGGCCATTTCTTAGAACCAAAAACAGCTTTGTTTTATACACTACCTGATGTCTATGGCAATACTAGTTTAATATACTCTGAAAAATACATTTTGGAGATATGCTGAATAATAATTTCACTAAGACTCACCTTTTTTGAAGTCTTTTTTATTGCTCTCGATGCTCTACTCAATGTACTGTCCATATCTTTCGTATTTACTTCAAAGGATTCTGGATCAGCAGTGTAAATAAGATTCTCCTGTTGAAAATTAATATTTTTATTTTAAAATAAACAAATAAAAATAAAAATACACAACTGTTCCTAAAATCAAACCTTTAAGAACTTCTATGCACACATAGGGAGCATATATAAATGAAGCTACTCAAGATTTCTGATGTGTTTGACATCGTTTCTACTCTGAAATTTATTTAAGGCCTCAAAAAGTATATAACAGAAGGACAAAAACTGATTCAAAGAATCAGATTTTTATATTTTTTACAGTGTGTGTGTGTGTGAGTGTAGAAATATTTTCTCTTCAACATGGCAAAAGTTCTCAAATGATAAGACACTGACTCAGGGCTTTTAAAAAATATACTATGCATAATATTTGAAATGTAGGAAAGAGCTCAACTGAAGTTGCCTAATATCTGAATTTACAAACATTTCTTAGTAACAAACTTTCACAACTGGGAAGAATTTTGTGGTTTAACACAGTATAAATCAGGATATAGTTAAATGTTTGCTGCCATCTTGTGGTTAATTTTACTTTATGAAATATCTTCATTAACTGTTTATATTTCAGTTCTAGAATTAATAGCCATCCTGTGGCTAGTAATTCAATAGATTTTATTTTAAGGAAATTTTTCCATTAACCGTTTACATTTCAGAATCATGGTTATAAATTTAGAAAGGACTACATAAACCATGTAGTCAGACATTGTGATAAATGCAGGAGTAATCTCTATAATAGGCAATCACTATACTGCAGAAATCCATTTTATATATGGATATCTAGAACTATGAGAAAAAATTCTTCCTTATAATGAGCAGTTTTTTGGCTTTACAAAAAGCTGTCTGCATCTCTTTCCTCGTCAGCACTCTGTTGTACGCACTAGCTCTGTATTTCCTTCTATGAACCTTTTTGTGGAACAATCCTTTATTTACAACAACATATTCTTGGCCCACAGAAAAAACAAACAAATCAAGGACCACAGGAGGTGGTGGAATAGAAGGACGTGGAGCTCACCTCCTCCCACAAATATACCACAAATACATCTACATGTGGAATAATTCTCACAGTAAACCTGCTGAATGCCAGCAGAAGATCTCATAAAACCAAAATGCAAGAAAGATCACCACCTAACAGGGTAGGGCGTAAGAAAGAAAACAGGAATCGGGACGGGATCTGTGCCCCTGGGAGGGTGCTGTGAAAGAGGAAAGGTTCCCTCACCCTGGGAAGCCGCTTTACCAGCAGGGAAGATCAGCGGGGTGAGAAAGGGAGCTTCAGAAGTTTGGAGGAGAGTGCTGCAGCCTGTGTGCAACAAGAAGAACATAGAGAGACCTGCACAGAAGGCCCTGTTCATCTCACTGCAATCCCCAGTCTAGGACCCACATCTGCTGGTACACACAGGGGCTGAGTGCCAAAACTTGGGCTTCAGAGGACAGACCTGAGGAGAAGACTGGGATTGGCTGCATGGAGACAGCCTGAAGGGGCTGGAGTGTGGTCCACAGCTGCAAACGGGGGGCATGCGCAAGAAGGAACCCAGATCTGTCATTGACGCCCCATTGTTAATCTGCAAGCTCAAAGAGAGGGGCGGGGCCTGGAACAGCAGCCTCATTCTCAGTGTGCTCACAGAGGGTGAGGCTCTGCTTCTATGTTTTGGGAGCAAGCAAGCTTGGGTGAGCCGCCCACACATGGAGGCAGGGCTGAAACCCCAGCCTATGGCCAGCAGCCGCACAGCTTCAGAAGCAGGGTTGAAATCTGAGTGTTCCAGCAGCTGTGATATCTGCGGATTTGTGCACCTGAGACAGCTTTATAAACCCAGTGCCTGCAGAACATCAGAGTAGATTATTGGCGCTCCTGTGGCTGGGGCAGGTCTGGCGATAGCAGGTTCTGCTGGCACTCACACACAGAGGTGGGGCCGGGGTCTGGGCTGACTCAGTAGCTCCTACGGTGGGTCCAGGTGCTCGACCCAGTCCAGGTGCGCGAACAAGGCGTACCAGTGCTTGACCTCAGTGGTTCCATGTCAAAAGATCTATGCTAGTGGCTTTGTGAGCACAGCAACTGAGGGATACCCAAGCTTACTGCCTGAATTCCCATGGTTGAGGTGGGACTGAGGGGAGTGCCAAAGACTGTATACTTTGGTAAGCCAACACGACAGGTAACAGGCAAAACCAGAGAGCGACTTCCCAGTAGACAGCTTCTGCAGAGGAATAATCAGGGCCTCCTCTCCCAGCAGGGGCATTCAAGCCCCACCTACCTCACACCAGTCCAGAAACAGAGCTGGTGGCATCTACTCCAACAAATGGGGAGCAGACCCTGCCCCTGACAGAGCTGTGACAACCAAAGAGCAAAGAGGAGGCCACTCTCAACATCCAGTGCAGGCTCTGGTCATCACGGTAACAATCATACCCCCTATTAAGGGGATAACGGCTAACACACACTAAAGAAAAATGTGGCAGACATCCATAATAAAAACAGCCCTTGCACAAAAATATTACACTCACGAAGGCTACACAGGGAAACACAAAAAACAGCCCTTCAAGACCACAGCAGATAACTATTTCTCCTTAATTCAGAGTCAGAGATAGAAGTAAAATGAAGCAGAGGAAACACTCCCAATTAAAAGACCAAGAGAATTCCCCTGAAAGAACAATGAAACAGACATCTGCAGTCTAGCAGATCCCGAGTCCAAAAAGGAGGTAATGAAAATACTGAAGTAATTAAGCAAGTCTACCAATAGAAATGCAGATTACTGTAAAAAGGAACTAAAAACTATAAAAAGGAGGCAATTAAATTAGAAAACTCATTTGCCAAAACAAAAGCTGAGCTCCAGGCAATCAATAGCAAACTGGATAATGCAAAAGAACTAATAAGTGATCTGGAAGATAGAATAATGGAATCACCCAATCAGAACAGCAAACAGAAACACAAATGAAAAAAAAAAAAAGGAAAGCAATAAACGAGACCTATGGGATAATATAAAGTATCCAGATCTATGCATAATAGGGATCCCAGAAGGAAAACAAAGAGAAAAGGGGATCAAAAATTTATTTGAAGAAATTATGGCTGATAACTTCCCAAATATAAAGAAGGAAACAGATACCCAGGTACAGGAAGCACAGACGGTCCCAAACAAGATGAACCCAAACAGACCTACACCAAGACATATTATAATTAAAATGGCAAAAGTTAAAGATATAAAAAGGATTCTAAAGGCAGCAAGAGAAAAAACAAAGCGTTAATTACCCGGGAAACCCCATAAGGCTATCAGCTGATTTCTCTACAGAAACAATGAAGACCAGAAGGGAGTGGCAAGATATATTCAAAGTCTTGAAAGGGAAGAAGCTGCAACCCAGGATACTCTACCCAGCAAGATTATCACTTAGAATAGAAGGAGAGATAAAGAATTTCTCAGACAAGCAAAAACTAAAAGAATACAGCAATATTAAACCTATCCTAATAGGCGTATTGAAAGGTCTTCTCTAAATAGAAAAGAAGCAAGAATCTAGAGGAAAGAGAAATATCTCAATTGGAAAGTAAATCACTTAAGCCAGTATACAGATTAAAAAAATAAAGTTTTGTGAAAGCGATGATAACTACAATGAACATCAAAACAATAAACATGAAGATGTAAAAGAGGACATCAAAATCATAAAATGTGGGGGAGGAGAGTATGAAAAATATACAACAGATTCACAAAAACCAAAAAGAACAGAACAAAAGCATAAAACAAAAGAAAACCATCGGGGCTTCCCTGGTGGTGCAGTGGTTGAGAATCTGCCTGCCAGTGCAGGGGACACGGGTTCGAGCCCTGGTCTGGGAGGATCCCACATGCCGCGGAGCAACTGGGCCCGTGAGCCACAACTACTGAGCCTGCGCGTCTGGAGCCTGTGCTCCGCAACAAGAGAGGCCGCGATAGTGAGAGGCCCGCGCACCGCGATGAAGAGTGGGCCCCGCTTGCTGCAACTAGAGAAAGCCCTCGCACAGAAACGAAGAACCAACACAGCCAAAAATAAATAAATAAATAAATTAATAAATTAAAAAAAAAAAGAAAACCATTAAACTACAAAATGAAAAACAAAAAGGAACAAAGAAGAAATACAAAATCAACTGGAAAACAAGATTTAAAATGGCAATAAATACATATCTATCAGTAATTACCTAAAATGTCAATGGACTAAATTCTCTAATAAAAAGACACAGAGGAGGTTCAGAGGGAAATGTGGTTGCAAGAGAGTGGTCAGAGAGATGGAATATTGCTAGCTTTGAAGATAGAGGCAGGGGACCACAAACCAAGGAATGTGGATGACTTCTATGAGCTGAAAGAGGCAAAGAAATGGATTCTCCACTGAGCCTCCAAAGAGAAATGCAGCTCTGACCATACTTAGATTTTATCCTGGTGAGACCTGTGTGGGACTTCTAACCTACAGAACTGTATGGAAGGTGGATAATAGAATTGAAAATCCAAGGACCTACTGGCCATCTCATTCTTAAGATGGATGGGAGAGGATTAACCAAGATGGCGGAGTAGAAGGACGTGCTGTCACTCCCTCTTGCGAGAGCACCAGAATCACAACTGGCTGCTGGACAATCATTGACAGGAAAACCCTGGACTTCACCAAGGAGGATACCCCACGTCCAAGGACAGAGGAGAAGCCACAGTGAGACGGTAGGAGGGGCGCAATCAGAGTAAAATCAAATCCCATAACTGCTGGGTGGGTGACTCACAAACTGGCAAACACTTATACCACAGAAGTCCACCCACTGGAGTGAAGCTTCTGAGCCCCACGTCAGGCTTCCCAACCTGGGGGTCCAGCAACGGGAGGAGGAATTCCTAGAGAATCAGACTTTGAAGCCTAGTGGGAATTGATTGCAGGACTTCGACAGGACTGGGGGAAACAGAGACCCCACTCTTGGAGGGCACACACAAAGTAATGTGTGCATCGGGACCCAGGGGAAGGAGCAGTGACCCTGGGGGAGACTGAACCAGACCTACCTGCTGGTGTTGGGGGGTCTCCTGCAGAGGCAGGTGGTGGCTCTGTTTCACCGTGGGGACAAGGACACTGGCAGCGGAGGTTCTGGGAAGTATTCCTTGGTGTGAGCCCTCCCATAGTCTGCCATTAACCCCACCAAAGAGCCCAGGTAGGCTCCAGTGTTGGGTTGCCTCAGGCAAAACAACCAACAGGGAGGGAACCCAGCCCCACCCATCAACAGTCAAGTGGATTAAAGTTTTACTGAGCTCTGACTGCCACAGCAACAGTCAGCTCTACCCACCACCAGAGCCTCCCATCAAGCCTCTTAGATAGCCTCAACCACCAGAGGGCAGACAGCAGAAGCAAGAAAAACTACAATCCTGCAGCCTGTGGACCAAAAACCACAGTTACAGAAAGACAGACAAGATGAAAAGGCAGAGGGCTATGTACCAGATGAAGGAACAAGAAAAAACCCCAGAAAAACAACTAAATGAAGTGGAGATAGGCAACCTTCCAGAAAAAGAATTCAGAATAATGATAGTGAAGATGATCCAGGACCTCGGAATAAGAATGGAGGCAAAGATTGAGAAGATAAAAGAACTGATTAACAAAGACCTAGAAGAATTAAAGAACAAACAAACAGAGATGACCAATACAATAACTGAAATGAAAACTACACTAGAAGGAATCAATAGCAGAATAACTGAGGCAGAAGAACGGATAAGTGACCTGGAAGACAGAATGGTGGAATTCACTGCTGCGGAACAGACTAAAGAAAAAAGAATGAAAAGAAATGAAGACAGCCTAAGAGACCTCTGGGACAACATTAAATGCAACAACATTCGCATTATAGGGGTCCCAGAAGGAGAAGAGAGAGAGAAAGGACCAGAGAAAATATTTGAAGAGATTATAGTCGAAAGCTTCCCTAACATGGGAAAGGAAATAGCCACCCAAGTCCAGGAAGCGCAGAGAGTCCCATATAGGATAAACCCAAGGAGAAACACGCCGAGACACATAGTAATCAAAGTGGCAAAAATTAAAGACAAAGAAAAATTATTGAAAGCAGCAAGGGAAAAACGACAAATAACATACAAGGGAACTCCCATAAGGTTAACAGCTGATTTCTCAGCAGAAACTCTACAAGCCAGAAGGGAGTAGCATGATATACTTAAAGTGATGAAAGGGAAGAACCTACAACCAAGATTACTCTACCCAGCAAGGATCTCATTTAGATTTGATGGAGAAATCAAAAGCTTTACAGACAAGCAAAAGCTAAGAGAATTCAGCACCACCAAACCAGCTCTACAACAAATGCTAAAGGAACTTCTCTAAGTGGGAAACACAAGAGAAGAAAAGGACCTACAAAAACAAACCCAAAACAACTAAGAAAATGGTCATAGGAACATACATATCAATAATTACCTTAAACGTGAATGGATTAAATGCCCCAACCAAAAGACATAGACTGGCTGAATGGATACAAAAACAAGACCCATATATATGCTGTCTACAAGAGACCCACTTTAGACCTAGGGACACATACAGACTGAAAGTGAGGGGATGGAAAAAGATATTCCATGCAAATGGAAATCAAAAGAAAGCTGGAGTAGCTATACTCATATCAGATAAAATAGACTTTAAAATAAAGAATGTTACACGAGACAAGGAAGGACACTACATAATGATCAAGGGATCAATCCAAGAAGAAGATATAACAATTATAAATATATATGCACCCAACATAGGAGCACCTCAATACATAAGGCAACTGCTAACAGCTATAAAAGAGGAAATCGACAGTAACACAATAATAGTGGGGGACTTTAACACCTCACTTACACCAATGGACAGATCATCCAAAATGAAAATAAATAAGGAAACAGAAGCTTTAAATGACACAATAGACCAGATAGATTTAATTGATATATATAGGACATTCCATCCAAAAACAGCAGATTACACGTTCTTCTCAAGTGTGCACGGAACATTCTCCAGGATAGATCACATCTTGGGTCACAAATCAAGCCTCAGTAAATTTAAGAAAACTGAAAACATATTAAGCATCTTTTCTGACCACAACGCTATGAGATTAGAAATGAATTACAGGGAAAAAAATGTAAAAAAGACAAACACATGGAGGCTAAGCAATACGTTACTAAATAACCAAGAGGTCACTGAAGAAATCAAAGAGGAAATCAAAAAATACCTAGAGACAAATGACAATGAAAACACGACGACCCAAAACCTATGGGATGCAGCAAAAGCAGTTCTAAGAGGGAAGTTTATAGCTATACAAGCCTACCTAAAGAAACAAGAAAAATCTCAAGTAAACAATCTAAACTTACACCTAAAGAAACTAGAGAAAGAAGAACAAACAAAACCCAAAGTTAGCAGAAGGAAAGAAACCATAAAGATCAGAGCAGAAATAAATGAAATAGAAACAAAGAAAACAATAGCAAAGATCAATAAAACTAAAAGTTGGTTCTTTGAAAAGATAAACAAAATTGATAAGCCATTAGCCAGACTCATCAAGAAAAAGAGGGAGAGGACTCAAATCAATAAAATCAGAAATGAAAAAGGAGAAGTTACAACAGACACCGCAGAAATACAAAGCATCCTAAGAGACTACTACAAGCAACTTTATGCCAATAAAATGGACAACCTGGAAGAAATGGACAAATTTTTAGAAAGGTATAACCTTCCAAGACTGAACCAGGAAGAAACAGAAAACATGAACAAACCAATCACAAGTAATGAAATTGAAACTGTGATTAAAAATCTTCCAACAAACAAAAGTCCAGGACCAGATGGCTTCACAGGTGAATTCTATCAAACATTTAGAGAAGAGCTAACACCTATCCTTCTCAAACTCTTCCAAAAAGTTGCAGAGGGAGGAACACTCCCAAACTCATTCTATGAGGCCACCATCACCCTGATACCAAAACCAGACAAAGACACTACAAAAAAAGAAAATTACAGACCAATATCACTGATGAATATAGATGCAAAAATCCTCAACAAAATACTAGCAAACAGAATCCAACAACACATTAAAAGGATGATACACCACGATCAAGTGGGATTTATCCCAGGGATGCAAGGATTCTTCAATATACGCAAATCAATCAATGTGATACACCACATTAACAAATTGAAGAATAAAAACCATATGATCATCTCAATAGATGCAGAAAAAGCTTTTGACAAAATTCAACACCCATTTATGATAAAAACTCTCCAGAAAGTGGGCATAGAGGGAACCTACCTCAACATAATAAAGACCATATATGACAAACCCACAGCAAACATCATTCTCAATGGTGAAAAACTGAAAGCATCTCCTCTAAGATCAGGAACGAGACAAGGATGTCCACTCTCACCACTATTATTCAACATAGTTCTGGAAGTCCTAGCCACGGCAATCAGAGAAGAAAAAGAAATAAAAGGAATACAAATTGGAAAAGAAGAAGTAAAACTGTCACTGTTTGCGGATGACATGATACTATACATAGAGAATCCTAAAACTGCCACCAGAAAACTGCTAGAGCTAATTAATGAACATGGTAAAGTTGCAGGATACAAAATTAATGCACAGAAATTTCTTGCATTCCTATACACTAATGATGAAAAATCTGAAAGAGAAATGAAGGAAACACTCCCATTTACCATTGCAACAAAAAGAATAAAATACCTAGGAATAAACCTACCTAGGGAGACAAAAGACCTGTATGCAGAAAACTATAAGACACTGATGAAAGAAATTAAAGATGATACCAACAGATGGAGAGATATACCATGTTCTTGGATTGGAAGAATCAACATTGTGAAAATGACTCTACTACCCAAAGCAATCTACAGATTCAATGCAATCCCTATCAAATTACCAATGGCATTTTTTACGGAGCTAGAACAAATCATCTTAAAATTTGTATGGAGACACAAAAGACCCCGAATAGCCAAAGCAGTCTTGAGGCAAAAAAATGGAGCTGGAGGAATCAGACTCCCTGACTTCAGACTATACTACAAAGCTACAGTAATCAAGACAATATGGTACTGGCACAAAAACAGAAACATAGATCAATGGAACAAGATAGAAAGCCCAGAGATTAACCCACGCACCTATGGTCAACTAATCTATGACAAAGGAGGCAAAGATATACAATGGAGAAAAGACAGTCTCTTCAATAAGTGGTGCTGGGAAAACTGGACAGCTACATGTAAAAGAATGAAATTAGAATACTCCCTAACACCATACACAAAAATAAACTCAAAATGGATGAAAAACCTAAATTTAAGACCCGACACTATAAAACTCTTAGAGGAAAACATAGGAAGAACACTCTTTGACATAAATCACAGCAAGATCTTTTTTGATCCACCTCCTAGAGTAATGGAAGTAAAAAGAAAAATAAACAAGTGGGACCTAATGAAACTTCAAAGCTTTTGCACAGCAAAGGAAACCATAAACAAGATGAAAAGACAACCCTCAGAATGGGAGAAAATATTTGCAAATGAATCAACGGACAAAGGATTAATCTCCAAAATATATAAACAGTTCATTCAGCTCAATATTAAAGAAACAAACACCCCAATCCAAAAATGGGCAGAAGACCTAAATAGACATTTCTCCAAAGAAGACATACAGACGGCCACGAAGCACATGAAAAGATTCTCAACATCACTACTTATTAGAGAAATGCAAATCAAAACTACAATGAGGTATCACCTCACTCCTGTTAGAATGGGCATCATCAGAAAATCTACAAACAACAAATGCTGGAGAGGGTGTGGAGAAAAGGGAACCCTCTTGCACTGTTGGTGGGAATGTAAATGGATACAGCCACTATGGAGAACAATATGGAGGTTCCTTAAAAAACTAAAAATAGAATTACCATATGACCCAGCAATCCCACTACTGGGTATATACCCAGAGAAAACCGTAATTCAAAAAGACACATGCACCCGAATGTTCATTGCAGCACTATTTACAATAGCCATGTCATGGAAGCAACCTAAATGCCCATCGACAGCCGAATGGATAAAGAAGTTGTGGTACATATATACAATGGAATATTACTCAGCCATAAAAAGGAACGAAATTGAGTCATTTGTTGAGACGTGGATGGATCTAGAGACTGTCATACAGAGTGAAGTAAGTCAGAAAGAGAAAAACAAATATCGTATATTAATGCATGTATGTGGAACCTAGAAAAATGGTACAGATGAGCCGGTTTGCAGGGCAGAAGTTGAGACACAGATGTAGAGAATGGACATATGGACACCAAGGGGGGAAAACTGCGGTGGGGTGGGGATGGTGGTGTGCTGAATTGGGCGATTGGGATTGATAGGTATACACTGATGTGTATAAAATTGATGCCTAATAAGAACCTGCAGTATAAAAAAACAAACAAGACAACTAATACTAAACTTTCATTGGGTTATTTGTATGGAAATATGTTAATATAAATGTTTCAGACATTACATGAAATTTCAAAAAAAAAAAAAAAGACACAGAGTGGAAGATTGAATAAAGAAACAGGAACTTACAATATGCTGCCTACAAGGAACCCACTTTAGGGTGAAGGACACACATAGATTGAAAGTGATGAGATGGAAAAAGATACCTCATGCAAACAGAAATGACAAGAAAGTGGGTCTAGCAATACTCCTATCAGACAAAACAGACTCTAAAACTCATGTAATAAAGATAAAAAAGGACACTCTATAATGATAAAAGGGTCAATACAAAAAGAGGCTATTACACTCGTTAACATAACACTTGTTAACATATGCAATATAGGAGCACCTAAATACAAAAGGCAAATGGTAACAGACATAAAGGGAGAAATTGACAGGAATACAATAGTAAGAGACTTTAACACCTCACTCACACCAATGGACAGATCTTCCAGATATAAAAATCAGTAAGGCAACAGAGATCCTAAATGATACAATAGAACAGTTAGACTTAATTGATATTTTCAGGACATTACATCCAAAAATACCAGAATACACATTATTTTTAAGTGCACATGGAATAATCTCTAGGACGAACCACATACTAGGACAAAAAACAAGCCTGAACAAATTTAAGAGTATAGAAATTATTTCAAGCATCTTTTCTGACCACAAAGGCGTGAAACTAGAAATCAACCACAAAAAGAGAAATGAGAAAAAAATGATTACATGGAGACTAAAAAACATGCTACAAAAACCAATGGGTCGATGATGCAATCAAAGAGGAAATCAGAAGATACCTTGAAACATATGACATAAAAACACAACCATACAAAATCTATGGCATGCAGCAAAAGAAGTTCTTATAAGGAAGGAATAATAAAGATCAGAGAGAAAATAAATAAAATATAGATTAAAAAACCAATAGAAAAGAGCTGGTTCTTTGAAATGGTAAACAAAATAAACAAACCTCTCTTCAGGCTCATCAAGAACAGAGGACCCAAATAACAAAATAAGAAATGAAAGAGGAGAAATAACAACCAGTACCACAGAAATTTAAAAAAACGTAAGACAATATTATGAACAACTATATGCCAACAAATTCAACAACCTGGAAAAAATGTACAATTTTCTAGAAACATACAACCCACCAAAACTGAATGAAGAAGAAAGAAAATTTGAACAGACCATTCACTAGAAGTGAAATACAATATGTAATGAAAAAACTCCCTGCAAACCGAAGTCAGGACCAGATGGCTTCACTGGGGAATTCTACCAAACATACAAAGAAGAACTTATAAAAACCCTCCCCAAACTCTTCCACCAAAAGATTGAAAAGGGAACACTCCCAAAGGCATTCTAGAAAGCCACCATCACCCTGATACCAAAACCAAAAACAATACCACAAAAGAAAATTAAAGGCCAATATCTTTGATGAATATAAATGCAAAAATTCTCAACAAAGTATTAGCAAACCAAATCCAACAACACATAAGAACAAGATCATACACCACAATCAAGTTGGATTCATCCCAGGGTCACAAAGATGGTTCAACATACAAATATCAATCAGTGTGATACACCACGTCCACAAAAGAAAAGACAAAAAACACATGACCATCTCAATAGATGCAGGAAAAGCATCTGATAAAATTCAATGTCCGTTCATGATAAAAACTCTTACCAAAGCGGGTAAAGAGGGAACATATCACAACATAATAAAAGCTGTTTTGACAAACCCCCAGCCAAAATAATACTCAATGGTGAAAAGCTGAAAGCCTTCCCGCTAAAATCTGGAACAAGACAAGGGTGCCCACTCTCACCACTTCTATTCAACATAGGATTGGAAGTCCGAGCCACAGCAATGGACAAGAAAAAGGAATAAAAGGTATCAAAATTGGAAAAGAGGTAAAATTGTCATTACATGCAGATGACATGACACTAAATATAGAAAATCCTATAGACTCCACACAAAAATTATTAGAACTGATAAATTCAGCAAGGTAATGATACAAGATTAACATACAGAAATCTGTTGTATTTCTTTACACTAACAATGAAATATCAGAAAGTTAAAAAAAGAAAAAATCCCTTTTAAAACCATATCACACACACACAAAATATTTAGGAATAAACTTGACCAAGGAGGTGAAAGATTTATATGCTGAGAATGCTAGAAAATTGTTAAAGGAAACTGAAGAATGATTCAAAGAAATGAAATCATGCTCTTGATTGGAAGAATTAATATTGTTAAAACGGCCATACTACCCAAAGCAATCTACAGATTTAATGCAATCCCTATCAAGTTAGTCATGACATTTTTTACAGAACTAAAACAAATAGTCCTAATATTTATATGGAACCTTAAAAAGACCAGAATTACCAAAGCAATCCTGAGGAAAAATAACAAGGCTGGAGGCATAACCCTCTCAGACTTCAGAGAATACTACAAAGCTACAGTAATCAAAACAGTGTTGTACTGGCCCCCAAACAGACATATGGATCAATGGAACAGAATAGAGAGCCCAGAAATAAACCAACATACCTACAGTCAGTCAATCTTTGACAAAGGAGCCCAGAAATAAACCAACATACCTACAGTCAGTCAATCTTTGACAAAGGAGGCAAGAATATACAATGGAGAAAAGACACTCTCTTCAGCAACTGGTGCTGGGAAAGCTGGACAGCTGCATGTAAATCAATGAAGTGAGAACACACCCTCATGCCATACATAAAAATAAACTCAAAATGGTAAAGACTTAAATATAAGATGTGACAGCATAAACTCCTAGAAGAGAACATAGGCAAAACATTCTGACATAAATTGTACCAATGTTTTCTTACGTCAGTCTCGCAAGGCAATAGAAATAAAGGCAAAAATAAACAAATGGGACCTAATCAAACATAAGCTTTTGCACAGGAAAGGAAACCATATAAAGAAAAGACAACCTACGGAATGGGAGAAAATATTTGCAAACGATTCAATCGACAAGGGATTAACTTCCAAAATATACAAATAGTTCATACAACTCTATAACAAGAAAACAACCCAATCAATAACTGGGCAGAAGACCTAAGTAAACATTTCTCCAAAGAAGACATACAGATGGCCAAGAGGGACATGGAAAGATGCTCAACATCACTAATTATTAGAGAAATGAAAATCAAACCTACAATGAGGTACCCCTCACACCAGTCAGAATGGCCATCATTAAAACGTCTACAAATAACAATTCCCAGAGAGGGTGTGGAGAAAAAGGGAACCCTCCTACACTGTTGGTTGGAATGTAAATTGGTGCAGCCACTATGAAAACAGTATGGAGGTTCCTTAAAAAAACTAAAAATAGAGTTGTCGTATGACCTAGGAATCCCACTCCAGGGCATATATCCAGAGAAAACTATAATTCAAAAAGATACATGCACCCCAATGTCCACAGCAGCACAATTTACAATTGCTGAGACATGGAAGCAACCTAAACGTCCACTGACAGATGAATGGATAAAGAAGATGTGGTATATATACAAAATGGAATAGGGACTTCCCTGGTGGCGAGCCACAACTACTGAAGCCCACGCGCCTAGAGCCCGTGCTCTGCAACGAGAAGCCACCACAATGAGAAGCCTGCACACAGCAACGAAGAGTAGCCCCCACTCGCCACAACTAGCAAAAAAGCCTGTGCGCAGCAGCAAAGACCCAATGCAGCCAAAAATAAATAATTAATTAATTTAAAAAAGAAAGAAAAGTTTAAAAAAATGGACTGACTACCCTTCAGTCATGAAAAAGAATGAAAGTGTGCCATGCAGCAACATGCACGGACCTAGAGATTATCATACTAAATGAAGTAAATCACAAAGAGAAAGACAAATACCATATGATATCACTTATATGTGGAATCTAAAATATGACACAAATGAACTTATTTACGAAAAAGAAACAGACTCACAGACATAGAAAATGTAAGAACTTATGGTTACCAAAGGGGAACGGGGTTGGGAGAGGGATAAATTAGGAGTTTGGGATTAGCAGATACAAACCACTATATATAAAATGGATAAACAACAAGGTCCTACTGTATAGCACAGGAAACTATATTCAGTATCCTATAATAAACCATAATGAAAAAGAATATGTGTATATATATGTGTAACTGAATCACTTTGCTGTACACCAGAAACTAACACAACACTGTAAATCAACTATACTTCAATTAAAAAACATAAAATTTAGAAGTCTGTTAATTTTTCTAAACAGTTAGGTAAATACTTTTAATAAAGTATTTACTTTATAAGCAATAATAATTATACCTCAATGTCTTTGAAGATCAGATTTAACTATAATAAACTAAATGTTTTATTCCCACGGGAAATGTCCAAGTACTATACTGAAAAAGGTTATCTGTCTATACATTCTCCTCCATCTATGCCATTTGTGCAAAGATGAAGGGATCTATATCTATCACATGCCTCTCCCATATATATAATGAAGAAATCAAATTATCTTTTAATGGACCTAGATTTCATCCAAGATCTACTACAAGCTACCTGATTTCTGGTGAGTCATTTAACTTCAATAATTTGATTTTCTCATATATCTTCACTTTAATCTGTATAGGATAAAAATGATTATATATTCATAATGGCATTTGATTTTAAGAGATTGGACTAAGAAAACTGCACTGGCAACTTGCCTGACAGGAAAAGCAACTTGCTACAACTCACCTATTGCTCTCAATAAGATAAAAGAACAATAGAACAAAATACTCTCTTACAGATAGCCAAGTCAAAGAGCACTAAAGAAAATACATTATAAGTCCCAAAAGCTTCACTACAGCAGAGCCACAGGAGCTGTAAGGCTATGAGGCCTTATATATGAGGCCCTGTCTATAAGCTAGGGACTCAAAGAAATGTTTCATGTGTCTATATTTTTAAAAATTTCCTCCAAAACAACTTTTAATCAGTTTTCCTCAATAAACACAACACAAACTCTCCTTCATTCATAATTAACAAGTCATTAGAAACGTACATGTTTAGTCTGTACACTACCATGGAGTTTAAACTTTCATTATAATAGCGGTTTAAGAACTTACAGCATCTGCTTTACAAATGGTGTTGGCTACATGTCGACATAGCATCTTTAGCCAGTTTTCTTTTGGAAGTTCCTCTGATGTCATCTGGAAACTGAGCAGCACATTTGCCTGCTCTGTAGGTGGCCTCACAAGCAAGGCAAAAGCATTATGGCAATCTAGGGTTCCAGAATAATCACAAACATTAAATGTTACTCCTTGGAAAATGACAGACTTAACACAAGTTAAGTTCCCTCAGAGCAATGAAATTCCAAAAAATTATCTCTTCTCTACCTTTTCTGTCCCCTCTGTTTTTAAATGGACAAAGAATAGCATCATACTAAGTTGAAACACTGGAAAGAATTATAATAGTACGTACCATGTGAGGAACAAACAATGATATTGTTAAGTAAGCAGTATTTTCCATGACATTTAATATTTTCTTTGATGGAGTTTTTAAAAATTGAATTATATCATTTCTTAGAATTCTAGAATTTAAGTTTTAAATTAAAGTGACACTGTAAGAATAATTCAATAATTCAACCTGTTTAAATCAAGTTCAAATAAATAAAATACTCAAATATTAAAATTGTTACAAAATGTTTTATGATCAAGATGCTAAAACAGAACCTATTTTAAACAATGAAGTCTTCCATAATTATAATCCAAAAATATAGAGATCATTTAAGTGAATGCTCTATGAATGCTTTAATAAATCCAGAATTTGACAACTGAGTAAAGATAGCAATATAAGTTGCCATTCAAGTTTTTTTTTATTGTTTCTCATAAATTAAAAGTTTTCCATATTTGAGGATGGGATCAGTAATGGAACCAGTTTACACTGTAAAAATATATGCCTAAACAAGCAAAATATTGCCAGGCACACACATCACTAGGTACTATTTTAAAAAATGATACTGCGTCAGTAGGTATAAACTTTTCCCAATTTCAGGCCTTCAAAGAATCCTCTCTAACACTCCCAAAGTATAGAGTAAAAGCTTTCCTTAATACACATTTGAGCCCATGTTGAGTCTACCATAGTTACTTTGGGTGTACTTACTCATGCACATCTATTCCTGGTCATATCCTAAGTGTATCCCTAACAATACAGCCATTGGCAACAGGGAAGGTTACAAGCTGTGGGGCACAGGTAATAGACTACAATTGCCTTTGGATTCTGAAGGAATAAAAATAAGTTTTGGTGTGGGAATGGGCACTATTTTGACATGTAACCATTTAAAAGCTCTCTGTCCCTTAAGAGATGAAGATATCCTTCAGATTGAGATAGTATTTTCATTTGAAAAAAATTAAAAATCTCCCAGTTCCTAGAGATGTAGTTGAAGCATAAGAACAATTACTTTGCCAGAACTAACCAACAATATTTAAAGATAATTTACCAGTTTAAAAAATATATATAAGGGAATCAAACTTTCAATGAATATAAACTATTTTTATCTAGCCAATAGTTTATCCAACGACCATACCTTCTGTCTCCCGTATGTCCAGCACCTTCTTAATCTGAGAAAGAGGCATTAGATGAATATGCTTAAGAGAAGCTGGGGGTCGGGTCTGGCCATGAGGACTCCTAAAAGTGCCAATAACCTTGTGTCGTTTTCTTGCTATCTGATTATAGAAAAAAAAAAAAAAGTCACCATCAGTAACATAAAAACAAACACCAAATGCTTAAAAATAAAATGGCACTAATCCCATAAATCTATATGCAGCTTATTTAACTACCAGTCATTCCAAAATTACTATCTGATAAGAAGCATAGTTACTATGTGACAAATTCATACATGTAACTATGTAGCAGAAATGCTCATGTTTATATGAGAAGAGCTCAAAAGTCAGGAAAACAGGATACATGGAAAAGATCCCAGAGGTGTGAAAGAACTTAGAAGCACGGTGAGAAGTAACAGCATCAAAGGATGAAGGAACCTTCAGTAAAAGGCCTTGAATTCGGAAAGGGGAATCATTGCTCTGGGATTGCTGCCTTGGGTTCAAAAGATAATTGATTTCAGTGTAAGAGCAGAATACACAATTATCTCAGATGCTGTGCAAGGCACTGAGGATAAAGGAGTGAATAATACAGAAATGGTTCTGGCCCTCATGATACCTACATACTACTGAAAAATAGGAAAATTAAAGTAACTAAATAATACATTAAAAACTGATACAAATTATAAAGTCAAGGTGCTATGTTAAGATATAACTTTACCTAAACTGGGAACTCATGCAGAGGAAGACATAGGTAAAGTAATGCTGGAGAAGACAGGAGCAAAACCAGAAAGGACCCTGGGACTCACTACGTATTTGAGTTCTGTGAATTTTATAAGGTCTTTAAATTTATTGTTTTCATTTCCATGAAATCCTAGTATATTATTTTGCCTTTTTAAAAGAACATTTCTTTGGGGGTTATAATCATCAACTGAAAGACATTAACACAAAATGATTTAGATTAAGCTACTTAATGAATTGAGATTGACTGGTCATCATCATGAATATGACAAAGTAAGGCTGAAAAATGTACTGTTGATAGCTTGTGTTGGCTAATGAGAAAAGATCAAAAGGCAGTCAGTATCATATTCACATTGATGCAGAAATATGACACAGATCTATGATACATATCAAATATTAAAAGCCCATTTTCATTAATATATGAAAAAAGCAGATTCTTTAAATAATTATTTCCACTGTACTATTTGAATATACTTTTAATTTAGTTAAGCAAAATAAATAATTTTAAGGTTCATTTTTAAAAAGGAAAGACAATGACAAGTGCTAATATTGATGATACAAATGCTAGTCCATCAAGGTAAAAACTCAAAGTACAGATACATCACCTGTCATGTTTAAGTGAAGTCAGTTTAGATCTTATCTATTTTAAATGCTTCTAACTTTTACCATTCTCTTCATTCCAAATTTGCTCAAAGTTTTGTTTTTTTTTAAACAAACAAGCTAAAGAATAAGAGTTTATAAATCTAAAAGTCCAAATTATAAATCTGGAGTCCAAATTTAATGTTAGCAATAGAAATGTTACAGTTAATGTGATTCTGACATGCAGACTAAGAGAGAGTAGAACAAAAAGTCACTGAATTCAGGAAGATGAAGGAAGTGAGAAGCCAGGGTATCAGACAACAGACTTGGAGGCTACAAGGAATGATCAATGGCAGGAATTAAAATGGAAGGTAAGTCAATGAGCCAGTTGTAGAAGACTTCACAAAACTTGAAGGGGATGTAAAATAAAAAAATTTAAAGTAAGCCTCAACTATCTAAGGATTAAGAGGATAAAGACCAGAATGGATTAGCAAAGGAAGTACAGATAACCTCACCTATTAGATGAATGGAGCCAGCTGACCTATGAACAGTCAACAGGAAAAACTTACAAAAGCTTAAATGAAAGCAAATAAACAGACCTACTAAGCAGCTACATGGTACTCAGTGAACATGATACTGCAGATTCAAATAAAATATGATCAAAAATTGACTCTACCTAGCCCCTGTTCTCAAAAGCAGAGCAGGCTAAAGCTCTCATTATGGGGAGACAAGTAGTTCAGAATTATCTGCCTCATGATTTTTTATAACTTTCTCAGTTCAAGGTAAGGTCAATTGTATACAGTATTTTCACTGCCTTTACTTTTGTGTTTTGTGACAGTACTGACCAAATGAAAATACCATTTTTCACTAACCTCATGACAAAACTCTTTAACACAAGTAAATTTTTGGTGAGATTTTATTGCACCTGTAACTGTACTTGGCTTGTTCTCTAAGATTCCCTTGTATTTATACTTTAAAAACTAATGTGCAGGAGACCTTCAAGATGGCGGAGGAGTAAGACCCAGAGATCACCTTCTTCCCCACAAATACATCAGAAATACATCTACGTGTGGAACAACTCCTACAGAACATCTACTGAATGCTGCCAGAAGACCTCAGACTTACCAAAAGGCAAGAAACTCCCCACGTACCTGGGTAGGGCAAAAGAAAAAAGAAAAAACAGAGACAAAAGAATAGGGACGGGACCTGCACCAGTGGGAGGGAGCTGTGAAGGAGGAAAAGTTTCCACACATTAGGAAGCCCGTTCACTGGTGGAGACAGGGGGGTGCGGGGGGGAAGCTTCAGCGCCATGGAGGAGAGTGCAGCAACAGGGGTGCAGAGGGCAAAGCGGAGAGATTCCCACATAGAGGATTGGTGCCAACAAGCACTCACCAGCCCGAGAGGCTTGTCTGCTCACCCGCCAGGGTGGGCGGGGGCTGGGAGCTGAGGCTCGGGCTTCGGAGGTCGGATCCCAGGGAGAGGACTGGGGTTGGCTGCGTGAACACAGCCCAAAGGGGCTAGTGCGCCACAATTAGCCGGGAGGGAGTCCGGGAAAAAGTCTGGAACTGCCGAAGAGGCAAGAGATCATTGTTTTGGGGTGCATGAGGAGAGGGGATTCAGAGCACCGCCTAAATGAGCTCCAGAGACAGGCGCAAGCCGCTGCTATCAGCGCAGACCCCAGAGATGGGCATGAAATGCTAAGGCTACTGCTGCAGCCACCAAGAAGCCTGTGTGCAAGCACAGGTCACTATCCACACCTCCCCTCCCGGGAGCCTGTGCAGCCCGCCACTGCCAGGCTCCCGTGATCCAGGGACAACTTCCCCGGGAGAACACACGGCGCACCTCAGGCTGGTGCAACACCACATGGGCCTCTGCCGCCGCAGGCTCGCCCCACATCCGTACCCCTCCCTCTCTCCGGCCTGAGTGAGCCAGAGCCCGCGAATCAGCTGCTCCTTTAACCCCGTCCTGTCTGGGTGGGAACAGATGTGCTCAGGCAACCTACACGCAGAGGCGGGGCCAAATCCAAAGCTGAACCCCAGGAGCTGTGGGAACACACAAGAGAAAGGAAATCTCTCCCAGCAGCTTCAGGAGCAGCAGACTAAATCTCCACAGTCAACTTGATGTACGCTGCATACATGGAATACCTGAATAGACAACGGATCATCCCAAATTGAGGAGGTAGACTTTGGGAGCAACTGTAGGCTTGGGGTTTGCTTTCTGCATCTCATTTGTGTCTGGTCTTATGTTTATCTTAGTTTAGTATTTATAGAGTTTATTATCATTGGTAGATTTGTTTATTGCTTTGGTTGCTCTCTTTCTTTTCTTTTTTTTTTTAATATATAGATTTTTCTTCCCTTTTCTCTTTTTGTGAATGTGTATGTGTATACTTCTTTGTGTGATTCTGTCTGTATAGCATTGCTTTTACCATTTGTCCTAAGGCTCTGTCTGTCTGCTTTTTTTTTTTTTAGTATAGTTTTTGATGCTTGTTATCATTGGTGGATTTGTTCTTTGCTTTGGTCGCTCTCTTCTTTCTTTCTTTTCTTTTTTTTAATTACTTCCTTTTTTTATTTTTAATAACATTTTTATTTTTTATATTAATAACTTTATTTTATTTATTTTTCTTTCTTTCTTTACGTCTTTTTTTCCTCCCTTTTCTTCTGAGCCATATGGCTAACAGGGTCTTGGTGCTCCAGCCAGGTGTCAGGCCTGTGCCTCTGACGTGGGAGAGCCGAGTTCAGGACACTGGTCCACCAGAGACCTCTCGGCTCCACGTGATATCAAACGGTGAAAGCTCTCCCAGAGATCTCCATCTCAACGCTAAGGTCCAGCTCCACTCAACGACCAGCAAGCTACAGGGCTGGACACCCTATGCCAAACAACTAGCAAGACAGGAACACAACGCTACCCATGAGCAGAGAGGCTGCCTAAAATCATAAGGTCACAGACACCACAAAACACACCACTGGATGTGGTCATCATGTCCACCAGAAAGACAAGATCCAGCCTCATCCACCAGAACACAGGCACCAGTCCCCTCCACCAGGAAGCCTACAAAACCCACTGAACCAACTTTAGCTACTGGGGGCAGACACCAAAAACAATGCGAACTACGACCCTGCAGCCTGTGAAAAGGAAACCCCAAACACAGTAAGTTAAGAAAAATGAGAAGACAGAGAAACACACAGCAGATGAAGGAGCAAGGTAAAAACCCACCAGACCAAACAAATGAAGAGGAAATAGGCAGTGTACCCGAAAAAGAATTCAGAGTAATGATAGTAAAGATGATCCAAAATCTTGGAAATAGAATGGAGGAAATACAAGAAGTGTTTAACATGGAAATAGAAGAACTAAAGAGCAAACAAACAATGATGAATGGTAATAGGAACATACATATCGATAACTACCTTAAATGTAAATGGATTAAATGTTCCAACCAAAAGACACAGACTGGCTGAATGGATACAAAAACAAGACCTGTATATATGCTGTCTACAAGAGACTCACTTCAGACCTAGGGACACATACAGACTGAAAGTGAGGGGAAGGAAAAAGATATTCCATGCAAAAGAAAGCTGGAGTAGCAATTCTCGTATCAGACAAAATAGACTTTAAAACAAAGACTATTACAAGAGACAAAGAAGTACACTACATAATGATCAAGCGATCAATCCAAGAAGATATAACAATTGTAAATATTTATGCACCCAACATAGGAGCACCCCAATGCATAAGGCAAATGCTAACAGTCATAAAAGGAGAAATCGACAGTAACACATTCATAGTAGGGGACTTTAACACCCCACTTTCACCAATGGACAGATCATCCAAAATGAAAATAAATAAGGAAACACATGCTTTAAATGACACATTAAACAAGGTGGACTTAATTGATATTTATAGGACATTCCATCCAAAACAACAGAATACACTTTCTTCTCAAGTGCTTATAGAACATTTCCCAGGATAGATCATATCTTGGGTCACAAATAAAGCCTTGGTAAATTTAAGAAAATTGAAATCGTATCAAGTATCTTTTCCAACCACAACACTATCAGACTAGATATCAATTACAGAAAAAAATCTGTAAAAAATACAAACACATGGAGGCTGAACAGTACACTAGTAAAGAACCAAGAGATCACTGAAGAAATCAAAGAGGAAATCAAAAAATACCTAGAAACAAATGACAGTGAAAACAAGATGACCCAAAACCCATGGGATGCAGCAAAAGCAGTTCTAAGAGGGAACTTTATAGCAATACAATCCTACCTCAAGAAACAAGAAACATCTCAAATAAAGAACCTAACCTTACACCTAAAGCAATTAGAGAAAGAAGAACCAAAAAACCCCTAAGTTAGCAGAAGGAAAGAAATCATAAAGATCAGATCAGAAATAAATGAAAAAGAAATGAAGGAAACAATAGCAAAGATCAATAAAACTAAAAGCTGGTTCTTTGAGAAAATAAACCAAATTGATAAACCATTAGCCAGACTCATCAAGAAAAAAAAGGGAGGGCTTCCCTGGTGGCACAGTGGTTGAGAGTCTGCCTGCCAATGCAGCGGACACAGGTTCGTGCCCCGGTCTGGGAATATCCCACATGCCACGGAGCGGCTAGGCCCGTGAGCCACAACTACTGAGCCTGCGTGTCTGGAGCCTGTGCTCCACAACGGGAGAGGCCGCGACAGTGAGAGGTCCACGCACCGCGATGAAGAGTGGCCCCCGCTCGCCACAACTGGAGCAAGCCCTCGCACAGAAACGAAGACCCAACGCAGCCAAAAATAAATAAATAAATAAATTTTTAATAAAAGGGAGAAGACTCAAATCAATAGAATTAGAAATGAAATAGGAAAAGTAACAACTGACAATGCAGAAAATACAAAGGATTATGAGCGATTACTGCAAGCAACTATATTCCAAGAAAATGGACAACCTGGAAGAAATGGACAAATTCTTAGAAACGCACAACCTTCTGAGACTGAACCAGGAAGAAACAGAAAATATGAACAGACCAATCATAAGCACTGAAATTGAAACTATGATTAAAAATATTCCAACAAACAAAAGCCCAGGATCAGATGGCTTCACAGGTGAATTCTATCAAACATTTAGAGAAGAGCTAACACCTATCCCTCTCAAACTCTTCCAAAATACAGCAGAGGGAGGAACACACCCAAATTCATTTTACGAGGCCACCATCACCATGATACCAAAACTAGACAAAGATGTCACAAAGAAAGAAAACTACAGGCCAATATCACTGATGAACACAGATGCAAAATTTCTTAACAAAATACTAGCAAACAGAATCCAACAGCACATTAAAAGGATCATACACCATGATCAAGTGGGGTTTATCCCAGGAATGCAAGGATTCTTCATTACACACAAATGCCCATTGACAGATGAATGGATGAAGAAGATGGAATATTACTCAGCCATAAAAAGGAACAAAATTGGGTCATTTGTAGAGACGTGGATGGATCTAGAGACTGTCATACAGAGTGAAGTAAGTCAGAAAGAGAGAAATATTGTATATTAATGCATATATGTGGAGCCTAGAAAAATGGTACAGATGAACCAATTTGCAGGGCAGAAATAGAGACACAAATGTAGAGAACAAACGTTATGGACAACAAGGGGGAAAGTGGTGGTGTGATGAACTGGGAGATTGGGATTGACATATATACACTAATATGTATAAAATGGATAACTAATAAGAACCTGCTATATAAAAAAATAAATAAAATTGAAAAATTAAAAATAATAACCCAAAAAACCCAGAAAAACAAAGAGTCGTGTACCACATGTTCATTTCAGCTCTGTTTATAATAGCCAGGACATGGAAGCAACCTAAGTGTCTGTCCATCAACAGATGAATGGATAAAGAAGATGTGGCACATATATACAATGGAATATTACTCAGCCATAAAAAGAAACAAAACTGAGTTATTTGTAGTGAGGTGGATGGACCTAGAGTCTGTCATACAGAGTGAAGTTAAGTCAGAAAGAGAAAAACAAATACCATATGGTAACACATATATATGGAATACAAAAAAAAAAAGGTTCTGAAGAACCTAGGGGCAGGACAGGAATAAAGATGCAGACGTAGAGAATGGACTTGAGGACATGGGGAGGGTGAAGGGTAAACTGGGACGAAGTGAAAGAGTGGCATGGACATATATACACTACCAAATGTAAAACTGACAGCTAGTGGGAAGAAGCCACATAGCATAGGGAGATCAGCTTGGTGCTTTGTGACCACCTAGTGGGGTGGGATAGGGATGGTGGGAGGGAAATGCAAGCGGGAGGAGATATCGGGATATATGTATATGTACGGCTGATTCATTTTGTTATAAAGCAGAAACTAACACACCATTGTAAATCAATTATACTCCAATAAAGATGTTAAAAAAAAAAAAAACTAATGTGCATGATACAAGAGGGTAGCACTAGATAAGAAGTGAAGTAGAAAGGAATAAAAGGAAGAAGTATAAATTTTAAAGAAAAAGGCAACTCATCAAATCACTTCAATGAATGCAACAAAAAGTTACCCAATAACACAAATGTCAAATGAGTCTCCTGGTTAATGACTTTATCGTTAGAAGACAGAATGTGTTCTATCTTCTGAGATGAAGGAAAATACATTCCTTTATATCCCCCAATTAGACTGTTTAGTTGATTAAAAATACACGAATAAAAGAACGAAAGAAAAGGGTTGAAAAAGCACATAAATATAATTCAATCTGCCTGTAGGAGTAATATGGGGAAAAAATTTAATTTGGATAGATAAGAATTTTAGAATTAGAATCATTGCACCGCATCTGATAAACTGACAATTAACTCACTCTAAAACCTGCAGATTTAAGGAAGAAATCAGGGGATTATAAATTCATTATATTAAATAATCAAGTTATCTTCTTCTTCAACAAAATACTGATTTCTTTGCTGGAAAAATCTACTTAAATTTCAAAAAGAACTCATAATTATTTTGTAAATCTTGAAGAAATATACAGAGATACAAGAAGTTCCTAAAATTCTTCACCGAAGCATTTATTTGCATGGAAATAAACTAAATTTTCATTGTGACTTGGATTTGAAGTCATGAAAAATCATCACATTTCTTAATATTAGGCCTTCTCCTAAAAGCATTCAATTAATAGTATTAAATCAACAACCAGTCTCATCAAAAAAATGTGATTAAGTTCACTTTACTTTAAGCTTATTTACTTTAATCACTTAATTAAAGTTATTGTAATTAAATCAAGGTTTGGTTTTAAACATTCAGTGAAGTCACACAAAACAGCAATGTTATTATACTGTATTAAGGACAACTTTACCTCTAGGCAGTCATTGAAGAGGAAGAGGGTTACTTGTTCTCCTCTGTCACAGGGGTGCTCACCTAGAGAAACTGTTTCAACTCGCTGAACTAAGCTTCGGTGAGAAGATAAAAGATTAGCCTGGATAGATTGAAAATATTAATAAAAGAGATTACTTTATAGCAAATAATTTTTAAAAGTTAAAATTTAAAAGAAAGTTGTGTTGAGATTCTGTTTATATTATAACTGCAGAATTGAAATACAGTTGAGCCTTTAACAACACAGGTTTGAACTGTGCTGGTCCACTTATACACAGTTTTTTTTTTCAGTAAATAAGTACTACAGTACTACACGATCCACAGTTGGTTGAATCCATGAATACAGAACCACAGAAACAAAGAGCCAACTATAAAGTTATATGCAGATTTTCTACTGCACTGGTGGGGCAAGTGCCCTTAACTCCCAGTTGTTCAAGGGTCAACTGTTAACAAGAAAAAGAAAATAAGTTGACAATCATCAAAAATGAATACCTACTGGACATCCATCTACTTCATAAACAACATCGAAAATTTGCTTTTGAGCTTCTGTCTTTCTCTTATCCTCATTAATATGGCTGAAAAATTAATAAGGTTACTTTTAGAACAACAGACTATAAAAACTGTACATACATACATCTCGTGTCACAAACAAAAATCCTTCCATGTGAGTCTATCTTAATTTTGATACTTGTATCTGTTAAAATATTCCCTAAAAGTATCCCACTACATTAAAAAACATTTCATACAACCCTTCAGAAAAGTATATTTTGCTTTAGTCCTTACTATATTCTGTCTTTTTTTTAAACTATACTCACTATATACTTCCTAAAATACGTTACACTGGTATAAACTTCAGGTTAACATAATCTAACTGTAAGTTCAGGTAAGGTTTTATGCAAATCATTCCTAAGTCATATGCTAATCATCTCACTGAAATAAAAATTAAGACTACTGGACAAGATGGAATAAGGAGGAAAAAAATATACTCTGCCTGAAACAACTAAAAAAAAAAAACCATCAAAGTATAAAGAAACAGGGTTCTCAAGTCACTGGAAGTCAATTCCTGTGAGACAGGAAACAGTGCAAGGCCAATTATATCTTGTCTACGAAAGATATACTTTACACACAAAGACATAAATAGACTGAAAGTAAAATGATGAAAAAGAGCACAATATATTCTCAAGTGTACATGGAACATTCCCCAGGATAAGCCATAAAATAGGCCTCAAAAAGTTTGAAAGGACTGAAATAATACAAAGTATATTTTCCATAAACAATGAAGTGAAATCAGAAATTGATAACAAAAGGAAACTTTGAAAATTCACAAATATGTGGGAATTAGCCAAAACACTCCTACACAACCAATGGATCAAGAAGTAATCACAAGGGAAATTAGAAAATACTTTCAGATAAACAAAAACACAAAATTTATGGAATATGACTAAAGCAATGGTTAAAGGGAAATTTATAGCTATAAAAGTGTACAATTAGGGGCTTCCCTGGTGGCACAGTGGTTGAGAATCTGCCTGCCAATGCAGGGGACACGGGTTGGAGCCCTGGTCCAGGAAGATCCCACATGCTGCAGAGCAACTAAGCCTGTGCGCCACAACTTCTGAGCCTGTGCTCTAGAGCCCACGTGCCAAGACTACTGAAGCCTGCACGTCTAGAGCCTGTGCTCCACAACAGGAGAAGCTACCACAATGAGAAGCCCGCGCACCGCAATGAAGAGTAGCCCCCGCTCGCCACAACTAGAGAAAGCCCACGCACAGCAACGAAGACCCAGTGCAGCCAAAAATAAATAAATAAATAAATTTAAAGAAGTGGAAAAAAAAGAAGTGTACAATTAAAAAAATGATCTCCAATCAGTATCCTAACCTTCTACTGTAAGACACTGGGGGGCGGGGGGGAAGAGCAAGCTAAATCTAAAGCAAGCAGGAAAAAAGGAAATCATAAAGATCAGAGTGAAAATGAATGAAATAGAGAATATAAAAATAATAGAAAAAAATCAACAAAACTAAAAGCTTTTTTCTTTTATGAAAATATGTTAACACTCACTGCTTAATTCGTAGTTCATAGAAAGGATCAAGGAAAATAATGTGTGAGTATGTTAAACCACAAAGTGTTGAAAAACACTATCATCCTGATCCCAAAATAACAAAGCAAAAGCATGAAGGCTGGCTGATTAACATATAATATATAAACATAAGTAAAAGCCAAAATATGTATAATGCTTTCAGCAGCAACAGAAGCTGGTATTCATTAATTTGAGCATTATACTACTGCTGGATCCTTTCACTAGAGCTAGTAACGTTTCTCTCTAGGAGCTCCTTTGCAAGTATTTTTAAGAAACGCTATTTCACATAGAAGCACCTCATGGAATCTCAGAAATCATTTAAATCTATTGAATATGCTTATATGTAAAGCTCAAAGAGGTGAAATGCCCTCGCCCTTCATGAAGCAAAACAATGAACAGCAACAGAGTTTTCAATTCTGATCATATTAGTCTGGAAAAAATCATTTCTGATCAGTGCTATGTCTCCAAGTTAAACCTACAGTAAACAGCTTAAATTTAACAATCAAGTTCCCTAGTAAATTTCTTTGAGTGTATACTTTTAATACATCTCCAACAAACCGTATCAATTTAATTCCATAGAATTCAAAGTAAGAAACAAAAAGTCAAAGCTAATGTGAAAAAAGTATTATAAACTTCTTCTTTTCATCATGGTCAAATTCCCAATTTCCATTTGGGTAGTTTATAAGAATATGAAGACAAAAACAAGCTAAGACTGGAGGTATATGAAGAAAATGTCTACTACTGTATTTATAACATTTTCAAATTTCTAAACCATTGTTACTCTCTGCATAATAGTTCAATACCAGGCTTCCCTGGTGGCGCAGTGGTTGGGAGTCTGCCTGCCAACACAGGGGACACGGGTTTGAGCCCCAGTCTGGGAGGATCCCACATGCCACAGAGCAACTAGGCCCGTGAGCCACAATTACTGAGCCTGCGCGTCTGGAGCCTGTGCTCCGCAACAAGAGAGGCCGCGATGGTGAGAGGCCCGCGCACCGCGATGAAGGGTGGCCCCCACTTGCCGCAGCTGGAGAAAGCCCTCGCGCAGAAACGAAGACCCAACACAGCCATAAGTAAATAAATAAATAAATAAATAAATAAATAAATAAATAATAGTTCAATACCTTCAGAAATATGTTTTTAATTATTGTATGCTTAACAATACTTCTAACATTTTAATGTGTGACTACACTACTATAAAATAATTTAGATACTATTACAGAATTTTGCTATTGATATTTTTCTCACCATTTATGATTCTAATTGTTCTACCAATTCCATTCTAAATCTAAGGAGCAATAAAAAATTGAAATAATGTACTTACGTCATTACCTCCTTTAGTGATCCAATAGCTTTTTCTAGAGTGCTTTTGTCAGGATTTTCTTCAGCTGTATGCTTCTTAAGATCTGTAATGATAAAATGTTTTCTCTATGATTAAAAAAAATTCAGTGGTTTTCCAACTATGACTTAAAAATGCTGTCCACTTTGATAGATACAGGTTGATTAATTTTTAAAAAATAATATCTAACTTTTACTTTTAAAAATGTTTTATGCAGTGTTTCCTTTTAAGAGCTCTCCTCTTAAATGTATTAAAGTTTCCATGTTTTTTCGTTGACTAAATTTCCAGAATATGTAACAGATTTTCTTACACTATTTCAATTCCCTTCTAGTAAAGCTTGAGGACTCCCATATTCTTCAAACTCTCTCCATAGTGCTGAAGGAAAACACATGATTCTCAATTAGCTAAGAAATCATTATATATGCTATATTTCATAGCGGGGTCCATGGCTCCATCACAGAGAGCAGTTGGTGTCCTCAAGAGATGGTTTTGTTTAGTTTGTAGGTTCATGAGATGCTTACACTTTGACTCTTCTTATCCAAGTTGCTTATAATGTTCCATCTAACCGTTTGTTCCCTAATACCAGGCCCACCTAATCTTTTAAGTGGAATGATAGAAGAAAGGCTTAGAAATCAAGTTCATTTTAGTCATGACAACATTTGATGGGATTCCTATAAGTACTTAATGAAACAATAATGAAGATAAATTAAAAAAATACCCTGCTTTGTAAAGTTAAAAGTTCATGTATTCATATATTCTTCTTATAATCTGTAAAACAGGATAGCTTTTAAAGACTGGGGAAATCATCTCATATGCTAGTAATTCTGAACTACAATAGATAACCTCAAAGAGAATAAAAATGATCAATTTTTGTAGTTACAACCATAACTCATAGCTTAACCAATATACTTTAAAGACAATAATAGATTAAACAGTCACAAATTTAGCCTCCTTATCTGCTACACACACTACTGTAGTTAAGGTTTGGGGACTAAAATGCTTTATTATACTTATTCCTATTTGTAATTTAATTTTCATACTTAAATTTAAAAAATATAAAAATTGACTGTCCTGGGCTTCCCTGGTGGCGCAGTGGTTGAGAATCTGCCTGCCAATGCAGGGGACATGGGTTCGAGCCCTGGTCTGGGAAGATCCCACATGCCACGGAGCAACTAGGCCCATGAGCCACAATTACTGAGCCTGTGCATCTGGAGCCTGTGCTCCGCAACAAGAGAGGCCGCGATAGTGAGAGGCCCGCGCACCGCGATGAAGAGTGACCCCCACTTGCCGCAACTAGAGAAAGCCCTCGCACAGAAACGAAGACCCAACACAGCCATAAATAAATAAATAAACAAATAAATTAAAAAATTAAAAAAAAAAAATTGACTGTCCTAGAACTATTCACTACTTTAGTCAGGCAAATATAAAAGCATATAAATATGCCTTTCTTTTCATGCAGCCATAATTTCTTCATATTTATTCATAAAAATTGACTGCTATAAAAATCTCTTTCATTGATATCTGTAGTTTAAGTTTTAGAATAAATGGATGTATGTTTCAAGAGTGTTCTGCACAATGTAAGAAAAAAAAAGCATAAAATGAAGCATAAAGAACTTTTACTAAGATTCAGAAAAAGACTAAATAACTTGAGACATATTAATCATCTCTGATCTTGTGATTTTGTGGGTGAATTTCGTGTGGATGTAAACTGTGAAATCAGTGATGCACCATGAAATATAAGAAGACTTTTAGTAGAGAGACAAAGAGAACAATACTAGTCAATATAACTGACATCACAACAAATAAAGCATTTTAAGCCAGAGTGAATTTCTGTAGCACCAGTGATTATTCAGATTATCCATAAAGATATTTCCTATGTAAAAGATATAAGCTTTAAAGCTGAAACCTAAGAGCATTTTGAAAATAAGAAATTTTTCAAATTTTTTAGAACAAAACAATTCCATAGAAACATCCAAAATTGTCTGGAAACAGATCAGACAAGTACCATTTAAAAGTAATGCAACACTGGGTAACCTCTGTACTGGTCGGATGAGAAGTTCAACAAGGCTTTGCCGTCCACATTCTGGTTTAGCTTGGTTTATCTGAAAGGAATTAATTTATTCAATAATTACTTAAAAGGTTTTCTCCAAAGATTAGACATTACATTTATTAGATTACACTTTTATCATTTGTGCCCTGATAAGAACTAAGAGGAGAAGTAGGGTGGCAGTTGTTCTCTGGCAGATTACTGTGGCTAAATAATCCCCCAAGGCCTGAAATGGCCTGCTGGCAAGCCAAGGACTAACACCTTAAACAGAGAGTGAATTCTCTAAGCATTCGTATACATTTCATTTGAGTTTCTCTTACCTCTACACCATTCAAAAGAAAAAAAACAAATTTAAAATATTAATTATGCTGATACCATTTGGATAAACAAAGTAAGGCACTGGTAAGAAAATAAAATCATTAAAAGCAAAACAAAACTCATCGGAAAATTTTTAGAGGTGTTTGAGAACTAAAACGTGCATAAATTTAAAAAGAAAAAAAAAACAAAAAACCACAGACAACACTCATATTCATTCAGCTGCCTCTTGGATCCTGCTTGTAGCATGTCAAAACTTGAGAAGCCAAACATCACTGCCACTCTCAGGTAAAGCTAAAGTTAACAGATAACATTAAGGTGTTCTTACATGGATACATTTTTACTAAAAGTATAATTTTAATGAACTCCTTAGATTTTTATTTGAAAGAAATGTACATTACCTTCAGAAAAGCATGAAATCTTGGTTTCTGTTTTTCACATTTAATAATTGTTTCCTTGCTCATTTCAAAGAAGTTCACAAAGGGAGGGTACGTTTTTACCAAATCTTTTGACTAGCAACAATTAAAAAAAAACAACACATTAATTGGTAATGGATGTTACCCTTAGTCAATGAAACTTAAAGTTGAATAATCAATAGTCAAAATCTGACATACTGGACCCAAAATAAAAGTTTAAAATAAGTTTCTTCTCAAGTTAAGTACAGGAATTTATTTTATAAACTTTTCACTAACTACTGAGTTAACTGCTAAACAAAATGCATCAATTGGTACCCAGAGCCTAAAGCCTGAAAAGCAAATAAAGACTCAAAAAGAAAAAGAAGTATATTAAAGCTTATAGTATTGATATAAACATGACAAAGTTTTAAAACTTCTATAAATTCAGAGTATAGTAATTATAGTTGATCTATGCAGAATCCAAGAACATGCTATTATCTACTGAAGGATCCAAACCACCATTAAAAGACCAACTGTACTGGGTAAAATGAAAACAAAAAAAAGGAAAATGTCTTGACTAATTGAGACTAACAGGTATCAAAAAGATATGGGACAATAATTTGCATATTTGGAATTCTCAACCAACCAGAAAAAAAAACATCTAAGGGATATAGGGAAAAGATTAAAGTTAGGAGACCTCGGAAAACAAAAATAAATGGGCAAGAATCCAAGGCAGTGAAACTTATAAGTCATATCCAAAGAGACTGACAGAAATTTATAAATCCTATTCACAGCACCTCATCCAAAATTAATATACTTTATTTGATAAACTATGTTGTTCTTAGAGACGAAACAGTTCATTAGAAACTTTTATGCAGACACAAAGACAGTAAAAACTGCTATCAACTAAGGAAAGAAATGACTAAAACTCGATTACTGAAAAATTTAAAAAAATCATTAATCTGTGGCTATTTATAAGAGGCAAATAACATGATATATAGTAAAATGTTTGTAGCACAATACAACAATTAGTGTTCCTAATGATGACCTTAAGCTATCAAGAAAGTGTTAGACTGTATATAGAAGGCATGTTTCAGAAGACAAGAACACTTCTAATATATTTTACAAACACAACTATGTCAAAGTGTTTAAAAAGCTCTCACATTTAAACAGGTAACTTTCATTCCCTGCCAGTCCTTGTTGAGATGATACTTTAATCTGAAAACTTAAAAAAGAAATAAAATACTTACATATTTAAGAAAGATATCACCAATACTTTTGCTCTCATCCCAATTAACAATAAGGTCTTCAAGATCATCCTGAAAAAACACAAAATGGGACTAGGAGATTGATTTTGACAATCCCTTTAACATCTTTTAATATTTAAGATATTCATTTGAAAGATGCACTTTACAATGTATCTTAATTTGATGTGTATAACAATTAATAACATTCTTTCTCCTCAATAAGAAATTAACTTTTTGACTATGAGGAAAATATCCTTTGAAAAATAATTAGGAAAATATAAAGAATGTCAAGTCAATAAGACTTAAGTCTAGGGACTTCCCTGGGTGGCGCAGTGGTTAAGAATCCACCTGCCAATGCAGGGGACAAGGGCTCAAGCCCTGATCCGGGAAGATCCCACATGCCGTGGAGCAACTAAGCCCGTGAGCCGCAACTACTGAGCCCGCGCACCACAACTACTGAAGCCCACGCACCTAGGGCCCATGCTCCGCAACAAGAGAAGCCACCGCAATGAGAAGCCCGTGCACTGCAACGAAGAGTAGCCCCCACTTGCCGCAACTAGGAAAAAGCCCGTGAGCAGCAGCAAAGACCCAACGCAGGCAAAAACAAAAAAATAAAAATAAATAAATTTATTAAAAAAAAAAAAGACTAAGTCTAACTTCCCAGTATGATGTGGTAGTTCAGTATCTTTTCTAATTATTAACTATAAAGCTGATGGTGTGATTAATTATAGAATTAATTAATTATAGAAAACTACTTTTGATCTTGCTGCTGAAGCATCAGCCATTAGAAACTGTAATCTATAACGGGGTCAGCAAACTTTACTTAAAGGGACAGAAGGTAAGTATTTTAAGGCTTGCAGGCCACAAGGTTTCTGTCACACATCCTCAACTCTGTCCTTGTAGAGTGGAAGGAGCCATAGATAATACATAAATGATTGTGTGTGGCTGTGTATCAATAAAACTTTCCTTATCAAAACAAGCAAAACTTTACCAAAATCCTAAATTGGCTGGATTTGGTCCACTGACTATAGTTTGCTAATCCCTGGCCTATAAAATTTCTCAATCATCATCCTAAAATACTACATATTTGCAAAAATTTAGAAGACACTTAAAAGCTTTCTAGGATAATAAAATAAAACACAAATCAGATGATAAAATGAGATGCCAAGAAATGACACGCCCTAATTGAAATCCTAAAAGTGACTTTAAAGTAGAAATTAATCAATAAACTTATACAAGAGCTTTTCAAAGTGTTACATGCAGACCCCCCCCAAACACACATTTTTAGTGGGATCCATGAGATTAAACTATTTTTATTACAATACTAAGGCATTATTTGACTTTTTTATTCTAATTCTCTCATAAGGATACAACAGAGTTTTCTAGAGGCTATACATATGATGTGTGATACTGCAACAGAATGAATTAAGAAGTAGGCAGGAGAAATAGTCTTCTATTAAGCCAGACAGAAAAAAAAAACCATAAACCAACATCACTCCTCACTATTTCTGTTTTGGAAATTAGTTATTTTTCAAAAAGAACATGTTATTTATGCTATCATATAATGAGTCATTATTACTTTAAATTTATTAATGTATGTTTTTAAAACTGGATATCCACACAAAAAAAGATGAACTTAAACCCTCACCTCAGCCAAAAATGAACTCAAGATCAGTTCTAGACCTAATTGTAAGAGTTAAAACAATACAACCTCTAGAAGAAAATATAGGAGAAAATCTTCAAAACCTTGGGTTAGGAAAAAATTTCTTAGATATGACACCAAAAGCACATTACATTTTAAAAAATGGATAAACAGGACTTCATCAAAATTAAAACTTTTGGTACTTCAAAAGACACCACTAAATAAATGAAATGACAAGCAACAACAGGCTGGGAGGAAATACCTGCAAAACACATAGCTGATAAAGGACTTGTATCTATAGTTTACAGAGAACTCTTACAACTCAGTAAGACAACAAACAACCCAACCAAAAAATGGGCACCAGATCTAAGCACACATTTCACAAAGGTAATATATGAATGGCTAACAAGCACATGAAAAGATGCTCAACATCATTAATCATTAGGGAAATGTAAATCAAAATCACTTCACATCCCAGAATGGCTATAAAAGAAAAAGGATAAGTATTGGCAAGAACGTGTAGAAATCTGAACTCTTATACATTACTGGTGAGAATATAAAATGATGTAAAAACCTGGCAGTTTCTCAAAAATTTTAAATATAAGACTACCAATATGACCTAGCAATTCTACTACTCCTAAGTATCTACGGAAGAGAATGAAAGCATGCTCAAACGAAGATTTGCACATAATGCTCGTATCAGCATTATTCCTAACAGCCAAAAACTGAAAACAACCTAAATTTCCATCAGTTGGTGAATGGATAAAGAAATGTAGCATAGCTGTATAATAGACTATTATCTGGCCACACACAGGAACAAACTACTAACGTACTAAATCATAGATGAAATTCAAGAATATGCTAAGTGAAAGAAGCCAGACATAAGATACCACATATTATATATTCACATTTATATGAAGTGTCTAGAAAAGGCAAATTCATAAGAAAGTAGATTAGTGGTTGCCTGGACCCGGGGCTAGGAATTGGGATTAACTACAAATGGGTATGAAGGATCTTAATGGGGAAGGTGAAATGCTCTAAAATGGATTTATGGTGGTGGTTGCATGACTTGGTAAAGTTATTAAAATCATTGAATCGTATATTTCAAAAAGGTTGAATTTAAAGATGTAAAATGTACCTCAATACAGCTGTTAAAAAAACTGAGGCATTTTTAAAAATACTATTCAATTTTTGTTTTAATTTCAAAAACAGTTAATACCAATAGATAAAACCCATATAAACATAAGTTCCTCAGTCATTTTTAAGAATGAAAAGGGACCCTGAGACCAAATAATTTAAGAACCACTACCCTATATTCTGCAGATTCAGAAACGCCAAAAGGAAAAAAATTTACTTCCAATAGCATAAAGGTGAACTCAAGCAAGAATAATTTAACAGCTCACAGAGTCAAGAACTAAGATTTAACTGTTTAAAATTGCACTTGAAAGAAACAAAAGAAGAAAAAGATTATAAATAAGACTAATCTTGGAACAATATAATGTAGTGAATTCTGGCACTGACCAGTTCGTTTTAAATACTGGTTCTAGAGCCTGTTAGTTTTGTGCTGTTAGGCAAGTTACTTAACCTTAAAGTGCTTCAATTTTCTATTATGAAAACTGAGGATAGTAATGACTATCTCATAAAGGATTAAATTAGTTAATACTTGTATAGCACTTAGAAGAAACCCTAACCCTAACCCTATAGTAGTGCTCAATAAGCTATTAACTATATTTTCCTATGTATTTAATATAAATAAGGGAGATATTTGGAAAACTGTGACGCAAAAAAAAAAAAAAACTTATAGCTCTGCCAATATAATCTAGTGGTACATTTTTAAAGTGTAAAAAATTACAGGATGACTGCATATACTTATATAAGAATATTGTTATCAGAAAGCAAAATAATCTCTAGGGGATCTGAAAAATAGTCTACTGTTTCTGGTTAACCTTTAAATCCTCGTGCTTGTTGATTAAATAAAGATCTCTGCCCTAATCAACTGTTAGCTCAGGGACTAAGTAAAGAAACTAAGGCTTAGAGACATTAATTTGTCCCAAATCACACAGTTGTGAACCAGTATTCATACTCAGGCTTGTCTGACTCCTGATTCTACGTCATTCTACTTGATCTGTACCACAGTTCTCCCCATCAGAAACGGGGAGTCAGGTGGGCAGGCGAGCCCCAAAGAGCATTATTCATAGTGCCACCATTTCTTACAATGTTTCTGTAGGAATATGCTTGACTCAGTTTCGTACAGACCCTGGGACATGTCTCCTCCTTGTCCATTACACAATTCTCCATCGGATGCTCCCAAAGTTACCTCCTGACCATAAGAAAGGGGAACTCTATAGTTCTAAGACATAGAGCATAGCTCCCAAAGCATATTGCAAAAGTAGAGGAAGTTGTAAGCAGATGGGATTAAGAAAGCTAAGTTCCTTCCTTCTCTTCTTCCTCGCTAAGATTTCTTCTGTCCTGTTACCATCTATTTTTATACAAGATGGGTTTCTCTTTTGCTTAGCTCACAATACACCAAATTAACAGATTTCCCGGTATACACCTGTTCCTGAAACAAGTACAAGGTACCTTAGGACTTACACTAAATTAGCAAATAACAAAGCATAAACACAGAAAGAAAACCTTCTCCCTCCAACCCTTTCCTTTCTCTTTTGTTTCATCATAGTTCCATACAAAAGCAGGCATTTGCACATCAAGGACCAATGGTGATTAGCCCTGAAAAGGAAAAATTCACACATAGGAAAAGAGGTGTTCATAACAATCTCAAAAATTCTCAACTTAATCTAAATATTAGCATGCTAAAAGTTGGAGGCAAATTAAGAATAAGGCTAAAGGTATCCACATGATATCTAGGATGACAAAATACACTAAGTTCCAGTCCTGATTTGGACATTTAAAAGTAGCATGACCAATGTTCAGCAAATATTTACTGATAGAAATCTAAGTGCCAGACAATGGTTGTAAACACAGTGGGTAAAAAATGATTCTAGTCCTTCACAAAACATCTAAACATTAGTTTACTTGCCTTCTGAATTTAGTTTATTGGTAATATGAATTGCTATTGTCATTTATTGAATGCTCAGTGTTAGGCACTATGCTTAGTGACTTATAAAAATGTAAAAATTGAGAATAAAAATTTCACAACCACCCATGATTCATATACTATACCCATTTTACAGATAAGAAAACTGAAGCAATTAAAGTTACCTTACTTCAAACCCAAATCTACTTTATTCCACAGTCCATCTCTGAAACCACTATGGAATGCTGTAAAATACAGATACCAGTGCTTCCCAGGAATACCATACCAATAAGATGATATGAAAAACTGTACAAACCTAAGCCACATTTACACGGTTTATTCATTTACATATTAAAAGAATAAATCTACAGCATGATAATCAAGAAGCAATACAGCATTAGTAATAGTCAGGACATGGAAAGAAACTAAGTGTCCATAAATGAATTAATGGATAAAGAAAATGTGGTATATACAATGAAATATTATTCAGCCATGAAAAGAAGGTTATCCTGCCATCTGTGACAACATGGATGGACCCTGAGGGCATTATGCTACGTGAGATAAGTCAGAGAAAACAAATACTATATGATCTCACTTACATGTGGAATCTTTAAAAAAAAAAACGTCATAGATACAGAGAACAGATTGGTAGTTGCCAGAGGCAGGGGGAGGAGGGTGGGTGAAATGCGTAAACGTGGTCAAAAGGTGCAAACTTCCAGTTATAAGAAAAATAAGTCCTTAGGCTGTAATGTAGAGCATGGTGACTATAGTTAACAATACTGTTTTGTATATCTGAAAGTTGCTGAGAGTAGATCTTAAAAGTTCTCATCACAAAGGAAAAAAAAAAAAAAAACTATGTGTGGTGGCAGATGTTAACTAAACTTATTGTGGTGACCATTTTGCAATACATACATATATCAATCCATTATGTTGTACACCTAAAACTAATACAATGTTATATGTCAATTTTATCTCATCAGAAGGGGGAGGCAAGACAACATTAGGGTTTAGGAGAACAGACTTAGAAGTTAGACAAAAAAGGGTTCGAGTTCAGTGTCCAGAATTTATTATATGACTGACTTCAGAAAAGGTATTTAATCTCTGTATGTAGCAGTTTCACATCTGTAAAATGTGGACAATTATAATATCAACTTCTTGGTAATGTTCAATAGATGTGGCAGTACTTGATAAATGGTGGGCTACATTCAAAAGAGAAAAAAAATGTTATGCAACAAAATTTTAGGAGTATTTGGGTTATGGGATTATAGGTTTTTTCTACTCCTTTTTCCTTTTCTCCTTTATTTTACAAATAAATGTTTGACAGCACACATTGGCATCATTGTAGAAAAAAACACAGGTTTTAAAATTTTAAATGTAGGACAAACCTGAAATCAGCTAAAAAACAACTACTAGTTGAAATACTGGTAATCCAAGTTTATAAAAGAAGCTTAAAAAATTATGTTACACATTAGAAAACTAAAGGGTGACCATCGTTTTCAAAGCTCCAGTGACTCACTAGTGAATGAAACAAAAAAGCAGCCTCACAGATATAGAGAACAAACTAGTGGTTACCGGTGGGAAGATGGAAGCGAGGAGGGCAATATAAGGGTAGTGTGGAAAAAGAGGGTTATTATGGGATTATATGAAATTATGTATATGAAACTTTTGAAAGCACTATAGAATTTAGAGACTCTTTCATCTAGTTAAAAAAAAAAATATTTTTTTCTTTTTTAAAAAAAAGCTCCAGTCAATCAGAGAACATGATTTTCTGAATTGAGATTATGATCCTATACACATAAAAAGTATGTCACATTTTATATTGGACGGGAACTTGCACACCCAGACTGGCTAAATGACTAACACAAAGTGATCCACAAATTAGTAGTAAAACACCAAGATGAAAACCTGCTTTCCTTTCCACTCTACCTTTATGCCTCTCAGTGTTTCTTACGGAAAAAAAAAAACCATTCCAAGAAAATTTTACTCTTCAAATATCCAGAATCCTAACTGCAAATAAGGAGAAACTAGCCTGAGATTCTATAGCTTTTTAAGAAAAGAAAGCCTCCTTCAAAATTACTTGTAAATCTAGAAATAAGTGAAATATGGTCAAGGATTTTGATAAAATACAAAATACAAGCATTTGATAAATTGCATTTTTATTAACTTCTAGATCTTTTATATTTTTGTCCACAATGTGCAGTAAAATCAAAAGTAAGTTAATGTATTTGTTTGAAAACATTCTGTAATTCAGATTGATCTTTTTATTATAATATAGAATAAACATTTAGGGAAAAGTTTTCAATCAGCAATAATAGCACGCCTCAGATAAATCTCATTGGCTATGATATTGCCACTGCACAAAGCTGGAATAAACATTAATGTGGGTTGTTTTGAGAGGAAAACTGATAAATTTTGCTCAGGCATCACATAGGAAAAATAAGAGGAAATAATGCTAAACTACTTTTAAGGGTTCAGCTAAACCTGTCCCAAAATTACTTTACTATGAGAGATTGATACCTGGAATTCATGGACCCTTCATCAAGGGAAAATCATTAAAAAGAGGATAGCATTGTCTTACACGGTTTTGGCATGTATCTGACCATACAGATAGAAATGAATGAAATGATCTCGAGTCCCTTCCAACTTCACAGTTTTTCAAACAAACCAAAGCAAACCAAAAACACACAACTTAAGATGAACAACAGCAGGAAAATAAGAAAAATAGTACTAGCAAACACATGTCTCTATAGAAAAGACTTCATAAGGTCTAAATTCCTTATTTTCAAATTAATCAAAATCAAAAAACAGGCAAACAGCAAATATGAATAAGGCACTGGAGCAAAGGGACAAAAGAAATTTTAAATACAAAACTTATTTAGCTGGTCAGAAGTACCTGAAAAATCATAGTAAATATACACAACGTAAAAAGAATTACCACATTAACATATACAAATTTACCTTTATCTTAGTGTGCACATCAAAGATATCTGGAATACTACCAAAAATAGTCTTAATCTCTTCTGGTGCAAGGATAGGCCCACCTCGTTGTCCTTCCTCTTCTAATGGCACTTGAAATAACTAAAAGGTAAAAAAGATTAGTTTAGGTAGATTGTGGAAAAAGAAAAAAAAAATTAAAAATCTAACATACAGACAGTGATAAAGGAGAGCTATGATGTTAATGGAAATTAAAAAAAAGTTGAAAAAAAAATACTTCTCCTTAAATTTGAGACCTTTTCTCATAACATTTTCTAGTCTGTTTTATCCTATTTATTTATTCATCTGTGTGTATATACAATCTTGTAATAAAATTACATTAGAATCTAATAAAAGTTTATTACAGTTCTACAAATCATTAAAATTGTTAGTATGATTCAGAGTAATTTCTACTTTTTTATTCAAGTAACTAAGGAACAAAGCAATAAGCAGTCATACACTTAATATAAGTACTAAATGTTTTTAAATGGTAGCAAAAAAAACTTGGTTTAGGGGGAAAAGACTGGATGTGAAGCTAGAAGACCTGTTTATAACCATGTTGATCTGAGGTGGAGCTGAGGCAGTGATGGGGAGCGGCTGCAAATACAGATCATTGTTAGCAGAGAGGTCTGACTGCACAGAGACCACAATAAATCAATTGCTTGCAGACTCGTATCAAAACCCTATCAGGAGTGGAAAGTGAAAACAAGCTCAGGGCTCCCACTGATTCTGCATTATGGTGCGTTGTATAATTTTTTCATTATATATTACAATGTAATAATAATAGAAATAAAGTGCACAATAATGTAATGCCCTTGAATCATCCAGAAACCATCCCCCGCACCCCCACCATACCTGGAATAATTGTCTTCCACGAAACCGGCCCCTGGTACCAAAAAGGTTGGGGACTACCTGTATTATATGATTCCATTTTACGACATTTTCAAAAACCACAAAATTGTAAAAATGGAGAAGAGATCAGTGGTTACCAGGAGGTGGAAGGAGAAAAGGGTGTGACATAAAGGAATAGTACCAGGAGTTTTTTGGGGGATGGAAATATTCTGTATCCTGATTGTAGTAGTGCTTAAACAAATTTTCACATGTGTTAAAATTCACGGAAATGTACATCAAAGAGTCAATTTTACTATATAATTAATAAAATTTGACTTAAATTTTAAAATGTTCATTGACTATTCAAAGTAAAAATAATAATGTATTATTGTGTTCTTAACATATGTAGAAGTAAAATGAATGACAACAGCACAACGGGCAGGAGGGGATTGAAGGAAGCAAGGAAGGGGGGGAAGAAAGTACATTCTAAATAGTAAGAAACTTCATTAAGATTATGAATTGTTCCTATTTTTAAGAACGACTACAATTCTACAACAGTTTATCCCCCCCTTAAAAAAAAAAATATATACACACACACACACACACACACACACACACACACACATATATATACACACACACACACACACATATATATATATATTCAGGCTTTCCATTTCTGTAAGTATGGTGAAAGCTACCTGCTGAAAACAAAATACTGAAGAAAAACCTCTTTCTAAATACAGCGATAAGTTGACAAGAAAGTGAGTTACCTTCAGAGGCCAAAATCTAAGTGAAAGTAGAAAGTTGAGTACTAAATCAACTTTTGCCCCAAAGACATTTGCCTAAACTGATGAAAGTTGAGCTTCACCTATAAAAGCCTCAGTGGGAACAGAAGACCGACACAAAACCTAGTTTCCAACATACTAACAACTTCCAGTAAAATTAAAAGTGTGTTTAGGGCTTCCCTGGTGGCGCAGTGGTTGGGAATCCACCTGCCAATGCAGGGGACACGGGTTCGTGCCCCGGTCCGGGAAGATCACACATGCCGCGGAGCGGCTAGGCCCGTGAGCCACAACTACTGAGCCTGCGCGTCTGGAGCCTGTGCTCCGCAACAAGAGAGGCCGCGACGGTGACAGGCCCGCGCACCGCGATGAAGAGTGGCCCCCGCTTGCCACAGCTAGAGAAAGCCCTCGCACAGAAACGAAGACCCAACACAGCCATAAATAAATAAATAATTTAAAAAAAAAAAGGTACCTAAGTATTATTTGGAATACATCAACAAGCTTCTGGATAGTCACTTAATTTGGGGGCTAAGTTAAAATTAAGCTATTCCAAATCCAAACTAAAAAAAAAAAAAAAAAGACACATTAGTCCTAAAATAGAAAGCTTAGGGCTTCCCTGGTGGCACAGTGGTTGGGAATCTGCCTGCCAGTGCAGGAGACACGGGTTCGAGCCCTGGTCTGGGAAGATACCACATGCCGCGGAGCAACTAGGCCCGTGAGCCACAACTACTGAGCCTGTGCGTCTGGAGCCTATGCTCCGCAACAAGAGAGGCCGCGATAGTGAGAGGCCTGTGCACCGCGATGAAGAGTGGCCCCCGCTTGCCGCAACTAGAGAAAGCCCTCGCACAGAAACGAAGACCCAACACAGCCAAAAATAAATAAATAATAATTTAAAAAAAAAAAAAAAAAGCTTAAAGAGAACACTATCATGAATTTAGACCACAATCTTTTAAGTAAACTTAGGTGAGTTTATACTAAGCACAGTGGTATAAAAGTCTGTCTACAGTGTAATAATTACAAGTGCTTTTAAAAAAGAAGTTTTAGTGAATTTAATTGATATGCAAATTAAAATTCTGAAACTCCAGTGCCTTTACCATGGCCTGAAAGGATTTACATTTCTAGGTAATAAATGCTACCGAAGTACATGAACAGTATATGCCAAAAGGATTTTCTGCTACTCAACCCCATTTTGGCTGACTATAAAAACTTCAACAAGAAACTCATCTAGGATGATTTCCCTTGAGGAAGAAGAGCAGAGCTGACTTAAAACAAGTGAAGTTTAATATAGCAGAGGGCCTCATAAAACCCTGACTACTGCTAAACAAATTAACTGTGAAGAATAATCTCTCTGTGAATACCAAGAAAGAAGTCTTTTCATTTCTTATTCATGCATTTTATCAATGGTACAAGCAACTAAAGGCCATTATATTGGACCTTAATGAGATATATTAAGATTTCAAATAGAGATGAGTTAAAAATTAAACCCAAATCAGAAACTCCCTATCATTTTTCTATTCAAAGTCAAGCTTGGTGGTATCAACCTTATTTTCCTGACAAACTATCTCCTTCATTACCACAACCAAAGTTATTCCTTCTTTCTACAGATTCCAAATAATGTCCTATTATTGTGTCTTTCAGAACCTTGAATTTTGATTTATTCCTTAATATCTTCTTCAATCTCAACCTACAAGGATTCATTAGAATTGTTTTTCTTCAGAAATAACTTCATAGTACATTTTAATATTAGTAAGCAATGAGTCAACATATGACTACTGCGTAATTTAAGAAAACTCGACACAGTAAAGGATTACTAAAAAAAATTACTGACAGCCATATTGTTATGCTTCATTGCTAATTGCTTTTCCATATATATATAGTACTAAATAAAGCAGTGACTCTAGAATACACATTATCAGAAAAAGCTACCACTTCCAAATATGAATGTAGTACCTTGACATGGAAGCTGCTAAATTCTGAATTAAACTCAGTCCCCTCTAAGATTGTCTATTGAGGATCCTTCTCTCTTTAAAGTCACTATTAAAAAAAGATGCTATTTCTGCATGAATAAAGCGCTAATCTTACAGTTATGCCATTTCCCTAAGAGCAGTTTTTGTCATACATTTTCATTTTTAATATCTATGTTCAAATTCTATGCTTATATAATTTTCTTATAAAAAATAATACCACTTAGATTTTTTTACTTATAAACACTGGAACAGAGATCATTTTTCCAAACTCTTACCTGAATAATTGTGGCCAATATATTTACGTAATTACTTTCAGTCTGATAGAGCTCTCTTGCAACTTGCCACCTGGCTGACTGCTTTGAAGGAACTGGAGTAGAATTTTTAGATGACTTAGTACAAGATTTTGGTGTTTCTAAAAGGTAAAAAGGAGGAAAGATTTAAAATGGAAGTCAGATGTAAGTACCAAACACTGTACAAATTTAACAGAAAAAAAGGGAAAGATATCTACTCTTATAAATATACCACCATACACATTCTCATTAAAGTAGAATTTCCTCCTAGAATAAGGCCAGAAAAAAATAATGGTCATGTACTCTTCAAAAATATCGAGGTCATTAAAAACAAAGATTGATTTAAAAAAAGAACTGTTCCAGATTAAGAAGAGACTAGAGAAAGATAACACAACAACCTGTGATCGTGGATTGGATCCTAAGCCAGAAAAAACTTTTTTCTTTTGCTTAAAAGCACATTAGGACATTAGTGGAATAACTGGTAAAATTTAAAGGTCTATAGAGTAGATCATAGTATTAAATATTAATTTCCTAATTACAATACTTATACTGTACTTATGTAAGAAATGTTCCTGTATTTTGGGAAATACACAATTAAGTATTTAGAGGTAGAGGCACATCATATCTCCAACTTACTCTCAAAACAGCACAGATATAAAAAATACACGTGTATGTAAAAAAAGAGAGAGAGAGAGAGAGAGAATGAATGAATGAATGAATACTAAAGCAAATATGGCAGAATATTTCCATTTAGGAAATCTGAGAGTATAGGAATCTTTACAGCAATATATAAAGATATTTAAGTTAAAAAAGGAGGAAAAGGTTGTTACGATTACACAGTCACAGTAATGGAAAACTTTTCATATATATATATGGAGAAAGACTCCCTTAAAAAAAAAAAAAAAAACCCCCCAACAACATTAACTAAATTCTCTGTTAAAGTATCTTAACATAAGTCTAACCCAAATTGGAGGGAGGATGCATTAGTATATTTTATATGTATCTCAAGAAAAAATTCTTAATGAAATTTCATAAAAGCTTAAAATAAATTTTCTTACTATCAATATGGTTAGAATACTTAAACATTATATACAGAATCTCCTAATAGCAAGTTTCTCAATAGGAAAAGGAATGTATACCACATAATAGAATGACATGAAAGAAGACAATATATAGTCCCAGCATATCAAATTTACTCAATGATAAGTAATCTTAAGCATTAATTTAAACAATCATGCATACTGTGGAGTTCTGAATGTTTTAAAAAAACAAAAAACAAAAAAACAGGCTTCAAAGAATTTCCCACTTGCCATATATTATTTTGGGCTACACTCACCAGACCCAGGAGCCTCTGCCATTACGGTATACTTTAGGGGGAAAAAAACTGACATAACACTGATCTAATTTAATTATTGTGTCTAAGCAGTGATCTACAAACTGGGTATTCTATTATTCAGAATACCTAATATATAGCAGTTGTCATGTCTGTTTTCTTTAGTGGTTCATTTCCTTCTGTCCCCTCAACTTCATATTCAAGCTTCAGTCCTGCATGTTCATCTCTTACCATCTCATGCCCATTATGTCCACCATGATTATAGAACCAGTAAATTCTTAGATCTACATATCTAATCATAATCCCCCGCCCAAGCACCTGGCCCAGCTTTTCCAAATGCCTACTGGACATTTCTACCTCAATTTAACCTGGATTTTCTCTCAAACTACACTCCTTCCTCCAAAATATAAACTTTCTATTTTTGCTAAGGTAGAATTTCTTCCATTTAATACTTTGCCATCTTCTCCTCTTCCTCCCTCTCTATCACTCCATTCTATCAATATTTCCCCAGTGCTTCTTACTTTTCTTTCCAAACATCATCAACCCTGGTTTAGGGCCTTATTACCTTGTGGCCCAAGTCTCTAGAGATTACTTCATGGTCAGGCTCTCTCAAAACTGCCTTACTTCTAGTCATTCTTCAGAATAATCCACTACAAATTACTTACTCAATGAATCACTCTGCTGCTCAAGTTTCTAAAGTTCCTTGCTGATGACAATATACAGATCAGACATGCCAGTCTGATTTCAAAGTTCTCTAATATTAGGCCCCAATTAACCTTTCTAATTTGACTCTTACTCCTCCATACTCCAAGCAAACTGACCTAGTCACTATTCCCTAAAAACTCATTTTGTACGCTGTTACCTGTATTCTTGCTCCTCTTATAATCTCAAATCCACCTCAGTCTTCTGGGCCTACCTTAAATTGACTTTCAATTCCTTCCATGAATATTTAGTGAGTACCTACTCTATACTAGGCACTGGGAATAAAGCAGAGAAGCTAGACAAAGTTCTTGTTCTCTTCCAGCTTACATTCTGGTGAAGCAAGTAAAATAAAGGAGTAAACAAACAATTTCTAACAGTGATAACTACTACTGAAGACAACAACCAGGTAACGGGTTGGTAGGAAGGAGTAGTGGGACAGAGACTTAACTTTAAAGAGAACCCCGATAAGATTTCTTTAAGACAGGGAGAGCAAATATAAAGTTCCTGAGGTATGGTTGTAGTAGAAAAATCCGAAGAATAATAAAGATATTATGACTGACACCCAGAGAGGATTAGTGGAGGACAAAAGCACATGAGGTTAGAAGTAGGTGAAGAAAGATTACATAGGAACCTGAAAGCTACGGTAATACAAAGCCATTGAATGACTTCATGCAGAGGAACGGCATGAACTAATTTATACGTTTTTAGAGACTGGTTAGTCTGCATGTAGAAAGGCAAAAATGAGTACAGGGAGACCACCTTGGGGACCACTGCAATTGTCTAAGAGAGACCATTTTTACAGAAAAGGTTGATAAAGGAAGGGTAACAAAGGAACAGAGTTGGAGTGGCAGAGAGAATCAAGAGTTCTAATTTGATTATGTTAAGTTTAGGATGTGTATTAGACATGAACAAGGAGGTGTCAAGTATATAGTTGGACAGGGAAAACCTCAAATTTGGGAGTCAACAGCATATAGAAAAGCCATGGAATTAAATGAGATCATTTAGGAAGAATTCAATGGAGAAGAAACGACTCAGGAATAATATTCCACATTTAGAGTTGGAGAGAGAATTTAGGTCAAGGAGAACGTGAAACGAGTTATACACAAAAGCCAAAATTTAAAAATGTGCCCAGGAAGAAGTAGCTGCTAATGTGTTGAATGCTGCTGATTACACAAAAACTGTCAGCACCCCCAGCAAGAGCAATGAAATTCAACTGGAATGAATTGAAAGGAAAATAAAAGGCAAGGAAATGAGACAATGGATCAAGGTGATTCCTTCAAGAGTACTTATATGAAAGGGAAGAGGGAGATGGGATAGTAAGTGGAAAGTATTACAGAGTCCAGGGAAGGTTTTCATTGTTTCATAAATTAGAAAACACAACAAATTTGTGTGCACACTAAAAAAAAACAGAGGGGAAAAACTGAAGATCAAGGGAGAAGAGCTAATTATAGGTGGCTTCCTGTATCAGCTGAGAACAAAGTCAATTCACCTTCCTCTGACTTCACTGTACCTATTTTCTCCATTATCTATGTGACATCTTCTATGATTCCTGTGTGTTAAGAGTCTGCTCTTTGAACAGTTCTATCACTTTCTAGCTGTGTGACCCCAGACAAGTTTTACTTCTCTAACCTCAATCTAGTCATCTGTAAAACAGGGACAATAAAACCTATCTTATAAATACACAAAATACATAAACAGTTAGTATATAGCAAGCAACTATTAAATATAAGCATTTTCATGTGCCTTTTCTCCTCAGACAGAACAAAGGTCATTAAAAACAGAGACCTTCTGGGACTTCCCTGGTGGCTAAGTGGTTAAGAATCCGCCTGCCAATGCAGGGGAGACAGGTTCAAGCCCTGGTCCGGGAAGATCCCACATGCCGCGGAGCAACTAAGCCTGTGCGTCACAACTACTGAGCCTGCGCTCTAGAACCCGACAGCCACAACTACTGAAGCCCCCATGCCTAGAGCCCCTGATCCGCAACAAGAGAAGCCACCGCAAGGAGAAGCCTGCACACCGAAACGAACAGTAGCCCCGCTCGCCGCAACTAAAGAAAGCTCGCGTGCAGCAACGAAGACCCAACGCAGCCAAAAATAAATAAATTAATTAATGTAAAACAAAGAGCCTTCCATACTCACTGTAGTAGGGATTTATCTATATTCTAATAATTATTCTATTCCACTAAATTTAGAGACCAATTTTTTTAAATGTGAATTACCTCCGTAGTTAATGCTAGATTCTGGTGTGTTGGAGATATCTAGGAGTGACCCTATAGAAAGGGAATGTTCAGCTGACGGGCGCTTACGGGGAGGGAAAGGTGACATGTCTGTCTCTCTTGAAAGCTGAGCAAGTGTCTCTTTTAAACGACGTCTTTTGCGATTGCTGTTTGGGGTATTTAGAGAAAGCAGTGATACTGATTTCTTGAGCTCAGGTGTATTAGCCTGCAATCAAAAGCACAAAAGCTCAATTTTACTTCCGTGGTTCTTTACTGAGACAGGAACAAAAGAAAAATATATTTACGAGTCTGACAAAATCGGGATTTCGCACAATAATTGTACATCTATATACTCTTCCATGTAATTCAGAAGCTTCATGAAACATAATAATCAAAGGACCATTGTAATTGTCTAACCCCTAACACCTAATGCTTTTTCTCCATAGCACTATTACTATTACATATTCGGCTGTAAGCTTCCCTACTGTCTACTCCCCATTAGGCCATAAACTCCAGGAAGACAGAGACCATTCATATTTCATTCACCATATCTCTGGCATTTAGCACAATGCTTGGACATAGTGCTCTCCAATATTTGTCAAATACCACTTGATTTTAGGAGTTCTCTTCTGAAATCTAAGGCATATTTTTTAAACTTTGTCAGGAACCTTACATTGAGAATAAGAGAGTCCAAAGAGAACACAACAGAGTACATATTTAGATTTTATAGAAACACAATAAATCCACACCTTCACTTTCAAATATTCCATTCAAAATTATTAAATCTCGAACTGAAGTAAATTTTCCTTAAAGCCTGTTTCTATACCTTTATGTCACATTTTGGTGAATGATACTACTTTTCACCAAGATCCAGCATGAAGGCTGGATTTTTCCTTGCCTATATTCCTTCTACTACAGTCATTTTTAAAATGCCATCTCTCCCCTTAATATTCTTCAGTGGTTCCAATACTTCCAGGCCAAATCCAAACCCTTTAACATATTAAAAACTTGATTCTGCCTATCTAGTCTGCTTTATCTGTTGGCCTTCTTTCCCACATTCTTTTCCAAAGCCATACTAAACTACTTGCTATTTTAATGTACTTTCAAGTTTTCACACCCTCTCCCACCTGCTATCTAACATGAATGTCCTTACCAGGTTAGCCTAGGAAGCTGGCTCAATATTTATTTGCTCTTTCAATCCTGCCTGAGTCTCTCAGAGTGAAGCTAGTTAGAATACATACATTACTCAATTAATTATAGCACATTTCATTCAGCACTATAACTGTTTGCACATCTCTCTTTCCTTTAAGGTTCTAAGTTTTTGAAGATAGGGATGTTACTGTGCATAATGGTATTACCAAGAATTTGCACAGAATGAAATGTATTAGATTAAAATAAGATCCAGTACATTAAATCTACATAGACTATTACTCAATATCCAACTGTTTAATTATTCTGAAACCCCTAAATATGACAAATAAGATGACCTGTGTGCTAATTATACTGTGCTCTTTTGGGATAAAAAAGTGTCATCTTTATACAATCAACTTCACAGAACAAATGACAAAAGGGACAAAAAGCATACCTTTTCATATAAATACATAGTTTCTCCAGCTCGGGCATCCATCTGAATGCTTCCCCAGAACCACTAGGAGGAAGAACATTTTAATTAAGAATTTATCTCATCAGAAAAGCTATCAATATTACCAATGTGTTTTAAAAACCAATCTCATTCTAGAATTACTTGCCTCTTGCTTGACAACATAAAGTTTCTTTGAAGGTTCAAATGGAAGTTCTTTTACTATATTCTCTTCAACTATAAGGTGAGTGCATCTTTCATCTCCAACAGGTAAATAGTTTCCTCCTAAAGGGGAAAGCATACAAGCATACATAAGCCCAACTATTTAGCCCCAGGCCCAAATTTTTAAAGAGGCATATTCACCAGGAAGTGATCAGCAGCAGTAAGGAATAAAATACATATAACTTTTAAATTATGCTAAATTCTACCTTGCATTTCAGTCATTTCTTCCATATTGGTTTTCTCTTCATCTGAAAATCCCAGGAAACTTAAAATGCAATCTTGAAATGGAGGAACTTTAAATTCATTTCTAAACTCATCAAATGATGCACAGAAATCCCTAAAAACAAAATACACTCTTCTAAAACCAGCTTAACGGAAATTCAATAAGTTAGGCAGATTAATTTATAAATCTACGGTAATTCTCAAGGTTTTAGCATAACCTATTTATTGAAAATATTTTACATTTGGTCCTGAAATGTTCATGAAAACCTCAGTTAAAAAAAAAATTGACGTGTCCTCAGTCATCCCAGAAGTTAACGTCTCACAAAGTTTAATCACGGGTAATCTTTACAAGAAGCAAATCTCTACTCTGTACATGAAATTTTATATGCATTCCAGGAGTTCTATAGTTTCATAAAATCTTAAGTAATAATGAAGTACAACAGCAAGGAATTATGAGATTGTAAAGTTTAACAAGGTTACGAAATGCAATCACCACTTAAAATGTAACCAGACAAACAGAAAATAAGAAAAAATACAGCACAACCCAAACATCCAGATGCATTAAGCTATTACCTGATAATTTTAGAATGTTCTTAATGGTTATTAAATTATTTCACAAAGTGAAGTTCAAAGATATCATAGATGTCTTGCCATTTTCAATTATTTATAAACAAAACTTTGCTCCTCCTAGACTTTATTCCCTAAGCTTCACAAAGACTGAATTAATTTTTTACATACTAATCTATGAATTTTGGGCATGTGGGTTTATCTTCATGACACAACGTGACTGATTCACATAATTAACTACTGAATTTCTGAACACTTACTGTTCATTCCGCCTTTCCCAAGCTTTATATATCCATTCTGGTTTCATAATTGGAGTACCCAGGCTCACAGCTATCTAAAAACATAAACATGTTTATCATTAATTATATGGTGAATTTTTACCTTAAATAACTGCATTCATGCAAGTTATAAGCAATTATATACATACATCTTTTGCACAGTCTTAGATCATTGTTCATCTGCTTTGTAACAAAATATAAATAAAAATTAACAGAAAAAACTATCTTTCCATCATACAATTTAGGTTAAAATAACTTTGAAACAAGTTCCATGATGTCCAAACTGTTTCACCGTATTTTAAATAAATACATCTGTGAAGTTAATTAAGTTCACCTTTATTACATTTCTATTTCTCTTTGTGTTTACCTCCTTGGAAGTACTAACCCCCAAGACAGCAGTAAGAGTAAGAGAAAATTTCTGATTAAGTCACTAAAACCTTAGATATGAATTGTATACCTCCCAGGAATTCAACAATACCCTAAAATTACCATTTGCTACATAAATACACTGATGGAGGGTGGGAACAAAGTGATAAACTCTTCCTAACATATTCAAGTGCAATCTTAAGCTAAGACTTTAATCCCAATAAAAGTATTTTCTCCTGTTCTTTTATAATTTTCACAAGTTAAATCTTGGAACCATTTTATAAGAACAAAGTTCTGCTCTTAGATAAGAGAGAAATATCTGCCCTCATCACCTTCTGACCTCCTTATTCACCACTGCTCATAGTAATCTTTGCTAATATTACTCATCTGCCTAAACTGTTATCCACCTACCAACCTCCACAATCCCAATCATCTTTCAAGACCTAACTCAAGTTCCACTGCCTCCTTCAAACCTCAGGGGCCACACTCCTGTGATTTAAAATTTTTACTATATGTGCATATAGCAAAAATTGAATTTCTGATCCTCAATAAATTATGGGGGAAATAGACAGGATAAGAGCACTATTATTAAATCCATCCTCAAACAGTGCTATATTGAAATACACAAAAATACCGAAGTTTACATACCCTGAATTTTTCTCCTTGTGTACAATTTGCCACCAAATGTGTAACTTTTGAATTAAAGTCTTTTCGAATAACTCCACCCATGTGATGAACCAATGTCACCAATCTGACCTCAAAAGAAAATGTAAACATTGACTTTATGATTAATTTGAACAAAATTTTAAACTATGTTTATAATTCATTTAGCATTTACTGAATACTTTCTATTTATAAGGTACATATGAGATTTTTATAAAGATAAATTTTATGTCAAAAAAATTAAAGGTTCATTTGCCTTATTGGCACAGGCAAAATTATACAGAGATAAGCTAGTAAAGATGATCACACAAAACTAAGTTAATTAACAACTGGCTTTCACACAAGTAAAAAAGCAAATATATTACTTTTTGGAGGGGGGTAAAGTAGAAAAGAATAGCTTTATTGCTTTGCCAAGCAAAGGGGGACACATCGGGCTCATGCCTGGAAAAACTGTGTCCCCAGTACATTATTTTTTTAAAACCAGGTTGCCATCACACCAAGATTCCTCTCACAAAATTAGAGTACTACCCCATTAGCTCCAACATAAAAAATTTTATGGATCAAAGAAAGAAGTTTCTATGAATTCTCTAGAGCAATGAGAATGCTTTAAGGCTGGACCTGCATAACAAAAAATCACAATGCGTAAACAAAAACTTCAAATAATGTGGCTGATGTGATACTTAACAAAAAGACAGTTTAAACAGATTAGATAGTCATGAAATTTTTCTAATTCACATACCAGCTATCCTAGACAAAATATGTGTTTCTTTACAAGGCTCTTCAGAGTTACTTCTTCACAAAGTTTAAGACCTAGTATATTCATAGTAATTTCTCCTTCAATATTTTAAAAATAAAACCATGATATAACTACCAAAAAAAAAGCTAATTTAAATTTATTTTGCTAGAAAAAAATATTCTTTGAATAGAATGTTTTAAAATACTTACTAGTTCTTCTTTCTTCCTGAATCCAGTAAAACATAGTACTAGATTCATCATGCTTGTACAATAGAGTGGGCGACATGAAAATGGCAAAGGCTGAAGGATACAACAATTTTAAATCTGTGAGTTTCTTTACAGTAAAAATAGAACACATCTTTCTCAAGCTAAACATATTTCCCTCTCTTGCCAATTAACTTTCCCAATCCAAAGATATACTTGCATCTTTCAATATGCAACAAATAGCAAAAAACCAGTTTCACAATAAAAATTTCCCATGATTCCCATATCGTATTCGATACACATCATCTAAACACACTTTACTACTGGCAAATAAAACATAAATATTCATACCCAAACCTTTATTTCCAAAATGTACTTTGACACATATGAAGTATTATAAGGAAAGATTTCCATACACTACTGTAAGTGCTTCAAATTAAAGTTAAAAGAGGTCAAAAATATTTTCTAATAAATACTAATAATACATATACTTGAACCAAATATGATTCCAATTTATGAGCTAAAAAATGGAGATAGTAAATAATTTAACAAATGGGGGGCTTCCCTGGTGGCGCAGTGGTTAAGAATCTGCCTGCCAATGCAGGGGACATGGGTTCTAGCCCTGGTCTGAAAAGATCCCACATGCCGCGGAGCAACTAAGCCCGTGAGCCACAACTACTGAGCCTGCGCGTCTGGAGCCTGTGCTCCGCAACGGGAGAGGCCGCGACAGTGAGAGGCCCGCGCACCGCGATGAAGAGTGGCCCCCGCTTGCCGCAACCAGAGAAAGTCCTCACAAAGAAAAGAAGACCCAACATAGCCGAAAATAAATAAATTAATTAAAAAAAAAAAAAAAGGAAAAAACTCAACTATAAAAAAAAAATAATAATTTAACAAATGGTTTTATCTATCTATCTATACATGAAAGAGAATGGTTAAAAATATATATTTAATTCCCACTATTATGCAGGAATGTTCTTTTCCATAATTTTGGCCTTTAAAAAGTTTATGTGGTTTCTGAAAGCAACACTTCTGAATCAAAACAGAATTAAAGATTATCATGTGCTCATTACTAGTATCTATAACAAAAGAAGCACAAAGACCCAAGCAATTTAAAGTTAAGGCAAACTTAAGAATGCCAAAACAGAGCAATAAAAAACAAAGAATAGGTATTAATTCTACTGCAACTCTTGCACTGAAATGCTGTTTAAAAACAAAAAGCTAAAGTAGGACTTCCCTGGTGGTGCAGTGGTTAAGAATCCTCCTGCCAACGCAGGGGACATGGGTTCAAGCCCTGGTCTGGGAAGATCCCACATGCCGCAAAGCAACTAAGCCCATGCACCACAACTACTGAGCCTGCACTCTAGAGCTGGCGAGCCACAACTACTGAGCCCACGTGCCACAACTACTGAAGCCCGCGCGCCTAGAGCCTGTGCTCCGCAACGAGAAGCCACCACAATGAGAAGCCCACGTGCCGCAATGAAGAGTAGCCCCCGCTCACTGCAAATAGAAACAGCCTGCACGCAGCAACGAAGACCCAACACAGCCATGAATGAATGAATGAATGAATAAATAAATAAATAAATAGCTAAAGTAATTTCCCTAATTTTAAATCATGCAGAAACTGATAAAAATGGAACTGTGGTACCTGTTCTGTGTGGAGGAAAATTAAAGTTTATGTATATGTACACATCTTTAGAACTCAAGTTTAAGCAAACTACTACTTCCCAAGATACTGCAGGTATTGAGACTAAATATATGTAAATAATATTGTTTAGAATTAAAGGACTATATTAGAGTAGCCACTACTATTCCTAACCTAAATATTCATATTCTCAACAATTAATGAAATTTTTCTGCATAAAAATTCTTTAATAAAAATTTAACCTTGAGAAGTTATAATAAGCATATATTCTTTCTTACCTCTCCTTTTTGTGCACAGTTTAATACAACTGGTGGTCCAATAACTCTACAGTCAGTCTTGTATAACTCATTAAAGACAGAATCCTGGAAGTCCGTGACTATGAATACATTTTCAAATTCTGGAGAATCCAAACTTTTAAGTTCTTCAACTGATTCCATCTTTACAAATGGCACTTTAATTTCCTTGATTTTTTTCATGGAGTTATTAGAAACAAAATTTATATATTATAAAATTAATTCATGTGTCTCTGTAAATAAGACCTAAAAATCAATTCAATATCAACATTTTTATTTTTATATTTGTAGAAGTTGTGAATCATACAATAAGCATTATACTTAATAGTTAACAGTCATATGTCATATTTCTTTACTTATGTTTTTATATAAACATATCTCAATCCATATTAAGATCTTAAATTTTGAAGATTATTATAAAGGCATAAGCTTCTGACATGACTTGGTAGTCATTATAAAACATCTAGTATGCATATAAAGATGATGAATTTTTTAAGTACACGTATTTTGATAGTAAGATGCATTAGAAAGATATCAACTATTGCTCTTTATTCTGATCAAGAAAATGATGCCATGCATATAGTTCTTCCTGCACAAGTTGTTTTCAGAAAAATAGAAAAAAATACTATGACACGCAACATCTACAAAAAGGATGGAGTTAACTTAATCATTTCAGTATATACAAGGGAAGTAAGAGAAAGATATGAAATATGTAGGCAGTTGCAGCATGGCAAACACAGGATATAAAAAGGCAAGTTAGTGTTTAACACTTCATACTGTAGATCTATGAAAAAGAATGAAGATATTTCGGTATCTATATGACTCCCGTTTTTAAAGAACAGAACCATTTAAAAGAAAATTCAAATGGGTCAGTAAATTATTTGGGATTTATTTGCTAGGCTGATGTGAAGGGCTGAATTGTGTATATCCAAAACTCATGCTGAAGTCCTAACACCCTATACCTCAGAATGTGACTATCTGGAGATATGGTCTTTCAACATGTAATTAAGGTTAAATGAAGTCATAAGGGTGGATCCTAGTCAGATTGGATTAGTGGTGGATTGGTGTCCTTATAAGAGGAGGAAATTTGGACACACAAAAGAGATAGCAGAGATGTGCATGCACAGAAGGCTGTGTGAAGATATATCAAGAAGGTGACGGCCATCTACAAGCCAAGGAGAGAGGCCTCAAGAGAAATCAAACCTGCTGACACCTTGATCTTGGACTTTTAGCCTCCAGGAAAGTGAGAAAATAAATTTCTGTTGTTTAAGTTGCCCAGTCTGTGGTATTTTGTCATGGAGGCCCTCACAATCTAGTATAACTGGTATAGAAAGTTAGATATATTTCACATGCTGAGGTAAATTCCCTGATGACTGTCAATTATTGTGATTTGTAATTCTGGAAATAAAGCAAGAATTTAGAATAAATATAAAATTATTGAGAAAAAAGAAGCTAAAGAGTTTAAAGTGTCATCTTCATAAATACATAAATGGAATGCCATTTAAATCTAACAATGCCAAATTACTTTATAAGGATTTCATTATTTATGAAACATTGTATTTTTGGGTTTCAGAAACACCCAAATTTTAAAATAAATGGAATAGTTTCTATTAATCTAGCTTCAGAGTGCTGAGAGTATAACTTGTGCCTAATTTAGCTCCAATCACCGTAAGTGGACTCTACGAATACAATCAAAGGAAGTGCAGCATGCCACATGCAATGAAATGCTTGACCTACCATATTAACAATACTTTTTATTAATTTTTCATCCGATTTTCCAGGACAACTTTCTTTTATCTTTATAACAGGGACTTCCATTATTTTAATAGTCTGTGGAAAAGAGACTTAAGTATGAGATTAAGAAAACTATAAATTTATTTATACACGGATGGAAGAAAAATAGTTTAAAAAAAAAAAAAAACTAAAAACTAAATTCCCATACCTTTAAGGCTTTTATAAGTTCTTCTTGTTTTCCAGCTTCTTGAACCAGTATTACTCTTGTTTCAATCTGAGGCATTTCTTCTATTAAAATTAAAAATGTTTAAGTAAAATATTTTTATTCACTAACATCAAAATCAGTAGTTCCTAACCCCTTTTTTGGCTGTATCTGGAATGTTTTCCATGTTTGAGATCATAACATTCCCTGAAATTAAAATGACTTAATCCCCAGCTTATTTTAAAACTTTGATCATGTATCATTTTAGAAGAAGAGAAACATATTGTATTGTAGCAAAGTATTCAAACATCAGCACTCCTCCTAACCAAAGAAAGCATTCGCCCACTTGCACAGTCATCCTCTTCAACAGCACATGCAACTTTAGGAAAGATCCATTTATACAGTGAAAAGGAAAGAAGTGGCTCTTCTCCTGACCAGTCATAACTGACTATATTCTAGCTAACAATGTTGCAGCTAGATTGCCCTCACTTACAGAAAAAGCAATATCCAACAAGATGCTTTCACCTTCAAAGCTGGGAAGCATTTATCCAAACAATAATAAAAAATCTAGTGTAAAGAGTTTCTGTTAACAAATTTTTACTGAATACCTGGTACCCTAGCTTAACAGTATTACAGTTAAATCATAAGAAAGTCACTAGTCAGTAAGTTTAGGATTAAAATAGTGATTTGATATTTTAAAGCAGATAACATGTTTACCTTCAACATATGAAGTAGATCCAATAAATAAGTTTTCCTTAGAAGTTTCGGTAACTTTAGAATCAAAAATGGAAGAGTCTGCCAAGCTTGTACTCCCAGTAGTGGGTGTTAATGCACTATTTTCAGCCATTATTTGTACTCTTCTGCAATGGCTGAAAAAAACAAAATTTGAATAAAACTACATGAAACAAACAATTACTGGGCAAAGACAAGCGTTATACCTAGAACTTATAAAAAGTATCATTACCCTTTTTTTTTTAAATACTGAACCAAAGTCACTCAACTTCTCTGAGCCTCAGTTTGCTCTTCTGTAAAATAAAGATACTAATAATTGGGCTTCCCTGGTGGCGCAGTGGTTGAGAGTCTGCCTGCCAATGCAGGGGACACGGGATCGAGTCCTGGTCTGGGAAGATCCCACATGCCGCGGAGCAACTAGGCCCGTGAGCCACAATTACTGAGCCTGCGCGTCTGGAGCCTGTGCTCCGCAACAAGAGAGACCGCGATAGTGAGAGGCCCACGCACCGCGATGAAGAGTGGCCCCCGCTTGCCACAACTGGAGAAAGCCCTTGCACAGAAACGAAGACCCAACACAGCCATACATAAATAAATAAAAATTTTTTAAAAAAAAGATACTAATAATTGACTCATAGGGATACAGTAAAAGTAACAATGTACCAAAAGTACTCAGATATTACCTGACAGTCAAAAAGTACTCAGAAGGTACTCACAAATACTATGCTACCTCCCCACTCCCTACCTTTGCCCTCAACCAAACTATTTCTCTTCCTGTATTCATTTATAATACCATCATCCCCCAAATAATCCCAGTCAAAAACACGATCCAGCCATACTCTTTCATCTGCCTCATTCGCCCTGCCCCAAAGCATCTCTGTATCTCTGGGACCCAGCCCCCCTTTTTGTGGCCAATGCCACAGTGGCCACTTGGTCAAATACAACAGTTCCAAACAACTTTATCATCAGTTTCTTCAGAGGTCACTTTCCACATGGTTTTCAGGGTATGCTCCTAAAAACAAATGTGACTATGTTATTTCGCTACTTAGAACTTCCATGAGCACTGCTCCCTCCCTATACGATCAAGTTCAAATTCACCATCCACTTTACACTTTAGTCCTAGCCTACCTATTTAGCCTCATCTCCTGTATTTCCCCCAGTCCACATCGACTGTATGCTCCAGCTACAAAGCATTTCCCAGCATTTTTCAAATACAGATCACAATTTACTCCACACCTACTTGTATTTAATAGTGCTCAATTCTCCACCTATCATGTCTTTCAACCCCTGACCCACCACTCTTGACTTATCCTCTGTAGATTTCTCCAAACCTCTCATGTATAACTGGACTGCTCCCTTACCTGTATTTTTATATTACTTTACAAATGTCTAAAAGATTTCACGAGACAATTAACACGTGTCAGTAAGACTCTGGACTATGAAAGAAAATCTTTGTTTGTTTTTAAATTTCCAGGACTTAAAAAGAGTTGAAAAGTTAAGCAAGCAGGGAATAAAGAAAAAGTTGAATAGATCTTCATCAATTTAAATTGGGGTTTTTACATAAGTTTATTATCTTGAAGTAAATTTCCAGAATATTGGGCAAATATAAAGAGGAAGCCCAATCTTATCTGGAGGTCTATGCCTGATCTAATTTACCCTTTCCTACTTTTTCGGAATAATAAAATATACAAATAACTTCCACCAGATTTTTAGCAAAGTAATAGTTTCAGGTATCATTAGCATCATTTCGGCATGGTGATGTCAAATAGTGTGAATATGTACACACTAATAACAACAGACCTAAGCCCAATTATTAGGTGCACACTTCAAAGACAAGCAACTCAGCTTCCTGTCTCAGCTCTGCACTTAGTAGGGTAAGCCTCAGCTTCCACATCAGGAAAAGAAATAATAGTACAACTCAAATCCAACTGTGATAAAAACTGAATAGATGATGTCTCTAAATGAGTGATGATTATTCATTCTCATACATACTCAAAATGTGGACGTTTCTCATTGTCTTACCAAACATCCACGGCAATCATTATTCTAAGGCTCTCCAAAGGAGTGCTCCAATAGTTGTTAATAAGAGCCTTTACTTAGAATCAATGATAAATTTTATCCAGCCCTTATTTTTTTTGTTAAGTCTCACACTTAAATGTTCCCAGTGAAAAAGAAAGGCTCTATCTAAACAGGCTTTCATTTAAAGTCCCCTTAAAAGAATGTTAAAAAGAAAAACCAAGAGATGAATTAACCTGCCTTAAGGAATGTAGGAGGAGGGAGACTTTAATAAATCAAAAACACCATGAGTTCACATTTTTCACCTATGTCTCTCTGTTTAAAGACCATCAAAACAGGTAAGTGATTGGGACTTCCCTGGTGGTCCAGGGTCTAAGACTCTGAGCTCCCAATGCAGGGGGCCCAGGTTCGATCCCTGGTCAGGGAACTAGATCCCATATGCTGCACCTAAGAGTTCGCATGCCGCAACTAAAGATCCCACGTGGCCCCAACGAATATAATGTATGCCACAACTAAGATCCCACGCAGCCAAAAAAAAAAAAAAAAAAAAGGTAGGTGATTAAAAATTAAAATTGACTGATGACACTGTATATGATCAATTTATTGCCAAAACAGTTTTAAAATTTAGAAAATAGCTGCATGCTAAACTCATCACATATCAACAGTCTGATTACAAACTGAAATACACTAATCACTTTTTCACATTTATGTATTCTGTAAGCTTTTATAACAAACACAAAAGGATCAGTGTTCATAAACCCATACAGATTACTTCTCATCTGAGAACATCCTCAAGGAGCTTCTAACTAAATACAACTCATGCCTTTTTTCATCACAAAGATAAATTTTGCCATTTAAATAAGTTTCCTTTCACTTATTTTTTTAGGCAATCATCTTTCAGGGTGGAGGAGCTAAATGCCTTCCTGGATATGTTGGTGGTGTTACAATAACATTGTTAACGTTACATAACACTGTGACTAACAATATTTATTTAACGCTTAATATGCGGCATTATTCTAAACCTTTAGACATTGTTCTAAACCTTTTACTTGTATTCATTTAATCTTTGCAACAATCCTAAGAGGCAGGTACTATTATCACACTCCTCTTACAGGTAAAGAAACCTAGAGCGGAGAGATTAATTCCCCCCAGGTCACAGTGTTAGTGGCAAAACAAGGGTTCAAATCCGGTCTGATTCCACAGGCTGCGCTTTTACCCATTAAGCCATACCCATCTGTACGCGGGGTGGGGCGCCGGAACGAGCTGGCGTTTTACCTTAAATACTAAAAACTAAAGAGAAGACGCCAAGAAGAATCCAAGGGTGAAACCACTAAGTAATCTGAGATAAGCCCCCAAAGGGCGCAGTTGCCGGCCCCCAGAGCCGCAGAGCCCACTGCGGTTTGCCAAGACCCCCTTCCCGACAACTCCTCACTTTGCCCAGAAACTCCTTCGGAAGAAATATTCAACCAGGTGAGCGGTGACGACGCACAGCAGCCAGGCGGACCTCGGGCTCCCACTCCGCATCCCGGCCCCGCTGTTGGGAACGCGGCGGTGTGGTTCCCAGAGCCGGGAAGCCAAGGCTGGGAGCTCCGGAATTCGCGGTCACCGGGGCGGGGCCGTGGGACACAAGCAGAGCGGCCCACTGCTCCAGGGACGCCGGCCCACTCCCACCTCCGCCACCCGCACCCACAGAGCCCTCACCACTCTCAAAAGACGCCCTGGAAGTTCCACCTTTTCAAGAACCGACCCTTCTCACTTTTACCGCCATTCCTCGCCGCTGGCGGCCGCAGCCAATTCAAAAAGTGACCCGCAGAGGGGCGGTGATTGGCCGCTGCTCTCCGCCCACCTCCCCGCAGGTGCCAACCGATTGGTTGTGCGTGTGTTTCAAATAAACCCAACGGCTCCGACGTCAGAACGTCCCGAATTTGTAGAGAAGTGCCCGGATGTGACCAGGAGGTGGTAGTAATGGCTCCTGGGCTTCTGTGGGAGTAGCAGGTGTGTCTGTGACTACCGCTTATTTACTCAGTAAACATCCCGTTTCCTAAGGAAAGTTTGAGTGGATTCTCCGTCCCCTCGGCTTTTTTCTTTTTTTTTTTTCCCCGCCACAAAAATCCTTGAAACGTAATCAGTGCCTTGACAGATGAATTTTTCCCCAGTGATTCCTGTGAGCTGTAAGATTTTTCTGCCTGAGCTTTAGGAATTTAAAGTTGGGTTAAGGGGTTTGGGGTTTGGTGGTTGTGTTGGCGCGGCGGGGCCCAGGACACGGGAACTCGGAGTCTCTCCAGATGGACTTCAAATCAGCAGCCTCTTATTTAAATCCTGACGTATGTAAAGCACTGTGCTCTGGTCTAGGGAATTTCACGGATGATTAGAATAAATTCTTAGGGTTTCTAAGCCTTTTTTTTTTTTTTAATATAAGCTTGCATTTGAACAAATGTAAAAATACGTCACGAAATTCTAGACTCTCCTGGAGCCAAAGTAAATTGTTAGCTGCTGCACCCGCCCCTCCCCCCCTTCCCCGAGGTCTTTTGCTGCTTTCCTCTGAAGTCTAGCCAAGAATTTATCGGTTTTCCTATAATTACGATTGCTATCATGAAAATCTTTTATTTTCTTCGTTTTCTAAATATAATATCCTGTCACACAACCTCTTAAAAAGACGCCTCCCGAAGGTGAGTTTTGCATAGTTCCCACCTAATCGCTGGTTTAAATAAAGGAAGAAAGGAGAATCCGCTGCTGAAACCTTAAATTTCAACAAGAGGAGGAGAACTTGTACTTTGGAATGCAACACTTCTGAACGTCTCAAACAGGTCGTCAGGATTTGGAATTTTTCCTAACTTTGTCGGGCCACCTTAGAATGCCTGAAAAGTTTGTAATACATTCCACAAAATGAGTGAAGCAGTCTGGTAATTATTGGTTTCCCTGTTGATAATTGAAGAATATTTACAGTCTGCCCTTCATTTAATGCCATGATAACCGTTAGGGCGAAAGCAAAGAAAAACAGTAATTGAAATTTCACTTTGGAATGTGCTTGCGTACTTAAACTAGGGTGTGCCCAGCATTCCAAAAGGTCTCCTCACTGAAAATAAGTTAAGCCAGTGAAGAAAGCAACCTGTTTCCTCTGTGCCTTGCTCCGTTAGGCTTTGCACCCAAATCTATTGATTGCCTACACGGTATCACCACACAAATTGTATGCTAGCCTAACAAAAGCTATACTTGATTCCTTTTAAGGGTTATATGGCAGTTTGACCAGCAAATAAACGGGCAATACAGTCTTCTAACATTTCCTAACCATGTGACATCCTTTTCCATTTCCTAGGCAAGTAACCTCAAGCAAATAATTTAACCTCTCTATGCCTCAGTTTGAGTTTTTATAAAAGGGCATGATAGTACTTACCTCAGAGTATTGTTGTGAGGATTAAAAGTTAATACATGTAATTCAAACATATTCTAGCATATAATAAACATTCAGTAGATGTTAGCTGTTAATATTACTACGACTTTGCTGCTGCTACTATTACCACTACTGTTACCTCAGCCGAGGCCCTATACTTGCCTGATGGGACTGATGGTCCTCTACACCGCCTTCTCACCCCTGACCACAGGAGCATTGGCAGCAGTGTGTCTGTTCCCTTTGCCCCACCCATCCCCAGCCACAAATCCCGCCACCCTCCAGACCAAGCTTGGTGCAGCGAGGACCTCCATTGCATTCTTTTCCTACCAGAGAGAGGACAGTCCTTCTACACCAAACCTAATCTCTCTTCTCTTTTAAGGGAAAGCCTGCAATGTTCAAGATGTCTCCTCTTGTCTCGAAGATATGGCCTTCTTGCTGCTGCCCTTGGCCAGGCTTCTGTCCCCTTCCAAGGCAAGTCCCAGCCAAGATTCTTTATGCCAAATGCAAGCCTCTTCCTTCAGGTGCCTTCACTGGAAATGTAGTTATTGAATTCATATGTCAAGGGGACAAAACTGTTTACAGTACAGGATAAATAGATAGATAAATCAAAATGAGAAGTTCCTTGAAAGAATAAACCATTTAAAAAATTCTTACGTGTCGTTCACAACTCCTAAGATGCTGAATGAACAGTTTTCAACAAAAAATACTAAAGGAATTGAACTAAAGTACTTAGTATATTAAAGTGCGTGACATATTTTCATCAAACAATACGATAATTTCTGAGGTGGGGAAATGAAATGTGGAAGATAGAACTACTGAGATTCTTCCTTTGGAGGATCAACTTCTCCACCTCCATCTCTGAATTGAGTGACACGCTGGACCATCTTTCCTGACTCTCATCTTAACATTTGTTCCTCTTCCAATTTATTCCCTCCTCTTTATTTATAGTTCCTTTCTTTCCTTACGCCCTCCCCTTTCCATCTCCATCTTCGTTTTCCATATGTACTCCTTCAGGACAGCAGAGAATGGGGAGTTAGGAAAGTTAGTTTGGGGTTATGGAATATCTTTCTCCACCCTATACCCACCCGCATTCACAAGTATGCACACTGCCCATGCCATCACTCTTCAAATCAGAATGAAGAAGATTTCTCACACTTTTGTAGTTTGTTCTAATCTGCTAATAAGAATTAGTATATCTGAAAAGACTATTAAATTTTTGCAATAAATGGGCAATATTTGTTGTGGTGGATTTTGTTTTTATTACCTAAAGTTGTGATGAAATAGAATTTCTAGGTTTTACTTTTTATTTTTTAAAGGAACATTTCTTTCTCTTTTTTTAAATAAATTTATTTACTTATTTTTGTCTTCGTTGGGTCTTCATTGCTGCACACAGGTTTTCTCTGGTTGCGGCGAGTGAGGGCTACTTTTCTTTGCGGTGCATGGGCTTCTCATTGTGGTGGCTTCTCTTGTTGCAGAGCACAGGCTCTACGTGTGCGGGCTTCAGTAATTGTGGCACATGGGCTCAGTAGTTGTGGCTCGCGGGCTCTAGAGCAGAGGCTCAGTAGTTGTGGTGCACAGGCTTAGTTGCTTCGTGGCATGTGGGACCTTCCTGGACCAGGGCTTGAACCCATGTCCCCTGCATTGGCAGGTGGATTCTTAACCACTGCACCACCAGGGAGGGAAGCCCTAGGTTTTATTTTTAAGTATGAAATGTTATCGACCAATAATACCATCTACTTTATAGTAAATTTAACTATTTCATCATAGAATTAAATGTTTTACTGTAACTAAATATTAACATTGTAATGGCACATAGAACTCATGTAATTGTTTTTCTCCTCTGTCACCATCCTTACCACCTCAAAGCATTTGTGAAATACATAGCTATATATAAAGCCACACTAGGTTCAGTTACAAAGATTCAGTCCCTCTAAGAATTTATCACTTAAGATTTTTGTTTCAAAATCTTTAATGAGTAGCCATGGAATTCTGTACTTTCTTGGAATTATTAACATTTTCCAATTAAAATGTTGTATTTCCAAGTTGGTTATAATATAGCATCTTCCAACTTGTCATCTCTGCCTGTGAAACAAGCTTTAGAAATTATAATCACTGTGGGCCAGAAGAAGCTGTTTTACATACCTCAACAGTCAGTAATTAGCATATGAATCATTGCTTTATTTATATGAATCATTAGGCTGTAAATCACTTGACATAGATTTGCAATACTGTACAAATTTACCACTTAAAGTTTCACTTGGACAAATAGAATTACCATTCCTTGATGGAGCAAGAGGTTTCCAAATATGGTGAGGCCATTTTTCAAATTATGTAATTTGATTAGCAAAATTTTAGATGTGGAAAAAAAAATCTCAGTTCACTAGTCTCATTCTTTATTTTACAAATGAATTTTACTGAGGCCCGCAACATAGAGCTTATATTCCTTTACCAAGGTCAGGTAACTGGTTAATGGAAAAACCAAGATCAAAAATTTTATTTCTATTAATATATTTTGTCTTTATTAAATTAAAGATACTAATATTTATATTTTACATTAAACTTATAAAAGTACCAATATCTTCATTCATACTGCTTATATATTTTACTTTTGAGGACATTAAGATGCTTTCAGGGACTTCCCTGGCAGTCCAACGCAGGGGGCGTGGGTTCCATCCCTGGTTGGGGAACTAAGATCCCACATGCCACCCGGCATGGCCAAAACTAAAAAAAATTTTAAATTAAAAAAAAAAAGATGTGGGCTTCCCTGGTGGCGCAGTGGTTGAGAGTCTGCCTGCCAATGCAGGGGACACGGGTTCGAGCCCTGGTCTGGGAAGATCCCACATGCCGCGGAGTGACTAGGCCTGTGAGCCACAGTTACTGAGCCTGCGCGTCTGGAGCCTGTGCTCCGCAACAAGAGAGGCCGCGATAGTGAGAGGCCCGCGCACCGCGATGAAGAGTGGCCCCTGCCTGCCACAACTAGAGAAAGCCCTCGCACAGAAACAAAGACCCAACACAGCCATAAATAAATTAATTAATTAAAAAAAAAATCTAAAAAAAAAAAAGATGCTTTCAGTCCCATAAGAGCCTTGTTGGTCTTGTTCACCAATGTATCTATCTCCAGCACCTAACAACAGTTCCTGGCATATAAGATGTTCTCAAAAGTTGTTGCATGAATAACATTGTAATTGATCTTCAGAATCCATATTGCCTTCTTCTAATTAATTCTCAAGTTTGCATTTAGAGTGACATTATGCAAATCCAAACTCATCATATCACTACCTCCTTAAAACCCTTCAATCCTACTAGGCCTCCATGGCCTGACCTCTACTCATTTCCAGCTTCATCTTACACCATGTTCACTTTCTCTCTCTTGAGTTCTATACCTGGCCTTCCTTCTCAAGGATTTTTGCATCTGCTCTTCTCTCTACTAATTCCTTTGATCCCCATTCTTTTAACCTAAGAGACAACTTCTAATCCTTTTAGCATTTGCTCACTTACTACTCCTCAGAAGATCTTTGCTAACTACCCATAACATCAGAATCCCCATTATACAGCCCCCAGCACCATGAGTATCTCTTTTGTGGTACTTATCAAAGATGTGATTATTGGATTAATGTCTCTCTCCTCCACTATCTAAGCTACTTGAAAGGGAAAATGTCTTTTTGTTTACCATTTTGTCCACAGTGAAGGCACTCAATGAAATATTTGTTGAAATAACAAGTAAATGAATTAATGATTAAATGAACTTATTTTTATTATAATATCAGTGATGTCCTTTCTAAAGTTATTTTAAAAGTTTTCTTTTTTTTTTTTCTGATTTTTTTTTGGCTGTTCCGTGCAGCTTGTGGAATCTCAGCTCCCCAACCAGGGATTGAATCAGGGCCACAGCAGTGAAAGTCCAGAGTCCTAACCACTAGGCCACCAGGGAACTCCCCTAAAAAAGGTTTCTATTATTTTTACTTTTATCTAACCCGTTATTTATGACAATTTTTCAGGAAAAATTAAGTGGCATATTTCCAAAATTAATAAATTTACAAAAGGATAAAATAATTTACATCTTTTATTGACAATTGAGTAAATTACCCAAGAATTGAATGCTTCTTATACCATGCCTATTCCAGCTATGAGTGGAAGAGAGTTAATGCTAAACTGATTGGATAAAACTTGCCAGTGTTTATGAACATAGGCAATTATCCATATCAAAAATTCAGTTTTCCTACAACCTACACTTTCATACATTATACACTGATACTTATAAATTGCCTCTTCCACACTGTCAACTGACTTGTAAACATCAATGTTATCCCAAAGTGATTTTGTCTTCAGTTTAGTTTTGACAGTAACACCGTCTTTGTAGAGTAGTACTGATATTTACTATGACAACAATTTGAATACTTGGATTGTACTTAGCAATATTTTGTTGCTGCTATTCAAATGAATGGAAAAATGGAATTGCTAATGCAATTGAAATAAAAATGGAACCCAGGTCCTCAAAAAATGGTGGATATTTGACCTCAGTTGGCATGAGGATTTAGCATAAGCAGATTAACTGTGGGTTTAATAATGAAGGAAAAATTACATGTAAATAGAAATGCAGGGGCTTCCCTGGTGGCGCAGTGGTTGAGAATCTGCCTGCCAGTGCAGGGGACACGGGTTCGAGCCCTGGTCTGGGAGGATGCCACATGCCGCGGAGCAACTAGGCCCGTGAGCCACAATTACTGAGCCTGCGCGTCTGGAGTCTGTGCTCCGCAACAAGAGAGGCCGTGATAATGAGAGGTCTGTGCACCGCGATGAAGAGTGGCCCCCACTTGCCGCAACTAGAGAAAGCCCTCACACAGAAACGAAGATACAACACAGCCATAAATAAATAAATAAATAAACCCAAAAGTTAAAAAAAAAAAAAAATCAAACAAACAAACTTGGTTTAACATTTAAAAAAAAAGAAAAAAGAAAAAAAAAAAAAAAGAAATGCATTGGGGAAGGTATTTTAAAGGTGAGATATACTGTTTTAAGTGATATTCAAGTGTATAATGCAACTATATATAAATCCTATGCCTAGAAAAAAATTAACATTAATGAAATACACAAAATGTTCTTAGTGTCTCTATCTTGACCATTGCATTTGCATTATTTCCCCTTCTCCTTTCCTTTTTTTTTGGGTACTTTTCAAATTTTCTATCATGAGCATTTTAGTGGACAGTTGTTGCTTTCCTGGCTGTTGAACATTTAACCATTCCTTCCTAATAATAGTCTGATTTCCCTTTTGAGAAATCACTCATTGAATATGGTTTTAGTGCAAGGTAATGTTCATCTGTTACCATAGATCTGAGTGGAGCCACATCCTCTTCCCATGCTTAGAGCTCAGTCATCATCTGCTCTTTCAAAGGATTTTGAACTTTTAGCATGTGCTAAAGATATGGGAAGGGTTAAGGATCATATATTGATACATTCTAATAGCATCAACAGTGTGCAGACCAGCTTCTTTGAGTCCAGTAATCTTTGATGGTATTTCCACTGCCTACACCTCTGGAGCTCTCTAGCTCCTCCCAATTCCCAAGGCTGACCCTCATACTGATTCTGTGAATTTGCAGGATAAATTAAATCCTTTTTTCCTTCAAGATAGTTAGAACTGGTTTCTATTGCTTGTGACCAAGAATGTCCAGACGCGTTGCTTTTACAAATCCAAATCTTGTTGTTTCTACCTTCAAAATATGTCCATAATTAAACTAGTTCTTATCCCTCCATTACCCTTTTCTACACTACCATTATCTCTTACCTGAATTATTGCAATAGCCTCCTAACTCATGCCCCCAATTTTACCCATAAATCTTCACCATCTATCCTCAAAGAAGCAACTGGAATATTCCTGTTAAAATATAAGTCAGATCATGTCACTCTGCTCAAAACCTTTATTGGCTTCCAATTTCTTTCATACCAAAGCCAAAGTTCCCACAGTAGTCTTCATGGCCCTACATAATCCTCATTGACATCCTCACCCTCTCCCTTTCACACCTTTACTTACCTCTAGCCACACTGGCTTCTTTGCTGCTCCTCAAAGACATGAGGCACACTCCTAACTCAGGCTGATTTCTCTGCTTTTATGTTCTTCCTTCATATGTGCCTGACTTACCCCTCTTCTCCTTCAATTCTTGCTCACATTCACCTTATCAGCTAGGTGGCTACCCCTCCAAAAATTGCAGCTCCTCCTCAAGCTCTCCTGGTCCCCTTTGTCTTACCCTTTTAATTTCATAGCCATTATCAACTACAAGTATGTATTTATTTGTTATGTTATTATTTATTGTCTGTCTCTCCATACTAGAATGTGAGCTCCATGAAGGCGGCAGGGGGGTTTTATCTGTTTGTTCCCTAGTATATTTCCAGTGACTAAGTCAGTACCTGCCACATGATAGGTACTCAGAAATTTTTTGAAAAAAAGAATAAATGAAAGAAGAAAGGAAGGAATAAAAATAAGGAAGAAAGGAAATAAATATTTCTAAATATTACTTACATAATATAATGAAAATTTAGTTAATAGTTTAGCCACTGTTTTCAAGGTTTTTGAATATTTCTTCATGAAATGTCACAGTGAACTCCAATACATAAAACAGATAAATGCCAAGCTGAATTGACATAGAAGAAGAGAGGTCATGATTTATCTTCATAGAGACTGCAGGAATTTTAATTCTTCTACAACATAGAATTTGAAAACCACTGACTACTGACAGAATTTGGAAATGATTGACCATGGTATCTGAAGGGCCAAACCCTTTATTTACAAAACAAGAAGATGAGATTTACTCCTAATAGATATTCACACCCATCCATGAAGTTATCTAGCAAAAAAGAAAAAAAAAATTCTTTTTGAATCTGAATCTAGTTAATCTCTAGATCTGATTTTTAGGAAATACAGAGAACAGAGAAACGTGATAAATTATAGCACAGGGATACAATCAGTAAGATCTAGCCTTGTAGAAACTCTACAAGAAACCCTGATTTCTTCAACAAATAATTGAAAGGGGAAAATGAGTAGTAAAGGGATAATCAATAAATGAGACTTAAAAGACATAAAACCAAATACAACATGTAGATTTTATTTGGATCATGATTCGAACTTTTTTAAAAATTATGACAGCAGGATTTCTGCTTCTCCTATAGCTGAGTAAACTGCTGAACAACCAACTCTTTCACAAATAACTATAGATATAGGGGAAAAGTACAAAAAACAATTACCCAAAGGATTTGAACAGTGAACAAAAGCAGGTAGACTCTGCAGAGGAGTAAAAACTTGGACTGACATGGGGTGTTTAAAAATGTTATAACTTTTAGAATAAGAAAACTCTGCAGTTATTGTTATGCAGAGGCCAAAACTAAAAATCAGTCTTTCTGTCCTAAGGAGCAGAGGACAGAGTTTGGGGCAACCACAGCTGCTGGAAAGTAAGGGGGTACAGAGGGTCCTCTAGAGAGCCTAAGAGAAGCATGCTAAATTCTGCATATAAAATGAAACCATCTCTAGCTGAATCCTTAACCATGCAAATACAAGGAGGACTGCAAGTAATCCTGTCAAGGAAAAAAGAACAGAACTGAGATTTGAGCTGCTGCTCAAAAGACAGAGTTTTCAGTTTGAGTTCAAACAAGTAATTGCCTGACAATACAAAAATATCAGCATGTTTTTGAAGAATAAAACAGAATTCAGAATCTCCAAGATATAACCATCACAGCTATGTTCTGTGCCATATCAAAAAAAAAAAAGGCATGACACATTCTAAGAAAAATAAACCAATAGAGGCTAATTCTGAGGTAGCCCAGATTTGAAGATTAGGATACAAGGACTTTAAAGCAGTTATTATAACTATGCTGAATGAGATAAAGGAAAGTATTCTTGTAATTAGTGAAAACACAGAAAACTCTCAGCAGAGAAATAGTATTAAAAAGAATCAAATGGAGCACAAAAAGCAAGAATCATAATATAAATTAAGAAAAATTTTATAAATTATATTTCATAAAATTAAAAACTTCTACCCTCCAAAAGTCACTGTTAAGAAATGTCAACAGTTAAGAAAGTGAAAAGATAAGCCACAGACTGGAAAAAAATTACTTTCAAAATACCTATATGACTGAAGATTCATATTCAGAATATTTAAAGAACTCTCATGACTTAATAAAACAAGCAACCCACTTTTTTAAAATGGGCAAAGAAAGATTTAACAGATACCCCACCAAAGAAGAGACACTAATGGCAAATATGCACATTATAAGATGCTCAGCATCACTATTCATCAGGGAAATACAGGTTAAAACCACATTCAGGTACTACTACACATCTATTAGAGTGGTTAGAATTTAAAATAAAAATGGTCAGTACCAAGTTCTAGTGAGGATGTGGAGCAACATGACCTCTCATACATTGCTGGTTCTTACAAAGTTAAACATAATTGCCAAAAGACCCAATAATCCCATTCCTATGTATGAGAATCATGGAGGAAATTTTATTCATAATTGCTAAAAACTGGAAAGAACCCAACTGTATATCATTAGTGAATGCATAAACAAGTACATCCGAAACATGGGAAACTACTCAGCAGTTTACATGCAACAAAATGGATGACTCTCATAAGCATCATGTTAAGTGAAAGAAAACAGAAACAAAATACATGTTGTATGATTCCATTGATGTGGCATTCTGAAATAGACAATGGTAAAGGGACAAAAAACAGATCATGGTTGACGGAGGCTAAAGGGTAGGAGTGGAGGCTTACTGCAAAATGGCACAAGAGAACTTTGGGGGATGATGGAAGTATGCATGTCTTGATTGTGGTAGTGGTTACACAAATGTATATCTCTGCCAAAAGTCATGAATTTACTGTATTGAATAATGTCTTAATAAGCATAACTTTAAAAAAAAAGAACAAAATGGGAATTCTAGGATGGAAAATAAAATAGCTAAAACAAAAAATTAACTGGATGGGCTTAATAGTAGATTATGAGCCTGGCACACTGCCTACTGTGCTAAGGAGGCAGATGGATGGACCTAATAGAAGAATGAAGAGTCAGTCAGCTGGAACATAGACCAATAAAAATTACCCAATCATAAGGACAGAGAGAAAATTTTTGGATAAAAAATGAGAGCTTTAGGAACCTGTGGGAAAACATCACATATAATTGGAATCCCAGGAGGAGAGAGAGAAAGAGGAAAAAATCATTTTAAGAAATAATGGCCAAAATTTTCTCAAATATGGGAAAAGACATAGCATTTGCCAGAAGAAAAAGTTTCTATTTTCAGAAGCTCAGAAACCCAAATTAGGATAAATACAAAGAATGTCTCTCATATCATAGTCAAATTGCTGAAATCCAAAGATAAAGGCAAAATCTTAAAAGTGGCCATGGGGGAAAAAAAAAAGACACATTGCAAATAGGAGAACAACAATTTGCAAATATACTAACTTCTCATTAGAAACTACGGAGACCAGGAGACAGTGGTACAACATCAAACAAATACTGAAAGAAAAAACTATTAACCCCAAATTCTATATCTAGTGAAAATATCCTTCCAGAATGAAGGCAAAATAAAGACATTTTCAAATAAAAGAAAACTAAGAATTAACTGCTAGAACACTAGTATTACAAGAAATGCTAAAGAAAGTTTTTCAGGCTGATGTGAGATGATTCCAGCTAGAAACTTTAATACTCATGAAGAAATGAAGAACTTTAAGAAATGGTAAACAACTGAGTAAATGTGAAAGATTATTTTTCTATTGATTTCTTTAAAACACATGTAACTGCTTAAAACAAAAATTATAGGCTTTTTTATGGGGTTTATAATGTAAGTAGATGTAATACATATGACAACTACTGCATAAAGAAAGGCAGGAGCTCTAAACGAACCTACATGGTTGCAGAGTTTGCACATGTTGTCTTAATCTGTTTAGGCTGCTTTAACAAAAACAACATAGACTGGTTGGTTTATAAACAGCAGTAATTTATTTATTTTTCTTTTTCTTTTCTTTTTATTTATTTATTTATTTATTTATTTATTTATTTATTTATTTATTTATTTTTTGACTGTGTTGGGTCTTCATTGCTGCATGCGGGCTTTCTCTAGTTGTGGCGAGAGGGGGCTACTCTTCATTGCAGTGCGCGGGCTTCTCATTGCGTTGGCTTCTCTTGTTGCGGAGCATGGACTCTAGGTGTGCGGGCTTCAGTAGTTGCAGCACGTGGGCTCAGTAGTTGTGGCTTGCAGGCTCTAGAGCACAGGCTAGAGCTAGCGCAGGCTAGCTAGCGCAGGTGCAGTAGTTGTGCCGCACAGGCTTAGTTGCTCCGTGGCATGTGGGATCTTCCTGGACCAGGGCTCGAACCTGTGTCCCCTGCATTGGCAGGTGGATTCTTAATCACTGCACCACCAGGGAGGCCCCAAAAGCAGTAATTTCTTGCTCACAGTTCTATAGGCTGAAAGTCCAAAATCAGGGTAACAGGTGGTAAGGTTCTGGTGAAGACCCTCTTCCAGGTTGCAGACTTCTGACTTCTCACTGTGTCCTCACATGGTGGAAGGGGTGAGGGATCTCTGTGCAGTCTCTTTTAAAACAACAGTAATCCCATTCATGAGGGCTTCAGCCTCATGACATAAGCATCTCCTAGAGGCCCCACATCCTAATATTATCACATTGGGCATTGAGATTTCACCATATGAATTTTGGGGGAATGCAAATATTGAGACCACAGCACATGTTATATGAGGTAGAATATGAAAAGTTGACTGTATACTGTAATCCCTAGAGAAAACACTAAATTAATAATTCAAAGAGGCATAAATAAAAATGCAAAGAGGCAGAGAAAAAAATTAAGTAAAATTCTAAAAACATTTAAATAAACCAGAAGAAGGCAGAAAAAGGGAAAGGAGAGAATAAAAAACTGAGAATCCAAAAAACAAATAATAAATGATAGATCTAAATCCAGAAGGTTTAAACAGACACTTCACAAAAGAATACAAACTAATGGTAATGACCAAGAAGCACATAAAAAGGTGCTCAATGTCATTAGTCATCAGAGATAAGCAAATTAACAGCAAAATGAGATAACACTATACACTCATTAGAATATAAAAAGACTGATAATACCAAATGTTGGTGAGGATGTGAGAAAATCAGAACCTTCATTGTTGGTCGATGTAAAAAGCTACAACCTCTTTGAAAAAATATCTGAACCATTTCCTGTAAAATAAGTATGCACCTACCCTGTGACATTAATGCTTACTCAAGAAAAATCAGTACATCTGACCACAAAAAGACTTGTATAAGAACTTTCATAGCAGCTTTATTCATAATACCCCAAAACTGGAAACAGCTCAGATATCTATCAGAGACTTTATAAACAAACTGTGGTATATTCACACAAGGGAATATTATTCAGCTGGAAAAAAAGGAATGAATCACTGATTTCCACAACAATGTGGATGACTGACTCTCAAAAACATTATGCTGAGTGGAAAAAAAGCCTCACACAAAAGAGTAAGGCTATTTATATAAGGTTCAAGAACAGTAAAATCTAATCTATTATGGAAAATAATCAGAACAGTGGTTGTCTCTTAGGTAATGGAGATAGGGAGTAAATGGGGAGGGGCATGATGGCAATGGCAATATTCTGTATCTTGACAGCAGTTTGAGTTACAGATATATGCATTTGTCAAAACTCAGTATATACTTAAGATTTGTGCATTTTATTGTTTGGAAATTTTATGACAAAAGAAAAAGTAAACAAATATTTTACTCTAGTTAATGACATGCGTATTGAAGTAAATATTTAAGGGAAATTGTACTGATATCTGTAATTTACTTTGAAATGTGTAAAAAAAAATAGATGAACTAATGGATACACAGAGGGATAGATATATGATAAAACCAGAAATAGAAAAACATTAATGGTATCATCTAGGTGGTCTGAAAATAGGTGCTCACTGTAAAATTATTTCAACTTTGCTGTATGAAAATTTCACAATAAAATGTTGGGGGAAAGATTCAGTAAAAATTTATTTAAAATAAGAGGATATCAAAGAAATGTGAATGCAGACTGGATATTTGATGATATTAAGGAATTATGTATTTTGTGTGTGTGTGATAATGGTATTGTGGTTATAGTCTTTAAAGATATCTTATCTTTTAGAGATGCATTACAAAAAAAAAAAAATCACATTTTTGAGACCCTTGCAAGTTTTTCTTTGTTTGTTCCCCAAATTTATACTTTTTTATTCATGTAAATTGACCTTATGGGCTTCCCAGTTCTCTGTTTTCCTATGATTGTGATATATTGACCCTGAATATGATACCTTTACTAAATTCTGGAGCAGAAATAGAACAAAAGAGTGACTGTTAGCAGGATTCACAACTTATGGGATATGAGTTCAAAGGCACTGGGACTCGAGAAGTTTTAAACCCACGATGACTGAGCTACTAAAATTCTAGCAAGCGTTAGGGATCAAGTAGTATGTAAGATGCTATAGACCAGAGCCACACACAGGAAAAGAAATCCCATACTTTGGACAACAAAGGTGAATCAGAGGAAACCTAAAATTCAGGCAATTGTGTGATTCCAGAAGTTCTTAACCTTTGCCCTATAGCAAATAAGCTAATGGGTACCCCATGAAGTGGTCTATGAGTTTTTGTGCGAATTGTATAAAATGATGTTAGTGCTTAGAATAATGATACATAGAGAACACTCAATCAGTGCTAGATATTATTATTATTATGTATTTGACAAATATTTTTTAGGTACTTATTGTACATCAGGCACTGTGCTAGGCACTGGGGATAAAATTATGAAACAAATTGGTGCAGCCTTTGCCACCATAGAACTCAGAGTTTAGTGAGCTCTATCTAGACAATCCCCACTCCATCATAGTGCTTTCCTTTTTTTACAACTGGAGTTCACAAGGCCATATAGCATGCTAACCATTCATAACAGGTAATTTTACGTTAATATGTATAAAATAGAATAATGTTTCCCTAATGCCTACTAACATGAAAGTTGTGATGCTTGATAGAGTCGCAGATGTGAAAAAAAAAAACAAACTAATGCTTTATGTCTCATTATTTTTACCTTCTCTTTCACACACAGTTGAACTTATAGAGGCTATTAAAATATTAGGCTATTTTCTCCTTCATTAAGCATAATTTCCTTTAATTTTTTATTAACATTTTGCATGCTTCTCTTTTTGAAGATTAAATGGAGCTATTATGTATAGTATCATAGAGTTGTTTATCAATATTTTCAAATTATGTTTCATATTCCTAATTAAAATCCTTTCTTTGTTTTCTTTTTTGCATGAATATGACTGACCAAGGAATTGGTATATATTAAATCACTGCTCTTGAGAACACCAATGTGAAATTAAAAGCCAATATCTTATCAGATAGTAGATACCTTTAGACAGCACTTCTATGTTGATTTTTTTTTAATTGTAAACATGGATTACTTATATAATTTAAAACTTGGGAAAACAAAGCAGTCCTATTTATGCCATTTTCCTTATCAAACCTTTGACTTCCTGTTACCAGTAGCATATGTCCAAGCACTTTCCCATGAACATCCAAGGCCTTTTACCAACTCTCCCCCAAGCAGAAAGTACAAATATGTTTCCATGCTTTGAAAATAAGGAACATAAGTTAAAAGACCCATTTCCTAGAAACTCTTGGAATACTTTAAGGTAGAAACCACAATTCATATATTTATCTGAAGTTTTAATAATATCTAATTAGGTATTAAATCATCTACCCATAAACTTTACAAGTATAGTGTAAATCTCAAAACAAAACAAAGCTTGAGTTTCTAGTCTATTCATCTATTGCATTATCTTGTTAAAATTGTAATGAATATATTTAGTATCTTACTATCTTAGGTTCCTAAAGAAAAACCAAGTATGTGTTTGATTATCACAAGATTATCATAGGGAAAAGAATTTTTAGTAAAACAGACTTTGTACTGTCTTAAGCAAGGTCTGGCTTGATTTCTTGAGCGTACTTTAGAATTCCTCAAGACAGAAAAAAGTTTTATTATTGTGGCACAATTACTTTTCTTGAACCAGGAGAAGGGGGTTTAAGCGTAGGCTTTGTTTCCTAGGCCATAGAAATGAAGGACTGTGTTCTAGTTCACCATCTTTGGCTTATACCACATTACTGGGCTTTACCTCCACCTGCTTCACTTGGTGGTCCTTTTTTATATCTCCTCTCAAATGTGGACACATTCTGCCAGGAACCAGGGATCCCACAGTGGTCTCCCTTTTCTATGGGTCCTAAATAGCTCAGGCTGAGTCAGAGTACACTGGGCTGCACTATATTTGTAAAGGATATGAATCTGCTCCACAATCCTGGATCCAAAAAAACATCATTTTCTTTATTGTTCTAAATTCGATATGCATGCCTAAGCTTTCTACTCAACAGGATTGGTGGGATATTTAATCCATCTTGTTTAGCTGATTGTACAGGAGAATGCATATAAGGCAGATGGGCTGCACCCCTCTCTAGTATCATAAACAATCTGGGTCATCGTATACAATCCAGAAAATTTGGGGGAAAGGATTCTGGTCTTCAGTCCATTTTGATCACCGCTGAGATGTTAATTATTGAATCCTGCATAAATTATTTACAGGCAGCCACCTCTACTCTTGTCATACCATGCTTGAAGAAGAGTACCATCTGTTCCCCAAATGATGACACTTCGCTTCAGTCCCCAGGCATCCCCAAGCTGCCCCTACTCAGCAGCTGCCCCGTTTCTTACTTTTCCTGGGGAGCCGCGTGGGAGTGGGTCTGAGATCTTTATCACTCTCAGGACTGCCTCCACCATGTTTCAGGAAAAATGCCCCAAAAGTCAGACCAGAATCCATCTTCACCTCAGGGAACTGGTCTCTATCTTCTCCCTCTCCTCTTTCCAATCTTCTGAAACCCAAAATGGCCTTCTTCCTTGAGGGCAATGGTGGGAGTGCAGATGGGATCTTCAATGTTATGGAGCTTTTCATGGAAAGGAACGCTCACTTCTATATGTACTTTGTTTAATGCTAACTTACTGCACTAACTAAACATGAGTTATTATGAGATACTAAATCAAAACAAATTTAAACATTGATTATTTAATGTAACAGTGTATAATAGAATTTCATATTTATTAATTAAAAATCATATCTGATATATCAGGTCTTCTTAAATAATATATACACATTTATCAAACTAAAAAACACAGATTATATTGATTAAAAAACTTATTACTACTTTTATACTTCAAGCAATTAAAAAGTATTAATACTATGGATTTAAATTTGTTTTTCATTATTTCTATACTATTCTCATTATTATTTCTCATTACCCTTAGTGGTTGCCTTCCTAGGGTTACAGAAATATTAATTACCTGGAGGGGTATAGTGCCAAATTAAAAAGGAGAAAACATCAATGCAGGGTAGCCAAGGTTGCAGTTTCTGGATTGTCAGTATGCTGGGTCTGGCTGTATCTTTCAAATCTCAGCTGCTGATCTCCAGGCTGTACTTACTTTTCATAATTATTTTTGTAGCAAAGACTCTAATGTGAAATTTATGATAAGGTATTTTGGGCAAAGCAGAGCCAGATTCAATAAGAACAGCAGGGGATAAACCATGGAATATTAAAGCTAGAGAACACCTTAAAGTCAGTCTCTGCTCATTTCATTTTTCAAATGAGGAAAAAGAAAAAGAAAAGATGCTGGTGGTAAGGAGACAATTAAGATGGCCTTTTTTTTTCCTCCCAGAAAATTGTTTATGTGATACTCTTCTTTTTTTTTAAATACATTTATTTATTTATTTATTTGTTTATTTTTGGCTGCATTGGGTCTTCGTTGCTGCGCGTTGGGTCTTCATTGCTGCACGCAGGCTTTCTCTAGCTGCGGTGAGCAGGGGCTACTCTTCGTTGCAGTGTAGGGCTTTCTCATCGCAGTGGCTTCTCTTGTCGCGGAGCATGGGCTCTAGGGTGCGGGCTTCAGTAGTTGTGGCATGCGAGCTCAGTAGTTGTGGCACACGGGCTCAGTTGCTCCACGGCATGTGGGATCTTCCCAGACCATGGCGCAAACCCGTGTCCCCTGCATTGGCAGGAGGATTCCTAAGCACTGCGCCATCAGGGAAGTCCAAGATGACCTTTTTAATAGCCCAGGAATTGTGATTCTATGGTCTTGAACAAGGGTGGCAGCAGTAAAAAAGAAGGCAGATGTCAGAGGCAGGGTAAACAAAACTGAAGACTTGCTGCTAAGTTGAAATGCAAGTTTCTGTAATTGGTAACATGCTATGGGGAGTTGGTTTTATAACAAAAGTGTAGTTTATTTACAGCAGAGCTTGCCTTGTTTCTCAAAGCAGTAAAATTAGTAGAGCCAGCCAGTGAATGGAGTGATTGCCATTGAACAGTGTTATATCCCCAAAAGGATTGATTATCAAATTGGTTTTTCTTCATACTATGCAGTAATTTTAGGTGTTCTAAAACAATGTTACCTAAAGTATGATCTGTAGATCAGAACCAGTCTATAAACATTTATCAATTCACAGTGAGATAAATACAGAAATTGTGAGTAAGCATTTAGAAACTTTAATACCAATTTAACATTGCTGTGACATTCAACTGCATGATCAGAGTAACTTAACAAAATATTGGTCTGAAAGGATTGGAAAAATCCCTGGTCCTTCACAGACAGTTTGAGAAACTCTGTTTTCAAAGACAAGGGAAGACTGGTGGCGCAGTGGTTAAGAATCCGCCTGCCAATGCAGGGGACACGGGTTCGATCCCTGGTCCGGGAAGATTCCACATGCCACAGAGCAACTAAGCCCGTGCACCACAACTACTGAGCCTGAACTCTGGAGCCCGTGAGCCACAACTACTGAGCCTGCGTGCCACAACTACTGAAGCCTGCATGCCTAGAGCCCATGCTCCGCGACAAGAGAAGCCACCGCAATGAGAAGCCCACGCACCTGAACAATGAGTAGCCCCTGCTCGCTGCAACTAGAGAAAGCCCACACGCAGCAACGAAGACCCAGTGCAGCCAAAAATAAATAAATAAATAATAATAATTTTTTTAAAAGACAAGGGAAGATATTCACAATATATGAAATTATAAAAGCAGTTGATAAAAACTTAATATTGTATGAAACTATTTTTATAAATATATACATTTATCTATAGTAAAAAGATAAAAGTAGAAATATATTAGCCAAAAAAGAGATTAAATAAAATAATATATATAAAATACTTAGAACACTGCCTGGTACAGAGAAAGAAATACTCCATAGGTGTTCCTGATGATGATGATGACGATGCTGGGACCGCTCTGCAGTTGCCAGTCCTATTCTGGCTGTTCTATAACCATCAAGGATTTTAATTCTATTCCATAGCTGCTGCTACTGCCACCACTGTGCTTGCTGGTCCCTCACTGTTGGTACAGACCCCACCCCAGGGTCTCTGCCTTATCACTGTGCCATTCCAAACACACATTCATCATTAATCATGGATTGTTCCCTCGGCAGCCAAGTCTCATGGCTCTTTCTCTTTCTGAGTCAGTTTCAACAGGAGTTAACAGGATGTTAAGCCTACCAAGAAACGTAACAATACCTTAGGCTGCTTAAAAATCAAAATGCATAGAGTAGCTTGTGAAAGTCAGCTTACATCTTCCTTGCTGTTCTTATCTAGATTTACAAAAGAATACATTTATTTAGAGGGGTATAGCTGAAAGAAACACAAGAGATCACCTAATGAAGGTTAAAGAGTAAAGCTTTGGTAACAATGTGTCAAAGTCCATAGTCCAGCTCTGCCGTTGCCTAACTGTGTGACTTTGGGCAAGTTACTTAACCTCGAATAGCTCCTCTCTTAGCCTGAGATAGTAATATTACTTATCACTCCTTCAGCAGTGACTAGCAAAGTATGTGCTCAATAAATAATAGCTGTTGTTATTAACACAACCCTACCATTTACAGAGGAGGAAACTAGGTCAAAGAGGCCCAAGATCACATGATTGGTGCATTATTGAACTAGGACTAGATGCCAATGCTCTTTCTCATACCCCTCGCTGCCTTTCACAACTCTGTTCTGAAATTCTATAAATCCTCAGAGATGCCTCAGCATTGTGTTTATTTGTGTCTTGGAAAACATGGGCAAAAATATAGATATCAGGTTCAGCATATGTTTTTATTTTGTGCACTCATTAATTCTGGAGATGCAGTGGTATAGACCTATAGATGGATGTATACGGAGGAGGAGAGGAGGAGAAGGAACAAATGCAACTAAGTTGTAATTTCTCTGTATCCTACGGATGTGCCACCACTGGCTAGCCTCTACCTTCAGGAATTCTCATATATTAATGAGCTGGGTTTATAAAATATTAAAAATCATCATAATTGTGAATTTATTCTGTAAACGATTGTATCTGGGCTTTCTGTTATAAACAACAGAACCGACTCAGTCTAGCTAGTTTTAACAGAAAAGGACCAATCATTCTCAGAGGCTAAAGCTTCTTGGAGCAGTACCCAAAGCCATGAGACTGTCCACTGTGCCTTTGGGAACAATGAGGACAGACAGTACCACCCACCTTCACCTCTGACACCGCTGAGAGCTCTGTGCCTCTCGGCCAGACTCTTCATGATGCTCTTTTGAGTCAAAGGCATTCCATGAGTGCTGCTAATGGCAGAACCTAGGGCACATACTGGGTGTCTGAGATGTGAAAGAGACTGGAGAGGTGACATTTACAGCTTCTAGCTTGCAGACCTGGGATTTACAATGTGGGAAATTACCAACATTTAGAGTGTTCAAAAGATTCTGAGAGGCCACAGATTTACAAAATGCCCACTATGATCCTCATGCAAGTTTTCTCTGGAATAATGTCCCATTCACATGCCCCCAAATATATTTACTATAAGATGTATGAAGTCAGATGATTCACCTTTTAACATGGAATAAAATGAATATTTCTGAGGAGTTAAATAGTTAAAATTTTTTCTTTTTGTTCTTTCCCTCCAACACTCCCTCTTTATCCCCTACTTTCCTTCCTATTCTCCCTCCTTTTTCTCTTGTCTTTTTTCTGTATCTGTGATTTCTCTAAATAATTATCAATAACCTGTATAAGTGACAATTGTCATTAAATTTTAAGAAAATATTGAGTGAATTTACCAAGTTTTTTCATACTGTTAATGTTTTAAGTATTCAGATCTACATTTCACTAAGATCTCTCTCCTGAGATCCACACCTATACATTGAACTGCCTCCCAGAATCTCCCTTTGGAAGTCTCACAATTACTCAATCTTCAGTAAGCCCCAAACTAAACTCAATATTATCTTACACAGATCTTCTTCTGCTGTATTTTCTAAGTGAATGGTGCCACCTACCCAATTGTCCATGACTTTAGAAACTTTGGAATCATCTTCCACTCCTCCCTTTTTCCAAGCTGTAATAGCCCAGCAATCCTGTGTACTATGCCCCTCTAAAATCCATCCAGTTATTTCCACCCCTTCTGCTGCTATCTTATTCAGGGTCTCAGCTCTTTTCACACAGACCTTGGAAGTGATGCTTCCAGGCTAACATCCTGACTTTCATCTTGCCCTACCCACTACAGCAAGCATATGTTATCAGAATTATCTTTTTAAAAATGTTGATCTGATTATGTTATTTACCTTCCATTAGACTATCTCAAACAACTTCCTTAGCCTTCAGGTCAGTATAAAGCTTAAGCTACACCTTGACAATCAAAGTCCTTCATGATGTATTTACTGTCCCCTTCTCTTGCCAAGGGGTAGGGCTTGCCCTGAGTTGTATATTGGAGTCCAAGGGTCCAACTGGGGCAGGGCACTCTACCTATCTAAGGATGGCATATATGCACACTTTGGGTCAAGGATAGTTTTGCAGCATTCCAGGGTACCTTCCTCAAGTTTTTGAAGGGTTGCATTTAGCAAGTGAGCGATATGTATTTGTTTAGTATCTGAGACCATACAAGATTGAACATTTGTACTTATGAGATTAAGCTTAATCAGCAGGGATTTTGGTTAGTCTTAAGAGAGATAAGTGTTTTCCTGTTAGTTTGATTAATCCTGAAAGCAAGTTGTCAAATCTCTAGAAGTGTTCAAAAACATAATCTTATTTTGAGTAACTACACATTAATCTAATACCAGGAGACATGCAGTTGTAGGAAAGAATTTTTTTTAAAACAAAACATTGTATTAACAAAGATTTAGTATACACAAAAATATTATATCTTATCACAAGAAACCATGGTCCACTCAACATACTAAGGGGATAAGACACAAGCTTAAAGTTTTATGGGGAACCTCATCCCCCCTGTCCTGCTGGAGTAGCTCTGTATTCATCCACTTGACCTCATTTGGAAATAATTCAAGGTTCATCTTTTAGGTTGTTTGTTGGTGTGAGTTCAGGGCCAAATGGCCCTCTGCAACAACCCCTCCCTCCAGTTTCTGGTTATGACTTTTATTTTAAAAGAATACTCTTTGTTCAAATAATCAGTACAAATTAACAATGCTAAAATAAATAGCTACACAGTTTCAGGCAATGCTTTCCAGAAGAGTCTCTAAATGTTCACTGATTCATCAAGGGTAGGTTCCCACATCCTCTTTTGAGGGGCTTTAACTTGCTGCAGAAGACCTTGGCAAAGTGATATGTGATGGTTCCCTGCTCTGCCCCTGAGTGTTGGGCTGCGAAAAAGGGCCAGGATCAGGCAAGAGAAACACGGATTTTAGAGCTGAGCCCCAGCAGAAACTTATTTAGAGTTTGTGTCAGTACTCAATATGGGTGTCTACAGGGCATTCACTGTTCCCTAGGGAAGGGTTATATCACCTCAGCACTGAGACATGAATGGGGTTTCAGTCAGGCCAGTGGTCACTGTCACAAAACAGCTTTGCCCACTGTGCCAATCATACTGTCATTCTTGTTGACCTAAAACAAATAGACTGCCAGTTATTTCTCCAGCAGAAAAGAAGTGAGTTTATTCAGGATCAGCAGAGAATTGCAGTTTGGGTTCTACAACCATGATGAGCCATGGGCAAGTCCTTGCATGGCAAGGGAAGGAGAACTCTTTTACAAAGGGGTAAAGAAAGTTGGGAGGGCTATAGTAAACAAAGAGTCCATGGCTTTTCATTGGTTGAGTCCTTGCCCGGAAACCAGTCTTTCTTCTTCCTCTTGGGCTCTGCTATCATTCAGGGTGTGAGAGCTCCCCCTTCTGGGTTCCCAACTCAATTTTTTTGAGGTTTCTGTTCATTAATTTTTTAGTTGTAATAATTGTTATCATTGGATCAATACCTTCTAATGTATATCACTCTTTACAATTTACAGCATACTTTCACTTGCATACTCTCAGATTGTTCTCCCAACCATCCTATGATGTGGGCATTATTATACTCCATGTGTCAAATGAGGGGACTGAGGTTTAGAGAGATTATCTCACAGCTAAGTCATTGGCATAGCTGGGATTTGAATTGAGAGTCCACGTTCTTCTTTTTTTTTTTTTTTTGGCTGTGTCACGCAGCTTGTGGGATCTTAGTCCCCTGACCAGGGATTGAACCCACGCCTTCGGCAGTGAAAGCGGGGAGTCCTAACCACGTGCGAGAGTCCATGTTCTTAACTGCTCCACTGCAACCATCTCAGCCAGAGCCTCTCCATCCCCAAAGCTGGTGCCAACCAGACTCTATTTGTTGAAATAGTCTGCTTTAGTGACTCAGCAGTCAGTGCAGTGGAGTGAAACAAGCATGGCTGTGCAGTCAGACCCAGGTTCAAATCCCAGCCATCTATCTGAGTAGCCTTGGGCAAATGACCATGTCATTCTCAGCCCCAGCTTCCCATTGCAAAATGAGGCTATTGAAAGTATGCCTCAGGGAATTGTCATGGGTGATGGATGAGGGTGGGCAGGGCAGGAAGGGCAGAATTTGCTATTTCTTTTACCTTTATTGTACCTGTGGCTATGTTGTATGTTGAATGTCACAGATATGATCTGGTCCCTAACTTCAAAGAGGGGAGGGCCATATGTAAAGTGGGAAATGATTCAGAGAATTCAGAATAGGAATTAATTCTGCCAAGGGAGGCTTCGGCCAGAAGAGAGTATGCAAATAAGGCTTTGAGAGAGATGAGGCCATGGGCTGGGTACACTCACATCTGCACAGGATATGTGGTTGACAAGGAATCTCATACCTGTTATCCAGTTGATCTCCACAGTAATGCTGGGCTGAGAAGGGTCTTTAGCAGATTACACCTTTGCAACTGGGGAAACTGAAGCAGACTATATTCAGTCAAGGTCACAAGTCAGCAGGGAGCTTCCTGCCTGTCTTCTGACTCTAGACCAGTGCCCAATGCCTCTGTTCCTCTCATAATAAAGTGACCCCAGGGTACCCGACTATCCCTGAACAGCTTGACATAGCTTGTGTGCCTTTCTCTGGTCTCTGGCTGAAGAGACCTGGGTCATTCACATCTCCCTGGATTCCCACAGGGGACAGGCCCCACTTACTTCGGAAGGGGAAGGTGCCCAATTTGTGCAGATTCTCCTTCAGTTTCCCGTAGTCCGCCTCTGCAGTGTCAGTGGAAGGGGTGGTCATGGAAGTAGATGCTTGTGATGCCCACCTTCCTCCCCTCCCTGAGGCCCAGCCGCCCAGGTTCCTAGACAAGTTCAGGGGCCCAGCATCTCTGCAGGAAGGAGAGGCCCATTTGGTCTCTGCCCCAAGGGAGGCTGAGTTTGGGTTCCTTCCTACCCCTATTAATGATAAATGTGTCTAATTAAAAATTTGCTACCCCCTGACTTGTCAGCCCTGGGGCAGGCCTAGGCTGGGTGGACTTAGAACGTCCACATGGACTTAGAAAGAGTGGAAAGGATAACGTTTTAAAACAACAAAAGTAAAAGAGTTAGCATAAAAGATAATTTTTAAAAACTAGGGAGATGCAGTTATTAAGTAGATGATCAAAGAATTTATAAAATTAATGAGACCTTCATTTAATAGAAATAGACCATTATATACAATAAAAAACTCATTATATATATGTTTTTCAGACTAGCCTGAGAAGTAAGTTTCTTCTTACTTCCTTACTAGGACTAGAAAGAACACAATTTCCTTTGTTGGATGCTGAGATCTCTACCACTGATTATAGAATTGATCTTGTAATTCAATTCGTTAAAGCTCTATTTATAAAGTAATTAGTAATGAGTTAGTTAGTCATAAGTATTGCAAAAGCTGAATGATTCATTTTACCTAAGGAAAGGAAAAATAACTTTAGGCCAGTGAGTCTAGAAGAGCTTACTTATGCTCCATGTTTTTTCCCAATGATAAGAGTTTCTTGCCAAATATACATTTCTGTGGATTATGATCACCTATTGAACTAATACTGTATTTTAATGATTCCTTATTTTTTCCCACATAAGTTACTTTTTTGTGTGATAGTTTTTGTATTTTTCTTATAAAAGTACATTTTTAGAGCCTTAAAGTGCCTTTTGGAATATGATTAGCCTGTATTTGCATTCTCATATGACTGGTAGCTCTTGGAGCTAGAAGAAATCTTCAAGATACTAGGTCCAAATTATTATTTTACAGATGAAGAAACTAAGAGTCAAGAATGATGAGTAATTTTCCCTAGGTCATATAGATAGCCCGTGATAGAACCAAGTCAATAACTCCCAGCCAGCTTTCTTTCTATTAGGATAGGCTGTTTGAGGTAAATAAATTATAAAGGATTGTTTTATAAATAGAATTTTAAAATTGGATAAACAGATGTAAATAATGTAACTTTCAATGAAAGTCCAGGTTTATCTGGTATAAGATGGTTCCAGTACCAATTTTCTTTGGCATCTTTGTGACTTTTTGTTTCTAAGTTATTTTAAAAACATTATAATGAATGAAGAAAATTGAAAATTTCAAAGTAATAAAAAGAAAATAAAATTATTCAAAGTTCTATTATACAAACACAAATGCATTTGAGGTTTGGGTGTATTTCCCTCCATTTATTGTATTTGTATTGTTTTAAACATAATTGTTACCATAATATATATTCATTCACTTATAACTAAGCAGTTGTTTGTGGTGGTGGTATCCTGTTTTTTAAATTATTTTAAGGAGAAGGTGTTCTATTTACATTTAGATATTTATTTTACTGTGTAGAAGAAACTTATATGTATTTACTTTAAAATAAATATTTTTCTACAAGAAACCATTTACATAGTTTCCAAGGTGTTTTCAAAAAAAATGTAGATAACTAATCTTTACTAAAGAATGTTTTCTAAAGATTCATAGCATCATTTATAAAAGGAAACAGGATACTGTCTATTTACCTACGTTTCCCAACATCTGTATGATGTATTCTAACTTTATAATTTTTTGGAGGAAAAGCAGGACCCTGGAAATTATTTTACATTCCTTGACTCTTGGAAGGTTAAACATTTTCCTATGTGTCTCTTTACTACCTGTGTTTTCTGCTACATGAATATAAACATTGTTAAAATGTACTTATTTTTATCAATGGAGTTTTATATTGATAAAAATTTTAAAATAACAGAAATTTTAAATGTTTAAACAAATGTATCAAAAGTCTACCATATTTTTTACTATGTGTAGCAAATTATCATACCTGAGTTACAAACTCGAGGGAAAAAAAATCCTAAAACAGAGTTGACATGATACAATGCTGCAATAGTTGAATCACTTTTCAGGAGTCTTGAAATTACAACTTGCTGAATTAATTGTAAAACTCCCCCTTTAATGACACACATGCACAAGCAAAAAATAAAATCCTGCACATTTTAACAATTTTTTCCCTTACCTTTTAATTATTGGTTTCAAGAGTTTGTTTATTTGTTTGTTTGTTTGTTTGTAAGGGTGGGGGCACTGATATTAGTATGATGGTGGCATAGATATCCCTCATTTCTGTCTTCCCTCCCACCCCAGCAACAAAAAAGTCAGCATCCATCCACGGACAGAAGTGCCTTTGAGGGGGCTGTGGGTCCCCGCATCATATGTCAAGGGACCCAGGAGGAGTCTTGCCAACCTCTGTGTCAGGTAATAGGCAGACAAACCTTGACTCCAACTGTGGACCTTGCAGTGACCCATAAACCATTTCCAGCTTTTCTCAGTCAAGATCTGGGAGTCCCTAGAGAACACTGACTTGGACAATCACTCACAAACCAAAGAGCCTTTGTGGAAGTCCATGTTTGCAGAGAAGTTCCCACACTCCATTGGAGAAAAAAAAAATTTGAGACACATTGAACTGAGCATTTAGTAAAGACTAGAGGAAATGAGAAGACAGCAACACAAAAATTCCAAGGAACATGAAAAATCAAGGACACATGATACCACCAAAAAAATCACAATAATCTTCTGGTAACTGAACAGAAAGACATGGAGATCTCTGACTTACTGGACAAAGAATGCAAAATAACTATTTTAAGGAAACTCAGTGAGCTACAAGAAAACACAGAAAGACAATTCAGCAAAATCAGGAAAACAATACATGAACAAAATGAATTTAACAAAAAGATAGAAATCATCAGAAAGAACCAAACAAATTCTGGAGCTGAAGAATACAATGAATGAAATTAAACATGCAATAGAGAACATAAGATCAGACTTGATCAAACAGAAGAAAGAATCAGTGACATTGAAGACAGGAACTTTGAAATTTTCCAGTCAGAAAAGAACAGAGAAAAAAGAATGGAAAAGAGGAAAGAAAGCCTATGTGAGTTATGAGATACCATCAAAAGGATCAGTTTGTGATCATTGCTGTTACAGAAGGAGAAGAGAGGGAGAAGGGGGTAGAAAACTTAATTAGAGAAATAATGCTGAGAAGTTCTCAAATTTGGGGAGAGATTTGGATATCCAAGTTCATGAAGCTCATAGGTGACTAAACAAAATCAAAGAAACTCTTCCAAGACACATTAGAATAAAAGTGTCAAAAATCAAAGACAAAGAAAATCTTAAAAGCAGAGAGGAAAAAGGGAAACCCTCAAAAAGCTATTAGTAGACTTTTCAGCAGGAATCTTACCAGCCAGAAGAGAGTAAAATGATATATTAAAAGTGCAGAAAGAAAACTGCCAACCAAGAGTACTTTACCTGGCAAAGCTGTCCTTCAGAAATGGAGAGATGAATATTTTCCTAGACAAACAAAAGCTGAGGGAATTCATCACTACTAGACCTTCCTTACAAGAAATGCTGAAAGGAGGTCTTCATGCTGAAATGAAAGGATGATAATTAGTAACATGAAAACATATAAAGATATACAACATACTGCTAAAGGTAAGTATGTAGTCAAATTCAGAAAACTCTAATACTGTAATATGGTGGAGTGTTAAACACTTAACTCTAGTATAGAGGTTAAAAGAGAAGAGTATTAAAAATAACTATAGCTACAATAATTTGTTAATAAGTACACAATATTAAAAAAAGGTAAATTGTAACAGCAAAAACATAAAAGGGGAGGAGTAAAGGGTAGAGTTTTTGTATGCAATCAAAGTTAAGTTGTTACCTGCATAAAATAGACTGTTATGTTTATATTTTATGTAAGCCTCATGGTAACCATGCAGCAAAAACCTAAAGTGGATTCACAAAAGATAAGGAGAAGAGAATAAAAGCATACCAATACAGAAAATCATTAATTCACAAAGGAAGGCAGCAAGAGCGGAAGAAAGGAACAAGGCAATTGCAAAACATCCAGGAAACAATTGATAAGATGGCATATGTAAGTTCTTACCTATTAATGATCTCTTTTTCACAGTCAGCCTGTCAGATCTAAATATTAGACTTTACCAGCTATAACATTTATTGAACTTCAACTATGTGCCTAGAACTGAGAAGAGACCTGGATATAGGGCTTAGAGCAGGCACCGGAGTAGGTAATAACTTTAATTTTGCATTCAAATTTTTAAAAAGAATAACTTTCTGGGAATATGCTACAGAACTAACAAAAGTAAATGCCCAATAGATCTAACCAATCGTTTATTTTTCCAAGATGAGTATTTAAAAACCATGAGGCAGTAGAGAAACCTAACTGTGTACATAGCTCACTCGATTTACTTTTAACATATCTAGTTGCTAAAATTAAAATGTCATCTTGACTACTTTGCCAGTAGACATTTTTAATAGCTAATTATTACAAAGCATATTTTTATCAATATAAATCATTTATTCCTGAGAAGTATACACTGATTATGCTATCATTGATTTACATAAATGCAATTAAATCACTGAAATGAATTATGATTGTAAATCACTAACTTAGGTCCCACCAGTAGTTCAGTTAAAAACAGACTTGTTTATATGATTCATAAAATCAACAGAAGTTGCTCCTTGAAAGTGTCATGCTCTTGCACCCAAACCTTTGATTACACGATATGCTTGCATATGCCTTTCTGCCCTTGTCTGTGTACTTCTACTCAGATATTCTTTCTACACCTCTCCTATAGCACTTAGCAAGTTTTCTTCTGTTTATTTTCCTGTTTATTTATTTTCTTTCCTACTAGACTGAGAATTCCTTCCCTGCAGGGATATTGTCCCATTCCCAAGAATGAAACAGTGTTCAATACTTAGTAGGTCATCGGTAAATGTCTACAGATTTTGTAAATAAATGACATCTATGTCCAAAGATAATAAGGGAATTGTAACATATTGTGATATTATATACGTTTAAATATTATCAATTCCTTTCTACATAGTTTCATGCATAGACCATGAAAAGATATCTGGTTCTTGAATGCACACATAAAATGGAAGGAGCTACTTTATATCAAGAACTATGAAATCATGAGAAGGGTTTAAAGGAATATAAGCCTTAAATGTGTTACCCACAGTTGTTTGCATCAATCTGAAAATCTGAAAAAAAAATGGAAAATGGAGAAAAGATACTTAACCAGAACCCTACTAAAAGGCTAGCTTTTAAGCAGGCAAATATTCAATAATCTTTCCGAAACAAGATTCTGAAATAAGAAAATCATGTTAGTATTTCAGAAATATTGAAAATTACTTTAAAACAGGTTTCTTCAGGATACAAATATCCAATAACATAACTTTCTGTCTAACTCATCCCCTTTACCCAGAGGTAGGTCATTTAAGTTGGCTTTGTGAGAAAGGTAAGAGTCTTAACTGCTAACTGATCAGGTAGCAGTTACAGAAGGTGCTTCTACGACAAGCTTCAAGGTCCAAATGTATTACATGCTTAACATTGTAAGATATTGTCACTCCGAGGAAGTGACATTTAAACAGATACCTAAATAATAAGAATGGGCCAACTAGGATGAAAAGTAGAGGGCAGAGAGTGCCAGGTAGAGGAAATGGCACAGAATGACACAAATAAAGACCCAGAGGCAGAAGAGCCTTCGTAGAACTGACTTACTGAAAAGAAGCCAGTGTGGCTGCAGCATAGAGGACAGGTGAGGAGGGTACTAGGTGAGCTACAGAGTAGGCAGAAGCGGACCAGCCAAGGTTGGTAGGCTTGGGAAGAACTTTGGAATTTATTTGAAGATTATATTCAAATTCACAGGTGATTGACTGGAGCCCTGATTTCCAACTCACCACTTTCCATCAGACACACCCCAGGACCAACAACCATGCCCAGTCATCTACCTGGGTCACACCTTTTCCGGTGGATAGATCCACCAAGGACACCTTAATAACAATCAGTTCCTTGGAGAGCACAGAAGTTTTTAGAAAATGGAATGTGCCTGACTTTAAACGAGAAATACCTTTGGTCAAAGATCCCAACTTGTATCTTATTGCTGAGTACCTTTCTCCTTTGGCAGTACCTGAGCTAATGCTGACCAGATGCTGGTTTTAAAAAATGGTCTCACATGTTTTCTACTGACCTTATTTACCTTCTGATTTGTAAATTTCGATCTTATTTTAGAAGATGTGTGTGTGTGTGTGTGTATGTGCATGTGAACGCGCATGCACGGTGTAGATTCTTTGAGCAGTGCCACGGCCATGTTTCTGCAAACAGCCATCACCACTGGCCATGATCCTCCCCACATATACTCTTCTTCTATCAGCCTGAAATCTGAACAAGACAGTTTTGAGTTAGAAAGCAAAGGAAGTATTACTTCCAAGAGGCCGTCAGTCAATCATAAGGGAAGTTCCTATACATCCCCTACCCTCACCCCACCCCTATTCCCATCAGTCTGAATTAGTTATTAGATTAGGTGTCAGTCCAAAGACAAAAGACTGAGCTTCAGAAGATGAGCAAGGGGAACATCACCTGTATAGGAACTGCCCAAACTGTCTCAGGAGGCCTGGGAACCACGCGCACAGCCACTGTAGGGGAAGGGGCAGGATGCCCAGCTAATGTGCTTCCATTACTCATGTGACTCGGGTACTGTACTGGATTGAATAGTGCCACACACCCTTCCCGAATTCTCTTCCTTCCCAGTACCTCAGCATATGACCTCATTTAGAAATAAGGTTGTTGCAGATGTAATTAGTTAAGATGAGGTCACACTGAGATAGAAAGGACCCTTAATCCAATATGACCGATGTCCTTATAAGAAGATGAGACACAAAGACCTGTACACAGGGGGACAGTCATGTGAAGACAAGAGGCAGAGATTGGATGCATCTACAATCCAAGGAACGCTGAGGATTGCCAGCAACCACAGAAGGTAGCATGAGCGAGGCAAGGAAGTATTGTCTCCTAGAGCCTTCAGAGAGAGCATGGATGGCAGACACCTTGATTTTAGACTTCTAGACTCCATAACTGTGTGACTATAACTTTCTGTTGTTTTAAGCCACTCAGTTTGTGCTACTTTATTACAACAGCAATAGGAAGCTAACACATTACTGAGGGCAAGATCCAGGAAACTGGGAGATTGGACGTCGCTGTGGTCGCTGAGTTGTGTGTTTATGATGGGAAGAGGAGGCAATATGATGCTCCTGATCAAGGAGCGTCATGGCTGTTTTTGTGAAGTTGCCATAGGCTGGTCCATGCTGGATTCTTGTGTGTGTGTGAAGTCATAGATCTTTGGATGATACCGTAATAGGATGGTTGCAAGAAAAAAGAAAAACTTCCTTTTGTTCTTTGAACACAAGCCGAGGTTTTCTGTCTTAAGTGAGTATAATGTCACAATTGGCAAGATCAAGGATGAGCTTCAAACCATAATCAGTAGAGGGATTATGAAAATTAGGCACATACATTATAAATACAGTAATTCACAAACTAATTTTCTTCAACATACCATGTAGTAGCTTTGACCTTAATCAAAGGTCACAGCACTGAACTCATCATCTTACCCTCAAACCTGCTTTGCATTCAGTATTTCTTATGTCAGTTGATGACATTACTGAAACCAGAAACTTTGAAGTCATTATTGACTCCATCCTCTCTCTCCCCTTTCAAGAATCCAGTTAGGAAACTCCATAAATTTAACTTCTGAATGATTTTCTCTCACTTTCACTATCCATCGTTACTCAGTTGTCTAGATCAGACAGTCCCCTTTCTGACCACTTCTTCTTGGCCTCTGTTGTCAACTTGTCCTCTTCCTTCTCCTAATCAGTAAATGCCAAGGCCCTCAGGCCTGGCTTTCTTCCTCGCACTTCCCAAGCTCTTAGCTTCTCTCTCTTCCACTGTCAGGGCTTCAGTTATAGGATGAAGACTCCCACACTTACATCTCTAGCTTGGACCTCTCCCATGAGCTCCTGACTTGTATGTCTAGGAGTCTACTCAATATCTCTTCTTGGATGTTCCATAGAAACCTTAAACCCAAATACTCCCCAGTGAATTTGTCATTTTCCCTCAAATCTTTTACTCTTCCACCATTCTTTATCCAGTTGCTTCAACAAGAAATCTGGGAAATCACCTTTTCCCTCCCTCTCCAAGTCCTTTTGATTCTACCTCTTAGATCTCTTCGGACTCTTCAACCCCATTACCAACACTTCATACAAGTCTGAACTACAATAGCATCCTCTTTCTCGGACACCTTGGAAGTGACACACTGCCAGCAGCTTCCCCTGCTCTCCTCCAGGCCGCATACCCTCTCCATTGTCACTAGATCTAACGTAAATCATCCAGTGCCTCCCCACTGCCTAGGGGATAATGTTCAGACTCCTTGGCACAACCCACCAGGCCCTGCATCGCATGACCTCTGCCTAACTCTTCAGGTTAATCTCTCCACCTTCCTGCATTTGATGCCCGAGAAGTACCTGAACTGCTTGCAGCTCATACCACATTTCAGGACTTTTGTGTGTGCTCTCCTCTCTGCTTGGGATGATCTTACCTAATATCCACCTGCACACTCCTGTCCAACCTGCCCAATCTGCTCCGTCATCACCTTTCTTGTAGGTCTTCTTACTCCTCACTCTTCTAGAACAGATCTACTCATGATTTCCTCCTCTCTATAGCTCTGGAATTTGTATATTTCAAATAATAAAAAGTTTATCTGACTTTCTCTCTGACTAGAGTGGACATTGTTTTGTGGGAAAGGGACCATTTTTATCATGACAGCACCTACCACAGTGCTTTGTAGACAGCAGGACTCAGTAAGTGTTTGCTGAACTAAAGTTCTGCTTGTCCTTAGATGAAGAAGCCCACTTCACATGGCGTAGTATATGGCATTTTGGGTAAATTATTTCAAGTAATAAAAGTAAAAATTCTGTTAAGCAATGATATTACTATGTCATATAATTAGGAGATCTTAATAAAAACTAATTTAAGATATTCTATATAAATAGAAACGTCAATTGCCTAAACATCAAATCACACATTATTTCCTTAGAAGCAGAGCATTTTATTGACTCTTCTCCTTTTATCACCCTTCACAATCTGTGAGTATGTCCTGTCTCCCCTTTCTCTAAAATGTATTCTAAATCTGCCCCTTCTCTCTGTCCCACCGTTAACACTGCCCCTCCAGGCCACCATCATCTCTGATCTGGATGACTGAAAAAGCCTCCTGTTCTCTACACTGCAGCTGGAGTGCTTCTTTTCAAATACAGATCAAATTCTCTTGCTCCTCTGCTGCAAAGTCTTCAATGGCTTCCCATGCCACCTCCTTATCATGACCCACACAGTCCTAGACGATCCACCCTTTTGCATCCGTGCTACCTCTCTGACTGTGCCTGCTCTACCGCCCCTTGCACATGACCCCTACCTCTCCAGCACTCTCTCTGTTCCCTGACCTGGTAACACCTCAGGGCCTCTACACTTGTTCCCCACCCTCTAGATTCCTGCATGGCTGTCTCCTTAGTCATTCATCTGTCAGCTCAAATGGCATCTCCTTAAAGAAGTCCCCTTCATCACCCAGTTTAAAGCAGCAACCAGCCACAAGGTATCACACTACCCTGTTCTATTTTCTTCCCAGTCCTAACCACTTGGCAGCAGGGTTGAGCAGTAAAGCACATGAGCACAAGGGCCAGACTCCATGGGCTCAAATCCCAGCTATACTTCCCACTACCTAGGTGACTTGGGGCAAGCACTTCATCTTTCAGTGCCTCTGTTTTCAGAATAAGAAGAGCACATACTTCATAGGAATTGTTGTGAAGACTAAATGAGTTAATACATTCAAAGTGTTAACCACAGAACCTGGCTTGTGGTTAGCGTTCCATGCCTGTTAATTGTTATCATTTATCTATTGTTTGGCTCTCCTTTCTCTACTTTCCTTACTCTCACCCCACAACTATCATCACTACCAAGCACGCAAAATCAAAAAGAGCAGAGACCTTACTGCCTTGCCCCCACTCCTTTATTTCCTAGTGTGGACCAGGTATATTTGTGGAATGAATGAAGTATTAGAAACAAGTGATGAAGGTGTTTAAATTTATCTCAGATTGGTTTCATTTTATAAAGACTCTCAGATCTACAGAAGAAGCACTGAGAATCATAGTGGTTTCTTTGTTTTTTCTTGGTTTCTATTTCTTAGTGCACTGCTGAAGGGAAGCCTCACAGCATTGAGAGGCAGGAGAAATGAATATTGGTTCTATCACTTACAAACTAGAAGACTATGAACAAGCTGCTCTGGGCCTCAAATGACTCATCTATAAACCAAGCTTGTAACTACTGGCTGAAGATGGAAGGATGGGTCAGGTGTGGGGTTGTTGTTGTTTGTTTGTTTTGTCATCAGCTCTAAGATCTATGATTTTATGAATATAATCAAAATCCAGGAAGAAAATATTAAAGTCTACAAGGTAAAACTTTGAATTATTTTACAGATTACCTGAAAGAAAATTATGTGAATCAATCCAGTTGTCAATTTGGTTGGTAGCTCTGGGATTGTTTGTAATCACCCGTAGAGATTAGCTTTTAACTTTATGCACATACATTCACTCACAAACTTATATATCTCTTTCTGTTTAGACTTATATGCTTAACTAGTAACTACAAAGAAAGATAAAATGATGATCTCAAACTTGAATGCTTGAAACATCATTGAAGTTTACCCTTCATATAAATGTCTTATTCCAAACTTTGAATAGGAAGACAACTTTTCCCAAGAATATCATTTTCAGTCCCAAATTTATGATTATTTCATTACTTTGGATTAGGTTAAATTTAAATTACTATACTAAGTTGCAAAAGTATATGTACCAGGTGTTTTAAGGCCTCGATCAATAAGTTTGGAGTTATTCTCTAACCACCTCCTTAAAACAGTTCTTCCAGTTTTTTCCTTCTGGATCTCTGGTTGTAATTCTGCTGGTGAAGTCCCCCCCCCCCCTTTATCTCTCTCATTCTATATCCCCTCCCCTCCCCTCATCTTTAATAGGAAATATGGATTCAAATGCTTTTTCTGTTACCACTGACCCACTTGAAAGAATTTTTTTCACGTGGTGTTTCCCTATTTATTTATATTAGTATAGACTCCTAGATATTTATTTTATTCAATGGTTTGTAATCCATTATTATTTATTTTGATGCTAAAATTATCCCAGCTTTAGCCATGAGGAGACCCTTCAAGCTGCCACCTGTGTCCTTTTGACCAGTTCCCATCATTTTTTAGCACTTCTATCTTACAGAACAACAGGTTCATCCTGTACTTTACCTGTCCCAGCCCTATAATCAGGCTTTTCTCCACGGTGCCATGGCAAAGAGTCATGGTTCCTTTTATTGGAGAATGAGATCTGGAAACCAAGATTTGGGTGCTAGATGTACTACTGGCTTAGCATTGCTTGAGCTATAAGAATTTGTTACCTTCTCTCACCACATAACAGCTAGAATTTACATTCCATTGCAAATCTGGCTGAAGACAGTGGATTTTTATCATTATCATTTTATTATCTTTCTCACATAGGACTCCATTTTGAGTCAGACTGGCCCACGTGCTTTGGACAGACAGAAACTCATCACACCGAAACTATTCCGGGCATGTTTCCGTTTGGGAACCTTCAGGAGGGAGCCCTTGGTCACAAGGGTGCAATACACACCTGTGTCCTCCGGAGTCCGCTGTTCTGCGCCCAGCACAGCCCCAGAGCTTTCTCAAACCTGGAGTGTCTGCAACACTTTGCAAGGACACAGTGGAGGGGGCACGTCAGCGCTCCGACTTCCTCCCGACGCCGCCTCTGATTGGCTCCTGGACATGTAAGAAACCGGTGAATGAGCGGCTGGCCCTTGCAGAAACTTGCCTGAGGTCTTTGGTGGCATTGCCCTTTCCTCCTCGTCAACCCGGCAGGCCAGCCGATGCGGGGGAGGATGAGGTCGTCGTGTGTCCTGCTTACCGCCCTGGTGGCGCTGGCCGCCTATTACATCTACATCCCCCTGCCAAGCTCCGTGTCCGACCCCTGGAAGCTGATGCTGCTGGACGCCACTTTCCGGAGCGCACAGCAAGTGGTGAGACGTAGCCCAGCGCTGATTCTCTCTCCCTTCTCTTAAGCAATGTTTAAAGGGGGAAACAGAATTTCCGGACCTTGTCCCACGAGAATACAAATTCTTCTAACGCAGTGAGGCGATCGCTTTTTAAGGTGGTTCAGGCTGACATTTTCAGGGTGTCGCATTCGCCTCCTTGCTAGCAGCGGGTTAGGTCTATGTGCGTCTCGTAGTCTGTGTTGGTAATGGAGAAGGTGAAGTTCTTGAATAGAATTTGACGATTGTTTAATCCTTCTTCTTTCCTAAATGCCCCCCTCTTTCTTGGTTTGCAGCGCCAGAAACGGATCTTCCAGCCTTTTATAAACCACCCCTCCTCCATTTTTGTTCTCCTATAGAGGGCGGCAGAGAGTGAGTTAAATGTTTTAGGAAGGCTCTGGGGAAAACGGGTTCTGGTTCCTGGGAGTGCAGCCACCTTAAAAGCAGACTCGGGCGCGGGTGACCTCCCAATGTCCCCGACAGTGGAGCCCCCCATTCCCGGGGGCAGCAGGCTGGGCTCCTCCAAGTACTTGGGGAACAGCACAGATCTCGCATTTCATGCGTGGCACTCATCACCTCAGCCTAAGAAAAGCGGCCAGGAGACCTGGCTGGCTGGAGAGGCAGTGGCAGCCGGTGTTTGCATGATGCATTTCTTTCCTGCCTGCCCTGCAGAATTTAGTTTGTCTTTAACTGTCGAGGAGATAACCTTTGCCTGAGCCAGGATACCCTGGCTTACCCGGGCAGGGTGACGGTTCTCTCTACTGTGTCATGGGTGTGTATTTCTTTAACCCCGTAGACAGGAAAATGTAACTTTCTGGTTTATTCTATGTAAGAGGCATTATTTTTAGTGCCAGACAATCTAAAATCTAAACTACAATCTGTAGTCAAGGCTGAGCCCTATGACTGAACATTATTTCTAAGCATCCTGCTCTATCTAAACTCCTAACCCTCCTCCAAAACCGAGTCTCCTCCCTTCCCCCAACCTTGGGCTTTAATCTCGGGTTATTTTGGTAAACTCCTTTCAAGAATGACAACTAGAGAGAAAAAAAAAAAAAAACACGTGATTTTCCTAGAGGGTCGATGTTCCTTTTCCCTGTCCGTACTAATTGTGTGTAGGATTACATAGTCTCTGAAGCTTTGTCCTATCAAAAAGTCCCTTAACTAGGGTATTGTAGCACATTCCTAGGACTTTGCTTTTCTCGAATCCAGCATCGTTCTCCACCCCTAAGTCCCCTATTGTCTCTTAGGTAGGGCCCATTGAGGCTATAGAGCCTCTTCCTGACCTCTTGCTTACTACAGTGTTGACGTGGTGAAAGAATTACCATCTCCTTCTCTAGCATTGGCTCCAAGAAAGGCAATTTTCGTACAGGAAGCCCTACAATCACTCTCTTCCTCCAGAAATTATGTAGCTGGGGAGTAAAACCCTTTAAAGATTCTAGGGTACAATGGTATTTACCTGGGTGGCTTAAATGGCCCTCTACAATAAAAAGAATAATGACTAATAATAATAAGAAGAAAAACAGAAAAAAAAAAAAAAGAGTCAAACTACTATGTTGGCCACAGAAATTATTCTTCCTTTTCTGGTCACCAAGGAAATCTTCCCTATCATAAGTGATTTGGGAAAAGCCAGGTTTGGAAAAAAGCTTTTCTTCCCCATCGAAGCAGCCAACCCATTAAGGCCTTTGGATCTTACAGTCCTCTGCAGGGTATGCTCTCAGCTGGTGTTTGGGAATGATAATGTTTGTAATGCCGGGTCACAGAGATAGATAAGGTAACAGAGTGTCCTTACTTGACACTGTGGCCGGAGGTGGGTTAGCACAGAAGTGGCTCTCATCACTTGTCTTCTGAATTGTAAAATATCAGAAAGATCATTCAGACCACAAGGAAGCATATTCTACCCAGGAAAGCAATTTACCATTGTCACTTCAAATTGTCCTGGGGAAAAGGAAAAACATGGTTTGACACTTGGTAGTAAATAGAATATGACTGTTAAAGTTAAGAGTCATGCTTCCCTGAATCCCACCTCAGCCAGGCCACTTGCTGGCTCTGAGGCCAGCCCATTTACTAACCTTCTCTGATCCTCAGCTTTCCTTGTAAAATAGGGCTAATAGCTACTTTGTAAGAGTGCTATAATGTATTTAAGCGGCTAGAACTGGTTGTAGTTATTCTTCTAACAGTTGTCCCAAAGGGCCACTATGGCTTGTGGGGAAAATCTGTGGTACTGCCCAACTTTGTTGAAACAATAAAGCAAATGCAAACTGGAAGTAGTTTACCTCCTGGAATGAAACCTGGAATGCTGTCACTAAATTGCATGGCATAACATTTGTTACCCAAATCATTTTCGTTTGAGTTGATTAGCTTAACTACAAAGGCTATCAATACTTCAAAGATAAGGCTTGGCCTACTTCCTAACACAGCAGGCACCTGCCTAGCATCAAGAAATGTGACTGCTCAGGACTTCCCTGGTGGTCCAGTGGTTAAGACTCTGCCCTTCCACTGCAGGGGGTGCGGGTTCGGTCCCTGGTCTGGGAACTAAGATGCCGCAGGGCCAAGAAAGTGAATGCTACTCTTATCCTGTTGTCATTGGCAAATGATTCACCCCTAGCTGCCCCTTCTAATCTCCTTTATCTTCTGCAGATGAGTCAGATTATTGAGATTATGTTCCTTGTATTTTCTTCCTTGGCATCCTCCAGTATTACGTAAGAAGAAACTACTTAGGATCTTTCTTAAGTCATCTCAAACACAGATGCTACATTAGAGTCACCTAGGGAGGCTTCAGAAATCCTAAAGCCCAAGTCACACAATAAACCAAATTTATTCAGAATCTTTGGGAGATGAGTCCCAGGCAGCAGTATTTTTAACAGTTCCCAAGGTGATTTCAATGTGCAGCAAAATTGAGAACCACTGCCCTGTAAGTTAAATAAAATGCACTGCTGATGTAGATAATATATTTTTGTTAAACTGCTCGAGTTATATTTCACACATGTGGCTGGAAATGAGCCCCTTAACATTAGCATGGATTCGTTTATCAGATTTGTTGGTTGATACTTTGGCTCTAAGAGTCTAAGGGGATAAAATACTAGCTAGGCAACTTTCAGTGTTATAGCAAAGCCATTGTAAGACTTGAGCAGTGGAAAACACAAAAATAGATCTGGGAAGGACAGTGGAGAGAGGTTTAGATGAAGATTGGGCAGCAGGAGACTAGAAGAACAAAAGGAGGGAGTTTGGGGGAGGTTCTGAAGACATTTCAAAATGCTGTGCAAGCAAAGATTTTTTAAAAATGGTAATCCCAGTACAGGTAGAGATATTGAGAAGTATACACTGCTGGAGAAAATGTAAATTTTAACAACTTTTTTGACGGCAGTTTGGCAATATCCATCAGAAGCTGTAGAAGCATTTATTCTTTGACCCAGAAATCCCTCTGGATGCATATATTTTAAGTAATTATACATATAGTCAAAGCTGTAGCTATAAAGATAGAAATATTTCACAGGTACAGAAATCTTTTTAAACTAGTCCAAAAGCACTGCCATTTATGAGAAATATGAGGGAACATTCAGCAACCTTTCTCTTCTTTTTTTTGCAGTTATTTAAAAGAATTTAAGAACAATAAGAGATTAAGTAAATATGGTAAACCCATATTTTGGAAACTATGCAGTAAAAAAATTTAAGTTGTAAAAATAAAGTTTAATGGTCTACAAATGATTTGTACTGTGTGTTAAGTGGGAAAATGCTACAAAACAACATATATGCTGTTATCCCATTTAAAATATCTATTTATCAAAACATAGTTTTATATATCTATATATAGATGTATAGAAAGAGCTAAAGGATATAATTTAAAATATAGTGGTTTTTTTCTGGGCCATAAGATTATATCTTCAGTTTTCCTATCTGTATAGTCTAGTTTTTCTACAATGAACATGGAATAAGAAATTAAAAACTTTTTTGTAGTAGGTTTTCTACTTCTAAAGCAGAATTGATGTGCAATGCATATCAATGTGATTAATATTTTAGTAATTGTTCTATGAAGAAAATAGATTTCTTTCTTTCTTTTTTTTTTTTTTGGCTGTGCTGAATGGCTTGTGGGATCTTAGTTCCCTGACCAGGAACTGAACTCCGGCCAAGGCAGTGAAAGTGCCGAGTCCTAACCACTGGACTGCCAGGGAATTCCCAAAAATATTGGGGAAAAGTTCCTTCAGTTTTTAAGTAAAAATAAAAGACACGTTTTTCATTTTCACCAAAAACTTTATTGAACAATGTATTCACTGTTTTGTTCCACTACCTTCTGTCATTTTTCAGGCAACTTCATAATTCCATCTTCCCAAAACTTTTAATCTTTTTTGAGCAAAGAACTGTTCTAGGTGCCTTTTACAGTCTTCCAGGGAATTTTCCATTAAGAGAATTTTGGGGCTTCCCTGGTGGGGCAGTGGTTAAGAATCCGCCTGCCAATGCAGGGGACACGGGTTCGAGCCCTGGTCCGGGAAGATCCCACATGCTGCAGAGCAACTTAGCCCGTGAGCCACAGCTACTGAGCCTGCGTGCCACGACTACTGAAGCCCGAGCACCTAGAGCCCGTGCTCCGCAACAAGAGAAGCCACCGCAATGAGAAGCCCACACACCACAACGAAGAATAGCCCCTGCTCGCTGCAACTAGAGAAAGCCTGCACGCAGCAACGAAGACCCAATGCAGCCAAAAATAAATAAATAAAAAATAAATTTATAAAAAAAAAGAATTTTGTAAAGACCAAAATAAACGGAAATCTGAAGGTACAATGTCTGGTGAATATGGGGGATGAATCCGAACTTCCCAGCCAAGCTGTAACAGTTTTTGCCTGGTCATCAAAGAAACATACAGTCTTGCTTTATCCTGATGGAAGATTATGTGTTTTCTGTTGACTAATTCTGGACGCTTTTCGTCCAGTGCTGCTTTCAGTTGGTCTAATTGGGAGCAGTACTTGTTGGAATTAATTGTTTGGTTTTCTGGAAGGAGCTCATAATAGAGGACTCCCTTCCAATCCCACCATATACACAACAACACCTTCTTTGGATGAAGACCAGCCTTTGGTGTGGTTGGTGGTGGTTCATTTCGCTTGTCCCACGATCTCTTCCATCCCACATTATTGTACAGTATTCACTTTTCATCTCCCGTCACAATTTGTTTTAAAAATGGAACGTTTTCGTTAGGTTTAAGTAGATAATTGCATGCGGAAATATGGTCAAGAAGGTTCTTTTTCACTTAACTTATGTGGAACCCAAACATCAAAGCAATTAACAAAACCAAGCTGGTGCAAATGATTTTCAGTGCTTGATTTGGATATTTTGAGTATGTCGGCTGTCTCCCATGTGGTATAACATTGATTGTTTTCAATTAATGTCTTGACTTGATTGTTATCAACTTCAACTGGTCTACCTGACCGTGGAGCATCATCCAGTGAGAAATCTCCACCATGAAACTTTGAAAACCACTTTTGACGTGTTTGATCAGTCACAGCACTTTCTCCATACGCTGCACAAATCTTTTTTTATGTTTCAGTTGCATATTTACCTTTCTTGAAATAATAAAGCATAATATGCTGAAAGTGTTCCTTTTCTTCTTCCATCTTCAATATTAAAATGAAAATTCACCAATTTTGATAAGTTTTTAAAAAATGCACGCTGATATGACAGCTGTCACAATACAATCTAACAAAATTGTTTCGAGTGAAGTTAAAGACAACTTAGCACTACTAGAGCCATCTTATGGAAAAACCGAACGAAAGAACCTTCTGGCCAACCCTATATATACATTTCTTTTAAAAACACATCCTGGATCCTTTGACAGCTATGACGATAGCAGGCTTCACGCTCAGTCACTTAGATGTAACACAGATTGAAAGCTTACTGTTTGAGTCTGACCTACAACAAATTGCAGCCTAGTATGATGAGAAGCCATGTTAATATACAGCTATTAAAAAGGCAAGGGACTTCCCTGGTAGTCCAGTGGTTAAGAGCCCACCTTCCAATGCAGGGGACTCGGGTTCGATCCCCGGTTGGGGATCTAAGACCCCACATGCTGCGGGGCAACTAAGCTCATGTGCTGCAACTACTGAGCCCACCCCTTAACTAGAGAGCCTGTGTGCCACAAACTACAGAGCCCATGCGCTCTGGAGCCCTTGCACCACAACTAGAGAGAAGTCCACGTGCTGCAACGAAAGATCCTGCATGTTGCAATGAAGATCCCATGTACCACAACTAAGACTGAACACAACCAAAAATAAATAAATAAATAAAATAAAATGTGAAAAAAAAAGGCAAGAGCTGACAAGTTTTTCAGAAGCTCATAGGAGGGAGTGGTTATGTACAGTTCAGAGGGGTGATAAAGATGGTGACTAAAGGTAATAATGGTATCTCAAAAGAATTCAGAGCCAGAGTGTGGCTTGTCTTACCTCGATTATTTCCTAGCTGTCTAGTTCTTACCCTACGTATCTTTTTGATGACATAATATAAAAGAGAAATTATTGAACCTGGTATTTCTGCTGACTTTATTTCTTATAAATGGCAGTGCTTTTGGACTAGTTGAGCAAGGTTTTTCATCCCGTAAAATATCTCCAAACTTGTTGAAATCTAATGTGACCTCACCTGAATTCTCTGTGCATGTGCCTTTGGACTGTGTGGGTATGGTTTAAATGACAGCTCAGCTGGATGCCATGCAGAATTCCAACTTGGTAACCTTTTTTATAACCATTCATGAGCTGGAATGTTTACTACTGCCTCGTAAATTTAACTTTAAAACATTAGTAAATAATAACTTTTGCCTACTGCCTTCTATATTTGCCTTGATACATATTTCTTCATGTAAATTAGAGATTTCACTAAGCACAATTTTTAGCTTATTTAATGGGATTTTCTTTAAACACCTGGCAGCAGAATGGCTTTAAGAATAGCTTAAGGGCACAGTATTTAATCAGCATTAGTTCTGACAAGTGCTCAATATGAGTTGGTCTCGGTAGACAGTACCTGCCGGTGAATCCAATCAAATATCAAGGTCAGATTGAATCAGCTACAAGTGTGTAAGACAATACCTAATTTATAATTTTCCTTTTTATTTTTCCCAGAACTCTACGAATATGGCCCTGAGCACAGAAATGCCATTATTATTACTTTATTTTAATGGGACATCCTATTTCTAACATGTGGCTTGAGCTTGATATGAAAACATTTCTGTGAGGTGTGAAAGTGTACTAATTGTTCTTAAACATTCTATTAATGCACAATTACTTCTTTTAAATTAGTGAGCATATTTTTACTTTTACTGCCAAGTGAAACTATATGGGAACTATCGCTTATTTTCTTCTTCATTTATATTTATAAAGAATTAAGACATATAATTAAATTTCCAAGTGGCAAACCTAGCTATATCCCCTACCTAATCTGTCTTATTATGAAATTTTAACTATCTTTCAGTGTTTCCAAAATGAAATTAAAATCCTACTTTAATATCCTATCCTTAACAAAATTAAAATTCAGAAGTCATCGTTAATTCAATGAATATTAACTGAACCCTAATGCTAGGAGTTGGTGAAACAGAATAAAACACACACCTAATCTGGAGAAGTTTACAGTCCAGTGAAGGGAGATAAACCTACTGACAGTTACAGATTGTGCACTTGACTGATAGAGGAAGAGTTATGATGGAGGCATTTGTGGGTTGCTATAGGAGCCTTAAAAAGGACATCTAATGTTGACCTGGGCATTAGGAACAGATGTCTCCCTTTCACATTGATATCTACTGTGAATTCTCAAGGTTGAGCATTTATGGTAAAAATAACATCTATTAAGGATATAACTCAGCATTTACTCTGTGCCAGATACTGTGCTATGTGCTTTACATGCAATTCATTTAATCCATGCTATAATTCTATGAGATGGACGTTCTTATTTTCCTTATCATACAAGGGAGGAAACTGAACTGTGAAGAAAAGTAACTTGCTCATGATAACAAAGCTTATAAGAGGTGGAGTCACAATACAACTCGAGCCTGCCTTACTGTGAGTTCAAGAGTTCAACCATTGTGCTAGGTTGACTTTCCGTAAGAGCTAGCTGAGTGGAAGAGGTGGGGAAGAGAAGAGGGAGAGAAAGGAGGGTGAAAAGGGCATTCCAGCCAAAGGGATTGTTCCAATGGGAGAGGATGGTACAAGCTAAGTCTCTAAAAGTGGTTCAGAGTGGCTGGAGCATAAAACTCAGAAGTCAGAGAGATGAGGTAGGACGGAAGCACAGGCCAGGTAATGAAGGGCTCTGTGGGCCAAGAAAGGAGCCACTGAAAAAGATTTTTAGTAGGGAAATCACATGCTCAGATCTGTGTTTGAGAACAGTCTTTCTCAGTGGCAGTATAGGGACTAGAGTTTAAGAAACCAAATGAGGGCAAAAGACCACTTGGAAGCAATTATCCAGGTAAGAGGGGAGGGCATGAACTAATAAAATGGGACTGGTTTGGAGTGAGGCTGACCAGAGTTGCTGATGGAGGGGGTGTGGGAGGTTAATATGGAGTGAAGGAGAGAAAGGAGTCAAAGATGACTCTTGGGACAGACTCTGGAGTAACTGGGTGAATGGTGATGATGACCCTGATTAGGAAAAGGAGCGTAGCTGAGGGTGAAGGTAATAGAGTTTGGCACCTTGCTTTGAAGTGTCCGTGGAACTGGTTTAAGGATTGGTGGTCATAAATAGTTTGCATATACAAGACCAGAGCTTGGGAGTGAGAGAGAGAGAGACAGCTGGGCTCGAGACATGGATTTGGCAGAGGTCAGTGAAGGGGTGGTGGTGGGAGTGGTGGGAATGAATGTGTGTGGGGGGAGAGGAGGATTGTTGATCCTACCAAGGAAACCCCAGAGGCTCACCAGTAAGAGGAGGAGGAAGCTAACCCTCGTAGAAATGAGACCCTAAAGAACATAATTTTTTGTTATACCGTATATGTATATAGCACTCCAGGTTTTACAAAGGGTTTCACTTACAGCATCTCATTTTATTTTTACAATAAATAACTGGCTGGCATTAGTTACTTCCATTTGTCAAGTGAGGAAACAGGTTCAGAAAGGGTCGATGATATCCCCAAGGTCACATGATTAGTTATAATGGCAAAACAGAACTAGAATAAAAATTCCTAGTCTCTTAACTTCATGTTCTCACTGCTGGGCCAGGGTGACCTGAAAACAAAGTCCTCCATGATGGATTTGCCCGTTTTTGTCCCTGGTGCTTGTTCTCTGACAGGCCCCTCATAGCTGTGGCCATGCACGTGGGAATGCTCATGATAACTTTATCACAACTACACTGTACCTTGACTTTTTTTTGAGCTCCTACCATTAAATTAATCTACACTGGTGTTTCCCAATCTTTTTTCATGTCAGAGACTTGATGACTTTTGTATGCCAGGAAAAAGTGGAGGAAATACCAGGGGAATCTGTAAGGGCTTGAATGACAGAATTCACAAGATTCAGAAAGAAAATTATACAAATGGTTCTCAAAGAGAATGCCAACTCTGATAAATTTTGAATAGTTATAAAAAATGGTTTTAAGTTTTTACCTCTGTAAAACACCTAACCATCAATATCTTATAGCCCATCTGTAACCCATTAGCAGCCTACCAGTTGGGAAGCTCTCTTCCTTACAGTTTGTAACTATTTAAATACACGTTTATTATTACTGCTATTAAACACAAAGATACGGTCCCCGAGTTACATATACCTAGGTAGCCACATAATTTATTGTCCAAACCATGACATTTTTGAGAGTGATAGGGGCTGCTGTTAGTAATCATGCCAGGACAACCGTTTTAAACCAGAACTATTCCCAGACAAATCTGTACATATGCTCAGCCTGCATTTTTGTGACTTGCATTGGTCAGCATAATCAACGCAAAGTTATGGAGTGATTCCTGTGCTCCCTGTTCTGCCCAGATTTGACTGTTAACCCTCCAGGGAACCAGCTTCCATCCATCACCTCCAGGCGGAATCCCTGTTCCCTAGGATAGTGGCCAAATAAAAGTACTAAGTTCCTTAGCTGGCACTTAGGGTCTGCTCCAACCTGGTACCACGCTGCTGAATCTAGCCTCACAGTGTTCCCATGATAATCCTGACAGTTGTCCTCCTGTTGTCACCTCTGCCTCACATGCCCTCCCACCTTCTTACTTTAGCCAACATCCCACATGTCTTTCAACACCTACTCAAAAATCATTTCTTTTGGAAACTTCCTCTTTTTCCCCAGTCAATCCTAATTTCTCTCTCCGTTACACTCTGCTAGCATTTTGTTTTTCTTTTATGGCCCTCGTATGTTTCTTTCCTAATGTTGATATTTCTTTACGTACAAGCTCCCCACCAAATCATAAGCTTTCTCACCTATCATAGACAATTTTTCTCTTACTATTTTAGGGCTTTTGTTTTTTGGGTTTTTGAGAGGGGAGGCTTGAAGATCATTCATGATAGAGGAAATAGGAATTCATAGTTCTGCTTTCTTTCAAGCCTCTGTGTTACTCCATTTGCCCCAAAGGGCAGACCTGGTGCTTTCTTGTGCTTCTGACTCTGAATTTATCCCCAAATGGCTTTTTGTTGTCCTTTGCAACTTTTTTTTTTTTTTTTGCAAGCCTTGCTGTTTTCTGGGTTTCTAACTTCCTCATAATATTTTTGTAGATTTGTGGTTGTTTTTGAATTTGTAATGAATCATGTGTTTCTAGCTAAACATTAGTTATAATTACAGGCCATCTCCTTAAAAGATCACTAGCAAATTCTCACATTCATTTGGTATCATTCTACTTTTCTCTTTTCCTCCACAATGGATAATTGATGAATGCCCCCTGAGAAATTAATTTGACCGACACTCTTCTGCGCTTCCTGTCCCATAATATTTACTCTGCCCTAGGACACAAATTACCTTTTCCTTGACCATTCTAAAGTCTACTTTTCTAAAATGCAAGATGTTTATTTCACTATTCCTACTTTATGCCATTTCATGGCATAGTTCTTCCCTGTTAGAAGCAAGTCCAGAGCAGCAGTAATCCCTGCTTCCTTGACTTTCTTAGCAAGACAAATCAATTTTGCTTTTAAAAGATGATCTGCTTTTAATAGAATAAGTTTACTGGCAGATATCTGCATAATAATGGATCCATTTATTGAATAATAAACACAGCCACCTTGTGAAATGGCAGTTAATGTCCTCACTTAACGAGAAGGGAAACAGAAGCTCAGCAAGGTTGGGTAACTTGTTCACAAACACATGACTGCCTGGGAGGCTGGCTGTGAACCAGGTCTGCTGGACTCCGCAGCCCTTTCAACTGTATTCCACAGCTTCCTGTTATGATTGTTCAGTCTGCCTTCCTCTCCTTGTCACTTGCCCACTCCATTCTAAAATCTTTTGTGTAATCCACATTGAACAAGCATCACGAAGGCAAGGAGTGTGTTATGTACTACTTACACATTTTAGTCCTGGAGGGTTTTAGTATATGTTACACATTGAAAAGTGTTCCATGATTAAATAAGACTAGGAAATGCTGAGTTAAAGAAATCAGGATTTCTTTTTTAACTGTGAAACATTTCAGAATTCCTACCATACTAACATGTATTTTGAATTTTAAAGAGAGAATATTTAGTGAGTCCCATATTTAATTGACTATAGATCCTTATTTGAACCTCATGATACTGATGGTGTATTTGCTAAATTTGGGGGTCCATTTTCATGGTGTTTAAGAGCATGGATTTTGGGGTTAAGAAGACCTGTGCTTAAATCCAGGCTTGAGCTATACTAGCTGTGTGACCTTGAAGAGTATATTTAACCTATGTGTTTCCTGATCTAGTAAGTGGTCATGATACTTAGCCCGTAAAGTTATGGTGAAGATTGCATGTGATAATGTGTACAGAGCTTTATCATTTGTCATCATCATCACACAGTAGTTAATACGTAAAACACTTGGAACGGTTCCTGTCACATGAGAAATATATTTGGTCCAAGTCTGATTTTTGGCAGTTGTCTACAGTATACTCCAATAGTAATATGCAGTTTTTTTATTTTTAATTTTCACCATTATTCTTGTCAATCTGCTACTGCTCTCAGGTTTGTGGATGTCTATACAGCTGTAGATCTTTTTCACCTGGACTGCTGTTGGCTACGGCTACTGGGCTTAAATCATGACTTTAGCACTTACTAGTCGTGAGACTAATTGGGCAAGTTACTTAAACTCTTTAAGCTTTAGTTTCCTTATCTATAAAAGTGGGATAATGACAGTGCCCCCTCAAGGCTTGTTATATGGATTAAATGTGATTGTGTATATAAAATTCTTAGCACAGTGACTGGTATACAGCAAGAACTAAAAACCTCTTCGTGCAGTTAAAATTTTGGAGTCCATGGGCTTAGTTTGCTGATGTTCTAACTGGATATACGAGTCATCGTCATCATAGCTAACTCATACAGTCTAACCATTTCACATATATATTAATTCAATCTTTATAACAGTCCTGTGAGGTAAGTACTATTATTCCTATATTAGAAATGAAGAAACTGAGGCAGAGAGGGGTTAAGTAGCTTGCCCGGATCATACTCCCGGAGCCAGAACGCTAATTCAAGCAGTCTGGCTTTGAAGTTAGTGCTCTAAAAGCTGAAGAAATTGAATGTCTTTTAGACTGTCATTGTCTTATGTCAAAGATCTTCATCAGACTCTGCCAAGGTATCAATTCATTTTAGAATAATATGTGTCACCTGAAAAGAGTTCTTTAGACTTTAGGTACCTAAGGTACAGTTGGTGACATGACATTTTGTTATATAAATTAAAGTGCTTTACTTGAATTCTGCCCTGATGGTGAGCCATATGCCACAATGTGAAGGTAGTAAAGAAGCACTTTACTTAAGGGTTGATACTTTCCTAAACAAAGGGCTCTGGATTTGCTCAAATGATTGCCATCTGTTGGGCCCAGAGATCTGGCCTATAACCTTGGAAAATATGACATTGACCTCTAAGGATACTAAAGGCAGGTGTCTTCAGCTGACCACCATAATAGAAGAAATTCACCATGGCCTCTATCACCTGTTTAATTGAGCAATCATTAAGTGCTGGGCCCTGCGGTTATAGCAATTCACAAAACAAATAGCACTTGGCCTTCCTGGAGCTACAACACTGAGCCAAAAATATGTGGCAAATAATTATAGAAAGGAAAATCCAGGAAATATGGAGAAATTTGTTGGCAGGTCACTGGTAACTGAAATCCCCTAAAGACATGAAAGTCCCCTAAGGAAACAGTGTTGAATAAGAGAATAGTTTTAGAGTTGAGGAGAAGAGGCGGAGCCAGCAGAGGAGATAGAGCAATCAGAGAACAAAGGAAAACTGGGGAAACAAGAGTGTCAAAGAAACCAAAAACCACCGAAGAGCTCCACTAGGAGTGGGTGGTCATCTGTGTCGAATTCTCCTGAGAAATGAGGAATCTGAGGATGGAATCAAGCCCATCAGCTCTGCATCCTGGTGGACCTCTCAGTGGATCAGCCACAAAATGTGCTTCCAGGCAACAGTGGCTTTTACATTTCGCTGTCTCAACCTGTATCCTCTTCATTGGAATGATTTCAAGGATTTCTGCCAAAACTAATGTTTGACTTTGGCAGTGTTGTTATTGAGCTATCACTTATGACAGGAGATAGCCAGAATATCCTTTATAACTTGCGATTAAAAAACCTGAGATGGAAGTTACTGATGGATATTACTGAGGTACTAAATAGGTTTATCTATAAATATATATGATAATTATAAATATATAACTACTTAGTACATTAAAGAAGTAAATATATATTTAAAAATAAAAATAAAAAACAAGGGGAAAGAAAAAGTCAAGAAACACCCCTTCCCCAAATAACTATGTCTAAATTTGTGTTGGTTGGTTCATCTATGTGGAAACATATTTTAAAATCTAGACTCTTACAGGTTAAGTAGCTTATCCTGTCTGCTTCCCAATGAGGTTCACATCAGATAAATATTAAACTTGCTCCCTTGCAGGTTGATGCCTATTAATCCTATAGTTAGCAGTGTACCATTTAAATGCATGTGCTATACTTTTGTCAAGGATAGTGGGCCAGTATTTTACGGGACACACAGTGTGCCAGATTCAGGGCTTACTGGCCCCCTACTGACCAAAACCAAAAACTTCTCAGTCTTATTCCCTCACATAGCTAATCCAAATGGCACCATCCTGCAACTTAAATGATGTATCTTGGATGAAAAGAAGAACATTGTTATTGGTTATGTCTACAGAAGGAACCTGTTTGGAAGTGATTTTCAGTTACTCTAAAAACAGTAACATGATTTCCTGACTCCATAAAAGCATATTTTGGGGCAAATCATAGAATTTAAACTGCTTAAAAAGTTGGACTTTCATTTAGGTGTTGTCAGTGGTTAAATGTCTTCTGCCATTATCTCCCCCACCCTCCTTTTTTGTTTTTGTTTTTGTTTTGTTTCATTTCCATTTTCAGATTTCAGAGAGTGGCAAGCAACCATGGGTAGCATTTTTTAAGTTCTATACACCTGTGATCCTTAAAGTTGCTGCACTACAGATTGGTTCCTGTGGTTTTTAGTGCATGTGGGAGAGCCAGGTTTCCTTAGGGTCTTTTTGTAACTATTGAAATTATGCTTAATGTATAGTGTTATGCTGTTTCACCTCTTTCTCTTTCTGTTCATGGAGGAAAATGGTGCATTGTTCATTCTCTAAAGTGCCGATATACTTCCAGCAATTTATTGAAAGGTGTCAGACACTGCAGAGACATTGAGGTGCTCACATTTTAGTTTGGAAAAGGCAAGGAGACACTTCCAACAAAACCTACTAAGTGCTGTGGTTCGTGGTACGTAGTGGGTGCTGTGGGAACCCAGCAGAAGAAGCTTCTGTGTGTCTGGGGAACTCAGGCAGAGGATCCCAGAGGAAGTACTGGCTCAGCTGAGTCTGGAAGGATGAGAAGAAACACATCACACAGGTGTAGAAGGAAGGGCATTGCAGGAAGAGAAGAACAGCAGGTGCATATCCCTGAGGTGGGACAGCATGACACATACAGGGAGTTATTTCTATTGCATTTCTGAAAGGTATAAAATGTTTGAAGGAGATCTTTGTATAACTGGGCCATGGGTGGAACTAGTCTCATCTTGTGTTGTTAAGATACATTTCACAGTTTTAATTATGGTAACTTTAAGTAAGCTAATATGATTATGAAAGCACACAACCAATATATGATTCTTCAAGAATAAGTACTACTTGGTGAAATAAGCTTTAATCTACTTATTAAAAATATTCTCTGTTATAAACCAGTAGAATAGCATTAAATTCTGGTGCCCAAATACATTAAAAAATTTATTTATTTATTTATTTATTTTTGGCTGTGTTGGGTTTTCGTTGCTGTGCACAAGCTTTCTTTAGTTGCAGCGAGCGGGGGCTACTCTTCGTTGTGGTGCGAGGGCTCCTCATTGTCGTGGCTTCTCTTATTGCAGAGCAAGGACTCTAGGCGCGCAGGCTTCAGTAGTTGTGGCACGTGGGCTCAGTAGTTGTGGCTTGCGGGCTCTAGAGCTCAGGCTCAGTAGTTGTGGCGCACGGGCTTAGTTGCTCTGTGGCATGTGGGATCTTCCCAGGCCAGGGCTCAAACCCGTGTCCCTTGCATTGGCAGGCAGATTCTTAACCACTGCGCCACCAGGGAAGCCTGCAAATACATAATTTGATTGAAAATAAATTATCTTTCTACTGTTGTTTGGTTTTAGTAACTTTTTGTCTTAGACTGACTTAATGAAATTGTTTTTCTTGTTGTGTTCCTACTGTGCTGCTTCAGAAAGTCTTTCTTTGTTTAAAGTTTGAAACAGACACTGCAGTTGTTGGCAGCTATGGTGCCTTAATTGAGACAAAAACTTCTTGCATGGTCATCAAAGGAGTTAGGTGTCTGGTTAGAGACCTCTTGTTTTAACCACCCAGTCTAGTTTCTTTCTCACCCCTATTTTCCTCTCTCACTCTACCCTGACTTTTCCCTCCATGGAACATACCGCTATTGGTGATTGTTTCTTTCATTCCTCCTAACTAATTTGTCTCTCTAAGTAATCCTGTCTCCCCTGCTAGGTTGGAAGCTCTGTGAGGGGAAGGAGCAGGTCTGTGGGCTTCCCTGCTGTGTACCCAGCTCCTAAAAGTACCTGGCAGAAAGTAAACGCTCCCATAATTGCTGAGTGACTCAATGATGAGTGATTCAAAAATCCCTGGACAGCTTCCACAATAAAGAGGGTTGGTGATAACAACCGGCCAGGAAGTTTTCCCTGTACATCCTACTTCTCAAATAAGGCATCATCATCAGTAGGACCAAAGAGCAAAATGTGTTTGCTTTTACCCTGGATTCCTGTTTCCTTTCCTTGAAGAGCCCAAGTAGGAAATGATAAGGGGTAAGCTGCCTGCTTTTTCAGAAAGCAGGAACTTGGAAGCAACAGTGAAAGAAAGCATAGTCAGCAATATAAGCCATTCATTCAGCAATTATACTGAGCACTAATTATGTACCAGGCAGTGTGATAGACCAAGGAGAACAAAGGTGAAGGAGATAGCTCTAGAAAATTCATAATGACAATACAGCAAGTATCAAAAATAGAAACTTGAACCAAGTCCTAGAGAGCACTGAGGCAGGAGCAACCGTCTGAGGAGTGAGTTGGATAGCGTGTCACAGAGGAGGGTGCATTTGAGATGGACACTGAAGGAGGAACTGGAATTTGGTCAAGCCGGAGAAATTCCATTAGCAAATGGAGCCCTGCAGTTCAGCCTTCTGTTATCTTTGAGGAAAGTAAATACTTCATGGGCAAGACAGACAAGGTTTATAGGCAAAGGTGTGTACAGGGAAGTAGTGTGTGGGAATATGAGTAGGTATAGGGTGTGTTTGAGCAGTAGGTGGATGTCAGAGAGTGGAGAGTGTTCTTTTATTTATTTATTTATTTATTTTTGGCTGTGTTGGGTCTTCGTTTCTGTGCGAGGGTTTTCTCTAGTTGTGGCAAGCGGGGGGCCACTCTTCATCGCGGTGCGCGGGCCTCTCACTATCGCGGCCTCTCTTGTTGCGGAGCACAGGCTCCAGACGCGCAGGCTCAGTAGTTGTGGCTCACGGGCCCAGTTGCTCCGCAGCATGTGGGATCCTCCCAGACCAGGGCTCAAACCCGCGTCCCCTGCATTGGCAGGCAGATTCTCAACCACTGCGCCACCAGGGAAGCCCAAGAGTGTTCTTTAAGTTCTATAATCTCTGGCTATCACAGCCACTTAAAAATTTTTTCCCGTAGAAGCATATTTCCTTTAGTAAATTAGAAGACTGGATTATTTTATATACTATAACAGGTACATAATTATGCTATAGAAAATTTAGAAAATAGAAAAATTCACCTACTCTAACTGTAACACAGCCACCATTTGCTTTTTGTTATATTTCCTTTCAGTCTCTCTTTTTGTGTATATGTTGTCTTTTGTTAGATGCTGTCATATTATACAACTTTATGCACAACTTAATTTACTTGTCATTATACCAGAAGGATATACCACGTTATTACTGCATAGCATTCCTTTCTCTTTGTAATGGACGTATCAAAGAGCAGGTGCCATTTTTAACATAACTATTTCCCTATGACCAGAAACTTAGACTGTTTAGTTTCTTGCTATTATAAGTAATGTTACAGTGAACATATTTGTGTCTATAATCTTTTTTGCTTTTAGGATTTTTCCTCAGGAGATTCCTCCAAATTAGAACTACTAGATCGAAGAGTATAAATATTTTTGCAGATCCTCCTTCTTATTTCCAAGTTATTTTCCTGTTTATATGATTAATAACAATGTGAGAAAATGCCAGTCGTGCTATATTCTTTCCAGCGTGAACTGTTGTAATTGATTTTTTAAAAAACTTGTTAATTTAATAGCTTGCATGGATACGTTGTTTAATTGTAATTTCTTTGAAAACAGTTGACATTAGAATTTTTGTTCATTCCTTCAGTGACTATTTATTGCATATGTATTTTGTATCAGCTCTACTCTGGGGAAAAAGTGGTAAACAAGTGTAATTCCTGCTGTCACACTATATATTCTCACATTTAAAGAAACTTTCATTTAAAAAAAAATACTTGAGAGGTAAAGTATTTTTTAAAAACTCATACAGCTGGTAAGCTACTAAGAAGGAATTTTAACCGAGTCTCTTATTTCAATCCCTTGGTCTTTCCAATCTGCTACGCTACCCTTCAAAGGGAAATACAGTGACTTGTTAGTAGAGTGCCTGTTCCTCCAGGTATCTTCCTCTAAACGTTAATCTAATGATGATGCCATCGCTAATACTCAGAACTTGTCTAAAATATATATTTTTTTAAATTTTATTTATTTATTTTTGGCTGCGTTGGGTCTTTGTTGCTGCGTGCGGGCTTTCTCTAGTTGCAGCGAGTGGGGGCTACTCTTCGTTGCAGTGCAGGGGCTTCTCATTGCGGTGGCTTCTCTTGTGGAGCACAGGCTCTAGGCGCGCGGGCTCTAGAGTGCAGGCTCAGTAGTTGTGGCACACGGGCTTAGTTGCTCTGCGACACGTGGGATCTTCCCGGACCAGGGCTCGAACCCGTGTCCCCTGCATTGGCAGGCGGATTCTCAACCACTGCGCCACCAGGGAAGCCCTAAAATATTTTTAAAGAAATTTCATTCCAAGCCAGTTCATGTGGTGCATGTCAACGTCATTCTCATTACTTTATAGTCTCATCTTGTTTATGAACGAAATGTGATCCTCAGCTTGATCACACATCTTGTTATCTAGAGGAACTTTGGCTTTTCCAGAAATCAAATCCAACTTCAGGGAAAGAGGATTTGTCCCCATTAAGGGTATACAGAGGAGTGAACCAAGGTCTCTGAAAGCAGTTCTAAAAAAATACTTTAGTCAGTATTCTTAGTCAGTTGGATCACACATGTGAACTCCCTACTTCTTTGCAAGGGTTAACATTTACATGCTATGGAAGCTGCTTTGGTTTTCGGTTTGTGTGAGGACTGTCAGCTTCCACTCCTGCTGGAGTTATAGGGCCCTGCATGTCCAGAGCACCTGTGGGTTATCACCAAGTGTTTAACACGTCTGTCAACTTCAAGGAAAAGGGCCAGTGACCCTTAGTACAGTACTGAACACCTATCATTGTAACACCCAGTTTTAAATAGCCCACTTCCTGGCATCCTTGGGGTGGAGGGGAGAAGAAGGAGGTAGCATTTAGGCAGCTTGGACCTCCTTTCATACTCATATCATATGTCATATCGTATTATAGTCTCTTTAACATATTTTCCTTTTATCTTCTTACTCTAACCCAGCTAATTGTCTCAGAAAAATTAGTCTTTACCCCCCCATTTCTTTTGTGATCTCTCAAGAATGACCATAATTACCTCTAACAAGACTATAGTCAAATCAAGGAAAAGGAAATCTGTGTGGTTTTAAGGGAAAATAATTTTTTTTTATTAAAGTATAGTTGATTTACAACACTGTATTAGTTTCAGGTATACAGCAAAGTGATTCAGTTATATATCTACTATATATATTTTTCAGATTATTTTCCATTATAAGTTATTATAAGAAATTGAATATAGTTCCTTGTGTTATATAGTAAATCCTTGTTGCTTATCTATTTTACATATAGTAGTTTGTATCTGTTAATCCCATATTCCTATTTTATCCTTCCCCCCCGCCCTTTCCCCTTTGGTAACCATAAGTTTGTTTGCTATGTCTGTGAGTCTGTTTCCGTTTTGTATATACCTTCATTTGTGTTATTTTTTAGATTCCATATATAAGTGATATCATATATTTATCTGACTTACTTCACTTAGTATGATAATCTCTGCATCCCTCCATGCTGCTGCAAATGGCAATATTTCATTCTTTTTTATGGCTGAGTAATATTCCATTGTACGTATGTATTACATCTCCTTAAACCAATCATCTGTTGATGGGCACTTGGGTTGTCTCCATGTCTTGGCTATTGTAAGCAGTGCTGCTGTGAACATTGGGGTGCATGTATCTTTTTTTTTTTTTTTTTTAAATAATTAATTAATTAATTTATGGCTGTGTTGGGTCTTCGCCTCCGCGCGCGGGCCCCCTCCAACTGCAGCAAGTGGGGGCCACTCTTCATCGCGGTGCGCGGGCCTCTCACTATCGCGGCCTCCCTTGTTGAGGAGCACAGGCTCCAGACGCGCAGGCTCAGCAATTGTGGCTCATGGGCCTAGTTGCTCCGTGGCATGTGGGATCCTCCCAGACCAGGGCTCGAACCCGTGTCCTCCGCATTAGCAGGCAGATTCCCAACCACTGCGCCACCAGGGAAGCCCAACATGTATCTTTTTGAATTAGAGTTTTTGTCTTTTCTGGATATATGCCCAGTAGTGGAATTAGTGGGATCTCAATTCCCTGGCCCAGGGATTGAACCTGGGCCACGGTAGTGAAAGCCCAGAATCCTAACTGCTAGGCCACTAGGGAACTCCCTATTTTTAGTTTTTTAAGGAACCTCCATACTGTTCTCCATAGTGGCTGCACCAATTTACATTCCCACCAACAGTGTAAGAGGATTCCCTTTTCTCCACACCCTCTCCAGCATTTATTATTTGTAGACATTTTGGTCATATCCATTCTGACTTGTGTGAGGTGATACCTCATTGTGGTTTTGATTTACATTTCTCGAATAATTAACGACGTTGAGCATCTTTTCACATGCCTGTTGGCAATCTGTATGTCTTCTCTGGAGAAATGTCTATTCAGGTCTTCTGCCCATTTTTTGATTGGGTTGTTTGTTTTTTTGATATTGAGTTGTATGAGTGCTTTGTATATTTTAGATATTAACCCCTTGTTGGTTGCATCATTTGCAAATAATTTCTCCCATTCTGTAGGTTGTCTTTTTGTTTTGTTGATGGTTTCCTCTGTTGTGCAAAAGCATGTAAGTTTGATTAGGTCCCATTTGTTTCTTGTTTGCTTTTATTTCTTTTTCCTTGGGAGACTCCTCTAAGAAAATATTGCTATGATTTATATCTGAGAATATTTTGTCTGTGTTCTCTTCTAGGAGTTTTATGGTGTCATGCCTTATATTCTTGCCTTCTTTGTCATAGATTAACTGACTGTAGGTGTGTGGGTTTATTTCTGGACTCTCTATTCTGTTCCATTGATCTATATGTCTGTTTTTGTGCCAATACCATGCTGTTTTGATTACTGTAGCTTTGTAATATTGTCTGAAGTCTGGGAGGGTTGTGCCTCGAGCTTCATTCTTTTTCCTCAGGATTGCTTTGGCAATTCTGGGTCTTTTGTGGCTCCATATAAATTTTAGGATTATTTGTTCTAGTTCTGTGAAAAATGTCATGGGTATTTTGATAAGGATCACATTTAATCTGTAGGTTGCTTTGGATAGTATGGACATTTTAACAACTTTAATTCTTCCAACATAAGAGCATGAAATACCTTTAAGGGAAAATAATTTTTAAAAAGAAACAAGTGCATCAACCTGTGCAGTCCTTGGGAGGACCCATAACTCCCATTCAGAGTCTCTGTAATCCCCATTGCCATCACCTTCTAATTAAACTGCTTCTATGCATCACTGTAATTTAAAATGTAAAATGAAAACAAGAAAAGCCAAATATTTCTAATTTTATGCCTTAGTTGTGTTATTATTGTCCAGGTTTGGGGATAGAACATTGTCAATTACACACATTGTCTGTCTAAAAAAGTGATCTGACTTTCTCAAACAGCAAGCGTGAGAGATACAGATTGACATGCAGATATTATTTTTGGTCCACACTGCTTATTAAACATTTAAAAATTCATTGCCAACATCTAAAATTCAAAATATCTCACACAGTAATCTGGACTTCCTATTTTTTGAAAAATCAGATCATCTGACAGCACTGGGCCAGACTTTCCACATCACACAATCACCTGGGGAGCCCCACAGCTTCTTCCTTACTCAGGGCATTGTTTTTCCAGTTTACCGCAAGCCTCCCCACTCCCTGATGTTTACACCTGTTTTACTCATTTGCATGAGCTGCCCTGGCCCCTGAAGACATGAGTTTATGACCTATGTTCTACAGTTAACACTCATTTAATGTTTCATGTAATTAACAAGTATGTTTCATTTTGCACAAGTGTTCCAAAAGGTTCCTATGCTTAAATGATTCAGAATCTATTTGGGGAAACAAGACATAATTGCATAGCCAATAAAGTCATAACAGGAGCATAAACCTAGAGATGTCAGGACTCAGTAAATACATGGGTAGTTTTCAAATGGGCAGTGGAGTTAACAAGGGCTGTAAGCTCCAAGATTGACTGGAATGACCTTGGGAGGGTTAAGATCAAAGCTGTTCCTTAAAGAGTGGGTCAGAATAGCATTGCAGGGAGGCTAGGGGAAGGCGGGGGGGGGGGGGGAAGAAAAGAATAAAATATGTACAAAAGCAAGTTGGTAAGAATGAGCATTTGGGGGAACTGTAAGTAGGCCTGTGAGTTTAGTTGGATAAAGGAGCTGTTTAGCAGAGTATGGGCTGCCCCTCATCAGTGAATACTATCTGACATCCATCCTTTAATTCTTCCCATCATTGTCTATTCACTTTACAGTTGTTCTGGAAATGCCCACACCAAAGGTAGCAAGCAATTTGTGCAAACACTTGGCCCACCACTCTTTATGCAAAGCATGTTATCCACTCTCTTAAAACTCCTTCTTTGTGTTATTGCTTCTTAGCTCTCCCTCCCTCAAGAAAATATGGAGAGGAGACCTTGATTCCTGGCCTAGTAAGGTCTCTAGAATCAACTAGGAAAACTTGGAGAAAATGAAAAGAAAGCACAGAGAGGAAGGAAGGGCAGTTTGACATGCACCAGCAAATTTTTGGAGAGGCCCACGTTCACCTAACTCTTTTACCTAGAGACTAAGGCCCCCATCTGGAGAGTCTTACCCTCAAATTGCCTCCATGACATTTTGCTCGGGACTTGTTCCTCTAATTCCCTAGAAACCCCTGAGAAAGATCCTTAGGATGGCTTTGCGTGCCTGTGTCCCAGTGTTTAGTGTTGCACAGAAGTTGTATAACTGAGGAAACCCAGCACAGTCCTATGTTGAATGGATGTAGGATCAAACTGAAATAATATGATCAAGCATCCACCCTTCTCATCTGCCCCCACAGGCATACACTACATGAACATTTGTAGTCCATCCCGGGACAAAGGGTTGGATCTTGAGTGTGCTGAAGACCAGAAAGAATTGGATCCAGCAGAGGGGAAATAATACTTAAAGAGTAGGCCCTGGCCTGAGACTCAGAGCTGGATTGGAGCCCTGGCTCTGGCCCCAAAATAGAGTAGGACCCTGGTCAGTCATTCAAATGCGGATTCAGTTTTGATTGTAAAACAAGGGGGGGTGGACTAGGCAAGGCCTTCCCCAATGAGTTTTTTGTTTTTTGTTTTTGTTTGTTTGTTTGTTTTTATTTTTGGCTGTGTTGGGTCTTCGTTTCTGTGCGAGGGCTTTCTCTAGTTGTGGCAAGCGGGGGCCACTCTTCGTTGCGGTGCGTGGGCCTCTCATTATCGCGGTCTCTCTTGTTGTGGAGCACAGGCTCCAGACGCGCAGGCTCAGTAGTTGTGGCTCACGGGCCCAGCTGCTCCGCGGCATGTGGGATCTTCCCAGACCAGGGCTCGAACCCGTGTCCCCTGCATTGGCAGGCAGATTCTCAACCAACTGCGCCACCAGGGAAGCCCCCACAATCAGTTTTAAGGGAATTTAATAGGTGGAAAAGATGAATGACTCAGCAGAGTTAAATAAATTTCTCGTTTTCTATTGGGACTTGTCAGTGTCTTTAAAAACTTGATGTGCGGGCTTCCCTCGTGGCGCAGTGGTTGAGAATCTGCCTGCTAATGCAGGGCACACAGGTTCGAGCTCTGGTCTGGGAAGATCCCACATGCCACGGAGCGGCTGGGCCCGTGAGCCACAATTGTTGAGCCTGCGCGTCTGGAGCCTGTGCTCCGCAACAAGAGAGGCCGCGATAGTGAGAGGCCCGCGCACCGCGATGAAGAGAGGCCCCCGCTTGCCGCAACTAGAGAAAGCCCTCGCACAGAAACGAAGACCCAACACAGCCATAAATAAATAAATAAAATTAAAAAAAAACAAACGAAAAAACCTGATGTGCACTGTGAATCTCTGAGAAAAGAATTGATATGCAGCATATCCTAAGCTTAGTTGATCACAGGATCACAGAACCCTTCACTCTTTGTCCTCTGTGTGAAATCATCACCTCAAAACTGCTGCTCCATAGAACTCAGTTTGGGAAAACGTGCTCTGTAGTTTTCCTTTCAGATCTCACATGCTAATATTCTAAGTATGTAAAGAGGCAACAAAAGCCTAGAAAGCCAGAGGTATCAAAGAGAGCTCAAGAATCATGTCTTTGGACAGTTCTGTAAAGATTGCAGATGGTGAGGATTTAGGAGGATGCTGTTGAAACAGGGATGCTCTAGCTGTAGTTCTGGGAGGTGGATGGAATGGTAAAGTGGGAGGGTGGAATTAAAACAACGAAAATAAGCGTAGAATTAAGCAATTTTGCTATGAAGGGGAAGCAAAAAAAAAAGGTTAGGGTCTCAGAAACTTTGAGGTAAATTGACACTTTTTTCCGTAGGGATGTAGTGAAAGAACCTGGGACTAGGGCTCTGTTGACCTGAGTTGTGGTCCAAACACGTCAGTAACTGGATGATTTGGAACTTGTCACCCCACCTCTCTGTGCATCAGTTTCCTCAGTTTTCAAAGAAGACAGTCTATATGCATAGGCCCTTAAGATTTTAAAATTATATGACTTTATTGGCATCTAGTTTAAGTTAGTAAGGATTGAGCCCTTCAGAAAGGGATTTGGCGAGAAAGATGTATGAGTAAATGAGAGCAGAGACCTAGATTAGAGAGAATTAGGTCAACAAAGGCCCTTTACAAGTTCCACAGGGATGGATCTTTAATGGGACTCTGTGAAACAGTGTGTTCCAAGTGCTGGCACTTCTCTGCAGCATTGCACATAGACTAGATGGTATCTGTTCAGCTGGCTTTTTAATGTTAATGTGGTTTAATTTCCCAGCTAAACCCACCAGACATTTGAACTAGATGAGTTGTCATTAACTCTGCTGAAGAATTGATTTACTTGATTAACTTTCACCCTGATTTATTGAGTTGGCCAGAAAGTTCGTTTGGGGTTTTCCGTAAGTTACAGAAAAACCCGAACGAAATTTTTGGCCAACCCAATATGTTTTTTCTGTTAGTAGAGTTTCCGGATAATGACAGTTTAGTGAGCCATTGCCAATTTTCATTGTTTGCAGTCTTGTGACATTTTCTACATTTGATTTTCTTGGGTATTTGCTAAGGTAAAATTAGTTTTAGTAATTTCATAATTATGAGCCATGATAATGCGTGTCTTGGTAAATAGTTTAGATATATGAGAAGTACCAGTGTATTTCTTTTTCAAGCATTAAACACATACTTCTAAGTGTGGTTATGGACACCCATTTGTTCCACAAGTGTTTGCTGTACATGTACTGAATGCCACGCGATGTACTAGAGATGAAGCAGTGCACAAATGCATTGTTATTATCCTTACAACCTGTGTTGATAGGTATCTAGCTTCAAAGAACTGTTGCCTATGCAAACATTCACTCCCTAATTCATTTTTATTTAATGATTCTTTTCATTTTGTGTTATAAAAGAATGATAAAGTGGCAACTTTCAGCGAAGCATTGACGGAAAGAAAATATGCTTAGTCACCTTATTTATCCAATATTCAGTAAGACAGGAAGAACATGTTTGACAATACTAGGTTTTATTAATACCACAGTGGTAAATAACCTTATGTTTATGTTTTTTTAAAATAAATTTCTGAGTCACTCACAATTCAAAACCCACAAAGAAGCTGAGTCTTTAAGTTAAATGCACTCTTCCTGAAAATTCTTAGCTGCTGTGTCTGTCCTTGAACAGTAACATTTTATTATCTACCATTCAGTATCTACACAGCAAAATAATGAAGGCACAGCTACTGCAAGCAAACTTAAATCTTTTCTGCTTCTGAGCTGGGGGCGTGGGCACACACTTGGATTGGTGGTTTTCCTGGACTCGTTAACAATAATGTCCTGATCTCCATCCAACACAACCTTCTTCGAATCCATCACTCTCTTCTGAAGTGTAAAGCTGATGATCTCTGGGTTACAAAAGACAACATTTTTCTTGGGTTCTGCTTTTTCCGCAGTAGGAAATTTCAGGGCTGAAGGCGTTGAAGAATTAAGCATCAAAAACATGTTCAGTTTTGTCTTGGTGTTCCATGTGTAGCATGCTGTTATGATGAATGGGTTTCAAAATGAAAATCTTTACCTTGTACCTACTTGACAACCTTTATAAGCCTCAATTTCCAATCCTCCCAGAAAAGCTCACGAAAAGGTCATCTCAAGGGTAAATCTTCTCCCACACCTTTGGATATATTTATTGTGTTCAAACGAAAGTCAAATTTAAAACTAAGGGGCTGGCCAGGATCTGACTGCTTCCATTTCATATATTTTAAGAATGTCAGACCGGGTTCACATTGTATTTTAATGATAAACCTGGGCGTTTCTTAAGTTCACCAATATTTTAAAATGCTTTAGTATTGTTTTTTTTTTTTCCTTAGTTTTCTTTCTCCTCTTCAAGCTCTGCCCTTTCTTATTTCTCTGGGTCATCAGACACTTCAGAGTGGGGATCCTGACCATTAAATACACCTTGTTATCATCTTCTTCCTCTTCCTCCTCCCACCTCTTCGTCCCTTAGCCCTCAGCCTCTAAGGGTTCATCCCTGTCCCTCCATTTCGCCTGTGGGCTCGTGGATCTTGGCAAACGAGACCTTAGAGATGTCATTGTACTTGTTTCCCAGGGACTGAAATTCCTTCAAATATGGCTTCTATCTGATCTTGTCGCTTCTGCAGCTTTTTGAGGGCAAGGACTGGGCTTTTCACAGAGCGCGTCAAGCTCTCACGGAAGCCATTTTTAGGCCTGGTACATTCTCCTCCGGGGCCTGGGGCTCCTCTTCCAGGTGACCAGTGCACCCTGAGTCCCCACTGTGCTCCGGCTGTTGTGCCACCGCCTCTTCCACCGTCTGGCTCGGCTCCGGGGGTCCCTTGTTCCCTGAATCTGGGGTGTTAGAGAAGTGGCAAAGGGGAGGGGTGGCATTTGTGAGGGCCCAGCTGCAGGGAGAGAAACTGGGCCGCACCTGGGAGGGGCTGGAGGAGGTGGGAGAGGGCAGGCCTGTGGCCGGAGCTCCTGCACAAAAGGAGGCTGGGGAGTAGAAGCCTCCCCTGTCCGGCAGCTTTGAGGCACATCTAACTCCCCCTCTGTATCCATTCATCTCTGCATACCAGCTGCTTGGATATGCAGATTTCTTCAAATGGGTTCCTACTCTGAAAGAGTGGATGGGAGAGCAGGACACAAACCAAACCTCACACTGAGAAAGGAGAGGTGCAGAAATGGAGATACGTTCAAGCCACATCTTGACACACAGAGTGTGACACACAGAACACAAAGAGATCAGTTCTGTGCCGAGGAGGGTACAGTCGGGGGGGCCTTTACAGAGGAGGTGTCTTGAAGGATAAGAAGGAGTTCAGAGAAGGGATCATTCAAGCCTGAGGGAAGCCAGTGTGGTCATTCAGACGTTCCACTGTGGCTTGTCATTGCAAGCCCCACCCTTAGCAGCATTGTCGCAGGACTTTGACCCATTGCTGTTGCAAAGAAAATCAGTCACAACAAAAACTGCCTAATGAGAGACTGTTTCACGCTTTGAAGAGAATAGGCCAGTGTTTCTCAACTCTAATGTGCAAAAGAACCACCTGGAGAGATTCCTGGGTCCCACTCCCAGAGATTCTAATTCAGTAGGCAGAGGCACAAGAATTTGTACTCAGATGCTGCCAGTCTGGGGAACACCCTTTGAATAATCTTGGACTGGACAACTTGCCTGATTGTGTAATGGTGATAATAGAAATAAGAGACAAAAGAACTAGTTCTCAATGACCTTCTCTTAAAAACAGGTGAATTTTTAAACCGAATAACTTGCTAACCTATTGTTTTGCCAAACTCCTTTAGTGTCTTCATTTGGGATTTATATCTTTTAGTGGAACCAGACTTTTGCTTCCCTAGGTTTTGTCCCTGGGATTGAAAGGGAGGGGGGCGTGGAGAGGAAGAATAGATGTTCTTAAAAAGTATCATGAAGAGAGATGATTCAAAGTCATATCATAGATATGGACCATTTTCCTTATGATGGGATGTCTAACCTATAAGTTCACCTTAGGACAGCAATACAGTCAGTCCTCGGTTTCCACCGTTCCTCACCTGGATGGATATTCTATGCTTCAAGCCCTGGATGTAGAGAGCCTACTGCATTACGCCACTTTATATAAGGGGCTTGAGCGTCCACGGATTTTTGTATATGCTGGGGGTGGTGGTGCTGTAATCAATCCCGCACTGGTACCAAGGGACCACTGTATAGTTATCTCATCTGTTATACAGATATTTTGACTTAGACTTAATATGTTGTACATTAAACATATTAGATTGTTGTGGATCATGATTAAACGTTTGTGAGGAGTAAATTGTTTCAATTTCCTGAATCTGTTAAATCGAGAAGGCTCTCCTGGGGTAAAAGTAAAACCTCCATCATTGGGGACTCCAGATTCTATCACAACAGCCCTGCCTTTTGCTTTCCTTCTTGAGCCTGGTGGTGCAGCCTGTTTCCTAATGCCTCAGGCCAAGGAGTGACTGAGCTGTATTAACTTGACACTGCTGGCTGTAGAAATTCTAATTGCTGTAAACACTGGCTTTTGCACTGATGCCAATTTTCTTAGGCACTGTTTACATAGGCAAACTGGTCCTGCTACCCAGCCCAGCAGATCTCCCGGCAAAGAGAGTATGTAGCCGGTAGGGTAGAGTTTGGGATACATTTCATGACCTTCTTCCCCTCTCTACCCTGATTTTACACTTTTTACTCCTAAGTGTTCAAAACCTGTGTGATGGGAGAAACTCAGCTTTAAACAGTGGTTTGGTTGTTGATTTTCTTCTGAGCTCTGAGTAATAACATTCAGAGTGATGGAGCAGTCAGTTGGGCTTTTGGGTACCCATACTCACTTTGTAACTTGGAGCTTTACGATCCTGGGCAAGGCATTTAACTTCTCTAAGCCTCAAATGAGCAAAAAATGAGTGTAATACCTGCTCTTCCTATTTCACAGGTCCTTGTGAAATTCAAACCAGTGAAAGCTCAAATGGTCATAAACTGTAAAGCACTGTACAAAAGAGTAATTATTATAAATATTGTAATTTATTATGTATTTTATATAGTATGTATTAATTTATTATAATCACATTCTGAATGTGCCAAAGGGGTCTTAATTTATTATAATTATCATCTGAATGTGTCTCTTCAGACATGAGTAGGTATCTATAAAAATCACTTGCCTTTTATCTTTTGGGTTTATATACCATTTAATAAACAATTTTTCAAAGAGACAGCTAATTTGCTGCTTTCTCCACTTTACATAGAGCAAGATTAACTCAACTCCTGGAGTATCCTGTGTAACACACTTGTGAAGTCAGGCAGAGGGCATGAGTGGGCAAGCTCTGAACTGCCATATAGCAGAAGGGAGTTTAGGAGGTTTTGTTTAGAAGTTTAATTCTTTTGTGCTGTGCTGATTCAGCTGCTGTTTGGAACACTCAGATGAAGACAAATGCTGCTTGTCCCGGCAGTGGAGGCTTTTTGCAGCTTGAGTAGCCTCATAAAGGACATTTGTTTATGACCGTGTACATGGGACACTGGAAAAAAATTTGATCTCCAAGCCTCAGACCTTGCCCCAAGGAGCTCACAATCTAGTTATTGCTGTTGTAGGTAACAGAGATGTGAGTACAAAAGAACTCTAATTTTTTAAATCAGCTCTCATGTGCGTGTGTATGGAAGGTAAAGGGGAGTAAGATAGGAACAGGACTGAGAAAGGTATTAGCAGAGAAGGCTTGGGAGAGAAATGTGCTGGTGAGGAAGAGCTGGAGGACAGGGGCAGAGGGGAGTGCCTTCTCATCCCAGAGCGGTCAAGGCTAACCTGCTGATCCTGGGAGAGTCATGTATCCATTCTGGGCCTCAGTTTCCCTTTGTGTAATATGGGAGACTAAAGGATCGTTCCAGATGTGAAAATCTTCCAGTTTTCTGAAGTAGGTTTGAGAATCAATTGACTAATGAATGGCTATAGAGGATGATGGCTGAAGGTTCTGGAGCCAGAGGGGGTTCAAATCCAGCCCACCACTTTATGCCTATGTGACGTTGGGTGATTCACTGGAATCAGAAACAGAAACTGTTGTCTGTGTGATAGTAAAAAAAATAAACAAAAAAGTTTAGGGACTGGAAAGAGACAAGCCTCTCCTTTTTGTGTTCCCCCAGGTCGAATTGCAGTGAGAGAAGAAACTGAAGGCTTTAGGGTGAAGGGGTTAGGGTGTCAGATCCCTTTGAGAGCTCTTGCCTTTCTCTCTTCTAGATTACCTTATTAGTGAGTGGTGGTGAGGTTCTCCTCAGGTTTGCTTTGTAACTTATAATAAAATCTTCCATAGAGGACTAAACAAGTATGCAATTGTAGTACAGCAATCTCATCAGAGAACCCTACTGTTACATAGTCATATTTGTGCTTCACAGGTTGGCTTCATAATTCCCTCCAGTGCTTTGCTCTATGGAGAGAGTGCCCTGCACAGAACTCTTTCGGTCCCTGACTGTTCTCAGAGTGCGGGCCAAAAGGTTTACTTTATCAAAATAATGCCGACTAAAGGAAATAAGGGAGAAAGGACAACTATAGGAAGGGTCCTTAACTGGATGGGGATCTACCAAAGGCCTGAGCAGGAATCCTGCCAATTCTGGGCCTCTGGAGAGAGGGGACAATGATTGATAACGTGGATTTACTCCTCACGTGCACTCTTTTTTACTCCTTTATCTGGGAAACTTGGGCCCAGACAACTGGGGAAGCTTGCCCAGGTCACGTAGCTAATAAATGATGGAGCCAGGACTTGGCCTTGGGTTCTGTCCAAATTCTGTGCTCTTGTCTCTCTATCTTATTTTGTTAAGCCTTTCTGCCCTTGCTCAAAGAATCTCAAGGCAGGATCATGAAAAGTGATTCTTCACAACCTTTTTCTTCTGAGGAAGCCTTGAAGATGGGGTTTACGTCACTTAAAAGGCTCTGTGGGGCTTCCCTGGTGGCGCAGTGGTTGGGAGTCTGCCTGCCGGTGCGGGGGACACGGGTTCGAGCCATGGTCTGGGAGGATCCCACACGCCGCGGAGCAACTAGGCCCGTGAGCCACAACTACTGAGCCTGCATGTCTGGAGCCTGTGCTCCACAAAAAGAGAGGCCGCGATAGTGAGAGGCCCGCGCACCGTGATGAGAAGTGGCCCCCACTTGCCGCAACTAGAGAAAGCCCTCGCACAGAAACAAAGACCCAACACAGCCAAAAATAAATAAATAAATAATTAATTAATTAAATTTATTAAAAAAAAAAAAAAAAAGGCTCTGCTACCCAGAAGTCCTTACATAGCTCTCAGTTTAGGAACATGGCAGCTGATGATTCAGCCTGGCTCCAAGCTACTGTGAGATTTACTTTGTGAGTTACCAGAGCTGAGCTAAGGTGGCGAGACTTCATTATAGGACAGACTGAAGTGCTATGAAGCCCTGACATAAGCAAATGAAAAGAGGTAACATTATGAGAACTTACGTACTAAGTTCTATGCCAGGTATCCTTTACAAATCACTATAAAATATAGGTATTATGATCACCCCAATTTTACAGGTGAAGAAACTGAGGCATAGAGAAGTTTGTGACTTGCCCAGAACTACCCAACTAGCAAGTATCAGAGCCAGGATTGAACCTTGGCTGACTGCCTTTATCATCCACACCCTAAAATGCTGTGCTCTGGATGAGTTGGGGATGGGGAAGGGTGAAGTAGAGGCAGTGGAGTGCTCTCTGGGGGTGCGGCGTGGGGAAACGCTGATTTGGAGCTATTGCTGATTTCCATGATATAAATACCCACCCCACCCCCATGGTCACTTTCAAGCTACTGACCTGATGTCAACTGACTTGTACATTTAACAAGTTGGTTTTCGTGACATGGCAAGAGCCGGCTTCAGCACAGAACTGAAGGGTATTGCCAAAGAGAATAGCAGGTACTGAAAAAAATTGAGTTATGCAAGTTATGCCTGGGTACGTTTGACTCTAGAGGACTAGAAAGTACAAGGGGTGGGGTAGTGAGAAATGGAGCTGGAATGTAGAGAGGGACCAGACTGGAATGTCAAGTTCAGATTTTGTTTTTTCTGTAGGAAACGGGAAGTCAGTGGAAGTTTTTAAGCAGCCAGGTATTGTGGTCAGTCTTTCAGGATAAGAACCCTGACAGCAGTGTGGAGCAGGTTATAGAGAAAGGAAGTGCTCTCTAGAATTCAAGTTAGTAGGCAAATGATGAGCATCTAATCAAGGCAGCTATGGGAGTCGGGCTAGAGTCTTGGGGTAGAGCTAGATTCAGAAAATGTTGGCAGGTAGAGTTGACATGAATTGATGACTGATTAGATATCCTGTGAGAAAAGGAAGGAGCTGAAGAAAATATTAAGATTTCTAGCTTGGAAGCTAGATTTATGGTCAGTTCATTCATTGAGAATTTAATGGAGTGAGTTGCTGAGTCAGGAGTGGAGAAGCAAGTGTAGCACATGTTCATTTTGAAGAGCATATAGGCTATAATCCTGGAGATGGTTGGAAAAGTGAACCCAAAGCTTAAGAAAGACAGATCATGGATGGGAGATGTGGAAGTCACCAGCATATGGATAGAGATTGTAGCCATTTAATTTATTAGGCTGCTAGTAAGCACTTCCTATTTGCCAGGCATTATGGCATGGTGGCACATTGGTCTGCTCAGGGAAAGCAGGAATTATGTAGCTGAATAAAATAAAAAATGGAACCTTGGGGAAAACCATCATTTACAGGGCGAAGGGACAGGAAAGGAAGAAACAATCAATTAAAAACCCAAAAGAAAAAAAGGAGGAATTAATTATTAGCATGCCAAGAGACTAGAGAAGTTCAGGAGGAAGAGAGCTTCAAGAAAGAGCAAGTTATTAAATGCTCACCGAATAGGTCATTGGTGATGGCAGTGGGGTCATGGTGTCATTGGTGAACCTAATAAGTCCAGTTTCATCAGAGATATGGGGCTGAAAGCCAGATTGTAATGGGTTGCCTTCAAAGAGGGTAGTCTTTGAAAAGTCACTGTCTTCTCTAGGGTACAGGTAGAACTGACCCAACAGAAATCAAGTTCTATTTAGAGGCAGATCTTCTCTGCTTTCCTCCCTGCTTCCTATATACTCCTCTCTTACAGCTTCCCCCAAGTCTAACCCTTCCTTATGTTTTCTATATCCTAGCTCCCCTTCATCCTCCAGGATCTTAATTCACACATCATTTCTTTTCTCCTCTGTAACCTTTGTTTCTCCTTGTTCACAGGCTCTTTCCCTAGAAGTGTGCTTAAGTGTCTCTCATCTTGGGAAAAAAAAAAAAAAGGTTTTTCTTTACTGTTTCCCTCAGGCTGTTGTCCTATTGCCTTCTTTATCTCTACAGTGAAAGTACTGTCTACAGTCACCGTATCTATTTCTTCACCCCTATGTACTTTGCAACCCATTCCAATCTGGCTTCCAGGCCCACATCTCTGACTAAACTGTACTTGCTGGGTTCACCAAGATCCCATGACCCCATTGCCAACACCATTGACCTACTTTTCCTCTCTGCTGGCATTTTTTTTTTTTAATAAATTTATTTATTTATTTATTTAGGCTGCATTGGGTCTTCGTTGCTGCGCACAGGGGCTACTCTTTGTTTTGGTGCATGGGCTTCTCATTGCGGTGGCTTCTGTTGTTACAGAGCACGGCCTCTAGGCGCACAGGCTTCAGTAGTTGCAGCACACAGACTCAGTAGTTGCGGCCAGCAGGCTCTAGAGCGCAGGCTCAGTAGTTGTGGCGCACGGGCTTAGTTGCTCCACGGCATGTGGGATCTTCCTGGACCAGGGCTCGAACCCGTGTCCCCTGCATTGGCAGGTGGATTCTTAACCACTGTGCCCCCAGGGAAGTCCCTCTGCTGACATTTAACAGCTTGCTCTTGAAACTCTCTGCCCTGCTGAACTTCTCCAATCTTTTATTTTTCTTGCCATGATAATAATTACTTCCTCTTCTTTTGGGGGTGGAGGAGGGATCTTTTAATGATCGATTCTTCTCTCCTGCCTGCTATCCCTCTAAAGGATGGTGTTCCCTAAGGTTTCATTTTTATTTTATTCAACTTTATGATTCCTCCTTTCCCTGAGCAAATTGACTTTCCCTCTTTGGTGCAATTTACCATGTAGCCTAAAGCCTGCCAGCAGAGCCCCATCCTTTCGTCAGAGTTGAGTTAGATTAGAGATCCAACCCCCAGCAAATAAAGGGATGTTTTTATCCTTGTAATCTGGGTGGGACTAGGAAAGAGGACTTCGATGCCTTCTTATCCTTACTGGAGGAGGGTGATGCTGAACACTTGCAAAGCAAAGTACGATTGACGGGCAGGAGACTGAAGTGTGGCCCACATGCCCCACAACCAGAGACATCTGTGTGCCTTTCCCCACCGTCCTCTCCTTCACCAGCCTACTGATCACTCATTAAAGTCATTTCAATCAGCTGCTACTATCTCCAGGCAACCAGACGAGGCCGACTCCGTCTCTTCTCTCCTAAGCTGGTTATACTGATACATACTTTTGTACTTTAAGGTACATATCTCTACTTTTTAAGTTTCTACATCATATCATAATCATCCATTATGTCTAGGATGTTCCCACGTTTATATGTTCCTCAAAAATAGGCCATTGTGCTTTGTTCATCCTTGTACCCCCAATGCGTAGAACAGTCAGGACCAAATAGGTACTTAAATGTTGGTCGAATGAATTTGTTGATTTACATAGTGATTCTCAACTTTGCTATGTATGCAAGGAATTCCTCTAGGAATTCACCTAGAGAGCTGAAAACAATACCTATGCCTTAGGTCACATTCCCAGAGATCATTGTTTAATAAGTGTGGAATGGGACTCAGGCATTGGTAATTTTTAAAAGTTTCCAGGTGATTCTAATATGCTTCCAGCTTTGAGAACCACTGGCTTAAAGGAATAAAATAAGATACACCAATGCCTGCTATGTGCTAGGTGTTTTAATTACATTCTCACAATAACCAAATGAAAGGGGATGAGATTTGATTTTGTTAACACACGGGAAAAACCTGAGGCTCAGAATGACATAATAACTTTGCATAACCCACAAAGTTGGTAAGAGGCAGGGCTAGGACCTGATTCTGTTACTTTGCATTACCTTTCCAGCTTCCTAGCAGCTTCCCTCCAGTGGTGAGGAATCCATTCAATCTCTTATCCATTCTCTCAGAGGTGGAGCGCTGGCCAGCTGGCTGAATTGTGTAACATTAGAAGAAATGTGTGATTAGCTCTATTCGACCTCCAAAAGTGAGGTTGGATTGGAATCAGCCCATGTAAGAACTTGTCTGTGTCACAACTTCATGTCTTTCACATTTGTAGGACAGTTATGCCTTTTTTTCTTTTTTCCCTGGGCTGGGCACTCAATCTTGCCTCTGGGTCTCTTTCTCTGAAGGATGGCCATTCCAGTAGCTTCTTAGTCAACCCTTTACACACCCCCTCTTACCCCTTCCATCTCTGAAATGAGCCTATAAATCTAATTTTTCTTTCCAGGTCACTTGCAATTTCTTTAAGGTTCTGATGCTACCAGTGTTTCTCCGTCTACAAGTTCTATATGATATATATTTATTACAAAGAGAACTAAAAAAATCACTTAGAGTTTTTGGGGAACTTTATGATATCTCAAATTCATTAGAAGATATGCTGGGATCTTACAAGTTAACCATAAATTACAAGTTAACATAAAAGTTACTGATGGCCAAAAGCAAGTCAAGTTGTTCTAAACATTTAATTTGTAAATTTTAATAAATTAGGCAAACATTCTCTAAATACTCTAGTTAGTCTTAATTAACAGTAAGTTAGACCTAAATATTGTCAAGTTTGTAATTAACAGTAAGTTAGACCTAAATATTGTCCAGTTTGTTCTGTGGGATAAAAACTAAGTAACACTTTCACAATATTAATTATGAGTTGGTAATCATCATAACAGTTACATAGTGTTTGCTATGTGGCAGGCACTGTTCTAAGTGCTTTCTACATGTTAACTCATTTAATCTTCAGAAAAACTCTGTGAGTTAGGTACTATTATTCCCATTTTATTTTTATTTTTTATTCCCATTTTATAGATGAGGAAATTAAGGCATAGGAACATTAACTAAGACAAACCACCAGTACGTAGTAGAAATAAGATTCAAACCTAGGCAGTCAAGCTTCCTAGTGTTTGCTCCTAACCAGTTTTCTAGATTTGCCTAACACAAAGCTTGGAAATTAGACCAGTTTTGCACATGAGTGAGGAAGACTGATATGGTGCTGTAATTCCTGAGTATCATTTAGCCTGGACTGACACTTTTACCACTTGGCTTGAGCAACCATGAACACGGGAATTCTCTGCAGGCTGGAATGGGAGGCATGAGAAGATCTTGACAAAGCCAAAAGGTTGGTACAGCCATTAAATCTTTAAGGGAGCAGTACTTGGAATGCAGAGCTAGCAATGACGAGGCTGTTGAAATAATTGGATTATGCCTCCACAGTGTGCCTAAAACTTCTCCTGGCTAGTAGTGATGACTTCCTAATTATGTTAATGGCCATTTTTTTAGTCCTTAGCTCCCTCAAATTGCCAAATTATCAGTCTTTTAAAAAAATTCTTCCAAATTTGACTTTTACTTTCTGATTCACTCTCAGTTTTCCTCTTGCCACTCTTTGGATTTCTCCCTCTAGATTCTTCTTTTCAACCTGTCAAAGAATGTTTTCCTCCCTGGTCTATTTCTTTGTCACTGTGTTCTGTCTCTTCACTAAATTTCCTGAGTCTTACTACTGTCTGAGTTGTTAACAGTTACCTCTGAGCTCTTCCTCCAGGCCTGACCTCCTTGAATCTCTGACCCTGCATTTGCTATCTGTCTTTTGGACCTATCTACCTAGATGTTCCATTGGCTTTAAATGGAATAATTTTAAAATGGAACTTTTCTTAACTTTCGCTGACTGTTCTGCCTGTGTTCTCTGTTTCTCATACTCCAAGTGAGGACCCTCCAGGATCTTTCAATCCTTTCTCTGTGTCCTACCAGTCTGCCTACCTGATCCCATATACTACTCTGTGAGCGGTTACCAAGGCCTATCAACTCTGTCTCAGTGAACTCTCTTGAATATATTCCCTCCTCTATATTCTCCTGGGGCAGACCTTCATTTCTCTCCTGTGGACAATTGCCAAACTATGATAGCTGTTGCCCTCTAGTCTCTTCTCCCACCAATCTACTGAGTACACCTCAGCTGCATAATTTTTCCCAAAGTATAGTCTCATTAAAGAGTGTCCACTCTATAGCACAGAGAATTCTGCTCAGTATTCTGTAACAACCTAATTGAGAAAAGAATTTGAAAAAGAATAAATACATTTATATGTATAACTGAATCACTTCATTGTACATCTGAAACTAACACAACATTGTTAATCAACTATACTCCAATATAAAATAAAAAGTTAAAAAGAATGTCCAAAATCTTTGTTGTTTAACCATTAACAACTAAGAGCATTTCATCTGCCACCACCTTTCCAGCTGCACCTGCAGTAAGACTGGATCGTCCTCTACATCAGAAGTTGCAGCTTGTGGCCCTTAGTCCAGATTTGGCCTGCAGGCAAGTTTTGTTTGGTCTGCAACTTAAAAAAAAATTAATCTGAATCAATGCTTTAAAACCAGAGGATTTCCCTTAAAAGTTAAAGTCTTAGAGAAAGTTCAGAGAACTGTGAAAACTTAAGGACAGATGGAAATTTGCAGGAGTCAGTCAAGATTTAAATTCTTAGCTACGTAAGTTCTCAGTCCATCTTTCACCCATCTTTGTATCCTTGTAACATGTAGCAGAATCTTTACATACAGTAGGTGCCTAATTAACACTTGTTGAATTATAGTTACTTGACTTTTGATAGTTTCTTGGCGCAAACATTGAGGTTGTTTGTAGAACAAAAGTGCTGCATTAGTGAATCACAGGTGATCTGTACCATGGTCTTAAGTGAAACTCATATCATTTGTGCACCAATAGAAAAAAAAATCTGCATTTTAAAGTATACTCAAACTTTACAATGTTTAAAAAAATGTGACCATAAATTTTCATACATGTAAGTGTTCTACGAAATTGTTTTCCTGTAATAGGCAGGAAGAGAGCAGAATCTGGAGGGGAGAATTTAAAAGCTGCTTGACAGAATGAAATGGCCATCACTAGAAAAGTTGGGGAACAACTGGCATGGAATGCAAAACTTTGAATGTGAGAAATGAAGCAGGTAGTGAGTTATAATAGATGCTCTAACTATTTAATGTGGTTGGTTCATGTTGAAATTTGACCACATGCTAAGTTATTGATGTGTGTAATATCAGTGTACTATGGCTTTCCCCCACCTCTCCCTCCCACGTTGACATGAACATACAGATGAACTTTTTAGAAATAACTATTTGACATCTTTTTCACCTGTAGTAATTTCAGAACTTGGTGATCATTGGGGTCCTAATAACAAATGTACACAATGGGAGAAAATGATAGTCTTAGCTTCCCTGGAAACATCGAGCTATCTGTCCCTGGGCTCACATTTCTTCATGCAGTGATCTTCCGGATCAGAGGCGTGACAGTAACGATAACCAACTCATAGAAGGCTTGGTATGTGCCAGGCACTGTTGTAGGGGTTTTTACTTTTTTAAGCTTCACAACAGTATTTTGAACCAGTTAGTATGTCATTTCTGTTTTATAGGTGAGAAATTGAGGCACAGAGAGGGTGAGGAACGTGCCCAAGACCCCATTGCTGGAAAGCGGGGGAGATGGGCTTTTAACCAGGTATTCAGTCTGCAGTCTGTGCTGCTGACTTTGGCTCCCTACCTGCCTCCTAGACTGAGCCTTTTATTGCCAGCTCCCCCTGCCTACACTTGCCTTACTTAGCTTTTCTTCCCATAGGCATTTGAATTATAACACTTGCCCGACACTTTGGCATCTTGGTTTCCTATCCTTTTCCTTGCTACTCGCACTTCGTCTTCTATTAAGGCACAATTCAGAATAGATGCCTTATCGGATTTCATCCCAGAACGAACAGACATAAGTAATTCCTTCCTTCTCTGGGCTTGTGCAACCCTTTATCTAGATTCCTCTTACTAAGCTTGTATTGCTTAACTAACATCAGCTATTCATTTACAAGTCTTGGCTCTCCTCTGTTTCCCTGAGCTCCAGAATATGGTCTTTTTCTCCCCCTTAAGTTTCCCTGCCCGTTGAATAGATTTTCTAATTTGTATGGTGAATGAATTAGCAGAGAACAACCCCATTCATAAACTAACAACAAACATATTTTAATAAGCAGGGTATAGATTCTGCTTGGCCACCTTTGATTTTTGCTTGTCCTCTGACCTTTGGTCATCAGACCTGGGTAGGGAGCCAGTGGCCATCTATTTTGCTGTATCTGGTTCTACTGAGGTGTAATAGAGTACCCTTCATCCCTTCCACCTCCTCAGGCAGAATTCCCTTCTAGAGCCTGAAATGGTTATGGGGCAAGTTTTAAGACCTCTAGTACTGCCCTGGAGTAATTCAACTAGCCAAGACTGGGTCAATTCACAACCTGTGAAATTCTTAACACTTGGCTTGCTTCTTTGTGCTACTGGAGTTTTCCAGCTACTTCTAAATAGGTTTCAGGAAACTTTGTTAACTAGAGAATGTTTCTTGGGTGGATCTGTATCTCATTTCACAAACTCAAGGATGCAAGAAATATAACTTGATCTATATTTTGAGCCTTCATTCTTTAGGTAGAACTTAATTCCAATGAATTTAGGTATTCCCCCATCACTATTTTCTTTTAGGTTTTGAAGTGTCTCATGCGATGTTGAGGCATAGTGCATGGGGGGAGCCATCTGGGTACTCTTCCTTAGCCCACATTCATGTTCCACCTGGTCCATGGTGTTTGGTTCCTACAGGTTGCCCTGGGATATCCTTTGTTCTTATTTATAAGAGCCCCTCAGGTCCATTAGTGCTCTCTTCTATTCCTGTTAGACTCTTGAGAACATGTAGTGGGCCACGGATAATGGAGAAGTTGTCTCAGACCCATCTGCAAGACACTTATGCAGCCTTCCTATTTTTATACCTTTTTGGACACATGGAGTCATTCTGCTGCTCCTGCACAAGCTGGAGCCTGAGGGGCTCTCTGAGGCCATTTGAGGCACCACCTTCCTAAACATACCTTGCGGTCACTCTTCCCTAGAGTCTTGCCTTTTTCCACGGTTCTGTCTGGGCATGGGGCACATGTCTGTTGCTCTCAGATTCCATAGACATATCTGAGGGTTGCTGTGTCCCAAGGTTCTTTTTTCATTGGATCTCAGATATCAATCTGTTCATTCCTCATTTCATCTCTAATAATTTCTCCTCCCCTCTTCCACCACCTAGCTCGGAGAATCACTTTCTATTCTAGGAGACTTCTTACTCATCATGTAATCTCCTATATCAATGTCTTTTTTAATTCTCCAAAGGATATAGGCTTTTGAAAATCAAAAGCAGGAAGACATTTCTGTTTCTTTGCTATTTGTTCTCATATCCCTTCCCTGAAGTAACAACTACATAAAGGCTTGGCTACTGATTTTACTTGCTGGACAGTAGGGATGGGAGGGGAGTAGTGAGAGGAGCTAAGGGAAACAGATATTAGGGAAAAAAGTTAGATACCATTCACAGTTTTATCATGCCACATGACAGCACATACACATATGAATTTCATCCTATCCTGGATAGGACTCAGAGCAGCTTCCTGGGCCCACACTGTTCTCAACCAGCATCTCTAGGGTAATTCTGTATGTCCTGCAGCCCTCTCATAGTTCCAGGAATCCAGCTTCTATACTGGTTACTTAGTCTCTAAACTTCTCTTCTCTCTTCTTCACAAGGAGGAAAATAACAGAATTGTAGCCAGAATTCAACAACCTCTCCTCATATTGTAGGCACTCAGGCAGTGATAACTATTGTTATTAATAATAGTAATGATAAATTGGTTAATGACAGATTACTGCTTGATTCTCTTCATTTTCAAATTTTGAAACAAAGTCAATATTGTCTGTAGGATAATGATTTTTCATTCTCTAATTTATCAATACAATTCCAAACATTAGCACAATTTTATTTTAACACCTTTCTGGATTCTTCTTTTCCCACCCATCCAGCCTTTCTTACACCCATCTGCTTATCTTCTCCTTCATAAACAAACTATCCCTTCTCCAATGAGCACTTCTGCTCCCACACCACCCTGTCAATGTAGTGAACAATGCAGATAGTTGTTCAGAAATTCTATTAATGCAAGTGCTCATAAGCTAATACAGCAGAGGTGCTTCTGGAAAGGTATGGGCAGATTGAGGCAAGTCTGCATGCACTCAGAGCATGCAGTACACATAAAGGAAACCAGGGGTGGATTCTATGAAAATGAATACTCTTCTCTAATCTGCCTTGTAAAGACGACTCACTTGTTTTACAGCTTTCCTTTAGTTGAAGAAACTCATGTGATTTGTCTTAAATATTCAATGAAGTCTTCATTTAACAAAAAATATAGTTCAGGGCTTCCCTGGTGGCGCAGTGGTTGAGAGTCTGCCTGCCGATGCAGGGGACACGGGTTCGAGCCCTGGTCTGGGAGGGTCCCACATGCCGCGGAGCAACTGGGCCCGTGAGCCACAACTGCTGAGCCTGTGCGTCTGGAGCCTGCGCGTCTGGAGCCTGTGCTCCGCAACAAGAGAGGCCGCGATAATGAGAGGCCCGCGCACCGCGATGAAGAGTGGCCCCCGCTTGCCGCAACTGGAGAAAACCCTCGCACAGAAACGAAGATCCAACACAGCCAAAAATAAATAAATAAATTAATTAATTTTTAAAAAATTAAATATATATATATATATATATATAGTTCAGAAAGTAACAGAGCCAAGCCTGCCATTTCTTTGTTCATAGTTTATTATTTGATGCCTATCAAGCTACTTGGCCTGTGAGAAATGGAATGGATCTTGCGTGTTCTCTGTTAATTGACAAGGGTTTATTGTGTGAACTCTAGAAATCTTAGTGAATACATTCTCAGCCATGCCCTGGCAGATCTCCATATTCCCCAAGTTAGACTGACGTGTTACCACGAAACTTAAGTGATGATTGCTTTTTCCCAATTTGCCAAAGACCTTAAACCCTTAAACTTGTGGTTAGATCCCTCTGTATGTGTGTGCACGCACACACTCACATTTGTTTGTTTCGTATCGAGAACGCTAACAGTTGTTTTAACTTTTTCAATAAATTGGTCAATTGTACGTATAGAAATCGAATTATTTTCTTAATATTCATTTGCTTTCCTGTTGCTTATATTTCCAGCAAATGAATATTAATAGAATTACTGGAAAAGCTGTTCATGGTCAGATAAATTGCCTCTTGTTCTTGTTTTTCATGAACACTCGCTAATGGTTTTATAATGCAGTCTTTCCAACTCTTTTCACAGCACGGCGTATGTATACAATTTTATATAGGACACCGGGGTAAACAGCTCAGGAACTTGGCTGCCCAGGGGCTGAGGGGATCAGTGTCACAGCACATCTGTATCCTCTTCAAGGCATACCAGTGTGCCCCATGTACATGCTGGGAAGCTGTATTATGGTGTATTGCAGACTACATACAGTTCTCATTTCTAGTAGTAACACTGTTTTCTTGATCTTATGAAGGCATTAAATATTTCACTAATCATCAGTGTTCTGTTTCATATTCTACAGAAGGGCACTGTTACTCTACAGCTGCTCCCCTTCAAGGTTTGAGATCCACTAGGCGATAACAGTATCTGAGTTCACGCACCTGTGCTGGGAAGGTTTCTAATCACTCTGTGACACTCCTGGGCCTCTCTACCTTAACTAGTCACTGGCTTCCAGATGGCTTCTAATTCTCTGACTTTGAAACATGGCCAGTAGGTCTCGCAGGGAGGTCAGTTTTATAAGTGTACTCAATAGGAAGAGCTTGTATAAGAAGTAGAAAGAGGGAATACACTCCACAGGGTCTTTGCTGGGTGGATGGCCTGGGTCTCCTCTCCAACCAGATAACTTCCTGTGAACACTTAATGCAGCGCTCAATGCCCTCAGGGCTCAAAAAGGAAGGGACAACAGGCTGCATGTTCTTTGTACATTTCTGCAAAGCTCCTGGTTGTGTCTGAGCTGGTCTGCTTCTAAATGCCAGGGCTGCAGTTGACTCTGCTCCTTCCCTCTCACACACTCATTCCTTTCTCTTACTCTCAAAACAACCAGACACACTTAAATATATAAGCTTAAAAACACTTTAAAAATACTTATAGTAAATGTAAAACTCTCCTCTCTTCTATTTGTATTCAAATAAAGTATTCTTCCTCCGTTCCTAGTATGTTATTGGAACTGTGATGTGCTGATTTAGGGTGGGCAGGGGTCGGGGGAAGGGACTGAATCCTGGAATTCACAGTTCCTAGGTTTGAGTCGCAGAACTGCCATTTATCCAGCGAAATGGGCAAGTTCAGCTAATTTCTAAACCTTCTTGATAAAATGAGACTGATGACACATTTCCCTCTCAGAGACTATCTGAAGATCAAAGGAGATTTACTCTGATATTTTCAGATGAAAATACTCTCGAAGCTCTGAAAACGAAAGGTAAATATGATTTGTTATTGTACTAAAAGTAGCCAGTGAGTCCTCAAGGGCAGCGACAATTGCTTGTAAGAATTCGAACACTGAAGGGTTGGTGAGTGTGGCTCAGGTGATAACTCAGCTGACACACACTCTCCCTCATTCCCCCCTCATCCTGCAGAGCAACCTGATACACTACTTGGGCCTCAGCCATCATCTGCTCGCGCTGAACTTCATCATCATTTCTTTTGGCAAGAAAAGCGCGTGGTCATCTGCTCAGGTGAAAGTAACTGACACTGACTTTGACGGTGTGGAAGTCAGAGTGTTTGAAGGCTCTGCAAAGCCAGAAGAACCGCTGAAACGCAGCGTTGTTTACATTCACGGAGGAGGCTGGGCCTTGGCAAGTGCAAGTATGTCCTGGTCATGTTCAGGTTGTTTGGGGTTGTAGCTGGCCCACAGAGATGTGTGATTGAATTGACTTTCTTACTGGGTAAGAAGGGGGCCACTGGACTTGGTTCCCCTGGCAGTCCCAGTTATCCCTATTGTCTCAGCAAAATTATTCATAGTACCCCCCCTTTCCATTCTTGAAAGGGTCCTGGTTTGGATGATTGATTATATAGCTACCCTACGTCAAGGGTTTTGCCTGTTTGTTTGTTAATTCAGGCAGACTGTTTTGAAAATATTTCCTGTAACCTAAATCCTAGACTAACTTATTGTGAAGTATTGAAGTTGCTTTCTGCACCAAAACAAGGTAAAGTTTCCCTGGGCCAGAATATGAGGCAATTATCTGTAGCTCTATGCCAGCTTGGGTTTTAAAGCTATCTTTCTATGAAACAGAACAAGTATTTCTGAATACACGTTAACTCATCAACATTTCATCTGCTTGTGAAAACAAAGATGAAAATATAAAACATATGCCAAAGTTAAAAGGAAATGACCTTGCAAAGTTCAAGAACATTCTCTTTAGTATTGGTTCATTTAGTATTTAGTTCATGAGCAGAGCACACATTAAAAATGTCAGGCAGCCAAGGGGAGCAGCCTAGTGAAAAGCATACTAAGGAGGAAATAAGGGCCTTATCTCTGCTTGTAATTATTATGGCGCTACTTTCTCATCTTCAGCCCAGAGCTTTTGGCATCCCCTAAGTTTAAAGGCGATGGCAATTTGTTTTAGTTTGTCTTTTTTTTTTTTTTAATGCAGCAAAGGCCAAAAAGTATAACTTTTCCTAGTAATCTCATTTCATTTAGCTCCATATTCATCATTTATTCTTTTATTCATTGATTTGTTCACATTTCCATAAGATGATTACTGAATATGTAGGTTTGCCCAGGACTGAGTAGTTTCCCAGGGTGCAGGACTTTCAGTACAAAAACTCAAAGAGCTGTATGCAAACCTGGACCTCTGGTCACCCTAATGTGTGCTTGGTGATGGGGATACAGAACTGAGTAAGACAGAGTCTCTGCCCTAGAAAAGATTGCATCTGTAGCACTGGACACTTGCCAGGTGAGATAGTATCAGTACATCAGAGGCCAGGAAGTATAAGTGCCAGGAATGGTATGGATTATGAGTCAGCCTGGCCTTTTCCACATAATTTTGACTGATCACTTCTGCCAGAGGAAGAGCTGGAGGTAGGTATGCAGGTGTTTATGTAGTTATTGAACTTCTGGTTCTTAGACTGCCTTGGAAAACCTATAAATAAGGTAGTATTTGGCTTTCTGTTGACACAATCCAGCTCTTAATATATTATAAAAACATTAATATATTAAAAGAACAGCCTAAGGGATTAAGTTTTTACATATTAAAATTGCTTTTGTCACTGCAAACCTTTGGATTCTCTTTCTAAGAAATGCTAAGACTTCCTAAAATTCTATTTGTTCTGTGTTGGTTTAAACGGAATACTGTATTCTTCAAATTGGTGACTTTTCTGAATCACAGCAAATGATGGTGTTAAAAGAGAAAAATTTTTTGGTTCTAAGGAGGAAACTGCTTATTTTCTATGATTTCTGGAAAGGCATACATTTGAAGAACTACAAAATCAGAATGAATCTGATGCACTTCATATAGTCCATTATGAAATAATTTTTTAGTTAGTTAAAAATACATTCAAAGGTAATCTAATATGGATTTCCTGTTATTTTATAGTAATTGCATTTTATGAGAAACCAGATTAATTTTTAACATTTGTACATGTAGCTCTGTTAATGAGGTATATGTTCATATTTACTTTTTATTGTTTTTGTTATTAGTAACTTAAGTCCAAGTCTAAAAACAATCCATAGTTAGCAGAATTTAAGAATGGACAGTATTAAATAAACTGCTTTATAGTGAGTGATTGCTCCTTTGTCTCTTTCAGAAATCAGGTATTATGATGAACTGTGTAAAGCAATGGCTGAGAAGTTGAATGCTGTCATTGTCTCCATTGAGTAAGTAATTAATAATAGTCATAGAAAAACATTTAAGAAGGAATCCTAGATAACCATCTAGTTATTTTATTTTACAAGTGCTAGAGTGTAAAATGAAAGTCCAGAGAGGTGAAGTGATTTTCCCAAAGTCACAGAAAATGATTTCTGATGTAACTTAGAATTTCTTGAACTAGCTTTATAATGCCTCAAACTATCTTTTTATTTTAGTTTTGGAAACTTCTGGAAATGAAATTAGCTGAAATTGAGAGAAATATATAATCAGTTATTTATAGTACATAGTTTGATTACTGCCTTTTTTTTTTTACTTTAGTATAGCTCTGTATTATTAGACTATTGAAGTGTAAGAAAGCCATGCAATGCCTTTCAAGAGGAATTAAAGTATAGCTAACTAACTTTAATAAGTTATAGTTGAATCATTAACCTTGTGAACTGCAAGGTCAGACAGTGCTCATGGAATTTCAGGAGAAAAACCCTAAAGGGAAAGATTATTTTGTTATGCTGTTATGTGGAAATAAACTATGATAAAAGCATAAGAGAGAAGGGATTTTTTCCATCAAGTTTTTTCTTAGACAACCAAGTAAGAGCATATTCTAAAAATTACCACTATAAATTTCAACTAATGTTGAAGTTAAAAAAATTCCTGTATAGTGTGACTGTTTTCTGTGTTAATGCTCTCACTTTACCTTCACAAGTGCTGAGAAAGCAAAGGAAGTTTGGACATACCAGATAATTCCTACTATTCCATCAGATCCACTCATTTGAAATTAAGTGGAAATACAGTTAAGTCCCCTACAGTAAGTCTCAGAACGAACAAGTTCTGTTCCGAGAGCGCATTCCTAAGTCCAATTTGTTCGTAAGTCCAACAGACACAATCGTTATCGCTTGGTGCTTCTTAGCAGTGTACCAGCTACTTCACCGCTGCTTTTAGACTTGCTTCCGGACACCGTGGGTTTGAAATAAAGATACTGTACTACTGTACTCCAGACAGTACTATACATGATTACTGCCTTTTTAAATCTGAAAACCAATCAGCATTTTAAGAGAATCTCTCCTACACCAAGAGTTGGAGAAGTTATTCTCCTGGAGTTAGGTTCTGTAATTCAGACCTTGTAAATAATAGTGTGTTCAACCAATCTTAGTTAATGTAGCTATTATTATCATTATTAGTATTAATATTAATATCAGTGTTTTGAGTTGTTTCTACCAGTTCTATATTAGCTATTTTTCTGGGACACTAAGAAGAAAGTGAATAATAATTATAATGATTGCAGTGATGGTAATAATGCAAAAATCATGGTACCTATTCCATGGCAGGCATTGTGCAGGTGCTATGTATATATTGTTTCTCCTCCTTCAGATCTTTGTTCAAATATCATCCTTTCAGCAAGGCCTTCCTTGACACCCCTAAAATTGCAGTCCACTTTTCTTCTGCTTTATTTTTCTCCAAAATTATCATCAACATCTGACAGACCATATATATAACTTATTATGTATTTATTGTATTGAATATAAATAGACAATGTAAGTTTTATGAAGGCAGAGATTTTAGGAATTTTTGTCTGTTTTGTTCATTGCTGATCATTAGTGTCTGGAAACATCCCTGGCAGATAGTGGAAATTTATGATATTGTGATTTGTAAGAAATATATATTTGGTCATTCAGATGACCAAAGTGTATTTTTCACATGTACTTGGTCTTTGTCCAAAGTTCCTGGCTCACAGCTCCCCAAATCCTTCAAATTTCCTAAGTGTTCAGAGAGTTAAAGGAGTCTTTTGTGGGACTTCCCTGGTAGTCCAGGGGTTAAGACTTCACCCTTCCACTGCAGCGGGCAAGGGTTCGATCCCTGGTCAGGGAACTATCCCGCCCCTGCCCCCCTTGCATGGCCAAAAAAAAAAAAGGTGTCTTTTGTTATGTGAATGAGGTGACTTTTGGAAGCACCTAAGGATGGGGGCTGGTTGCCAGGAGAACCAACCATGTGATTAGAGGGCTGGGACTTTCCCACCCCGCTGGCCTCTGGGGAGGGGAGATGGGCTAGAGGTTGAATCAATCACCAATGGCCAATGATTTAATCAATCATGACTAGGTAATGAAGCCTCCATAAAAACCCAAAGGACAGAGTTCAGAAAGCTTCCAGTTGGTGAACACATGTAGATTTGGGGAGAGTAGTGCACCTCCAGAAGGCATGGAAGCTCTGCACCCCTTCCCACCTACCCTGACTTTTGCATCTCTTCCATCTGGCTGTTCCTGAGTTGTATTCTTTTTTTATTTTTATTTTTTTTATTTTTATATTTATTTTTGGCTGTGTTGGGTCTTCGTTTCTGTGCGAGGGCTTTCTCTAGTTGTGGCGAGTGGGGGCCACTCTTCATCGCGGTGCGCGGGCCTCTCATTATCGCGGCCTCTCTTGTTGCGGAGCACAGGCTCCAGACGCACAGGCTCAGTAGTTGTGGCTCACGGGCCTAGCTGCTCTGCAGCATGTGGGATCTTCCCAGAGCAGGGCTCGAACCCGTGTCCCCTGCATTGGCAGGCAGATTCTCAACCACTGCGCCGCCAGGGAAGCCCAATATGTATTTATAGAATGAATGAATAAAGAGTCTTGCTTAACTTTCGTATAAGTCATCCAAAGTAAGTATTTTGATATTTTCCTCATAGATGAGGAAATTGAGGTCCAAAAATTAAGTAACCTGCAAGAGGTCACATAGCTACTTAGTCACATGTGTGGAGTGGGGAATTGAGGCAGGTGGAATCACTCCCCAGGCTCCTATGCTTCTTTGACCCAGTATCAAACTAATATTGAAGGAAGCTGATGATGCTGACTGACAGGGTTATGGCAACATCAGCCGCTTTCCATGCCCTACATCTATTCAATGTAGCATCCAGTTTTTCAGCAGATAAGCATCACAGCAGTGGGCAAGTACCATTACTCAAGGCTGTGTAATCTCAGCTGCCTCTCTCTGCCAGCTGCACTCCCATTCATAGCTCACCTCCTTCTTGCCCCTACTCCAGATCGCAGACCTAAGAGAATCCTTGCTTCTCCAGTTCCTTGGAAGCGTTGGTCTCCTAAGTCATTTAGGCAGCTCTGACCCTGTGAACAGGAGCCTTAGAATCAGAGTGACGCTGTGGCTTCCTCCTCTGCAAATGTGGCACTGGACAGCTCTGGACAGCTCCCAGGCCTCCCTGGATCCTCAGCTGGGCCTCCCAGATCACTCAGGGACCCTTGATGCAGTTTTATAATGCAGGAACCTTCAAGTAAATGATTGTATCATCTGGCCTGGGTAGCTGGCCAGAGGAAGGCAGGGCTGTTTAAGCAGCTGAACCCCATTATGGAGCAAGGTCCTGCAGCTTGGTGCTGGTGAGTTGGCCTTAGCTCAGTGCCTCTTCAGTGGTTTCCTGTGTAGCTCCAGCTCCTCAAAGGCCTGAGGAAAGGAGAGAAGGTGGACTTGTTTTACTTGGTACCATAAGGATTCTCCACACAAGCCTTATCCTCCAGGGCTAATGTAAGCAACTGGCAACATGCCTAAGCTCTTCCTACATGCCTTTCTCCACCTGTTAGCATCTGTCTCCAGTGACACAGGGGTTCTTTTAAGTCTATGCTTATCATAAAACAAAGAAGGATGGATAGGGTGTTTTTGGTTTTTTTTAAAAATAAATTTATTTATTTATTTATTTTTGGCTGTGTTGGGTCTTCGTTGTGGCATGCGGGCTTTTTGTTGTGGTGGCTTCTCTTGTTGCAGAGCACGGGCTCTAGGCACGCGGGCTTCAGTAGTTGTGGCTCGCGGGCTCTAGAGCGCAGGCTCAGTAGTTGTGGCGCACGGGCTTAGTTGCTCTGCGGCATGTGGGATCTTCCCGGACCGGGGCTCGAACCTGTGTCCCCTGCATTGGTAGGCGGATTCTTAACCACTGCTCCACTGGATAGGGTGTTTTTAAGAAGATTTTTTTTTTTAAAAAAGAACTAAAATATAGAAGGGCCCTGCTTTCATCTTCACTTGCCACTGCACCAAATCTATTCAATGTAGCATCCGGTGTATCAGCAGATAAGCATCACAGCAGTGGGCAAGTACCATTACTCAAGGCTGTGTAATCTCAGGCAAGTCACTTAACCTCACAAGCAAAATGGGGTTAAGAATCTTTCCTGTGTATGTAGAACGTGAGCTACTGGGAACAAGAATCATGTCCTCTTTCCTTTGGGCCCACCGCACCCAGTACGTGGCTTAAACGTGTGCTAATAAGTAGATACACTTTGAGTTGGGTTAATGATTTCAGAGAGTTGTTATGAGAATCAGTTTGGACATTTGAGATAAAAGGGTTTCTGATACTCTAAATCACTAGACAAGTCTGAAGGGTTAGTGCTCTAGCCCATAGGACAGAAAGGTCCAACTTAACTAATTTATTTACCAACATGTTTGGAACTCACAGCACTTTTCTTTGCAGAAATAATGAGCTAAGGTGATTAGGATCCATCCAGGCGAGCCAACCCACAAAGAGCCACATAATCTATGCTCTAGTTGAGGTATAGCCAACATCATATGATCGTGATGTTTCTCTTGGAAAGTATGTTCAGAGGTCTAACGTGGGACCATATTTCTTCTCACTGCTCACCTCTTTCTTTTATTCCATAAACACCTATTGAATTCCTGTTATGTGCCAGCTACTGTGTTAAATACTGGTGGCATAACAGTGTAAGACAGGCATAATTTCTGTCCGCATGGAGTTTACAATCTAGATGAGAAATCAAACCTTGAACAAGTAATATTAAATGTGATAAGTGATGTGAAGTAGTAATGGAGGCATCGAGTAGGTAAGATCTTACCTAGTTTGAAGGGTTTGAATCGAGCTCCTAGGGATGAGCAGAACCTAGTTAGACAGAATGAATTGGTCATGGAAGTCCAAAGTGGTGTAATGAGAGGGCTTGGGAGGACGGGAGGAGGCAGAGAGCATTAAGGGAATGAAATATGAGAGAAGACAGATGGGGGGACTTATGCTTCTGGCAATGACTAAGAAAAATAAGAAATAAGGGTGGATGATCCTGAGAGCCTTCAGAAGGATGGTGGACTCTTGGTTCTCTTGGAATTCCTTCTTCTATCAGGGAGGTTGTCTGGAGACAGCTGCTCCTTATCCTTGAGGCCAACAGGAGTGGGTAGTGGTGTCATGGCTTTACTTCATGTAGGGAGTGGCCTTGTGGAAGGTTAGATATAATCTGAGGAAGCTGGTAGGCAAGGGTTGGGGGCAGCCCTGGTGATGGAATCACTTCACATGAAGCAACACCAGGAGCTGGAACTTCTGAGTTTACATCACTGCTATTGGCTCAAGATTCCGGGAACAGATCCAACAACTGAGGTAGACAAAGATCTCAAGGTATAAAAACAGGCCATGACTTCTATTTAGTAGCTTCTACAACACTATGCTATTTTTACACATAATTGCACAGTAAGTATTTGTGAAATAAATGGAAGAGTTCATCTAATAATACCCAAGATACATGGATGTATCCTCATTTACATAATCTGGGAAGGAAGTTTATATTCATAAGCTTATTTTCATAAACTTCATTGCAGTTTAACTATAATATGGTACCTTTTTACCTGTAGTTTATATAATAAAACACAATACTAGAACCATAAGACATCAGGGAAAAGGAAGATTTAATTTCTTTCTTCTTTTTTTCTTAAATTAATTAATTTATTTTTATTTTTTTGGCTGTGTTGGATCTTAGTTGCAGCATGCCAGATCTTCTTTGAGGCATGCGGAATCTTTTGTTGCGGTGTGAGGGCTCTTCGTTGTGGCGCGCAGGTTTTCTCTTCTCTAGTTGTGGCATGCGGGCTCCAGAACGTGTGGGCTCTGTAGTTTGCCGCCCGTGGCCTCTCTAGTTGAGGTGTGTGGGCTCAGTAGTTGCGGCGTGCAGGCTTAGTTGCCCCGCAGCATGTGGGATCTTAGTTCCCCGACCAGGGATCGAACCAATGTCCCCTGCATTGGAAGGCTGATTCTTTACCACTGGACCACCAGGGAAGTCCCTAGTTTTTTTTTTGTTTTTTTGTTTTTTTTAATTTATTTTTGGCTGTGTTGGGTCTTCGTTGCTGCGCGCGGGCTTTCTCTAGTTGTGGTGAGCCGGGGCTACTCTTTGTTGCGGTGCGTGGGCTTCTCATTGCGGTGGCTTCTCTTGTTTTGGAGCATGGGCTCTAGGTGCATGGGCTTCAGTAGTTGTGTCACATGGGCTCAGTAGTTGTGGCTCGCGGGCTCTAGAGCGCAGGCTCAGTAGCTGTGGCTCAGGGGCTTAGTTGCTCCGCGGCATGTGGGATCTTCCCGAAGCAGGGCTTGAACCCATGTCCCCTGCATTGGCAGGCGGATTCTTAACCACTGCGCCATCAGGGAAGCCCCCTAATTTCTTTTTTTTAAAAGATAAAATGCTAATGTACAGCATGGGGAGTATAGTCAGTAATATTGTATTAACTATGTATGGTGACAAATGGTAACGACTTATTGTGGCGATCATGTCATAATGTATATAAATGTCGAATCACTATGTTGTGCCACTGAAACTAATATAATATTGTATGGCAATTATACTTCAATTACAAAAAGATAAGATGCGAGATAATAACAAAGTAGGCATGTCAGATATTACTAAATTCTACAAGGCATTTACATTGCTTTTTTTAGTTGTCAAAAACGGTTTCAAGTTGTGTTTTGCTTTTAACTAAGTTTTTACGACACTAAAACTCTCTGTTTTGTGTCAATGGAGACCTATTCCCATCCACCAAATATCAGGCGGCACTATGCACAGAGAACTTAAAACTTGACAGAGCTGTAAAGAAGAACGTTGCTCACGTAGACAGAATAGAAGCTGGACCGCGTATCTTAGTCTGCTGCTAACAGAGTTATAAGCAATGGGACTTTTATGACTCTGTCTTGCTCATCCATAAAATTAGATGAGTGCAAGCTGACAAAATCACAGAGCTTCTAGAGGCACAATACAACACACATCTCCATAAATATTTGTTCAAACAAGATACTCTGAAAGACACGAGCCACGGTGACCTAGCTGTGTGACTCTCCCTCTGCTCCTTTTCCTGCTCTTCTTCCCAGACCTGCACACAGAAATCCTCATGCCTCACCCCGACCTGGGCAGCCCTGGGAGACGGGCAGACTGAATTCCTCAGGGTTCCCCTCCAAGAAAGGGAAGATTTGTCCAAAACTTTCCTTTTACTCAGTCCAGCCTACCTTATTAGCAAACCCAAAGGCCAGTGTTACAAATAATTTATTAATGCTACAGAAAGATAATATTGAGGCTTCTTTTAAGAAGTAGGTTGTTTTAGTTCCTTCACTATCATTAACTAATGAATCTCCTTTTTAGACATATTAAGCTAATGTCTTCTTGGCTCTGTTTTCTACTAACATTAAAAAAAAAAAATCCACTGGTTTCTCTCTTGTGGTTTAGGTCTTTTAGAATTTGGGGGGAGGGGGGCTTGGAGCTATACAGAAAGCCTGTGCTGCACACTGCAGCGAGGTTGGGAAGCCTAGTTCCACCCACACCTGAGCCCAGAGATCTGTTTAGCTTCTGAAATCACACAGAGAAAGGAGGTCCGAGGGACTTGGCACCAAGCCTGCTTGGGCTTCTGTAGCCACCTGAGGGAATGTTTGGCTCTCTATTCCCCCTCGAGGTTAAAGGCGAGGTTTATATCTGAATTGGGGAGGGGAGGCCTGGGGAGCTCCCTGCCGTGTCCATAGAGACGTCTCAGGAAGTCTTAACTTGTAAACAGCGTCAGAGCATCACATCATTTAAACGGATCACAATTCTAGGTTCAATCACTCCTAGGATTTTGGTAACACATCCTGACATCTGTCAGTTCTTCTGAACGTACTTATTATCCAATCAGCCAAGCCTTTGTTAAGCTCCGCTCTGCCTTGCTGAATGACTAGTAGTCAAAGCTATCTCGAGAGCCAATTTTGAGAGTAGAAACAGAAAGGAAGATCCTTCCTCAATCTTTATTCACAAACCTCATTGCACAAATAGAAAGAGAAACAATTATCCATTCACAATCTTTCCACTTTTATGTAATTTTATTATATATTCTTTTTTTTTTTTTTAAATAAATTTATTTATTTATTTTTGGCTGTGTTGGATCTTCGTTTCTGTGCGAGGGCTTTCTCTAGTTGTGGCAAGCGGGGGCCACTCTTCATCGCGGTGCGCGGGCCTCTCACTATCGCGGCCTCTCTTGTTGCGGAGCACAGGCTCCAGACGCGCAGGCTCAGTAGTTGTGGCTCATGGGCCCAGTTGCTCCGCGGCATGTGGGATCTTCCCAGACCAGGGCTCGAACCCGTATCCCCTGCATTGGCAGGCAGATTCTCAACCACTGTGCCACCAGGAAAGCCCTTATTATATATTCTTTTAATGGAAAGGAAGCTTCTACCTATTAGAGGGATAAATAGATTCTTCCCCTGGAGTTGTCCCCCTCAAATAACACAATATGACTGTAATTGTTGATTTGTTTCAGATAACCCCTACTGATATGGGTTCTTTAAGACTGAGGAGAATGTTAGCCTTTTTATGTTCTCAAGATGATTCTACTGAGGTCTTCTTGGGAGACAGTGAAAAAGGAAAAGAAAAAAAAAAAAAAGGCCAAAATGGAATGTGATTTTATCTCACTCCTGAATCAAATAGGAGTATAATTTCATTCCGGAATATCACATGTACCTTTCACCTAACTGGCACTACGTGAAGAGAACTCAGTGTCCTTGCCCGCTGCCGAAGACTGTCTGTTTCCAGGCTAGGTTATTTTGAGGGAGAATGCACTTTACAGCACTCTTAGAGCACTAGTATTATTCAGGGCTTCCACATCCTTAGTCTTGGAAGCAACTCACGTTTCCCTTCAGCTCTGGGCTTGTGTATCTGCCTTTGACTTAAGGAAGAATTTGTCAGTCTTTCTGAGCATTGCTCCATCTCCCTGGTCACTAACAAAGTAGGTAATAAAGTAATAGATTGTAGAAATGGCGCTGCTTATTTCAGGTGGGTATACATTGAACTCTAGTACGTAGCTGTGACTCTCCATCTACTCCTAGAGGAAGTTGACATGTCTGTTATGACCTATTGTAAGAGAGATTTTGAGGGCTTCAAGAAAGGAGAGTTACTTTTGGCTGGGCTCTTAGAAGATTTCATGGAGGAAGTGGCATTTGAGATGAGACTTAAAGAATGGCAACATTTGATGAGGAATTGATGGGGGAAGGGCATAGGGGATGGAGAGAAGGACCAATGCATTGGGAACAGGAACAGGGAGTTGTGTTCGGAGGAGAGTGACAGTATGGTTGGATTCAGTAATATTTCTAAACCCCGGCTGCACATTAGAATTACGTGGGGGAATTTTTCTTCAAATATAGATGTGCTGGGCCCCACCTCAGATCAAATAAATTGGAATGTTTTGTAGAGGAGCTCAAACCTCAGTGTTTTTTTATAAAGTTCCCAAGATTATCCTAAGGTGCATATAGAGTTGAGAAACTCTGAGCTATGCAGAGCATACAGGCAGTCCTTGGAGATGTGCCCGAAGAGTAGGTGGGTTAGGAACAATTTCTTTTTTTTAATGTTTTTTAAAGGTATATAGCTTATTACTTTTCCCACCATAATAGTATGTAATAAAATGACATATTTTATATGTAAAAAGTATAAAAGAAATCTCTAAAATTTTGTTTGGGACAAATAAAAATATCTTATTAAAGATGTACCATGTGCCAGGTACTCTGCCAGGTGGTTTGTTTTGAGAATATTGCAAAAGCATTGAAATCATGAGAGAAGTTCTGGGATGTCAGAAATCTACAGTTTTGAGAACTTACTGCTTTGGTGAGGTAATGAGAACATACGCACATACATTTAAAGGCTGTGGGTTTGGAAGAATGAGAATATTTTAAAAGGGGGAGGCGTGTGGATTTTGAAGTCAGTTGTGAATTCAGATCACAGCTTTGCCACTTACTAGCTGTTGTAGACTAGTTATGCATCCCCCTTGAGCCTCATGTTCTCAACCTTAAACCCACAGGTTTGCTCTGATATTTGAGTGAAGCATCTGTAGAGTACCTGGTGAGGTACCTCACCTAGCAGGAAAAAGATAATTTTTATAGAGTGTACATATTTATTAAATTGAGTAAACCTCATTCCTGAATTTACACCAAATTTTGTTCTTCTAGTAGGAGGCACGTGCAGTAATAGGTAGGTAGAAGCTGACACTGCAGAGTCATGTATCCTGCCCTGAGTTGGGCAAATTGAGACTGTATGTGCCACAAATTCATCAGATGCTTTCACTCAAGATTAACAATCGAAAAAAAAAAAAAAAGGTGGAATCTTCCTTCAGTACTTTGCAGGGACACAGCCTTGAACAAAAGCAGCAGATAAATGTATTTATGCATGCTTTCTTTGACTATGTTACTCATAAATCTCCTCCTGACTCTCAGTTTTCTGTGTCTATAATGATATTACAGAACTTTCGTGATACTTCTCAGGTCAGTTTCAAGCTACTTTGAAGGCTCATCTTAAAAATATCTAGTTTCACTATATCCTTCAGTCCATGAAAATAGTATCCCTTCTTATTGTATAAAACTAGAGAATGTTTCCAGAATGAACAAAGATAAGGGGAGGAGGGCTTAGGAGATAGATCTCCAAGGGCACCAGAGGACTAGGATGTTTACTCTGTTATCTGAGCCAGTTATTAATCAACTCATAAGATTTGAGGCAGTAGCATAGTTTTTAGATTACCAGTTCCTCTTGATTCAAAGTCATTAAGACCTTTTGTGAAACAACATCTGAAAATTTGATTCACGTATCTGTTCTAGCAACATATGGTCTGACCTCTTGGGCCACTAGGAAGATAGTCTATCATGCTATCTGGAATCTTCCTGAGACAAAATAGCCTTTATTTTCACACCTTGAGTCATGAAGTGCATTGGTTCTTATTTCATTGAAAGAATTAAGAATTCAGCTTGGTAATATTGAAAGTAACAAATTGAGACCTCAACCCAGAACTGAGGGTAAATAGAATCATATGAGATGACGCCACCTATTGGACAAAATGGTGTACTCCTACTCCTTTTACCCATTATTAATGAATGAAATAAAGTAGCAGCAGCTTCACTAAGACATTGTGAAAGTCAGCTGGAGAAAAAATATTTCAAATGATTACTTGATCATCACAGATGGAAATAAAAAGAAATTAGAAAACTTATTTTATCTTTTATAGGGCAACCACTAAGGGAATTTCTTATTGCATTTTGTGTTTTAAAAAATGTAGTAATTCCTGAAAGAGCAGATCTACATTCACTACTTATCAAAGCATTTCACAAATATTTGTCAGCTTGATTGTGTCTGCACAGAATGTCAAGATTTTTTTTTTTTTGGCTGCGCTGTGCAACTTTTGGGATCTTAGTTCCCCAACCAGGGATCGAACCCGTGCCACCTGCAGTGGAAGCACGGCATCCTAACCACCGGACCACCAGGGAATTCCCAGAATGTGAAGATATTTAACTAACTATCTGGAATTTAGATGGGGGAAATGAATGACCTTATATAGAGTAGTATAGAAAAAACTAGTTTCTGAGAATAAATATGCTCATTACAAATTGGAAATCAAAAGACTTGAGTATTAGCTGACTATTATTAGGTTTTAATTAATTAGTTCCTATCCTACGTTGTTTTGATTTGTGTTTGGTTTATTTTACAAATCAAGTAGTTTTTCTATGCCTCAGTTTCTTCACTTGCAAAATGAAGGTATGTTAATACTCAGAAAAGTTTTACTAGATGCATGATTATGTGCTCAGCACATTAATAGATATACACTGGAAACACATAGTCCCTGATATCAGAGAACACACTCTTAAGAGGAAATACAGAAAGAAATCATGTTACTATAAGGCAATATGAGCAATATACCCCAGCACATAGAAGTATCAAGGAATGGTAGCCAGCTGAGCCCCAGAAGCAAGTGGAGTTGTAGTCAAGGAGAGCTTCCTGAAGAAGGCAAACCCTCAAGTAAAGCTTAAAGGATGGGTGAGAAATAAGGAGGGTGGAGGCTGAGAGGGCACCTCAAGCCGAGACTACCAATGGATTTGTAAGGTGATATTATATATAGGTGGGGCATTTGACAAAGCCAGGGCTCTTGGGGCTCTTAAGGGAATCTGAATCCTACTAAGTGTACAGAGCAGGATCCCAGAGGGACTCTAATCTTGCAAAGTGGGGCAGTAGGAGAAGCCCCAGAAGTGTCCCAGCAGACCTGCCATGGGCCATCTGGAAACTTGGTTTCCCTTTTTTTTTAAAATTTATTTATCTTATTTATTTATTTTTGGCTGCGTTGGGTTTTCGCTGTTGCGCGTGGGCTTTCTCTAGTTGCGGCGAGCGGGGGCTACTCTTCTTTGCGGTGCACAGGCTTCTCATTGCAGTGGCTTCTCTTGTTGTGGAACACAGGCTCTGGCGTGTGGGCTTCAGTAGTTGTGGCACACAGACTCAGTAGTTGTGGCTTGCGGACTCTAGAGCACAGGCTCAGTAGTTGTAGCGCACGGGCTTAGTTGCTCCGCAGCATGTGGGATCTTCCCGGACCAGGGCTCGAACCCGTGTCCCCTGCATTGGCAGGCGGATTCTTAACCACTGCACCACCAGGGAAGCCCTTGGTTTCCCTTTTGCTGGTTGACAGCTGACGTTTTAGTTCCAGCCTTCCAGGGAGCAAATACGTTGCTTGGGTTTAATGTCGGGCTGGCATGACCTCTTCAATGGAGTACAGTTTTACTATATTTATCAAGTAAATCATGAAGAATACCATATGGACTCATTAAACTTGAGACCAATGAAGTGGTTAGTGCTGCCGAGTCACCTTCTAACCCAGAGGTGCTGTGAACGGAACACTGACTTCCAGAAATAAAATTCCAGAATCTTTTGTGGTTCTATCTATATTTTAATAATCAACATCTGCCTTTTACTTCAAAGTTTTGTTTTTGCCTTGGTGGTGGTTGTAGGTTTTTGTTTTTGTTTGTTTTGTTTTGTTTGGTGGCCCACAGTAAAAATTACTATGACAAAATCATTACTTTTTAAAAGTAAGTATTTGAATTGCAAGAAAATGGTTTATTTTTATATTTATTATAATTCCTTACCTGTTTGTTTCTGGCTTCAAAAGAACCAGTTTTCCCTTAAACTTTAAATGGCCTATAAAGACTTGGTGAAGTCCTTAAATGAATACAATTTTTGTTTTCACAGATACAGGCTAGTTCCAAAGGTTTATTTTCCTGAGCAAATTCATGATGTTATACGTGCCACAAAGTACTTCCTGCAGCCAGAAGTCTTGCACAAGTATTCAGTTGACCCAGGCAGAATCGGCGTTTCTGGTGACAGTGCTGGTGGGAATTTGGCGGCTGCCCTGGGCCAACAGGTAACAGAGAGCCCTGAGGTGCTGGTGGAAGGAGAGCATGTGATAATGTTCAGCAGACCAACAGATCGTCCACTAGGCATGGCAAAGGCCTAGCTGGGTGGGCTGGTCACTTGGGGGCCAAGTAATTCAGATGACTGCACTTGGAAAGCTCTCAGAGATCTTTTGAAGTAGGAAGAGGGGTCATTGAAAGAATTGTAATCTCTGAGTCCTTGGAAGGGCCCCGATTACAATTAAGGTGAGTAATGTGAGAGGAGGGCTAACATTTTAGAGGGCTCCCTTACTCCTCAGGGATATGCATGGAAATTAAGTATCTTCTGCTCCTTTTCCATGTTGGACTTACAAAACAAGATAATTTTGCTTAAATTCCAATTGCTAAGATTGTTTCCTTAAACTTTGAGCCAAATTAAAAAATTTAAAAGTGTTTCCCAAAGGTTTTTTTTTTTTTTTAATATAAAAGAAAGAGTTAAATGTTTCATCCACTTTAAATGTTACAATACAAGTTAGTCTGAGCTCTAGCTGGTTAAATTCTTTGAAAACTGTCTAGCTGTAGTAGCATCCCCAATTTTGGGCAGCTGTGTAGACTCAAAGATAAGTACATTTTCTTCCTTTTCTGGGTTAAATAATTTAAGAATAGCATCTCTGTCTTCTTACCTCCAAATTTCTTTTGGCATTCTCAAATAGCATCTGCCTTTTCATTTGTGGCATGTCCTGATTTCTTCTCTCTTGCTATAAATAAAGAACTTTGTTCTCCGCTTGGCATTGGTGGGTTTGCTATCCACACGTCCAAAGCGGTAAGAAGAAAGTCCTGGTACAGTGGGGAGAGCATCATGGGCTTTAAAACCGGACACAACCAGGATGGAATCCAGGCCCCCCTGTGAGAGCTGTGGGGCTTTAGCAAGTCCTCTCACCTCTCTGAGCCTCAGGAAGATGAGGCTTATGCCATCTGATTGCAGGACTGTTGCCAGGATTTAGTGATATGAAGTATATACAGTTCTTGGCACACATTAATAATACTATTAACTGATCATTTCCTCCTGCTTTTACAGAGCAGTTACATCTTCCCTCGGGATGGGGTTCTAAAGTGCAGTGTGAAACAAAATTGTATGCCTAATGTTACCTTGAAGATTGTTTAGCTGCTTGTGAAACACAGTGACCTAGTTAGCTGCCTTTTAGATGTTATGTAAAAAATATATCATTTTAGTCACTAGAATTACACAGTGAGGCAATATATTTGCCTTTTGGGGAGGCCAGGGGGAATGGAGTTCTGCGGGGTGGGGGGATTCATTCACATTCCATCTCAACTGTACTCTAAGGCACATACTCATTAAGTAGAATGGAGGGTGCACTGCCAACACGATTTAAATTCTCACCCTCTCACCAGCCATGGGGACTAACGGCTCGAGAGGAGACACCCTGAGGTCCTATTAAAACACTGTGGAGTCCCATCACCTGTTCATTTAGCTTTTCCTACCCGTCTACTCTGGAAGAGTCAGACTAGTTTTTTCTCCCTAGTAAGCCATTGCCTTTTGGGGCCTTTCAGGGAATACAAAACTAAATAAGATCCACACATTATCCATCCATAATACCCAGCCGGGTGAGTATTATGCCAAAGGATAGATACAAGTAAAGTGTTGATGGGGGTTTAAGGACCTAAGAGATCATGTACCTTTGAAGTGTTCACTCAGAACTATGAGTTGCAAACATCACACCTTTCTCAGTAAATATCCAGCAGCTTGAAGGGTAGTGGTAGTGGTGGCGATGGGGAATTATTTATTTTTAAAACTACATTCCTTAATACCATGCCTGGTAGAAATGTAACACTTATACCCCTTTGATTGAGTCAAGGTAAAGCACTGGGCTACTTTAAAGGGTATGGTTTCTGTAAAAGAAGCCATTCAAAATGAAATAATGTGTTCGCTTTTTCTTCTCCAGTTTAATCAAGACGCCAACCTAAAAAACAAGCTCAAGGTGCAAGCTTTAATTTATCCAGTTCTTCAAGCTTTAGATTTTAACACGCCCTCTTATCAGCAAAATGTGAACACCCCCATCCTGCCCCGTTATGTCATGGTGAAGTACTGGGTGGATTACTTCAACGGCAACTATGACTTTGTCCAGGCAATGATAGTTAACAATCACACTTCACTCGATGTGGGAGAGGCTGCTGCCCTCAGGGCCCATCTAAACTGGACATCCCTCTTGCCCGCATCCATCACAAAGAACTACAAGCCTGTCATGCAGACCACCGGCAACACCAGGATCGTCCAGGAGATCCCTCAGCTGCTGGATGCCCGCTCAGCCCCACTCATCGCAGACCAGGAAGTCCTGCAGCACCTCCCAAAGACCTATATTCTAACCTGTGAGCACGATGTCCTAAGAGATGATGGAATCATGTATGCAAAGCGTTTGGAGAGTGCAGGTGTGGAGGTGACCCTTGATCACTTTGAGGATGGCTTCCACGGATGCATGATTTTCACCAGCTGGCCTACCAACTTCTCAGTGGGAATTCGGACTAGGAATAGTTACATCAAGTGGCTGGATCAAAACCTGTAAAGGAGTGAAATTTCTAAAAGGCTTGAGCCCCTCTTGATCTCCTGCACCTGCTTTGGAAAGACATTCACTCTTTAGTTGACTAATTTCCCCTCGTTACTTGAGTTATGGAATCTCTATTCCCTGCAGACTTTATGTTAATTTAATTTTAAAAAATGCTTTTCAGTAACATAAGTGCAAAAACATCTGAATCTGGTTCTCTAAGTGAGCCAGTCTCTCTGTTCTTGTTTTAACCAAATTACTGCTAACACCCACAGCTGCAGAAAGCAGGGCTAGGAGCTGGAAATAGCTTTGGGTCTTGCCTCCGTCAAGAAGTTCTTTTTAGAAGAAATTCTACCAGCTGTGGATGACCTTTAATGAGTAAAAAGAAAATGTGGGCTCTTCAACTTGCTAGAGTTTACTTTGAGTTAAGAGTAGTGTTACATGTGTTCACTTCAAGGTCAGTGCTGGCTACCAAGTGCCCTCTGTTCTCTGTGGATGGATGGCTTTGTTTCCTGTGGGAATTTTGGCAGAGCTGTTCTAGCAAGGACAAGTTTCTCAAATGACTTTCCTCCTTTAGAGTGTTAATTTTATGTGATAGCTATCTCTAAGTCCAGTTGGATTATGATAATACTTGAAAGTTACTTTCTACCACTATTATTAGAAACTATGAGGTTGCATGCACTGGATATCTGTACATCGTTAAGTTTTTTGGTTATGCCATCTCCCTGCGGGAGATCTTTTGGGAGCAAATTAATTTAGATTTAGAATAAATTTTCCTTTACAGAACAAGTAAAAACAGACAAATGAACCAACCTATTGTTTTCATAATGAATACTTCTCACATAAATTACCAAGAGTGGTGTGTATATATTTGGCATAGTCAGAAAAGAAGATACATTTAATATTAAGATTATGAAAAATAGCTTTAGAGGGTCTAGTTTATTCTTGAAAACTCAACTTTTTCACTTACATGGCTTTAAAATGGGGCTATTTTGGTATATATAATGTACTGTATTGTTTATTTTTTTAAGTTATTTAATGTTAATATATATAGCTAGACAAGATTTTTCAGAATAAAGTCAGTAATGAATATTAAAAATAATGATTTTTTTAAAAACTACCTTAGGGTTTAAAAAAAACAACTTTAGAATTATATCCACATGTAATTTTATGGAAAGAGGTAAAATAGCTATTAATATTACTATATATAAGGCCTAAATATTTTGATGTTTATATGCATATACAAATTACAATAATTAGAAACTGACTACACCTAGTAAAGTCATCTAAGTTTATAGTTCAATAGCTTAGACAAGACACACATTGGTCATTTCTGCTCTCTGTGGTCGGAGGAACTACTTCATACTCTTCTGGGTGACACCCTTCATTATCGCCTTCCAGGTAGGTCTAAAGTTACAATAGACCAGGCTTAATTTCATGTGAAGCCTTCACTGCCTGTGGGACATCTTTGGCATAGAAAGAAACTCCCAATTCTGACTTGACTTGTGTACCTTCGCCCTCCCTCCTGCCACTCTTCCTACTGCTGCAATCTGTGCTACTTTCAGAGACTGCAGAGAGCGGCCACACAGCCAAGTCATGATCCAATAAATTTATCAGTGGAAAGAAAGTAGAGCCTTTTCACTCATTTGAAAGATGGGTATTTCCTACTTAGGAGGATGAAATAACAAGTGAAAATCTGCATGTTTATTTTTCATTTATTATTTAAGTCAGGAGCATTTTATGTACAAGACAGAAGTAAATGCAACAGTGAGTATCTGTCTGTGTGCCTGTGTATGTATAAAAATTATCATACAAATTAACATGCTAATGGACTCAGGCACGTCACTTACTGTCTCCGGGCCTGTTTTCCCTCTCCTCTAAAGTCAGAGAATTGAATTACTTAATCTATGAGGTGTCTTCCAACTATAAATTCCAACCATTTTGTCAGACTGGAAAACTGTATTGGCCTCTTCTTCAACAGTGTTTTTTTGTGTGTGTGTGTTTGTTTTTGTAGGTCATTATTCCATATACACAGACAGGTACATGATCAATTTTTTCCCCTAAAAACATGGGATTTTAGTTCTTACTCTATGACAGCTACCCTCCTCATTTAATACTATTCTTTTTGATGCCATTTGAAGGAACCAATGTTTTGACCTTATTTTGAGGTTACCCACCTCTAGGAAAGCAAAGAAAATATAATACATGCACAGAATTCCTTAAAATGACATTCCCCGCCCCCCCCCAGAATTGTGAGCCAAATCTTGTACTAACTACAGACAATGAATGATTCTAGGTCTCCAAAGGGCTCTCTCAGGTGAAAAGAGGGAGTGAAAGAAAAAAGGGGTCAAGCACTGTTTCTGATGAAGCATCTAAGTTTCATTAAAGCTTTTATTGGGAATTCCCTGGTGGCCCAGTGTTTAGGACCCAGCGTTTTCACTGCCGTGGCCTGGGTTCTATCCCTGGTCGGGGAATTAAGATCCCACATGCTGCGCAGCATGGCCAAAAATAAATAAATAAATAAATAAATAAATAAAGCTTTTATATATGTGAAGGTGACTTGCACTATATCCCACCTCAGACCTTTCTTGAAGGTCTTCCTTGAAATTTTCCTTGGTATAATAATTGGGAATCATGATACACAAAAACCACTAGATACAAGAGAGGCTAAACCAACCAAAAATCTGAGTGCTAAGAATTCCTTTGGGAAGCATACAGAGTTTATATTGAAGATATTTTGGCTTGGAATCAGTTTATTTTGTTTTAATTTTTGTTCTTATAAAAAATGTTTATGCTCTGCAGATTGATTTATTTTAAGTGTTATGGCTTTGTTTTGTTTTCCGATTTTAAGAAAAAATGGATAGTCTTTTTATAATATCGTTGTTGTTTGTGAAATGTGACCATAAATATATGATGAAAAAATCTTGAAGTGCTACAAAATATAGTGAAGTATAAATTAGTTACTGTTTTATCATTGATTTGTGAAGAAGTTAAGACTGTTGTATATCTTGGTGGATATAATATTTTATGCATGACCTTTTCACCTTTGACTTTTTGCTTATTTCTCACTGCAAAGGGCAAGGCAGATTTTATGAAGGATTTTGGTAGCCAGTCTATTTTGTAAGATGAAAATCCACTGTGGAGGTAGGAAAGTATAAATCTGTTTTGATTCATGTTTGTAAATAAAATGTCTCCATCTGGAAATGTGCCTCTTTCACTTCCCCTCATCTCATTTTCTGGTTCCCACCTCTCTTTTTCTTGGTATCCTAGATCCCTAGCCACAATTCAGCCCAAATCTTCTGCCCCCTGGAGTCCTCCAGCTGCCTTTCAATTACTGAGAGGGACTCAGTGGCCTCTCTGATAACATCCATTTCATGTCTGGATACAGTATGTGCTGCTCTTACTTGAAACCCGCCTTGGACTGGCTAGAATATTCATAAAAGCTAGGCAGGCCATGAGACAATTTGGGGACTTTCCATACACATATTAAGAAAGGTTGATCACAGTGCAAATGAATTTGGATTTGACTAGTTCGGGCAAAGAAGTATTGATACCACTGAAGGCAAGTTTTCACATTGAATCTGTCATTACAAGCAAAGCTAATAATTTCACGCTTGAGTTCATTATACTTAGTTCACTTCAATATCATAGGAATTTGCAAAACTTTTTTTTTCAAAGTAAATTGTTTGTGTTGGTTCTAAATGGTCACATATGTGTGGGTAAATTAGATTTTCCTATTCAATTAGAGTTATTTTCATCTTCTCCAACAAAACCTCTGGTGCGTGGCTATATTTTGCTGAAGGGATCCACTAATGGTTGCAACAATTCTCCTTTAGGGCATTTAAAATGTACTCTATGTGTTTTAATATTGTTTTTTCTTGTGATTTTCATTCTTGTTTAATCCCCCATTTAAAAAAAAAAAATAACATCTCATATTTTCCAATGGATCCCCTATTTAAACATCTAGAAGATACTGATATCAGCACCACATTCCCCAAATTTCAGAGATTGAAAATGTAAATGTGATTTCCAGTAGGCATACATGTATTGTTCAGCCCTGTCACTCAGCATTTTGTGTCATTAGAGAGACTGGTGACATTTTGTGTCTTGTTAGAAATGTCCCTCCCGGATTTTCCCACCACTGGTATTTCAGATTGAGAGCTCCATCTTCTCACATAGGCTGCCTACCAGACTAGCTATTTGTTACTGTTTTTCTGTCATAAGTGTAGAGTGGAGTTTTCCAGCTGCTACTTGACATGTGGCGTTGTAGTAGGTGGGCTGTAGAGGCAGATATGAGAATCCAGATGGCTCCTGTTAAGCCATACATTAAAGAGTTTTGCAAACACGTAAAACAATGCCACACTTCTCACTCGTTTGTGTTTGGAAAATTTAGTGATTTTTTTTCCCCCATAGAATATAGCTTAAGGTAACATGTAATTAAGTATATGAATAACTATGTTTACAATTTCTCAGTTTTAATTCCTAATACAGTAAACATCAATAAAGTTCATATGAGCAGAAGCTATTTGGGGTCCTCAATAATTTTTAAGAATGTAAGGTCCTGAGACCAAAACAGTCAAGAAGTGCTGTTGTACAGCATCATCTATGGCAAGCCCTGTATTCTGTGCCAGGCTATATAGCCAGCCAACGCTGACCTTATCACCATGGAGAGACACATGCCATATTTCTCTTACCTAATACTCTTCCCTCCACCCAGAAGCCCTTTCTTTGCCTTTCCTTGTCTTCCTTTGCCAGCCTGCTCCAGGAAGCCGTTCCTAACTCCTCCCTCCTCAGGATATTTAGGTGTCCCTCCTCTGGTCCCACATTGCACTCAACACATGGCACGTAATTGGCTATTAGTGGGTCCGACTCCCTCACAAGACGGTGGGATCCTTGATGTGGGGTCATGTCAGCATCACCTTTGTGACCCCAGTGCCTGACACAGTGCCTCTCACAGAATAATCACTCAGTAAGTCTTTGCTGAACAAATGTTCTTATGTTGTTGCAATTAAAGCATAGTGTTCTTTCTTTTCAATGGCATGTAAAACTATGCCTGGTGCTATTATATATATTTGCTTATTTATATTCTTAAGACACAAATCTCTGTTTGTTTTGATTTTTTTCCCCCTGCAGATGTTTTCTTTCTACTCATGCATTAAAGACTTATTTGGTCAACAAATGAAATCCTGGAGCCCACAGAGTACTTTTAAAATTCAAGGCAACTGCCAGCAGAGGGCACTCTTGAAAGTAGATGGCATTAGCCATCCTCCACGCTGCTGCTTATGTTTCACCTGGAGTTTAAAAAGAAAAGATTTCCCAACAGCTTATAAAAGGTAAATAAAAAGATGCTATATTTAATCACAGAATAAATTAAACTGAGTATTTTTTTAAAATAGAGAGACTTTAAAATCCTCATAAGTACCTAGAGAAAAAGACTGCATTTTCAAAACAAAGAAAAACAAAACTAAAAAGCACTCACATTGATTCTTTGTTAAAGCATGACTCACCTCTCTGCCCACCAAAGTGTTTTGTCTTTTTTTTTTAACATGTTTTTATTCAAGGTAGGTATTTGCCATCCATTTGGAAAAAGGCTGACAGAAAAATGCTGTTCTACATTTTTGAAGGACCATTTAGTACAGCAGGAAATATAGGACCTTCATCTTTTGTTGTGCCCGCTGGCCAAACCTGGCACACAGCACCAGATGAATCCTTAGTTGGGAAGAAACTACCTTTGAAAACAATAAGTAAGGCAGAGCTAGATGGCCTTCAAAAGCTAAAGCACATTTTCAATTCAAACAGCATTCAGCAGTGACATTTTCAGTATTGCCATACTTTTTTTTTTTAATTTTTAAATTTTATTTATTTTTTTATACAGCAGGTTCTTATTAGTTATCCATTTTATACATATTAGTGTATATATGTCAATCCCGGTCTAGTATTGCCAAACGTTTAAAAACAGATGTAATATGTTCCATGGTTAAGGGAAAAAACCTCGCCATTCAGCTCACGTGGAACAGAGGAAATGGCATGAACTAGAATTTAGGAAACCACAATTCCAGTTCCAGCTCTGCCAGAAATTTCTCAGTGAATTTAGGTAAGTCTTTATTGGTACCTTGGTTTCCCCATTTTTAATTTATATTTATCCAGACTTATTTTTTTAACCTCTTTATTGGAGTATAATTGCTTTACAATGTTGTGTTAGTTTCTGCTGTATAACAAAGTGAATCAGCTATACATATACATATATCCCCATATCCCCTCCCTCTTGCATCTCCCTCCCTCCCACCCTCCCTATCCCACCCCTCTAGGTGGTCACAAAGCACCGAGCTGATCTCCCTGTGCTATGCGGTTGCTTCCCACTAGCTATCTATTTTACATTTGGTATCTAAACTTTCTTACTCCATGAAAATACTTGAAGCAGCTTATAATGTAAAAATACAATGAAATAGAGATATAGAAATGGGAGCTTATAGCCAAGGAAAAGAACAAAAATATGCCAAATAGAAAAATCAGTTGTGGTTAACTTCTGGTTTGGCTCTGAGTCCCCTGGCAGTTGAGGAAAAAAGTAAAAAACATGATTAGTGATTTGGCATTTCTGTCAGTGTTTCTGAGGCATTCTACTTTCTTAGGGTTGACGATCTTTCCCTAAGAATTCTGAATTCTAAAAGAAAATCCCTCCATGTGACTTAATGGAAAATCTCCTCAATTATTTTAAAGCAAATACAATAGGAACTCTTACATAGCTATTATTTATTTAGTCAATTTCAATGAAACCTGAGGACATGATTTTAAACCTCAGTGTATCCATGTGTTCACTCAATGAAAGTTAATAGTGCTTACCTTGCTGCCTGCCTCAAAGGACTACTTAAAAAATAAAGCTAAAGAAGGACATTTTTTTTTTAAGTTATGAGTTTGTTAACCTGAGACAAATAGGCTGCCAGATATTTCTCCAGCAATGATGGGTTTATTCGGGATCAGCAGAGAATTGCAATTCAGGGTCTGCGGCTATGGTGATCCACGTGCAAGTCCCAGTATGGCAGGGAAAGGAGAATACTTTTACAGAGAGGAAAAGGAAACTTGGGAGGACTATTTGGTAAACAAAGAGTCCAGTGGCTTTTCATTGGTTGAGTCCTTGTGGGGAAGAAAAGGAGGCTGTCTTCTTTTTGGGCTCTACTATCGCCACAGGGCACAAGAGCGCCCCCTTCTGGTCTCCCAACTCTATTTGATTGAGGTTTCTGTTCATTCATTTTTTACAAGTTAAATGTTAGATATTATTAAATGTATCCCTCTAGGTATAGTAATAATAAGATGATCAGCTTTCTATTCTTTTATTGATGCCAAGAGGGAAAAAATCAGGGAGCATTATAGGTAAGGTACGTAGGAAAATGATTAAAGGTTATACAAGACACTTAACTGGTTACCTCTGGGGAGTGAAGATAAGGGTCCTAGGGGAAGATCTTTTTCTCTACCTTGCTTCCCTCTGAAATTTTTGAATTTTTTATAATGACTATGCATTATTTAATATTTAAAAAGCATAAGAGAAAAGGCAATCTACTCATAAATAATACCTATACAATCTAGGGCATGCAAAATAATGCCAAATATCTATTTTTATTTCCTTTTGGTGGTGATTTAGTTCATCTCTTTGCAAGTCATCTCTTGCAAGAAACAGATACTCATTCAAGCTAGCTTAAGTAAAAAAGGGAGGTTTATTATAAGGATACAACCAGAAATCTTCTGTACATCCAAGATAAAAAATGAAAGAAAGCCTGCTCTCACGGAGCTTGGTACAGAAAATTCAAGGAGCCAGTCTTCTTCCTCTGTCTCTCAGTGTATCTAATTTCTGCTTCTTTCTTCCTATCTTTCTAAATAACTAACTTCTCTCAGCAGATAGGCTTTCTTGGCTTGCTTTATGAATCCATCATAACTCTGTATGATCAAAAGTGACCATCAATTCTGGATAGGGTTCAAGTACCCACTACTGACTTTCTAAAATATTTGTGCCTCTTAAGCCAGCACTTGTCAAATGTTAACCTGCATTGGAATCACCTGAGGATCTTGTTACAACACAGATCCTAATTCAGTAGGTCTGTGTGGGTCCTGAGAACTCTAGGTGATCCCCTGATGCTGCTGGTAGGCAGACCACACTTTGAGCAGCAAGGCCTACTAAAAATAGCAAGTGCACATTTCTGAGAGAAGGAATCTGATTGGTGGCTAGCCAGCCAATGCTTTGGGTTGGATGCAATCATCTGGCCTGGGGTAACTATATGACATGCCCATTTAGCATGAGCTATGGATGGAAGTAGAGTCTTAGAGAAAGTGGGGAGGCACCTCAAAACATAGACATTTTACTCTTGTCTGCATCTAAAGTTGCCACAAACATGACCCAGCTACATACAATAGAAAAACTCTCTCTCCCTGTTCCCAGTAAGTAATAATCTAAATAAAGTCAGGTCCAAAGTTAACTCTGGTTTCCTCAGAGCTCACAACTTCATGATGAACATTCTTCCTTCAGGTTTGTTGCTGTCAGTTCCAGCTGTGTTTTCTCACCGTTTTGAGCTGATGGCATGATCAGTGGTTCCCAAACTTGAGATTCTGATTCAGTGAATCCGGTGTGGGACCTTGGCATTGGGATTTTGAACAAGCTTCACGGGTCATTCTGATGCATCATGGCACTCCAGTCTGAGACCACTAAACTGAAAAAAAAAAAGTCCTTTCCAGTGGAGTGGAGGGTGGGGGAGTAGAGGATAGTGTCCCTAACATTAAAATGCATGGGTAACCATATGTTACATCAGTGGTTTTCAAACTTTAGCATGTATTAGAATCCTTTGGAAGGCTTGTTAAAACACAGACTGTTGCACAGATTGCTGGCTCCCAAATTTCTGATTCAGTAGGTTTGGGACTAAGCCCCATAATTTATATTTTTACCAGGTCCCAGGTGACACTGTTACTGCTGAGGCTGCACACATTGTGAGGGCCTCTGTGTTATATGATACCACTACTGATGATCACCTACCTCACAATCCTATGAGTATAGGATTGGTGGAAAGTGTGCATGTAAAAATTTACAGAATAGCTTAGAGCTATAAAAATGTCCCTTAGTTGTCAGTGAATAAGAGAGGAATGGATAGAAGATGGTTTCCATTCAGCTACTGGCTAATTTTTAAGGACCTAAGATAGAAAGGCCAAACTCACAGATGCATTATATTCTCTCTGCACACGAGGTGTATCAGTCAGAGTCCTGGCAGGTGAGAGATAGCACACTTAAATTGGTTCACTTGAGAAGCATTTAACAAAGTGACTCTATGCAAAGATGTGGGCAGGGTTTAAGGAAACCAACAAGAGACAAGGCAGTACTCTGGGGCTGGTAGCAACAGGGAGCTGTTATCTAGCCCTAGTAACACAAAGGAAGGAAGTAATCCCCCATTCTAAGAGAGGCTGTGTGAACAAAGCCTGGCATCCACTGTGTCTTTTGGTGGACCATCAGAGAAGGAACCAGGGGAATAAATTCCCAAAACGTCATTCTTCTTCTGCCCTCCGTTCTCCTGCCTGTGCCTTCCGTGTTCTAAACTGGAAGTGAGGGAGCCCATTCACGCAGCCCATATCAGTCAGACTCTGTGGGCCCCCAGCAGGATAGAGAAGAGTAGAGAATGGATCTGCAAATAGAAGACATCCAACACACAGGTTCTGTAGGCTGAACCCCACATCTAGTGCTTTTGTAGCCCAGGGTTTAGCAGCAGAGATAAAAAGGAGAGGTAGATGTTTTCCATGTCAATTTCACACAGGCAGATTTTAGCTCTTCATGCTCTCTGAAGTAATTATACTTAAAAAAAATAGTAGAAGTGATATTTAATTTAGGATGGCACTTAGCAGAAGTAATAGGTGTAGCTATATTATGACATCTAGCCCTAGTGGTTACCCTGGCTCAAAATTTGTAAGCACAGTAACTAACAAAAAATACACTACTAGCCTTTCCTTTTAAGTATGAGTTTTAGGATCAAATGATTTTTCCTGCCTACTTCAGAGAAATAGCTTTGGCTTATAGTAGGCAACAAAAGGACCTCATAAACTGTAATTCCAGCATTTATAGGGATGAAGACTTCACTTAAACTGTCAGTTTACTGGTCAGTCAAGAAAGAGAATTGTGCTTCTCTTCTATGGCCAATGAGGACCGTTCAGGCACGGAAGGGACACAAAGATGGTACATTCAGCAAAATATTGGGTCTCAAAATACCCTCTTCTCCCGTGGTCTTTCATTGATTCATTCATTCATTTAATAACTGCTGTTGCAGCCCTCCTAAATGCCTGGCCCAGTTCCAATCTCTAGGGATCACTGGTAAACAAAGCACTCTCCAGGCTCTCAAGGAACTTGCAATCCTGTGATGGAAATGCAAAAGTTAATGATATTCATCTAATTATGAAAATAACTAAACATGTTCGTAATAATCCATGGTTTACCAAAGCATTTTTTTTACAGATGTTATCTTACTTAATCCTCATTCAACTTGGGAAGTAATTTTAATTGTCCTGATTTTACAGGTAAATAACTGAGACTCTGAAAAGATGGGTACTGACCAGTGATTGGCGGAGATGGAACTGAATCCCAAGTCGTAGGACATACACCTCTGTGCTGGGCATTGCTCTGTAATTGCCATCTTTGTTTAAAAGCCAAATACACAGGAAGGGTGAAGTATCAAGACAATTCCAAAATATAAGTCAGCTTTAAGCGTGACAGGAATAGAACACCTTGAGAGAACACAGAAAAGAAAGTAAGTACGTAATGAAAGTTGGCCTGGAAAAGAGGAAAACAGCATAAAAATAAAAGATGAAGGTCACCAACAGGCAACAGTCTCTGCGTTATAACTTCACTCAGCTCTGGCCCTGTTACCTACACAGTCTCCATGACTGCTGCCCCCAAGATTCATTTCCAGGCTTGAGTCTATAACCAGGTCAATTATAATTAAGCTGAATTATTTGTCTAGCTATGCTGAGAGGGAGTGGGATACCAGGTTAATGTGATAAACAATGTTCTATCTGTCCTTGTGGTCAGCATTTGTTCTTTTCCTTGGGGCCATTATGAATTTGTGCCCCAAACTGCACATGAAGTTCTATGTAGCCAATTAAAATGCCCTGTAAGTAGTCCCAACAGCATGTTTTGTTTTGTTTTTTTTCCAGTTTCCAAATTGGCATGGCCTAAAAGGGAAAGAGTTTTGAAAACAAGTGGGAACACTTTGTTGTCCATCAATGGAGACGTGCCCTATTTCCTCCTTGGCTTACCTTGCCAAGTTTGGTACATCAGACACCCAGTGAAGATTCAGGTTGTATCAAAATCAAAGCACATGATAGAGGAACATGGAACATACTAAGTATTAACATCATGGTCTGGTTTGATTTTCAAGACTTTACTAAAAGTTGTGGATACACTTTGGTGATTTTAAAAGAACACTGAACATACCTTAAAAAATATTACGTTCAAGCTACTCTGATTCATCTTCCATCTACAAACTATTTTCTATTTTACCTAAAGTACCAAGTGCAGAATAATTATTTTTTGGAACAATGCTCTATAAATCCTGAGGGAAACACTGATAATAATACATACGATGTACTGAATGCTTACGTATGTGCTAAGCACATCACAATATTTTTCCCTAACAATCTGCAGTATCTTGTGCTTTGGGGAGGAGGAAATTGAGAGGTTAATTAGCTTATCCAAGATCACATAGCTACAAAGTGGCTGAGATCAGGGATTTGAATCCAGATCAATTTAACTCTAAATCTGTGCTCTTTCATCACATCACTCTACCCCAAGGAGGCGAGTTTTCTGATCCCGAGCTCCGACTTTAAAGTCTTAAGAGCTGCATTGATTGTTTTGGGCAGTGGGAGAGATTCTGTTAGAACAACTCATGATGGTTAATTTTATGTGTCAACTTGACTGGGCCATGAGGTGCCCAGATATTTGGTCCAACATTACTCTGAGTGTGTGCGGGTGTTCTTGGATGATATTAACATTTGAATTGGTAGACTGAGTAAAGCAGATTGCCCTCCCTAATGTGGGTGGGCCTCATCTAAACAATTGAAGGCCTGAATAGAACCAAAAGGCTGACTGTCTGTGAATAAAAAGGAACTTCCATCTGCCTGACTTTGAGCTGGGACATTGGTCTTCTCTGCTTTTGAACTTGGACTTGGACTGGAACTTACTCCATTGGCTTTCCTGGTTCTCAGGCCTTTGAAATTGAACTAGAACTATACCACCAGCTCTCCTGGGTCTCAGCTTACAGACTGCAGATCTTGGGAGGCCTCAGCATCCGTAATGACATGAGTCCATTCCTTATTATAAATATCTGAATGAATATATATATATATATATTCAGTGGACCCTTGAACAACACGAATTTGGACTGTGCAGGTCCACTTATAAGATACGTGGATTTTTTTCAATAAATATAGTGCCTGTATTTTCATTTTACAGATCTTTATGTTAACAAAGTGTGGAGGAAAATTTGTGTTCGATTAGAGAGCACAATATGTGGAATCAACAGAACTAAGGTTTGAGTCCTGATTTTATTCAAACTGTTTCAGCCTCCTGTCCTTGGGTGTCACTGATCAATTCCTTGTTTTTGAGGAAGAGATAGCAGTACACAGATTTTTGATTGGGGGGGGCGGGGGTTGGCACTCCTAACTGCCCCGCATTGTTCAAGGGTCAGCTGCGTATATATGTTTTTGTGTGTGTGTGTGTGTGTGTGTGTGTGCGTGCATATATGCATATATATCTCCTATCTCCTATTGGTTTTGTTTCTCTGGAGGACTCAAACTAATACACAACTCTTCTCATCATGTATTCTGAGGTCAGCCAGTTGGCCAACTGTTATTTAAGTTTCATTTGGTCCATCTCCAAGCCTCTGACGCATTCATCTCTGGTAATATTCTGGAAATTCCCACTACACTTCCCTGATGGCAAAATTCACACCCACTTACCCTTGATGTTACTGAGATTTTCAGGAGATAAAAGTGACTCACCGTCCAAAAAGAACTAAAACCTTCTATCTTTTAAATTAAATTTTTAAACATAAAATTTATTTTTTAAAAGGTCAAGTTCTTTGGTTCAAAGTAGAAATTTATTTTATATTGAAGTTTGCATATTTAGTTCAACATTCTTTTTTTTTTTTTTTGGCTGCGTTGGGTCTTTGTTGCTGTGTGCGGGCTTTCTCTAGTTGCGGCGAGCTGGGGCTACTCTTTGTTGCGGTGCGCGGGCTTCTCATTGCCGTGGCTTCTCTTGTTGCTGAGCTTGGGCTCTAGGCACACAGGCTTCAGTAGTTGTGGCACGCGGGCTCAGTAGTTGTGGCTTGCAGGCTCTAGAGCACAGGCTCATTAGTCTTGGTGCACAGGCTTAGTTGCTCCGCTGCGTGTGGGATCTTCCCGGACCAGGGCTCGAACCCGTGTCCCCTGCACTGGCAGGCGGATTCTCAACGACTGTGCCACCAGGGAAAGCCCCTGAACATTCTTAGTAGATAAAATATACTGCCTAAACTACTTCAAGTATATCTCAAGCCGTATGAAACTCATCTTTGGGTCAGAAAGGGGGACATTAAAAACTTGAAATGCATAAAAATCAAAATGGATAATTCACCCAATTTCTAAGACCACATTTTGAATTAGATAGTATAATCAACTGTGCCATATCTAAGAGGGTTTTCCAACCAGTCACCTAAATTGTATTGAGGAGTCTGTGAAACAAACCAGTTGAATAGGATGTTGCCCTGGGCAGGAGCATCCTGACCCACCTGGGAAAAATTTGGCTGCTTATCTGCCACCAACGGGCCCTGGCCTCGGCTCTCTGACCTATTTGACATTCAGGGGATTTTCTGTGACTGCCCTATCTCTGTGGCTGTAAGAGTAAATGTGCCCACAAAGGAGAGCAAATTCATTTCCAGGATATTAATGAGATCAGACCCAAGGACAAGTGAGCAAGAATCCTATTTTTAAAACCTCAAAAAATTGTTCATGAGTGAAATGCAAGCTGAATGTGCAAGTCACTGGCTACATTCAAATATCCCAACAAGGGGAGGTGTTTCTGTGCATTACGATGTATTCCCCCAAGCTCGTTTTGTAAATATACATTAGAAATGTGTACCTATTTGCCTGCTACATCGTTAACTCATTTATTTATTATTCATTTATTCAATACACATCCATTAGGTATCTTCCATTTTTGAGCCATTGTGCTGGGTACTATAAGAGGTTTTAAGATAAATAATAGAAATGTAGGGGGAAGACAATTACCCAAATAACTGAAATGCAAAACAGCTTTTTTTTTATTTATTTTTATTTTTAAATTTATTTATTTTTATTTTTTAATTTATTTATTTTTGACTGCGTTGGGTCTTCGTTGTTGCGCACAGGCTTTCTCTAGTTGCGGGCAAGCGGGGGCTACTCTTCGTTGCGGTGCGCTGGCTTCTCATTGCGGTGGCTTCTCTTGTGGAGCACGGGCTCCAGCAGTTGTGGCACGTGGGCTCAGTAGTTGTGGCTTGCAAGCTGTAGAGCGCGGGCTCAGTAGCTGTGGCACACGGGCTTAGTTGCTCCGCGGCATGTGGGATCTTCCCGGACCAGGGCTCGAACCCGTGTCCCCTGCATTGGCAGGCAGATTTTTAACCACTGTGCCACCAGGGAAGTCCGTGCAAAACAGCTTTATATGTATAGGCGTATGAGGAAAAACAAATGGTTATCAGGATTCAAAACAGGCTAAAATTTAGACAGCGTACTGCATGAAGTAAATTAAGATATACTATATGAAAGATGAAGAATGTGATTTTAGTGTTGAAGGTTGGCAGACACTTCAGCAAAGGGCCACTATGAGCACACATGTATAAGTGGGAAAGTTCACTGACCAGCACAGTTGGTTGATGGGAAAAGCATGGGCGATTGGAATGGGATGATGGACCCAGCCCTGATCAAAGGAGAAACCAGAGAAGCATACAGGAATTAAAGGTTAAACTCGACCAGAAAGAAATTGCCCTGTGCATACCATGGCCAGTATGACACGGTGGAGCAGGTGCTGCCAGGTCTATGAGTCAGAAAATCTCTACTCTACTCTGGGCTCTTCCTTGTCTTCTGGGGGCTCATTTCCCCTCTTTGGGTCTCAGTGTCAATATATGTGAAATGGGAGTACTACTCTGCCTACTTCACAGATTCCTTATGAGGATTAGACAATGCAGATGATTACTGATTTCCAGTGTAGAGTGGAAGATCAATTGGTTAGCACTATGCTATTCAATTTTTGAGAGCTCAGAACACTAATTCATTTTTAATGTAAAAACATCCCTCAAAATTCTGCTTAAACAATATAACTACTTGATGTAGAGCAAAAACAATCGAATCATATTATAGCAATGATGATAAAATTTACTTTGATTTTTAAAATAACCCTCTTGATATGGATACTATTATCACCCCTAATTCAGAGGAAACTGAAAATTAAAGAGAGTAAATCAGTTGCCTACAGTCAATGGACTAGAAAATGGCAGAGTTGAGTCTAAACTCAAGCAGTCAGTCATGAGCCCACACCAAGCTACACTACTTTCACATAAAGCAAGAAAGACACAACCTTGCACATGGTTTTAATAAAAGAAAAAGTATAGACCTTCAGTGTCTATTGTCCAAACGAGTATTAGCCCAAAGAGACCTAATATTCAATTCTCTCCTTTATTAAAAAAAGTACACAAAAGAACCTTATTTAATGTTAATACTATAACTCAATGAATTGAAATTAAATGAGATACTACTTTAGTTAACATTATAGCAGATCCTTTAAAAATCATTTGCATATATTTTTCTGATTTTAAGTTGACAGGCTCATCAGAGAAAATTGAAAAAATATTGAAAAGTATAAAGAAGACCATAAAAATAACACACAGTCCCATTATTAACATTTTCTTTTTTTGGCCGCGCCTCACGGCTTGTGGGATCTTAGTTCCCCGACCAGGGATCGAACCTGAACCCTAGGCAGCAAAAGCTCAGAGTCCTAACCACTGGACCGCCAGGGAATTCCCTAACATTTTGTTAAATGTTTTTTCAGCCTTTTTTAAATCCAAAGATAATATTTTTAGGCTTTTCTGTCCCTAGTGAAATATAGCTACTTTGTTAAAAATTAAAAATATTTGCATCTGAAGGTCTAGGTTCCTCAGCAACAGAATTTTCACTCACTGCTAGCTTTTTCCTTTATTATATATAGTTATATGTATATGTAAAATATAACATGTATAACATATAAATTACACCTATATGTTTAATTTACACACGAAGTGTACACATCTTAAGAGTCTAGATCAGTTAATTTTTACATACACCCATGTAACCACCACCCATGTCAAAATATAAAACATTTCCAACATTCCAGGAGGCTCACTTTTGTCACCTCCCTGTCAATACTGTCCCCCAACCTGGGATAACTATTGTTCTCATCTCTCAACCTTCCCAGCTTGGCTTGAATGACTATCCTTGATCAACCAATCAAAATTTTACAGTCTGTCTCTTACTTATTATATAACATCTTATAAACATCTGACAATGCAAAGCAACTAGGTGGCAAAATGAAATTGCAATTCTTGCAAAAGCAGAATTTCATGACATTGATAAAAGTGAAGTTGGAGAACTGTTCCAATCTCATATATATTCACATATCAAGAGACTAGGTAAAAACTGAAGAATAAAAGAAGAGAAAATGGGTAAGGATGATGACACAATAAATGATTCCAAAAGGTACTGGCTTAAATACCAAAGAATTTTTAAAAATCTCTTTGGAAGATTGACTAAAACGCTTGATTTTTTAAAATTCTTAATTTTAAATTATTTTGGAAAAATGATCCCCTTTGATGGTGTTGCACAGGGTAACATGAACTAAAGGATATTGCATTGTGCCATTGTACAATTTTGTCCAAGAAAATGTGTCTTCTCTCTCCATGCCAAATCAGCTCCCTAACATTCTTTGGACTAAGAATTTGTGCATTGTTGCAATTAATCATAAATTCTGTTAACTGTAAGATAATTATTTGTATTATATACTTTGAAATTTGCTCCTTATTATAAGAGGGTTAATTCACTTTGACTCTTTGCTGCTACCATTTATCCTTGGATGACAAGTGTTTCTTGTAACTCTGGTCTCTGTGATGAAGTTTAGAGATGTAATTTATTTATTGCATCCACACTGTCCTCACTTGGCCAACAGAATAGAAGCATAGAGCAGATAAGTGATCTGCAAGGGCCACAGTGATGGTGTTTGCATCCATGTCTGTCTGACTCCAGAGTCTATTCTCTTTAGGTCAGAATTCCTCCCAGGACCTCAAAAGTGGAGGCAGCCAGAAACCCAGGGTGATTCCTCTTACTTTCCAATCCTCAGTCCTTTGAATGAGAAAATGATGTCTGTATTCTTACTCTTATTACTAATACGAATGCTTCATGACTGCAAGGGCAAACCACCTCCACACACATCTCATTTGGTCCTTACTACCACCCAAGAGGTGGTGGAGAAACAGGCAAGCAGGAAGCTGAATGACTCGCCCCAGGACCCCCAGCTCACAAGCAGCAGTGCTGTTAACTGGAATTAACACCTTTAGACTTAGAGAAGAACAGTACTCTTTTCTCTTTACAACTGTCTCCTGGCATGAAAAGAGGTCTGGGGAAGTTAAAAAAGAAGTTCACTGACCAAGTTAACGTCTAAGTAACATCTCTACCTAATACATGGCCTTCTATTGTGATATTTTCCAGGTGAACAACCATACTGTCTCCCCCTAAGGGCGGTGCCTGCAACCCCAGCAAGAGGGAGGCTTTGAAGTCACAATTCTCACCTTGGAGGCTCAAGAAGTTTCTAGCATTTGAATTCTGTACCAGTAAGAAAACCGGCAAAAGGACCCCTCAGGGTCTCTGCCCCACCCAGCGCACTACCCAGGGGAGCCGACAGAGGGCAGTGACCCAACACAGATCCTGTGAAAATCAACCCCCTGAGTCGTTTTCTTTCAAACAGCTTTAACAGTTTTACTTTCTATTTCTTGAACTAACTTCTCAATTTCCATTCTTGTCAGGGGAAGGCTGAAGACCACAGCAGCAACACACCAGGATTTATAAATCCTGTTTAGCCCTTATTTCCCATAGAACTCTCGGGTCTTCAGACCTATAAGATTTATTCTAATAAGCCCTGACCAATGCACACTCCCGCCCCTCTGGATATGACTGGTAATAACATAAAAAGCAACAGGGTCAAATGTGGGGACCCAACATTGCAGGGCGGGGAAAAAGCACAAAACCAACCGTTTGGTACTGCACAGCCTATGAGAGGAAGCAGCAGCTTGAAATAGAAACAAACACATTTTGAAATAAAAACAAAAACATACACATTCTGAGCTCATCTACATCTACAGCTAGTTTGAAAAAGTTGTTATTCCTTTTTCCTTCTCTATCATGTTTATCAGGAGTTTCTCTCCATCTAGGGAAAGATTTTTTTTTTTCTTTTTTTAGGTTAGTAAAGCTTTTGCTCAGTTTTTCAGTCGAAAAAGAACATGAACTTTCATATCATCTTGGAGTTCTTATCTAAGAACTCCACCCAGTTCTTGGCAAATTCCAGATTAACTTCCCGCTAGCTCTAGTTAATCAGTTAAGCAGTGTGTTAGCTACTCAGGGGAGCAGTTTCTAGATGATTGAACCTGCTTAGCTGAATTCAAATGTCTTCATGTCCCCTGAACCGGCACACACATTCTCTACCTGAGGAATAAAGTGTAAGGGTCAAAGTGAAGTAACCCTCTCATAATAAGGAGCAAATTTCAAAGTATATAATAAAAATAATTATCTTAAAGTTAACAGAATTTATGATTAATTGCAACAATGCACAAATTCTTAGTCCAAAGAATGTTAGGGAGCTAGCTGATTTGGCATGGAGAGAGAAGACACATTTTCTTGGACAAAATTGTAGAATGACACAATGCAATATCCTTTAGTTCATGTTACCCTGTGCAACACTATCAAAGGGGATCATTTTTCCAAAATAATTTAAAATTAAGAATTTTTAAAAATAAAGGAATTTAGTCAATCTTCCAAAGAGATTTTTAAAAATTCTTTGGTGTTTAAGCCAGTACCTTTTGGAATCATTTATTGTGTCATTATCCTTACCACAAGATAGGCAAGACATTTCAACAGCTTTCAGGATATATATGTGCAAACTATATATATTCATTTGATATATATGAATATAGACAATATGCAACATCTGTCTGTTTATCTATCTATCTATCGTATATATTGGTAGCTAGTTGTTAAAGTAATAATAATTCTTTACCTCTGGAGAACTCAAAGTGTAATTACAGCTATTATTCTCCTGTCTGCATTGTCTTCGGGAGGGAGGGAGGGAAGGCAGGAAGGAGAGAGGGAAAGAGGGAGGGAGAAATCAAAACTGAGATTCCCTTCTCCAGAGCTGCTCAACTTCTAGACCCCCTATGGCTACTCCTGGGAGGGGCACCAATGCGTCCTGAGGACCAGCCAGCCGGCCACTGTGTACCCAGCCCGGGAAAGGACAGTTACGCCTGGAGCCGCCCTCTGACCGGCTCCCAAGACCAAGGCAGGAGCCTGAGGCCGAGGGCGGCTCCGGCTGTGGTCGGATGGCCAGGACTCAGGGCGGTTGCATCCCCTTAACCACATTTAAAACATCATACTACAAAAAAAAAAAAAAAGTTGAGCAGCTCTGGAGAAGAGACCCTGGGGAGGCGGTATATGGTTCCCTGGCTCCTTCCTCCAGGGCTTCTCTAGGCTTTGATGGCTGCCATGTCCCCATTCACATAATCGGGCTTCCCGCCGTCCTCGTCTGGGCTTCCTACGGGGGAGGAAGGTGCTTTCCTCGGGACTGGCTCCGCGACTCTCACTGTTGGATGTAAGCCGAGTTCTGATAATCCTCAGAGCCCTCCTTCCCTTGGGGAATTTGGCCGAGTTTGAACAAACAGGAACACCTGCCTGTTAGACTTTGACGCTTGTGGGAAAACTTCCAAAGCACATACACACTGGCCTTGATTGCCTTAAGTGGCTTAGAGTGGATTTGCCTGGGTTGAGTTCTGGAGTCTCCAGAATTTTAAGGAGAAACAATAAATTATTTCTTGGTCTTTGCTGTGTTTACAACAAAGTCAGCATGACAATCACATCCTCAGGGACATGTGGAGCAAGCTTTTTTAGGACTCTGAAGCTCTGCTTCTACCCCAGCACACATCACCATACACACATTATGGCTCAGAACTGTGTCTTCAAGGGGCCTAAAATTGCTGGGCCGGAAAGGGAACAAAACAGCCTATCTCTGGCCTCTGGACCTCTGCCCATCTTTCTACCTGCCACCCTAAACTAGGAGAGGCAAAAGCTTTAAGGAAAGTTCACCAGTGGAGATCCCAGTGTTAAAGAAAATCCACTGGGATATTTTGGACTGAACTGATGTTTCCTTTCCTTTCATACAATTGTATGGCTGGAAGTCCAAGAGTCTCAGAGAAGCCTTACCGAAGGTGAGTGAGAGAGAGGTAGCTGGACCCAGGAAAGGTATTGACTAACTCTTCCCTCATCCTATCCTAGCAAATGCAAAAAAAAACATATTAAATCTTCTTTTAACTGAATGCCTCACCTGTCAAGATTTAGCTTATCCTGCTTTTTGAAAGAAAAAAAAGTCACAATAATAAGGATCTGGCATCTGGCTCTGTGTAAAAGCTGATGTTCTTAAACCCCAAGGGTCTCTCCGAAGAATTATCATTATTTCAAAGAAAAAAAATGCATTGGGGAAAATAAACATACATACTTGTATATTTAATTTGTAAAGAAGAATACGTTTTCCTCCTCTTTTCTTTAGGAAATGACTCCACTGATTCTTTGTAATGTTTCTTCTTATAGTAAACACATTAAAGGATATTTTTCTTATGCTCAGACCTAAATCCTTTTCCTGTGTTTTCTTTTTTTCTCTCTTCTTCCTTTCTTTACTCTCCTTTTCTGATCTCTACTCTCTTTGATTCTCTTCTGTTTCTGAAGATAAAATCAGGAAAAGAGAAGAAAGAAAAAAGTTAGGTGTTTACTTACCACACTGGCAAGACTTCCATATGTATTTGTACTGGAGTAAACAAAGAGATAAGCCTGAGTATACCTAGATTAGCTGGCAAAATTTGCCTTAAATATTCTCAGTTTAGTCTGAGAAGGACCAGTGTACTACAGTTCCATATCCCAGAAGTAAATAAATGCCTGTAACACTATCTCATGAATCCACTCACGCTTTTTTTGAGTTTAAATAAAATAAGGTGCTTTCATGGGATGCTTTTTTCATAGCTTGTGTCTGGGTGTTTGTGTGGAAGAGTGACTGTAGGTATGTGTTTGAATGTGTAGGTGTTTATTCATGTCAAGTGTTCTTGCCAGATTTTGAGCTGATGCCTTATTTCCTAGAATTAGCCCATTTATAAATATGTTTCTCTTTGCTTAGCTTTCACTTTTGCTTACCCTTACCTCAGATGAACTGTACAGGTTTTTGGTTTCTTAGAAAATAAGCTTGGAGTTTCTCTTCTATTAGCCTCTGTTGATTTACATTTGTTCAATCCCACAGATCTTGATGAATTACGGTTCTGGAATCAAGAGCTAAATCTGAGGCATTCTGTCATACAGCAACAGTTTCTAGAGCTTCATCCATTCTGTAAGTTTTCAGCATTCAACTTGGCAGTGGAAAACTATAGCCCTGTAGCCTGGGTTGGAGAAGAACAGTTCACCTTCCCCTTACCCCATGTTCCACGTCATGGAATGGTTTTTACAGTGGGGGCAATTGTCATCTTTGTCAATAAAAAGAACCCAAAAAGATGTGTTAGGAGCTGAAGAATCAGACTCCTCCAGGTCTCAATCTTATGTCCAACCACATCCCCCTTTATTTGCTTTCCCTGACTTTAGTTTGGTGCAAAGAATCCAGCTTTTTAACTCTGCAAAGCTCAAGTCTATCCATCATTCAACCATATTGGATTTATGGTCATAGGCAAAATGAATCTTTCTTAGAAAAGCTGTATTTCCTTCTTCTCTGCCTTTCAGGGAGGCCACATTTGATAGAAGCTTCTCACTTGTATGATGTTACTGAAGTTTTCAGGACATAGTCAACACATCCTAACATCCTGATATTGTCCCATCAAGCCCCCCAAAATCAAGGCTTAGTACCAGGCTGTGCTATGATTTTATTTTTAAAAAACAGGTGGGGAGAAAATATTTGCAAAAGGCATATCTGATAAAAGATTGTTATCCAGATTTTATAAGGAACTCTTAAAACTCAACATAAGAAAACAAACAACCTGTTTGGAAAATGGGCAAAGGACCTGAACAGACACCTCACCAAAGAAGATATACGGATAGCTAATAAGCATATGAAAAGATGTTTAATGTCACATGTCATTAGGAAATTGAAAATTAAAATAACAATGAGATACCACTACACACTTATTAGAATGACCAAAATCCAAACTACTGAAAGCACCACATGTTGAGGAGGATGTGGAGCAACAGGAACTCTCATTCATTGCTGGCAGGAATGCAAAGTGGTGCAGACACTTTGGAAGTCAGCTTGGCAGTCCCTTACAATACTAAACATACTCTTACCATATGATCCAGCAATTCCATTACTTGTTATTTACCCAAGTGAATTGAAAATGTATGTCCACAAAAATCCTGCACACAGATGTTCATAGCAGCTTTGTTCATAATTGCCAAATGTTGAAAGCCACCAAGATGTCCTTCAGTAGGTGAACGAATAAACTGTGGTATATCCAGACAATGGAATATTTCAGCACTAAAAGGAATGAGATATCAAGCCATGAAAAAAACATAGAGGAAACTTAAATGCATATTACTAAGTGAAAGAAGTCAATCTGAAAAGGCTACATACTGTATGATTCCAAATATTATGACATTCTGGAAGAGGCAAAGCTACAGAGACAGTTCAGTGGTTGCCAAGGGTTAGAGAGGAGGGAGGGATGAATAGGCAGAGCACAGAGGATTTTTAGGGCAGTGAAAGTACTTTGTTTGATGCTATAATGGTGGGCACACATCATTATACATTTGTCAAAACCCACACAATGTCCAACACCAAGAGTTACATATACCCTAATGTAAACTATGGGCTTTGGGTGATAAGGATGCGTCAATGTAGGTTTGTCAATTGTAGCAAATGTACCACTATGGTGTGGGATATTGATAGTGGTGGAATTTGTGCATGTATGGGAGTAGGGGGTATATAGGAACTCTCTCCACTTTCTTTTTTTGGCCTTTGAGTCATACAGAAACCCAACTTAAACTGGCTTATTCAAAAATGAGAATGTATCAACTATATAACTGAAAAGTGCAGGGATGAGACTGGATTCAGGTTTAACTAAATCCAAGTGGTTAAAAGATACAGTCAGATTCCCCTCACCTCCCCCACCTGCCACCCAGTCCAATGAGGGCTGGCTCTCTCCATGTGGTGGCCATATGGATACCAGCACTTCTGGACTCATGTTACACTGGTTAATCCATAGTTAGAAGAAAGAATGCTCCTTTCTCAGTAAAATTTAAGCTGCTATCTCATTGGAAAGCTACTTGCTGAAACAACTTTAGTCCACTCTTTCCAAAAGTGTGTATGCATGTCACTAGGGTTCTATGAGATGATTCAGTGGTAAGCAATCATTTATCTTAACTTCAAGAATTACATTAATTTTCATATATATAAAAAATAACTAGTACAACGAAATTTCTTTTATGCTTTGGGTGAAGCTGAAATATTATAGAAAGGAAGGTAGTAAGCCACTTTTCGTGGCTAGGATGAGTGTCAAGTAAGAAGTTCAGGCATGTTCATGAACATTTCAAACCGTTGGTAATCTGAATCACTCACCAAGTTTTCATCTTTTCCATGAAGGCAAAGTGTTGCATAGGCAGAAAAATCTAAGCATGTTGTATATTGAGGGGAAAAGTTTAGGATAATTTAAGTCAAGGATTCTGGAAAGATCCTTGTGATCCATGCGATTATTCATCAGGCAACTTTTGAAATGAAGTCAATATGCCACAAATATTTAGTATTTGATGGTTTCACATTCCATATTACAGTTGATAAATGAAAGATTTACTTCTGTGGAATGTCATAATATCATGTATGACCCAGGGGAGTTTGAATTAATGAGGTATGTAGGCCCATAAGTGTACCTTTGAAAATTTTTTCCCCACTTGAGAATAGTGTCATTTTAGTGTAAAGCAAAATTAATTACGTGACTGACTCACCCACAGTTAAGTTCCTTATCAACCAACATTACATAACTGATTTTTGTTCCTTCTGATTTATTTTCATGCAGTTTGATTTCCGAGATAAAGCAAGCTTCCTTCTTAAGTTTAATTTGAATTCTATTCCAGGAACAAACACAAGCTGTTTCTTTTTACATTTTCTTTTAAGGTATCACTTTTGTTTCTCTGTTGTTTCACTATGAGGAGTAACCCAAGGAGGAAGAAGGCTGTTATAATATGTTCGTATTTCTATACATGAGTGAGTTCTTAAAAATTCCTTCAGGTAAGTAGAGTATGTAGTTAAAATGTAATTTTCATGAATTTACAATAATAAAAACTTATAAGGATTCATCCACCACAAAAATACAAAATAAGCTTTCATTGCTCTATATAAATGATTATTCTACATGATGACCAATATACCAAACCTAAATTGTCTATATCCTTCCTATGGTCATTCCAATTGTCTATATCCTTCCTATGGTCATTTCTTTTTATTCATTTTGTCACGAAAGAACTCATTGAACCCATACCCACAATCAGGGCAAAACAAAACTGAGGATACATCTAAACAATGGTCAAAACAGAAACAGGAAAGAAGTGAAAATTAAAAAGAAGCACTTGTAAACTAAGGAATGGAAGGAAATAGATATTTATTAAGCACTTTATTACACATGTTATTTATATAGAACTCACATGTGGAATATTATTTCTGTATATGTACATATTTTTTAGGAGGTTAAATAATTTTCTCCAGTTCACCTGGCTTGTAAGTGGTATTTTGTTTGACTCCAAAGACATTGCTTTACCATTCAGCCTCAGGAGGAAAATCTCACAGGCAAAATTAATGTAACTTATTTAAAACTCTTTGGAATTTCTTTTGTGCATTCTAATATTTCCTGCCACATTAGAAGGTGATTTCTCTAATAAAATAGATTGGAGGCCAGAAAAACCACTATTTGGCTAACCTGCTTCTTGAGCACAGCAAAGGTGAAAGGTCTTGCTCAATAGTAGGAGAGGCAGACACCTGAGAACCCATAAGGCTCACTCAAAGCATGGGGGAAGCAGCTCAGAAAACTGTAAAGGCCTTGCAAATACCATTATCCATGTACAATTTGCTCTTGCCCAAGTACCCTCTAAGCAACAAGTAGTGAAATCCCACGTTTCCAGTGTGGGGGAGGGGAGGGGACATTCTGAGGCCTTCTGTCTTAAGTGGAGAGTAAAAAGCAACTACCAGTTGAAATTATACAGTGAAGCCAGGCCCACACGGACAGGCCATAGTTACAAGGAGTAGCCAGTGAACCAGGAAACAAAGAAGGGCTGTTTAAAACCTAGGTGTGGCCTTATTGCCAGTCATAGGAGCCACACAGATCTACCACACTCTGCTATTGTGATAATAACAGTAACAGTAATATATATTTTTTAAATGTACTTATTTTATTTATTTTTATTTTTGGCTGCATTGGGTCTACGTTGCTGCGTGCAGGCTTTCTCTAGTTGCGGCGAGCGCGGGCTTCTCATCGCCGTGGCTTCCCTTGTTGCGGAGCACGGGCTCTAGGCGTGCGGGCTTCAGTAGTTGTGGTGCACGGGCTTAGTTGCTCCGCGGCATGTGGGATCTTCCCGGACCAGGGCTCGGACCCATGTCCTCTGCATTGGCAGGCGGATTCTTAACCACTGCACCACCAGGGAAGTCCCAACAGTAATAGTAATATTAATAATACTTTATCATAGGTGCCTTAGATATATTATTTCTTGTTCTGAAAACAACACTGCAAGGTTAGTATTAGCATTTTGCTGTGAGGTACAGTGAAGTTCAGAAATGCAAACCCACCCAGCAAGGGTGGAGCTGGAGCCCTCCCAGGTCCTGGGCTACTTGATTTCTCCAAGTCCCTGCTTGTTACACAGTCATACCAAGCAGAACACATGTGTTAAATGTGTAGCCTTTCACTTAGTACATGCTAAGGCACTCAATAAATTTTAGCTTTCTTCTTCTTGCCTGTGACTTGCCTGTTGGAAAGAAACTTCTGGTCTTGTTTCATCTTTGGGTCTGATTGTTGGCTGTCTTTATTAGCATCCTATTGCTGCTACAAATTTAATGTCTTTAAACAGCACAAATTTATTATCTTATATTTCTGGAGGTCAGAAGTTCAAAATCAATCTCACTGGCCTAAAATCAAGATGGTGGCAGGACTGGTTCTTTCTTGAGGCTACAGGAGGGAATATGTTGCCTTTTCCAGCAGCCAGAGGCTACCTGCATTCCTTGACTTGTGGCCTCTCATCCCATCTTCTTTTCCTCTCTGTGCCTGTCATCACATCTTCACAACTCTCACCCTTTTGCCTCTCTCTTGTTAAACCTGTGATTGCAGTGGACCCACCTGGATAATCCAGGAGCGTCTCCTTAACTCAAGATCCTTAATTTAATCCCACAGCAAAGTCCCTTTTACAGTGTAAAGTAACATAGTCACAGTTTCTGGGGATTAGGGCGTGAACATCTTTGAGGGGCCATTATTCAGGCTATCACACCATGTGGGTGACCACTGGGTGGTCAGGCTGTGCTGCAGGATAGAGTATAACATGAGTGGGGCCCAGGCTAAAGGGCAGGCATGTCACCCAGGGAAGAAACCAGTACATGATTTGAGGTCACTGCGAACAAACAACGCACACACCAAGCTCAAGTGGCACAGCATTTATTCATAGCAAGAGGAGAGAAAGCGTGCATAAGATCCAGCTCCTTGCAAAGCGTTGGGCCCCCAGGGCCAGCTGATCCACTTAACCACCAATTCAGGTAGCGTGGTTGCACGTACTCTATTTTGTGCTGCAGTAAAATGACCCAGACTCCAACCCCACACCTGTGGGCTCTGACTTACAGAAAGCTGGGAGTGTGCCTGAGGGCACTGACACATGCACACGGTCCGGTCATGTGCATGCAGACGGTTGTGCACAGTCCTAAGCAAAACAAAGGAGCACACGGTGAGTCTGAAACAGGGAAAGCTATTCCCACACAAGGCGATAAACCCAGCACAGGTGTGGGGGCTCCCTGTCTCTTGGGAAAGCCCATTCTTATGTGGCTGAAAGACTGCATGCTTGAGACTGCCTTTCCCAACACTTTTTTTACCCCCTTCACTGGGAGCTGGTTTGGGAGCTGCAACCGGGAAGTATAGGAAGAGGGGAGTGGCCAAGATGGTGGGGTAGGAAGACTCTGAGCTCACCTGCTCCCACGGGCACACTAAAATTACAACTATTTACAGAGCAACTATGGATGAGAACGACCTGAAGACTAGCAGAAAAGATCTACAACTAAAGATATAAAGAAGGAGCCACAATAAGATGGTAGGAGGAGCAAAGGCACAATGTAGTCAAGACTCACACCCCCAGGTAGGTGACCCACAAACAGGAGGATAATCACAATTGTAAATGTTCTCCCGAAGGGGCCAGGGGCCCGAGCCCCACATTGGGCTCCCCAGCCCGGGGGTCCTGCACTGGGAAGACGAGCCCGCAGAACACCTGGCTTTGAAGGCCAGGAGGGCGTACTTTCAAGAGGGCCAGAGGGCTGCAGGAAACAGAGACTTCACTCTGAAAAGGAGCTCACACGCTCTGAGACCCAGGGCAGAAGCAGTCATTTAAAAGGAGCCTGGTCAGACCCACCTGCTGATCTTGGGGAGTCTCCTGGAGAGGCAGGGGGCAATTAAAGCTCACCCTGGGGACACAGATGCTGGCAGCAGTCTTTTGCGGAGCTCGGAGCTCATGCTACCGTAAGGACACAGGTGCTGGCTGGCACCATTTTGGAGTCCTTCCTCCAGCTTTTCAGCAGCTGGGACCCAACCCCATCCACCAGCTGGTCTGCACCAGTTTTGGGAAGCCCCCAGGCCAAGCAGCCAGGAGGCTGTCAGCTGCCATAGGTCCCTGTGAGCCCACCTAGGGACCCCGCCTTGCCCACCACTGAGCCAACACTAGCCACAGACCAGCCTCACCCACCAGCAGGCGGGCAACAGCCCCAGGACCCACCTGGGGCCCTGCCTACCTGGGGGTGCCATTCACAGAGCACACATTGTAGATCTGTATATTTATTACATCAATTTTCCAGCAGATAGAAGTAAAGTGTCTTGAGAAAAGATTTCTTTTATTAATCTGCACAATGGTGTAGCGCTGGCAAGCACTGGTCCTGCTCTGCCCTAAGAAGAAGAAAAAGCAACTCTGGGGTTGTGGGGAAGGGGAAAGAAAGGCTTATCACAAAGAAGGCTGGTTCTCATCAAGAGTTCCTTAACTACCTGCTCAAGGAACTCAGCTTAAGGATGTTTAAAAGAACAGTTATCACTTGAAGATACCAAGTAGACTAGCAAGTTAAGTCACCCCCTTATCCTGAAATTTTGACTTGATGGTCTTAATTTTCACAACATTTTACAATTTGTTTTAGTCTTGGGAGATCTGGAGCAATTCCTATGAAAATCCAGCTGAAGTAATTGCCGGATGAGAAACATTGACAAGGTAAAGTCTCTTTTTTTAAAAAAAAATAAATTTATTTTATTTATTTATTTATTTATTTTATTTTTGGCTGCGTTGGGTCTTTGTTGCTGCATGCGGGCTTTCTCTAGTTGCGGAGAGCAGGGGCTACTCTTCGTTGCGGTGCGTGGGCTTCTCTCATTGCAGTGGTTTCTCTTGTTGCGGAGCACAGGCTCTAGGCATGTGGGCTTCAGTAGTTGCGGCACGCAGGCTCTAGAACGCAGGCTCAGTAGTTGTGGTGCACGGGCTTAGTTGCTCTGCGGCATGTGGGATCTTCCCGGACCAGGGCTCGAACCCGTGTCCCCTGCATTGGCAGGTGGGTTCTTAACCACTGCGCCACCAGGGAAGCCCCAAGGTAAAGTTTTGCTTGTGTTTTTTGCTTTCTTTCTACCCTCCAGGGCTGCCTTAGCTGGGCTCAAATCCTGAACCATATTCAGGAAAAAGTTCTGTCATCTACAGGAGGGAAAAAAATGGCTGCGCATCCATTTAACCTCTATATTACTCCGCCTCATGTGTGTTCTGTAAGATCTGTAAAAAGAATGGTGTCCAGCTTGCATCTCTGGAGTAAAACTACTTACTGTGGACATACCCAGTGCACAAATTACACAGGGAACTATACTCAATATCTTGAAATAACGTATAATGGAAAAGAAGCTGAAAAAGAATACATATGTTCACTTTGTTGTACATTTGAAACTAACACAATATTGTAAGTTAACTACACTTCAATAAAAAACATTTAAAAAGGGAGCCCTACCTATGCTCCTCTATGCTGGATGATGATGGTCACCAATATGTGAAATATTTTAAAATTTGGTATAGATAAACAGAAATAATCTCAAACTGTAGTTTTCCTTCAATAATTCTTGAAACATCTAAGGAAAATCATGGAATGGAATCATGCCTTTTTTGCCTATATGGATTGACGGTGTGTGTGTGTGTGTGTGTGTGTGTGTGTGTGGTTGGGGGAGATGAAACTTACTACCAAATACCCAAGATCTCATTGAGGACCTCAAGGAAAAAATCTCAGAGGACACCTCCTCAAGTAATTGTAAAATCCTTCTGGAAAATGGCCCCCAAGACTGTCCTCTGGTCTCCACCCCACCCTACACTTGACAGGAGCATAAGTCTGCACAGTTAGGCTTCTCTCTTCCTCTGCTCCCAAAGTCCCCTAGACCCTCTTTGTTCTGAATCCTCAGGCGCCTCCCAGTAAACCATCCCCTGAGACTCTGTGATCCCATACATCAGGTTGCGTCAGAATAAGGTTAAGCCTTCAAGGCATTATCTCTAAAATCTTGAAACAGTAGGAAGATCCACTCTGGAAATAATGGACCCAATATCTGGGACATTTGATCTTCATAGCTGGAAACTAGAAAGAGTCAACGTGAAGTAGCTGTATCCTCAGAGTAAGCCTAGATTGCAAAAGGCAGAGGATAGAGCAGTGGCTTGTATCAAAGAATCTGAATCTAGCAAGCAGCATTGATCCTGAGATTTGAATAAGTATAACTGGAAGCAACTTGGCCTTTACATGTGAAGTAATTTTCGTTTTACAGATTTAAAAAATATTTCCACAGGAGCTCAGATATAATATTAACATACCTTATAATTATAGGATATTAAAGGTAGAACTGGTTTGCAGGGACTCATGCATTTGAATCTTACACATACCATTCATTTAGTTACTGATGACGAACCAAATGGTGGCTTAAATGAAATTTATACACAGAACTTTGGCGATTCAGTGGCTGACTTTTTCCCTCCTATCTGTTATGGAACTTTTGTTTTCCTCTGAAGTAAAACTTAAAATCTTCTAAAACCTGAGAATGGTCACCATAAGAATATGAACAACCTCAAATTGAAAAAGAGCAAACAATCGCACATTAGGTAAATGTTTCTATAACATGTAGAAATGAAGGATTGTGAATGACTGTAGACCAAAATAAGTTGATAATACATCTGTAATGAGATGTATTCTAAGGACAAAAACAAGTAAAAGAAAATCTCGAACTTCATCCTATCTTCTTATAGTTTGTATTAATGGTGTTATTGTTTTGGAGTTATTTTCTTTTTATTGTTAGGTAAAAACTAATCAGCAATAATATTTATTTTGTTAAAAATCAAGTTTTTTTCCAGCATAAAAGAAGTGGAGGTACAATTATAGAAAATAATTTAAGTAATAGCACAATAGTGTTAGAATTGAATGAGAAAAATCAATATAAACTCATGCGTTAAGAGGAAAAATATGTGTCTTTACTAGAACTATCCACGAAAATTGTTTTCTAACAATGGCATCCCAGGTGTAATACAATGACTATGTATGTTTAGTATACATATTATGGTTTATAATACCATATTTCCACAAAAACAAACCAGGACTCCTTGGAAAAATAGCCAATTCCATGTCTGTGTCTAGAAAGGTGTAAGGCAGAAGACAGGAAAACCTTCCAAGAACAATCTGCATAGGTGCTTTAAAAAAAAAATTTTTCTTTCATTTTGATAGAATTTCTGTCTTACAGAGAAGTTGCAATGTTATTACAAAGAATTCCTGAATGTTCTTCGTTCAAATTTCCCAAATGTTAACATTTTAGTGCATTTGCTTCATTTTTTTCTCCCTCAATATATATTCTGAAATATTTGAAAATAAATTGCAGGCATGCTAGCCATTACCACTAAATACCTTAGTACATTCTTTTATATAATCACACAACAATAATCAAAATCAGGAAATTAACACTGATATAATTCTTATCTAATATCAGATCTTATTCCAATACAGCAAATTATTCCAATAATGTCTTTTATAACAAGTGAAAATCTTGGATCATGCATTGCATTCAATTATCATGTCTTTTAAGTCTCCATTAATCTGAAATAGTTCCTCAGATCTCCTGTGTTTTATGACACTAACATTTTTGAAGCACACAGGCAAGCTATTTTGTAGAATGTCTTTCAGTTTGGATTTGTCTGACATTGTCTAACCATTAGATTAGGATTATTTGTCTTTGTCAGGAATATCACTCAAGTGTTGCTGTGTTCTCACTGCCTCACACCAGGAGATACATGATGTTGATTTGTCCCTTTACTAATGATGTTGACTTTGGCCAGTTGCTTAAAGTGGTGTGATAAAGGTTCTTTTCTGTATATTTCTTCTATATGTTTCAGTTTGCTTTGTTGGGGGTTATAAAGGAGACAACTAAGTCATATTTGTTAGCAACTAAAAGTAAAAAAAATCAAAGTATTTCAGCAGAGATTATATTTGAGAAACTATTATATCAATATACACTGGGAAAGCATTTAAATGAATATAAAGGATTGTTATTATTTTTAATAATTATTCTACTTTTAACATTTCCCAAGAAAAAAGTTATTTAGTACGTGAAAGGGTAAGCCACTCAGCTTTTTTATCTGGATTTTGTCAAGTAAAACAATGACATGAAAGTAGGATCAATCCAAAGTCAAATGCCCTAGAACTCTGGATGAAGGATGACTTCTATGTTTCTCAAAGTCTTATGATCTCAGCTCATTCACCTACACCTTGGATAAATTACCTAGAGTCTCCGAGTTTTAATTTCTTCTTCTATAAAAGAGAAGGGGGGGGGAGAGAGAGAGAGAAACCCTTAGTTTCCAGAATAGTTGGGAGGAACATATATAAAGTACAAGGCACTTAGAGTAATGCATAATGCTTGGCAAGTCACTGTGAAAAAGAAGACATATATATTATTGTGGAAGTTGTCCCTATCCTTATGCCCTGTGGGTCCCCATAAGATAGGTAGGATAAGCATTTGTTATTATCTCCATTTTAGATGTGGTAACTGTCTCCAAGATGACCTAAATCAAACTAGATGTGGGGCTGGTGCCTGCTTTTGGGTTACTATTTTATTGTTGTTTCTTCTACATTATGGCCATGACCTTGTGTTTGTGCTTAAAGAATTAGTTTCACGTTTAATGCATATACAGTTTTGCTTCCACTTTTCATAGATTTCATGCAGATCAAAAAGTGATCATGCAGGGAATTCCCTGGCTGTCCAGTGGTTAGGACTTGGTGCTTTCACTGCTGTGGCCCAGGTTCAATCCCTGGTCGGGGAACTAAGATCCCACAAGCTACGCAGTGCGGCCAAAAAAAAAAAAAAAGATCATGCAAAAGATAATAATAGCCTCTATTTAATATCAATTAAATCATTTTGTTCACTTATCTCTTGTGTTGAAAAGAAAGTTCTCAACAGAATGAAAGGTGACCTGAGTATGACTGCAAAACCAAGTCATATATCAGTGTTGGAGGCAACAGCTGTAAACATTTCTCTAATCTGAATTCAGGGGCATTCTCACCAATCATGCTGGCAGAAAGCAAAGCAACATTGCTTTTACCCAGAGCAACCTTCCATCTGACTAGTAACCATAAAACCATGTGATACATTCTGCTGAAAATATATTACCTTGAAACCTCACCTGGGAAAGACCAATAAGTCTGTTTCTGTGGCATTCAGTTTTCTAATTGCAACTTTGCTTTTATCAAACTGTTTCTCAGATCTAGATCTTTAGCTTATAAATACAGTTGCCAAAATGTGAAGAAAAAATTATTAGTTTTCTTTGGTTGGCCATATTCTTTGGTTTGGTGTTATATAATCCAGAAATGAAAGAGAGTCAGAACACTGCTAAATAGTTGAACAACTTCAATTGCTTAATAATTTGAAAAAGGTCCAATTAGTAGGAAAAATTCCTAATAGGAGGCTCCCAAGACAGTGTCTATTCCTGGAACTTTCCCCACCTCAGGGAACCCAGGAGCAGGGTAGCAAATCCACCCAAGCATAACCACCTCATTCCTATCCCCCAGATCATATTCTCCCCCTTACCCACCCGCCACGTCTCTCTCTCTCTCTCTCTCTTTCTCTCTCTCCTTTCTGTTTCCTGACTCATACCTTTTTTGTGAAAACAATCTAACATTAATTTAAAAAGTAAAGGCTGGATGCTGACAATCTTAAAACAACTTTTGAGAGAAAACCTCTTTGGTCTTCTTCTTATATGTAAATGCAGATAATATTGTGATGGTTTTTTTCTTCTTTACCAAATTGTAAAATGGGTAAAGTTTTGTTTCATTTCCCCCCTCTCAAAAATATGTTTTCCATTTGACCTTGATGATTATGGGTATTCAGGTTGTGTAGATGTTTTTAGTCAATTGTGAAAGCACTCAGACAAACCCATTCCAGATCCAGGAAGCCTAGAGAGTTCCAAATAAGATGACTAAGATGAATCCAAAGAAATCTACACTGAGACACATTAAATTGTCAAAAGTTAAAGACAAGGAGAGAATCTTAAAAGCAGCAAGAGAAAGACAGCTCATATGTACAAGGGAATCAAGTTTTTTAGCAGAAACTTTGCAGGCTAGAAGAGAGTGGCACACTATATTCAGAGTGTTGAAAAAAAGAAACTGCCAACCAAGAATACTATAATCAGCAAAATGTTTTTCATGCTTTTTTCAAAAATGCAGAAGAGATAGAGTTTCCCAGATAAACAAAAGCTGAGGAAGTTCATCACCATTAGACCCACCTTACAAGAAATACTAAAGGGAGTTCTTCAACTTGAAATAACAAGATTTTAAACAGCAACATGATAGCATAAGAAAGTATAAAATTTTTGATAAAGATAAATATATGGATAAATACAGAATATTGTAATGATGGTGGGTAAGTCACTTCTAATTCAGCATAAAAGTTAAAAGACAAAAGCATTAAAAATAATTATAACTTTAAAGATGTTAATGGGTACCCAGTACAAATAGATATAAATTGTGACATCAATAACAAAGTGCATGTGGTAGAGGGAGAAGTAAAAGTGTAGAGTTTTTATATGTGATTGAAAATAAGTTCTCATCAGCTTAAAATAGACTTACAACTATAGGAAAATTTATGTAAGCCCTATGGTAACTACAAAGAAAATACCTATAGAAGTTACACAAGAGAAAAAGAGAAAGAAATCAAAGCATATTAATATAAAAAATAAATGAAACATGAAGATAGCAAGAGAAAAAGAGAGATGAATGAAGTACAATACAAACAGAAAACAGCAAAATGGCAATATTAAATCCTTCCCTAGCAATAATTACATTAAATGTAAGTGAATTAAACTCCCTAATCAAAAGACACAGAGTGGCTGAATGGATTTAAAAAACTAGGTCCAACTATGTATATCAACAAGGAACTCACTTTGGATTGAAAGACACACATAGACTGAAAGTGAAGAGTTGCGAAAAGATAGTCCATGAAAATTGTAACCAGAAAACAGCATGAGTGGCTATACTTTTATCAGACAAAATAGACACTAAGTCAAAAACTGTCACAAGAGACAAAGAAGGATGTTATATAATGATAAAAGATCAATTCAACAGGAAGACACAACAATGATAGATATATATCCATTCAACATCAGAGCACCTATATTTATGAAGCAAACATTGACAGAACTAGAGAAGAAATAGACAGCAATACAGTAATATTAGGAGATTCAATACCTCACTTTTAATAATGGCTAGAACAGCTAGACAGAAAATCAACAAAGAAACAGTGGACTTGAAGAACACTACAGAGCAAATAGACTTAACAGATGGATATAGAACATCCCACCCAACAGCAGCAGCATATGAATTCTTCTCAAGTGTTCACAAAACATTCTCAAGAATAAATCCCATATTAGTCACAAAACAAGCAGACAACTTATCTGATTCCACAGGTTCACAGCTAGAGAGGAATTTTGCTTCAGGATGAATCGTACCTGTCTCACCCATACTTGATTTAGATATTTAGATGAGATTTGGGACTTAGAGTTGATGCTTAGAGTCAAGACTTCAGGGCTATTGGGACTGGGTGGGGGGTGAATGTATTTTGCCTGTAAAAGAACATGAATGAAGGAGACAGGATATTATGAGCTGGATTGTGTGCCCCCCAAATTCATATGTTGAAGTCCTAACACCTAGTGCCTCAGAATGTAACTGTATATGGAGATAGGGCTTTTAAAGATTAAGTTAAAATGAGGCCATCAGACTGTGCCCTAATTCAATCTGACTGGTGTCCCTATGAGAAGAGAAAATTTAGATGCACAGAGACACCAGAGATGTGTATGCACCGAGGAAAGACCATGTGAGGACACAGCAAAAAGGCGGCCATCTGCAAACCCAGGAGAGAAGCCTCAGAAAAAAATCAAACCTGCCAACATCTTGATCTTTGAGTTCTAGCCTCCAGAACTGTGAGAAAATAAATTTCTATTGTTTAAGTCACCCAGTCCATGGTGCTTTGTTAAGGTAGCCCTGGTGGACTAATACAGGAGTCCACTGTTGACCGCTGTCTCACCAGTTGACCTTAGCAGGACCCTCCTGCTCTCCAGGCTCTGGGTTCCACATCTGAAAATGACAGTTCAGAGTAGATGGTATATGATGGTCCCATATGTTTTTATGGTCAACCATTCCAGAATTATCATTGATTTTGATCTGACAGATTTGACTGTGAGAGGATAATCACAGTTTTTTAACTTCCCATTGTTCCTCATCTCTAAAAGCCGGGAGGGTATAATTAGGCACTCAGCATCTGTACTAGTTTGCCAGGGCCGCTACAACAGAGTATCACAAAGTAGGTAGCAAAAACACCAGAAATTTTTTGTCTCACAGTGCTGGAGGCTGGATGTCTGAGGTGTCAGCAGGGTTGGCTCCTTCTGAGAGCTGTGAGAAAGAATCTGCGTCTGCCTCTCCCCTAGCTTCTGGTGTTTTGCTGGCCATCTTTGGCATTCCTGGGTGTACAGAAGCATCATCCCGATCTCTGGTCTCTGCCTTCTTGTCTTCATATGGCACTCTTCCGTGTGCATGTCTGTGACCAAATGCCCTGAGCACTAGTCATATTGGATTAGGGCCCACTCTAGTGACCTTATATTAACTTAATTACCTCTGTAGAGACCCTATCTCCAAATAAGGTCACATTCTGAGGTGCTGGGTATTAGGATTCCCCCATAGGAATTTGCGGGGGACACAATTCAACCCATAAATAACAGCATCCCTAACGGCTCACCTCCCACCTTCCAAAGAAACGATCACAGAAATCTTCCAGGGCAGCCTCCTGTCATAGTTCGTGTCACACCCACATGCTCATCCTGGGTTCTCTTGCCTGCTGCTTTGTGTCTATTACCTGGTTCTCTGTCTCTGGAAGCTCCAGAGCTGACAACAACTTAGAGAATCTGTTTGGTAATCACCTTCACCTTCCATTGGAGGTTACAACAGTGTAGGTGCATATTTTCCCAGCCTCCCTTAGATCCATATCCTCAAGCCCATGGACACGCCCATTTTCAAAAACCCATGCGGGCCAAAAATCCCCACCCGAGTCAAAACCCTAGATCCCACCCTCCAACCCTACAATCGTCTGAGAGGGGAGTGTGAACAAGAAAACTCACAGATCCTGAGATGGTAGATTAAAAACGATCTCTAAAACAATAAGCAGAAGTAGAAAAAAGGCAATAGGGCAAGGAGTACCACCCCAATTTGTAAAAACATTCATTTTGCCACACCCCATCTCCTTCCTAGCAGACTGCTTTCATGTTCTCAGAACTTGGATGTGGAGAGTTCTGCAGGTCAACAGCAACCTCCCTGCTTTCGTAAACAGTAAGAAGTGTCACCCAGGACCAGGCAAGAAGACCAATTCACATGCTCTCAACCTTTTGGAAGCCCTGGTTTAAGAATTAATTCACTCCACTGGGAAAGCACAATTATCATTTGTCACTTAAGGATGTTGGTACGCTGAAGGAGAGTAATTAAATAACATATGTTAAAAAGATGATTCCTTAAAAAAAATTGATCCCTACAGAAATGTTCCTTGAGCCTCGGCATACGAAACACAATAAGAAATGGCGTTTTCCACAGCCAGCACTGAGGTTGCCATGGTAAGAACAATTTTTTAGAGCTACCTAGGAAAAAAAAAAAATCAGAAACATGTACAGTTTGTTATGTTCTAAACACTAGCATAGAGATGTTTTTCTAAAAAGGCGAATTTAATGGAAGATAAAATTTTCTATTCTAGAAACTTTCTATTCTATTCTAGACCATGATTCCCCACAAAGCTTCCTATTTCAAGGAGCACTGTAAACATATTTGAATGCTGCATTGTATGAAATGTCAGTAAGGGAGCAGCTAAGTTCCTTGAGTATGTCCTGAGGTGCTGGAGAAAACACCTCCCTGTCAGGGTTGTTCCAGACACATGCAGTCATCGGCCATCTCGTTTTCCCCTGGCTCTTGCGTCTGTTACGAGTTATCTCTATTTCATGCTGGGCTGAGCTGATCTCACAGTTTAATGCCTCTCAACCCTTTGAAATTGCTAAAGAGAATTCACTTACACAAAAGTATGTAGACTTTCTGAAAATGTCAAAGGGTAAATGAAGAAGACAGTTTCGCATTGCACAACTCCCTCTCTCCTTATCTCAATTTTTTAAAAAAAATCTCTATTTGGTATTTTTTTCTCTAATGTTTCTTCTTTGGCTGTTTTAGCCACTAAAAACGGGCTACCTACACACACTGCTCACTGGCCCAGGCTTACCATCCACACTTTCTGTTTCTCCCGAATCCCTCCTCACCATTGTCCCTCCTCCCTTCTCTTTTACTGAAGAATTCAGTCTGTCTTTACTCCTAAATCCAAAGTTGCACAATCCAAACCATTACGAAATTCAGGAAAAGTCCTCTGTTACGTAAGGATAGAAACACCCCGTGTTAGGGACTATGCCCACTCCCCAGCCCATGGTAGGCCCTCAAAAGCCTAGGGTTAGTATAACTCTCCTCCTGTCCTTGAAATTCAGCCTCTTCTCACTTCTTCAGCTGTTTTCCTCCCCTACAATGTTCCCTGCAGCTCCTGGAATGAAAGACTCCTAAAAGCTTAAAGCTGAAAAAGACTTCAGAAGCAAATTTCACACTCTCACTTGACAGAGAAGATCAGTAAAACCCAGAGAAGGAAGGAGACTTACTTGTCCAGGTCACAGGGGAATGATAGTGACAGAACTGTGATTATAGCCCAGATCTCCAGGTTCCTCGCATCTCCCAACACTCTTTCCACAGCATCAGTGACATTCAAAATATTTTTGACCACAACCTGCAGTCACAAATACATTTTACATTAGGTCCCTGAATATCCATATGTGTGTAAATATATGATGTAAGATGCTTAGCCTTACTACATGTGATGCATGTCGATATTTTCTATTTTGTTCTATTGAATCTCACTTTTTACTTTTTTGTATTTTCTTTTCTTTTTCTTTTCTTTTTTAACTTAGAGTATAATTGCTTTACAATGGTGTGTTAGTTTCTGCTGTATCACAAAGTGAATCAGCTATACATATACATATATCCCCATATCCCCTCCCTCTTGCATCTCCCTCCCACCCTCCCTATCCCGCCCCTCTAGGTGGTCGCAAAGCACCGAGCTGATCTCCCTGTGCTATGTGGCTGCTTCCCACTAGCTATCTATTTTACATTTGGTAGTATATATATGTCCATGCCACTCTCTCACTTCGTCCCAGCTTACCCTTCCCCCTCCCCATGTCCTCAAATCCATTCTCTATGTCTGCGTCTTTATTCCTGTCCTCCCCCTACGTTCTTCAGAACCTTTTTTTTTTTTTTTAGATTCCATATACATGTGTTAGCATACAGTATTTGTTTTTCTCTTTCTGACTTATTTCACTCTGTATGACAGACTCTAGGTCCATCCACCTCACTAAAAATAACTCGATTTCATTTCTTTTTATGGCTGAGTAATATTCCATTGTATATATGTGCCACATCTTCTTTATCCATTCATCTGTCAGTGGACACTGAGATTGCTTCCATGTCCCAGCTATTGTAAATAGAGGTGCAATGAACATTGTGGTACATGACCCTTTTGAATTATGCTTTTCTCCAGGTATATGCCCAATAGTGGGATTGCTGGGTAATATGGTAGTTCTATTTTTAGTTTTTTAAGGAACCTCCATACAGTTCTCCATAGTGGCTGTATCAATTTACATTCCCACCAATAGTGCAAGAGGGTTCCCTTTTCTCCATACCCTCTCCAGCATTTACTGTTTGTAGACTTCTTGATGATGGCCATTCTGACTGGTGTGAGGTGATACCTCATTGCATTTGCATTTGATTTGCATTTCTGTAATGATTAGTGATGTTGAGCATCCTTTCATGTGTTTGTTGGCAATCTGTATATATTCTTTGGAGAAATGTCTATTTAGGTCTTCTGCGCATTTTGGGGTTGGGTTGTTTGTTTTTTTGATACTGAGCTGCATGAGCTGCTTGTATATTTTGAAGATTAATCCTTTGTCAGTTGCTTCGTTTGCAAGTATTTTCTCCCATTCTGAGGGTTGTCTTTTCGTCTTGTTTATGGTTTCCTTTGCTGTGCAAAAGCTTTCAAGTTTCATTATGTCCCATTTGTTTATTTTTGTTTTTATTTCCCTTTCTCTAGGAGGTGGGTCAAAAAGGATCTTGCTGTGATTTATGTCATAGAGTATTCTGCCTATGTTTTCCTCTAAGAGTTTTGTAGTGTTTGGCCTTACATTTAGGTCTTTAATCCATTTGGAGTTTATTTTTGTATATGGTGTTAAGGAGTGTTCTAATTTCATTCTTTTACATGTAGCTGTCCAGTTTTCCCAGCACCACTTATTGAAGAGGCTGTCTTTTCTCTATTGTATATTCTTGCCTCCTTTATCAAAAATAAGTGGACCATATGTGCGTGGGTTTATCTCTGGGCTTTCTATCCTGTTCCATTGATCTATATTTATGTTTTTGTGCCAGTACCATAATGTCTTGATTACTATAGCTTTGTAGTATAGTCTGAAGTCAGGGAGCCTGATTCCTCCAGCTTCGTTTTTCTTTCTCAAGATTACTTCGGCTATTCGGGGTCTTTTGTGTTTCCATACAAATTGTGAAATTTTTTGTTCTAGTTCTGTGAAAAATGTCATTGGTAGTTTGAAAGGGATTGCATTGAATCTGTAGATTGCTTTGGGTAGTAGAGTCATTTTCACAATGTTGATTCTTCCAATCCAAGAGCATGGTATTTCTCTCCATCTGTTGGTATTATCTTTAATTTCTTTCATCAGTGTCTTATAGTTTCCTGCATACATGTCTTTTGTCTCCTTAGGTAGGTTTATTCCTAGGTATTTTATTCTTTTTGTTGCAATGGTAAATGGGAGTGTTTCCTTGATTTCACTTTCAGATTTTTCATCATGATGAGTGTATAGGAATGCAAGAGATTACTGTGCATTAATTTTGTATCCTACTACTTTACCAAATTCATTGATTAGCTCTAGTAGTTTTCTGGTAGCATCTTTAGGGTTCTCTATGTATAGTGACATGTCATCTGCAAACAGTGACAGCTTTACTTCATCTTTTCTGATTTGGATTCCTTTTATTTCTTTTTCTTCTCTGATTGCTGTGGCTAAAAATTCCGAAACTATGTTGAATAATAGCAGTGAGAGTCGGCAACCTTGTCTTGTTCCTGATCTTAGTGGAAATGGTTTCAGTTTTTCACCATTGAGAACAATGTTGGCTGTGGGTTTGTCATATATGGCCTTTATTATGTTGAGATAAGTTCCCTCTATGCCTACTTTCAGGAGGGTTTTTATCATAAATGGGTGTTGAATTTTGTCGAAAGCTTTTTCTGCCTCTATTGAGATGATCATATGGTTTTTCTCCTTCAGTTTGTTAATATGGTGTATCATATTGAACGATTTGTGCATATTGAAGAATCCTTGCATTCCTGGGATAAACCCCACTTCATCGTGGTGTATGATCCTTTTAATGTGCTGTTGGATTCTGTTTGCTAGTATTTTGTTGAGGATTTTTGCATCTATGTTCATCAGTGATATTGGCCTGTAGTTTTCTTTTTTTGTGACATCTTTTTCTGGTTTTAGTATCAGGGTGATGGTAGCCTTGTAGAATGAGTTTGGGAGTGTTCCTCCCTCTGCTACATTTTGGAAGAGTTTGAGAAGGATAGGTGTTAGCTCTTCTCTAAATGTTTGATAGAATTTGCCTGTGAAGCCATCTGGTCCTGGGCTTTTGTTTGTTGGAAGATATTTAATCACAGTCTCAATTTCAGTGCTTGTGATTGGTCTGTTTATATTTTCTATTTCTTCCTGGTTCAGTCTCAGAAGGTTGTGCTTTTCTAAGAATTTGTCCATTTCTTCCAAGTTGTCCATTTTATTGGCATATAGTTGCTTGTAGTAATCTCTCATGATCCTTTGTATTTCTGCAGTGTCAGTTGTTACTTCTCCTTTTTCATTTCTAATTCTGTTGATTTGAGTCTTTTCCCTTTTTTTTCTTGATGAGTCTGGCTAATGGTTTATCAATTTTGTTTATCTTCTCAAAGAACCAACTTTTAGTTTTATTGATCTTTGCTGTCATTACCTTCATTTCTTTTTCATTTATTTCTGATCTGATCTTTATGATTTCTTTCCTCCTGCTAGCTTTGGGGTTTTTTTGTTTTTGTTTCTCTAATTGCTTTAAGTGTAAGGTTAGGTTCTTTATTTGAGATTTTTCTTGTTTCTTGAGGTAGGATTGTATTGCTATAAACTTCCCTCTTAGCACTGCTTTTGCTGCATCCCATAGGTTTTGGGTCATCGTGTTTTCATTGTCATTTGTTTCTAGGTATTTTTTGATTTCCTCCTTGATTTCTTCAGTGATTTCTTGGTTATTTAGAAGCGTATTTTTTAGCCTCCATGTGTTTGTATTTTTTACAGATTTTTTCCTGTAATTGATATCTAGTCTCATAGCGTTGTGGTTGGAAAAGATACTTGATACAATTTTAATTTTCTTAAATTTACCAAGGCTTGATTTGTGACCCAAGATATGATCTATCCTGGAGAATGTTCCATGAGCACTTGAGAAGAAAGTGTATTGTGTTGTTTTTGGATGGAATGTCCTATAAATATCAATTAAGTCCATCTTGTGTAATGTATCATTTAAAGCTGTATTTCCTTATTTATTTTCATTTTGGATGATCTGTCCACTGGTGAAAGTGGGGTGTTAAATCCCTTACTATGATTGTGTTACTGTTGATTTCCCCTTTTATGGCTGTTAGCATTTGCCTTATGTATTGAGGTGCTCCTATGTCGGGTGCATAAATATTTACAATTGTTTTATCTTTTTCTTGGATTGATTCCTTGATCATTATGTAGTGTCCTTCTTTGTCTCTTGTAATAGTCTTTATTTTAAAGTCTATTTTGTCTGATATGAGAATTGCTACTCCAGCTTTCTTTTGATTTCCATTTGCATGGAATATCTTTTTCCATCCCCTCACTTTCAGTCTGTATGCATCCCTAGGTCTGAAGTGGGTCTCTTGTAGACAGCATATGTACGGGTCTTGTTTTTGTATCCATTCAGCCAGTCTATGTCTTTTGGATGGAGCATTTAATCCTTTTACATTTAAGGTAATTACAGATATGTATGTTCCTATTACCATTTTCTTAATTGTTTTGGTTTGTTATTGTAGGTCTTTTCCTTCTCTTGTGTTTCCTGCCTAGAGTAGTTCCTTTAGCATTTGTTGTAAAGCTGGTTTGGTGGTGCTGAATTCTCTTAGCTTTTGCTTGTCTGTAAATGTTTTAATTTCTCCACTGAATGTGAATGAGATCCTTGCTGGATAGAGTAATCTTTGTTGTAGGTTTTTCCCTTTCATCACTTTAAATATGTCCTGCCACTCCCTTCTGGCTTGCAGAGTTTCTGCTGAGAGATCAGCTATTAACCTTATGGGGATTCCCTTGTATGTTATTTGTTGCTTTTCCCTTCCTGCTTTTAATATTTGTTCTTTGTTTTCAATTTTTGATAGTTTGATTAATATGCATTCTTGGATTTATCCTATATGGGACTCTCTGCACTTCCTGGAGTTGATTGACTGTTTCCTTTCCTATGTTAGGGAAGTTTTCAACTATAATCTCTTCAAATATTTTCTCAGTCCCTTTCTTTTTCTCTTCTTCTTCTGGGACCCCTATAATTCGAATGTTGGTGTGTTTAATGTTGTCCCAGAGGTCTCTGAGACTGTCCTCAATTCTTTTCATTCTTTTTTCTTTATTCTGCTCTGTGGTAGTTATTTCCACTATTTTATCTTCCATGTCATTTATCCATTCTTCTGCCTCAGTTATTCTGCTATTGATTCCTTTCATTTTTAATTTCATTTATTGTGTTGTTCATCCTCGTTTGTTTACTCTTTAATTCTTCTAGGTCTTTGTTAAACGTTTCTTGTATTTTCTCCATTCTATTTCCAAGATTTTGGATCATCTTTACTATCATTACTCTGAATTCGTTTTCAGTAGACTGCCTACTTCCTCTTCATTTGTTTGGTCTGGTGGGTTTTTACCTTGCTCCTTCATCTGCTGTGTATTTCTCTTTCTTCTCATTTTGCTTAAGTTACTGTGTTTAGGGTCTCCTTTTCACAGGCTGCAGGTACGTAGTTTCCATTGTTTTTGGTGTCTTCCCCCAGTGGGTAAAGTTGGTTCAGTGGGTTGTGTAAGCTTCCTGGTGGAGGAGACTGGTGCCTGTGTTCTGATGGATGAGGCTGGATATTGTCTTTCTGGGGCAGATCCGCATCCAGTGGTGTGTTTTGGGGTGTCTGTGACCTTATTATGATTTTAGGCAGCCTCTCTGCTAATGGGTGGGGTTGTGTTCCTGTCTTGCTAGTTGTTTGGCATGGGGTATCCAGCACTGTAGCTTGCTTGTCATTGAGTGGAGCTGGGTCTTAGCGTTGAGACAGAGATCTCCAGGAGAGCTCTCGCTGATTGATATTACAAGGTGCCAGGAGGTCTCTGTTGGACCAATGTCCTGAACTCAGCTCTCCCACCTCAGAGGCTCAGGCCTGACATCCGGCCAGAGCACCAAGACCCTGTCAGCCACACTGCAGATGCGTGGTTTATTACCGAGGATATTAAAGCACAGGAACCAACAGCCAGATGACGAGATTCATAGCGTGAGGTTGAGAAACTTCAGTCCTTTTGCACTTTGGAGCCCAGCATGGTGGCATGTGGAGGCATTCTGCTTCACCAACCTGGAAGCTCTCTGAAATCCCTCCTTTTGGATTTTAATGGTCGAATCTCACTTTTTAAAATGTTGATCCTAACTCTCCAACTTGATTTCAGACTCCAGTAGCGGTTGTAACAAAGAGATTGAAAAGTGCTGTACTAAACCCACGACCAATGTCATCTGAAGTGAAGGAAGTTTCCATAGAAAAGTTAAGGCTTGTGTTGGAACTCAATATATGGACTGAATAAGTAGAGATGAGCAGATGAGATAGAACAAGGATGAGGAAATGTGGTGGCTAAATAGTACGTATGTAAATATCTCCTTAGATAAAACAATTTGAAGAAATGAAGAGAATAACTTAGGAAGCAGCATGTAGTAAATTCTAGTAACAAGTCTATCAATGACAATTAATAAAAGATGGACGGAATAGTTAGTTCAAAAATAAAACAATTTTATACTATAGAGAAAATCTTAGTTGTAAAAACTATGTACAACTGTATACAAATGAGATGAGTTACAACCACAGGTTTTCATGTAATTCACAAACTTGTCATAGATTTAAAGCATGGAGCACTGCTTTACTGTCTTCACTGACCTTGCCTGCAAAAGGAGCCTCCATCTTCCTCTTTTCCTCCTTATTCTAGACGAAGCCAAGTTTTCTCTCAGCTGCCTATATCTCTTCGGATTAGGGTTCTTTAATGACAAGGTCTCAGGAGGATCTTTCTTGGTTCAGAACTCTCTCTCTAGACATGTTTATCCCAGCACATGGCCGCTGGACACTTCCCACAGAAATGCCCAGCCAAGCCTTACGCTTAGCTCTGCACCCTCAGCCTCCAACTCCTCCTCCTGTATGGAGCCTCCAATCTGCAGCTTCTTTCCTTCCCCAATCTCTAAATATGCTCCTCTGTTGTTCTTGATGGTTCCCAATGGGCTGCGTACACACCCTACTCCTCTTTTAATCCACTCATTTAACCTTGACTTTTGAGCTTGACTTTTGAGCTCCCAGAATTCATTAAAGGACTATGTTCCTTCACAGCTCACTACCCCATTCTAGATCCCTTGCATCGACTGCTTAGTTCAGACTCCATTTTGGCCCATCTTCCTACCCCAACCCTCATTAGGAGGCCCCTGGAAGACACAAAGCTCACATCTGCAAGCTCAGATTTAAAACTCATTTGACTGCCTCAACCTGTCTTTGGATATTCCAGCATTAATCCTGCCCTTAAAATGGTAGTAGACACTCTACAACTTAACTCTGCCCAAGACCTTTCTCCATCCTGATTAGAATTTAAGCCCCTTATAGAAGCAAGACAGAAGTCCTAAACTAAGGGCTGGGATATGAGGAAGCTCTGGTTTTGATAGCTTTTCTCTTTATTGACAGACAAAGTCAATTCTGGTCTGACTGTTTAGCCAGAGTTTCCTTCCTCCCTTCTTCTCACTATGCTCCAGGTGCATCCTTCCCAGAGCTTTGAGCTCCATGGAGGAAAACCTTCTGACATAGATGAAGGGGAAGTTGCTGCTGGTGGGGGGGTGGGGGGCATGGAGTGGGAACAAGTCAGAGACTTACTGGTGTCCAGGGGGCCCATAGAAGGACCTTTTCATGTCTTTCTGGGGACAGTGACATAGAGATCCCTGCAGAAGCAAACCTAGGAGTTCTCAGAATGGAAGAATCCTAGAACCAGAATCAGGAGTAGAGAAAGAGCAGAGGGGACCACAGAGCAAAAGCCCTAAGACTCTATAGCAGCCAGGTGGGAAAAATTCTGAACACATCTGTCTTTCCTTCATATGCCTTCCTTCTAATCTCACCCCATCATTACAGCTGAAATTAATTGTTGCATTTCTGCAACATTGCCTCTGTACTAAACCACTTCTTTCACTTAAATTTTAATTAGAGATATTTAGGTTTATATCTCAATGCCTATATATGTCCCTATGGCCATCAGGGCCTGGCCCCATGCTATATACATAGCAGGGATATAATCAATGAGTGTCGAATTGCAGCTATGACCCCATACGCATCCTGAGTTGGTGCTACACTCTACTCAGTGTCTCTGACATAGCCTAACCCACATTTCCCTAGATAATGCTCTTTCCAAGATGAAAGGAACCAAATTTCCCAAATAAGATTGATCAGTGGTCTCTTTCTGGACATTTTCCATGATACATAACTCAAGGAATATCCTACCAAACCCAGAAATGTGATCACTCTGCCTTTTAGGAAACTTTACAACATCATAAGTTTGTTAGGTAATGAGGTGAAAAGAGAATGTTGGATAACTATGATATTAAATGGAATTTATACAGTTACCTAGACTATGCAAATGTTATTTCTAAGTGTACTTGCTTTACATTCTTCAATAGATAATGCCAATGCATTTGGTATACTATTTAGTGCTTACTATTTTTCTTATGAGTTTTTAATTCTCAAACATATTTATAATAACTATTTGAAAGTCCTTATATATTAATTTAATTTCACTATTATTATTTTTAATTTTAGATTTTTCTCCTCCTCATAGCTTATATTTTCCATCTTTGCATGTCTAGTAAATCTTTTATTGTATGTTAGATATTGTCAGTAATATTGTTGAGGGGGTCAACTTTGTTTTTCCCTTTAAAGAGTTATTTTGTTCTTGTGAGCACTTAGTATTCCTGCAGATCAGCCTGAATTATTTGAGATTGTTTTTAAGCTTTGTTATGGAGGATCCTGAGTTGCATTTACTCTAGAGCTCTATTAGCCCTATTCCTAGGGCATCACATTTCTAGAGTCTCCACTGAATGCCCAGAGGGTACAGATGTCCCTTCATTCAGGGTAGTTGGAACAGAGACATTTTCCAGCCCTCTGGAAACTCTAGTAGCTGTTTAGCTCACAGTTCCCTGGTAGTTTTTCTTTCCTCAGTAGTTCTTCTTTGTCTAGCCTCATGAAGTTGCATCCAGGGAATGAGCTGATTAGTAGTAGGCAGAGACCAAGGGACCACTGTGTAGGTTTTTCCATGCAGTTCCCTTGTCCCTGGTACTCAGCTCAGGAAGATGGCCATGCTGTGCTTGGGTTCTCCATCCTTGTGCCACAGTCTCAAAAGTGCCTCCAGGCAGAAAGCCAGGTGATCACCAAGCTCACCTTGTTTGTTCCCCTTCTTTCGAGGGTCACTACAACTGCCTGTTGTTCAACATCTGAAAACAATCATGCATACATACATCCAGTTGTTTAATGGTGGGAAGACTGGTCCATGTCAAGTTACCCCATTGTGGTTGGAATAGAAAGTTATGTTAATTTAAATCTACACTCAATCTGAATTAAGAATACACTCCTGGGATTTATAGTAACGTTTAAAAACCTACGACAGTTGGGTGGGATGGGGGCGGGAGAGAGGTCCAAGAGGGAGGGAATGCGTGTATGTGTATGGCTGATACACTTTGCCGTGCGGCAGAAACTAACACAACGTTGTAAAGCAACTATACTCCAATAAATATACATATACATGTATACTCAAAAAAACAAAACAAAACAAAAACTTACAACAAGTTCTTCTGCTATCTCCCTTTTAGATCAAAAAAAGAGGCCTGGTTAAGTTGCCTAATTAACTTGTAGAAATAAATTTTTCTTTGGTGGAACAAGTGGTGGTCAGGATGTTCAGTCTCTCTGGGGATTTAGTACCTGCATTTCTGTGCCAGCCTGAACAAGGTCTAAATATTAATGAAGCCAGTAGTCCACATCCTTTGTAATGGCCCCTTAGCTTTAGGATCCCAACGTGCTCCTTGTTCAGTAGGTTTCCCTAAGGATTATTGTTAATTGGCTCTCACTAGGAAGTTAGGCTGAATTCTGTTGCTAGAATTTATTGCTTTTACCTGAAGTGAGCCTTTTATGAAAGATGTGGGTTGGGCACATGATAGAACAGAGTTTGGACTTCATCAAGCTAACAAGGGCAGGTGCTATGACCATAGCTGATAAATGTTTGTTTGTGTAGCAGAATGCTAACTGACCCTTGACTTCATCGTTACCTGGAAGCCAGGTTATGAGAGGAGAAGAGTTCTAGCTCTTAACTCCTTCCAAATATTGGAGGTTCCCCAAAAGAATCTGATTTCTATAAGCAACCAAATATGCTTAAATCACTGCCATAATAAGCTACCATTACTGACAAGAGCATATTGTATTTCTCACTGTGATGAGGGAAAAAAAAAATTAATGACTACTGATGTAGAAGACAAAGGAATACTGAGATACTGATAGCAAACACTTCCCCTTTGTTTACTATGTTCAGTTACTACAGTGCTTTATGTATTTCAATTAATTTAGTTTTCACAATAATCCAACAAGGGGGTTATTTATTATTACTACTATCATTTTATAGAGAAACTGAGACACAGAGAGGTTAGGTAACTTGATTAGGTCACACAGCCAACGAATGGCCATGGTGGTATGCAAACCCAGGCAGCCTGGCTCTGAAGTTGGTGCTATTATTAGTTGCTGAGTACAGAAATTAGTAGTTAAAATGACACTCATTTATGTTATAATACCTGTCCACATGAACTACTTAGTAAATCACTTGTGTATTTCTCAATTCCTTGTTTTATAAAACCGTAGGAAAAAACTTCCTTCATTATCATTGAAATAGGAATTCTGAAATCCTGGGTGGATCCAGCAGTTTATCTGGAGGGCCCTAGCAAAGAACTATCTTGTTTCAGTCTTACCACATGAAGTAACTTGCCAAATGATGAAGTAACTAAATTTATGCTTTGAGAGGTCACATGTATTGAAACAAGTATGGACTTATTCATATTTGTAATCATTTACCCTAATGTTTTGACATGTTTTTACTGTCTCCAGTGAATTATGGAATTTAGTCCAAATAGATTTCTCAACAACTGGATCAGAACATAAGTACTCAGGGGAATACCAAGATCTTTCTCTAATTCACCTCTCATATCCCAAAATGAAGCACTATTAGAGACTCATTGCTCTTGTTTTTTTTTTTTTAATTAATTTTATTGGAGTATAGTTGTTTTACAGTGTTGTGTTAGTTTCTACTGTACAGCAAAGTCAATCAGCTATACGTATACATTTATCCCCTCTTTTTTGGATTTCCTTCCCATTTAGGTCACCACAGAGCACTGAGTAGAGTTCCCTGTGCTATACAGTAGGTTCTCATTAGTTATCTATTTTATACATAGTATCAATAGTGTATATATGTCAATCCCAGTCTCCCAATTCATCCCACCACCCCCCTTTCCCCTTGGTATCCATACATTTGTTCTCTATGTCTGTGTCTCTATTTCTGCTTTGCAAATAAGATCATCTATACCATTTTTCTAGATTCCACATATATGCATTAATATACGATATTTGTTTTTCTCTTTCTGACTTACTTCACTCTTCTTCTTTTTATCTTCTTATTTTTCTATTGCTCTTCTGTGATATAGAGTAGGTCTGCAGTGGCACAAACCTATTTTTTTTTAACACTCTTTTTAAAAAGTTAATTAATTAACTAATTAATTTTTGGCTGTGTTGGGTGTTCATTGCTGAACGAGGGCTTTCTCTAGTTGCCACAAGCAGGGGTTACTCTTCATTATGGCAGGCGGGCTTAGCTGCTCCATGGCATGTGGGATCTTCCCGGACCAGGGCTCAAACCCATGTCACCTGCATTAGCAGGCAGAGTCTTAACCACTGCGCCACCAGGGAAGTCCCAGCACCAACCTATTCTTTCTTCAGCCTTCCCTGCCCTGCCCCATGTGCTGCTCTCACATTGGCCTTGACTACGCAGCCATTATGCCCCAGCTCCATGCCCTTCCCCCAACCTAATGAGAATTTTACATCTCGGGGAAGAAGGCTGTCCTTTTGAAAGCTTTTCCTCTGTTAAAGATATTTCAGCCACCTCGGAAGCACAGGGAATGCTTTTTTCTGAAGGCACATCTCCCCTCTCAGAATTAACTGTCTAAACTGAAAGTCAACCTTGATTTAAGGGTGGACAATAAATTGTTTTACATCCATGATGGTCTGCCTAGTTGCAGATGAAAATGGACCGATGACAAGAGTTTTGGAAAACTGTGAGGGAAAGAGTGCAGAGCTAAAATGGCATGGAAATATACTGCCGTATTGTTTTACTGATGTGTATGTTTGTAGTATTTAGTGTATGTTTATGATTGCAAAAACAATACATAATTACCACAGCTATTTGGAAAACAAAGTCACAAAGGTGAATGTAAAATAATCCATAGTTCCACAGCCAGAGATAAATACATGTTAATCATGTTAATTCATAGATGTATATCAATCCAGTCACTAAAAGGACATGTCCTGTTCACAGTTTTGTTATGATTTTTTTCTCTAATCAGTATGTTGTGATGTTTTTCACATCATTAAGTGTTCTTTTACTACATGATTCTTTATTGCTGTATCTGGTCTAAAATCAGATCTAACATAGTATCTTTAATATATATTTAAGTTGAACTACATAAAATTGCCATTTTTGCAAGTCATAATAGTTGAATATCATCAACTTTAGGTGTCTCAACCTAATATTTTACTCTTCCTGGATTCCTAGGTTATTTCCAATTTTTTATTTAATAAATATTGATGCAATGGATATTTTGCAGATAAATCTTTTGCAAAACTATGACTGTTTTCTTAGGATAAATTCCTAGTAATGAAATTGCTAGATCAAGATGGATGAACATTTTTTGACCTTTGATAGGTGTTGCCAACTCTTCCTCTAGATAGTGCTGATTTTGTAATTTCTTTGGCATTCTCACTGCTTTTTTTTTTTTAAGCTATTATGTTATTGTGTTCAGCTAATCCTCATACAAATATTGTGAAATCATGTGACTATTAGTCACCTTCCCAGCATAGTCTTCTAGTTTAAATTTTAGGAAACAATATTTTTGCGTTTGTAATTCCTTAGTTAATGTAGGTGTGAGGATAAAGCTTGCTCAAATCCAGTCACTCAGCTGTTTAGTTCATGAGAGCCTAGTTAAAGAACTGGAAAACTGCCCTACCTTCCCTTCAAGTCACTTCCTGTAGACTGTATTGCTGGGTATGATTCTAAGCACAGGGTCCAATGCTTAATTTATGGTTATCAGGTTAACCTGCACTGGAAGATGCAGAAACCATACTTTTGGCTTGTTTCTTGGATGTCTTAAATGGAGAGTAATGATACAGTGAAGGAAGGCTGAGCGGGACATGGTGTGAGGACATGTGTGCACACATATATGTGTATGAGTGTATATCAGGGAATTCTGAAGTTCATTCTTCTATAGGTAACAATTGATTGGGTATAAAGGAAAGATGTTATTCTCTCTAAAGTACCAAGTTCTAAAAAAATTTTTTTGAAGTGTGAACCTGCCATAGTTGGTCAAAATCTTGGGTGACGAAACCTGTGTCTAAAAGGTTCTTGCTTTAAAACTTCATGGCAGTTTGGAAATTATAGTAAGAGACTTAAGGGACATGGTTGTACTTGACTTGAAAAATGTTATAAAAAACATTCTTACTGTGTGGACATCCAGACAATTTAGAATCAGCATCTTTGTAAAGAAAGGAAATCAAAAGCAATTTCTCTTGCGCATGTTGTCTGGGTTAGTGGTACTTTAGTTGCCACTTGCGGAGATTTCTGAAATCCTTTTCTACACCACTCACATAACTTATCAGCCCCAAACGTCTTATTTTGCCCATGGACCTTATCTAGTAATTGCAAGTTTTATAGCTTTCAGTTGATTTGCAGGAAATTGCTTTTTGGAGACAAGAAAAACTGTTATGATGTTTAGACTCAAATTAAACTACATAAGTTTGAAAGAGTCACTTTACTGCAATAGACACCTTACAACCTGATACAGTATTTATCTATATAATCTACTCATACAGAAAATAGACAATATGCACATGGAGTTACCCAGTCACACAAAGGAATTAGTCAACAGAGTCTTTCTCCTTTCCTAGAACAGGCTAACTCACATTAGATATTTTTCTGATAAATAATATGTTTTTAACATCATCTGTACCTCTCTCCCAACAAGCTGTGCATTTGTAAATCTGAAATAAAAGATGAGTGACAGCTCTGATCATCAAAGCAGAAACAGAATTTATATCTTAAAGTTGGTTAAACCATCACTGAGATGATAATTATCAAGTCAGTAAAGGTTTTTAAAAACTGCAATATTGAGATTGGATTGGTACTCTTATGCCATGCTGGTGAGACTGTGAATTAGTATAACCTTTCTGAAAATAACTTCATAATATGCATTAATAATTTCACTTAAAATTTTTATATCTCAACCTAGTAGTTCTGCTGTGAGGCAATTTGGTACAGGGGGAAAGACTGATGAATAAATGAAACATTCACAATATTATTTTAGTTGTAGTATTTGGAAGCAATCCAAATGTTGTTAGAGAAATGGATAAAAATTAAATCATATGATAGAATGTTATGTAATAAAAATGATGTCTTCAAATAGCTTTATAAAATGGAAAATAAAAATATTAAGTGGGTAAAACAAAATATACTATATACATATTATTATATATTATATATACATATATTGTATATACATAAATCTTTTCCTACATTGTTAATTCTTATCATAATTTTGTTACTATAGACTTAAATGAACAGGAAAAAAGTCTTGAAGGAAATATACCAAAGAAACAAAAACAAAAGACCTATGGTAAGTACAGTTACTGATTATTGCTTTCTGTTTTACATTTTTTGCCTTTTCTAATTCCTTTAAAAAGAATGTATATTAAATTTCATAAAATAAAGGTTATAAGAGAAAAAAAATGAAGAACAAAAGGAAGAAAGAAAGGGAGGAAGGGAGGGAGAGATGGAGGGATGGAAGGAGGGAGGAAGGAAATATTGATTTCAGAGTGGTTTGGAAGAAAATATCTTTTAAAAGAAAACTATATTCTGGAAAAGAAAAAAACATGAAAATTTTGGTTGAGCTGCTAAATGTGGCAGTACAGATATGATCATTTCTCCTTTTCAAACTGTTTCACGGTATGAGGAGGAAAGGCACGTGAATTTAAATGACATGAGAACCAATAGATGGACTTTGGTACCTGGAGTTTACAAACAAAAGATAATGGGGGCAAATATAGTGCCAGTGTTTTTTCTTAACTTCAATAACAAGATATCAGCTATCTTGAACATAGTCAAGTCTCTTCCCTTTAATGAGGCCCTTCCCTACCTGGCCATGTGAATGCCTGTCACATGGATTCATCTACTTACACTATCTTGGCTTGGTATTTCTCTTTCTAAATGTCATGGTTTATATTTTTCTGTGTCTGTTACTTAGCACTATCTACCTTACCAGTTGCTTCATTGATGCTAACAAAGGAGTGGATGTTAGTACTGATTCTTGCAAAACCAGAAACTGATTCTGGATAACTTAGTAAGAAAAGGGAATCATTGAAAGAGTCTGGGTTGCTGAGAGCATTGGAGGGAAGGCCAAAAATCCAGATCCCAGCAAAACCAAGGGAAGAACGTACAGTCAAGACCTTTTCACAGGAACTGCCTCGTAGGACATCATCTCTATGGTTGTCGCTGTGGATACACACTGCTGGCCAACTCTGATCTCAGCATTGCTGCACTGCAGGACTCTTCCACCCCTGGCCGCTGGAATCTAGACTCCATGGCTATAGCCACAGTGACTGATAGCTGTCTGAGCCTACCTTGAGAGTCAAGAACTGGTAGAGGCGTCTGCTCAGCTGCTCTAGCTGCCAGGGCCAGCCTTCTGTAGCCGGAGTTGAAGCCTGAGCTCTCACTATTGTTGACAGCCCCCTCAAATAAGAAGGGTGTTTGGATAGTGGGCAGACAAAATATCAACCGTCCATTGTGAACCGTGATCATGATGAACACAGACCGTAGCTTTTGCTTTTGTAAAATAATATTGTCTGACTTAAGAAGGTATGAAAAAGATACACAAGGATCTGGTGGTTGGATCATCAGAGTATTAGAAAGAGAGTGGAGGGGGAACATCCTCCTGATGGGCAGGGATCCAGAACCCTTGCACCTGGTCACAAACGTTGTGTGAAGAGAAAAATGATGTGGATTAAGAATATACACAAACTGACTGGGAATATCAAATGGCTTAGCTAGTTGTTAGGAACCTGGAAGAAGCAAGAATGTAAAGTCAAGAATGAAGTCCAGAGAAGAAGCACGTGGATGGATCTGTGGGAGGATGAGGGTTTTTGTGCCATGGGTTAATGTCCACTAGAGAGCATCCACCACAGAAGAAGCACTAAACAAACAAGTGGACAAGGTGACTGAGCCAGTAAATGTCAGCCAGCAACTGTCTCAGCCACCCCAGCTGTGCAATGGGCTCATGAAGGGAGTAGCCTTGATGGCAGAGAGGGAGTTATGCATGTGCCCAAATGCATGGACTCTCTTTCATCAAACAGACCACTGCTGAATATCCATCCTGTTAACACAGAGATGAATGCTGAGCCCCTGACCTGGCACCATTCCTTGAAGGGGACCACCAGTCACTTGGTGGCAAGTTGATCACATCATTTTTGCTTATGATATTTCAATCAGCAGCACCACTCAAGGACTAATCCACCAACACGGGATCCCATATAATATCACCTCAGACCAAAGATCCCCGTTATAGCACAGGGGGTGAATTGGGTGACCCTACCACATAATGCCCCGTCCAGAAGATGCTGACCACTAACAGGGTGGTAGGATGGCTTCTTGAGCCATCAACTTGGAGGTGACACCCCCCACAATGACGAGGCACTAAACTTCAAGGTGCAATATATACCCTAAATCAATGGCCAGTATGTGATGCTGAACTCAACAAGTAGAATACACTAGTCTGGAAAACAAGAGGTAGAAGTAGGAAAGGTCCCACTTAACATCACTTCCAGACTCACTTGGGAAATTTATACTTCCTATTCCTGAAACTTTAGTCTCTGTGGGTCTGAATGTCCTGATTCCCAAAAGGAGGTCAATTATACCATTCACATAGTAAGAGTACCACTAAATTTAAAGCTACAGCTGTGCCCTGGTCATTTTAGGCTTCTTTCACCAATGGAGCAGCTGGCACAAAAAGAGTTAGCACGCTGGCAGGAGTAAGTGACTGATACTCCTGAGGAGGCGGCGGAAGCCTTGTTATTTATTTATTTATTTTTGACTGTGTATTTTTGGCTGTGCTGGGTCTTCGTTTCTGTGCGAGGGCTTTCTCTAGTTGTGGCAAGCGGGGGCCACTCTTTATCGCGGTGCGCGGGCCTCTTCACTATCGCGGCCTCTCTTGTTGCGGAGCACAGGCTCCAGACGCGCAGGCTCGGTAGTCGTGGCGCACGGGCTTCGTTGCTCCGCGGCATGTGGCATCTTCCCAGACCAGGGCTCGAACCCATGTCCCCTGCACTGACAGGCGGATTCTCAACCAGTGCGCCACCAGGGAAGCCCGGAGGCAGAGTTTATACTACATAATGGGAATATATCTGGCTCTCAGGTGTTCCACTGGGGCATATGTGAGCATTCCATGCCCAGTTTTAACTGTATGTGGGCAAGGTCAGCAGCCACATCTTGTTTTGGCCATAGTCACCAGTGGCTCAGATCACCCCAGAGATGATGGTCTGGGACACTTAACCAGACCAGCCTAAGTACTAATAGACAGGGATGGTAATCTAAAATCAGTGGGGGAGGAAGGTAATTGAGCATCAGTTACTGCTCTGGGACCAACCGCAACAGTGGGTACTATAGTCCGTCCCACCAAATCTTTTTGTAAATTTCCCCAGGAATTGTGATCAGTGAGGGTCCTGAAGAATCTATGCCTGGACAGAGTGAACTTAATATAAGGATCAAGTGGATTTAACCAATAAGTGGGGAGGACAGAGTGGGTGCTATTGACGTCTCATTCAGAGCCCCTCTGTGGAGCTGGTGCGCCAGCTGCCTTATTGGCTGCTCAATCTTCAGAGCATTTTCTTTAGCCAATAGGAGCTGCCTCAAGAAGCTATGCCCTCCCACCCCTCCTCTCCATAGGAGCAGTGTGAAACCAGTGGCTGACCAACACACAGTACAAAAAGGCAGTCCCCTTGTCTTAGTGTGAGATAAACGATGTGGTGAAATTCATGTTCCAGAGCTCCTCTTGGGATCAGCTCAAAGCTAGGCCCCTGCTGAGGCCTCATCCTTGCCTAGCTTTCCTCTCCTGTTCTATCCTGCATGGTCAGGGCAACCTCCCTGCCCCAACCCCGGGAACACACCCTCAATAAATCCCTTGCCCAAGAATCCCCATCTCAAGCTCTTCTTCTAGGGTGACCCCAAACAGTCACCATTAAACATTACTTTAAAAAGACTTTCTTATTACAAAGAATTGGATGTCTCAGGTGGCACTTTAATTGTACTTCTAGAAAAAGATGCTTGTCACCAATTAAAACTGGTATATTTGCATCATATTTTCTCCATTTTAAAATTTTTCCAGGGTGTGCTTCTTGGAAAACAAGTTTCTCAGGATAATTTGCCACTCAAGAAAGAAAAAAATTGGTAAAAGATTTTGTGTTAAATGGCAGATTTGTGTTCAAATCCTAATTCAGCCACTAATCATTAGTTAGGATCATCACTTAACTTTTCTGATTCCAAGTTTCTTACACATAAAATTGATTAGCATGTGACTCATAACTGCATTGCAAGAATTAAATGATAGAATGCATAAAAGTGCCAGGCACAAAGTAATCTTCAATCAGTCATAACAAGTAAATAAATAAAAATAAGTGCCTTGGGTTGCAGGGGCAAGAGAGAGGGCTGTTTACTATTCTTGACCACAGAAACCTTTTTCTTTTTATATATGACCCAGAGAAAATCCATGAGTTGCATTTTACAAAATGCTGATTTGGTGAAATTGAACCATGCTTACTCATCACCAAGTGGAGAGTATTATCTAAGGAATCTGAACTGGGTAAACAGTTAAGCAAGATGACTTCGGGCAAATATCCCTATTGACAATCCAGAGATCTCTGCGTTAAAAAAAAAAAAAAAAGAGAGAGAATCATTATTTTAATTCTAAGAAAATTTTCATCTGCCTTGCTAATATTTTCCAAATCAACATCAGTTTTCCTCCTTGACCACATGATATTCTGGCAAAAATACTCTTGACATCTGTTTACTTAATAACATTTTATGTGTTGACTTGAAAAACTGCAGTCCTCCTGCATCTCAGGTCTGGGTGACCCTACTTTTACAGCACCTCTTGAACTGAGAGGAATCCCAGAGGGAATGAGGACGTACCACTGTCAGACAGAAGGGTTTGGCCCAAGATTCAACCTCGGGAAAAGCAGTTAGCCAGAGCCAAAAACAGTCAGGTCAAGGTGCTTGTGCTTTGTTTAGTAGAGAAAGGACACCTCAGACAGAATATTTTTACAGAATTAAGACAATAAAACATTTAGAAGAATAATGAGTAATTTTTAAAAAAGGAGATTCAATATATATTGTATTCATTTCTTAAGGCTGCCATAACAAAACATCCCAGACTGGGTGGCTTAAACAACAGAATTTTATATTTATATGTAAATTTGTATTCTCATAGTTCTGGAGGCTAGACATCCAAGATATTAGCAGGCTTGGTGTCTCCTGAGGCCTCTCTCCTTGGCTTGCAGATGGTTGCCTTCTCATTGTGTCTTCACATGGCCTTTTCTCTGTGTGTGCCCATCCCTGGGGTTTCTTCCTTTTCTTTTAAGGACACCAGGCATATTGGATTAGGGCTCCATTCTTATAAGCTTCATTTAACTTTAATTACCTCCTTAAAGCTCCCATCTCCAAAATAGTCACTTTCTAAGGTACTGGAGATTAGGTTTCAACATACGATTTTGGTGGGAACACAATTCACTCCATAACAGGTATTAATTTAGATCAAATGTATTTTTTGACATACTGCCAAAAATTCTCTCTCCTGAAAAATATTTATTAACCTTGAACTCAGACTATGAATATTTACTTCCGTGGTGTACTGCAAGGCATGATTTCCCTCTCTGCACTCCAAGGAAAATGCTATCTGCCTTTGGAATAATCATTTAGGAGAGAGTGCATCTCCTCTCTCACAAAGCCTGCCCCAAAATGCTATAAGGATCAGATTTATACATTTCTATGTGGAGGAAGAGCCGATCTGGAGTCTGGAAATCAGAATTCTAATCATGGTTTTACCTCTATCTAGTTGGATAATCTAAGGAAAATTACCTCGCCTCTTTAGGACAAGGCAAATTCACCCTGCAGCATTCACTTGGGAAAGAGGTTCCCTTTCAACCTTTTTTGCTTAGGTTCAAAATATGTCAAAGATCATTTGTGCATTACTGTTTTCATGCAGTTCTTTTGTCATCATAGCTAACATTTGGATGGCATACAAAGTAGCAAACCGATCACTTTGGCAAGAGTCCAGAGTCTCTCATTAAACAAGATAAACAACTTAATATAGACTCTGATTTCAAGGGAGAGAAGAAGAGAACACAAAGATTTTTTTTTTTTAATTGGCACAAATGTTGTGGGTTATTTTTCCACTTCCTAACTAAATGTTTCTTTAAAGAAGAGAGTATCTCTTCCAAGTTTTGTTTTGTTTTGTTTTGTTTTTTTCCCTGAACGAGTCACTTTGCAGATTATCTGGGGGTTTTTGTTGGTGGTGGTGGTGGTGGGCTTTTTTTCTTTTGTCTTTTTGTTTTTTTAATCTTAAACAATGAACATTGATTTCTCACAGTTCTGGAGGCTGGGAAGTCCAAGATCAAGGGCCTGGCTGACTGGTGTCTGGTGAGGGTGTTCTTCCTGGTTTGCAGACAGACATCCTCTTGCTGTGTCCTCACATAGTACAGAGAAAGATCATCTTTCTCATGTCTCTTCCTTTTTTTGGTTGAAATATAGTTGATTTACAATATTGTGTTTCAGGTGTACAGCAAAGTGATTCAGTTATATCAATACATATATATTTTTTCTGATTCTTTTCCATTATACATTATTATAAGATATTGAATATAGTTCCCTGTACTATACAGTAAATCCTTGTTGTATATCTATTTTGTATATAGTGGTGTGCATCTGTTAATCCCATACTCCTAATTTATCCCTCCCCACCTCTTTCCCCTTTGGTAGCCACAAGTTTGTTTTCTACATTTGTGAGTCTGTTTCTGTTTTGTATATTCACTTGTAAAATTTTTTAGATTCCACATATAAGTGATATCACACAATATTTGTCTTTCTCTGTCTGACTTATTTCACTTAGTATGATAATCTCTAGGTCCATCCATGTTGCCGAAAATGGCATTATTTCGTTCTTTTTTTATGGCTGAGTAATATTCCATTGTGTATATGTACCACATCTTCTTTAACCATTCTTCTGTTGATGGACACTTAGGTGGCTTCCATGTCTTGGCTATTGTGAGTAGTGGTGCAATGAACATTGGCATGCATGTATCTTTTCAAATTAGAGTGTTCATCTTTTCTGGATATATGCCCAGGGGTGAGATTGCTGGATCATATGGTAACTCTTTTTAGTTTTTTAAGGAACCTCCATATTGTTCTCTATAGGGGCTGCACCAATTTACTTTCCCACCAACAGTGTAGGAGGGTTCCCTTTTCTCCACACCCTCTCCAGGATTCGTTATTTGTAGACTGTTTAATGATGGTCATTCTGACTGGTGTGAGGTGGCACCTCACTGTAGTTTTGATTTGCATTTATCTAATAATTAGCAATGTTGAGCATCTTTTAATGTGCCTGTTGGCCATCTGTGTGTCTTCTTTGGAGAAGTATCTATTTAGCTCTTCTGCCCATTTTTTAATTGGGTTGTTTGGTTTTTTTGACGTTAAGTTGTATGAGCTGTTTGTATATTTTGGAAATTAAGCCCTTGTTGTTTGCATCATTTGCAAATATTTTCTCTTGTTCCGTAGATTTTCTTTTCATTTTGTTTATGGTTTCCTTTGCTGTTCATTTAAGATTTTTCTTATTTTTTGAGGAAGGCCTGTGTGGCTAGGAAAACCCCTCTTAGGACTGCTTTTACTGCATCCCATAGATTTTGTATGGTTGTGTTTTCATTGTCGTTTGTTTTGAGGTGTCTTCTGATTTCCTCATTGACCCATTGGTTTTTTAGTAGCATGTTGTTTAGTCTCCATGTAATTTTTTTTTTTTCATTTTTCTTTCTGTGGTGGATTTCTAGTTTCACACTGTTGTGGTCAGAAAAGATGCTTGATATAATTTCTATCCTCTCAAATTTGTTGAGGCTTGTTTTGTGTCCTAGTATGTGGTCTATCCTAGAGAATGTTCTATGTGTGCTTGAAAAGAATGTGTATTCTGAGTTTTTTGGATGTAGTGTCCTGTAGATATCAATTAAGTCCAACTGTTCTATTTTTCATTTAGGATCTCTGTTGCCTTATTGATTTTCTGTCTGGAAGTTCTGTCCATTGATGTCAGCGGGATATTAAAGTCTCCTCCTACTATTATTGTATTCATGTCAATTTCTCCCTTTATGTCTGGTAGTATTTGTTTTATGCAATTAGGTACTCCTATATTTGGTGCATATATGTTAGCGAGTATAATATCCTCTTCTTATATTGACCCCTTTATCATTATATGGTATCCTTCTTTATCTTTCTTTATGGCCTTTGTTTTAAAGTCTATTTTGTCTGATACAAGTATTGCTACCCCTGCTTTCTTGTCATTTCCATTTGCATGAAACATATTTTTCCATCCTCTCACTTTCAATCTATGTGTGTCTTTCGCCCTAAAGAGGGTCTCTTGTAGGCAGCATAGTGTAGGTTCTTGTTTTAGTATCCAATCTGCCACTCTGTCTTTTGATCAGAGCATTTAGTCCATTGACATTTCAAGTAATTATTGATAAGTATGTACTTATTACCATTTTAAACCTTGTTTTCCAGTTGATTTTATAGTCCTTTGTTGCTTTCTTCTTTGTGTTTTTCCTTTTGTGGTTTGATGGTTTTCTTTTGTATTATGCTTGAGTTTCTTTTTTTTTTAATTTATTTATTTAATTAATTAATTTTTGGCTGCATTGAGTCTTCTTTGCTGCACGGGCTTAGTAGTTGTGGCATGCGGGCTCAGTAGTTGTGGCTCACGGGCCCAGTTGCTCCACAGCATGTGGGATCTTCCCAGACCAGGGCTCGAACCCGGGTCCCCTGCGTTGGCAGGCGGATTCTTAACCACTGCGCCACCAGGGAAGCCCGAGTTCCTTTCTTTTTGATTTTTGTGAATCTATTGTATGTTTTTGATTTGTGGTTACCCTGGTTTTCAAGTATGTGAACCCATAACTATATCTACTTGCTTTAGACTGATAGTCGTATAAGTTCAAGCACATTCTCAGAGATCTACATTTTCTCACTCTCCTCCACCACATTTTGTGATTTTGATGTCCTATTTTGTATCTTCATGTTTATCCTTTTGCTGTTCATTGTAGTTATAATTGCTTTCAGAAAAAAATTTAATTGTTTTTTAATCTGTGTACTAGCTTATTTAAGTGATCTTCAATCCTTTTGTATATTTGCCTTTCCTATTGTGATTTGCCCTTTCCTATAGAGTCTTGCTTCTTTTCTATTTAGAGGGGATCTTTCAATATTTCTTTTAGTTTAGGTTTAATATTGCTGTATTCTTTTAGTTTTTGCTTGTCCGAGAAATTCTTTCTCTCTTTTTCTATTCTAAATGATAATCTTGCTGGGTAAAGTGTCCTAGGTTGCATGTTTTTCCCTTTCAGTACTTTGACTATATATTGCCACTCCCTTCTGGCCTTCAGTGTTTCTGTAGAGAAATCAGCTGATAGCCTTATGGGAGTTCCCTTGTAATTAACTGTTTTCCTCTTGCTGCCTTTAGCATCCTCTTTATATCTTTAACTTTTGACATTTTAATTATAATATATCTTGGTGTAGATCTGTTTGGGTTCATCTTGTTTGGGACCCTCTGTGCTTCCTGTACCTGGGTATCTGTTTCCTTCTTTAGATTTGAGAAGTTTTCAGCCATAATTTCTTCAAATACATTTTTGATCCCCTTTTCTCTTCTCCTTCTGGAATCCCTATTATGTGTAGGTTGGCATGCTTTTTTAAAAATTGAGGCATAGTTGATATATAATATTATATTTATAAGTTTCAGGAGGTTATCTGTGTTTTGACAGCCTTCTTATGGGCAGGGTATAGAGAGAGGTGTTGTATGGCAATTCATCAAATATTAGAACCTAAAAAGGGCCTTCATTTTTTATAAAGGACAAAAACACAAAAACCTGATGTCCTGAAAATTTGCTGACCAAATCCAGATATAGTCAAAGATAGTACTAGGTCATTGCCATGTCTCCCCAGCTAAAATATGTGCTATTTCCATCAGAGACAGTAATGCATGCTTCTTTACATTTCCCTTAAGCCCCAGGCAACTGCTGGGCACATGTAATACTCTATAAATACTTGTATATCAACAGTGCCATTATTCTAAAATGGTGGTAGAGGCTAAGAGCATTAAAATCCTCAAAAGAAGGACAGGTGTTAATTTAATAACCCTCAGAACCATGTAAAATTATTTTTAAAAATTAATATAGTTTGGCAAAATAATTGCTAAATCCAATGGTATCATGAAGAAAAGCAACCATGTTATTATACAGCGTACTGTGATATAGAATATAATAAATCTTTTAGATCTAGAGAGAACCATAGGGATGATCTAGTACCAACTCTTAATTTTGAAGTTAAAAAAACCAAAGAAAAGACAAGAGTATCCAAGACTCTGTTGAAGAAGGTGAGAGGGCTTTTTATAGAAGACAGTGTAGCATTCCCATGGCAATAGGCAAATAGATCAATGAACAAAACTGGGAACTCAAAAAAGACCTATGCATATATAGATGCTCAATATGTGACAGAGTTAGTATTTAAGATGGACAGGAAAAGGGTGGATTTATCAATAAAAGATTGTGGGACAGTTGGCTATCCATATGGAAGGGACTGGGATATACTACCACACTCCATACCAAAATAAAGAAAAAAAAATCAATTCCAGGTGATTGAAAGCATAAGTGTTAAGACCTAAATAAATGGAGTTGTTTTTTTTTTTTTAATTACCTTTAATGGCTTTTTTTTTTTTTTTAATTTTTGGCTGTGTTGGGTCTTCGTTTCTGTGCGAGGGCTTTCTCTAGTTGTGGCAAGCGGGGCTACTCTTCATCGCGGTGTGCGGGCCTCTCACTGTCGTGGCCTCTCTTGTTGAGGAGCACAGGCTCCAGACGCGCAGGCTCAGTAGTTGTGGCTCACAGGCCTAGTAGCTCTGCGGCATGTGGGATCTTCCCGGACCAGGGCTCGAACTCGCGTCCCCTGCATTGGCAGGCGTATTCTCAACCACTGCGCCACCAGGGAAGCCCCCTAAATGGAGTTTTATACCATATTCATAACTTGGAGTAGGAAAGGATTTCTTAAACAAGACATAAAGCACAAGCCATAATGGAATAGATTAATAAATTTTACTATATAAAAATTGACTATCTGCTTATCAAAATACATCATTTAGAGAGTGCAAAGAAAATCCACAACAAATACCAGAAGATATCTGCAACATATACAAACAACAAAAGACATGAATCCTGAATACACGAAGATTTTTCATGAACTGTTAAGAGTAAAATAATCCAATAGAAAAAGAATGTTAAAAAAATTTGAACAGTTACTGCATAGAAGATGGATCGCTAAATGAACAATAACATATCAAGAGATCCTAAGTGTTATTATAAGGAAATGCAAATTATGCCACAATAGCTTCCCATTATACACCAAACAGACTGATAAAATCTTCTACAATACCAAGTGTTGGTGAACAAGCAGTTTGGCAGGAACTCTTTTACTGCAGATAGAATTACCAATTGGTACTAACATTTGGAAACTTTCCTTATCAAAGTGACATGAACATAACCTACAATCCAGGTAAGTGGGTATGTGCATTAGGGCACATGTATAAGAATGTTCATGGCAGCACTATCAAAAAAGTAAGAAACCACCCAAAAGCCTTTTAACAGTTAAGTGGATAAATTGTGGAATATTTATATAATGGAATATTTAAAAGCAATGAGAATTTTAACAAACTGCAGCTTCATATATCACCATGAATGAATCTTAAACATAATAAGATTGAGTGAAAGAAGCAAGTCACAAAAGAACATTTACTATATGATCCCATGTACATAGAATTCAGGCAGTAAAACTATATATTTTTTAAAGCAAGAAACTAAGGCTCACAAAAGTCAAGATAGTTCTTTTCTCTGGGAGCAATGAGAGTACACAGGGAGTGTCCAAGTTACTAGACAAGGTAATTTATAGAAAAATGCTTAATACCCAGAAGACTTACTTATATGAGAAATAGTCTCCTACATCTTTCTACAAACTATCTGCACAATGGGAGAAAAGACAACATTTCTGGGAAAACAACTAAGACTGGGAATCCATCCAATTGTTTAAAACTACTGATCAAATCCAAATTGACAAACACTTTTTTAATAGAAATGATTTTGAAGTTAAAACATTATATTAAATGGAATCATAAACTAAAGGTATTTTGTGGAGAAATGCAAGTGAGAAAAATTATTAATACCAAGTTGCTCTTTTTTCCTAACACCCTTCCGCAATGTTGCTCTCTCTCTCTCATTGCTGAGGGCAAAGCTGACATGGTCTTGGTTCATTCCTTTCCTTTATACTCCTTCGTTTCTTATTTGGTCAACATATAAGATTACATTCAGTAAGTTTGGAAAGAACCTTAACACCACCAATAACCCTTGTCTTTGAAGAATGGAGAAACAAGCTGATTAGCTCAGTTATAAATACACTTTCCAACAAAAACAAACGTGTGTCCCATTTCTTGTTTAGCAGGAATTATTTTTGTTTCATAAAACGTAGTTTTATGACATCCAATTTTTTCAGCTTTATTAAGAAATAATTGACATACTTCACTGTATAAATTTAAGGCATACAGCATGATGGTTTGACTTACATATACTGTAAAATGATTACCGTAATAGGTTCTGCTAACATACATCTTGTCATATAGATACAAAGAAAAGAAAAGAAAGGGAAAAAGAAAAAAGGAAAAAAATTTTCTCCTTGTGATGAGAACTCTTAGAATTTACTCTCTTGACAATTTTCCTATTTATCATACAGCAGTGTTAGCTGTAGTCATCATGTTGCACATTTCTTCCCTAGTACTTATTTATCCTATAACTGGAAGTTTATACTTTTTAACTACCTTCTCCCAATTCCCCCTCCCCACACCCTCCTCCTCTGGTAACCACAAATCTGATCTCAATTCTCTATGAGCTTTTTTTTTTTTTTTTAAGATTCCGCATATATGTGAGATCATACAGTATTTTTCTTTCTATATATGACATTCAATTTTAATTAAAATGGAAATTTATTAAAGTGGACTGATCAATTCTAAAAATAATGTGGATAAAATATAGACCTTTTATGTTGTTTTTAAAAGAAATTAGCATTTATGCATTCATAAGTGAAACAAAATATAGTAATACCTTGGTATATTTTACTCCTTGATACAGTTTGTATAGAACATGATTTTCTTCCACTAAACATGTAGGGTAAATTGACCATTTCTGTCTGTATGAAGGCGAGAATATTGAATAATCTCCTCTGAACTGAGAAGGGACTTTGAGGCTGAAAAATGAAGCGGGCAACTACATAAAGTGCAATTATGAAGTTTATTGTGGGTAACTTACATACAGGCAGGATCAGGTAGAAGATGATCCAGAGGCATTCGAAACTGCACTCCATGCCGCTGAAAGGGATACGGGGGGATTCAAAGGGGCCAAAGCTAAAGATAGAATCTAACTACCAGTGAGAGTCAGAAGCACCAACATGAAATGGGGGTTTTTCCTCCCACCCTGGGCTGTCTCATAACCATTAATCATCTGCGTCAGCTATAGGTATTTTTCCAGTTTTCATATCAGATGAAAGCAAGGGTAAAAGTTGATAGGCAACTTCCCTGTGGGCGCATTCCTTGTGACTAGGCTAAAGCTGTCATGCAAAGAGGGAGGGGGTAGGACTTTGGGCCTAATGTGGAGCTAACAAAATGGGGTTGTCACCCATACATATCCCAGGGAGCTGAAAGGTCTCTGCTTTAACCTATTTCTAGTCTTGTTCCAAAACACCTGATGTGTGTCAAAGATGTTTATCAGTTACACCTCAAAGGAAACTCAAGAGTCAACTGCCCTGAATGGTTCCAACCTAACTGAAAGAGCAGCTCCTATGCAGAGGAAACCTACAAGTCTCCTCAAGGGGCCCTTGCTTCATTATCATGCTAAGATCTCTGACCAAAGTGGGGACTTGTGCTTTTCTAGGCACAATGAGTGCTGGGTGCAAGGGAGCCTGAGGGACTGAGATGCCCCCAGCTGTTTATGGAAACCTCTGCCCTTTTCCTCAGTTTCGGATGATGCATGTGCCTCTCAACCCTTAGAAGTCCCCCACTTCCCTCCCTTCGGGGAGAAGATGTCTAAGCTGTCTTTAGAGCACAAGCTCTCCCTTCTCCATCCTTGATCAATGAATAAATTTTCCGCTCCGCTTTGTTGAAGCTGGTCTCGTTTAACTGGCATGAGCTACTCCAGGCAAGGGAAGGACCCAGCTGGGGTCCACATGATCCAAGAGGGCCAGTAACAGAGTCAGTGTGGTTCAGCCACATACTGTCTTTCCAGACAGTGCATTCTTCAGTAATGGCATAGTCTTGATATTGCCAAAAGAAATGGATTTTTCCTGTCTTTAGAGCTATTTTACTACTATACTTAGAAACTTTTTGATTTTACAATCACTGTATTATGTGCTTGGGTGATATGTTCATCATATTCCAGCAGTATTGGAAATCAATATACTTCTTTTTAAAGGAACTCATTCATCTATTATTAAAAGGAGATGACTGAAAAGTAATAAAAATCACACTTAGCTATTATGGAAATTTACTCCAATTTCTTTCATTGAGAGATTAACTATTGGTTTGGCCACAAAGTTCATTCGGTTTTTCTCCATAAGCTAGCTCTAGTAGCGCTTAGCTGTCTTTAACTTCATTTGAACCAATTTTGTTAGATTGTATTGTGACAGCTGTCATATCAGCATGCAATTTTTAAAAACTTATCAAAATTGGTGAATTTTTGTATAGCCATTTTAATATTGAAGATGGAAGGAAAAAAGCAACACTTTTGGCATATTATGCTTTATTATTTCGGGAAAGGTAAAAATGCAACTGAAACACAAAAAAAGATTTGTGCAGTATATGGAGAAGGTGCTGTGACTGATCACATGTGTCAAAAGTGGTTTGCGAAGTTTCATGCTGGAGATTTCTCACTGGAAATCGATGCTCCACGGTCAGGTAGACCAGTTGAAGTTGATAGCGATCAAATTGAGACATTAATTGAGAGGAAGTGGGAAAAAGCTGACATACTCAAAACATCCAAATCAAGCGTTGAAAATCATTTGCACCAGCTTGGTTATGTGAATCGCTTTGATGTTTGTGTTCCACATAAGTTAAGCGCAAAAAACCTTCTTGACCATATTTCTACATGAGATTCTCTACTTAAACGTAATGAAAATGTTGCGTTTTTAAAACAAATTGTGACGGGTAATGAGAAGTCGATACTGTACAATAATGTGGCACAGAAGAGATCGTGGGGCAAGTGAAATGGACCACCAACAACCACACCAAACACTGGTCTTCATCCAAAGAAGGTGATGTTGTGAATACGGTGGGATTGGAAGGGAGTCCCCTATTATGAGCTTTCTCCGGAAAACCAAACAATGAATTCCAAGAAGTACTGCTCCCAATTAGACCAACTGAAAGCAGCACTCGACGAAAAGCGTCCAGAATTAATCAACAGAAAATGCAGACTCTTCCATCAGGATAATGCAAGACCACATGTTTCTTTGATGACCAGGCAAAAACTGTTACAGCTTGGCTGGGAAGTTCTGATTCATCCACTGTATTCACCAGACATTGCCCCTTCGGGTTTCCATTTATTTCGGTCTTTACAAAATTCTCTTAATGGAAAAAATTTCAGTTCCCTGGAAGACTGTAAAAGGCACCTGGAAAAGTTCTTTGCTCAAAAAGATAAAAAGTTTTGGGAAGATGGAATTATGAAGTTGCCTGAAAAAAGGCAGAAGGTAGTGGAACAAAACAGTAAATACATTGTTCAATAAAGTTCTTGGTGAAAATGAAAAATGTGTCTTTTATTTTTACTTGAAAACAGAAGGAACTTTTTTGGCCAACCCAATACACCTCGGTCTGGAAAGGACTCAGACACAACCTTGCCATTTTGTTTTACCTCTGCTTTACTGTGGAGCCTCCTGTTACTATCACAAATATGACTGCTAACCGCCTGACTTGCATTATGACTTTCCTGGGCCCCAGGTACTTTTGCTTTCCCAGGCTCCTTATTCTATTAAAAAAATATTATGGTTTATGACTACATTGGTAAAAAGACAATTATAAGCCAGGTTGGATTCATTATTATTACATTCATATTTTTCCTTCTGATTCTAGAAGAAATTAAAGTTAATACATTTTCCTGGGCCCCTAAAAGTTTTGTGGTCCTTAGGCACTGTGCCTGCTGTGATTGGTAGCTAAGTCAGCCCTGCTAAAAGCAGCCAGTCCTTGTAAGTGCAGGCATGGTGTTAACTCAGTTACATGCTTTGTCTTATTTAACCTCCACACAAATCATATGACATAAATGTTAGTGCTATTCCCACTTTACAGATGAGAAAACCACAGCCTAAAGAAGTCCCAGAGGAAGTAACCACAGTGCCCTGAATCAAATCCAGGCCCTCCTTTTTAGGAAGCCCAAGGCCTTTATCACTACACCAGAGGACCTTCCAGGGATTGAAAGCTCAATAGTTTACTAACCCAGAGAGTGACCTGGCTAGACCAATAGTGAGGCACAAAATAGGCTGTTTCTTCACTTCTGAGATCAACCTCTATGCCAACTTCTTCACCAGTTATAAAACCCTGCAATAACAAAACACAGACTGACAACCAGTGATTCAGATACTGGATATGATTCAAATGCGATCAACCTGGCTTTTCACACACCAGAAGTCTTCCTTGAGAGACAAAGCCTAGAGTTGCTGGATTTTAAAATAATCTTAGAATTGTTACTATCCTACGAATAAATTCTCCTCAGGCATCCTAAATTAAATTCACTTTGGAAAACAAAAGACATTTTCAATGTGTAGTCATCAGATTCCAGATATCCCTCTTCCCATCCCCCCATGGAAGTTCTCTGCCTCATTTTTTGCGAAGTGATCCAGGTCAAGAAGAGAAACAGATCCCTGTGCAGAGCTGTAGAGCTACCTGGCAGGAAACATCAGAGTGGTGTCCAGGAAAAAGGAAAGAAAAGAAACCTATTAGGACATAATAAATTGGCTTCCATAACCCAAAGGAAATGAGACCATGATCCATTTCAGTCAAGGGGCAAGCAAAATAACTCAGCCTGAGTCTCCACAGGTACATCTGACAGAATGATTAACCTTGGTCCCAATCGGACATAGTGACCTCCATTAGTTAGATAATGGAGGTGCAAACAGATCATGCGCCTTTATTTCCTGGCCAATTACACAGCCCTATTTTCCTCTGTTCAGTAGAAGTGACCTAAAAGCCTTTGAGGCACCAGTCAACAAGGTGTCTGGATACAACAGCCCTTCAAAATGTATTCTATTCTCTGTGGAGAAAATATCCTACAGCCAAAGGCTGCCGTTTTACAGACCGGCAAAGATTGTTTATCTAGACTCTTGAATGCAAAGAGGAAGCCTATTTCCTTACTGGCATTTGCAGTGGAATTTCCTCTTTCAGACAACAATGGATGTAGTCCACTAGGCAGAATACATTGTGGGTGGGACTCTTTCTATGGTGGACTCTGTATTTTCATTTCCATAGCTTTGTGAGTTTGAAAGTCAAACAGGACTTATAATTTGGTTACTTTTTAAGGTAAAATATTAGTTTTTAGTTAAAATTCTATCTGTGAATGTCTGTGAAGACAAGAAAAAATTGGGACAGGGTAATTCCCCACAGATGACCAAATGTTCTTTCCTGGAGAAAGAAGAAAGTTTGCAAAACCCACTGAAACACAGCAAGAGCCTTGGTGAATGTGAAAAACGTTATAAACAGTGCCAGCTTTATACTCAGTGCCAGCTTAATGCTGAGATCAGCACCAAAGGTCTCTGCCCTCAAGCGTCTCACAGCCTGTCTGGCAGCTGTCTGAGGCTTGGTTCTGCCTTCCCATGACAGAACAGAAAAGGGGCAGGGACTAACTTATTGAGAAACCAAGCTAGCCCCAGACCTCCTTTCCCATATATATATGCTTATCGCCTGCTTAAAAACAGACTTCCTGGCCTTAGATTCTCCACCAGCTTTGCCTGGGACACTGCCCAGTTGTGGTATCTGGGACCTGGTGTAGGCTGAACTGTCATATGTGATACATTATGGAAACCCCTCACCCTCTCCAGAACCATTTGCTGTGCCTGATCGACCTTTTAGGCCTGCCCTCCAGGGCCAGGGCCTGCCAATTAGGCACACCTCCTCCAGGAAGCCCTCTAAGCATCCACACATGCCCACTTCCTTCCAGCACCAATGCCACAGCATGGGGCTCCTGCCAGTCCCTTTGTCTCTCTCTCTCTTTCTTTTCATCCCTTCATACAAACATGTACTGCTTACTTACTACGTGCTAAGAACTCATAGCACTGGGAACCAAAGACACCAGGATGGGCCTCTGACAAGCAGACAACATTGTGAGGGAGTCCAACCCATAATAAATTTTAAATGCAATAAAGCGTCACAGGTTCCTTGAAAACAAAGGGACAAAGAACAAAGCAAGGAAGTGTATATTCTACAAGTATGGGGAGGAGGATAGAAAACTGTTCCCCCAGCAGTATGGAGGTTCCTTAAAAAGCTAAAAACAGAGCTACCATATGATCCTGCAATCCCACTCCTGGGCATATAACTGGAGAAAAACATGACCTGAAAGGATACATGCTCCTCAATGTTCATGCAGCCCTGTTCACAATAGCCAAGACATGGAAGCAACCTAAATGTCCAGTGACAGATGAATGGATAAAGAAGATGTGGTATATATGTGTGTGTGTATATATATATATATATATATATACACACACACACACACACACATATAATGGAATATTACTCAGCCATTAAAAAGAATGAAATAATGCCATTTACAGCAACATGGATGGACCTACAGATTGTCATACTGAGTGAAGTAAGTCAGGCAGAGAAAGACAAATATGTATAATATCGCTTATATGCGGAATCTAAAAAAAAAAGATGCAATGAACTTAATTACAAAACAGAAACAGACTCACAGACTTAGAGAACAAACTTATGGTTACAGGGCGGGGGTGGGAGCAGGGAAGGATAGTCAAGGAGTTTGGGATTGACATGTACAAGCTGCTATATTTAAAATAGATAACCAACAAGGACCTACTATATAGCACAGGGAACTCTGCTCAATATTCTGTAACAACCTAAATGGGAAAAGAATTAGAAAAAAACCAGATACATGTATATGTATAACTGAATCACTTTGCTGTACACCTGAAATTAACACAACCCTGTTAAGCACCTATATTCCAATGTAAAATAAAGAGTTAAAAAAAAAGAACTGTTCCCCCAGGAGTTTACACTTGCATGGCCTTTTCCCTCTTCCAACAAGTAAACTTCCTGGTCCTTGTTTATCAGCCTCTCAGGATTAAACTTAACTGACCCTGTCAGTCTTCTGAGCAGCAGGGCTAATGGCAAAAAGCCCGGAGGAAGGAGAAGAAGCCACTCGTATCTCATTTGCATCCTCGGGCCTACCCTGAATACCACACAACTGTTAGAACCCCAGCTTTACAGGGAGAAATTTCAATCAGAGAGGTTAACTGGCCTGCCCAAGAGCACACAGATCTCCTTCTGAAATGCATGACCAAACACCCCTCAACAGTCTTACAGGGCTACTTGATCTTTTCCTACTCTCCAGTCTGTGGCTCTTCTGCTCTGAAATGGGGAAAGAAGACAGCTGCCGCCAGGGGAGCAGGGGCATGGCGGCCAGGTTCAACTTTCCGACAGGAGTGAGAGCGTAGCGTCTAGGGCTGGGGCCTGCACGCTGTGTGGGTAGGGAAGGGCAAGCACAGAACTACTTCCTCAGGTCCTGATGGTTTCACTTTCACACTGTTTCTGATTGTATCTCTTTAAACATACATTACTATTTAACAAGCAGCACGTTTCTTTAAAATCAGTGTGAAGGGGCCACTTCTGGATGCTGTGCTCAGGGAGAGTCGCTGTGCTTCCTGCTCCCTAATGCCCTCTCCTATCTGAGTTCATCTCCACTTCTGCTTTTTGCAGAGGCGCTGGAAGTCCTCGCATCACCCAGCACAGCTCATGAGGGCTACCTGGAGGACCGAGCCATACCCTAACCCTCTATTGGCAGTAGCCCCCTTCTATCTGAGAAGGCCTTTCTTTCTGTTTGATATACCAGTTGGCGATGTTCGTTTATTATTTCCACTTAAAAAGAAGCCGCCTTATCCATCCACCCAGCTACTTACCCAAGATTCATCGCTAGGAAAACTGTAGCTCCCAGGTTGCCCAGAATGGTCCTGGTTTATGCTTTTGGTCCCAGCATAGTTATAAATGGTACCATCTTTTACCACCCAAAACAACCCAGTTTGGTAGATAAATTATTTGGTCACCCTATGTATTGAGTATGTAATATGATCACTGTAATAGATCCTAATGATGCAATGATACATAAAACAAGTTTTCTCCCTCCTGGGATCTCACAAACTCAAGAACCTGATCTCTAGCATGTACAGGGACCTCTGAGCGGGTATTGTCATTGATGGCTCACCCCAACCTTTCTTTCCTTCTTGGTGCCTCAGCCCCAGTTACTCAGTGTCTCTGTGGTATTCTCTCACCCACTTGGCTGCCAAGCCTTTCTCCCTCAGTGTCCCACAAGAACCCACACACCTTTCAGTGTCTCATGGGGACATTCCTGTGTGGTCCTTCCATGTCCTACATGGGCCTGTGTGCCTGTCCATTACCCACATGGGTGTCATTCTGTGTTCCACTAATGTCTCCTGTGAACAATTCCATGTGCCTCTTCAGTGTCCAATTGAACCAGTGTTTTCCTTTTGTCTCATGTGGTTGCCACTTTGTACCCATCCATTATCCCATGTGGATATTCCTGTGGGTCCTTCTAGAGTTGCATGTGGACCTATGAATACCCCTTCAGCAATGAAGACTCCGCTAGTGGTCCCCAACGTGAAGGCTGCAGGTCCTGGAGGGTAACAGAGTAGCAAGGGGTCTTTGGGTGTATATGTGTGCAGGGGAAATTTTGTGAATGGTTAAAAATGGCTCCTCCTATTTAAAAAGATTCTGCCTCAGAGCCACCTGGTAAATCAGTTTAAAAAAAAAAAAAAGTAGATTCCTAGAATTCATACTAGACCTACTGAATCTGGATTACTAAAATTGAGACCAGGAATTTTCATTTTAAACACGTTCCCTGGTGCTATGGTCTGAATGTTTGTGTGACTCACAAATTCATATGTTGAAGCCTAGTACCTAATGTCATGGTATTAGGTGTGCCTTTGAGAGGCCATTAGGTCATGAACGCAGAGTCCTCATGAATGGAATTAGCATTTTTATAAAAGAGGCTCAAAAGAACTCTCTCCCCAAGAGGGGGGCCACACAGAGAGCCCCCTGTTAGGGCAATACTCAGCAGAGTTATGGAAGTAGTGTCACTCCTGTGACCCCAAACAGGTAGAGGCACCAACACTGCAATGGGAGCTTCAGGCACACCACCCAGGCACAGAGATCCTCAGGGACAGGACCATTCACAGCCATGGGATCAGGGCCACCCAGAGCCTTGGCAGCCCAAGCTCTGCCCCAGTAGAGCCAGAAGATACTGGATTTTAATTGGTATTTTTAAAAGGATGATTTGGGAAAAAAAAAAAAAAAAGGATGCTTTTGATGTGCAGTTTGTGTTGAGAACCACCAGTTTGGCCCTCTTGTCTTCTATTACCTCTCCTCTCTATGAAATATCTTCTCTTTTTCTTCCTAACAAAATTCTGATTTTGTTCATTTATCTATCCTTATTCTCCATGCTCCATGCAGTTCCCTTCCTCAGAAGAGGCTAATCCCACTCTTGATGGCAGGAGTTATTTCTCATTGTTAATTAATGCTTTTTGTTATAAGAAATCTCAGAATCTTGAGGAAAGAACATGTGGCCAAAATAATAAATACATACACACACAAATATATATATACATACACACACAAAGGTCAACATAAAAAGATGCTCAACATCATTAGCCATTAGGGAAATACAAAATAAAACCATAATGAGACACCACTTCACATCCACTTCAGTGGCTATAATCATAAAAACTGGCAATATCAAATGTAGGTGAAGATATGGGGCAACTGAAACTCTCATACATTGCTTATTAGAGTGAGAAATGCTACAACCACTTGGGAAAGCTTCTGACTGTTTCTTAAAAAATTAAACACATATGCTGTGACTGGAAATTATATTCTTAGGCACTTACCCAAGGAAAAGCTTTTGCGCAAAAAGGCTTATATGAAAACATTCAAAGCAGCTTTATTCATAATTACCCAAAACTGAAAACAGTCCTAATGGCCATCAACAGGAGAAAGGATAAGCAAATTATGGAATAATGCTCATCAATAAAAAGGAACTACTAACACATGCAAAACAGGATAAATCTTAAAAACATTATATTTAGAAAAAAACCCAGAAAGCGGCTGCCTTGGGTGGGTGGGGTTTAACTGGAAAAGTGTATAAAGGGACTTTCTGGAGCAATGAAAATATTCCATTGTTTGGAGTAGTGGTTACACAGATGTATACAAATCTTTCAAAACTTACCTAACTGAACATCTGGATCTGTGCGTTTATTTTAATGTTAATTACACCATACACACAAGCACATGCACACACACACACACACATTCTGTTCATTTTGCTGTCTAAAACAAGCCAGACACGAAAAGAATACATATTGTATGATTCAAGCTGGAAATTAATGTGTGGTGATAGAATTCAGAAATAGCTGCTATGGGGTGGGGTAAAGAGTGACTGGAAAAGGATACAGGATAATTTTCTGGGGCTATCACATTGGTTTATATCTTGATTGGAGTGATGGTTACAAAATTTCATATGCCAAACTCATTGTCCTTTGTGTGTCAATTTGGCTGGGCCACAGTGCCCAGATATTTGGTCAAACATTATTCTAGATGTTTCTGTCAAGGTGTTTTGGGGATGAAATTAACATTTAAATTGGTGGATTTTGAGTAAAGCAGATTGCCCTCCATAATGTGGGTGGGCCTCATCCAATCAGTTGAAGTCCTTAATAGAACAAAGACTGACCTCCCTAAGCAAGAAGGAATTCTGCCAGTTGATGGCCTTCAGACTCAAACTGCAACAACAGCTCTTTCCTGGGTCTCCAGCCTGCCAGCCCACCCTGCAGACTTTGGACTTGCTGGACTTCCTCCATAATCACATGAAAGCCAATTCCTTAAAATAAATATATATACACATCCTATTGATTCTGTTTCTCCAGAGAACCCTGACAAATACAAATCTTATACTGAAAATCTACACATTTTATTATAATTGAAAAAAGATCAGGGAATATTCAGAGTGTGCAGGAAAAGCATGTCTTTCTCACTTTTAGAGATGAACAAAATAGCATATAGCCTGATGACAAATTGAAATTATAATGGCGTCATCACAGTTCGGGTATACAAAAATGAAGTCTGGTGGCCATTGAGGATCTGGTCTCAGACAGAGCTCTGCACCATTGAAACTTGAACTTTCTTTGAGCTGTCTGACACCCAAGAATGCCACCAGCCATATTCAGAACAACACCTGCCAGCTGCAAACTTCTAGTCTCAAGGTCTCCCCTTGTAACTATGCAACCATTACGGACCCAACCAATCCTTACTTAACAAGCACTCTTACTTTTTGTCAGCTCCAATTATAATTCTTAATAAACAGCTCATGTAACTAACTGTAACCTTGAAGTTTTTGCCTTTATAAGCCTCCCCCATTTTGTAGTCCAGTGGAACACAATTCAGATGCTTCTTGAATCTATGTCTCTCGGGCTGCAGTCCTAACAAATCCCAAATAAACACCTTTTCATTTCAATCAGTTCTCTGTGTCTAAAATTTTGGTTAACAAGCTCCAATTTCTGTGGCATCCATTATATAACTGTCCTAGCCCATTTGGGCTCCTATAACAAAATGCCACACACTGGGTAGCTTATCCACAACAGAAATGTACTGGTCACAGTTCCGGAGTCAGGGAAGTCCAAGATCAAAACGCCAGCATGGTCATATTTTGGTAAAGACCCTCTTCCTGGTTCAGAGCTGGCAATTTCTCTCTGTGTCCTCACATGGTAGAAGGGGCTAGGGAGCTCTGTGGGGTCTCCTTTATGAGAGCACTAATCCCATTCATTAGGGCTCCACCCTCGTGACCTAATCCCCTCCCAAAGACCTTATCTTCAAATACCATCATCTTTGGGGGCTAGGATTTCAACATATAAATTGGAGGGTGTAGGGAGGGAAACAAATATTCAGACCATAGGCATAACTTTGAAGGGAGCAGCCTTAGGGTGAAGCCAGACTATGGAAGAATGTGAGGAGAAAAGAAACTGAGTCTGAGTGACACTGTGGATTTCCAGGGCCAAGCATTGGGGAAATGTGCCCTACATCTTAGATGTACTGTTAGATGAGCTGATAACTTCTGTTGTTTGAAGTGGACGTTTATCTTTTACATTGGCTGCCCAGCGTGCCACCTCCTCTTTCCTATGTTAGGAGTTTCCCACTTTATGAACAGCCCACCTCTCACCAGAGAAGCTATAAATATCAGATACTCACCTTGTTATTCTCCCTTGAAGTTAGGGTGTAACATGCACTAAACAGATGCACAAACACACACAAGAATCAGAATCTAATGGTGAATCACGGAGTTGCACGGAGCTAAAGCAGAGGCTGAGCATTTCTGTTCTGTAGGTTTTGATCAGTGGCCACTGCGTTCAATTTCCAGAAACAGCAGTATCACTGGCATCTGATGTCTAGTGCACGTGGCATCTGTGGTGTATGTATCCTGTGGCAGCAGCAGTTACACTGCAACCGGAAGGGCTGTGTGGTTAGATTTTGGTGATCCTGTGACATCTCCAAATCTATTTCTGGCTACCCCACCTCCACCAGGATTCTAGCTACCCAATATCCTTTTAATAAACTGCTTTTTCTATTTCAGCTTGTCTCAATTGGCTTCAGTTGCTTGGCACTAAAACCCCAACTGAAATTTTGGTGAAGCTCTTGTAAGTAGCATTCTCTATTAATTGCAGTTAAAAGTATTCTATTGATAAATGATGCCCAGTCCTATATTCTATTAATTATCTATTGCTACAATGCTCTGTGGCCAACAACTCAGTGGATTAAAACAACAATTATTTATTCTTGCTCATTTGTCTGTGAGTTGCCTGAGAATCAACTGATCTAGGCTGTGTTCAGCTGACCTTAACTCCAAAATGTAGATTGAGTCTAGCTCAGCTCCATACATCTCTTGTTCTCCTTGGACTACCCAGGGCTTGTCATCTTATGGAAGTGACAGTGGTCAAGATGGCAAGACCAACTGTGCAACTCTAATTCAAGTCTTCTCATGTTAGGTCTACTAATATCCCAGTGGTCAAGGTCCACAACCAAGCCCAACATCAATAAAGCAGGGAAGTATAGTCTCTACTGAAATGAACTGCAAAGCACACGGCAATAGGGCATGAATAGAGGGTGGAATAAGGAATTGGGAACAATAATGAAATCTACATCAACCTACACCCCATCCCTACTCCCCCCTCCCCCCGCCCCCAAACCAAAGTGTTAGCTATTGGCTGGTGGTGGCTTAATAGTTTCTGCTTTATAGCTGTTGAAGTTTTGTCAGAAGAGGTCTTAGACACACTGCCTTCAGGTAAAGAAATGAATCTCTGTTACGTCTGCATGATGAGGCAATGAGAGAATCATAAAAGGATCAGGTTGTTAGGGATCTTAAAGGCCCCTGATGACATATTTAAGATCATTTAAAAGTCAGAATGGAGTAACTATGGTTCAGGCATCTAAAATGGAGCTGGGTGGCCATCGTGGATGTGGTTTCAGACACATTCCTGCATCACTGAGAACTTGAATTTTCTGAACAGTATCAAACTCAAGGACACCACCAGCCATTTTCAAAACAATATCTGCTGGCAGATGCACACAGCCACACCCACACACCCCTCTGCCCCACCAGCGCAACTAATCCTTGCTTACCGAGCACCCTTACTTCTTGCCAGCTCTAATCCTAATTCTAGACAAACAATGTATGTAACCCTGTGGGGTTCTGCCTTTATAAACCTCCCCCATTTTGTAGTCCAGCTGAACACAATTCAAGTGCTTTCTGGGATCTGTGTTTCCAGAGCTGCAGACCTAACAATTCCCAGATAAACCCTTTGTGTTTCTTTTTTGCCTCAACCGTTTTTCCATTCTTGGAATTCTTGGTTAATGCCCCTTAGTAAGTCCTATTGCTTGACTGATAAGGAAACTAAAGGACCAAAGTGTGAGTGACTTGGTCAAGGTTGTACAGCTTGAAAATGGCAGAAGAATGAATATAATCAATATATTATAGATATACATCAATATAACAATAGAATGCACATTGATTGACTCCCAGATACATGCCTCTGACCCTTAGCTATTTTACTTACATTATATTGGGGCAGAAAGTTTTCTGTATTCCTCAAATCATTTATTCCTCCCTCCATATCATACCAGATATAAGATTGGATATGTGTTTTTGGACACCTCTGTCCAACCGCCTACACGCCACCACTCAAAGTGCTGCTGATTCAGGTTAGAAATCTTATAGGTGTCAGGACAGCTGAGGACCCGAACTGATGTGGCAGAATTCTGCCAGGTGAGTCCTCTTGAGCAACACAAGGTGTCTGTGCCCTACTTACAAATGAGTTGGAAATTATAGCTCTTATAATAAAATCCTATGTGAGAGAGAAATTTTTTAAAATCTTTACATATCTTCACAGCACACTCGCAGTAGCAACAGCTTCTGTTTTTCCTTCCTAATTAAAATTGTACAGAGCCAACGCTTTGCAAAATTAAGTGAGAGTGTCATGGACATATATACACTACCAAATGTAAAATAGATAGCTAGTGGGAAGCAGCTGCATAGCACAGGGAGATCAGCTCGGTGCTTTGTGACCACCTAGAGGGGTGGGATAGGGAGGGTGGGAGGGAGACGCAAGAGGGAGGAGATATGGGGATATATGTATACGTATAGCTGATTCACTTTGTTATACAGCAGCAACTGACACACCATTGTAAAGCAATTATACCCCAATAATGATGTTTAAAAAAAAAATTATGTGTGGGAAACAATGGACCTTTTAAAGAAATTCCCCAGATGGGCAGGTAAGGCAATATAGACTGTGGTAAAGGACTGAGAATTTGAGGCAAGGGGAAGATTTTGGTGCGTTTTAAGCAGGGGAGGGTCACGGTCTTATTCATATCCACTTTGGGCTTGTCCAGCTCTCCCTAGCACTGGGGAACAGGATTCCTCCTTCCCAGGCCCGTGTGGCTGTGTGGCCCGGAGAGCTGTTTGCCTTGCACTTCACATTCACAGAGAAGTTCCAGTGGAAAGTTCGAGGTTATGTTCCTATAAACTTAGACATGCAATCCATCAATTCTCTTCCATGGTAAAAGCATTAACTTACTAAAATTATCATTTAAAATATATACACTACCAAATGTAAAATAGATAGCTAGTGGGAAGCAGCTGCATAGCACAGGGAGATCAGCTCAGTGCTTTGTGACCACCTAGAGGGGTGGGATAGGGAGGGTGGGAGGGAGGGAGATGCAAGAGGGAGGGGATATGGGGATATATGTATATGTATAACTGATTCACTTTGTTATAAAGCAGAAACTAACACAACATTGTAAAGCAATTATACTCCAATAAAGATGTTTAAAAATAAATAAATAAAAATAAAATAAAATATACCATAATTTGTGAAACCCTATTTAGCCTTTTCTTCATATTTGAGTACAATTTGGAGCCTCAAAAGATAGAGGGGCTGAACCTCCCCTGCCTCTTGTAACCCTCTAAACACCTCCACCCCTTACCTTCTCTCCTGACCTGACCTCACTGGGCCTCTCATCCTATGTTTCTCTTGCCCCCAAGATATAGATGCTGACTTCCAGCACGTTTAACCTCACTTTGTTGGTATATCCTGCCTTTAACATGTATCATAACCATAATTCTATTCCTGGTTTGTACCAAAGTTGTTAACACAGTTTTTCTTTGAATGCCTCACCTCTTTCTTTGCTGTCTCCCGTCTCTTCTCTCTCTTCCCTGCCTGGCTTTGTCCTGTCCATTTTAGTTATCCCACTCATCTTTCTCCTGATTCTAAAAACTCATTCACTCCAGGACCTCGAGTTTGTAAGCATGTTTAAAAAGTGTCAGATTCACGTAATGTCTAAAAGTTTTAGGGGGAAAAAAATGCTACCTTGGCAATTCACCTGTGTCCAAAAGAAGCTTACAGTTTAAAATCTGTCATTTTGACAGAGGCAAAATTAAGATTTGAAAAATATTCTCTTAAATGTAGGTGGTTGATTCCTCTACAGCTAGAAGGCCAGGTAGGAAGTGATGGTTTGGTGGTGACTGACCTGAGGGCAGTAGCTGGGGTTCACCCAAGAGCAGGCATCCCAACTTTAGGTTCCGGGGGATCTGTGCTTGCTAAAAAGGCAGATTCCTAAGCCTACTGCCAGAAACTCTAATTCAGTGGATCTGGAATAGTCAGGAAATGCCGAACGAGATATAGGGACCCCACATATAGCTGGGTAAATGTATGACTCTTAATAGCCAGGATCTTGGGCTGGATCCTGATTCTGAGGGTAATTAACTGTGTGACCTCAGCAGGGCAAATTAACTTCCCTGAGCCCCTATTTCCTAGTCTGTAAAGGAAGCATAGGAACCATGAGACATAGAATGTGATGGGGTTAATATTTTGGAAAACATCTATGTTTTTCTCTTCTGCATTTCTGAGTGTTAATTACTCCTTACCTCTCTGGACTGACCCAAGTGTCTATATCTATATGTCTATATCTATCTATATCTATATCTAATCTCCTTGGTGGAGGTGGAATAGGAGTGGGGATAGGGGCAGGAGGGGAGGAGATTATTATTTGTTCCAGAAAGCAGAAAGAACAAAGGAATTTATATTCAGACGCTGACATTCAAAATAAGATTATGCAGCAAGACAATAGCTATGAGAGAGTATTTCTACTTTCCTTTCTCCACTCCCACCCCATTCTCTCCCCACACCTCAAGGTAGGATAAGAAAAATCGAGTACGGAAGTTTCAAGCCTCAAAAGTTCTCTTATCATTTAGAAAATAGCCCTTCTGCCTATGGCAGCTGGGCCATGAGGCTTGGAGTTCTATTGTAGAATGAGGTTCTGGTAGGGAAAATAAAAGTCCCACCCTTCTTTGGCTGAGGGGATGATAGAATGATAGAAAAGAGAGAGAACAAGAAGGACTTTGGTGAGTGAGGAGAAGGGGCTGCATAAATGCCAAGGGCACCTTGTGTCCCCCTCAATTTCCAATAACCCCTCCCCACAATTCCAGTAACTGAGACAACAGACGAAGACCTGATTAATTAATTAATGCTGCCCAGGCAGCAACACTTTTCAATAGACTTCCCGGTGGTTTTAATGTGCATTCGGTTGAGAACCACTGGACTAAGAATTAAACAGAGTGAACATTTAGGTTCCCCCGCCCTGCTTCTTCACATGAAGCCCTCATGAGAACAAACAGGTTAAATAGAGGCAAAATAAAGAAGTTCATATTCCTCAGAACACCCGAGCATAGTGTGGGTTCATTTGTCACATCAGCATACAAATGAAAATACTCTATAGGTCGTAAGGAGCTCTCCTCTGGAAACTTTCGTTGTTGTGGCCAAGTTGCAGCCGAGAGTAGAAAAGCAGCGCTCTAGTTAAGGTTCCAGGAGCCTGGGAAAGGAAACTAGGTGAAGGTTTTAGCTAAAATGACTACCGAAGAGGTGCGTGGTCTCTCTCTAATAAAGTGGCTTTCCCCACAAATCAAAGTGAGATGAGCCAATTCACCAAAAGCACTTTCTTAAAGTAGCTGACTCCTCTGGAGTCAGAATGAGTGGGGTTAGAATCCTGGATCTGCCCTTACTAACTGTGTGATGTTGGCAATTTTACCTAACTCCTCTAAGCCTCAGCGTTTTAGTGGGTAAAATGGGCCTTATTACACAGTCTCCCTTCACAGGGTTGGTATGAGGAAAAGTAATCTGTATCACATGTCTGGTGCTAGGGTGGGGCTGTTATGAGTCCCTTTATCTAAGAATTCTGCTGTAATTCTTAAAAGCAGAGAGACCTCGGCACTGAATAAGGAGGCCCAGAGGTATGCTTCTAACAGCTACGCAGGACGTTCCTGCTCACACAGAAGGATTACTGTGGCGCAGCGGGCCTCAGATTTCGGCGTGCATCAGCGTCACCCGGAGGGCTTGCTGGGCCTTTCCCTGGAGTTTCTGATTTAGGAGGACTGGGGCGGGGGGCCTGAGAATGTGCATTTCTAGCAAGCTCCCAGGTGACACGGATCCTGCTGGGAGTTACGGCTCTAGATTATAGAGATCAGCCAACTAGGCCCTCAGCACAAGTCTGGCCCACTTCCTGTTTGGGGAAATACAGTTTTATTGGTACACAGCCACATTTGTTTGTTGTTGTTTCATCTGTGGTTGCTTTTGTGCCGCCATGGTGGAGTTGAGTCATTGCAACAGAGATCACGAAGTTTAAAATATTTACCATCCAGTCCTTTACAGACTTTTACCAACCCCTGTTCTAGGGTAAAAGAGCTCAGGTAATTTGGGGGAACAAGTTTGCCGTGGAAAATTCCCAGAGTTAGATTAAATTAATCAGGGCTTGATAAAGGGTAAAGTTTAGTCAGGACCGGGTGTGTCCTTCAAATCTTGTGTTTTTGCAAATCTTGCTCTTTTTTTATTTGTAAATGTACACATTCTTAGAATGAGTAGGGACCACTTGGCTCTCAAATTTTAATAAAATGTTAAAAGATTAGCATTGATTGTACCATCTACTCCATTTTACTTTATTTTCATGTCTAATATTAGCTTATCTACCTGTTATGATGTCAGTAATTTACTTCAGAGGGCTTCATCACAGAATAGCGGGTTTCAACCCTTACACATAAGTCACCTGGGGGGACTTTTAAAAAAATACCTGGGTCCTATCTCTGGAACTTCTGATTCAAAGGGTGTGGGGGTGGGACCTAGGCACTGATGTTTTTAAAACCTTCTAGATGATTCCACTATGCAGCCAGAATTGAAAATCGTAGACAGAGTGTGTACTAGTTAAATTCTCTCCTAGGTCCTGCTACCCTAACTACAAATTGACAGCCACCGGTGGCCTCTGGCGTCCTCATTAGAGAGCTTGCCCGCCAGACATGGAGCTACCAACTTTCTCTTCTCCATGCCACACGCACAACATAGGCTCTGCTCTCTATAGAATGGAGGCCAGAGGTTGGTCTTCATTGGGAAAAGTAGTGACTTTTTAATAGTGAATGTTAGAAATGGTGTCTCTTTGTTGGAATGAGTGATATTTAAAGTATGTAAATGGGGTAACATATTTTAGAAGCATTCACCTTGCTCCCACGAAGAAAGTATAAGAATCTAGTGAAGCATCTAGGCCAGGGGTTAGCACTCTTTCTGTAAAGTTCTGGATAATAAATCTTTTAGGCTTTGTGGGGCAACAAGAAAATCGAGTTATGGCTGCACCACAGAGATGTGTAGTGTGCCGAGCAGCAGGGGGAAACCATGAAAGCACCATGTACTGTCTTGGACCAACGATTCTGTCCCCTGGTTTCGGTGTGATGCTCATTCCCATAATGCAAAACAGCCCTAAGCAATACACAAACAAATGAGCAAAGCTACTTGGGTTTTTATCATTGTCATGTGTCACAAAAGAATATTCATCTTTTGATTTCTTTTCAACCATTAAAAAATGTAAAAGTTAACAACAAAAAAAAGTAAAATCATTCTAAACGTGTGGGTCATACAGAAAGAAGCACTGGGTCAGACTTGACTGGCAGGCAGTAGTTTGCCAACCCATGTTCTAGACTACATCCTTAAGGACAACATCCTAAGCTAAATTCCTAACTCTATGTTCTATGTCTAGCTGTGATTGCCTGGTGCCAAGTAAAAAGATAACAGAATCCAGCCAATAAAATATAGTCACTGCTGCCTTCAAAAAACCTTTCCTGTAGGGTGACAGTCTGTGAATCTAAAACTTTTAGAGGTCGGTTGTTCTCAATTTTTGTTGTACATTGGAATCATCAGAGGAGATAAAAACCTCCCACACCCAAAGCAATTACATCAGAAACTCTGGGTTGGGACCCAGAGATCAGTAGTCTTTAAATCTCCTCAGGTGATTTCAATGGGCAGATAAGGCTGAGAGGACTTTTCTCAAGAGGAACAAAGAGCAGGGCTTCATCAAGCTGCAGAACAGGTAATATGGTTATTTCTGTTTGCTAATAAATGTTTCTTTAGTAATATCTTCATGTGTGGGAGAGATTGGTCTGAGCCTTGCTTTCATTATATTAGGATGACAAAACTTCTGGAGGAGTAGCTAACATACACGCACACCTCGTGCACAGCAAAGGAAGCCATCAAAAAATGAAAAGGCGACAACCTACGGAATGGGAGAAAATATTTGTAAATGATGTGACCGACAAGGGCTTAATCTCCAAAATACACAAACACCTCATACAACTCAACAACAAAAAAACAAACAACCCAATCGAAAAATGGGCAGAAGACCTTAACAGACATTTCTCCAAAGAAGACATACAGATGGCCAGTAGGCACATGAAAAGATGCTTAACATCACTAATTATTAGAGAAATGCAAATCAACACTATAATGAGGTACCACCTCACACCGGTCAGAATGGCCATCGTTAAAAAGTCTATAAATAACAAATTCTGGAGAGGGTGTGGAGAAAAGCAAACCCTCCTACACTGTTGGTGGGCAAGTAAGTTGGTGCAGCAACTATGGAAAACAGTATGGAGGTTCCTCAGAAAACTAAAAATAGAATTACCATATGATCCAGCAATCCCACTCCTGGGCATATATCCGGACAAAACCATAATTCAAAAAGATACATGCACCCCTATGTTCATAGCAGCACTATTCACGATAGCCCAAACATGGAAACAACCTAAATGTCCATCAACAAATGAATGGATAAAGAAGATGTGGTACATATATGCGATGGAATACTACTCAGCCATAAAAAAGAACAAAATAATGCCGTTTGCAGCAACATGGATGCAACTAGAGATTATCACACTAAGTGAAGTAAGTCAGAAAGAGAAGGACAAATACCATATATCACTTATATGTGGAATCTAAAATATGGCACCTACCTACAGAACCTATCTATAAAACAGAAGCTACCTACAAAACAGAAACAGACACACAGACATAGAGATCAAACTTGTGGTTGCCAAGGGGGAGTGGGGAAGGGAGAGGGATGGACTGGGAATTTGGGGTTGTTAGATGCAAACTATTTACATTTAGAATGGATAAACAACAAGTTCCTACTGTAGAGCACACGGAACTATATCCAGTCTCCTGGGATAAACCATAATGGAAAAGGATATTAAAAAAAGAATGTGTATGTGTGTACGACTGAGTCACTTTGCTGTACAGCAGAGATTGGCACAGCATTGTAAACCAGTTATACTTCAATTTAAAAAAATGAAAAGGCAACCTATGGGACGGGAGAAAATATTTGCAAATTATATATCTAATAAGGGTTAATATCCAAAATTTATACTCATACGACTCAATTAAAGAAAAAAGCAGTGCAATTTAAAAATAAGCAAAAGAAATAATTAGACATTTTTCCAAAGGAGACATGCCAAGTGTCCAACAGGTACATGAAAAGATGCTCAGCATCACTAATCATCAGGGTAATGCAAATCAAAACCACAATGAGGTATCACCTCACACCTGTTAGAATGGCTATTATCAAAAAGACAAGAGATAACATGTGTTAGTGAGAATGTGGAGATAAGGGAATCCCTGTGCACTGCTAATAGACCTGTAAATTGGTGCAGCTACTATGGAAAAAAGTATGGAGTTTCCTCAAAAAGTTTAAAATAGAACTACCACATGATCCAGCAATTCTACATCTGGGTATTTATCCAAAGGAACAAAATGACTGTCTTGAAAAGATATCTGCACCCTCATGTTTATTGCAGCATTATTTACAATAGCCAAGACATGGAAACACATAAGTATCCATCAGCAGATGAATGGATAAAGAAAATGTGGTGTATATACACAATGGAGTATTATTCAACCATAAAAAGGAAGGAAATTCTGCCATTTGCAACAACATGGATGGACCTCAAGGGCATTATGCTAAGTGAAATGAGTCAGCCAGATAAAGACAAATACTGTATGATCTCACTTATATGTGAATATTTTTAAAAAAACCCAAACTCACAGATACAGAGAACAGACTGGTGGTTGCCAGAAGTCGGAAGTAGGGGAGGAGGGTGTGAAACAGTTGAAAGTGGTCAAAAGAAACAACCTTCTAGTTATAAGGTAAATAGTCCTGGGTAGACAATGTACAGCATGGTGATTATAGGTAACGATGCTGTATTGTATATTTGAAAGTTGCTAAGAGAGTAGATCTTAAATGTTCTGTAACTATGTGTCGTATGGACGTTAACTAGACTTATTGCAGTGATCATTTCGCAAGATGTACAAATATTGAATCATCATGTTAAATACCTAAAACAAATACCGTGTTATATGTCAATTATATCTCAGTTTTAAAAAAATAAGCCTGATATTGCAGATGAGGAAACTAATGCATAGAAAATGTTACACATTTTCAAGAGAGGAGCTGGAAACCTAAGTCTGTCCGATGTGACCACAGGCTCTTACCCACTAGGGTCTGCCACATTCACGTGCTACATCAAGAATGGGGACTCAGGGCTTTCCTGGTGGCGCAGTGGTTAAGAATCCAACTGCCAATGCAGGGGATTCGGGTTCGATCCCTGGCGCAGGAAGACCCCACATGCCGCGGAGCAACTAAGCCCGTGCACCACAACTACTAAAGCCCACGCGCCTAGAGCCCGTGCTCGGCAACACGAGAAGCCACCGCAATGAGAAGCCCACGCACCGCAACGAAGAGTAGCCCCCGCTCACCACAACTAGAGAAAGCCCATGCACAGCAACAAAGACCCAACACAGCCAAAAATAAATTAACTAATTAATTTTAAAAAAAAAGAAAGAATGGGGACTCAAGGCTGATATTCCTGCCCACACCACACTGCCTCATTTTCTGAAGTATTGGAAGAGCCCCTAGAAACAAATCTGTTCCAGTATTCTTCATCTACAAGAACAGAAACACATCCAGAGAAGTAAAGTGACTTTCCTAAAATCACCCAGAGAGTCAATGTTTGAGAGGCCATGAAAGGCAATCAAGTGTCTCCAAACAGAACTCAGGAAAAGGACCATTCATGGCCTGGATCTTCCAAGGTACATGAAAAGAAAGAAAAACACAGTAATCAAATTTTTTCCTTGGAACCAAAAATGGGGGCTGATGGAGAGAGAAGAATTCCTTTTTAAAAATATAAATATGATATTCAAGTGTGTCTAAATGCATTAAAGTTACAGTGCTGTTTTATAACCCTCACCATTCTTCCAGGGGTCCCCAACTGATGGCCCACAAGCTGACTCTAGGTGTGCTTTAGTTTCCTCTGCAGAGTTCTGGCAATAAATGTCCAGGGCTGAGAGGGAGTGATCCCTTTTTGGCTGACACATGCATGCTCAGTCCACTACAGCCCCCAGCTGTCCCCCGTTTTTGTGTTACTGAACTTTCATTATCTGTGTGACCTTGGCTAAGTCCCTTCCCCTCCCTGTAAGCCAGAATCTTCACCTATAGAATTGGGATGGGGGTGTTGATGACATTGTATTATGTTTATTGCCTGCCCCCTCTCCCTAGAAGGTAAGCTCCAGGAGGGCAGGGATTTTTGTCTGGTTTGTTCAGTGATGTCTCGCATAACACCCTGAACCCTGCCTGCCATAAAGCAGGTGCTAAATAAACATTTAAGGAGAGAATAATAGTCCTAAACATCCAAAAAAAAAAAGAACTCAGGCAAAGGCGATGGAAAACTTTTAAGGCACAGTAACCATTCTGTATCATGATGGTGATGGTTACACATTGTATACAATTACCAAAGTCAATCAAACTGTTCATTTAGAATTGATGAATTTTTATGTATGTAAATGATAACCTAAATAAACAAAGAAGATGAAGCTAATATACATATATAATTAAAATTAATTTCACCCACTTCCTGTTATTTTTTCCTGACCTTAGCAATTGCTGCCATTCTGGGGGGTTTCTACATGTCAGGGACGTGCTGAATGCTTTACATTTCTTATCTCATTAATCCTTGGGTATGAGTGTAGTTTGTCTAAACCACTCAGGTGCATTTCCTTAGTCTTTCTGGGTGACATATTCTGGAATTCCATATCTATCACTGTCAATAAAATCTTACTTAGGACTAACTAGGATTTAATTTTTAAGTGGGTGAGCAGGCTGTGGTTCCACCTTCTTGCCCACTGCCTATGGCTAGAAAGGTTACAGCACGTATTTATTTATTTATTTATTTTTTATTTTTTTAAATATAAAGTGCTATTTAAATTTATTTATTTATTTTTGGCTGTGTTGAGTCTTCGTTTCTGTGCGAGGGCTTCCTCTAGTTGCGGCAAGTGGGGGCCACTCTTCATCGCGGTGCGCGGGCCTCTCACTATCGCGGCCTCTCTTGCTGCGGAGCACAGGCTCCAGACGCGCAGGCTCAGTAGTTGTGGCTCACGGGCCTTGTTGCTCCACGGCATGTGGGATCTTCCCAGACCAGGGCCCGAACCCGTGTCCCCTGCATTGGCAGGCAGATTCTCAACCACTGCGCCACCAGGGAAGCCCAGCACGTATTTATTAATTGCACCCAGGAAGCCAGTCATCCTCCCAATGACCTGTGAAATAGGTGTCCTTATCATTCCCACTTCCCAGATGCTGAAGCCAGAATAGAGCCCTGACGTGTCACCAGCCAGAGTGACACATCAGGAAGCAGCAGGGCAAAGATCTGATCCCAAACAGTGGGAGCCCCTGAGGTTGTTTGCTTAATCCCCACACCAGATGGCCTCCCAACCAGTGACCCCGGGCAGGCTGCTGAGCTGGCGCATGGGGGCCAGGGTGTGACCCTTGCAGAGATGACAGAAGATGATTTTCCGATGCAGTGGGCATCTCTGGACCAGTGTGGCCTCAGACAGTGGTCAGAGCTGTGGTATGTTCCCTGCAACAGGCTGCTGGGGTGAGATACGACGTGAGAGCCTAGGAATTCGCACCGCCACTGGGCAAAGGCCCATCTGCAGGACCCAAAAGGCCCTGAGTGTTGGGGAAGGGGCTGTTTGACGTAAGCCTCACATAGCCCTTTCGATATTGAAGAATTTTTTGAGGTGTGTTCACCTCCTTGGTCCCTGACATTGCTGTAGACTGGAGAGAACCTCCAGGAATTTCACTAGTGCTTCTCTGGCCAACGCAGCATGTTGTTTCAGACTCTTTTTCTTTATTTTTCTGTAGAGTATCCCCTTCCCAGTGAACAATTTGTCAATGACACTTTACTTTGAAACGAGTGTTTAATTGAAACACTGATTGAAATGCAGACCAATCCCTCCGCAAGAGAAGAATGCAAGTTACCACATCTTAACTCCTTATGAAGGTAATTGGGACAAATTAAACATGGATTGACTTTCTCAAGATAACTTGAGATTTCTGCACCCTTTACAATTACCAGAAATAATACTACAGTGACTCAGTCTTCTGGTAATTGAAAATGCACAGCTGTAGAAGAAACTGCATGTTAATATATGATATTATCAGTGCAGGAGGGCCACAATATACAAGAATGCAGAGACTCAATTAAGTACCCATTATTCGGCTTAATAATTCAGAAAGACCAGGAAACATTATCACTGGTCAAATAGGCTGAATTTAATTGAGAAATTCCTGGGTTCACAGAGTATATCAACTCCAGATCAAACTAAAGCAATCTCATTTGACACAGTGTAAAAGATTAATACAAGACAAAGAGGACAAATGACTGATCAGTCTGGGAACTACTGTTACTGAACCAAACTTGGGTCCACTTACTCTACATGCAGTAAAGCCAATCTACTGACACCAGCTTGTGGTGAAAGAAAGTGCAGCATTTAATGCAGGGCACCAAGCAAGGAGTCCAGGCAGCTAGTGCTTAAAAGGCCTGAACCTCCCCCCCAACCCACCCCCACCAAGGCTTTCAGGGAAAGGTTTTTAAAGACAGGGTGAGGGAGGGAGGGTTGTGAGGTGTGTGATCCGCTCATGGACATTCTTCTGGTTTGTTGGTGGTGAGGGAATTGGAAGTCAACATCATCAACCTTCTGCTTCCAACCAGTCTGGGGTCTAGGTGCTTGTGGGCAGCATACAGTTAACTTCTTCCTCCTGGTGGGTTTTTCAGTATCTGCAAAACAGCTCAAAGGACCTGGCTCAGAATATTATCTATAGCCCTTGAAAAGCAACTAAACGTCCTTGACTTTGTTTAATGGCTAAAGTATTATTATTTTGTCTTGCTTGACTGTTTTTCTTTCTGCATTTTCTCACTTTTCTGATTAAATTTATTCTTTGACCAAAGTTTTTCTACGGACAAAAGGCAGACGGAGGACATGTGGGTGGAGAGGTCTGTTCTGGGAAGGCCCCATAGGGTCCTGCTCTGTTACACTATGACTTATTTTGTTTTGAAGAGAAGATATGTACCTTTTAGTTACCATGTATGCTTTTCCTTTGTGGGATTTAATTAAAGCATTCAGTTACTCAATAAATACTTCCTGAGCACTAGCTATGCACAAGGCACTCAGGTACTAGGGGTTCAGCTGCAAAATAAAGAGACAAAAATATGTGTCTTCATAGAGCCTAAACTCTAGTTGGTGAAGACAAGCAATCAATGAGTAAAATATATAGAATGACAGAAAACTTAAAGTGCTGTGAGGAAAAGTAAAGCATGGGGGCAAGATGGGGACTGCCAGGGCAGGGAACAGCAGACTGCAGTTATACATAGGATGGCAAAGAAAGGGCTGGATGAAGAGACAATAAAAATATAGCCATTAGAGCATCAATTGTGATACAGATAAATATTGGCAGCAACCTAGATATCTGTCTATAGGAGACTGGTTAAATATTTTATGATGCATCTATATAGTAGAATACTATATAGCAAACAAAAAAAGTCCTACAAATACAAAATGAACTCCTAAGATATATGAAGTGATAAAAACAAGGTGCAGAATGATATATAGCAGGGGTCCCCAACCCCCAGGCCACAGACCGGCACTGCTCCGTGGCTTGTTAGGAACCGGGCCACACAGCAGGAGGTAAGCAGCGGGCGAGTGAGCAAAGCTTCATCTGTATTTACAGCCGGTCCCCTTCGGTCACATTATCACCTGAGCTCCACCTCCCGTCAGCATTATGGTGAGTTGTATAATTACTTCATTATATATTACAATGTAATAATAATAGAAATAAAGCACACAATAAATGCAATGTGTTTGAATCATCCCAAAACCATCCCCCCACCTGCCCCCGGTCTGTGGAAAAATTGTCTTCCACTAAACTGATCCCTGGTGCCAAAAAGGTTGGGGACCACTGATATATAGAGTATGCTACCATTTACATCTATCATATACATGATATATATATATATATACACATAATATTTTTATAAATGCATGGAATCAGTGGAAACATACATAAAAAACTGTTCGTAATGGTTGTCTTTGGAGTGGAGAACAGGATGATTCATGGACAGGTGAGGGTGAAATACTTTGTATCCCATTACTATGTATATGTACTACTGTATGGTCAGGCCATTCAAGATGGCTGTTCTCTCGCTCTCTGTCCATCCCCTGTTCCACCAGGCCCTGCTTCACTCACATGACTACCCAATCCTCTTAATTATAGGGCTTAATTAGTCCCAGGTAACTGAGGAGCCCATCTGACATCAATTCCCCTATAAATGGTAGCTTTTTTCTCCCCATCAGTAGCAGAGAATATTGCCATGACCTGCCTGCTGTCGGCTGTACACAGAGGGGATGTCGCTCCAGGACTTTTTGCTTCAGACACGTAAGATCCCCTGTCCAATAAACTGTTGTTGTCTCTATCACTGTCGCCTGGTTCTTTCTTTGGTCTCAAGGCTGGACAACTACCAGGCTTTGAGGCCTGCAGGGTGCAGCCCAGCAACGGATGAGCCAGCCAGGAGGCCAAGGAAACTCTCGTGAGTGCAGAGATGTGAAGAAATGAGGACAGGGGACAGAAAATTGCAGACGTGATCCTGGGGTGGCAGCCCACCAGCCTGTGAGGCCCTGTGGCAGCTGTCTACCACGACAGATGTCTTTCTCTTCCATTACAGTGACGGTATCCTGTTAACCTCAGCGTCTCTTTCCACCTTAAAAGTAGCAGCCCCGCGCTCGTGGCTCATCTAACTGCACGGGGATGGCGGGTGAATGCAGACAGAACACAAGGACCTGGGTTATCTACAAAATGCCAGCATACCCCCGAGCCACCCCCGCCCAACGACTACAGGCACAGGCTTTAGGGATGTTAACTGAGGGACAGGATTGGGAACTGGGGTGGCCAGTTACCCGGAGGGTCTGGCTGGGCCCGTGGCAACGGCGTAATCATAAGGGTGCCCTTGGGCTTCTGGTCCCACCTGAGGAAGGAGGCAGAGCCCTGATACAGTGTGATGGAACAGCAGCGACATGTGTCTACAATGCCGCACAACAGGCGGAGGGCGATACCAAAAGGCCTACCCGAGTCAGGGAGCAATGCGAAACACCACTCTTCGGGGTCTAGAACAGCTGTGTGTGTGACCTACGGGACCCACGGACGTCGATAGTGACCAAGGAACCCACGTTACTGGCCGTGAAGTTCAGGAAAGGGCCGATGCAGATGAAACGTGCTGGCATTTCCACGTGCCGTACAGGCCCACTGCTGCCGGGCTAATGCAGAGGATGAGTGAGCTGCGTCAGCAACAGGTGAGACGGGAAACCCGCTCTCGACGTGCGGACACACCCCAGGAGCCATGGGCCCAGTGCCCACGCCACGTGAACCCAGAGGCCGCGAGGCCGCGACATCCGAGTTCAGCTGTTGACCACCAAGGGGTGTTGCCAGCTATCGGCCAGGACGATAAGTCGCTTTCGCCCTGGCCACGGCATCTACCCCCAGGGAACACATTATACAACTGGCCCTGAGACTGGCAGGTAAGTCCCCGGGGGTTTGGGTTTGCTGCCTCGTGGGGAATAGGATTAGAAAGGGATTTACAGATCTCACCTGTCTCCTGCCCGGCCCCACCTTAGACCACTGAGGTAATTAATCCAGGCCCTGACTGAAGGAAGGCACCAGCGTATTCACCCCGTGGGCCCCTCCAGGACTCGGCACTGGCTGTAGGGACTGAGGGTAGAGAGGTGGGATGGTACTGCCCCCCAGGACAGGAGCCACAGGCAGGCATGGCACCATCTCAGGATGCTGTTACTGCTTGTATTTTGTTTAATGGTCGTGATCTTCCCCGCACTGTGCCTGTTACGAATATCTCACATTTTGTCCCTAATCTGAGTGGAGGGAATCTGTTCATGAACTGGGTGACAGTGGTGGCCTCGCTGGAGTCTGAGTGCTGGGTCTATAGCAATATGCCATTGTTGTCCTCTGGACTTTCATGAAAAATTAATCTGATAAGGGCCTGACTTACTCCTGATACTCCTTAGCTGCTATTGCCTGTATCGCGTTTGTGATATTTGGTTGCAGTGCCCTCTCTGTACCTGACCCCAGGGGTATCATGGAAGAGAGGTGGACCAAGATTGTAAGGGTGGTGCAGGGTCTGTAGGGGTGGAGGGTACGGTCAGGCCACTCAAGATGGCTGTTCTCTTGCTCTCCGCCCATCCCCTGCTCGACCAGGCCTTGCTTCACTCATATGACTATCCAATCCTCTTAATTACTGGGCTTCATCAGTAACTGCCTGCGTGCTTGCCCCCTGCCCAAGCCCCTGGTTTCCCTGGCAACTGATGAGCCCACCTGACATCAATTCCCCCTCCCCCATAAATGATAGCCTCCTTCTCCCCTGAGTAGCAAAGTCTCCTGTCATGTCCTGCCAGCCGTCTGCTGCACATGGTGGGATGTCACTCCAGGACCTTTTGCTTCACACGTGTAGGATCCCCTGTCCAATAAACCACTGATGTCCTTGTTGCTGTATCCAGCCTCTTTCTTCAGTTTGGAGGCTGGGCAACTACGAGGCTTGCAGACCTGTGGGGTGCAGCCCAATAACTACCTAGTCAGAACAAATAAGACGTAAACTAAGAACATGAAGACTGTTCAATTAGAAAATGATGGAAAGACACATACTTGTAAAACCTGGTGACCTAGATAGCCCTCTAGCCTAGATAGTGAATGAATGGGACAGTTCATAGAAACATGGACTCACTTCTGATGAGCTGATGACCTTGTTGACAGTGGCCATTTCAAAGCGATTTTATTTTTTTAAATGGAGATCTCAGCCTTTTTTTTTTTAAATAAATTTATTTATTTATTTATTTATGTTTGGCTGCGTTGGGTCTTTGTTGCTGGTTGCAGGCTTTCTCTAGTTGTGGTGAGCAGGGGCTACTCTTCGTTGCAGTGCGTGGGCTTCTCATTGCGGTGGCTTCTCTTGTTGCGGAGCACGGGCTCTAGGCACGCGGTCTCAGTAGTTGCGCCTTGCGGGCTCCAGAGCACAGGCTCAGTAGTTGTGGCGCACAGGCTTAGTTGCTCCACAGCATGTGGGATCTTCCCGGATCAGGGATCGAACCCGTGTCCCCTGCATTGGCAGGTGGATTCTTAACCACTGTGCCACCAGGCAGGTCCCCAAGATCTTATTTTGATTAATGGATTGTAGCTATTGTGATTGCAACACTTAGATTTTTTTCACCTTTCTAATCATATAGAAGCTGTATTCATTTCCTAGGGCTGCCACAATGAAGCAGCACAAATAGAAATGTGTTGTCTTGCAGTTCTGGAGGCTAGCAGTCAAAAACCAAGGAGTCGGCAGGGCCTTGCACTCCCTGAAGCCTGTAGTTTGGACCCTCCTTGCCTCTTGCTAGCTTCTAGTGGTTTGGGATTCCTAGGCTTGCAGTTGTATAACCCTCATATGTTTTGTTTTCCCTGTTTGTCTTAAGTTTCAGTTTCATTTTGATTCTTTTTTCCAGTAAGCAAAACTCAGACTCCACGCCCCACCCACTTCTCCTCTCACGCCAACCATAAGCTGCTGCCTCGTTCACTCTGTGGCAGTTAGACTCTGACAGGACCATGGCCCTGATGCAGGCTCCAGGGGGCCCCAGCCCTGGGCAGACCTGCGCACTGATCCTCATCTTCACGGTGCTCCTGCAGGCCCTCTGTGTGGCCGTGACTTACGTGTACTTCACCAACGAGCTGAAGCAGGTCAGTACAATGCACACGCTCTCTGACAGAGGCTCTTGGCAACCCTCCGGTTAACTGCCTTTATTGGCTCCTCTGGGAAGACTTTACAGAGGAAGAGAATCCTCTCTTTCTCTGCCTGGGGACCCTAACTGCGAATGCACATCATTACTGAGGACTTTGCAAAAGTGAATTGAAGGGACGATGTGCACAAAGTGCAGTTACAGAACTGGCTCCACCAGTTACTAGCAGATGCGGGCAGCAAAACTCCTGAGGTAGTTTTGTCTTCAACAGAATGTTATAATATTAACAGCTGCCGTTCATTGAGTGCTTTCTGCTTAATGCTTTATAGTTCTTGGCTCAAATTCTTGGGAGTGAGAGGAGCTGCATCAGGGCAGGACTGTGTCTGCTTTTGCTTTCTGTGACACCTCTAGCTGCTGGCACAGAGCTCCCACCTAGTAGGTGTTCATTAAACACTTGTTGAAAGAATAACCAACCTTCACCACTGTACTGCCAGGACACAGGGAGTAGGGCAGAGTTGAGGCTTAACCCAAAGCCAGGCTCTAAACCACTTGTAATAATGCTCTTTTGTGTTCCAAATGTGGCTAATTCCAGTGGATTTTGAATGCAAAATTACTGAAAATAAGCCAACCCCAGCTTTTGGCTTTCTGTGTATATATTTTTTTTAATTTAATTTTTTTTATTGGAGCATAGTTGATTTACAATGTTGTGTTCGTTTCTGCTGTATGGCAAAGTGAGTCAGTTACACATAGACATATATCCACTCTTTTTTTTTTTTTAGGGTTCACAAATCTTTCTTTAATGACTCTTTAAAAGATAGCAAAACTGGTTCTACTCAAATAGAATGATATCCACTCTTAAAATTGTTTTTAATTTTTATTTTTTTTAAAAGATTTTTTTGATATGGACCATTTTTAAAGTCTTTATTGAACTTGTTACAATATTGCTTCTGTTTTATGTTTTGGTTTTTTGGCCACAAGGCATGTGGGATCTTAGCCCCCTGACCAGGGATTGAACCCTCACCCCCTGCATTGGAAGGCAAAGTCTTAATCAGTGGACCACCAGGGAAGTCTCTATCCACTCTTTTTTAGATTTCTATTCCCATATAGGTCATTATAGAGTATAGAATAGAGTTCCCTGTGCTATTCAGCAGGTTCTTATTAGTTATCTATTTTATATACAGTAGTGTGTATATGTCAATCCCAGTCTCCCAATTTATCCCTCCCCCCCACTCCCCCCGACTTGTTTTCTACATCTGTGACTCAACTTCTGTTTTGTAAATAGGTTCATTTGTACCATTTCTTTAGATTGTACATATAAGCAATATCATATGATATTTGTCTTTCTCTGTCTGACTTACTTCACTCAGTAAGACAATCTCTAGGTCCATCCATGTCACTGCAAATGGCGTTATTTTGTTAGTTTTTATGGCTGAGTAATATTCCATTGTATACAGTACCACATCTTCTTTATCTGTTCCTCCATCGATGGACATTTAGGTTGCTTGCATGTCCTGGCTATTGTAAATAGTGCTGCAATGAACATTGGGGTGCATGTATCCTTTCAAATTATGGTTTTCTCCAGATATATGCCCAGGAGTGGGATTGCTGGATCATATGGTAGCTCTATTTTCAATTTTTTAAGGAACATCCATACTGTTCTCCATAGTGGCTATATCAATTTACATTCCCACCAACAGTATAGGAGTTTCTGTGTATATTTTGACTAATTGTATATTGTATAGTAGGGAACTTTGAGCTGGAAGGAAGTTTGGACACCCCTCATTGTATAGATGAGACCAGAGACTGCCAGAGAAATGACTTATCCGAGCTCAGGCAGAAATTTGGAAGCAGAGCTGGACCCAGCTCTGCTCATGGGGAATGCTCCTCCCATCACAGCAGGGTGTCAGTAGGGTTAACCTATCTCCCCCTTGTGCTGAACAGCACCCTGCTGCATGGTGGCAATGCAACATCAAATCTGTCAGCTGGGCAGGAAATGCAAGGCTAAGGGTCTTGGACAAATATAAAATAGTGTTTATCTGTTAAGGAAATAAATGCAGTTTGTACATCCTGTGGAGTATAAACTTGGCTCTCAACTGGTTGGGAATTTCCTTTGGAAATGAAGTGAAGAAAACAAGAGTCAACAAGTAACTATACAAATGATCACTACCATTCGATGGCCAGTAAAGTCAGCTTTGTTATAGGACAATTTCAAAGAGCTTGTATTTGTAAGAAAAAAAATCAACGTGATTATAATCATGCCTTTTAGTTCTATGTCTGCCCGAGAGACTGGAATGCTGCTGTGTTTCCCAGTTTGGAGCCAGCATGTCCTAAGTTTTGTTAACTTTGCAGTATAAATAGTGAGTCTGTGTCTCCATATACAAGAGGTTCCCTAAATTTGCTAACATTACAAGTTGGCCTCATTTTAAGACTGAATCAATTCGTTCTTTACTGATCTGAGTTATGCAATTGTCTGTGTATATGATCAAGTTCCTTTGAATTCTATAAAAATGGAAATTTCAAAGCTTAACATCTCCCCACTTGCACACATTTTTCCTGATTGCATGTTTATATGTTCACACTTCTGTATAGACATGCAGAAGAATATATTAATAGTATCAGAAAGAAGAGAATTAAGAGATATTGAGCAAAAACTGTTCCAGAAACTTTCAAAATACTGCCCTATTTAATCCTCATAACAATTCTATAAAGTAAATATAATTATCCCATTTTATAGATGAACAAACTAAGACTCAGGGAAGTTAGGTAAAAGGTGAAGCCCAATTTTGAACCCAGGCATTAAATAGGGACTCAGTAAATGGTAACCATTGTAATCAGCATTGAGAAGTCTCTTGGAGTTTGTCACCCTCTTCATTAGGAATTTATACAAGGGAAAATGAATCTGAATCTCTTTGGGTGACTGTGTAGAGTTTGGAAAAGCATATTCAACACAAGTATTAATTTCCTAAATCAGATCACAGGTTTCACTTTGGCAAGCAAAAATTTGCAGAAGATACAGTGGGCAAGGATTATAGGGAGCGTGGGTTGAGCCGGGCTGAGGGATGTTGGATTGGACCCTCACAATTAAGCCTGTAGACCTGTGAGCATGAACAATAAATATGGGCTTAGCCTCTAAAGTCTATGTCTCTGAGAAAGTTTTATGACAAGGGGACTACCTATTGCTGTGGCATTATAGATGGGGAAGACAAAGGAGAAGGAGACCCTTATCCGCTGATGTCCATAAATGATCCTTTATGCTATTTGTGGTTTGCAGAAACTGATTGTCAGGGACTAATGTCTGGGCAGCAGAGAGGGTCAGTGCTGCCACCTTGAAGTCTCTGAGCCAGCCAGCTAGCAAAGGACTCCTCCCTGCTGACTTCAAGCCCTGCCAAGGACTGGTTGGCCCTGGCCCAGACAGTCACACTGTTTGTGACGGCAACAGCAGCAGTTGAGTGGAATCCACTTCTCAGACCCAAGGGCAATAACCACCTCTCTCCTTCTAAAGGTGTCCAGATAAAAATAGCACACTCGTCCCCCTGCCCCCAACACCCAGATGTGGTTACCAAGAGAACAGCCCCAGCCCGAGAAGTGCTGTAGGAAATTCAACCTCAAAGTGTGAAAGGATGTGAAAAGGAAAGGGGGAGAGTGACATCATATTAATCATCATTAATCATTCTTGGAATAACCATAGCACCACCTTGCCCATGTGTCAGTTACCTGTGTTGGCCCAGGTCCGTAGAGGAAACTACTAAATATGAAACATGTGGGGGTGGGATGCAGGGTGGCTGGGGGCTTTCTGTTGTTCAGAAGTCAATATGGGTTGGCCAAAAATTTCGTTCAGGGTTTGCCGTTGAAAACCCCAAATGAACTTTTTGGCCAACCCAATATAAGCATAAAAATATCTAGAAGGAGAAATAAGTTGAGATCTTTAGAGGGTAGAATTATGGGTGCTTCTTTTTAATTTTTCTATATTTTATCAATTTTCTACAGCTAATGTTGTAAAAATATCTATGCTAGCCATATGATTTTCATACAGATCTAAAGAGCATGGCATTTTTGTACAGTCTTAAGAGAAAACAACCACCTGCAAAATTGCCCACACCCAGTCTGATCTCAACCCTGTAAAAAAAGAGATCATCCAAAGGTTAACTAGAAGGTGGAATGAGGGTGGATCAGAGGGTTTTATTTGTTTTACTTTTAGAAAAGTATTCTATAATTTTCTATATTTTCCAGGCTGCCTGTGTATCCTCAGCATCTTTAGGCTTCGTTCAATCTGGGTTAACAGTGGAGTCTCACTAGCTTGTCCGACTCCCTCCCACATCTACTTAGGACCTTAGTTTTCAAGGTTCTCCCTCCCCACCTCCTGAAAGTGTTTCTGGAAAATCTCCAGAGGGTCTCCAGAGGCCAGCAGTTGGTCGTGACCTGGGCTGGCCCCTGCTCTCTTCAACTCTCTCAAACTCCACTTGACTTCACAGGGGCTGTCAGCTACCCTGACTGCCTGATCCCAGCACCTCTCAACTCTGCCCTGTCCTGCCCCTAGCCTCAGCCTCCCGGACACTCAGCCCTTTCATGCTGAGACAGCTTCCAACTGCTGTGAAGTAAGATGACAAGTTGCTCCCTCCCTTCTGTGTCATGCACATTGTTTTGTCCCAACAGGTTACGGAAATTAGTTAAGCCTGTTTATTCAGTTTCATCAAGTCAACGCCTGGCCAAGGCATACTCAGTCCTGCTGGGCTGGGCCATGGCTAATAAAACTGTTCTTCCTGGAACTACCCTTAGGCCTTGTTGGTGAATCCAGCTCTTCTTCCCTGATCCTCCCCTCAGTTTGCTAGACATGCTCTTCTATTTCTAAATTGAGTTCCTTCCTTGGAAAGGCTTTTTAAGCTCACATAAATTGCAGATGAAAATTAATGTCTACAGTAGAAGAACATGGAGGTGGGTAGGATCAAAGGAATGGTGTCTAATTTCATCGCCAGTCATAACTCAGGTGGTCCCAGCTGTCACCCCCACTACATCTACTAGGCGAATGTTTTACTCTTGGCATTTTAAAAAGGAAGAAAGAAAATAAACATTTACTTAAAAGTAAATGAATGTTCTATGCCAGAGTGTGGGGAAGGAATTAATTAACTCAGGTTTGTCACTTTTATGCTTGAGAGACCTGATCAAATGTCCAAGGAACACATGGCCGACAGTACAGACCTGCATGATTCTGGCTGAAAGCTCTCGTAAATATTTAAGTTATTTTGATTTGGAATGAGATCATCTTTCTATAGGAGAGAGCAGATCATCGTTAAGTTTGATCTTTCCTTCAACCTTTGAAGTCCCCTAAGTTCAACTAACAGATTAAAATGGCTATTTTCCCATTTATTTCCCCAGAGAAAGGCAATTCAATGGATTTGTACAGAGAAATAACATCTCCTGAATCCCAGTTGTTAAAAATGAAAACAGGAAAAAGAAAAAAAATCTGACCTTGCATGAACATCCTGTTTTTCTTCGTAAGATTAATCAGTTGTCATTCTGGAGTGCTCTGGATGGTTTGGGGTGTGTGTGTGTGTGTGTGTGTGTAACATCAAGCACAGACTTTGTTGGCAATGATCTAGCCATTGTAAAGGTTTACCCTCAATCAGAAGAAGGGAGCAAACCTTCAAATGGTGTTTCGAGTCTCTGCAGGTAGATCCCTAGCTGGTGTGGACATTCAAACGTCTAGTGGCAATGTAGTCTGGATTCTGCCATCCAGAGGAGTAGAAATCCAACAATAACTAGAATCTACTAAGACAATCAAAGCTCAGATCAAGAAACAGAATATTACCTGCACCCTAAAGGCTTTGGCTAATTTTTTATTTAGGATCCTGGAATGTAAACAAACTCCACTGCCTACTTTGTACCTGGTGGCTTTCTAGCTGTAGGATGGGAATCACACTATGTCAGAGCTGGAAGGAACCTCAAAGATCACCACAGTGACCCAGCTCAAAATGCGGATGAAGAAGAGATGTCGAAGAGTAGAAGCAATTTGTTGAGGGACATAGGACTGCTCAAGGGCAGGGGCAGCAAAGGGCATTGTGACCCTGGATGCCTGGCCCATGCCTGTTTCCTTTCCACCACAACCAACTGCTTACCTTTATTCAAAGGACAAAGGACAACATGCTTACTCTTACTTCAGGCAATGAGCTTTTCCAAGGTGCTAAGACTTCTCTGAACCTGTCATCAGCTTCTGTTGTTCTAACTTGTGAATGAACAAAAAGAAAAAGCACTTGTGCATAATATTGTGTTACATTCATCTCAACCCAGATGCAGGACAAGTACTCCAAAAGTGGCATAGCCTGCTTCTTAAAGGACGATGACAGTTCTTGGGATGCCAGTGATGACGAGAGTATGATCAACCCCTGCTGGCATGTAAAGTGGCAACTCCGTCAGTTTGTTAGAAAGGTAAGTGAACCACGGGGTCCCTTTACCAGCAGGCATAGAAGGTCAGAGGAGAAGGAATATTTTAGATCAAGTCTAGAGTCCTTATTTTGTAAGGGAGGAAACAGAGTGTTTAAGTGATTGTCCCCAAATTCACTGAACTAGGAAAAGATGGGACAGCACAAACAGTGGGTCCTGATCGACTCCTGGTCTAGAGTTTATTCCTCTCCTCCAGAGAGCTCCTACATCTAGTCTAAACTTTTTATCTCACCTTGTGGAAACTGAGGCACGGACAGAGCCATGTGTTCAAGGTCACACAACAATAAAGGATGTGTGTGATTTCTTTTTTTATTCAGAAGACAAAAGAAACCAAATAATGGTGTTTTATATTCTTCCCACATTGTTGTTCTCTGTTGTTTTTTTCTTTGGTTTTTGTTTTCTTTTGCTTACGAACCCTTGTGTCGCCACATTGTCGTTCTCTGGAATTAAGTCTTTATTTATTTTTGTATGCATATAGAGATGAAGAAAGAGGAAAGGAAGAGGAAAGAAAGAGATACTTTGAGAAATTGAAGGTGATGATATCTCAATTCATAGTTAATAAATGACACGTTACAAAATATTATTTTCTGTTTGTGAAAGTTGCTTAAATAGGATCTCCAGCAGAAACTTTATGTTAGCTAACAGTTTATTTCACTAAATATGATTACTTAATTATACTTTCAGTGACAGGACATGTCAAATATAGTTTCTTCTCTCAGGCTGCTTCCTTATTTGTAAGATGGCATTAATAACATTTACCTTCTGCGTATGCGGAAAGGCCAGCTGTGAACACAAACATGAAAATTGTAAACTTCATTGTTTAAAAAAATTACTGGGGACATTCCCAGGGTAGGAGGAGGATGTGTTTTAAAGAAAAGATTGTAAGTCTATTGTCTGGTACTCAGTGTGCCCTTCCATAGAAACAGTGTTACGTCGGTGGTTAGGCTCTGATTTATAACCCTAAGCAGTCCTCGCGGTAAAGCCCAGCATCACCTGTGATGCTATTTCTATGAGAAATGAAATCAGACGTCCACCTGGTTGTCCTAGAAACACATCTACTCCACGGCTGCCCTGGAATCGTGGGCAGGACACCTGCCGCGCACAAGCTGTCCTGCAGCAGCTGGGACTCCATTGCCCCAAGTGAAAAACACCAGGAAAGACCCAGCGTTGGGGGAGTGTCCTGAGGAACCTGAGGAATGGGACCCCACGGTTCCTAGGATTAGAGGGAGGGTGGCAAACCCACTGGTGGCAGATGAGAGAAACTCAGAACTAGAGTAGAAATCTGGAGACCGAGGAGGGGGTGCTGGATGCTGGGCCTGGGAGTGGGGAGATGAGAGAAGCCGTATGGGTGGGTTTTACAGGTCCCTTTCCTGCTCTTCCCCCCTCCCTCCCATTCTCACATCCTGCCACTGACTAGAGAAGAGAGGGCACACAGCGGTGGATGAGAGTGTAGGAGGGGAAAAGAGTTCCCCATTTTTCCAGGCACCGTGAAGTGAACAGACAATTTCCCATAAATATCCTATGCCCATTATGTATATTATCTCCCTTAATCCTCAAACAGCTCTGTGAGGAAGGAATCATTATTATCTTCTTTTTAAAAAGAAAATAGATGAAGAAATTAAAGTAGTTCGTATCAGTTAAGTAACTTGAGTAAAGTTTCCCAGGGCTGCTAATGAACAGATTTGAATCCAGGCCATCTGACTGTACTATAATCTTTTTTTTTTTTCTTGGTGACACCGTGTTAAGGACCACACTGTAGGACTTACCCTTTTCCCTTTCCTCCTCCTCCTTTTTCCTTCCTTCCTTCCTTTCTGGCCCAGAATAAGAGTGAGAGAGCTAATGTGCTGAGCCCACCCCTTGCTTCCCTTCCCACATACCAGTGCCCATTGCCCTACAGGCAGCCCCCCATTATCCGGGGTCAGAGCTTTTGACAGAGGAAAAAGAAGAGGGCTTCTGATTTGGAGCGGGAGTACAGAGGAAGGGAGTTTCTGACAGTTGTGTAATTAACAAGTGATGGGAAAGGTGGGCAAGGATGGGCAAAGCCCCCAGGGGTGACAGAACTGAGTGGAGAGGCATTTAAAGCCATGGGTGAGTCACGTCAGGGTCGGCTCATTTAACAGAAAGGCTAGATTTCGTTCTTTTTTTTTTTTTTTTTTTAATTAATTAATTAATTAATTAATTTATTTATTTATTTTTGGCTGTGTTGGGTCTTCGTTTCTTTGCGAGGACTTTCTCTCTAGTTGCGGCAAGCGGGGGCCACTCTTCATCGCGGTGCGCGGGCCTCTCACTATCGCAGCCTCTCTTGTTGCGGAGCACAGGCTCCAGACGCGCAGGCTCAGTAATTGTGGCTCACGGGCCCAGTTGCTCCGCGGCATGTGGGATCTTCCCAGACCAGGGCTCGAACCCGTGTCCCCTGCATTGGCAGGCAGATTCTCAACCACTGCGCCACCAGGGAAGCCCTAGATTTCGTTCTTTATTACTGGTTTTCCCCACTGGTTAGCACAAAGAAAGTGATATGAAGTGTTTAGTAAGATATGGGAATTTGGTAAAATATCTTTATGTTGAGAATGTCTCAGCCACATTCTCAGAAATGAGAGAGTGACATGGTGCTACCAGGTCACCACTGGATGGGCTGCACACGTCTGTGGGCACCGTGAGACAGAGGGAGTGTGCCTTACACCTTGAGTCTTGGGTATGTCCGATAATTTAAAGCTCCTGGACTCTGACACAGTGCCTTTATACACGCATGCATGCAGCTACACACACAATGCACTGTACACACACATACATGCAGACACAGACAATGCACCTATACACTTGCATGCATGCAGACATACACAGACAATGCACTATATACACGCATACATGCAGACACACACAGACAATGCACTTATACACATGCATGCATGCAGACACACACAGACAATGCACTTATACACACGCATACATGCAGACACACACAGACAATGCACTTATACACACGCATGCATCAGACACACACACTCAGAAAGTGCGGTGACATGGCCACCGCATCCGTCAGCCACAGGGAGACCTGGGGAACATTAGGCTGACCTAACTTGGAGAAGGATGACTCCTTGCTCCTGTCTGCTCCAGGTGTGGCCTTTCAAAGACTTCATCCAGAAACACAAGTCTCCCAGACAGAGGACCATCCTTCCATCAACAGTAGGGACAGCTGCCTCCATATTCATCCCAGCTCCCACCCTGCCCCACACACTCTACGCTTGGACAACTTAAAGATGCCTAGGTTGATATCTTAGGTGGAAATTTTCTGTTAGACATCAGCAAGAAGAGCCACAGACATTCTATAGTCAGTCTAAATGTTTAGGGAAATTAACAAGCTTTATTCAATACTATTTGCAGATCATTTTGAGAACCTATGAGGAAACCATTCCTTCAATTCCAGGTAGTATTCTTTTTGTTGTTATTTTAATTTTCTACTGTCAACCTTGTGATAGGGTGAATAGCTCTCCATACTCTTTCTCTCTGCTCCCATCCACACATCCCACCTCTGACCACTGCTCAGTGTCTCAAGCTGCTTGATTCTATTTCCCTCTTTGCATTGGCAGCTAGAAAGCTCAGAAGCAAATCTGTGACCCACCTATGGTCTGAACTTCGTTTCATCTGAATTTTATTCTTCCAACGTGGATTTTCCTTTCACCTCAACTTCTTCGATTCTTTATTTTTACCTTCTAATGTGGGTAACTTTCTGGAGCATAGCTGGAAAAAAAGGGCTCCAAAGTTACCCATCTTCTCTGCTTCTGACCACCCCTAGGCTCTAAGCCTTTCTTTATGCAAAGCCTCCTGCTCCATCATCTCTTTCCCAACAATCCGTCTACCCACCCGAAATCCTCATCCTGCAGTCCCCACACCTTGGCTCTCTCCGCTGATGGTCACCAGCCTGCTCTGGACCCACAACCGCCTTCATTGTTATTGCCCAGGCCAGTTTCTCTAGTCCTCCAACTGGCTTCTTCCATTTCTGGATTTTCACGTAACCACATCCTTCTCACCCTCCATCCTCATCACCTACTCATCACCTCTCAGAGGGAACTTCCCTGACCAACTTTCTAAGTAAGTTCACCCACATCCTATTTTTTCTATCACACTTATCTTGTTCATTTCCTTTGATTGATATATATATAAATCAAAGGAAAATATATAAATATTCTCTGTGTTCTGTCTGATTCCCTACTAGATTAAAGATCCACAAAGACAGAAAACATGCCTCTTTCTCGCACCTCTCTATTCCTAGACTTAACTGTACACCTCAAGCCTAGTAGATTCTCTCTTATCCCCCAGGTCCTTACCTGCACCACCTTCGGTGTGTGTGTTCATGTGCATGTGTGTGTGTGTATTTTGACTGAGATGAAATTCACATAACATACAACTAACCATTTTGAAGCGCACAATTTGGTGGCTGTTAGTACATTCACATTGTTGTGCCACCATCCCTCTCCACACAGAAAGTTCTTAATACATATTTTTTAAATCAATACATAAGTAAATACAACTGATGAATTAAATTTACCGCTGCTTTGCATTTGGCTCACCATAGCCCCATTTTCCCCTGTTAATAATCATACCAGCCTGCATACGTGTACCAGAGACTTACAGTCCTGGGGTACACCAGCCTGGCAGAGAAGAATCAGTTTTTTAATAGATATTTTATTAATGATGTCTTCCTAATTTTCAGCTATCCTTTTCCATTACAATAAGCTTCCTCATCACTTGACAATCCCCACCATCCTTTATTAAATGGGCTTTATTAAATACGAAGGCAAGACCTGGTCCCAGGGTCTAAGCATTCTTTCTGGTCATTTCCCCGAAGGCAAAAGCAGTAGTAGGAATGTTGAACACTACTTCTCTTCTAATGAGGAACACCAGATCCATGGTCTACCGTAGATGCATGTACTATTTTCAGTGTTGGAAGAAAAATATTCTTTTTTATTCATCCCAGTGGGGCATAGAAATCATATACTCCTCAGTATACCAGGATGTATCCATGACACCCAAATATACATATTCACAGACTTCTTTTCCAGGAGCTGTTTGCTATAGCCAGTAGGAAATGTCCTCTCTTCAGAATTTGCTTTTAAAGTTAGGCTTTCCCATATCCTTGCAATGACCTCAAATGCAAGATATTTGTAACTGGATTCCATTACTGAATATTTTAAAATAAAGTGTTACGGTCTAGGGGCAGTTAAGGCATTATGAATTATTTATCAGTGGTGGTTAAAAGTAAATGGACACATCAACCTTGAAAACTGAGCATTCTGAGACTAACATGTAATTGACTGTACTTCCCCGTGCTGTGTTTGGTCTTCAGTATCGTGCACACACCCACCTATCCTGAATAAGTAACAACACCAAATAGATGGAGAGACTCGTTAGCATTCCTTCCTCACCTATGAAATTTTATCACCTCCTTTCAGTTTCTTCTACTACTAGCCTAGATTAAAGCTTCCTGCTCTCAGACCTGATCAATTACAGCCGTCTGCTAACTCGCCAATCTCCAGCCCTCTCACCTTCTACCCATCAAACCTTACTATGAGGTAGTTTAGCCTAAAGCACAACACATATCTTTTTGCTTCCCTGATCAAAACCTTCCAGAGTCTTCCCATGTCTGTAAAACTTCAAATCTCTTAGTCTAACATTCAAATCCTCTATAGTTTAAATCCTCATTCAAGCCTGAAACTGAACTCCTCTGACGCCTGTGTCCCAGGAATGCTTTGTGCATCCTGCCTTGGGGACACTATTCTAGATCTCTGGGAATGCCCTTTTCCCATTGCTGTGGGTCCCAAGCCTCCCCAGCCCCACCCATTTCAGAGAACTGTCCTGCCCCTCAAATGCTTTCTTGCATTCATTTGTTTATAGTTCTTTCTCCAACTTCCTAGAAGAGTGTCAGGCATAGATGTGATGGGCACTTTGGTTTGCTGGAGTAAGTGAATGAAAGGGCCTTAGTCCAAACCCTCCCCTTACCTCAGCTCTCCAACAGATAGGAATCTTTCCCTCCCCTGAACAACCATCACCCTTCATTTCTATTTCTTATAGGTTAATTTTCACTTTCTAATTTGTGTCTTCCCTAAAAACTGCAAGTCCCTTGAGGGCTCAGTCAGTGTAATCAGTGATTCATCTTTGAAGTCCCTGTGGAGCACTGCCTTGTCCCTGGACGTATTTGCTTGATGAAAATGTATAATTTATCTCAACAACCAGCGTAAACATCCTGGGAAGTTTGAGCTGATTTTTTAAAAGAGTAGTTTGTTGAATTTGTAGTCTTTCCATCTGCTCCAAAGCACTTCGGATGGTGGTCAATAAAAGTTATTTATTATGATCTAGTGAATCAATGATTTTTATGCTCATATACTGGTTATCATGACCATTATGTCATTTCATATTCCCTTGGGGTGGTGAGGGAAATGACTGTTGGATACCAGTTTGTAGCAGCTCTGGACAATTGTTTTCACTGCTACTCCTTTAGAGTAGGTAGTATCTAGCAGGGAGGAAAAAATAATTGAGATGATAAAAATTGGTATCACTCTGTTTCTATATATAACTCAAAGTGGAAATTTGCCAGTACCTGGTTATTAGTGCACTTTAAATGCCTCAGCAGGGATATTATAAGTCCACAGTTTTGTTGTTATTATTGTAGTTTAGGAAAAGGGTCAGAATCTTCACTTTGTTATATTCTAGTTGAACCTTGCCCCTGAGATGTCAATAAATTTTAGCCCAAGTTACTGCTTATCCTTCCCATCCAAAGTACTTTTCAAATTCAACATAGGCGGAAGTAGACTGATTATAATACTAAAATGTAAATTGGTTTTATGAAAACCCATATAATCAACTTTGGGAGCCCAGTGTGCCTACAATGCTTGATTGATAAGAGCTGTGAACAGCAATGTATCTGAGACATGTTTGACAAGTGCTGATGATTCTTTGTCATTTCTCTTTTAGAAAAGCAACAAAATATTCCTCACCTAGAAAGAGAAAAAGGTCCTCGGAGGGTAGCTGCTCACATAACTGGGACCAATCGGAGAAGCACATTCTCAGCTCTAAGTAAGAGAAACAATGAATATATGGTTTAAAAGAAGGGAATGGAAGAATTTGTTCCAAATAATTTATTCTTTTAACTTGTATCGGAAATGTTTATATGGCTATCTACAAAATGCTCAGTAGTAATCAAGTCTCAGATTGACTCTTTTCAGAAGCAAGATTACAAGATGAATAGCTTAGTTACTGCCCTGGCATAACTGGCTTCAAGAAAATTCTGAAGTGGAAGTGGGAGAACTTTGAGTTTCCCATGCCCCCATTTTTGTTTTTCTTCTTCTTTATTTTTTTAAAGTAATTTCTCTCTCTTTCATCAAATCTTTCTCCTCTTCAAAGGTTCTAAATCAGTCATCTACTTTCCCCATGAGTCACCAAGCCCTCCCAGTGGCATTTGTATTAGGTTGAACCATAAAAAGTTGGCCAATATTTGACCACTTTGCACTTACAGAAATGTCAATTTCATATGGTTTAACCAAATAGGTTAAGCCTAATTATTAACTGTAGAACAGGTGTCCATATACTGCTGTGGTTAGTGCATGGGTCTTGCAATCTAAATACCCACATTGGAATCCCAGCTACTCCTTACCTAGTTCTTTGTTTTGAGCAAATTACTTAATACAATCAAGCTTCATTTTCTTCATATACAAAGTAGAGATAATCTTTAACTCATAAAACAGTGAAGATTAATGCAAAATGCTGTTGCATTGCAAGTACTCAATAAGTAGTGCTTTTATTATTGTAAAAAGTTTTGTCCCAGGTTAAAGAAATTTCAGGCATCAGTTAATGAATGAAAAGGTTGTTGGGTTTTTTTGTTGGTTGGTTGGTTTTTGTTTGTTTTTTTCTGGGCAGTTGCCTTCATGGTATTCCTGAACTCATGTTTTGTAAATCGTTGACATGTTCTGCCTATGAGTGAGATCGTTATTTCACTATTCCTGTTTACTATTCATCAATTAATATGATAGTTGTTTTCAACTCTTGAAAAACTCAATTTTGCATCAATCATGGAGATGAGCCCAAAGTTTAAAAGAATATCATATCTTAGTAAGGCCCACCTTCATTCAGAGTCTTCGGGATTTAAAGGTCCAAAGATCTTTAAATCTGGGCTCTTTTTGCCAAACCTTGTACCCTGTCTTATTGGACTAGAAATGCCTTCTGCTTGGATGGTGCTTTTGACACTGGGTTAGAGAAAGACCAAGGAGGAATCCAAAAAGACCTAAAAGAATAGCAGGAATTTATGAGCTCTAAGCTTGAGGAAATAGATATGTTTCTTTTGGTTTCCTTCTACATTGTTGATCTGAGCTCACCAGCACAGGAAAGGAGGCAGGGGCTCTGGACAGAAATTCTTCGCAGGAGTAAAGATTGCCATCTTAGTGAACCATTCCCATGATACTATTCAGAGTAGATGAGATACAAAAAAGTAAGGGACTTCCAACAGATCACAGTGATAAGGGAGCCTCCAGATTTCTATATGACTAGAATTTAGAATCCTTGGAAGATTGAAGGAGCAAGAAGTTTTATAATAGATTAAAATTCTTTACAATCCCAACCAAAGCATTGGCTAGCCACAGCTATTGGGAAACTTCTTGTTTTGCTACAAGCTAACTTTATTTTTCTCTAAACTTCATCCCAGGCTCCAAGAATGAAAAAGCTTTGGGCCAGAAAATAAATTCCTGGGAGTCGTCAAGAAAAGGACATTCATTCTTGAATAATTTGCACTTGAGGAATGGAGAGCTGGTTATCCACCAAACAGGGTTTTATTACATCTATTCCCAAACATACTTTCGATTTCAGGAAACTGAGGCGGTTTTGGGAACAGTTTCAACAGAAGAGAACAGAAAGAAAAACAAACAAATGGTACAATATATTTACAAATGCACAGGCTATCCTGACCCCATACTGCTGATGAAAAGTGCTAGAAATAGTTGTTGGTCTAAAGATTCAGAATATGGACTCTATTCCATCTATCAAGGTGGAATATTTGAGCTTAAGGAAAATGATCGAATTTTTGTCTCTGTAACTAATGAGCAATTGATTGACATGGACCAAGAAGCCAGTTTTTTCGGGGCCTTTTTAATTGGCTAAATGATCTGCAAAGAAAAAACAGTGCCCCCAGAGAGACCTTTCACTTTTCAGAGTGATATACTGTGAAAAGACTGCAAAAGAGCTGACAAAATAAGGCAGCCTGAGCAGAGCAGCCTCAATCACAAGATTCTACAACACAAGCTTTTTTGGTATCTCTGAAAAGTGACCAACTTATTCCAAGAAAGAGAAACTGACAAAAGACCTTCTGGGACTCTACCTGATATCAGCTTGCTAGCAGAAATCTAGAAGGTTCTCAGTTTACAAACATTTGTGTAGCAATTAACATCTTCTGCCTTAACCGTCTACTCTTGCGAAGATACCAGAACACTGAAAGGTCACGGTCAGGGTATGCAGTGTGCCAGGGGAGTTGGTGCAGTGTGGGGCCTTGTGGGAGTTGTCCTGTACCCTCGTACTCTTGGAAATAAGAAAATTCCATTCGAAACCGTATCATTTCACTAAACAAATTAAAGTTATGTTTAGTGAACAAGGAACTATTTTCGGTTGGCCAAAAAGTTCGTTTGGGTTTTTACGTAATCGTATGTAAACACTCTAACGAACTTTTTGGCCATCCCGATATTTCTGAATGGCATGTGCTTTTCACTCCCAAAAGTCAGGCTGACCGAAAGCACTGAAGATATTTTTGATAAAAGACTCTAAAATGAATGATAAGCTAATCAGAAATCGGGAATTTGGCCCCTTGTGAGCAGGAGAACTGGGAAAGTGGGAAAAAAAAAAGAACTGTTTGATAACGTAACTTAGGGATGGGCAAGAATTAATTATGACTCTATATTTTTATACTAAAATTTTAAAATGTGTTTCTTTTTCAATAAAAATGACATGTTAAAATATGTAGTTTTTGTGTATCTCGTACTTCTGTTTTATAGTAGCAAGATTACTAATGATGGGGAAAAGGACTTCTAATCTCTTTTTCATGGTATCCTTTATCTGACATGTCTTACAGGAGAAAGAAAGAAACTGCTCACTTTTTATATAATGTGATTAAAATATATCAGTCCTTTCCTTTATAGTTAATGCTTTTGTTATAAGTTGAATTGTGTCCCCACAAAAGATATGTAGAAGTCCTCCTCCCCAGTACCACAGAATGTGACCTTATTTGGAAAGAAGTTTGTTGCAGATATAATTAGTAAAGATGAGGTCATAGTGGAATATGCTGGGTCCTTAATATTGTATAATGTGACTGGTGTCCTCATTATTTAAAGAAGGAAATTTGGAAACAGAAACAGAGACCCACAGGGAGAACTCCATGTGGCAACAGAGGCAGAGATTGGAGTGAGGGAGTTGCAAGCAAGGAGCTCCAAGGATTGACGGCCTTCGTCAGAAGCTCAGGAGACAAGAAAAGATTCTACCCAGAGCCTCAGAAATCTACTGACACCTTGACTTTGGACTCCTGGCCTCAAGAACTGTGAGAGAATAAATTTCTGTTGTTGAAAGCCACCCAGTCTTTGGCACTTTGGTTCAGCAGCCCGAGGAAGCTAATACAGCTTTGTACACTATGTTCAAGAAATCTTTTTTTACCCATGTCTCACAGATATCACCATCTATATTTTTTTTCTGAAATCTTTAAATTTGGCCTTTCATAGTTTGATAGTGTGATTCAACTGTAATTTAATTCATGTGTGATGAGCTAGGGATGGAATTTTATCTTTTACCATATCAGGGACCAGTTGTCCAGCACTGTTCATTGGCTAGTCCACTCTTTCCCCACTGATTTTAAGGTTTAATATCATATACCAACATCCCAGGGGGTCTGTTTCTGTGCTCACTTTCTTTTCCTATTGGCCTGGTTGTCCGTCCTTGCACCCATACCATCCATTTTTTAAAAGTTGTGATAAAATATAAATAACATAAGATTTACCATTTAACCATTTCTGAGTGTACAATTCAGTGGCATTAAGTACATTCACACTCTTGTGCAACCATCACCACTATTCATGTCCAGAACATTTCATTATCCCAAACTAAAACTTTGTAACCATTAAACAGTAAGTCCTAATTTTCCCTTCCTCCCACCCCTGGTAATCACCATACTACTTTCTTTATGAATTTGACTGTCTTATGTACCTCATGTAAATAGAATTATGCAATATCTGTTCTTTTATGTCTGGCTTATTTGACTTAGCATAATGTCTTCAAGGTTCAATCCATGTTGAAATATGTATCAGAATTTCATTTCTTTTTTTAAATTTTTTTAATTTAAGTATAGTTAATTTACAATGTTATGTTAATTTCTGCAGTTCATTTCTTTTTAAGGCTGAATAATATTGCATTGTTGGAAAATACATACCACATTGTGTTTATTCATTTATCTGTTGATTATACTCTGGCTTTAGTGGTTGCTATTTGCTTTTCTATAAATCTTGATGTCTTGTATGTATGTTCTCCTTCTTTAGTCCTCTGTTTCAAAATAGCATGGGCATTTTGGTTTTTAATTCACAAACTTTGTGCAACATAAGTATCTTTCATTATAACATTTTCAGGCAAAGTTTAGAAGGAAAAAAGTTACATCTGGCAGTTTAAATAAATATTCTGGGAAAAGCCTCAAATTACATTCCAAATACAATTGATACAGTGTCAGAACTACATATAAACTTTTTTTTTAATATAAATTAATTGTATTTATTTATTTTTGGCTGCGTTAGGTCTTCGTTGCTGCATGCGGGCTTTCTCTAGTTGCGGCGAGTGGGGACTACTCTTCATTGTGGTGCGTGGGCTTCTCATTGCGGTGGCTTCTCTTGTTGCAGAGCATGGGTTCTAGGCGCGCGGGCTTCAGTAGTTGTGGCTCATGGGCTCTGGAGCACAGGCTCAGTAGTTGTGGCGCACGGGCTTAGTTGCTCCGCGGCATGTGGGATCTTCCCAGACCAGAGCTCGAACCCGTGTCCCCTGCATTGGCAGGCAGATACTTAACCACTGCGCCACCAGGGAAGTCCCTACATGTAAACTTTTTGAACAGTGTGAATAATGACTATTGCCACCCAGAAGGAAAACAGCCCATTTGAACTAACGGGGAAGGAGATAGGAAGGAATGAAGGAAAACAGTCAGACTTCTTAGACTTTATAGGACGGGCTCGTAGAGCTATTGAGCTATGGATATGTGATATTCTTTAAGACAAGGGAGGAAGACCCCAAAGACGATTTAGAGATCATTAAGCCTTCTTCCTTGGTATCAAAAGGTGGGAATCTATCACTTCAGTTTTAACAGACCAGTTCTTGCCCATTGCCATGTGAGTGGTGCCACCCAAAGCCATAGGAGCAATGCTACCAAAGCTATGGAGGCCAGACCCCTGCCCAGCAGAGTCCTTGGGCAAGGCTGCCTCTTCCTGGATGTCAAAGAATGGAGCTGTCTAGAGCTGTGGGCATCCAGCCTCGGCAGAAGACCACAGAGAGGATGAGGTTACTGCAGAGAGCCCCTGCCAGGGCAGTGCCCAATGGAGCCATGAGAGTGTGGCTGTTCCCATGACCGCCGATGAGCAGAGCCACTGGTATGCAATTCCAGACAGGGAGAGCTGCAAGCATGCAAATCAGGCCAGTGAGAATTGCCCCCCGGACGGCCCCCAGCAGAGCTGTGGGGCAGGGATGCCCCAGTGTGCACAAAAGGTCATTCCCATATCCCAGGGGCTCTGGCAGGCAGAGTATCGGGTGAAAGATTATTCTCAAGCCTTAAGATTTGATGGTTTGCCTCGTTGGGTTTGGACTTGCTTGGGACCTGCCACCCCCTTCTTTCCTATTTCTCCATTTAGGACTGGGAGAGTTTACCCTATTGCCTCTCCTGCCATTGTATTTTGGAAGCACATAACTTGTTTTATTTCATGGGTTCACAGCTGGAGAGCAATTTACCTCAGAATGAATCGTACCTTGAGTCTCATGCACATCTGATTCAGGGGATATGTATATGAGACTTTAAACTTGGACTTTTGAGTTAATGTTAGAAGACATTAAGACTTTGGGGACTGTTGAGATGGAATGAGCATATTTTGCAAGCACAATGGACATGAATTTTGGGGAGCCAGATACATAATGCTGTGGTCTGAATGTTTATTTCCCTCCAAAATTCATATGTTGAAATCCTAATGCCTTATGTGATGGTATTAGAGCTGGGGCTTTTGGAAAGTGATTAGGTCACGATGGGTCCACCCTCATGAATGAGATTAATGTCCTTATAAAAAAAAGCCTGAGATAGGTACCTTATCCCTTCTGTCATGTGAGGATACAACGAGAAGTCTGCCACCCAGAAGAGGGTCCCCACATGACCATGCTGGCACCCTGATCTTAACTTCTAGCCTCCAGAACTGTGAGAAATTAATTTCTTTTGTTTATAAACGACCCAGTCTGTGGCATTTTGTTATAGCAGACCAGATGGACTAAGACATTCTCCAGTCAGAAAACAAAAAGTGGTTGAATGAATTAAAAAATAAATCCAGCAATATGCTCTCTACATGGGACTCACTTTAGATTTAAAGATATACGTAGGCTGAAAGTGAAGGAACGGAAAAAGATATCCTATGCAAATGCTGACCAAAAACAGCAGGGTTGGCTACACTTATATTAGGCAAAATAGACTTTAAGTCAAAAACTGTCTCTAGAGACAAAGAAGGTCATTATACAATGATAGAAGTTCAATTTAACAGGAAGACATAGCAATTATAGGTACATATCCAACATCAGAACACCTAAATGTATAAAGCAAATACCAACAGATCTGAAGGGGGAAATTGACAACAATACCATAATAGTAGAGACGTCAATATCCCACTTACAATAATGGACAGAACACCTAGACAGAAAATCAATAAAGAAACAACTGACTTTGTTGTTTGTCAAAACACTGATGAAGGAAATTGAAGATGATACAAAGAAATGGAAAGTTGTCCCGTGTTCTTGGATTGGAGAATTAATATTGATAAAATGTCCATACTACCCAAAGCAATCTATAGATTTAATGCAATCCCTATCAAAATACCCATGACATTTTTCACAGAACTAGAACAAATAATCCTAAAATGTAAATGTCCACAAAAGACCCCAAATTGCCAAAAAGATCTTGAGAAAAAGAAGAAAGCTGTCAGTATCACACTCCTGACTTTAGACTCTACTACAAAGCCACAAATCAAAACAGTATGGTACTGGCACAAAAGCAGAAACATAGATCAATGGAACAGAATAGAGAGCCCAGAAAAAAACCCACACATCTATGGGCAATTAATATATAATAAAGGAGGCAAGAATATATAACAGAGAAAAGACAGTCTCTTCAATAAAAGGTGCTGGGAAAATTGGACATCTACATATAAAAGAACAAAATTAGAGTATTTCCTCATACCATATACAAAAGTAAACTCAAAATGGATTAAAGACCTAAATGTAAGACCTGAAACCATAAAACTCCTAGAGGAGAACATAGGCAGAACACTCTTTGACAAAAATCACAGCAATATTTTTTTGGATCTGTCTCTTAAGGCAAAGAAACAAAAGCAAAAATAAACAAATGGAACCTAATTCAATTTAAAAGCTTTTGCACAGCAAAGGAAACCATGATGAAACGAAAAGACAGCCTACTGAATGGGAGAAAATATTTGCAAATGATATGACCAAAAAAGGGTTAATATCCAAAATTATATAAACAACTCATACAACTCAATATTTTTAAAAAACCAAACAACCTGGTTAAAAATGGGCAGAAGACCTGAATAGATGTTTTTCCAAAGAAGATATACAGATGGCCAACAGGTACATGGGAAAATGTTCAACATTGCTAATCATCAGACATGCAAATCAAAACCACAATGAGATAGCACCTCACACCTGTCAATGCTTCTATTCAACATAGTACAGGAAGTCCTATCCAGAGCAATTAAACAAGAAAAAGAAACATTAAAAAGCATCCAAACTGGAAAGGAAGAAGTAAAATTTTCTCTGTTTGCAGATGACATGGTCATATACGTAGAAAATCCTAAATACTCAACCACAACAAAACTTTTAGAACTAATAAATGAGTTCAGCAAATTTGCAGAATACAAAATCAACATACAAAAGTAAGTCACATTTCTATACAAAACAACAAACTATCCAAAGAGGAAATTTAGAAAACAATTACATTCGCAATAGTAACAAAAAGAATAAAATACTTAGGAATTAACTTAACCAAAGAGGTGAAAGATTTAATATTGTTAAAATGTCACTTTTATGCTAAGTGATCTACAGGTTCAGTGTAATCTCTATCAAAATCCTAATATTTTTTACAGAAATAGAAAAATATTTTTTAAATTTTATGCAGAACCATAAAAGACCCTGAAGAGCCAAAGCAATCTTGAGCAAGAAGATGCTGGAGGCATCACACTTCCTGATTTCAAAATATATTACAATAATCAAGAACAGTGTGGTACTGGCATAAGGATAGACAAGTGGACCAATAGAATAAAACTGAGAGTCCAGTAATAAATGCATACATCTTTGTCCAGTTGATTTTTGACAAGGGTGCCAGTGCCCTTCAATGGGGGAAAGAATAACCTCTTTAATAAATGGTACTAGAACAACTGAATATCCATATGCAAAAGGATGAACCTGGACTTCTACCTTACCCCATATAAAAAATTAACTCAAAAATGATTACAGACCTAAGTATAAGACCAAAAACTATAAAATTCTAGAAAACATAGAGGTAAATCTTCTCTTGTATTTGTATTTGGCAATGGATTTCAGATATGACACCAAAAGTAAGAGCAACAGAAGAAAAAAATAGACAAACTGGACTTCATCAAATTAAAAACTTTTGTAAATAAAAACATTATCGGGCTTCCCTGGTGGCACAGTGGTTGAGAATCTGCCTGCTAATGCAGGGGACACGGGTTCGAGCCCTGGTCTGGGAAGATCCCACATGCCACGGAGCATCTAGGCCCATGAGCCACAATTACTGAGCCTGCGCGTCTGGAGCCTGTGCTCCGCAACAAGAGAGGCCGCGATAATGAGAGGCCCGCGCACCGCGATGAAGAGTTGCCCCCACTTGCCGCAACTAGAGAAAGTCCTCGCACAGAAACGAAGACCCAATACAGCCATAAATAAATAAATAAATACATAAATAAACCCAAAGTTTAAAAAAAAAAAAAAGCTAAACTTTAAAAAAAAAAAAAAGAACATCATTAAGAAAGTGAAAAGCCAACCCATAGAATGTGAGAAAATATTTGCAAATCACATATCTGATAGGGGGCTTACAGCCGGACCACTTAAAGAACTCTTACAACTTAACAACAAAAAGACAAACAACACAATTAAAAATTGGACAAAGATCAAAACCACAATGAGACATCAATGTATACCCATTAGGATGGCTACTATTAAAAAACAACAACAGATAATAACAAGTGTTGGTGAGGATATGGTTGTGTTGGTGGTTTCTCAGAAAGTTAAACATAAAATTACCATATTACCCAGCAATTCCACACCTAAGTGTATTTCCAGGAGAAATGAAAACAGATACTTAAACGAACACTTGGACGTGAATGTTCATAGAAGCACTGTTTACAATAGATCAAAGGAAGAAAAAAATCCAGAAATACATTTTTATTTAGATAATGAATAAACAAAATATGATATATACATACAATGAAATGTTACTCAGCCAGATATATATTGTTTAAGGTGCATATGTATGAATCCATAAAGAAAATTACCAGTATGAAAAAGACATAATTTCAGAGTGAAGGGAGGGGATGGAAGTGCGGAGGATCTCAAGGGAGCATCAGAGGTGACAGTAATGCTCTGTTTCTTAATCTCGACGTGGGTTCACTGTGTTGGTTCTCTTTAGCATAATTTTTCATACCTTATGCATACATTACTAATATTTTATAATTTAAATATAATTTACCTGAATGGTGTTGGCAATCATGCCAAACCAGAGATTTGGGAGGAGAATACACTACTCTTTGATCCACCAATGTGTTTTTAAAAAACACACTTTATTGGGTCTTTTGAATTGCAAAAACAAAAAAAACCATGTTGGTTGTGATGAGTGAAACATAGAAATGTGTGAAGGAGAACTTAAAAATCTTCCCTCTCTCCTCCCACCATGAAGATTCCAATGATAAAATGATGTGTCCTTTTACATCTTTCTGCTGACACAAGCATATGTAGTCAATATTCCAGCTTTATTAATTTTTTCTTTTATTTTATAAATGGGAATATATATATATAATTATATATATATGCATACGTGTGTGTGTGTGTATAAAACTCAGCGACTCATTGATTTAACAGTATTTGGACCCCTTTCTATGTAAAAACATTCAGGTCTAGTTGATTCTTCTTAAATACTGCATAATACCTCATTGAATGACTAGATCCTAATTTAGTTCACCATCAGTTTGTTCCCAGTTGTTTGTCACTACACCTAATGGTACAATGAACTTCTTTGTCCTTGGTCCTTATATTCTGGGTCCTAGGCCGATGTAACATTTTAGATGTTAAAAATAACTGTCTGATTACTTTCTTAATCTTTTGCTGCAGTTCGCAGTCTGGGCAGCAGGAACGAGAATGCTCTCTTCCCCACGTCATCATTAGAAGGGGATATTTACTACTTCTCCTCTTGTTTGCCGACCTGGTGAGTGAAAACTATCTAATTTGTGTGTAAAGCACCAACACTCTTTACTATGGTCAGCGAAGCTCAGCTCATGGCTTATCAGTACTTCCTGGGGAGCATTTAGAAATGCTGATGCCTGGGCTTCACCACAGACCTACTGAATCAGCATCTTTGGAGAGGAGCCCAGGAATCTTTTTGTATTTGTGTTTTAATTTCCCCAAGTGACTCTGATATAGCTGGGCACATATCCATCGACAGGCAATTGGAAATCATGAATAGAGCCTCTCTCTAGAATTGAGAAACCTAAACTTCAAAAGCTGCAATTTATTAGTTAAGTGTTTAAGAAAACAATGTACCCAGGTAATCATTATGGTTAGAAATTCAAAAATTCAATTTACATACAACATTTTAATTCCATGAATTGTTTAAAACAAGGGATACCTACATGTACCTTTCTTTGCTTTAGAGATTAAAGCCCAAGATAGGAGGCAGCTATGAAGTGGATATTTTAGAATGACAATTTCCTGGCCAACTGTGAATCCCTTCTTAAAGAGCATGAATACTGAATGTCTGATCTTTTTGAAAATGAAATAAAATTAGGGGCGTTCTGGCCCATCATTGCTGGACTCTGTCTCATGAAACGTCCTCACTAGAAGAATAGAGAAAAAAAACCCTGCTGCTTCAGTTTTTATTAGGATGTATCTGGGCAGAGCAAGGCAAGGGATTGTTAAAGACAGTGACTCTGAAGGAGAGGCCAGCACAGGTGTTTGAGAGGTGCCTTGAGGGACTAGAGCAGCAAAGGCGGAGTCATTCTCTCCTCTCTCCTTGAGACCAGAAAGGGGCTGCCTTATTACCACATACCGGGAGCAGCCACCAGGTGGCGAGGTTCTCTTATTTTCCTCAAAGCCCAAAGTGTTTAAAGGTGGGAGAGAATAAATGACTTCGAATTCTCAACTTGGATAAAACCAAAAGTGAAGGGGTCAAGGATGCAAATGGCAGACTCTCAGGGTCTCAGATAAGAGCACCCACCTTGCAGGGAGAGTTGTGAGGAAATGCTTAATACATGTGAAGTGCTGAGACCCTGCCTAGCTGGTTTTAAGGACTCAGTAAGCTCCTTTTAAAATGTGAAAAGTTAAAGAAAACCTCTAGTATTATAACCTCATTTTAATTGTTTTTATGCTGAGTTCCGTTTCAGTTTCCTGTTTATTCTTAACATCCTCTACAAAGTCATATCTATGTCAAAATTTAAAATGACCTAGTTAAAATAGATATGTAACTAGAAAACAAGGTTCAAATACTTCCTCTTTTGAGTGAAAATCAATGTACAAAACCCCCAAATTCATGAAATGGATAAATTCAAGAGATTGCAAAATAGTCTTTATTTTAAAAAGAGATCCATCACAAACTTCCTTAAAAGATAAGTTTCCTTTCTACCTTGAGAATTTGATTCAATTTCTAAATTTAGTTTGCTCCTGACTGCTCTGTGAACTGAAGGTATCCTCAGAATAAATTGTGAAGTTGATCATTTGCCTTCTGCATCCTTTGCTTCCCCTTTTGTAGATTTTCTCCTTTCCCGTAAGCTTCCCATGCTTCTGTCTCCCGATTCCCTCAGGAGAGGTGCAGACAGTGAATGAAGATTGGGAGGAAATACAGTACAAAAGCCCTGGAGGAAATACAGTACAAAAGCCCTGGAGGAAATACAGTACAAAAGCAAAAGCTGTTTGCACTTGGGCAGCCTTCTCAATGGGGGCAGCTTTCACTCTAGGGAGATAATAATAATGTGGAAGAGGAAGAGGAACCATTTATTGAACATTTTCTCTATTCTGGGTACTCTTGTTTGCATGTTCACTTATTTCCCACAGAAACCTTGTGATGGAAGGATGGGGATAATTATCCATTTACATATGAAGAAACTGAGGGCACAGGACTAGTACGTGGAAGAGCCAAGTCTTGACCTTAGGTTGGTCTAATTCCGCAGCTCAAGTGTTGAACTGCCACTGGGCTGGAATATGTTAGAACAGAAGCAAGGGGTTAGGTGAAGATGAGCATTTCAATGTAATTCTGGGAAACAAACAAAAAGCAGTGTTAGCAAAGCTCCACCAACTTGTCAATGAGCATAACCTACTTCTGTGACACTTGCCCCCAATCAAAAACAAAGTCCTTTAATATTATCTCTTAGAAAATAGGTTGTTTAGTGCAATGTGCTAGCATATACATTGGCATCAGATAGATCTGATTTTCCATATTCTTTATACTAATGAGATAATAATTATTTTTACTATTCTTTGTGACAATGCAATATGAAGTCATAATCACCACATTCTAGGGACTCTAAAATGTGTCCAAACAAAAAAGAATAAAAGCAAGTAATTGACATATACAGCATTAGGGAAGAGGCTCTGTAACAAACTGAAAACATTTCCTGCTGGTAAAGATGGGACAATAAGAACAAAACTGCTTTATCGAAAACTGGTTCTCATATTTTGCTTTGACAGTTAAGGAATGCTGAATTAAGTAACAACAAATCACCTGAAAATGTGAGTGAAGCAATGACAAAAAATTATCTCATAATAAATTTTCTAAATTTATTAAGAGACTTCATTATTTTAATATAATCTCTGGTGCAAATTTTAAAGTGATTGATTTAACAGCCTGTACTCTAAAGTATATACAACTGTGGATTTGTCCTGGAAGTATAAAACATTCTGGCTTATTTATTAGGCTGGCCTAATATTTTATTTAATTAATTAATTAATTTATTTATGGCTGGGTTGGGTCTTCATTGCAGTGCGTGGGCTTCTCATTGCGGTGGCTTCTCCTGTTGTGGAGCACGGGCTATAGGCGCTTGGGCTTCAGTTGTGGTGTGCAGGCTAGATAGTTGTGGCGCACGGGCTTTGTTGTTCTGCAGCATGTGGGATCTTCCCGGACCAGGGCTCGAACACATGTCCCCTGCTTTGGCAGGTGGATTCTTAACCACTGCGCCACCAGGGAAGTCCCTAGCCTAATATTTTAATATAAGTCTGCAGCCATACAGTCTTCATAGATTCCCTAAAATCACTTGCCAGTGCATCTCTCAGAGAGAGATCAGTGCAGAAGAAACATCATGCTCTTCCTTCTTAAACTGTTTAGGCAAGTGGAAGAAACCAGATGAAATCTGCCCAAAGCAACTTTTTAGTGAGTGTTCCAGTTGGTGTGTTTTCAGTAGCTTTTAACAGAAGATCAACTCAGTTGGCACCAATAGCACAAAAAGCCTGAGGTAGGGTGATTCCAGGCGTGGTTAAGTCAGTGGCTCATTGCCATCACTGAGGAGCCAGGTCTCTTCATTCTTCTGCTGTGCTTTGCTCATCATGTTGACTTTTGACCACGGGCTTGCAGGATGACTGTAGCAGGTTTAAGGAAGTACTTCACAACATTAAAGGCTCCCTTGTATCCCTTTTTAAGAATAAGAAAAACTCTTCCACACTCACTGTTCAGAATTATAAACATGCCCATTCCTAAATCATCCGCTGGCAAGGAAAATGGGATTTCCATGATTGGCTGAGATAAATTAAGATTATCCTCCCAGAGGTGGGGAAAGGTCCAGCCTTTTCTAAAGTATGCAGTCTCCCGACAACTGAACAATGTCAAGGTTTTGATCTCAGGGAGGGTGAGTGTGTGGAACTGCTGCAAAGTAAGTGGTCGACAGTGTCTGCAATGTTGAGTCAGGAAGACCCTAGAAGGAATGGCTCCCAAAGCAGGGCTGGGACCTTCAAGGTATTTGCCGTGTGGAAAGAGAATACATACTGAAGAATAACTGGATAATATTATCCCTTTTTTTTCTGATTTGATATGGCAGTCTCAATCCCTGATGACTTTCAGGGAAAGAGAAAATATTGTGATTATGCCTTTTAAAAGAGACAAGAAATTCCCTACATGGAGGAGTCCATGGTTCAGTATTACATTTGTAACTAAAAGAAATTTGGGGGGAAAGGGGAACAGAATTGAATCTTTTAGTTCAATTTACAGAAACCCATGTGTGACAGACCTACGCAATAGGAAACTTCATCTTTCATCACAGGAAGTCCAGAGGTAAGGAAGGCTCCAGGGTCAGCTGATCTGGCTCTTTCCACCTCTTGGCCCTGTCTTCCCCAGTGTTGGCTTCATCCTCAGGTTGGTGGTTGGAGTGATTCCAGGTGTCACAGCTAGTCAAGATAAAGTCCAAAAGGGGCAGAATGACCGCTGCCCATGAGGAACGGGAAGACTTTCCCCAGATGCCCCTCAGCATACTTCCTCTCCCGTTTCACTGGCCAGAGTTAGGTCACATGTGCATTCCTGAGTCCATTACTGCTTGGAGAGCTGACTAAATAAACATCTAGGCTGTGAGAATTCCAACTGCAAGTTGGTTTTCACTGTAATTGGAATAATCAATATCCCTTACCTCTATAACTCTAATTAATCTAATTAATCTACATCAGCGGTCAGCAAACTAATCGGCCCACCACATATTTAAAGTTTTTTTTTTTTCACACACACACACTGTATTTTATTTTTACAAGAGATAAATAGACTGACACCAAGCATTGTACATGGATGACCACAACAAAAGCAACAATGATTGCAATTACCAAACATGAAACATACTCATACTATGTCATAATATTGACATTCAGTCCAGTAATCCTCCACTGTAACAGCTCCTTTACTTTGCAGTGAAAATCGATTTGTATATTCTTTGCCTCTGAGTCCTTGTGGGATTTTTTTTTTTTTAATTCAGACAGAAAGTCACAAAAATTATACTCATCCTCATCAGTTCACTCAGTCCCATGTAATTAATTTTTTTTTCATCTTGATCTTTTGTTAGCACTTTTATGAGTTCATCAGTTTTTCATTAGAGTTCTGAAAATGCTTATTCATTCAGTTCAGCAGTACAGTCAGTTACCAGAAACCTGTACTTGTCAGAGTCTTTTCCATGACTTTCTTGAGGATGAAACCCTTTTATAGGAACATATTTGCAAAATCATCAGAGTACACCCAGAACTGTCTGTAAATGACAAAAGACTTAAAAATGACCACGGTTAAAGATTTGATGAAAGTTCATAATAATGCAGTAGACAAGAAAATTAGTTATTTCTGAGATATACATTTTAAAGTAATAACTAGGATTATTACTTATAACATTATACCAGAACATATATAAAGTTTTAAAGTTTTATTGGAACACAGCCCCATCCATTGTTTTCAATGTATTGTTGACGGCTGCTTTTATGCCACAATGACATTTTAGTTGTGACAGAGACCGTATGACTTACAAAGCCTAAAATATTTTCTATGTGATTCTTTGCAGAAGAAGTTTGCCTACCCTGATCTAAAGTTAACTGCAGTACTTTCTTTTATTTGCTTTATCCTACCTTCTGGAAGTGGCAACTTTTAATTTTATTATTCTAGGAAGGAGTGTGTGATGGTTAATTTTATGTCAACTTGACTGGCTATGGAGTGCCCAGATTAAACACTATTTCTGAGGGTGTCTGTGATGGTGTTCCCACATGAGCTTAGCATTTGTATTGGTGGTATCAGTAAAGAAGATTGCCCTCCCCAATGTTGGTGGGCATCATCCAATCCATTGAGGGAGGGTGTGAACAGAACAAAAGGCAGAGGAAGGGGGAATTTACCCCCTTTTCCTGCCTCACTGTTGAGCTGGGACATCTCATCTCATCCTTTCCTTCCACTCAAACTGAGGTTCATACCACTGATGCCCCTGGTTCCCAGGTCTTCAGACTCAGACTGAATTATACCACTGACTTTCCTGGGTCTCCAGCTTGCAGATGGCAGACTGTGGGACTTCTCAGCCTCCATAATTACACAAGCCACTTCCTCATAATAAGTCTCTCTCTCTCTCTCTCATTTATATATACTGTACCTATCTATCTATTTGTCTATCTATCTATCCCTATCGGTTCTGTTTCTCTGAAGAACCCTATTACGGAGTGAAACCTGTGTTCATCTTATCCGTAGTTGTATGATTAGATATATTTTATCGATTTCCTTTGTGAGTTTTTAAATTGAAGACACCTAGTCTACATAAGATACCTACATAAAGTCAAGTCAATGACTCTCCCAACAGGTTTATGCTGTTTATACAGGATCCAGTCAGTGGTGTGCTGGACCCAGTTTGTACTGACTTGTAAGAGCTATTCGCTAGCATGGCTTTCAAACTCTGCCTTCAGCGACCTTGGTGGTGTAAAATTGACCATGGTGGGGAGTAGGTACACCACAGAAATTGGCAGACACTTAAATTGAGATTGTTCGTTGTTGTTGTTGTTTTTTTTCCTGAAGATCTGGTTGTTAAATATTTACCAGCACACTACGGCTCCAGCCATTATACACACCTATCTCTGCTCTATAACTGCGTAACAGAGAATGCCAATGGTGATCGGGGCTTTACCAATACATTCAGTTTCAAATGAATTTGTAATCTGAAATAGTCAGTTAAATCCCTCTTGCAATGAAGTAATGTAGCCTGTGTTTTAAGTGTTACATAGCTTTTGATTTGTATATGTTTTTTTCTAAGTAAATATTTCTCTTAGATAAAACACACAGATGAAATAAATGAAAGCAAAATATCTTCCCCTTAAACTATCTGAAACTACAAGCATATTTATATTTTATAATTTATGTAAACCATCTGTGTGTGAATAAAGCAGAATATAGCTATCAGTGTACAAGGATCAAGTGTTCTGAATTCTCACTTTGTTCTGGAGTGAGTGTAGTGTTCACTGGGATCCGAAGGGAAGCCCTAGGTTTGGAGAGACTTGCCTTAATGAAAAGTGCACTCATTCATTTAAACAAGCATTTATTAAGCATCTATTAAATCCCAGGCAACAATGACTTCCAAAAGACCTGGGCCCTGCTCACATAAGCCTTACAATCTAATGAGGAAGATAAATGTTAAACAAATAATCACATAAATGAGTACAAAATTAACAGTGGAACAGTAGGAAAGAAATGTAAATCTTTGTAAGCGTGGGGAACTGACCCATCTGGGTTGCAGAGAGTAAGAGGGAAAGAGTTCCAAGTTGAAATCTATATTCCAGGGAAATCTACTGGGTTGGCCAAAAAGTTCGCTTGGGTTTTTGGAAAAACCTGAATGAGCTTTTTGGCCAACCTAATATTTTCCAAGAGATCCTGGAAAAACTTGCCAGCCATTGTGGGCTCAAGAACAATGGGGGACCATTTGAAGCGTTTTAAGCACAGCAGTGTCAGGATTAAATATGTATTTTGGAAAGATCTCTGGCTGCAGAGGGCACAGGGATCTTGGCATGGGAAGAATAAGCAGAGGGAGAGCAGTCCTTTGGCTATCACAGCAGTTCTGGTGGGGATTAGGGAGGCTCGGACCAGGGCATTAATGGAGGATGTGGTGAGAAGTGGCTGAAACACATCTGAACTCACTGAGCTCCCCACGAAACACTTCAGCTGCCTTCAAGGAGCTTATAATGTAGTTGAAGAGGCAACTCATGGGTATAAAGTCACAGAAACAGTGTATAATTAGGAAGTAAACTGAGGAGATCAACTGAGGGACATAGGAATTGAGAGCAAGAAATGGGCCAGGACTCCAATGGTTAGGATTTGGAGAGAGAGAGGCCAGAGGAAAAAGGTGGCAAGAGGCAGGGCAGTGACGGGAGGAGCAGAGATGGCACAAAGGGATGAAGAACAAATTTTGCTGGATATGCAGGGTAAGGCCAAATTATGAGAACTTGAGAAGGTCAGAGTTTGAAAGACTTGATGTGAGATGAGAATGAGCCACTAAAATTATTTTACATAAGAAGGATACCAAACGAAAGTAAGCTTTAAAGAAGTTTAGTTTTACCAAATTCTTGTGGTTAATGAGACTGAGAAGAACTTGCTGCCTGCGTGGTTGTTGAGTGGGGGACTGGACTTAGCTGTTGACAATTAAGAAAGGAGGTGAGGCCTAGAGGAAAACATGGGCAGAACACTCTTTGACGTAAATCGCAGAAATATTTCTTTGGATCTGTCTCCTATAGTAAAGAAAGTAAAAGCAAATATAAACAAATGAGACCTAATTAAACTTAAAGCTTTTGCACAGCAAAGGAAACCATCGACAAAATGAAAAGACAACCCACAGAATGGGAGAAAATATTTGCAAATGACATGACCGAAAAGGGATTAATATCCAACATATATCAACAGCTCATGCAACTCAACATCAAAAAAAACAAGCAACCCAGTTGAAAAATGGGCAGAAGAACTGAATAAGCATTTTTCCAAAGAGGAAATGCAGATGGCCAACAGGCACATGAAAAGATGCTCAGCATCGCTAATCATCAGGGAAATGCAAATCAAAACCACAATGAGGTATCACCTCACACCTGTCAGAATGGCTATCATGAAAAAGAATACAAGAAACAAATGTTGGAGAGGATGTGGAGAAAAGGGAACCCTTGTACACTGTTGGTGGGAATGTAAATTGGTGCAGCCACTGTGGAAAACAGTATGGATGTTTCCCAAAAAACTAAAAATAGAACTATCATATGACTCAGCAATTCCACTCCAGGGTATCTAACTGAAATAAAACGAAAATACTAACTCAAAAAGATACAGGCACCCCAAAGTTTATAGCAGCATTACTTACAATTGCCAAGATATGGAAGAAATGTAAGTGTTCATCAACAGATGAATGGATAAAGATGTGGTATATATATACAATGGAATACTACTCACCCGTAAAAAAGAATGAAATTTTCCCATTTGCTGCAACATGGATGGCCTAGGGGAGCATTATGCTAAGTGAAATAAATCAGAGAAAGATAAATACTGTATGATATCACTTATTTGTAGAATCTAAAAAATACAGCAAACTAGTGAATATAAGAAGAAAGAAGCAGACTCACAGATACAGAGAACAAACTAGTGGTCACCAGGAGGGTGGGGGGGGGCAGTATAGGGGTGGGAGAGTGGGAGGTTCAAACTATTAGGTGTAAGATAGGCTCAAGGATGTATTGTACCACCCCAGGGAATATAGCCAATATTTTGTAATAACTGTAAAGGGAAAGTAACCTTTAAAAATTGTATTAAAATTAAAAAATAAAGAATGGAGATGCGGGACAGATATTAGGATCATTCAGTGGGTTGGAGATGATGAATTTGCTTTAGACATAAAATGAGCTTGAAATGGTGATGAGCTCTCCAGTAATAAATGTCCAGTAGGCAATACAGACTGGGTGGTTTTATTTGTATTCTTCTGCACTTCTTACAATCCCAGGTTGTCTTTCCCCATTAGCGTTCTCAAAAAGAATGTTCCATGATTTGTACAAAGGAAAAGTTCTCCTTTCTAAAGCACTTGGCAAGACTTTACAAAATGAAATATTTTGATACATTATCTTAATTGCATATTAAATAATATCTTGCCATAATAAAATTGAATTGCCCAAACGGTCATAGATTTTTCTGTATTCTTTACCAGTTTTAATAAGTAATTATGGATTTTTAGGAAATTAGAACCAGAGGTAGACTCCTGTTTTAGTGAGCTTCGTGAGATAAATAATTTATAGTGCTTAACTTCCATTAAAAATTTTTTTAAATTTATTTATTTATTTTTGGCTGCATTGGGTCTTCGTTGTGGTGTGCGGGCTTCTCCTTGCAGTGGCTTCTCTTGTCGCAGAGCACGGGCTCTAGGCACGTGGGCTTCAGTAGTTGTGGCACACGGGTTCAGTAGTTGTGGTTTATGGGCTTAGTTGCTCCGCGGCATGTGGGATCTTACCGGACCAGGCCTCAAACCCATGTCCCCTGCATTGGCAGGTGGATTCTTAACCACTGTGCCACCAGGGAAGTCCCTCCATTAAAATTAATATACACTGCAATCTATAGCAAAACAGGTTCAGGATATACTCATGTCTCATTTACAAATCTTCTCTAGTTTATTAATAACCCACATTTTCATCAGAGATTAAAGTCCTCTTTATCCCTCCATCCTCCTACCCCTCAACACTCCTAAAGTAAACTACCACCTAAATACTAATAGAGTATTTTTTAGAAAATTTAGAATTTCAAAGGTCCAAACACACTACAAATAACAAACAACAACAAAAAAATGTCTTTGCTTCAGAGATTAGCTTCAGAGAGAACAACAACTGTTGAAGGCATCTGCTAAGTGGGATTTTTAATTTAATGGAATGTGTTTTAACTCTATCAGTAAAGCACAATTGCTGTGCACCATCTGTTGAAGCTTTGAAACTGCCTTGGATGTTACAATCATATCCATTAAAATGGGATACTACTTTTTACTAACTTTTCTTCTTCCTATTTATTTTCCAATGCTTTCAGAATCATTAGAAGATGAATTGACAAGAAAACAAACAAACAATCTCAAGAGTCAAAAGGACAACTCAACAGCAAAAAAAAAACCCACCAAAAAAACCCAAAAAAACTGATTTTTAAATGGGCAAAGGACTTGAATAGACATTTCTCCAAAGAATATATACAAATGGCCAATAACCATGTGAAAAGGTACTCAGCATCACTAATCATTAGGGACATGCAAATCAAAACCACAATGATATACCACTGCACACCCATTACGATGACTATTACAAAACAGAAGAACAAACAACAGGGAAAAAAACAGAGGATAGGGGGCTCCCCTGGTGGCACAGTGGTTGAGAGTCTGCCTGCTAATGCAGGGGACACGGGTTCGAGCCCTGGTCTGGGAGGATCCCACATGCCGCGGAGCAACTAGGCCCGTGAGCCACAACTGCTGAGCCTGCGCGTCTGGAGCCTGTGCTCCGCAACAAGAGAGGCCACGATGGTGAGAGGCCCGCGCACCGCGATGAAGAGTGGCCCCCGCTCGCCACAACTGGAGAAAGCCCTTGCACAGAAACGAAGACCCAGTGCAGACAAAAATTAATTAATTAATTAATTAATTAATTAATTTTAAAAAAAAACAGAGGATAGGTGTTGGCAAGGATGTAAAGAAATTGGAACCCTGTGCACTGCTGGTGGGAATGTAAATGGTGCAGCTGCTGTGGAAAACCATATGGCAGTTTCTCAAAAAATTAAATATAGAATTACCATATGACCCAGCAATTCCAATTCTGGGTATATACATAAAAGAATTGAAAGCAGGGACACAAACAGATGTTTGTGTACCAATGTTCATAGCAGCATTATTCACAATAGCCAAAAGGTGGAAGTAACTCGTGTCTATTGACTGATGAACAGATAAGCAAAGTGTGGTCTATATACATACAATGAAATATTACTCAGCCTTAAAAAGGAAGAAACTTCTGGCACATGCTACAACATAGACGAATCTTGAGGACATTATGCTAAATGAAATAAACCAGTCATAAAAGAACAAATACTGATATGGGATAGCTACAGTAGTCAAATTCATAGAGACAGAAAGTAGATGGTGGTTGCCAGGGCTGGGAAGAGGACATTCTTCTTTTATTAAACTGTAATTTTATTTTTATGTTATTCTGTAATATACCTGTAGGCACATAAAATGCAGCATTATTTATAACAGTAAAAGATTATTAAACATACAAAGAAATAAAAACAGTAAAACATTGGTTGAATAAAACTAAGGTACATCTCTAAAACTATATAACTTTCTCAAGATGGAGTACTACAGAAACATTTAAGAAAAGAATATTGATATAAGAGAATTCCAGGATACAGTGTTACATTAAAAAATCAAGATAGTGAACAGTGTATATAGTATATTACCCTTTATGTAGGCTGCGCGCACACACACACACACACACACACACACACACGTATTTACAGAAACACACACAGGATAGGGAAACCAGAGGCTAAATTTTTTTTTAATGATGTCATTTGAGGAATATAAAAAAGGTGTAACATTTTCCTGAATATTCTTTGGTTTCTCATTTTAAATTTAAGACCATACTTTGTTTTAAAGTTTTAACTGTCAAATCACATGAATGATTTATATATTCAAAAATAAAATTTAAATTTTAAAATAATTCCTAAAATCTAAGGTAACTGAAACAAATCTAACCATATCAAATTAGTAACATAACCACACATAAAAAAGCATTATTTCAATTAATTTTAGAACACATAGTTGTACACACTTAGTGGGGTATATTTTAAGGACAAAGAGAATGGCAAGAAAATCTCAAGCTTTACTTGTCAGGTTTACTATTAATGGTAATGCCATTATTAGTTTGAAATTATTTAATGCATATTACAACATAAATAATTATCTTTATGTTGTTAGAAGCCAGGATGTTCAGCAGGAATGTAAAATCAAGTACAGGGACTTCCCTGGTGACACAGTGGTTAAGAATCCACCTGCCAATGCAGGGGACATGGGTTTGATCCCTGGTTCGGAAAGATCCCACATGCCGTGGAGCAACTAAGCCCGTGCACCACAACTACTGAGCCTGCGGTCTAGAGCTTGCAAGCCGCAACTACTGAGGCCACGTGCCACAACTACTGAAACCCATGTGCGTAGAGCCCGTGCTCTGCAACAAGAGAAGCCACTGTGGTGAGAACCCATGCACTGCAATGAAGAGTAGCCCCCGCTCACTGCAACTGGAGAAAGCCCGGGTGCAGCAATGAAGACCCAATGCAACCACAAATAAATAAATAAAATAAATTTCTAAAAAAAAAAAAAAAAAGAAATTTAAAAAGGAATAAATAAATAAATAAATCAAATCAAGTACATTAAGTAAATAATTGGAAGTTGAATTGAAATACCTCTATAAACTTATGACTTCTAATTTTTTGTATGGGAATAATTTCAAACAAAGAAAAGTTGCAAGAATAGTACAAAGGAAATTGTTCTACCTCTTTCTTAGATTCATTCATTATTAATATTTTGCCCCATTTGCTTTGTCGTTGGCTCTGTTTATCTACACACACATAATTATTTTTCTGAAACAGATGCATAAATCATGATTAAGTGTGTATTTTTAAGAATAATATTTTCTTTCACACAGTTATCAACTGCAGTAAACTTAACATTGATTCAATACTTCTATCTAATCTACCATCCATATTCTAAGTTTGTCACTTAACCCAATATTGTCCTTTATAGAAGTCTTTTTCCTCCAGTTTAGGATCCAGTCTAGGACTAGGAATTACAGTTAGCTGTTACATCTCTTTGGTTTCCTTTAGTCTGGAACATTTTCCCAGTCTTTGTCTTATATAGCATCGACATTTTGGGGAAGAATTTTAAAAATAGAATGTTCCTCATTTTGAGTCTGTCTGATGTTTCCTGCAATTAGATTGAGGTTTTGCATTCCTAGCTGGAATAACATGTAAATAAGTGACTTTGTGTCCTTCCCAGAGTATCACACTGGTGATGTTAATTTTGATCATTTGCTAAGGGTGTGTCTGATTTATCTACTGTATCATCATCATTATCTCATGACTTTTTCAAAAAACATATACCCTAGCTCTGTCCACTGACAGGGTCTAGTCCATAATACTACAGGGGCAATAAACACCCCTACTTCCCAAATTTAAGTTTCTAAATGCCATTCCCCACTATAAGGTACCAGGGATTATTGGAGAAATGGCTGCTCCCAGGTATAGAGTAGGGAACTTCCAAGGTGAGCAAGGGGTATATTACGCTGCCACAAATTCTGGCAAGGAAGTTCTCAAAATCTAAGCAAGTCTGGGTCTTCCCTGGTGGTGCAGTGGTTAAGACTCCACGCTCCCAGTGCAGGGGGCCTGGGTTTGATCCCTGGCCAGGGAACTAGATCCCAAATGCATGCTGCAACTAAGAGTTCACATGCCACAACTAAGGAGCCAGCAAGCCGCAACAAAGAAGCCCTCCTGCTGCAACTAAGGAGCCCATGTGCTGCAACTAAGACCCGGCACAACCAAAAAAAAAAAAAAAAAATCTAAGTAAGTCATGTCAAAAGACTCTGGAGCCAGCTTGGAGGGGATCTCATTGGACAAAGATAGGATAATTTAAGCATCAAAAAGAAAAAATAACCATAATTTTGGTTGGTACTCATTGAATATATAAAAATCCATGAATCCATAATAATACTCCTCTTACCATTCATAGGACAAGGCATGCTGGGCTTTTATGCTCCAGTGTGGTTTTGTGCCCATCTGAACAGCTTAGCATGTTCTGCTTCACCTTTTGGAACTCAACTTTGAAGATCCAACTCAGGTGGCAGAACCTCTATGCAATTCATTGTTTCTCCATATTTCAACAGAGCTCATTGTACATGCCTCTTTAAATGCACGTATCAAACTGTACTGGAATTGCAATACAGGACCTTTCTGACTTTTATTTATTTTGTTATTCCCAGTGCCTAACACATACTAATAGACAGTTTTATATATTTTTATAATATTATGGGTTGTAAATGAATGAATCAATATCAATACTATCCCCTGTTTTTTCTTCATGACACAATACAGATTTGTCTTTATTTTGGAAAATAATTGAATGCAGTTAAATATCTGGCTATTTTAGCCAACATGCCAACTTTTTATCATGATAGATTTTTTAGAAGATTTTTCCCATTTATCAGCTTTAGCTTATCGCTAAATCTTATTTATTGCTTTAGCACTCAGTAGACTAGAAATATGTCCCACAATATTTTCCTGATTCTTATCCTTAAACAATAGCTTCCTACGGTATTTTTATTTATCCCAGTCTGTTTTCTCCCCCTAGAGACTTGTCTGCACACATAAATCTATTGATAATGTAGGGTGGGAAGTGTTAAAGTCAAATAATTGATTTAAAAAAAAACTTGTTAGCGACTGGTGGCTTGACTTAGTTGTAATCTTTTTTTTTAAAGTAGTTGAAACAGATTTTTGGTACACTTTCTGTCACACAGCCCTGGTAACCTCTGTAGCGTGTTTTCCAGTAAGTTGCCTGTATTAAACTTCCTCATTCAGTCTCCCACTATGTGTGGAATCTTTCATGCACGTGTGCATATATTCATCCTTAGGTTTTTGTGGACTTCTAAGCATTAACAATTTAGTTGGCAGAGGTGACATAAACCGTCTGGCAAAGGCATGTGTCCCGGGCTCCCTCGTGGAGAGGGACCGTGGTGCTGAGGCACGAACTGAAAAAGGTGCGGGCGTGCAGCCTCAGCTAGGGAGAGCTGCGGGGCGAGGTAGAAAGGGCCGGTCGCTGGCCGCGGTGCTGAACGCGCTCCCGGGCTGCCCCCAGGGTGGCCCGCGGGAAGAGGCCCGGCGGGTTGGTGAGTGTGTTAGCGGGTAACCGCGAGTCTCGCGCCTTCGGTTGTCGATTCCTGGCTCCGGGCAGGGGATGCACAGGCCGTGTCCAGGAGAGTCACCTCGCGAGCGTAGGGGCAGCCTCCGACCCATTCCCTCAATAGCCCCTCAATAGCAACCCCAATAACAGCAACGCCGCCTATATTTATTTCTGGAGCTCCAACTCTGTCCCCAGCATTTGGCATCCCTTCCCAGGGGTCATCACAACATCCTCGAAATTTAAAACAAAAAGGTTGATGACTTGCCCAAGTGAACACAGCTACCCAAAGGCTGATCTCTCTCGTCCATGCCTCAGAAAATGTTTACTGTGCGCCCTCGACGTGCTAGCCTTACAGCCTCTGCTGCTCCCCCTTTGACAGCTACCCCCCCACCACGCCCCGCCGTGCTAACACGCCCCTTAGCCCTTCCTCTTCCCCCGAGGTTTGCAGCAGGCAAAAGTAATCTCCTACACAACATATCCCCATATCACCGCCGAGCTGGGGAACTGTACAAAGGGCTGGAAAACCGAACACGATTTATTCACACATCTTGCCCCTTCGCTCTCAGTAGTCCACCGGGTGGGATAGCCAAGTCTAGCTCTTGAGCCTCCAACTCGCTGTGTGACCTTGGACAAGTGGCCACACCTCTCTGAACCTGCTTCTCCTCGCTATACGGCGAGGAGGGTCTAGGACTGCGTCAGGCTCTTCCCAGGGGCGCACTGGTCTCCCTTCAGGTCGGAACACTCCCTACCTCCCTTTTTCAAGCCCGGTTGTGCACGCTCACTTCTCCCCACCAGGTCCGTAGCCAACTCTAGCCCTTGTTGAGGAAGAACTCAGGTCCCGGGAACTGAAGGTGTTCTCCCCACCGTGCCCGGCCCCATCCCCGGGTGTGATATGCCCTTCTGGGCCACCCTAGCCAGGCAGCACCCAAGGCTAGGGAGAGGCTCCTCGCGCTCCAGCTTCGCAGTGCCGGGTCTCCTCTGTGCCCACGCGCCGGGACGCTTTGGGAAGTGCGAGATGCATCTGGAGACAGAACGCAAAGGCGAGGCAGGGCTGGCGGGGCTGCCCCGGTGACAGGTACTTGTGTGGAGGCCGGCCAAAGGCTGGGCTGGGAGAGAAGGACTTTGGGGGAGAGCACGGGGGAAAGGGGAGGTGCCAGAAAGAGCGGTGGGTCAACTCGGTCCATCTCTCCACCAGTGTGTGTGTGTGTGTGTGTGTGTGTGTCTTCCCGCCTCCCTCACTTCCCCTCCTCCCCGCCCAGGCTCTCAGTCTCACCTTTTCCCTCGGCCGCTGCCTCTCCCCTCTCTTTCCTCTCCAAGCATCCTCCCTGAGAGCCCGCGCCTGCTCTTCCCTCGCACTCTCTTGCGCCTAAGGAGAGCTTCTCCGGGACCGGCGCCTGATCCAGCCTCTCAGTGCAGCCGCATCCCAAAGCCAGTTAAGCAGGGCCGGCAGCATGTGGAACGCGACGCCGAGCGAGGAGCCGGGGCCCAACCTCACGCTGCCAGACCTGGGCTGGGACGCTGCCCCTGACAACGACTCGCTGGTCGACGAGCTGCTGCCGCTCTTCCCCGCGCCGCTGCTGGCGGGCGTCACAGCCACCTGCGTGGCGCTCTTCGTGGTGGGCATCGCGGGCAACCTGCTCACCATGCTGGTGGTGTCGCGCTTCCGCGAGCTGCGTACCACCACCAACCTCTACCTGTCCAGCATGGCCTTCTCCGACCTACTCATCTTCCTCTGCATGCCCCTCGACCTCGTCCGCCTCTGGCATTACCGGCCCTGGAACTTGGGTGACCTGCTCTGCAAACTCTTCCAGTTCGTCAGCGAGAGCTGCACCTACGCCACGGTGCTCACCATCACCGCGCTGAGCGTCGAACGCTACTTCGCCATCTGCTTCCCGCTGCGGGCCAAGGTGGTGGTCACCAAGGGCCGGGTGAAGCTGGTCATCCTGGTCATCTGGGCCGTGGCCTTCTGCAGCGCCGGGCCCATCTTCGTGCTGGTCGGGGTGGAGCATGAGAACGGCACCGACCCTCGGGACACCAACGAGTGCCGCGCCACGGAGTTCGCGGTGCGCTCGGGACTGCTCACCGTCATGGTGTGGGTGTCCAGCGTCTTCTTCTTCCTCCCTGTTTTCTGCCTTACTGTGCTCTACAGCCTCATCGGCAGGAAGCTGTGGAGGAGGAGACGCGGCGAGGCAGCGGTGGGAGCCTCGCTCAGGGACCAGAACCACAAACAAACCGTGAAGATGCTGGGTGGGTCTCGGTGCGCCCTCGAGCTCTCTCTCCCGGGTCCCCTCCTCTTCCCCTGCCTTCCCCCTTCTTCCTGAGTCTGCCTTTCTCCCCAGTTTCTCTAGGTCTCTGTTTCCCTGTAAGTTTCTCAATTATTCTCTCCTTTTTCCGTCTTGAGCTCTGTCTTTGGTCTCTAGTTTCACTGTCTTGTCTCTCTCTCTATTTTTGTTTGTTTTTTGTTTTACATTTTTGCTCTATCTCTCTATATATCTATGTTTTGCTCTCTCCCTTCCTTTCTCCCTTCCTCCTCCCGCCCCTTGACTATCTCTTTGGTCTCTTTCTATCTCTTTGTGTCTCTTTCTCCGGATCTCACCTTTCTCTCTTTCATGGAAAATTGTCCCACCTTTGTATTTCTCTAAAATGTGTTTTATATTGGCCCAGAAACTTTGCTTCAGAACGAGATCTTTCATTAAAGAGTATATTGTGGTGTTAAAATGTGTTAAGGGTGATGTTAAGCTTCCTGCCTCAATTTGTAGATATCTAAGTTGCATTAAGAAAAGCAGGTGTTAAGGGTGAAAAAGAGCAGGCATTGATTCTAGAAAGTATTCATTGGTAAATGTAACCAAAGATGTGATCATCGTGGATAATTCTATCAGAGAAGATTCATTTTTCTTTCAACATTGTGATTTGCTTTCTGACTTGCATTTTTTTTTTCCCAGATAATTGCATCAATTCTGTTTACCCTGATGCTGTTTATACGGCTTTGTAAGGAAGTCAGTGACAAATCAGTGCTGGGGTCTCTGTTTTCATGATTACTTTTCTCTCCAAGTAGGATAGGCTAGATAAGCTAGGATAGGCAGGCTTCCAAAATGAGAAAAGGAGAATTTGTGGGAGCTGACAGAACTTACTATCCCTCCCCAAATGGTCCTTCAGAGAACATCTGGGTGCAGTGTCACACTGGAGTATGCTGAATCGTTATTGCATAAATTCAACTTCTTTAAGTATATGTGTTTGGTACAAGTGAAGTAATACAAAGTGTGTTCACATCCAAGCAAAATATTAATTCTCCTTGCTTTTTTCAAAACCAGAATCTGCACATTTTATTATTTGGACATTGTAGTCAACAGTTTGTACTTATCTGCATATATAGTACTTCTTAGAAGTTATTCTAGGATGATTTTGATTTGTAATTTTACAATTCTTGAAATCCTGTATATTAAAGTGATAGAGTTTATTTAAAGAATGTCAAGTTTTTAAAATTTTTTAGACCAGTGATTCTCACAATATGACTAATAGATTGTAAACCTGCTAGTGCCCCCCAGGGTACTCTAATATTCGTGTTGCTGCTGGGGCAGTCAGTTGCTACTATGCAAATTAGTTTTGAGAATACGTTTAATAATTTCCTCTAATTTTATTTTTAAGCTGTTTATTATCCTCACTGGTGACTCTCTTTTGCCTTGACAGTTGGAAGGGAATCACTAATGTGGTACAAGTACTAAAATATTATTTTCTGTTATTTTTCCTCTGATTTCTGAATTTTAAAAACTTAATCTAAAAATGCAGAGGTCTTGAAGAAAGCAACCTTACATGGGCAAAATTAAGGCCTGGATGGATGATAATTAATGTTAGTTGGTTTTATGGCCTTTTCTACCTTATTTATGTCTATTTTAGGTGGAAAAGCTCATTCATCTCAGTGATTCTCAATCCTGACTGCATATTCAGTCTTCTGTAAAACTTTAAAAAGAAAAAAGAGAACAGGTGTCCTGGTCTCCTTCCTAGAGATTTTAATTTAGTGAGTCTGTATTATATCCAAGGAATCTGTGCCCCAGGAAACTCTGATACCTAACTATGGTTGAGTAAAACTATGTTGTCTCATATAGGTTTGATCTAACACATATAAAATTGTGGCCTATTGTGACTAGATTGTCTAGTTACTTGAGTCAATATGTCAACTCAAGCACAAAATCACTCAAATCGTTGTTAATTAGAAATGACTGGGAAGCTCAGTAAAAATGGTTGAATTGTTGATCCAGACAGACTCAATCTTGGTTAAAATATAGGAAAGAGCAGAAAATGATATTTCTCTGAAGTCAGTGGTCATACCGCACATAATCAAAACAAAACCATGCCTTCAAAATTGATTGTGATTTGCTATATTTCTTGAACTTTGCTATATTTCTTGACATTCTCTTTCTCGTTGTCCTTTCAGCTGTAGTGGTTTTTGCTTTCATCCTCTGCTGGCTGCCCTTCCATGTAGGGCGATATTTATTTTCCAAATCCTTCGAGCCTGGCTCCTTGGAGATTGCTCAGATCAGCCAATACTGCAACCTCGTCTCCTTTGTCCTCTTCTACCTCAGCGCCGCCATCAACCCCATTCTGTACAACATCATGTCCAAGAAGTACCGGGTGGCAGTGTTCAAACTTCTGGGATTTGAACCCTTCTCCCAGAGGAAGCTCTCCACTCTGAAGGATGAAAGTTCTAGGGCCTGGACAGAATCTAGTATTAATACATGACCAAGCACATTGCTCAGCAAAGTCATTGCTTATTATTCTAAACCGGAAGCCATAGCACAGCAGAACTTGGGAGGAAGTTGAAGGTTAATTTTGGAATTAGGGACACATAGGTCTGGAAACAATTGGGGGGAAAGAAAAGACAGAATTTGTAATGTGTGAGCAGTTTGATTTGATTGCACACTCATCAGTGCTCTCATACACGATTTCTGCATATTCACTGCCTATGATTTTTGCATTCTGCTGTTGGTGCTAGCAAGGGCTCTGCAATTCAGAGAAGGGAAGTGGTGTAGAGAGGGCAATTAGGTCACTTCTTACTAGACAAATTCTAACTCTGATTTCTGTTTCATAATGATAAAATTTTTTTGATTAAAAGAATGACATTAAAATAAAAAATTTAAAACATGACTTTCAAAAACTAGCAATTTTCATAGAGTACCAGATCAGTGCTGTCCAGGAGAAATATAGTACAAGGTACTTAAGTAATTAATATAAAAATTATTAATGAGAATTTTACATTCTTTTTTTATACAAAGTTTTTGAAATCTGGTTTGTCTCAGATTTTCAGCTCATCTTAATTTGGACATTGAGCGTTCATCAGTAATACTTGATTTATTGCGATTCCATAAATTTTGCAGAAGAAAAAGTAGATTCAGTAACCTAAGCTGTCCAAACACACTTAAAAGTTTTCTAATAAATAAAACAACTGTGAGTTCTTAACTTTAAAATTAATTGAAATTAAAAATTCACTTCTTCAAGTTGTACTAGTCGCATTTCAAGTGTTCAATAGCCAACTGTAGCTAGTGGTTACCATATTGGACAATGCAGCTCTAGAGTATACGTAAAATTATTGTTAATCTTAAAAAAAATTTAAAAATAAATACTCATTCCCTGAAATCTTTTTATAGTGACATTAGCATAGCAGAGTGTTAGAGTGATTAATTCTAAAAATTACACCTAAATGCCCTATAATTTCTGGTTGGAAGAAAATGGATATGAACTATAATATGTATGCATTTTTAATTAGGTTGGATTACATGTGTTAATATTCAGGAAATGAGGCTATAAAAATTATAGAAAATCACAAATTACTTATTTGGCTTATCAAAAATACTTAAGCCAGTCATAAGTCTTTGATTTGCAAATAAAGAAATAATTTATAACTTACCCTGGAAAGCTTACAGAAACTTAGTGAACATAGTAATTTTTCAAATGATGAAAAATTCAGAATCCCTTCAATGCTACTGTTTGTTGACATTCAAAACTTTAAAAAATCTTACAGCCATTTTTTCAAAATGCCTATGCCATGTCCCATCTCCAAATTAGTCATGCTATTTACATCCCACTGCTTATCTGATAGATATGTTTACTTGGATTTCCAGTCTGCCTCGTAATCATAATTATGAATGATTAGACACCTTCAACTAAATATTGTACATTTTGGTTATAAATCTAAAACTTTCATTTATATTCACATTACTCCTTTATAGTCAACTCTTTACATATTAAATATAATCAAAAATGATTTTTTTTGTACTTCCTTGTAATAATAAGTCATATAAGCAATTCCTTCATGAAATTATTGGTCCACCTATGGAACCGATTGAACTAGTTAGGGAAATTATTGCCATGATTGATTTTCCCCTGCCAAAAGTAAAGATTATTATGCAGAAATAATTGATTGACTATTCATTTTTAAAAAATGAAAACATAATCATAATTAGAATAATTTCTGCAGAGAAATACTTCTAAAATCCTTCCTGACACTAAAACTGTAGTATCAATTTAGTCTAAATGCAGAACTTCAGCAAACTGATTATTCAGTTAATTCTTGGGAGTGCATAAATATTTCTTTAAAAATACTGATTCATTTAAGCCCATTGAATACTAATTAGGTCATTCAGCCTTATTGTCCTAAATAGGCCCCAGTAAATCTCAAAGACATAATTTAATTTCCTGAAACCTTAGAGTTTTTGTCTACAAATACATCCTATTTGAGAGGAAACAAGCAAAAAAGGCTTGACTTCCGTCACATAGTCGATTGATTTGGAGAAAAACAAATCTAACTTTTAATTATTTAATGCGCCCACCCACCAATTTCTTGTGGGTTCATGTCCACGGTCTCAGCATAACTCACTCAAAGGGAATAGTTTCCATAGCACGGACCACCATTGTCCTTCACTGGATCTCAGAGAATAGGTTTAGAGAAAGGGATCTTTGACTGCACTCTTATACGATTGCCTTTTTATTGTTTGTAACTCCTTCGTTTCATCCTGCTCCATAAATTGTATAAAGCTCAGGGAAAAGAGGAACTTGTATGAGGAAAAATATTCCTAAAAGTCTATCATTTCACATTTAGTATGTGCCTGTTGTGTTCTAAGCTCTAGAGAGTCATAAGCCCAGGATTTTATCCTTAATGAGTTCATGACCACTTGCATGTTATGTCATAGTATATGCACTGTAGTATATGTATATGTCATAGTACTAATATCTTTAAATTATGAAGTAAACATCTCCAGTTGACACTGTGCTGTGCATCTCCCTGTATTGTTGTGTATTTGACTCAAAATAAATTCAAAATGGACTGTTCTTACACAAACCAGTCAAATTTGTAGATGTAGCTAATATGTCTGCCAGTGCATTCTTCATCAATGTAAGAAAAGTAAAGAAATTGGTTTCAGTTATAATCTGTGTTTCCATTTTTCTGGTTATCTGGAAGTGAGGTTTCTATCACCACACCTCACACTGTGTCACAAAATCAAGGGTTGGATTATTTTCATTATAGGAAGTGACTGTTGTATGAGAAAGAACTTTCGAATAATTGCTTTTAGGAAAACATCCATTGCCGTGAATTATTTAAAATTGTAAGTTTTGTGGCAATGAGAATGAGAAACACTTCTAATGTCTGGACAGACCTTGGAACCCATTTCTTTATAATCAACTTTTTATTGCAATGAAGGTTGTTGTGATGGGATTTGACTTGAATTTCCAGCTTTTTCACTCTAATGCTTTTATTAAGAACCTGAAATCATTACAATTTACAATTGCTAGTCCAACGTTGACAATTTTAGCTATAATTTATTTTGCTGTTTTTCATTTATTGATGTACTTGAATTCAAGATTTTTAAAAAAACTGTGAGACTTTTTGCAAGACTGGTGCCTGAAAATACTCCCATCTTTTAAAAAAGTGTGTACATCTTTAAAATGTGACATACATGTATACATATATCAAAATTTCTTATCACAGTGTCTAAGTGAATAGAATAAAGCATTCTGCTTTCAGAAGCACTGTAGTTAGTGTAAATAATGCCATTAAAAGATAAAGACACTGTCATTCATGATTCATTATCTAATGATCCTCCTATGATTTCTTTACAATTTAAATTACAACACTATCCAGGATATATACGATTGGAACTTAACTAGATGATTAGTGACCAATGTTAATTTGATGAATTGATAACACAAATATTTTTTATCCAGAGAGTAAACTCCATGTCAAAACCAACAGAAAGCAATGTGCTGGTGGCAAACGCTAACTGCTCTAAGTTCATGTCACTTATTTATTCACGTTAAGTGAATTCAGTCATGTTAATTCTTGACAATAATCTGTTTGAAGGAGGTGATGGGGAGGGTTTGGATGAGGATCATCCTTAAAAAAAAAAAAAAAAAAGCTGCCATGCCTATGCCCCTCCCAATTGCCTGGTTATTTGCTGGAATTCCAATTAATAATTTATGCTGTGACACATATCCTCAAAGGACTACCGACTACCCTCAGAACTGGCAAACCATTAAGACCCGCAAAAAGCATGCCTCATGTAAACAGAAAATTCTACCAAAATGTTTACAGATATTCTTTCCAGAAGAGCTATTCTGCCTCCCAGTCCCAGAGAAAGTGTTTGGGAAGAATAGTTTGAAAGACTTTCTGTGATTTAAACATCTCAAACCTAAACATTTCTCTGGCTCAAGTAACAAAAACATTTATATTTTTCACTTTTAGCTCTGTAGATTTAGGACACTAAGGAGCCCTTGCTCGTATAAATATATTCAAACAGCATAATCTCCTGGTTCACTGATACCTGCTGTATTCTAGGTCTGTGCAGAATCTACAACTTGGTCGATTTATGTTGTTTCAATATGTTCTAAATGTCATTAATGATACTTCGTTTTTGTGATTCTTTTTATTTAAGGTTTTTGTGAATGTTAAAGAGTTTACTAGAGCTCTCCATGTACCTGTCTTATGAAATTAGGCATTGGTTTTCCTTCCTTCGGGTGTCCTTAACCAAACAATTGCTTAATAAATATCTTTTGAAAGACTACAGCTAATTTCTTCGACTTACAGGGATAAATCTTGGTGTCTGGGTTATTTTACCTCTGCTCTCCTAGATTCAGTCCTATTTTGTCCTTTTACTTTCTGAAATATGTATTTTGCAACTCTGAGGAGGTGTTTGTTGTAGTGAGTTTTATTTCTCCAGGGGCTCCAACAGTTAATAATGAGGTAAGAGAATCCTGTAAGTATGAAGAAGACTTGGGGACCCTGTGAGGCACTGTGACCCCCGTGCTCCCCCAGCTCTCTGTCACTTACAGCCTGTTACCCCCAGATCCAAGGGTATTTTAGCCCCCATGGTGTTATGCTAACGTGTGACCCAGAGATTCCTGTTCATCTTGCACTCAGCAGCCACTCACTGAATGTTGGCTGGACAAATGAAAGTTTAAAGACCAGATTATGTGTCACCTGGTCATTAGCTTCCAGACATATTGATTCCAGGTGCCAATAAAATTTACGACTAAAAATTAGAAGACCAATAAAGGTGGCCAACTTTTATTTGCTAATGAAAAGACTTTAGAATACCCTACTACCCATTGTTACCATCATTTCCATTTTAAAAGCACATTAAACTAAAAAGTAAAAAGGACATAATCTCAGAATAAGGAACCATCACAGTGTGAAAATTCAATATGTTCAACATCCCACAAAAGTATATATGTATGCTGTTCTTATGAGTTAATTATGATTTGGAAGCAGTATCTTAAAATGTAGAAGTAGTACTTGGCAATAATTAGTAACACGCTCAAGTAATCCAAAGAAGCAAATCATGGGATTTGTTTTTATTGATGTGCTAAGGCTTTTCCCAGTATCTTCTAATCTCCTCTGTCTACCTCTCCTTCAATTCAGTGCCATTCAGTGCCTGTCACGTTCTTTCAGGCCCTCTCTGTGGCAGACCCTGGGCCTGACTCTAAGGTGGAAGAGGAGAGACCAGCAGGCCTGCCCAGGACTTGGTAGGTCTCACATTCTGGGGTCAATCTACAAATGCTGGCTGCTTCTTGCTTCCCCAATCATAACTCAACATCAGTTTCTGATTTCATAGCCAGCTTTTTCAAGGGGCCATCAAATTAATTAGAAAGCAATACACATCTCCTGAAGAACAGTTTGACACTATGTATCAAATGCGTACAAACTTTGCATACCATTTGATCCAGTAATTTCATACCAAGACGTAATTATGGAGGCCCACAAAGATTTGTATGTAATAGTGTTCATTACGTCTTATTTATAATTGTGAAAACCTGAAAAACCTAACTGTTGGAGAATAGGGAATCTGTAAAGTAAATTCCAGAAATGATAACAGTTAGTTTGCATATAAGCAGCACTGCAGTAAGGGCTTTCAATTCCTTTTCTCATATAATCGTGCCAACATACCTAGGAGGAGGGTCTGTTGTTCTCCCTGTGGGGTAGAGGGGTAACTGACACCAGAGTTTTGTCACATGGTCAGGAAACGGCAGAGCTAGAATTAGATCCCAGACCACGTTAGGTGTTAGTGCTCTCATTTCCACTATTCTAGGGCATTATGCACTATTGTGGGAGAATTTTAATAATGTGGGAAAATGTTTACCCAATATTAGTAAGTGAAAAAGCATATTGTCCCATCTTGAAAAAAAAAAATGCATGTTCACAGAGCAAGAAAACTGAAAAGATACAGCATACTAAAGTCCTAACGGTATTTCTCTGGTTCATGGAACTATTTTATTCCTATTTTCCTGTGGTTTCCAATATTTCTACAAAGAATGTGTATTACTCTTGTAATAATGGCAAATGGTAAACTGAGTTACTATAATTCAGAGACTGGCTTCCTTCTCAGCCCTGCTCTGGGTTTCACCCTCTGCTCTTTGCCTCCATCAGCTTGGGTTTGCCCGGCTTCTGTGCGGAGCTCCAGCCTCAGGGCGAAGTCTTCTCACCCAGCACTAACTCTGACCCCTGGACCTGTGCAGCTCCTCATTGGGACACCTGCTCTTCCACAGGGGTAAGTTTCAGAGAAGTGGTGGGAGAGGGAAGCCAGCCCACATTGGGCTTGCATTCCAGTCCTGCCCTTGGAGCTGTGTGGCCCCGGGCAAGTTCTTTCCCCTCCCTCCCATGGAAACTACCAGAAGCTGGTAAATGCTCACGAAATGGCCACTATTATCATTGGTCACTTGGCAAAGCATGAGACAACCCCTATTTAGGCCTCCCTCCCTAGGTGCTCTGCGGCCTAGAACCCTTCTCCTGACTTCTCTATCTGCCCTGGCCCCAGCCAGGTAGAGGTCTCCCAGCAACTTCATGGATCATTTACAGAAATTAGAGAGGCTGGTAAAACAGCTGCAACTTTAGCAACACTGGATAATGGCTGTGGCCAGGGTGTTGACAAGGTTCTGTCAGGTTTTTCAATATGCAGCAGACATATTTTGGAGTGACCCCTTGGACCCTCTCCTGGGGGACATTTGCACCTCTGTTTGGAGAATGAAAAAATAATTTCAGCTCAGTCAACAGGAGGCAATATAGATGGGGCAAGAGCTTCTGGTTTCCTGAAAGGAGGGCTCTAGTCATGGCCACATGTTCAGTACCTAGGCCTGCTTAGCTACATCAGAATCTTTACTGAACAAGGTTTTTCTTTCAAAATTTATCCTCCAGGAACAAAGCACACAAGGTGGTGTAGCAAGGCTTGGAGCCCAAACGTTCCAGGATTTACTCGTGGCTTCATCACCAACCAGCCGTGTGACACTGGGCAATCACTTAGCATTAACCTCTCTGGGTCCCATCACCATGATCCTCATTCAACCCATGACCCTCACAGCAGCCACTTTTCAGAAAATGTCCTCCTTCTCTGCTTCACAGTCCGGATGGTGAGCGACGTAGAGAAACATCTCATAGTGCCAAGCGCTCGGTGCCTCCAAACCTTCAAGGTGAGCAAACTCTCCTAATCCATCAGCACTCCGCGGTGGCGTGTCAGAAGTCGGCTCGTTTATTCTCTACAGAACCTATTTCAGACCCTCTCTGTTCTCCTCAAACTATGCCAGCTCCTCAGCAGACACCCTAGCATGTGGTTTCAGAAAGGAAATAAGAAGCCATTCGGCAGGAACTGCCTTAGCTCGTTGTCACCACGTGGAAAAGATCACATGGAGGGACCCGTGCTCTTTGCCCCTCCTCTGTGTCACAGTGGGAGCAGCGCCCTCCTAAACAAAGCCCTTTTCTCCTCTGTACCCCCTCTCTCCTGAAGCTTCATCCCTCCCCTCTCTGCTGGCATCTACCATCAGCACTTAAGCAAGCTCTGGACCTTCTGTCATAAAAAGTCTTCACTTAACTCCTGCTATGGTCCATATTGTGTTCCCCTCAAATCTGTATGTAGAATCTCTAACCCCCAACATGATGGTGTTTGGAGATGGGGCCCAGATGATGGCATTAGTGCCCATATAAGAAGAGACACCAGAGAGCTTGTTCTCTCTCTCTCTCTCCCCACCACGTGAGGACACAGAAAGAAGAAAGCCTCCTACAAGCCAGGAAGAGAGGTCTTACCAGAAACCAACTATGCTGGCACCTTGATCTTGGACTTCCAGCTTCCAGAACTGTGAGAAATAAATTTCTGTGGTTTAAGCGCCCCCAGTCTATGGTATTTGGTTACCCAGGGCAAGCAGACTACCACCACCATGCAATGCCCTCCAGCTGCCACCCTAGCTCTCTCCTCCCCTTTACAGCCAAACCTGTTGAAATGTGCATTCTCCACTTTCTCTCATTCCACACATTTATTGACCCACTCACATCAGAGGGTGATACTAGTCCTGAAAAAAAGAAAATTTCAGTAGGGTCACACAGGCCAACACTGTGCCAGGACCGACTTGGTCTGTCCAATGGGGAAAACAAATGTGGAACAAATAGCTCCCTAATAACTGCTTAACCCTAATTGAGTTGTGTGCTCTGGTGGGGAAGTGCCGGGATGGGAGTTGCTGTGCAAGCCCCCTACATTCACCCAGCCTGGTCTGGGGCACGAGACTAATGAGGGCATCCTGGGGTAATGACGTTTCTACCATAATATGGAGGATAAATGGGAGCTGATCAGGTTGCTAGAGGGGAGAGTATAACTCCAAGCATAAAAATAGTATGGAAATGGTCCGAGTTGGGAAGGAGTATGTCAGATCTGAGGAGGTGAGAGGTCACAGGACTGGAGCGTCATGGGCGAGGGAAAGAGTGGCCTAGGGTGGACACTGCCCAAGAGATACGGCTTCAAAGGCCATGCCAGGGAATTGATAGTTATTCTAAGAGCAATGTAGAACAAGTGAAGGGTTTGGAGTGAGAGAGTGGTGGGTAGCATTTGCATTTAAAGAAGACCACTTGTCTCCTGGTGGAGTGGGGTTGGAGAGGAAGGAGTGAATATCAGGAAACTTTTCCCAAAGGGAGAAAAGTCTTTGAGACAATGTGCAGTATTTTTTCCACACATGTTGAGATCAAAGTGTGGATCAGTGCAACCAATGCAGTGGCCTGTGCTTGCCTACGCAAGGCCTCAGTGTAACAAGTGAAAGGTCCTAGCATTGCTGAAGACAAACTATCAGAAAGAAGCTTCCTCTTGACCTCAGGGCCGTGGGTCTGTCTTGCGTTGGCATGGATGAGTCGCTGGTTTCCTGAGCCATCCATATTCTGTCCCCACTGAGGCAGCTACCCTGGGAAACATCACAGCAGATGGTGGTGCGCAGATTGGAATGGGGAAATGGAAGCATTTTCACTTTGTTTTCAAGGCCTCTGTCAACCAGCAAGTGAACGTCAAGCCCCTAGAGCCTTAGCTGTCTCGAAATCCTCCATCAATTAGGAGCCCCAAAGAAGATGTAGGAATATCTTGTTTATTCATGGAGAGTATTTTCTTTTCCTTCCTTCCTTTCTTCCTTTCTTGTTTCTTCCTTTCTTGTTTTTCTTTCCTTCCTTCCTTTCTCTCTCTCTCTCCTTCTTTCTTTCTTTCTCTCTTTCTTTCTTTCTTTCTTTCTTTCTCTCTTTCTTTCTTTCTTTCTTTCTTCCTTTTCTTTCTTTATTTCTTCCTTTCTTTGTAGCATAGCCTGAGTCTTTGTAGAAAAGATTCAGTCTATGGGCTGGTGCTAAATCACACACTATTCATCCTTTACCCCTTCATCTCAATGAGCAAGGACTACCCATTTCCTGAAGAATGAAGTCTAGATTTTTATGCTGGGTTTCAAGGCTCTGCCAGTCAGATCTGCTCAGCTGTCTTTTGCATCTTCATTGCTGCCCTGCGTGCCCCTAAACTCCAGCAATCTGAACTATTATTTTGGTCCCTGCTTGGGCTCTGCATTTCCTTGTTTCTGTCCTTTCATTCAACAAATAGTTATGGAGCACCTACTATGTACCTAGATAATAGTGATAAAGTAGTGAAGAAAACAAGGTTCCTGCTTCACAGAGTTCACATTCTGGTGAGAGAGATAGGTCATAAATATCATTTGATCATCTTTATTTTTCTGTATGTCTGAGAAAAAGATTTAATTCACCGTAAGTTGTACCATTTGAGAAACCATGACAGTGAACATTTGTGACCATTTTTCTAGACATTTCTCTCTCTATATTATACACGCACCTCCCCTGCCACACACACACACACACACACACACACACACTTTTTCATCAATAGGATAAACTATACTTTGTTTACAACTCAAGAAATTATTAAGGAAATCTTTCCATGCCACTGAGTACTAATAGGGATCGTCATATCTGTATAGTATTCTATTAATTGTATTGACTATAATTTACTTAACCTTCTCTAATGGCATTTATGTTATTTTCCTTCCTTCTCTATTTTTCCGGCCTGAAATGCTCTTTCATTCATTAACAGATATTCACATGACTCAAACTCTCAGTTACTTCAGCCATCTGCCCAAATATCAGAAAAGCTTCCCTGGGTAGCCTACGTAAGAGACTACCTCTCCCTGTCCCTCTGTTTTATTTTCCTTCAAAGCACAGACCTGAAGGAACTGAGGGACCAAGCCATATGACTATTTGCTAATGAATGAAAAGGCATTTCAGACTGGAAAAATATAAACGAACACGACTCCCTGTCCCCAGTAGGATAATGTCTGAGTCCTCAATAAAGTGTAGTCTCCCATGACCTGAAGACCTCTGAATCAATTCTTGTGCTCATTTTCTCCACTCCAGCCTCCTGTTCGGCATCTTCAAAATGGAATGCTGGTAATTACTCTATGAAGCATCTCCCTCTTTCCTCATTGCCTTGCTAGGCTCTGCCTTCCAGGAACTTTAATACCAAGTAGAATGGCATAAGCACCATTCATCCATTCAGTGTTTGCTGAATGTTTACTTATTCTTTAAGACACATGTCAGGTATTACTTCCCGGTCTCCATCACAGACACCACCTCCCCAGCACCAGTAAAGGGCACTTCTCAAGGCCACTAGAGTACAAGGGTCCTTGACCATTCCTCTCTCGTTCTATTTATCTCACAGAGGTAAATATCTGTTCACATGTCTGGCTCCACCACTAGAATGTAAACCCACACGATCAGGAGTTTTCCTCCCTAATTTTTCTCTGTACTTAAAACAGTGCTTGACATAAGCAAACCTCTCCATATGTATTTGTGGAACGATTGAGGGAACAATACTAAAGAAACCATAATTTTTAAATTGTGCAGTAGTGCTAGAAATCTCTCTGTTGAGGTCTGTGTAGCACAATCTTACACAAGGCTGACTGACTTGTGATGGCTTGTCATGACTATTATATACTCCAAATCTCATAGAGAAACGAGTCTCTTGTTTCATCTCTTAATTAAAAAAACTGAGCATTGCTACCTACGTCATCCTTTTCACAGGGCCTTCACACTCCCTCTCTCATCTGTCCCACAATGACCCTGCCAACTAGGATTCCTCCTCAGAATGAGCATGAAGCCCAGCACAGCTCTACAAGGTGATGTGACTTGCTGAGGGTGATGTATGTTGGTTACAGAGGAATCAGAATTAGAATCTGGGATTAGTGCATGATTGTTTTGAAAGATGCCCGTCATCTAGGGATCAGTTTTATTGACTTTGAAGGCTCAGCAGGGTACTCAGGAAGAAAAGATCTAGGCTCTACCTCTCAGGGGCAAAATCCAAGAAGAAAAGAGCCAGAGGCAAGGAGAGAGTTGATGTCACTCTGCCATACCATCATCTTCTCTTGATCCCCTGTAACCCCTCTTCTGTCCACCAGGAAGGAATAGGAAGAGACTTCGATTATGCAGTGATGTGTTTCAATTCAAATGCCCTCAAATTCATCAATGTTCATGGATACTTCAGTCCAAAACCCTGGGTTAAGTGCTGTGGGGAACCAAAAGATGAGTGGGGCATCCACTGCCATAGTGGATAATTGTAGGAACAAAAAGAATTCCTATGTAAGCAGTATTCATACATTCATATATAAACTTACTTACTGAAAACATATTTACTAAATGCCCACTGTGTTCCAGGCAAGGTACTAGGTGTTAGGAACACCGTGGTGAAAAGACAAGGTTTATGCTCTTGTGGTACTTCCATTTTACTGAAGAAGAATCAGGATAGATAAACATTTATCTGCCTTAAGGAATTTGCCCAAATAACAGCCAGTGATTCAAGCTTCAGCAGGGTGACTCTAGATCCTTGTTCTTAGTCAGCATCCTATTCTACCTAAAACCCCAAATTCCTGAAACAAAATAGGAAACCTCGTGTATGGTCAGGTCATTCACAGTGGTTGTTCCCCTGTTTTCTGTATACCCCCTGCTCAACCAGGCCCTGCTTCACTCACAGGACTAGCCAATTCTCTTAATTATAGGGCTTAATCAGTAACTGCCTGCGTGCTTGCCCCCTGCCCCAGCGCCTGGTTTCCCTGGTAACTGATGAGCCCACCTGACGTCAATTCCGCCTATAAATGGTAGCCTCCTTCTCCCCCGGGCAGGGGGGATTGTTGCTGCCATGACCTGCCTGCTGCCGGCCATCCATGGTGGGGGTGTCGCTCCAGGACCTTTTGCTTCAGACGTGTAATAGCCCCTGTCCAGTATAAACCGTTGATGTCTCTGTCGCTGTATGTGGGCTCTTTATTTAGTGTCGAAGCTGAGCAACTACAAGGTTTGCAGGCGTGCGGTGGGCAGCCCAACAACTGAGCCAGCCAGGGGGGCGAGGAACCTCCCGTGAGCACAGAAATGTCAGGAAATGAGGTCGGGGAATGGACGGTTGCAGAGGTGATCCTGGGGTGCCCGCCCACCAGCCTGTGAGGCCCTGTGGCAGCTGTCTACCACGACAGATGTCTTTCTCTTCCATTACAGTGACGGTATCCTGTTAACCTCAGCGTCTCTTTCCACCTTAAAAGTAGCAGCCCCGCGCTCGTGGCTCATCTAACTGCACGGGGATGGCGGGTGAATGCAGACAGAACACAAGGACCTGGATTATCTACAAAATGCCAGCATACCCCCGAGCCACCCCCGCCCAACGACTACAGGCACAGGCTTTAGGGATGTTAACTGAGGGACAGGATTGGGAACTGGGGTGGCCAGTTACCCAGAGGGTCTGGCTGGGCCCGTGGCAACGGCGTAATCATAAGGGTGCCCTTGGGCTTCTGGTCCCACCTGAGGAAGGAGGCAGAGCCCTGATACAGTGTGATGGAACAGCAGCGACATGTGTCTACAATGCCGCACAACAGGCGGAGGGCGATACCAAAAGGCCTACCCGAGTCAGGGAGCAATGCGAAACACCACTCTTCGGGGTCTAGAACAGCTGTGTGTGTGACCTACGGGACCCACGGACGTCGATAGTGACCAAGGAACCCACGTTACTGGCCGTGAAGTTCAGGAAAGGGCCGATGCAGATGAAACGTGCTGGCATTTCCACGTGCCGTACAGGCCCACTGCTGCCGGGCTAATGCAGAGGATGAGTGAGCTGCGTCAGCAACAGGTGAGACGGGAAACCCGCTCTCGACGTGCGGACACACCCCAGGAGCCATGGGCCCAGTGCCCACGCCACGTGAACCCAGAGGCCGCGAGGCCGCGACATCCGAGTTCAGCTGTTGACCACCAAGGGGTGTTGCCAGCTATCGGCCAGGACGATAAGTCGCTTTCGCCCTGGCCACGGCATCTACCCCCAGGGAACACATTATACAACTGGCCCTGAGACTGGCAGGTAAGTCCCCGGGGGTTTGGGTTTGCTGCCTCGTGGGGAATAGGATTAGAAAGGGATTTACAGATCTCACCTGTCTCCTGCCCGGCCCCACCTTAGACCACTGAGGTAATTAATCCAGGCCCTGACTGAAGGAAGGCACCAGCGTATTCACCCCGTGGGCCCCTCCAGGACTCGGCACTGGCTGTAGGGACTGAGGGTGGAGAGGCGGGATGGTACTGCCCCCCAGGACAGGAGCCACAGGCAGGCGTGGCACCATCTCAGGATGCTGTTACTGCTTGTATTTTGTTTAATGGTCGTGATCTTCCCCGCACTGTGCCTGTTATGAACATCTCACATTTTGTCCCTAATCTCAGTGGAGGGAATCTGTTCACGAACTGGGTGACAATGGTGGCCTCGCTGGAGTCTGATTGCTGGGTCTATAGCAGGATGCCATTGTCATTCTCCTCTGGACTTTCATGAAAAACTGACCTTATAAGCAGCTGGCTCCAAAGTTTGCCCACTTTTTGGACTCCTGATACTCCTTAGCTGCTATTGCCTGTATCGCGTTTGTGATATTTGTTTGCAGTGCCCTCTCTGTACCTGACCCCAGGCATATCACGGAGGAGAGGTGGACCAAGATTGTAAGGGTGGTGCAGGGTCTGTAGGGGTGGAGGGTATGGTCAGGCCACTCAAGATGGCTGTTCTCTTGCTCTCCGCCCATCCCCTGCTCGACCAGGCCTTGCTTCACTCACATGACTATCCAATCCTCTTAATTACTGGGCTTCATCAGTAACTGCCTGTGTGCTTGCCCCCTGCCCAAGCCCCTGGTTTCCCTGGCAACTGATGAGCGCACCTGACATCAATTCCCCCTATAAATGGTAGCCTCTTTCTCCACCACGTAGCAAAGACTGCTGCTGTGGCCTGCCTGCTGCCGGCCATCCACAGTGGGAGTGTTTCTCCAGGAACTTTTGCTTCAGACATGTAAGTTCCCTTGTCCAATAAACCACTGATGTCCCTGTTGCTGTATCTGGGCTCTTTCTTCAGTCTCGAGACTGGGCAGCTACAGGGTTTGCAGACCTCTGTAGGGTGCGGCCCAACACCTGGTATGCAGGACCCAGGAACATCTTTGCAGAATTGGAAGCAAAACAAGACTGACTTTGTCATATTCAAAATAGCTAAATTGGAACTTACCTCCAGAATTCCCATCATTTGTTATAGCCTGTCCCCAAATCTCCAGGAGGCAAAGTAATAAACATAAAGCTAATAAAACATGAGACATGGAATGGTGTGGGACTGTTCCCCAAGACCTACTCTGCTTATGATTATCAAATGATGTATGCTTGCTGTTTCCCAATAATATCTCACTACTCTTAACAGCCTTTTTAGAAGTCTGCCGTTATCTTAGCAGGGGCAGGGGACAAATCAAAGCAGAAAAAAGGAGGATGTGGGAATGTGACGAAGAACTGGATGCTACTTCTGACACTGAAGCCATTATCCTGGTCTCAGGTGGCTCATGTGGGCTCCAGACCTTCAACTCTCCTGGTGTAGTTCATGCACGAGGGAGAACACAGCATCACTCTCAGGTGAGGCTCCCACTGAGAATGACCAACCTTGGTTGATGAGAAAGGCATCTTCTATGAAGGAGTGCCAGTGGCTCCTGTCAACATTAGGGGCATAGCTCTGGAATATTAGAGAAGAAATCTAGCGATGGAACAGTAATGAAGTAGGGAAGGGAGTGAAGTGTTTGAGCAAAAGATTCTGTTCCCTTTGAACATGAAGACAAGCTGCCCATGTAGACCCTGGAAACAAGGGAGTACTGGGAGGGAGGTACTGAACAAATGACACTTAAAAAGGCACTGTTGACTCAAGGAGAGTCTTGTTTCTAAGTTCAGTAGTAACAACTCAGCCCTTTAAAATTCAAGAGGAAAACAGATACGGGCACAGGCCCCATGATCTTGGTGTGGCTTAGATTTCAATTCAGGCAGGATTTGTGACTTCACTGGGTGGTGCTAATGAAACACAGGGCATGTTGACTCATTTCTGCTTGACATTTAATTTGCTGCATGATTTCTAGCATGTTCTATCTGATACAGGTGTTTTCAGGATGGATAGATCATTCAAAAAGATGCCTTATTTTTTAAAGAGGTGGTAATACTAAAAAGAAAGCAAAAAAGGGTAAGATCTAAGTGCTGTACAAGTTTAAACTTTCAACCCTATCTAATTCATGATTCTTTCAATCGTAATAGGTCATTTATGGACTGTCTACTGTGGTTTTGGCCTCAAGTTTAATATGCCTGGCAGAAGTCCAGAGGGGAAAGATGAAGACTCAGGTAATTCTGATTAATATGTGTAAAAGGAAGACATAGTCATCTTAAAGCCTAAAAAATGGAAAGCTTTTTGACTTGCCAAAGCATAAAAATAATAGGATGTGATTGACTGAATTGAAGATTTACTTGGCAATAATGTGGTAAAAGTTTTAATAACCATTGCTGTGTTTTAAAAGTGGTGGGCAATGACACATTATATCGTATAAACTTGCTAGGAAGTGGAGGAGAAAACGGAGGTAAGAACGCATCTATCTAAGAAGTAGCTCAAATGTTTGTCCGGCATATGCTCTGAAAGAGAACCTGTGCTAGAGATGGGAGATAAACAAAGAAGAGTATCAAGAAGGAAGCCGGCAAGAGCTGGGCTCCAGAGCCAGGCAGGCAGGCTTGCAGGTAATTCCTAGCTTTGTTGCTCCGTGATGTTGAGGCTATTTTGACTACAGTTGCTGCATAACAAATTACCCTAGAACTTGTAAAGTGAAAACCATTTCATTTTTGCTCCTGATCTTATGGGGCAGAACTTCAGGAAGGGCTGCGCTGGGTAGTTCTTGCTTGGGGTCTCATGAGGCTGCAGTTAGACGTTGGCTAGATCTGCCATCATCTGAAAGCTCGAGGTTGAGCCACATATGGGAGCAAGATGGGGGCTGTCGGTTGGGAGTTCAGCCATGTTCAGGTGATGCTCCAGCATAGCAGCCTTTGGGATGGCAAACTTCTTACCTGTTGGTTGTTCTTTGCCAGAGCAAGTGCTCTAATGGAAGCTGGTGGTAGATGCATGGCATTTATAATGAAGCCTTGGAAGTCAGTCATTTCAGTCATACTCTGTTGGTGGAAGCAGTCACAACCCCAGGGGTAGGGGGAATTAGACTCTGCCCTTTGACTGGAGTGGCAAGGCCACATTTTAGAGGATGGGCGATATGGTTGTAGCCATCTTTCTAAAAATCTGCCACAGTGGCCTTGAGAAAAATAACCTCTAAACTTAGTTTACCTGTCTGTAAAGTGAAAATAACAATATTTTATGAAAGATTATGATAACTAAGATCATCTATACCATTTTTCTAGATTCCACATATATGCGTTAATATACGATATTTGTTTTTCTCTTTCTGACTTACTTCACTCTGTATAAAACAGGTAACTAATGAGAACCTACTGTATAGCTCAGGGAACTCTACTCAGTGCTCTGTGGTGACCTAAATGGGAAGGAAATCCAAAAAAAGGGGATATATGTATACATATAGCTGATTCACTTTGCTGTACCATAGAAACTAACACAACACTGTAAAGCAACTATACTCCAATAAAAATTAATTTTAAAAAAGATTATAACTAAAAGAATAATGCTTATAAGAGACTTAGCCTGGTGCTGGAAACCCAGTGAATCTTTCATCAATGTTTGCTGTTAACAGTCCTGGAACTCAGGGTGCTTACTCTAGCTCCCACTTTTACAAGACTAGGGTACAAAATCATGCCATATATCTTTGTAATCTTCAAATTATAAGTACTTCTAACTCTCTTCTTACATATCCTTGAGGAGATTCTTTTCTCCTCCCTAGGGTCTGACCTCCTGTGACAATATCAAAATACTCATTAAGTCCTGGTCATTCACTTTCTTGACACTGCTCCTTGGGTCTCATCTTTGCCAGAGAAGTTTACTTACTGTGGTAGGCATTCCCACAAAGGCTGCTCAGCCTCTTCTGCTCTAAACCCTGTCTTCTCTGCCCAAGATCCAAACTATTCCTCCAGGCCTTTCACTCCCTGAAGAGAATTCATTGCCTCACTAAGAGTAGAGGTCCCTCCAAATAGGAGTTTTCTCATCACCATCTCCTCCACTTCCACATGTAGCCCCACCTGCACCCATCCTTTTCTTCTCACCTTAGGTCTCAAAATATAGACACACATCTCTGGTTTCTAAGGCTGAGTACCTCAGTCTTGCAGTCTGTTCCCATCCTTTCTCTCTTCTATGGAACATCGCTACACTGACGGCGCCTTCTCTTATAGCTTCAACTGCCTCCTTGAGATTGTCACCTTCCCTTGAGTCTGTCAAATGCCAAAGCCTTTCCAAGTTTCTAAAGCAAAATCAACCAGCTATACCCTTTCTTCAGTCTTGCTTCCTGTCAAGCTGCTGTACTCTCCTCTCCTTCACCACCGGCCTCACTGCCTCCAAGTCCTCGTCACCATTCATTCTTTACTCCCTGTAATCTGTCTCCTGCTCTGTCTTTCTAGAAGCTGTTCTTGCAAAGGACTCTTGGGGCTTCCTGATTTAAGCTGCTGTTTTGAGGTGGCTTGTTGGACAATAGTAGTTAACTAACACAGTGATCAATCCAGAATCTTGACCCACGTGATGCTTGCAAAGCCCAGTCCTTCCACATCAGGTCATGGAGAGTAAGGCTAATGCATTCTTGTGGGGACTTTGACTTTCAAGTGAAGGAGTCATAGGAAATATTTAGAATTTTTTTTTTTGCCTTTTTAAATCTGAAAGTCTTACATTAAGGAGTATTGTATATAGAGGGAATGGGGGACAGAGTTTTAAAGGAATCACTTAGGAAGCTTTTTCAAAACATGTGCCTGTCTTCTACTTTCTCACAGCTCTTTTGTAATTTGCTCCCTGGCATAAAGGTAGTTGGGGATGTTTGGCGTCTGTTTCTACATCCTTGTTGAGATCCAGACCAACACATTCTTTCACAGGGAGAAACTGAGGCCTAGAGTAGCCAAATGACTTCCTTAAAGTGTCAAACATGCTAAAATGCCAGGAATTTTGTACTCAGTTTTTAGGTACATATGGGTTTATTTTTATGTGTTTTTTTAAAAAAATGATTGGATACATGTTTATAGCAAGTCAAGCCATACAGAGGTCTATTTAAAAAAAAAAAATTCTCAACCTCCTTTTCTACTTTATTACTGAGGTAATTAATTGTAACAGTTTGTTAAATCTTCCATACTTCTTTATGCTAACATTTATTTTATCTTATCAGTGATATATTTCCAGGTAAGTAAAAATGGTCTAATTTTTCCCATTTTTAAATTGATAGTTGATATATCGTAAAAGGTACCACTTTAAAGTATACAATTCAGTGGTTAACATAACATATTGAACAAGGTTATGCAACCATCATCATTACCTAATTTAGAACATTTTCATCACCCCAAAAGGAGACTGACCCATTAGTAGTCACTTCTTAGTCTTCTCTTCAGTCCTGGTAACTACTAATCTTCTTTGTCTTTATAGATTGCCCATTCTAGACATTTCATATAAATGGAATCATACAATATGTAGCCTCCTGTGCCTGGATTCTTTCACTCAGCATAATGTTTTCAAGCCTCATCTTTGTAGCATGTATCAGTACATTTTATGGCCAAATACTTTCATCATAAGGATAAGCCACATTTGTTTACCCATTCATCAGTTGGACATCTGGCTATTATGAATAATAGTTCTATGAGCATTTGTGTATACAAGTCTTGTGTGTACACAAGTCTTAACTATTATTTCTCTTGGGTATGTGTACCTAGGAGTAGAATTGCTGGGTCATATGGTAATTTCATGTTTAACTTTCTGAAGAATTGTCAAACTGTGTTTCAAAGCACCTACACCATTTTACATTCCCAGCAGTGTATGAGGGTTCCAATTTCTCCATATCCGTGACCATATTTGTTGTCATCTTGATTATAACTGTTCCAGTGTGTGTAGTGTGATATTTCATTATGGTTTTGATTTACGCTTCCCAAATGAGTAATGATGTCTAGTGTCTTTTCATGTGCTTACTGGCCACTTGCACATTTTCTTTGGAGAAATGTCTATTCAATTTTTTTTATTCTGATTTTTAAAAAATTTTTAAATTTTATTTTGGCAACGTTGGGTCTTTGTTGCTGCGCGCAGGCTTTCTCTAGTTGCGGCGAGCGGGGGTTACTCTTCGTTGCAGTGCGCGGGCTTCTCATTGCAGTGGCTTCTTGTTGCAGAGCACGGGCTCTAGGCGCAGGGGCTTCAGTAGTTGTGGCTCATGGGCCCTAGAGCGCAGGCTCAGTAGTTGTGGCATATGGGCTTAGTTGCTCTGTGGCATGTGGGATCTTCCTGGACCAGGGCTCGAACCCATGTCCCCTGCATTGGCAGGTGGATGCTTAACCACTGTGCCACCAGGGAAGCCCTAGTCTGATTTTATTTTTGAATTGCAATAGTTCTTTGTATATTCTGGAAACAAGTCCCTGATTGAATATATAATTTGCAAATGTTTTCTCCCATTCTTTTTACATTCTTGATAGTGTCCTTGATGCACACAAGGCTCAAAATTTTAATAAACTCTCATTTATCATATGTGTATGTTTGTCATATCTAAGAAATTGTTGCTTAATCCAAGGTCATGAAACTTGTACGTTCTAGACATTTTGTAGCATTAGTTCTTACACTTGGTCATTCCATTTTGAGTTTATTTTTCTACGTGGTATAAAGTAAGGGTTTAGATTTATTCTTTTGCATATGGATTTTCATTTATCCCAGCATCATTTGTCAAGACTGTCCTTTCTCCATTAAATGGTCTTAACACCCTTCCTGAAAATCAATTGACCGTAGTTCTATGGGTTTATTTCTGGACTCTTCAATTCTATCACATGTATCTGTGTTTATCCTTATGTTATTACCAGATTATCTTGATTATTATAGCTTTGTAATAAGTTCTGAAATTGGGAAGTGTGAGACCACCAACTTTTGTTCTTTTTCAAGATTGTTTTGGCTAATCTGAACTTCCTGAACTTCCACAGGGATTTTAAACTCAGATTGTCAATTTCATTAATGCATCTGGAGTTTCGATGAAGATTGTGTTGAATCTGTAGGTCAATTTGTGAGGTTTTGGCACCTCAATTTTGAGACTTTCAATCCATGAACATGAGATATCCTTCCGTTTGTTTAGGTCTTTACTTTCTTTTAATGATGTTTTCTGGTTTCCGGTGTACAAGTCTTGTACTCTTTCATTAAACTTATTCCTAAGAATTCTTGGTACTGTCATAAGTAGAATTATCAATTTTATTTCTTTGGATGGTTCATTACTAGTATATAGACATACAATTGACTGTAACTGTATCCTGCAGTCTTGCTGAACTAGTTTATTAGCATTTAATTTTTTGCTTGGATTGTTTAGCATTTCAATATATAAGATAAATGACAACTGCAAATAGGGTTTTATTTCTTTGCAATTTGGATTCTTTTATTTTTTCTTTAATAATTCTAGTTAAAACCTTCAGTACAGTGTTAAAGATGTAACAAGAGTGAACATTCCTGATTTGTTCCTGATCTTTAGGGGATCCTGATCTTTAGCTTTCAGTTTTTCACCATTAAGTATGAAGTTTACTGTAGGTTTTTCATAGATCCTCTCTATCAGGTTGAAGAAGTCCCTGTCTATGCCTGTTTTGAGTCTTTCTATGATGAAAGACTGGATTTTTGTCTAGTACTTTATGTGTCTATTGAGATCATATTTGTCATTTATTTTATTAATATGGTGTATTAGATTAATTTATCATATGTTGAACCCCCTTTGTATTCCTCTGAAATCATTTGTCAATGTTTATATTCATTTTTATGTTACTGGATTCTATTTGCCAGTACTTTATACATTTTTTGCAACTATAGTCATAAGGAATATTGATCTTATGATAACTCATTTTTAATACACCTAAGAACAATGCATTCATATTATGGACTATGTATTGAGAAATACTTAAATTGCTTTTTCTCTCTAATAAGCAATGCTAAAATAAACATCCTTTCACCTACTTACATACAAATTCATTTTATTTCTGTACACTTCTAAATATAAGTCTGCTTAGTCGAAGTGTATGTTCATTTTAAATTTTAATAAATATTTCCAAAAATGCAGCAACCTACATATTCCCAGAGATGTGATTATAATATACTTTCTCCAGTATAAGATACTGATATTTTAAATTTTTGCCAAAGGGTCAAATATTTCTCATTACTTCAATTTTCCTAATATGTGCCAAAGTTGAACATTGTTCCCTAAGATAGTTGCAATTTACATTTCTTCTCTAAACTGCTCATTGATTTCCTTTGTCCATTTTTAATTGGGTTTTTGTTCTTATTAATGTATAGGAGCTTTTGCATATTTAGGATTTTTAACCTTTTGTCAGTGGTGTTTGCAGTTTTCTATATTTTTAATTAGTTCATATGTCAACTTTTTACTTGCTAGCTTTTTAGGTTTCGTTTTACCCATACCACCTCACCCTTCCCAAAGTTATACAAATATTGTCTATACTCTTTAAAAAAAAAATACTGTATTCACTTTCTATTGCTGCTATAACAAACGACCACAGTCCCTCTCTCATCCATATAGATGCTTAGAAGGTGCTTGTGAAAATCTGCTTTGACAGAGGGAAAGAAAATCCCAGGGCTTGATTGTGAAGGACTTGACATTGCTGCAAGATGGAAGACCTTAGGAAGGGCAGGCACATGGGTGAACAGGTCCATTTCTTGAAGATCAGGGCTTCTCTGGGAAAACCTAGCAAGAACTTGTGTGATGCTTCAGCAAACTCCCTTGGCCTTCCAACACTAGGGACTTCAGAATCTTCAGAACTCATCCCTGCATTTCCTTTCCCTTTACATGCTAAGTTTCACATTTTTACTCTTTTCTTTACTATTTCTTTACTGAAGTATAGTTGACTTACAATATTGTTTCACATGTACAGCAGAGTGATTCAGTTATTTATATTTCAGGTTATTTTCAATTATAGGTTATTGTAAGACATATAGTTCCCTGTGATGTATAGTAAATCCTTGTTGCTTATATATTCCATGTATAATAGTTTGTATCTGTTAATCTCATGCTCCTAGTTTATCCCTCCCCACCCTCCCTTTCCCCTTTGATAACCATAAGTTTGTTTTCTATGTCTGAGTGATTCTGTTTTGTATACAGGTTTATTAGTATCTTTTAGATTCTACATATAAGTGATACTATGAAGTTTGTTTGACTCACTAAGTATAATATTTTCTAGGTCAATCCATGTTGCTGCAAATGGCAGTATTTCATTCTTTTTTATGGCTGAGTAATACTCCATTGTTTATATACTGCATCTTAAGCCAGTAATCTGTTGATGGGCACTTGCATTGTTTCCACGTATTGGCTATTATAAATAGTGCTACTATGAGCATTGGGGTGCATGTGTCTTTTTGAATTAGAGTTTTCATCTTTTCTGGATATATGCCCAGGACTGGGATTGCTGGATCATATGATAGCACTGTTTTTAATTTTTTAAGGGACCTCCATACTGTTTTCCATAGTGGCTGCACAAATCTACACTACAATGAACAGTATAGAAGGGTTCCTTTTTTTCTACACCCTCTCCAACATTTATTATTTGTAGACTTCTTGATAATGGCCATACTGACCGGTGTGAGTTGATACCTCATTGTGATTTTGATTTGCATTTCTCTAGTAATTACCGATGTTGAACACATTTTCATGTGCCTGTTGGCCATCTGTATGTCTTCTCTGAAGAAATGTCTGCTTAGGTCTTCTCATTTTTTTATCGGGTTTTTCCAATACTGAGTTGTATGAGCTGTTTGTATACTTTGGATATTAACCACGTGTCCGTCGCATTGTTGGCAAATATTTTCTCCCATTCCATAGGTTTTCTTTTCATTTTGTTTATGGTTTCCTTTGCTGTGCAACAGCTTTTAAGTTTGATTAGATCCCATTTGTTTTTTGCATTTTTTGCTTTTGCCTTGAGACTGATCTAAGAAAATATTGTTACAACTTAAGTCAGAATGTTTTGCTTATGTTCTCTTCTAGGAGTTTTATGGCGTTATGTTTTATGTTTAAGTCTTTAAGCCAATTTGAGTTTATTTTTGTGTATGGTGTGAGAGAGTATTCTAACTTCACTGATTTACATGCAGCTGCCAACACTTCCTGAAGAGACTCTCTCTCTTCTCCATTGTATTTTCTTCCTTCCTTTGACAAAGATTAACTGACCATAGGTGTTTGGGTTTATTTCTGGGCTCTGTATTCTGTTCCACTGATCCATATGTCTGTTTGGGGGCCAATAAGACACTGTTTTCATTACTGTAGCTTAGTAGTATAGTCTGAAGTCTGGGAGGGTTATGCTTCCTGCTTTGTTCTTTTCCTCAGGATTTCTTTTGCAGTTGTGTGTCTTCTGTGGTTCCATGTAAATTTTCGGATTATTTGTTCTAGTTCTATGAAATGTTATGGGTATTTTAGTAGGGATCACATTATATTTGTAGATTGCTCTAGGTAGTATGGCCATTTTAACAATATTAACTCTTCTAATCCAAGAGCACAGGATATGTTTCCATTTCTTTGAATCATCTTCTATTTCCTTTATCAATGTTCTATAGTTCTCAGCGTATAAGTCTTTCACCTCTTTGGTTAAGTTTATTTGTATGTACTTTTTTTTCAGTTTTGATTTTTTAACTTTTTTATTGGAGTATAGTTGATTTACAGTGTGTTTCTGGTGTACAGCAAAGTGATTCAGTTATACATAGATATATATTTTTTTCATATTCTTTTCCATTATGGTTTATTACAGGATATTGAATATAGTTCCCTGTACTATACAGTAGGACATTGCCTATTTTTTTTTAATTAATTAATTAATTTATTTATGGCTGTGTTGGGTCTTAGTTTCTGTGCGAGGGCTTTCTCCAGTTGCGGCGAGCGGGGGCCACTCTTCATTGCAGTGCGCGGGCCTCTCACCATCGCGGCCTCTCTTGTTGCGGAGCACAGCTTCCAGACGTGCAGGCTCAGTAGTTGTGGCTCACGGGCCCAGTTGCTCCGCGGCATGCGGGATCCTCCCAGACCAGGGTCCGAACCCGTGTCCCCTACATTGGCAGGCAGACTCTCAACCACTGCGCCACCAGGGAAGCCCCCATTGCTTATTTTATATATAGTAGTTTGTATCTGCTAATCGCAAACTCCTAATTATCCCTCCCCCACCCCATTTTCCCTTTGGTAGCCATGAATTTGTTTTGTATGTCTGTGAGTCTGTTTCTGTTCTGTAAATAAGTTCATTTGTATCATATTTTAGATTCCACATATAAGTGATATCCTATGGTATTTGTCTTTTTATGACTTCACTTAGTATGATCATCTCTAGGTCCATCCATGTTGCTGCAAATGGCATTATTTCATTCTTTTTTATGGCTGAGTAGTATTCCTTTGTGTATATATACCACATCTTCTTTATCCATTCATCTGTCTATGGACATGGTTGCTTCCATGTTTTGGCTTTTGTAAATAATGTTGCTATGAACATTGGTGTGCATGTATCTTTTCAAATTAAAGTCTTCTCTGGATATATGCCCAGGAGTAGGATTGTTTTCTAGGAACCTCCATACTGTTTTCCATAGTGACTGCACCAATTTACATTCCCATGAACAATGTAGGAAGGTTCCCTTTTTCTTCACACCCTCTCCAGCATTTATTTGTAGACATTTTAATGATGGCCATTCTGACCAGTGTGAGGTGACACTTCATTGTAGTTTTTTAAAAAATTTTTATTGGAGTATAGTTGATTTGCAATGTTGTGTTAGTTTCAGATGTACAGCAAAGTGAATCAATTATACGTATATCCATTTTTGTTTTAGATTCTTTTCCCTTATAGACCACTACAGAGTATTGAGTAGAGTTCCCTGTGCTTTACAGCAGGTTCTTATTAGTTATTTATTTTATATAGAGTAGTGTGTTTATGTCAATCCCAATCTCCCAGTTTATTCCTCCCCCCACCCCATCCCCTGGTAACCATAAGTTTGTTTTCTACATCCGTGACTCTACTTCTGTTTTGTAAGTAAGTTCATTTGTACCCTTCTTTTTAGATTCCACATATAAGTGATATCATATGATATTTGTCTTTTTCTGTCTGACTTACTTCACTCAGTATGGCAATCTCTAGTTCCATCCATGTTGCTGCAAATGGCATTATTTTTTTTATGGCTGAGTAATATTCCATTGTATATATATACCACATTTTCTTTATCCATTCCTCTGTTGATGGACATTTAGGTTGCTTCCATGTCCTGGCTATTGTAAATAGTGCTGCAATGAACATTGGGGTGCAGGTATCCTTTCAAATTATGGTTTTCTCCAGATATATGCCCAGGAGTGTGATTATTGGATCATATGGCAACTCTATTTTAAGTTTTTTAAGGAACCTCCATACTGTTTTCCATAGTGGCTGCACCAGTTTACATTCCCATGAACAATGTAGGAAGGTTCCATTTTCTCCACACCCTCTCCAGCATTTATTGTTTATAGAATTTTTGATGATGGTCATTCTGACCTGTGTGAGAATGTAGTTTTGATTTGCATATCTCTAATAATTAGTGATATTAAACATCTTTTCATGTTCCTCTTGGCCATCTGTATGTCTTCTTTGGAGAAATGTCTATTTAGATCTTCTGCCCATTTTTGGATTGGGTTCTTTGTTTTTTTTGATATTGAGCTGCATGAGTTCTTTGTATATTTTGGAGATTAATCTCTTGTCGGTTGCTTCGTTCACAAATAATTTCTCCCATTTTGAGGGTTGTCTTTTTGTCTTGTTTATAGTTTCCTTTGCTGTGCAAAAGATTTTAAGTTTAATTAGATCCCATTTGTTTATTTTTGTTTTTATTTTTATTACTCCAGGAGGTGGATCGAAAAAGATCTTGCTGTGATTTATGTCAAAGAGTGTTCGGCCTATGTTTTCCTCTAAGAGTTTTATAGTGTCTGGTCTTACATTCAGGTCTTTACTCATTGTAGTTTTGATTTGCATTTCTCTAATTAACAATGTTGAGCATCTTTTCATTGCCTGTTGGCCATCTGTATCTTCTCTGGAGAAATGTCTATTTAGGTCTTCTGCCCAGTTTTTTGATTAGGTTGTCTTTTTGTTATTGAGTTGTATGAGCTGTTTGTATATGTTGGAAATTAAGCCATTTAAACAATGTTAATTCTTCCAGTCAAGAGCATGAGTTCATTTCTTTGAATCATCTTCAACTTCCTTTATCAATGTTTTATAGTTCTCAGCATATAAAACTTTCACCTCCTTGGTCAGGTTTACTTCTAAGAATTTTATTTTATTTTTTGATGCGATTTTAAAGGGATTGTTTGTTTGCATTCCCTTTCTAATATTTCATTGTTAGTGTAAAGAAATGCAACAGATTTCTATATGTGTAATCTTGTATCCCACTACCTTGTTGAATTTGTTTATCAGTCTGGTAGGTTTTGTGTGGAGTCTTTAGGATTTTCTATATAGAGTATCATATCATCTGTGTATAATGACAATTTTACATCTTTTTTTCCAATTAGGATACTTTTATTTCTTTTTCTTGTGTGATTGCTGTGGTTAGGACTTCCAATAATATGTTGATTAGAAGTGGTGAGAGTGAGCATACTTGTCTTGTTCCATATTTTAGTGGGAAGGCTTTCAACTTTTTTTTTTAAATAAATTTATTTATTTTATTTTTATTTTCGGCTGCATCGGGTCTTTGTTGCTGCTCGTGGACTTTCTCTAGCTGTGGTGAGCAGGGGCTATTCTTCACTGTGGTGCATGGGCTTCTCATTTTGGTGGCTTCTCTTGTTGCAGAGCACAGGCTCTAGGACCATGGGCTTCAGTAGTTGTGGCTCATGGGCTTAGTTGCTCCACGGCATGTGGGATCTTCCTGGACCAGGGCTTGAACCCGTGTCCCTGGCAGTGGCAGGTAGATTCTTAACCACTGAGCCACCAGGGAAGCCCAAGGCTTTCAGGTTTTCACCACTGAGTGTTAGATTGGCTGTGGGTTTGTCATAAATAGCTTTTATGTTAAGAAGTGTTCCATCTGCACCCACTTTGGTAAGGGTTTTTATCATAAATGGATGTTGAATTTTTTCTGCATCTGTTGAGATCATGTGGTTTTTGTCTTGTCTTTAGCTGATGTGGTGTAGCATGTTGATTTTTTGCATATTTTGAACCATGCTTGTGAACCTGGGATGAATCCAACTTGGTTGTGGTGTATGATCTTCTTTATGTGGTGCTAGATTCGATTTGTTAATATTTTATTGAATTTTTGCATCTATGTTCATCAAAGATATTGGCCTGTAATTTTCTTTTCTGGTAGTGTCTTTGTCTAGTTTTGGTATCGGAGTGATGGTGGCTTCCTAGAATGACTTTGGGAGTGTTCCCTCCTCTTCACTCTTTTGGAAGAGTTTGAGAAGGATCAGTATAAGTTCTTCTTTGTATGTTTGGTAGAATTCCCCAGTGAAGCCATCTAGTCCTGGACTTTTGTTTGCAGGGAGGTTTTTAAATTAAAGATTCTATTTCACTTCTAATGATCAGTCTATTCAAGTTATCTATTTCTTGATTCAGTTTTGGTGGGCTGTATATTTCTAGAAACTTGTCCATTTCTTCTAGGTTGTCCAATTTGTTGGCATATAATTATTAGTAGTGTTCTCTTATAACTGGTACCACAGAAATACAAAAACAATTTCTCCTCTTCCACTCCCTTTATTTGGGTCCTCTCTCTTCTTGTTGGTGAGCCTGGCCAGAGGTCTGTCTATTTTATTTACCTTCTCAAAGAACCAGCTCATGGTTTTTGACTATTTTTTAACCTCTTTTGTATTTCCTCTCTGATCTTTATTTCCTTCTTTCTGCTGACTTTAGGTTTTGCTTGTTATTTTTCTAATTATTTGAGGTGGTAAGTTAGGTTGTTTAATATTTTTCTTGTTTTTTTTTTTTTTTTGAGGAAGGCCTGTATCTCTATGAACTTCTAAGGACTGTTTTTGCTACATCCCATAGATTTTGTATGGTTGTTTTGTTGCATTTCATAGATTTTGTATGGTTATGTGTTCATTGTCATTTGTCTCAAAGTATTTTTAAATTTCTTCTTTGATTTCATTGTTGACACACTGGTTTTTTAGTAGCATATTTTTTAGTCTCTGTAATCATTTTTTCTCATTTCTCTTTCTGTGGTTATTTTCCTAGTTTCATGTCATTGTGGTCTGAAAAGGTGCTTGAAGTAATTTCTATCCTCTAAAATTTGAGGCTTGTTTTGTGCCCTAGTATGTGGTCTAGCCTATAGAATGTTCCACGTGCACTTAAAGAATGCATATTTGGGTTTTTTTGGATGTAATGTCCTGAAAATATCAATTAAATCTAACTGTTCTGTTGTGTCATTCAGGATCTCTGTTGCCTTACTGATTTTTCTTTTTTCTGTCCAGAAGATCTATCCATTGATGTGATTAGTGTTAAAGTCTCCTACTATTATTGTATTCCTGTCAATTTCTCCTTTTATGTCTGTTAGTACTTGTTTTATGTATTTAGGTGCTCCTATATTTGGTGCATAACGTTAACAAGTATAATATCCTCTTGTATTGTGTAATATGCTCTTGTATTAATCCTTCTATCATTATATAGTGTCCTTTTTTTGTCTTTATTTATGGCCTTCATTTTAAAGTTTATTTTGTCTGAGTATTGCTACCCCCACCTTCTTTCTGTTTATATTTTCTTTCCCATCCCCTCACTTTCAATCTATGTGTGTCCTTTATTTTATGGCAAGTCTCTTGTAGGCAGCATATTGTAGGCTCTTACAGAGTGGCAGATTGGATAATAAAATCTTTTGAATTTAGTCCATTGACATTTAATGTAATTATTAATATGTATTTATTGCCATTTTAAACTTTGTTTTCCCATTGATTTTATATTTCTTTGTTTCTTTTTTTTTTTTTTTACTTTCATGGTTTGATGGTTTTCTTTTGTACTATACTTGTGTTCTTTTTGTTTTCTGTGAGTCTATTGTATGTTTTTGATTTGTGGTTATCCTGCTTTTCAAGTGTGTTAACCCACTATGTATTTTTTGACCTGACACTAAACGGGACTTTTTTGACTTTCTCTTTCTGGTATTTCATTGTTAGTGTAAAGAAATGCAACCGATTTCTGTATATTAATCTTGTATCCTGCTACCTTGCTGAATTCACTTATTAGTCCTAATAGTTTTTATGTGGAGACTTTAAAGTTCTCTAGAGTGTCATGTCATCTGCAGATAGTAACAGTTTTACCTCTTCCTTCTGATTTGGAGGTCTTTTACTTTTTCTTGTCTGACTTTTGTATCTATATTAAAGATACTGGCCTGTAATCTTTTTTGTAGTGTCTTTATCTGGTTTTGGCATCAGGGTGATGGTGGCTTCATAGAATAAATTTCAGAGTGTTCCCTCCTTTCAATTCTTGAATAGTTTGAGAAAGATAGGTATAAGTTCTTTGTATGTTTGGAATTCCCCAGTGAAGCCACCTGGTCCTAGACTTTCGTTTGCAGGGAATTTGCTTATTAGATTTGATTTCACTTCAAATGATCAGTCTGTTCAAGTTATCTGTTTCTTCTTGACTCAGCTTTTGTAGCCTGTTTCTAGAAATTTGTCCATTTCTTCTACATTGTTCAATTTGTTGCCATGTAACTGCTCATAGTAATCTCTTATTTTTGATATTTCTGTTGCATCAATTATTTCTCCTTTAATTTCTTTTGTTTATTTGGGTCTTCTTTTCTTGGTGAGCCTGGCTAGAGGTTTGTCATTTTTCTTTCTTTCTTTTTTGTTTGTTTTTCTTTCTTTTTTAATCTGTTCAAGAAACGAGGTCTTGGTTTTATTGATCTGTCTCTGTTCTCTCTTTTATTTCCTCTTTGATCTTTATTTCCTTTCCTCTGCTGACAGGGTTTTGTTTTCTTCTAGGTGGTAGGTTAGGTTGTTTTGAAATTTTTCTTCTTTCTTGGGGAAGGGCTGTATGGCTGTGAACTTCCCTCTTAGAACTGCTTTTGTAGCATCCAATAGATTTGGTATGGTAGTGTTTTTATTGTCATTTGTCTCGGTATCTTCCGATTTTCTCTTTGATTTAATCATTGACCCACTGTTGTTGTTGTTGTTGTTGTTGTTGTTGTTTTTCAGTAGAATGTTTAGTCTCCAACTGTTCATTCTTTTCCCGTTTTTCTTTCTATGGTTGATTTCTAATTTCATACTGTCGTGGTCAAAACATGTTTGAAATAATTTCTATTCTCAAATTTCTTGAGGCTTGTTTTGTGATCTATTATGTGGTCTACCCTAGAGAATGTTCCATGTGCACTAGAAAAGAATGTATATTCTGGTTTTAGATGTACTGTCCTGTAGATGGCCATTAAATTCAACTGGTCTATTGTGTCATTTAGGACCTCTGTTGCTTTACTTTCTGTTCGATGATGTGTCCTCTGATGTCAGTGGAATATTAAAGCCTCCTATTATATCTCTGTCAATTTGTTAGTATTTGTTTTATATTTAGGTGCTCCTAAATTGGATGCATATATGTTAATGAGTATATTTTCATCTTGTATTAATCCCTTTATCACTATATAATGAATAATGTCCTTCTTTGTCTCTATGGCCTCTCTTTTAAAGTATTTTGTCTGAGGATCATGTTCTCTTTTTCAGTGAAGATGTTTTGTTTTCTCAAGTCTCTACTTGATTAGATGAGATGGAATTAAGAAGGGAGACCTGACCACAGGCCCCTGATTACATGTATTTTCTCCTGTCTCATTTTCAGTTTAGTTTACTTCAAGCATAGAATGTTAAGAAAATACATCTTAGTAGAATTTGGCCAAGATGGCAGAATAGAAAGACCCTGAGCTCACCTCCTCTCACAAGCACACCAAAATCACAACTAAAATCACAGCTATCTGCAGAATAACCATAGATGAAAAAGACCCGGACCTACAAGCAAAGATCTTCTATGACTAAAGACATAAGGAACCACAATGAGATGGCTAGGAGGGGTGGATTTGCGAAATAGTCAAGTCCTATACCCCTGGGGTAAGTGACACACACTGGAAAATAATTACATTGTAGTGGTTCTTTCACAGGAAATGTCTGAGCCCAATTTTGGGCTCCCCAGCCCAGAGGCCCTGCACCAGGAAGATGAGCACCTAGAGCATTTGGCTTTGAAGGCCAGCAGGAATTAAATTTGGGAGAAACAAAACCACAAACCTGTAGTCTCCAGACAAATCTTGCCCACCAGCAGGTCAGACCCTGCCCCAGAACCAGCTGGGCCCTAGCCCTGCCAACTAGCAGGCCATCACAAGTTTTGGGACACCCAAGATGACATACCCAACTGTGTCAGGAACTATCCCCAGTCCACAAGCAATCTGACACCAGCTCTGGGACCCTTGAGCCTTGCAACCAGACTCCAGGATCCATCTCTGCCTACTGGTAGTCCAGCACTAACCCCAGGACCTGGCTTCACTCACCAATGGGCAGATAACAGCCCTGGAGTCTTCTGGACCCTGACTCTGCCCACCAGTGAGCCAGTACTAGTCCCAGGGTCCCCTGGGGCTCTGCAGTCAGCCAACTTGTGACCTGGCCCTGCCAACCAGCAGCCACAGCCATTTCACAAGGAAAGGCCTAGCAACCAACTGGACTGGGGACCAACCACACCTACCAGACTACCCACTTAATCTGCCACAATAGAAGGACCCATGCAGCCCTCATGGGGGAAACCCTAGAGCATATAGAGGGGAGTACACTGCTAGGACATATGGGATGTTTCCTATAGAGAGGAAATTCTCTAAGCTTGGTAAATGTAACTAGCCTATTAGACACATAAAAATACGAATAGCAACTTATGTAAAACAAGGTGAAAGAGGAACATGTTCCAGACAAAGGAATAAGAGAAAACCCCAGAAGAAATAAATGAAGTATAGATAGGCAATCCACCTGAGGAAGAGTTCAGGGTAGTGACTGATGATATATAAAGATGATCAAAGAACTGGGGAGAAGAATGGATATACAGAGCAGGATGTACAGAGCAAGAAGTTAGAAGTCTTTAAAAAAGAGTTAGAAAATATAAAGAACAGTAGATGAAGAATACAATAACTTAAAGGAAAAATGCATCAGAAGGCATCAACTGTAGAGGAAAAGATTCAGAAGAATGGATCTGTGAACTGGAAGACAGTAGTGGAAATCACTGATATTGAACAGGAAGAAAAAAGTGAAAATGAGGACAGTTAGGAGGCCTCTGGGACAACACCAAGAGCACTAATATTTACATTATAGGGAGAAGAGAAAGGGGCTGAGAACATATTTGAAGACGTAATAGCTGAAAATGTCCCTAACCTGGGAGAGGAAACAGTCACCCAAGTCCAGGAAGTGTGGAAGCTCCCATAGAGGATCAACCCAAAGAGGACCACATCAAGACACACTACCTTTAATTTTTTGCCATTTTAATCACAAAGAATATTTTTAAAATTTTTATTTTATATTGGAGCATAGTTGATTAAAAATGTTGTGTTAGTAAAGTGATTCAGTTATACATATACATGTATCCTTTATTAAAAGCAGCAAGGGAAAAGCAACAAGTAACATACAAGGGAACTTCCATAAGCCTATCAGCTGACTTTTCAGCAGAAATTCTGCAGGCCAGAAGGGAATAGCACAATATATATGCACCCAATATAGGAGCACTTAAAAACATAAAGCAAATATTAAGTAATAAGTGGAGAAATCAATAGTAACACAATAATAATGGGGTGTTACAGAAAATCAATAAGGAAACATGGGTCTTAAATGACACATTAGACCAATGGACTTAATTGATATATATACAACATTCCATCCAAAAGCAGCAGAAATCTGTTGTATTTCTATACATTAACAATGAACTATCAGTGAAATTAAGGGAACCATCGCATTTATCATCACATCAGAAAGAATAAAATATCTAGGAATAAACCTACCTAAGGAGGTAAAATATCTATACACAAATTATAAGACCCTGATGAAAGAATTGAAGATGGCACAAAAAGATGGAAAGATATACTGTGTTCTTGGATTGGAAAAAGTAATATTGTTAACATGACCATACTACTCCAGGCAATCTACAGATTCTGTGCAATCCCTATCAAAATACCAATGACATTTTTCACAGAACTAGAATAAATACTTTTAAAATCTGTATGGTGACTGACACAAAAGACCCTGAATAGCCAAAACAATCTTAAGAAGAACAGAGATAAAGGAACCATGCACCCTGACTTCAGACTGTACTACAAAGCTACAGTAATCAAAACAGAATGCTACTGGCACAAAAACAGACACATAGAACAATGGAACATAATAGAGAGCCCAGAACTAAACCCACACACTTATGATCAATTAATCTATGACAAAGGAGGCAAGAATGTACAATGGACAAGAGACAGTCTTTTCAATAAGTGGTGCTGGGAAAGCTGAACATCTACATGTAAAAGAGTGAAATTAGAATATTCTCTAACACCATATATAAAAATAAGCTCAAAATGGATTGAAGATCTAAATATAAGACCAGATACCATAAACCTCCAAAGGAAAACAGGCAGAAAACACTCTTTGACAGAAATTGTAGAAATATTGTTTTTGCTCTGTCTCCTAAAGCAAAGGAAATAAAAGCAAAAATTAACAAATGGGACCTAATTAAACTTAAAAGCTTTTGCACAGTAAAGGAAACCACTGACAAAATGAAAAGACAACCTACTGAATGGGAAAAAATATTTGCAAATAATGACCAACAAAGGGTTAATATCCAAAATATATAAACAGCTCATGTAACTCAACATCAAAAAAAAAAAAAAAAAAAAAGACAACCCAACTTAAAAATGGGCAGAACTAAATAGATATTTTTCCAAAGAGGAAATGCAGATAGTCAACAGAGACACGAAAAGATGCTCAACATTGCCAATCATCAGGGAAATGCAAATCAAAACCACAATGAATATCACCTCACACCTGTCAGAATGGCTATCATCAAAAAGACCACAAATAACATGTTGGTAAGGATGTGGAGAAAAGGGACTCCTCATACACTGTTGATGGGAATGTAAATTGGTGCAGTCACTGTGGACACAGTATGGAGGTTTCTCAAAAGACTAAAATTAGAAATACCATAAGACCCAGCAATTCCAATCCTGGATATATATCCCCCCCAAAACCCAGAAACACTAATTTGAAAAGATACATGCACCCCAATGTTTATAGCAACATTATTTACAATTGCCAAAATGTAAAAGCAACCTAAGTATCCATCAGTAGATGGATAAAGAAGACGTGGTATGTGTGTATATATATATACGTATGTGTATATATATGTGTGTACATATATATGTGTATATATAATGGAATACTACTCAGCCATAGAAAAGAATGGAATTTTGCCATTTGCAGCAACATAGATGGACTTGGAGGGTGTCATGCTAAGTGAAATAAGTAAGACAGAGACAGACAAATACTGTATGATATCATTTATACATGGAATCTGAAAAATAAAACTAGTGAATACAACAAAAAAGTAGACTTGGATATAGAGAACAAACTAGTGGCTACTACTGGGGAGAGGCAAGAGGGGAGGGGCAATTTAGGGGTGTAGGGCATTAAGAGGTACAAAGTAATAGGTATAAAGTAAGCTACAAGGAAATACTGTACAACATGGGGAATATAGCCAATATTTTACAATAAGTACAAATGGAGTATAACCTTTAAAAATTGTGAATCACTATATTGTACATCTGTAACTTACATAATATTGTACATCACCTATACTTCGATTAAAAAAGACATGTTAAAAGTCTACTTTGTCTGATACGAGTATTGCTATCCCTGTTTTCTTGTCATTTTCATTTGCATTAAATATATTTTTCCAACCCTTTACTTTCAGTCTGTGTGTGTTTTTTGCCTGAGGTGAGTCTCTTGTAGGCAGCATACTGTAGGTTCTTTTTTTAAATCTAATCTGCCACTGTCTTCTGATCGGAGCATTTAGTCCATTGACATTTAAAGTAATTATCGATAGGTACATATTTATTGCCATTTTAAATCTTGTTTTCCAGTTTTTGCAGTTCTTCTTTGTTCATTTCTTTTTGTGTGTGTGTGTGGTTTGATGGTTTTCTTTTGTAGTATGCTTGAGTTACTTTCTTTTTGGTTTTTGTGAATCTATTATATGTTTCTGTTTTGTGGTTACCCTGGTTTTCAAGTATGTTGACCCATAGCTATAGCTACTTGCTTAAACTGATAGTCATACAAGTTCAAACACATTCTAAAAGATCTGCATTTTAACACTCCCCTTCCTCACATTTGTGATTTTGATGTCCTGTTTTACATCTTCATGTTAATCCTTTTGCTGTTAATTGTAGTCATAATCACTTTTATAAAATTTGATTGTTTTTAGTCTATGTAGTTGTTTATTTAAGTGATCTTCAATCCTTTTGTATATTTGCCTCTCCTACTGTGATTTGCCCTCTCCTATAGATTCTTGCTTCTTTTCTATTTAGAGAAAACCTTTCAATATTTCTTTTAGGGTAGGTTTAGTATTGCTGAATTCTTTTAGTTTTTGCTTGTCTGAAAAATTCTTTATCTCTCCTTCTATTCTTAATGATAGTCTTGCTGGGTAGAGTATCCTATGTTGCAGGTTTTTCCCTTTCAGGACTTTGAATATATCTTGTCACTCCCTTCTGGCCCTCAAAGTTTCTGCAGAAAAATTAGCTGATAGCCTTATGGGGGTTCCCTTTTAACTGACATTTTGCTTTTCTCTTGTTGCCTTTAGAATCCTCCCCTTAACTTTTGTCATTTAAATTGTGATATGGCTTGGTGTGGGTCTGTTTGGGTTTATCTTGTTTGGGACCCTCTGTGCTTCCTGTACCTGGATATCTGTTTCCTTCTTTAGATTTGAGAAGTTTTCAGCCATAATTTCTTCAGATACATTTTCAATCCCTTTCTATCTTCTCCTCCTGGAACCCCTATTACATATAGGTTGGCATGCTTTATATTATCCCATAAATCTCATATGTTGCTTTCATTTTTTTTTTTTTTATTTGTCTGTCTGCTGTTCTGATTGGGTGACTTCCAGTATTCTTTCTTCTAGATCATTCATTCATTCTTCTGTGTCTTTTAGTCTGCTATTCATTGCTTCTAGATTGGTTTTTATCTTGGCAATTGAATTGTCTAATTTTGTTTGGTTCATCTTTATAGTTTCTCGCTCCTTGTTACAGTGAACTTCATTTCTGCTGATAATCTTTCTTAATTCCTTTAGCATTTTTATTATCTCCTTTTGGACTTGGAGTCTAGTAGGCTGATGAGGCCTGATCATCATTTGTTCTTTCAGGGGATTTCTCTTGTTCTTTTAGTTGGGAGTAGTTCCTCTGCTTTTTATTTTACCTAACTTTCTTTGTCTCTATGAATTTAGGAGAAACAGTTACCTACTGTGGTCTTGAAGGTTTTTGTTTTATTTTGTTTTTTTGTTTTTCTTTAGTGTGGGAGCATCCCTCTGTAGACTGTTGTCCGATATTTTTAGTGTGAGGGCTTGATTTGGTATGGATCCAGCCACATCTTTCCTTAGAGTGTGCTCGCCATTATCCCCTTGATGGGGAGTGTGAGTGGTGGTATACTGTCCAGAGCCTGTGCTGGATGTGGGGTGGGGCCTCCTCTTTGCTCCAAGGCTGTCTGTCACTGCCCTGTCAGGGGCGGGGTCTCCTCCCCAGATGTTGGAGTAGAAGCCCTGAGGGTCGGGTTTGATCAGGCTCTGTTGCCCTTGAGTGCATGCCTTGCCCCAGAGTTGGCGTTCACTAAAGCAAGTGAGGCTCGTGTGGTCACAGTGAACCTATGCATCAGCTGTGTAGGTGTCTGCAGTTCCTCCCAGAAGCAGCCCAAAGTCGCATCACTTTCTCCATTTTGTTCAACCGAGACTTAGTGCTAGGCTCTGGTGTGGAGTAGGCGGGGTTTGGTGGGCTGTGGCTACAGGAATGGAGATGGCTGTGCTGCCACCTGGGACCTGGGCTGCCTCTGTGGTAGACCTCTCCCAGGATCTGTCTGCCCCAGATGTGGTGTAAAGTGGGTGGAGCTGGAGCACCCCCACTGGGAAATGAACAGTCATGTATTCCTGCCCAGGGCCTGCCCACCCAAGACTCAGCACCCAGTGCCTGCCTGTTCCTGTGGTGCCACCTGGTGTGCACCGACAGTGAGCACTGCAGCCACACCTGTGCCACGCACACATGGACAATGGGCTCCACGGCTTGGCCCAGATCACACCCCAGGTGCCCTGTCTGTCTCTGCGCAGCTAGACCAGATCTGTGCCATGATCTCACGCCATGCTGCAGTGTGGAGTGAAGGGGTCCTGGGTGTTTGCCCCTTCCGATTGGGAAGTTTGGCAAGTCAGCAGCCAGCCGTTGGTGCATGTCTCTCTCCATCCCGATGTTAGGAAGCCCACACAGGCATGCTTCTCCAGCTCCTCTATCTGTTCCAGAAGATTTCTCAGCAGGCAAGGGGGCTTCCCCAGGGTGAAGGTCTGCCCACGTGGACCTTCTCTTCCTTACAGATCACTCCCAGGGGCAGAGTCCCATCCTGATGACTTTTTTTTTCCCCATCCTACTCTGGTAATATAGAGATCTTTCTTGCAGCTTTGGCTGTGTAGGAGATCTCTTGCCAGTTTCTAGTTGGTTTTCTGTGAGAATTGTTCCACATGTAGATGCATTTTTGATGTGTTTGTGGGGGGAGGTGAGCTTCACATCCTCCTCTGCTGTCTTGATCTCCCTCCCTGTATCGCTTTCAATTTCCTAACTGCTGTGTGGTAGCATCTGAAATAAGCTTTGTAGAAATGTAGTGTGTTCCCTGAGCAGTGAGAGTACTGGTGTTGGCTGGGCATTCTTCCTGACTGGCAGTTTTGCAATCCAAATTGCAGATGTTTACAGTTGGCTTGGTGCCAATTTTCTCAAAGTCTGAGGTTGTACATGTGTGGAGGACCTTGCAAGGGGACCTCGTCCCCTGATTATATCAGTCAAGGAATTGTAGTTTGGGCAGAAGCCCACCTACCTCAGAAGAGTCCAGTCTTCATAGAATCATAAAGTTAAGGACTTTAGATTATGTAGTTCAAAATTTGCCTTACATTGGAGGAAACCAAAGCTCAGAACCCAGAGTTTTTACTCCTTGTTTCAGAGGAGTCTCAGTCTGTCTTTTAGAAGTACGATCACCCCTTAGTCAAATATCTGACTCTTGGTTGAGTACCCCTGGTGCCTTTCATCTGGAGGGGAGAGGATGGCAGTGAAGGGATGGACTCAAGCCTGAAGGTCAAAACTACAGCTGCTTCTCCTTTAATACTTTTTTAAACCTTGTTTTAACACCACATTATTTATGAGATTGAAGTTCAATGCTGGTACCTTTGTTGTTCACATCAGTTAAAATTAACCACAAGAGGAGAGGTCCTGAAGGGTTCTGGCAGGCAGCATGGCACAGGGTTAGAGTATACTGGCCTCAGAAATTATTTAGAGCCAGGCTTGAATCCTCCATCAACACTTATATGCTCAAATTACTTGAGCACCCTGTGCTTCAAGGGGAGATAGCTATAATTGCCTCAAAGGGTTGTTATGAAGCATAAATGAGATGATGCATGTCAAGTGCTCACCAATTAGTGCTCCAATTCAGCATCATTTTGTTAAATAAAAAAATATAGGTTTCCTAAGTTCAGCATGTATAACTTGAAAAGTAAAAACAAAATGAAAACACACAAAGGAAAAGGCCAAATCTGAATAAATTCCCAGCACAGAAATCTTTGAGGTTGTGCATTTGGTACATTGTGTATCCTAATTTATTTATTGTATTTATTTTTATTTTTTTATTGAAGTATAGTTGATTTACAACGTTGTGATATTTCTGCTGTACAGCAAAGTGATTCAGTTATACATATACACATTCTTTTTCATATTCTTTTCCATTATGGTTTATCACAGGATATTGAATATAATTCCCTGTGCTATACAGTAGGACCTTGTTGTTTACCTATTCTTCTTTTGTTTTTTAAATTATTAGCACCTTTAATTTTTATTTATTTATTTATTTATTTATTTATTTTGGCTGTGTTGGGTCTTCGTTTCTGTGCAAGGGCTTCCTCTAGCTGGGGCAAGCGGGGGCCACTCTTCATCACGGTGCATGGGCTTCTCACTATCGCGGCCTCTCTTGTTGTGGAGCACAGGCTCCAGACGTGCAGGCTCAGTAGTTGTGGCTCACAGGCCTAATTGTTCCGCGGCATGTGGGATCTTCCCAGACCAGGGCTTGAACCCGTGTCCCCTGCATTAGCAGGCAGATTCTCAACCACTGCGCCACCAGGGAAGCCCTACCTATTCTATATATACCAGTTTGCATCTGCTAATCCCAAACTCTCAATCCATCCCTCTCCCGCCCCCCTCCCCCTTGGCAACCACCAGTCTATTCTCTATGTCTGTGATTCTGTTTCTGTTTCATAGATAGGTTCATTTGTGTCATATTTTGGATTCCACTGTAAGTGATATCATATGGTATTTGTCTTTCTCTTTCTGACTTACTTAACTTAGTGTGATAATTTCTGGTTGTATCCATGTTGTTGCAAATGGCATTATTTCATTCTTTGTTTATGGCTGAGTAATATTTCATTGTATATATGTACCACATCTTTATCCATTCCTCTCTTGATGGACATTTAGATTGTTTCCATGTCTTGGCTATTGTGAATAGTGCTGTGATGAACATACGGGTGCATGTGCCTTTTTGAATTATAGTTTTGTCTGGACATATGCCCAGGAGTGGGATTGCTGGAGCATATGGTAATTCTGTTTTTAGTTTTCTGAGGAACCTCCATACTGTTTTCCACAGTGGCTGTACCAACTTATATTCCCACCAGTAGTGTAGGAGTGTTCCCTTTTCTCCACACCCTCTCCAGCATTTGTTATTTCTAGCCTTTTTAATGATGGCCATTCTGACTGGTGTGAGGTGGTACCTCATTGTAGTTTTGATTTGCATTTTTCTAATAATTAGCGATGTTGAGCATCTTTTCATGTGCCTATTGGCCATTTGTATTTCTTCCTTGGAGAAATGTCTCTTTAGGTCTTCTGCCCATTTTTTTGATTGGGCTGTTTGTTTTTTTGTTGTTGTTGAGTTGTATGAGCTGTTTGTATATTTTGGAAATTAAGCCCTTGCTTGTTGCATTGTTTGCAAGTATTTTCTCCCATTTGTAGGCTGTCTTTTCTTATGGTTTCCTTTGCTGTGCAAAAGCTTGTAAGTTTGTTTAGGTCCCATTGGCTTAATTTTGTTTTTATTTCTATTGCCTTGGAAGACTGACCTAAGAAAACATTGGTAAAATTTATGTCAGAGAATGTTTTGCCTATGTTCTCTTCTAGGAGTTTTATGGTGTCATGTCTTATGTTTAAGTCCTTAAGTCATTTTGAGTTTATTTTTGTGTATGGTGAGAGGGTGTGTTCTAACTTCACTGATTTACATGCAGCTGTCCAACTTTCCCAACACCACTTGCTGAAGAGACTGCCTTTTTCCCTTTGTATATTCTTACCTCTTTTTTTCAAAGATTAATTGATTGTAGGTGTGTGGGTTTATTTCAGGCTCTCTATTCTGTTCCATTGATCCATATGACTGTTTTTGTGCCAATACCATGCCGTTTTGATTACTGTAGCTTTGTAGTATTGTATGAAGTCTGGGAAGGTTAAGCCTCCTGCTTTGTTTTTTTTCCTCAGGATTGCCTGGGAAATTTTGGGTCTTTTACGGTTCCATATGAATTTTAGGATTATTTGTTCTAGTTATGTGAAAAATGTCATGGTCATTTGATAGGGATTACGTTAAACCTGTAGATTGTTTGGGGTACTATGGCCATTTTAACAATATTAATTCTTCCAATCCAACAGCATGAGATATATTTCCATTTCTTTGAATCATCTTCAGTTTCCTTTATTAATGTTTTATAGTTCTCTTTCACTTCCTTGGTGAGGTTTATTCCTAAGTATTTTATTTTCTGGGTTGCTTTTCCTTTATGACATTTCATTTTTGGTGTAAAGAAATTCAACCAGTTTCTGTATGTTAATCTTGTATCCTACTACCTTGCTGAATTTATCAGTTCTAGTAGTGTTTGTGTGGAGTTTTTAGGGTTTTCTATATGTAGTATCATGTTATCTGCATATAATGACAATTTTACCTCTTGCCTTCCAATTTGGATATAACTTATTTCTTTTTCTTCTGTGATTGCTGTGGCTAGGACTGCCAATACTGTGTTGAATAGAAGTCATGGGAGTTGGCATCTTTGTCTTGTTCCAGATTTTAGCAGTGAGTATTATATTGGCTGTGGGTTTGTCATAAATAGCTTTTACTATTTTGAGATATGTTCCCTCTATACCCACTTTGGTAAGAGTTTTTATCATGGATGTATGCTGAATTTTATCAAAGGCTTTTTCTGCATCTACTGAGATGATCATGTGGTTTTTGTCTTTTGTTTATGTGGTGTATCACATTGATTGATTTGCATATGTTGAATCATCCTTGTGAACTTGGGATGAATCCCACTTGTTCATGGTGTATGATCTTTTTTATGTGCTGTTGGATTTGGTTTCTTAATATTTTGTTGAGAATTTTTGCATCTATATTCATCAAAGATATTGGCCTGTAATTTTCTTTTTTGGTGGTATCTTTGGTTTCGGTATCAGGGTGATGGTGGCTTCATAGAATGTCCTTGGGTGTGTTCTTTCCTCTTCAATTTTTTGGAAGAGTTTGAGAAGGATTGGTATAAGTTCTTCTTTGTATGTTTGGTAGAATTTGCCTGTGAAGCTATCTGGTCCTGGATTTTTGTTTGTAGGGAGTTTTTTTTTTTTGTTTTTTTTTTTCAACATCTTTATTGAAGTATAATTGCCTTACAATGGTGTGTTAGCTTCTGCTTTATAACAAAGTGAATCAGTTATACATATACAATATGTTCCCATTTCTCTTCCCTCTTGCATCTCCCTCCCTCCCATCCTCCCCATCCCACCCCTCTAGGTGGTCACAAAGCACCGAGCTGATCTCCCTGTGCTATGCGGCTGCTTCCCACTAGTTATCTATTTTACATTTGGTAGTGTATATATGTCCATGACACTCTCTTACCCTGTCACATCTCACCCCACCCCCTCCCCATATCCTCAAGTCCATTCTCTAGTAGGTCTGTGTCTTTATTCCCGTCTTGCCACTAGGTTCTTCATGGCCTTTTTTTTTTTTTTTTCCTTAGATTCCGTATATATGTGTTAGCATACTGTATTTGTTTTTCTCTTTCTGACTTACTTCACTCTGTATGACAGACTCTAACTCCATCCACCTCATTACAAATACCTCCATTTCATTTCTTTTTATGGCTGAGTAATATTCCATTGTATATATGTGCCACATCTTCTTTATCCATTCATCTGTCGATGGACATTTAGGTTGCTTCCATGTCCTGGCTATTGGAAATAGAGCTGCAATGAACATTTTGATACATGACTCTTTTTGACCTATGGTTTTCTCAGGGTATATGCCCAGTAGTGGGATTGCTGGGTCGTATGGTAGTTCTATTTGTAGTTTTTTAAGGAACCTCCATACTGTTCTCCATAGTGGCTGTATCAATTTACATTCCCACCAACAGTGCAAGAGTGTTCCCTTTCCTCCACACCCTCTCCAGCATTTATTGTTGCTAGATTTTTTGATGATGGCCATTCTGACCAGTGTGAGATGATATCTCATTGTAGTTTTGATTTGCATTTCTCTAATGATTAATGATGTTGAGCATCCTTTCATGTGTCTGTAGGCCATCTGTATATCTTCTTTGGAGAAATGTCTGTTTAGGTCTTCTGCCCATTTTTGGATTGGGTTGTTCGTTTTTTTGTTATTGAGCTGCATGAGCTGCTTGTAAATCTTGGAGATTAATCCTTTGTCAGTTGCTTCATTTGCAAATATTTTCTCCCATTCTGATGGTTGTCTTTTGGTCTTGTTTATGGTTTCCTTTGCTGTGCAAAAGCTTTTAAGTTTCATTAGGTCCCATTTGTTTATTTGTGTTCTTATTTCCATTTCTCTGGGAGCTGGGTCAAAAAGAATCTTGCTGTGATGTATGTCATAGAGTGTTCTGCCTATGTTTTCCTCTAAGAGTTTGATAGTGTCTGCCCTTACACTTAGGTCTTTAATCCATTTTGAGTTTATTTTTGTGCATGGTGTCAGGGAGTGTTCTAATTTCATACTTTTACATGTACCTGTCCAATTTTCCCAGCACCACTTATTGAAGAGGCTGTCTTTTCTCCACTGTATATGCTTGCCTCCTTTATCAAAGATAAGGTGACCATATGTGTGTGGGTTTATCTCTGGGCTTTCTATCCTGTTCCATTGATCTATATTTCTGTTTTTGTGCCAGTACCAAACTGTCTTGATTACTGAAGCTTTGTAATATAGTCTGAAGTCAGGGAGCCTGATTCCCCCAGCTCCATTTTTCGTTCTCAAGATTGCTTTGGCTATTCGGGGTCTTTTGTGTTTCCATACAAATTGTGAAATTTTTTGTTCTAGTTCTGTGAAAAATGCCAGTGGTAGTTTGATAGGGATTGCATTGAATCTGTAGATTGCTTTGGGTAGTAGAGTCATTTTCACATTGTTGATTCTTCCAATCCAGGAACATGGTATATCTCTCCATCTATTTGTATCATCTTTAATTTCTTTCATCAGTGTCTTATAATTTTCTGCATACAGGTCTTTTGTCTCCTTAGGTAGGTTTATTCCTAGATATTTTATTCTTTTTGTTGCAATGGTAAACGGGAGTGTTTTCTTAATTTCACTTTCAGATTTTTTGTCATTAGTGTATAGAAATGCAAGAGATTTCTGTGCATTAATTTTGTATCCTGCTACTTTACCAAATTCATTGATTAGCTCTAGGAGTTTTCTGGTAGCATCTTTAGGATTCTCTATGTATAGTATCATGTCATCTGCAAATAGTGACAGCTTTACTTCTTCTTTTCCGATTTGGATTCCCTTTATTTCTTTGTCTTCTCTGATTGCTGTGGCTAACACTTCCAAAACTATGTTGAATAATAGTGGTGAGAGTGGGCAACCTTGTCTTGTTCCTGATCTTAGTGGAAATGGTTTCAGTTTTTCACTATTGAGGACAATGTTGGCTGTGGCTTTGTCATATATGGCCTTTATTATGTTGAGGAAAGTTCCCTCTATGCCTACTTTCTGCAGGGCTTTTATCATAAATGGGTGCTGAATTTTGTCAAAAGCTTTCTCTGCATCTATTGAGATGATCATATGGTTTTTCTCCTTCAGTTTGTTAATATGGTGTATCACATTGATTGATTTGCGTATGTTGAAGAATCCTTGCATTCCTGGGATAAACCCCACTTGATCATGGTGTATGATCCTTTTAATGTGCTGTTGGATTCTGTTTGCTAGTATTTTGTTGAGGATTTTTGCATCTATGTTCATCAGTGATATTGGCCTGTAGTTTTCTTTCTTTGTGAAATCTTCGTCTGGTTTTGGTATCAGGGTGATGGTGGCCTCGTAGAATGAGTTTGGGAGTGTTCCTCCCTCTGCAATATTTTGGAAGAGTTTGAGAAGGATAGGTGTTAGCTCTTCTCTAAATGTTTGATAGAATTCGCCTGTGAAGCCATCTGGTCCTGGGCTTTTGTTTGTTGGAAGGTTTTAAATCACAGTTTCAATTTCAGTACTTGTGATTGGTCTGTTCATATTTTCTATTTCTTCCTGGTTCAGTCCCGGCAGTTTGTGCATTTCTAAGAATCTGTCCATTTCTTCCAGGTTGTCCATTTTATTGGCATAGAGTTGCTTGTAGTAATCTCTCATGATCTTTTGTATTTCTGCAGTCTCAGTGGTTACTTCTCCTTTTTCATTTCTAATTCTATTGATTTGACTCTTCTCCCTTTTTCTCTTGATGAGTCTGGCTAATGGTTTATCAATTTTGTTTATCTTCTCAGAGAACCAGCTTTTAGTTTCATTGATTTTTGCTATTGTTTCCTTCATTTCTTTTTCATTTATTTCTGACCTAATCTTTATGATTTCTTTCCTTCTGCTGGCTTTGGGGTTTTTTTGTTCTTCTTTCTCTAATTGCTTTAGGTGCAAGGTTAGGTTGTTTATTCGAGATGTTTCCTGTTTCTTGAGGTAGGCTTGTATTGCTATAAACTTCCCTCTTAGCACTGCTTTTGCTGCGTCCCATAGGTTTTGGGTCGTCGTATCTCCATTGTCATTTGTTTCTAGGTATTTTTTGATTTCCCCTTTGATTTCTTTAGTGATCACTTCGTTATTAAGTAGTGTATTGTGTAGCCTCCATGTGTTTGTATTTTTTACAGATCTTTTCCTGTAATTGATATCTAGTCTCATAGCATTGTGGTCGGAAAAGATACTTGATACGATTTCAGTTTTATTAAATTTACCAAGGCTTGATTTGTGACCCAAGAGATGATCTATCCTGGAGAATGTTCCATGAGCACTTGAGAAAAATGTGTATTCTGTTGTTTTTGGGTGGAATGTCCTATAAATATCAATTAAGTCCATCTTGTTTAATGTATCATTTAAAGCTTGTGTTTCCTTATTTATTTTCATTTTGGATGATCTGTCCATTGGTGAAAGTGGGGTGTTAAAGTCCCCTACTACGATTGTGTTATTGTCTATTTCCCCTTTTATGGCTGTTAGTATTTGCCTTATGTATTGAGGTGCTCCTATGTTGGGTGCATAAATATTTACAATTGTTATACCTTCCTCTTGGATCGATCCCTTGATCATTATATAGTGTCCTTCTTTGTCTCTTGTAATAGTCTTTATTTTAAAGTCTATTTTGTCTGATATGAGAATTGTTACTCCAGCTTTCTTTTGATTTCCATTTGCATGGAATATCTTTTTCCATCCCCTCACTTTCAGTCTGTATGTGTCTCTAGGTCTGAAGTGGGTCTCTTGTAGACAGCATATATATGGGTCTTGTTTTTGTATCCATTCAGCCAGCCTGTGTCTTTTGGTGGGAGCATTTAATCCATTTACATTCAAGGTAATTATCGATATGTATGTTCCTATTCCCATTTTCTTAAATGTTTTGGGTTTGTTATTGTAGGTGTTTTCCTTCTCTTGTGTTTCTTGCCTAGAGAAGTTCCTTTAACATTTGTTGTAAAGCTGGTTTGGTGGTGCTGAACTCTCTCAGCTTTTGCTTGTCTGTAAAGGTTTTAATTTCTCCATCGAATCTGAATGAGATCCTTGCTGGGTAGAGTAATCTTGGTTGTAGGTTTTTCTCCTTCATCACTTTAAGTATATCCTGCCACTCCCTTCTGGCTTGCAGAGTTTCTGCTGAAAGATCAGAAATTAACCTTATGGGGATTCCCTTGTGTGTTATTTGTTGTTTTTCCCTTGCTGCCTTTAATATGTTTTCCTTATATTTAATTTTTGACAGTTTGATTAATATGTGTCTTGGCGTGTTTCTCCTTGGGTTTATCCTGTATGGGACTCTCTGTGCTTCCAGGACTTGATTAACTATTTCCTTTCCCATATTAGGGAAGTTTTCAACTATAATCTCTTCAAATATTTTCTCAGTCCCTTTCTTTTTCTCTTCTTCTTCTGGGACCCCTGTAATTCGAATGTTGGTGCGTTTAATGTTGTCCCAGAGGTCTCTGAGACTGTCCTCAGTTCTTTTCATTCTTTTTTCTTTATCCTGCTCTGCAGTAGTTATTTCCACCATTTTATCTTCCAGGTCACTTATACTTTCTTCTGCCTCAGTTATTCTGCTATTGATCCCATCTAGAGTATTTTTAATTTCGTTTATTGTGTTTTTCATCATTGCTTGGTTCCTCTTTAGTTCTTCTACGTCCTTGTTAAATGTTTCTTGCATTTTGTCTATTCTATTTCCAAGATTTTGGATCATCCTTACTATCATTATTCTGAATTCTTTTTCAGGTAGACTACCTATTTCCTCTTCATTTGTTAAGTCTGGTGTGTTTTGACTCTGCTCCTTCATCTGCTGTGTGTTTTTCTGTCATCTCATTTTGCTTATCTTACTGTGTTTGGTGTCTCCTTTTCACAGGCTGCAGGTTCGTAGTTCCCGTTGTTTTTGGTATCTGTCCCCAGTGGCTAAGGTTGGTTCAGTGGGTTGTGTAGGCTTCCTGGTGGAGGGAACTAGTGCCTGAGTTCTGGTGGATGAGGCTGGATCTTGTCTTTCTGGTGGGCAGGTCCACGTCTGGTGGTGTATTTTGGGGTGTCTGTGGCCTTATTATGATTTTAGGCAGCCTCTCTGCTAATGGATGGGGCTGTGTTCCTGTCTTGCTAGTTGTTTGGCATAGGGTGTTCAGCACTGTAGCTTGCTGGTCATTGAGTGATGCTGGGTCTTGATGTTGAGATGGAGATCTCTGAGAGATTTTTGCCGTTTGGTATTACATGGAGCTGGGAGGTCTCTTGTGGACCAGTATCCTGAAGTTGGCTCTCCCACCTCAGAGGTACGGCCCTGATGCCTGGCTGGAGCACCAAGAGCCTTTCGTCCACACGGCTCAGAGTAAAAGGGAGAAAAAATAGAAAGAAAGAAAGAAAGAGGCTATAATATAGTGAAGTAAAATAAAGCTATTATAAAGCAAAGCTATACAGACAAAATCTCACCCAGAAGCATATACATATACTCTCACAAAAAAAGGAAAAGGGGAAAAATTAATATATCCTGCTCCCAAAGTCCACCTCCTGAATTTGGGATGATTCGTTGTCTATTCAGGTATTCAACAGATGCAGGCACATCAAGTTGTTTGTGGAGTTTTAATCTGCTGCTTCTGAGGCTGCTGGGAGAGATTTCCCCTTCTCTTCTCTGTTTGCACAGCTCCTGGGGATCAGCTTTGGATTTGGACCCGCCTCTGAGTGTAGGTCGCCTGAGGGCGTCTGTTCCCCGCCCAGACAGGACGGGGTTAAAGGAGCAGCTGCTTGGGGGCTCTGGCTCACTCAGGCCGGGGGAGGGAGCGGTACGGAGGAGGCGGGGCGAGCCTGCGGCGTCAGAGGCCGGCGTGACGTTGCACCAGCCTGAGGTGTGCCGTGCGTGCTCCCAGGGAAGTTGTCCCTGGATCACGGGACCCTGGCAGTGGCGGGCTGCACAGGCTCCCGGGAGGGGCGGTGTGGAGAGTGACCTGTGCTCGCACACAGGATTTTTGGAGGTGGCAGCAGCAGCCCCAGCGTCTCACGCCCGTCTCTGGGGTCCGCGCTGATAGCCGCGGCTCGCGCCCGTCTCTGGAGTTCGTTTAGGCGGCGCTCTGAATCCCCTCTCCTTGCGCACTGCGAAACAAAGAGGCAAGAAAACGTCTCTTGACTCTTCAGCAGCTGCAGACTTTTTCCCGGTCTCCCTCTCAGCCAGCTGTGGTGCGCTAACCCCTTCAGGGCTGTGTTCACGATGCCAGCCCCAGTCCTCTCCCTGCGATCCGACCAAAGCTGAGCCTCAGCTCCCAGCCCCGCCCACCCCGGCTGGGGAGCAGACAAGCCTCTTGGGCTGGTGAGCGCTGCTCGGCACCGAGCCTCTGTGCGGGAATCTCTCCGTTTTTTCCTCTGCGCCCCTGTTGCTGTGGGATCTGCGCTGATAGCCGCGGCTCGCGCCCGTCTCTGAAGTTCGTTTAGGCGACGCTCTGAATCCCCTCTCCTCGCGCACCAGGAAACAAAGAGGGAAGAAAAAGTCTCTTGCCTCTTCGGCAGCTGCAGACTTTTTCCCGGACTCCCTCCCGGCTAGCTGTGGTGCACTAACCCCTTCAGGCTGTGTTCACGCCGCCAACCCCAGTCCTCTCCCTGCGATCCGACCGAAGCCCGAGCCTCAGCTCCCAACCCCGCCCGCCCCGGCGGGTGAGCAGACAAGCCTCTCGGGCTGGTGAGTGCTGGTCGGCGCCGAGCCTCCGTGAGGGAACCTCTCCGCTTTGCCCTCCGTACCCCTGTGGCTGTGCTCTCCTCCGTGGTTCCGAAGCTTCCCCCCTCTGCCACCCACAGTCTCTGCCTGCGAAGGAGCTTCCTAGTGTGTGGAAACCTTTCCTCCTTCACAGCTCCCTCCCACTGGTGCAGGTGCCGTCCCTATTCTTTTGTCTCTGTTATTTCTTTTTTCTTTTGCCCTACCCAAGTACGGGGGGAGTTTCTTGCCTTTTGGGAGGTCTGACGTTTTCTGCCAGCGTTCAGTGGGTGTTCTGTAGGAGCAGTTCCACATGTAGCTGTATTTCTACTGTATCTGTGGGAAGGAAGGTGATCTCCGCGTCTTACTCTTCCGCCATCTTCTCCTATCCCGGGAGTTTTTAAATTACAGATTCTATTTCACTTCAAATGATTGGTCTGTTCAAGTTATCTATTTCTTCTTGATTCAGTTTTGGTGGGCTGTGTGTTTCTAGAAACTTGTCCATTTCTTCTAGGTTGTTGAATTTGTTGGCATATAATTGTTCATAGTAGTCCCTTACAGTTTTTTTTGTATTTCTGCGGTATCAGTTGTTATGTCTCCTTTTTCACTTCTTATTTTGTTTATTTGTGTTCTCTCTTTTCTTCTTGGTGAGCTTGGCCAGAGATTTGTAAATCTCGTTTATCCTTTCAAAGAACCAGCTCTTGGTTTTATTGATTTTCTCTATTATTTTTTTAATCTCTGATTTATTTATTTCCTCTCTGATCTTTATGATTTCCTTCCTTCTGCTGACTTTAGGTTTTGTTTGTTCTTCTTTTTCTAATTCTTTTAAGTGGTAAGTTATGTTGTTTATTTGAGATTTTTCTTGTTTTTTGAGGAAGGCTTGTATTGCTGTGAACTTCCCTCTAAGGACTGCTTTTGCTGCATCCCATAGATTTTGTATGGTTGTGTTTTCATTGTCATTTTTCTCAAAGTATTTTTAAATTTCCTTTTTGATTTCATCGTTGACCCATTGGTTTTTTTACTAGCATGTTGTTTAGTTTCTATGTAATCATTTTTTTCTCATTTTTCTTTCTGTGGTGGATTTCTAGTTTCATACTGTTGTGGTCAGAAAAGATGCTTGAAATAACTTCTATCCTCTTAAATTTGTTAAGGCTTGTTTTGTGCCCTAGTATGTGGTCAATCCTAGGTAATGTTCCATATGCACTTGAAAAGAATGTGTATTCTGATTTTTTTGGATGTAATGTCCTGAAAATATCAATTAAGTCTAACTGTTCTATTGCATCATTTTGTATCTCTGTAGCCTTATTGATTCTTTTTTTTTTTTTTTTTTAGTTTCAAACTTCATTTCCATTTAATTTAAACTAGAATTATAAACAAATACAGCTAGCTGCAAATTTATCTACTTTCCTTTGAAAATGCAGTTTTTATTAATATTTGCATACTTCGTAAAAAGTGTGGTAGGAAGAAATACTACAATAACAATTTTGCATTATGCTAACTGGAGATAGTGACTTAGGAGAGCAAAGTATTTTTTTTTAATCAGTCATCAATTTTATACACATCAGTGTATACATGTCAATCCCAATCACCCAATTCAGCACAACACCATCCCCATCCCACCGTGGTTTTCCCCCCTTGGTGTCCATATGTTTGTTCTCTACATCTGTGTCTCAACTTCTGCCCTGCAAACCGGATCATCTGTACCATTTTTCTAGGTTCCACGTACATGCATTAATATACGATATTTGTTTTTCTCTTTCTGACTTACTTCACTCTGTATGACAGTCTCTAGATCCATCCACGTCTCAACAAATGACTCAATTTCGTTCCTTTTTATGGCTGAGTAATATTCCATTGTATATATGTACCACTTCTTCTTTATCCATTCGTCTGTCGATGGGCATTTAGGTTGCTTCCATGACCTGGCTATTGTAAATAGTGCTGTAATGAATATTGGGGTGCATGTGTCTTTTTGAACTATGGTTTTCTCTGGGTATATGCCCAGTAGTGGGATTGCTGGATCATATGGTAATTCTATTTTTAGTTTTTTAAGGAACCTCCATATTGTTCTCCATAGTGGCTGTATCCATTTACATTCCCACCAACAGTGCAAGAGGGTTCCCTTTTCTCCACACCCTCTCCAGCATTTGTTGTTTGTAGATTTTCTGATGATGCCCATTCTAACTGGTGTGAGGTGATACCTCATTGTAGTTTTGATTTGCATTTCTCTAATAATTAGTGATGTTGAGCATCTTTTCATGTGCTTCTTGGCCATCTGTATGTCTTCTTTGGAGAAATGTCTATTTAGGTCTTCTGCCCATTTTTGGATTGGGGTGTTTGTTTCTTTAATATTGAGCTGAATGAGCTGTTTATATATTTTGGAGATTAATCCTTTGTCCGTTGATTCGTTTGCAAATATTTTCTCCCATTCTGAGGGTTGTCTTTTCGTCTTGTTTATGGTTTCCTTTGCTGTGCAAAAGCTTTGAAGTTTCATTAGGTCCCATTTGTTTATTTTTGTTTTTATTTCCATTACTCTAGGAGGTGGATCAAAAAAGATCTTGCTGTGATTTATGTCAAAGAGTGTTCTTCCTATGTTTTCCTCTAAGAGTTTTATAGTGTCCGGTCTTACATTTAGGTCCCTAATCCATTTTGAGTTTATTTTTGTGTATGGTGCTAGGGACTATTCTAATTTCATTCTTTTACATGCAGCTGTCCAGTTTTCCCAGCACCACTTATTGAAGAGACTGTCTTTTCTCCATTATATATCTTTACCTCCTTTGTCATAGATTAGTTGACTATAGGTGCGTGGGTTTATCTCTGGGCTTTCTATCTTGTTCCATTGATCTATGTTTCTGTTTTTGTGCCAGTACCATATTGTCTTGATTACTGTAGCTTTGTAGTATAGTCTGAAGTCAGGGAGTCTGATTCCTCCAGCTTCGTTTTTTTCCCTCAAGACTGCTTTGGCTATTCGGGGTCTTTTGTGTCTCCATACAAATTTTAAGATGATTTGTTCTAGCTCCGTAAAAAATGCCATTGGTAATTTGATAGGGATTGCATTGAAACTGTAGATTGCTTTGGGTAGTATAGTCATTTTCACAATATTGATTCTTCCAATCCAAGAACATGGTATATCTCTCCATCTGTTGGTATCATCTTTAATTTCTTTCATCAGTGTCTTATAGTTTTCTGCATACAGGTCTTTTGTCTCCTTAGGTAGGTTTATTCCTAGGTATTTTATTCTTTTTGTTGCAATGGTAAATGGGAGTGTTTACATAATTTCTCTTTCAGATTTTTCATCATTAGTGTATAGGAATGCAAGAGATTTCTGTGTATTAATTTTGTATCCTGCAACTTTACCAAATTCATTGATTAGCTCTAGTAGTTTTCTGGTGGCATTTTAAGGATTCTCTATGTATAGTATCATGTCATCTGCAAACAGTGACAGCTTTACTTCTTCTTTTCCAGTTTGTATTCCTTTTATTTCTTTTTCTTCTCTGATTGCTGTGGCTAGGACTTCCAAAACTATGTTGAATAATAGTGGTGAAAGTGGACATCCTTGTCTCGTTCCTGATCTTAGAGGAAATGCTTTCAGTTTTTCACCATTGAGAATGATGTTTGCTGTGGGTTTGTCATATATGGCTTTTATTATGTTGAGGTAGGTTCCCTCTACGCCCCCTTTCTGGAGAGTTTTTATCATAAATGGGTGTTGAATTTTGTCAAAAGCTTTTTCTGCATCTATTGAGATGATCATATGATTTTTATCCTTCAATTTGTTAATATGGTGTATCACATTGATTGATTTGCGTATATTGAAGAATCCTTGCATCCCTGGGATAAATCCCACTTGATTGTGGTGTATGATCCTTTTAATGTGTTGTTGGATTCTGTTTGCTAGTATTTTGTTGAGGATTTTTGCATCTATATTCATCAGTGATATTGGTCTGTAATTTTCTTTTTTTGTGGTATCTTTGTCTGGTTTTGGTATCAGGGTGATGGTGGCCTCATAGAATGAGTTTGGGAGTGTTCCTTCCTCTGCAATTTTTTGGAAGAGTTTGAGAAGGATGGGTGTTAGCTCTTCTCTAAATGTTTGATAGAATTCAACTGTGAAGCCATCTGGTCCTGGACTTTTGTTTGTTGGAAGATTTTTAATCACAATTTCAATTTCATTACTTGTGATTGGTCTGTTCATATTTTCTGTTTCTTCCTGGTTCAGTCTTGGAAGGTTATACGTTTCTAAGAATTTGTCCATTTCTTCCAGGTTGTCCATTTTATTGGCATAGAGTTGCTTGTAGTAGTCTCTTAGGATGCTTTGTATTTCTGCGGTGTCTGTTGTAACTTCTCCTTTTTCATTTCTAATTTTATTGATTTGAGTCCTCTCCCTCTTTTTCTTGATGAGTCTGGCTAATGGCTTATCAATTTTCTTTACCTTCTCAAAGAACCAGCTTTTAGTTTTATTGATCTTTGCTATTGTTTCCTTCATTTCTTTTTCATTTGTTTCCAATCTGATCTTTATGATTTCTTTCCTTCTGCTAACTTTGGGTTTTGTTTGTTCTTCTTTCTCTAGTTCCTTTAGGGTGTAAGGTTAGATTGTTTACTTGAGATTTTTCTTGTTTCTTTAGGTAGGCTTGTATAGCTATAAACTTCCCTCTTAGAACTGATTTTGCTGCATCCCATAGGTTTTGGATCGTTGTGTTTTCATTGTCATTTATCTCTAAGTATTTTTTGACTTCCTCTTTGATTTCTTCAGTGATCTCTTGGTTATTTAGTAACATATTGTTTAGCTTCCACGTGTTTGTGCTTTTCACGTTTTTTTTCCTTGTAATTCATTTCTAATCTCATAGCGTTGTGGTCAGAAAAGATGTTTGATATGAGTTCAATTTTCTTAAATTTACTGAGGCTTGATTTGTGACCCAAGATGTGATCTATCCTGGAGAATGTTCCGTGCGCACTTGAGAAGAAAGTGTAATTTGCTGTTTTTGGATGGAATGTCCTATAAATATCAACTAAATCTATCTGGTCTATTGTGTCATTTAAAACTTCTGTTTCCTTATTTATTTTCATTTTGGATGATCTGTCCATTGGTGTAAGTGAGGTGTTAAAGTCCCCCACTATTATTGTGTTACTGTCAATTTCCTCTTTTATAGCTGTTAGCAGTTGCCTTATGTATTGAGGTGCTCCTATGTTGGGTGCATATATATTTATAATTGTTATATCTTCTTCTTGGATTGATCCCTTGATCATTATGTAGTGTCCTTCCTTGTCTCTTGTAACATTCTTTATTTTAAAGTCTAATTTATCTGATATGAATATAGCTACTCCAGCTTTCTTTTGATTTCCGTTTGCTTGGAATATCTTTTTCCATCCCCTCACTTTGAGTCTGTATGTGTCCCTAGGTCTGAAGTGGGTCTCTTGTAGACAGCATATATATGGGTCTTGTTTTTGTATCCTTTCAGCAAGCCTGTGTCTTTTGGTTGGAGCATTTAATCTGTTCACATTTAAGGTAATTATCAATATGTATGTTCCTATTACCATTTTCTTAATTGTTTTGGGTTTGTTTTTGTAGGTCCTCTTCTTCTCTTGTGTTTCCCACTTAGAGAAGTACCCTTAGCATTTGCTGTAGAGGTGGTATGGTGGTGCTGAATTCTCTTAGCTTTTGCTTGTCTGTAAAGCTTTTGATTTCTCCGTTTTATCTGAATGAGATCCTTGCCGGCTAGAGTAATCTTGGTTGTAGGTTCTTCCCTTTCATCACTTTAAGTATATCATGCCACTCCCTTCTGGCTTGTAGAGTTTCTGCTGAGAAATCATCTGTTAACCTTATGGGAGTTCCCTTGTATGTTATTTGTCATTTTTCCCTTGCTGCTTTCAATAATTTTTCCTTGTCTTTAATTATTGCCAATTTGATTACTATGTGTTTCGGCGTGTTTCTCCTTGGGTTTATCCTGTATGGGTCTCTCTGCACTTCCTGGACTTGGGTGGCTATTTCCTTTCCCATGTTAGGGAAGTTTTCGACTATAATCTCTTCAAATATTTTCTCTGGTCCTTCTGGGACCCGTATAATGCGAATGTTGTTGTGTTTAGTGTTGTCCCAGAGGTCTCTTAGGCTGTCTTCATTGCTTTTCATTCTTTTATCTTTAGTCTGTTCCGTGGCAGTGAAGTCCACCATTCTGTCTTCCAGGTCACTTATCCATTCTTCTGCCTCAGTTATTCTGCTATTGTTTCCTTCTAGTGTAGTTTTCTTTTCAGTTATTGTATTGTTCATCTCTGCTTGTTTGTTCTTTAATTCTTCTAGTTCTTTGTTAAACATTTCTTGCATCTTCTCGATCTTTGCCTCCATTCTTATTCTGAGGTCCTGGATCATCTTCACTATCATTATTCTGAATTCTTTTTCTGGAAGGTTGCCTATCTCCACTTCATTTAGTTGCTTTTCTGGGGTTTTATCTTGTTCCCTCATCTGGTGAATAGCCCTCTGCCTTTTCATCTTGTCTATCTTTCTGTCGCCTTATTGATTCTTTATCTGGAAGATCTGTCCGTTGATGTGAGTGGGGTGTTAAAGTCTCCTACTGTTATTGTATCCCTGTATATTTCTCCATTTATGTCTGTTAGTATTTGTTTTATGTATTTGGGTGCTCCTATATTAGGTGCATGTATGTTGGTGAGTGTAAAATCCTCTTCTTGTTTTGATCCTTTTATCATTATATAGTGTCCTTCTTTATCTTTCTTTATAGCCTTTGTTTTAAAGTCTATTTTGTCTGATATGAGTATCATGACCCCCGCTTTCTTGTCATTTCCATTTGCATGAACTATCTTTTTCCATGCCCTCACTTTCAATCTGTGTGTCCTTTGCCCTAAAGCGTGTCTTTTGTAGACAGCATATTGTAGGCTCTTGTTTTTTTAATCCAATCTGCCACTCCGTGTCTTTTGATTGGAGCATTTATTCCATTGACATTTAAGGTAATTATTGATAGATATGTATTTATTGCCATCTTCAACCTTGCTTTCCCATTGATTTTATATTTCTTCTTTGTCCCTTTCATTTTGTTTTTCCTTTTGTGGCTTGATGATTTTCTTTTGTATTATACCTATGTTCTCTTCTTTTTGGTTTCTGTGACTCTATTGTATGTTTTTGATTTGTGGTTACTCTGTTTTTGAAGTTTGTTAACCCCCTCCTATATCTATTTACCTTAGACTGGTAGTCATATAGCCTCAAACACATTCTAGGAAAAACAAAAACAAAAACAAAAACAAAAAACTACATTTTTTTACTCTCCTCCCCCACATTTTATGATTTTGATGTCATCTTTTACATCTTCAGGTTCATCCTTCTGCTGTTCATTGCGGCTATCATCACTTTCACAGAAAATTTTTTGATTTAAAAAATCTGTGTACTGGCTTATTTAAGTGATTTCCAATTGTGATTTTCTCTTTCCTATAGATTCTTACTTCTTTTCTCTTTGGAGAAGAGTTTTTAATATTTCCTTTAGGATAGGTTTAGTATTGCTGTATTCATTTAGTTTTTGCTTGTCTGAGAAATTTTTTTTATCTCTCCTTCTATCCTAAGTGATAATCTTGCTGGGTAGAGTATCCTAGGTTGCAGATTTTTCCCTTTCAGGACTTTGAATATATCTTGCCACTCCCTTCTGGCCTGCAGTGTTTCTGTAGAGAAATCAGCTGATAGCTTTATGGGGGTTCCCTTGTAATTAACTGTGTTTTTCTCTTGCTACCTTTAAAATCCTCTCTTTATATTAACTTTTGCCATTTTTATTATAATATGTTTTGTTGTAGGTCTGTTTTGGGTTTATCTTGTTTGGGACCCTCTATGCTTCCTGTACCTGGATATCTGTTTCCTTTTTTAGGTTTGGGAAATTTTCAGCTATAATTTCTTAAGATACATTTTGGATCCTTTTTTCTCTTTCTTCCCCTTCTGGAATTGCTATTATGTGTAGGTTGGCATGCTTTATATTATCCCATAGGTGTCTTATATTGCTTTCATTTTTTTTTTAATTTGGCTTTCTGTCTGCTGTCCTGATTGGGTGATTTCCATTATTCTATCTTCCAGGTCACTTATTTGTTCTTCAGCATTATTCATTTTGCTATTCATTGCCTTTAGCTCAGCTTTCATCTCTGCAAATGAGTTTTCTAATTTTTCTTGGTTCCTCTTTATAGTTTCTAGTTCCTTTTTACAGTACTCTGCATTTCTGTTGATAGCCTTTCTTAATTCCTTCAGTATTCTCATTATCTCCTTTTTGAATTTGTTGTCTATTAGACTGAAGAGGTCTGCTTCATTGTCAGTTCTTTCAGGGGAGTGCTCTTGGTCTTTTAACTGGGAGTGGTTCCTCTGTTTCTTCATTTTACTTATATTTCTCTTACTCTGTGAATTTAGGAGAAAGATTTATCTACTGTGGTCTTGGAGGGCTATTTATATGTGGGGTCATCCCTGTGTAGCTTGTGTGAGTTCAATATATTTGATGTGAGGGCTGTTTTTAGTATGGATGCCTGTCACCTCTTTCCTCAGTGTGCGCTGGTCATTATCCCCTTGATAAGGGGTGTGCAGATGCGGTGGCTGGTGCCCAGTCTTGGGGTTCTTGGCAGTGGCAGGCAGCTCAGGCATGCCCCCGGGACACGCTATGCATGTGGACATGGCTTGCAACCACTCCTGAAGTCTGGGAGGGAGGTGGCAGGGGCCTGTGACCACTCCTGGCATCCAGGGGGGCAGTGTCAGTGGCCTGAGACTGCTCCCGGGGTTTGGGAGGGAGGTGGCAGGGGTCTGCCATTGCCCCTGGAGCCTGTGCAACCAGAGTCCTCCTCTCTGTGAGTGCACGCACAGGGAAAAAGGCTACAATCCAGGTCCCGCCACTCCCCTCGGGCACCCCCCCAAACAATGGCGCCTGGCCTCTAAGGTGTCCCAAGCTTCCTCTATGTACACCCCCTCCTGAAGTCGCACTGAATTCCAGCCCCCCGCATCTGTCTCCACACAGCCACCCCCAGCCCTCTCCTTGGTTCTGATCTCCGAAGCCTGAGTTCCAGCACCCAGCCCCTGCCAGCACTGGTGGACACGTGCATCAGCCTGGGGAGTGCAGGGTGGCGGCACTGACTGTGCAGTTCTCCCTCTGCTCTGGCTGCCACAAATCGGCTTCTGTGCTTTCCTTTGAGGCTCTGAAGCTACCCCTCTGTCCTGGCTGATCTCCCCGCCAGTGAGGGGGCTTCCCAGGGTGCAGGAACCTTTCCTCTTTCACAGCTTCCTCCCGGGGGTGCGGGTCCCATCCCGATTTCTCTCGCCTTTTTTTTTTCTTGTTTCCTACCCAGTTATGTGGATATTTTCTTGCCCTTTACGTAGTCTGAGGTCTTCTGCCAGAGTTCAGTAGGTATTCTGTGAGAATTGTTCCACATGTAGATGTATTTTTGTTGTGTTTGTGGGAGGCGGTGAGCTTCACGTCCTACTATTCTGCCATCTTGATCACTCTCTTGTATATAATAATTTAAATAAACCCATTTTGCAATACAAGATAGGTCTTACATGCTTTCTATCCTAGTTGGGAACCTTCCGGTCTCTGGTGTCAGAAACCCAAGTCCAAGTAGCTTAAACACAAAGGGGCATAAGGAAACCGGGGAAGAGGTCTCAGAGAAACTAAGGACAGAATAAATGAGGCCTTAACTAGGGATCTCCTATCACATCTTTGCCCCTCTTTTTTGCTTCTCTTTTCCTGCCAGCATATTTTCTCTTACCGACCACTGGCTTGCTCTACACCAAGAAAACCAGTTGCTCAAAATTTTCAAGGTTTTCATCTTGCAGTTCTGGCATTAGAGCAAGACTAACTTGATTCTTAATCCCAAATGGTTAGGGACCCATTCCTAGAATAATGTCCTTAAGTCTGGGCAAGGGATTTTTTGAAAAACACAACAACTTGTGGAGAACCAAGTGGATGGAGTTGGAGGTGCGACAGGATGCCCCTAGCTCACTGCCCAGAGGAGGGGGTGGCAGACAACTCAATAGAGACCCATTATTTTTTCCTTCTCTCCCACATGACTATTGCAAAACCAAAATCTATTATATCTTGTCTCAGGCTCTGCAAAAATAACATTATTGAACCTTCAGGGTTCGGGCAAAAGCACCGTCACCTTAGAAAAGCTAATTCTTACTGCGAACGTGGCGCTGCAAGTGGCGCGGAGCGTGCAGGCCGCGGTCTGTAGGCTGCGGGCCATCTCTGTGCCCAATGAGCCCCTGACCGCTGCGGCCCTGGGGACTGTGGGCGGGCGCCCTCCGGGCTTGGCGCACCGGCCCTGCTCTGGTGTCGATGCATAAATTCACAGACAAACATGAATGGGTACCAACAGAAAACAGTGTTGGAACAGTGGGAATCAGAAATTTTTCACAGGAAGCTTTGGGAGTTGTTGTTTACTGTAGTCTGCCTGAAGTTGAGACAAAATTGAAGAAACAAGAGGAATTTGGTGCTTTGGAAAGTGTGAAAGCTAGTAGTGAACCCTATTCTCCTCTATCAGAAGTAACTGAAATTAATGAACTAGATGAACTAGATGAACTAATGAGTGAAGAAGCATATGAGAAATACATAAAATCTATTGAGGAGTGAAAATGGAACCCCTAAATAAACTAGTTTGAAACAACTTAATCTAGCATAGTTGTCTTAAATTAGTGGTGGATAGATTTTTAAAAGGCAATTTTTAGCGAAAGAAACTACTTGCAACAATGTTTCCTGAAGAAAATACCCCTTAACCTCCTAATGACTTCAGATAAACACTATGCATCTTTTTCACAACACCCTATGATTTTTAGGCTAGTCTCCAGTTACAATATTCAGAATTCCTGAAATTATCTGTGGTAAAACTAGTTATAAAAATTATGTAATTCAAGGATAACATTGCTATCTTAAGCCTTATATGATATTGTAACTTGCTCACAGCCATCCCCGGATTTGGGTCAAAATACTCAACGATCTTCCCACTGGAAATAACTGGCAGTGGAGAAAAGTTTGTTAGTTGTAGAGTGTCCAATGAAGAACATTACTATCTTAATTTTGCAATATACTGTGTTTGCAGGTGCTATTTTCATACAGTGAAGCAACAGCTTTGCAGGAAAATAAGAAACAGTTTAATAATAAAATATTCAACTTCTTAATTAAAAAAAAAAAGGAAAGCTAATTCTTAGTCTTGTGAATATTCCTAAGTATCAAATGTGAAGATATGCCCAGTAAGACAGGAAGGTATAAGCAGGTTATTGAGGCTGGTAGGGATCAGCGATATGAACTTTCTAGTTCAGTTCAATTTCCAACTCCATGTGGATTGTGATTTTTATTCCCATTTCTTTTCCCCTAAAATAACTCTTTTTACCTGAGGAAAAAAAGAATATATTTGCAGCCGCTAACTTAAAACATGTGTTGTGTTGCATAGACCCATTTGTATTTTTAGGAGGCAGGGTTCCACAGTGCATTGTTCTCAAACTTTAGTCATTTGCTTATCAGCCCTATGATTTCTGCCATATCTGAGTAGCACCTGCACTATTTACTTGTTCTGTTTCTTTTGTAAACTTAAATATCCACTTTAATCTTATGTTTCTCTTTGATATGCTAGTTACAATTTTCCCTAGCCCAGATGACAAAAACTACATAATTTAAAAGGTGTTGACAGTAACCACTTAGCTATCTTCTATGCCTCCTCACTTTGGGAAACAATTATAGTGGAAAATCATAAGCATTCAATGGCTCATGACTGCAAGAAATTGTGTTCATCCAAATTGAACACATTTCTCTTATAACTTGTTCAGATAGAAAACAAAATCTGTACCTTTGTCCTAGGGGAAAAAATTAAGGAGCATCTTTATTTATCCTTTGGCTCAGAAAAGGGGGAGGAATTTTATTTCTTCTGTATGGTTTTGTTTACCATAAAACTAATTTTTATTACACAATACATAAATTCATCTTTCATCTAAAAGGCAAACATATTACAGTTAAGACTAAAATTCTCTTTGATCATCACCTCCCCACTCCTCACTAGGGTTAATCCAAGTTATGAATTCAGATTGTATCCTTCCAGACTTCTTTCTTTGCATCTGGCCACTAGAATATCTGTTGTGTTTAATGGTCAGTTAAAGAATGCTCACAGATTTCCTTAAATGCCTTGAGCCAGTCAGTCTCTCTTGACAAAGTCAAGGGGCTCTGTATGCTGGAGCGCACCTTCAATGCACAGGGAATTTACAATTCTGCCTTAACCTTCGCTCCCTGGCTGCACAAGGCCTGAAGATCAGTCAGAAGTGAAATCGGGGCCTTCTCAGGTCTTTGCTGAGCGTGCACACAGCCCTGCACATGCACGTGGCCTTCTAGACCCCAAGAACTATGTTGCAAGCTTTTAAAAGCCCCCGAGGACATCTCATTCCCCAGATCTTGCAGTTTTGGGCCAGCTCTTGTTTACCCCCGCTGGTATTGCAGCCTCAAGCAGCTGCAGGGTTAAACAATTGCACTGACTATCTTTCAACAAATGCCCTGGGTATAAGGCTTTCCCACAGAGCGAGCTCTGAGGCAGGTTAAGTACAACCACCCTGCCAGTGGGGCTTTTCCAGAGAGCCTGTGAGACGGGTTAGATGGTGACAATGCGCTGGGATGAGCCATTTTGAGGTGCTCCAAACCCAGTGTGCCCCCTCTAGTGGTCGCAGGGCTGCTGTTTTTCAAGACTAGTGTGGAGCTGGGGTGGGGTAGGGTGTAGGGTGTAGACTGAGTTAAAATACCACAAAAGCTGCAGTTCTTACCAAGGTTCAGATTGTTATAAGCATTTGGTTAATTTCTGGAGCTCTGAAAAAAGTTTTCAGAACGTTCGGGACAATTTTATTTTGCCAGTATTTTTGTTGCTTCTGTGGAAGAGCAGATGTACAGACACCCTCACTCCATCATTCTTGGAAGTCCCGCCCCCCGTTTTCTCACTGTTGATGGAAACAAGGCCAAGAATTTTTCTTCTGTTAGACGAGACATCATCATCCATATTCATGTCTGGGATTTGGTGGGAAATGTGGTCAGGTGCAGAGCAAATGCCAACCAACAAGGACAGCTACTATTCACCCCTGTCCATAAGCACGATTCCAGAACAAGACCTAGAGTTGCTGGGTCTCTCAAACTTCAGTGGAATCTGGAATCCCAGTATTTTGTGGGAAATTGCCACATTTTAATTTATTGACTATAATTTTTAAAAAATCAAAATACTGCACCCAAAATAACACACCGTGGCAAAAGACTACAGTTTGGAGCAGCGAGTATCTTATGGCTCTCATCCCTGCTATGTGAACTTTTCCGACCAAATCAGTCAACTGAATTCCACAAACCTTTTTTTAGCTTCTATTACGTGCCAGAGAATATGCTGTGTGCTGCAGAGCTGAATGAGACATGCTGCCCTGAGTACATGTTCCCTTCCCCCAGCTTTTGAGGCACTTAGAGTCTAGCAGTGGAGGTGGGAACTTTTTTTAAGTTACCACCCTGAATAAAGGGTACCAGTACCGGTACACAGATTTAATTGTTAGTTTAATTAGCCCAAGGCAAAGTGTTTAAAAGGGTCATTCTGTCTTCTCTCTGTAGAGGGAAGTGTGTGCGAGTGTGTGTGCGTGTGCTCGCCCACCATGACTGGGGGGTAGGGAAGGGATAAAATGAAAGCTGCATAAATCCTTCTGAGGCAAAGCTGTGAGGGCTCCAATTTCTAAAAATGGCTTCATGATACTTTACCCTTGACTGAGAGTAAGCAGGTGGGAAACCTTTCTCTTTCAAAATCTTGACATACCTGCCTGACGGATTCCTTGTTTCCAGTGTTGCTACTGAGAAGCACACATCTACTCTGACATCTAGCCCTTCCATGTGACCGGTTTTTCAGCGTGTTGGGGAGCTTCTCTTGGTCCCACTGTTTGGAAATTTCAAGATGGTGTGCCTTGACAGAGGCTCTAGTCCCATCCGCTGTGGTGAGCTCCCTCGTGCCCTTTCACTCTGGAAACTCAGATGTTTGAAGACTTCATCCCCTACACTTTCTATTCTTTCTGAAGTCCCTATTATTTAGATATTGAATGTCCTGGTCTGATCCTGATCTTATCTTTCCATTTTTTTGCTCTATTTTTAGGTTAGTCTCAATTCCAGCTTCCAACCCTTCTGCTGAGTTTCTAATTTCCAAGAACGTTTCCAGGTTCTTCACGTGTCCCTCTTCCACAGCATCTTACCCTTAGTCTACAGATGACTGTTTTCTTCTCATCTCTCTGGGGATAGGGTCATTTTCTGAAGGTTCTTCTCCCTTAGCCTCTGATTCTTCCAAGTTGTTGGCTTTGGACTTTTCATTCATGTTAGCAGCTTTCATCAGATGTCAGGTTACCTTTGGCTAAGCTGGAGGACTAAAAAGCTGATAGAGGATTGTTGACCAGGAGTTTCACCTTAGGACAGTGGTTCTCGATCTTGGCTGTACAGTGGAATCACCTGGGGATCTTTAAAAAACGTTGATACTCCAGAAATATTCGTTTTATTGGTGTAGGGTCTGAACATAGGGATTTTGAAAAGCTTCCCAGTGGTGTTACTGTGTAGCCAAGGCTGAGAAGGATCACCAAAGGGTGCTCTGGCTGAACCACTTCATCTTCCGGTAAGACTAACATTCTCTAAGTCCAGGTCTCTAAGGTCTCTAAGTCCAAGTCTATTTTACCTTCTCCTGTGGATAAACTTTTGGTTTCTGCAAGGGTGGAGGAGCAGTTGTCCAGCTGAAAGAAAGTAGGGAGGGATTTTATAGATGTAATAGCACTTTTAACAGCTTTCTACCAATACTATTTTAGGTTCCTCTCCCTCTTCACCCTCCCTTTAAAGGGACACGCTTCTGTCCGTTTTAGAGCCTGCAGTGTATTCTGCATATAAATTGAGTTGGTGCTCATTTTCTCCCCCACTAAATGAGAATTCAGCTTTCTTCAGTCAGGTTTCCAAAATTCTGGTGCTAACAATTCTCATTCTTCTGTGTTGAGAGCAGTTATGACTTTAAAAAAAAATCCTTTACTGTATTTTCAGGAGTGGAGTGTCAGGAGCATGCAAAATTTGATGTGTTCAACTTGTCACTTTTACCCAAAAGAATGATTATCGGTATTCTTTATGAGAAAGAAAGCTTTTCGTTATAAACGATCGGTTCCCCCATTCATTTTTCCCTCAGGGGAAAAAAAAGATAGTGGGGATTCCTAGCAAAACAATCTAAACATCAGGGTGAAACCATGACTGTAGTAGGAACACTACACTTTATTGCCATTGTTGTTGTTGAATGAGACCCGGAGGAGGGAAGGAGGTCAAAACTGTGCGAGTCTGTCATGGAGAAGGTGCACCCCAGGTGTTAAGTGAAAAGAGCTAGGCCTGGTTTCCTAAGTCTGGCATATAGATAAAATGTTAAAAAAGACACACTCTTTATCCCCACAGACTCTGACAAAGAACAGACAGCACATGGGCCTTTACGGTCCGCAATCCCATGTTAGTTGGCCCATTTAGGGAGATCTGGATTTGTAGCTGCTGCTGCTCTTTTTTTTTTTAAATTGGCGTGTAGTTGCTTTACTTCTGAAACATCAGCCTACATGGTTGTGGGTGGCAGCCGCCCCTTTAGATGGTACAGCCAGCACCGTGCGCTATGCCACTTGCCTGGCCTATGAACGCATTTGAATTTACAACTTCTGGGGTGTGGTTTAAGTTTTTAAAAAGTAACAACAACAAAAGCAATCCTATTCATGGCAGAAGAACCCTACTTAAGTCAGAAAGAATTAAAACATTTATTGGGCATAAATATATTACATATACACTACAGATACAGTTAGGTATTACATATAGCATAGTATTTGCAAAATCTATACATTAAAATTGATATGGCAGTTTTAATACAATGTATATGAAATAGTCTAAAATTTACAGGAAAACATATGATTATTTTTTTTTTTCTCCTAAAGTTGAAAAGCTTGGAATGTATGTCCAACAGTGAGGTAAAACATTTTGTCTTTCAATTTAAAGAATTGTGCAAGGATAACATTCAAACACATTCAGTTAGGGCACTTTTCAATTTTGACAGGAATACTGAATTACTGTAGCCAACAAAACACGGTTAGAAAATGCCAACATTTCAAGTTGATAAGAACAAGGCAGGTAATATGCAAAAAATCTTTTTAAAAAGTTGTTTTCTTTTTAAACAATTTCTTTGAGGACAAAGGGCATTTTGCTTCACATGACTGGAATTTCTTGTGTCAGGGAGGAGTTTGACATATAGAGCATCAGAAAGCCACTCACTCGTTCCTACATATTGCAAAAGGGCAAAGAGAGAAGGTTAACATAACACTTTATTTTATTGTTCATGTGTAATGGCAATATATATATAGTTATATATCAATATCACATATACATATTTGTGATAGAAAACAGTGCCAGATAGTGTAATAACTTTTTGACTGAAGGGATTATAATGACACCGAATAACGGAGAGCAATAAAATAAAGTGCCGTCAGCTAGTGTTTCACACACAACAGCTTTCTGGTGGTTAAACAGATAGATAGTATGAAAATCTCAAAGATCAAATATTCATAGCAATTTTGGCTTAAAGTATTATTTCATTAAAAAAATTCCAACCAATTCAGAGAATTTCTTTATAGCAGCAGTTCTGAAGTGTTTCCAAAAAAGGGACTTTTTTTTTTTTCTCCTGAAGACAGGGTTCTCGTACTCAGTTGAATCTTCATTGCTTATGAAATGCCTTTTCCCCAAAACACCTGCATGAGATTGTTTCAGAAAATGCAGATGCAGTGTTACAGTGGATCATAATACACATTTAAATAGAGGGATGAGTTTTGGAAGGCCAGAACTTTGGCAAAAAAATTTCACCTTGATGCCAGCAGTTTGCAAGGCTAATAATTAAACTAATTATTCTAGTCAATAACAAAATACAGAACTTTCTAGTAGTACTTATTACATCAACGTAGGCACACAGAATAATTCATTGATCTTAGCACTTTCTTTCAAGAGATGATTATGTTTTTCTTGGGTACATGTAAACGTTTCAGTCGCTGACAATGGATTTTTTTTGGCATTTAATGCACTAGATGCTCTTTATCTTTAAAAACACAAGAAAATGTCAGAAGAATGACAATACTACAGATGTTGCCAAGGAACGAGACTGACCTAAAATTACAAAAGTATAAAACACAAAAAAATAACATGCTACAAGGGAAAATTAGTACATAAGTACATTTAAAAAATTTTACAATAAATAAAGATTGCACTGTAATTGGCATTTAAAGTACTGTATGCAGAATATAGTATAAATAAACCAAAAACAAAATAATGTTGGTTTCCCCATGACTTTGGTATGGGAATATTATAAGCTAGTACAGGATACTGCATTTTAAGACAACACAGACCAAGCACAAAATAGCTATGATCAAGAAAAACCAAGTAGCAAAAATATACAAAAACAGAAGCAGGGGGATACACTGTGTCTGTTGCACCCTTTTGGAATATATTTGCACCTCCAACTCTTAAATGTCCCTGAGGTACGTGAACATTATGGACTTCATATAAATAATCCAATGACTTTGGGTTAAAATTGATTATCTCATGACTCAGAATAAACATGCAAGAGTAACACTTTGCACTCCAATAGCACCTATAGATCAAGGATCTCAAAGCACTTACGAACATTAGAATCCCCATTTTATTTTTTATTTTTAATGCATGGGAAAACTGAGGCACAGAGAGGTAAAGTGACGTGTTCAGATCACGCAGCAAGTTAGTGACAGATCCAGGGAGATAATCTAGGCTCCTTGACCCCCCAAACACCCTGTGCTTATTACCACCAAATACCATTCCCTCTCCACACATGGCCAGGTCAACCCCACAAAAATAGGAACTACAAATTTAGATGACTCTTTTGGGCTTTATCAATTTTCACCTGCTGTTAGATTAGTATTATGTGCACTGAATTAAGCTACTGAAATTCAATCACTTCATTGATACTTCATTGAATAGCCTAAAGGCAAATCTTCCAAAAATAATGAGCTGATGTGTAAGAAGATTGATCACAATTAGTGTAAGTCATGGACAATGGGCAGAGGCACTAAACTGTCACCAGTTCTCGTCATATAATTCTGGTCAAACATAACAGAATATAATAACTCTAGTGATTAGATCAGAAGTAGTTATATACAAAGACAGACAAACAAGTTAAAGCAGCTTTTAAAATAGCTGAACAAGGAAACAACTAACTATTGCACAATGCCCTCGAAAAGTTACTGCTATGAATTGATGTGGTAAAATCTACAATGCTCCATAATTTATAGATGCATTTTGGTTACTTGATTTCTTAGACAGGCAGCTCATAGTGTTAAAATCATAAGAAATACAGATTATTAAAACATTTTAAAGTACACATTTTGATCTCAATGAGCTAAACACAGTTAAATAACTGAGTGACAAAATGGTTGTTTAGGGCAGCCTTATCTGAGTGAACACATCTTCTGTGTGTGGTTGCTGTGTGGTGATACTCTGACAACACTGAAATCCTAGCCCTGTAACTACACACACTGTGATTCATGTTCACAGGTACAGATGATCAAGACATAAGAAGTGACAGGTGAATATAAATTACTAAATGGTGACATGGAAAAAAAAAATCAAAGGCTTGCAAAAGACATCAGTGAAAACAGAATAGAGGCAAATCTGAAAATTTTAAAAGAAAACGTAAGCTAGCTTTTGGTATCTGGTTTGCTTCTTTTTTTTTTTTTTCTTTTTTTTTAAATCCAGTTTAACCTCTTCCTAGTTTTGCATTTCAAAAAGGTGCACCAAAACACTGATATTTTTTTCCTAGCTAAATCTGTAAAACAAGTATATAAATCAAAGAACAAAAGGGCTTAAAAAGGGGAGTATCTGAATAAATGTGTGTATTAAAATGTGTAGCATTAATTAAATTCATACCTCTAGTTTTGTTGGGTTTGTTTACTTCATTAAGAAGTACTGTAATATAAAGGCAAATAAAATGGACAAAGTTGCAAAGCCAACCACAATGAGGGCTGCAAACTGTTCATCAGTAGGCATCATGCTCTTCATTTTGGGATCATCTAAGCTCCCCATGTCCCCTGTAAGCATGACCTCACTTCGTTGTAGTACAAAAGCCGCAGAGGGGCTGAAAGCTCCGCTTAGCTCCTGAGAGGTGTCTAAACAGCGACGACACGCACACACGCGGAACCTGTAGTCTGTGTTGGTCTGGAGGCCTGAGATTTGGAATGTGGCTTCTTCTCCCTTGTACACCTTCAAGAAAAAGAAAAGTCCTGGTCAATAAATTTATAACAACATTGTGGTCCCTAAAGTAATAACTGTATAACATTGGGGGCCTTGTAGACCTGGCGTGGTTTATGCGAACTCTGCAACAACAAAAAGTACATGGAGAGGCATTTGTCCCCGTCTATATTTCATCTGTAAAGTATTCTGACCCACTCTGAATAAAATAAAATAAATTCAGTGACTCTGCTATTGACAGGAGATCAGGCACTGACCAGAAATGCAGCTGATACAAGTAATGATGATGCATCTAGCTAAATTTTAATAATTTAGGCTATAAATCAGCAGACGACTTAATTCATACAAAGGGCTCTCTGATCTTGCTGCAAAGAATTAATATTTTTTAATGCAGACAATTAAAAACAAATTATAGAAATAAAGTGCAAAGTCTCAGTTGAATGATTCTTTGACTACTGACTACACCATCTAACACTACTCCATCAAGATAGCCCACCTCCACCCCTAAGAGGTAAACACTATTCTGACTTCTCATTCTGTAATTTGTTTTGCCTACTCTAGAAGTTCATGCAAATGCAATCAAACACTACGCACTCTCTTGTGCCTACGAGATTCATCCGTGTAATCGATTCAGTAGTTGTTCCTTTTACTGAAGAATAAGTACTCTATCATAGGCCTATACTTTGATGTATCCATTTGCTTTTTGACAAGTATTTGCACTGTTTCCAGTTTGGAGTTTTTATATAGGAAGAGTACTGTGAACATTTTTGTACAGATCTTGAGGACTTAAGTTTCTCTTTTTCTTGCGTGAATACCTAGGAGCAGAAGGGCTGGGTATAAGTCTACATCTAACTGCATGAGGAAGCTGTCCCAAGCACATCCCTCTGCACTCCTGCCAGCTAAGCATGAGAGTTCCAGTTGTTCCACACCCTCATCAACATTTGTTACTGTCAGTCATTCAAATGGGTGAGTATGGTACCTCAGCTGCACCTCCCTGATGCCTGAGAGTGTTTCCCCCCTTTTCATGTGCTCATTTGGTCACTCACATACCTTCCTTTATGGGGAGTGCGTTCAACTGTCTTGCCTGTTTTCAGTTTGTTTGCTTTTGTTTGTGGTGGCTCTTTAATGTGGATGTAAGTCCTCTGTCGGGATGTGTTGTGAATGTTCTCTCCCAGTTTTGTGTCCTGTCTAATCATTTCTTAAGATATTTAGTGATGCAGTCCTATTTATCACAAATTAATATTTAATTAATTTAATGGTCTGTCTTAAGTGTTTCCTGTCTGTTTGACCGACCGGTCCTTTTTCCATTAAGAATCTAGGATATTTTCTTCCCCTTTGTTAACACTGACATAATCACCATGAGGCTTACTGCTATGAGGACTTGCAATCTACCAGTTTACTTAGAGATTATCAACCTCGGAGTTGACTGAAGAAAACAGGTATCTTTGAGGGAGGGTGGTAGAGGGAGATCTCACGTGGTTCTTCAATCAAAGTGGTACTGATCCTCGAAACACTCAGAGGAAATGATAACCACCTTAAAATTACATAAAAATCCACGTCTTATATGAAATAGAGATAGGAAAAAACTAGCTGGAACTCAACCAAATCAGTAAAGAGATTTGGCTGATGAAATAAACACGAAAGTAAAATTAACTGAACACTTTGTAGCTGAGTGGCACCGAGTTAGCCTCTGTAAAGCGTTTAAAACATGCCCGGTACATGGGTAAGTGCAGAGAAAAAGTTAGCTATTATTACTACTACTACTATTTAGAACTTAAAAGCAACTCCAAATATATTCTTAAAATACAGTGATTAAAAGTGGACAGGGGGGGCTTCCCTGGTGGCGCAGTGGTTGAGAATCCGCCTGCCAATGCAGGGCACACAGGTTCGAGCCCTGGTCTGGGAAGATCCCACATGCCGCGGAGCAACTAGGCCCGTGAGCCACAACTACTGAGCCTGCGCGTCTGGAGCCTGTGCTCCGCAACAAGAGAGGCCGCGATAGTGAGAGGCCCGCGCACCGCGATGAAGAGTGGCCCCCACTTGCCGCAACTAGAGAAAGCCCTCGCACAGAAGTGAAGACCCAACACAGCCATAAATAAATAAATAAATAAATAAATAATTAAAAAAAAAAAAAGGGAAATGAGACTTTAAAAAAAAAAAAAAGTGGACAGGGGCATTTTCAACCTACTGACAGGCCACCTTAAGTAAAGCTGTGAATTTTGCCCATTAATACAAATTCCCTAGAAAACAGAGTATTTCCAACAATTTCAACTTTGTCTGAAATACTCTCCAGCTAAAGAGAGTTAGTGGGAATCTACAAACATTCAGTGTTTCTAAAGCCTGGCACGTAAACTTCTACAAGAAGCAGGACGTGGTACCAGAGAACCTAAGTGCACTGGCCACTCACTTAGTGTTGAGCAAACTGAAAGACAGCAAGAGGATCACAGTTTAGAAAAGGGACCGGACTTCCAGCGTTCACCTGATATTCAGCCTTTTTAAGATTTTTCCTCCCCCATTTTCAAACTTTAGAAGTAGACTTTAAGAGTCTTACTGTACTTTTGTTTAGTGATTAAGCCCCAGAAAACCAATTCTGTTTCTCATATTTTCCTTTATAAGATTTGAAGCACGTTCCTCCTGGTGAGTTACTCTGTTTCTTTAAAGATTGTGGCATGTGTCTTAGCAACTGGGGTTACAGACAGAACTGGGCCGGAGCAACCAAGAACAAAAGAGCTGTAAGAAAACCCCCAGCGATCCTGAGAGGCCACTCCTTTCTCATAGGTCACTGTTCCAACGATGTGTTAGTTAAATGGATATTTTAAGATGAGCTCGTTGTCATGGTGACTGCCCCAAGCCATTCAGGAGTTCAGACTACACCATGAGAGCACTGTCTATGAATTATCTCCCAACATGTGGGTGGTCTCAGGAAAACAATAGTGTACACTTTTTTTTTCTTTAAAGAGAACTTTTCATTGTGAATGTTCTTAATTTCCCAAATTTAGATGCTCAAGTTGGTATTTTCCAAGACAAGTCTTTTCTTCGAAACTGTTGGGACCATTCACGAAGGGAATGACTTGCAACCTTTGGGACCAGCATACTACCAATCCCTTTGCCATCTGAGCTTTGGGTTCCTATCTGCAATGGCCCAGGTATACAATCTGTTCCGTCTCTATGGTGGTGATAAGTTAATGTCAGGCTGTTTATGGAGTTGGAGAAAAGCTGCCATCTAAGACTTAGCTGCAAGGTTTCTTGATACACCTCTTTCATCAATTCTTTTGGAGGCCTCACCTCCTGAATGTTTACCCTTATCGAAGGGTGAAATATTGTAGCTGCTGGAGCTCTTCTGTGCAACCCCGGGGAACTGGGTCTAATCTGCTTGGCCACTGGGAGGCACTGGGCAGATTCTTCTCAAGTGCAGGACCAGGAACTGGCATCAGGATTCCAGGTCTAAGTCCTTGCTCTGGCCCTTTCTAGGTCTGTCACCTCGGGCAAGTAACAGCTTTGAACCTTATTTTTTTTCATCTTTAACATGGGGACAGTTACAGTACCTAACTTAACCCCAAGGGGGATTGAGTATTAAATGAGAAACTATGTGAAAAATGCTTTGTGAAAGGAATATACTGGAGATAAGTCATCTTTATCAAATTTAATCCTCCTGATTACTCTGGCAGGTGAGTATTACTCTCATTTTAGAGATGATAAAACTGAGGATCAGAAAGCTGTTCATTTCTCAAGGTCTCAGGTGAGTAAGGGTAGTGGTAGACCCCAGACGAGATCCCACATCTAACTCAAACACCCCTGGCTCACCACTGGAACTGCTCCAGCTCCACTGGTTCCACGTCTTTGGTGGAACCCATCCTCCCCACCTCAGTCCTCATCGAATGACTATGGTGTGATACCAGGTCCACTTCTCTTGACCTTCTGACTTTGTCTTCCCAGGGAGTCCCACAGCCTCCCTGGTGTTTCCATGGAACACTTCCAGATCACCCCACCCTGAGTCCCACTGCCCCAGAAGGAAAGCACTGCCTTTCCTATATGATGTATGGAAAGCAGCTCCCCAGCCCAGTCTGTGCCAAGGAAAGGCCTGGGCAGCATTTCTGTGACGTGGCCTCTTAATTTATGCCAAACAATGACCTCATGGCTGAAAATCACTTAATAACCTATCCCTACAGATGTTTGAGAGACTTTTGGAAAGTAGATATAAATGTTCATTTATATCTAGTATTAAATGATTTCTATGGTTTCCAGAATTTGCATGGCTAGCTCCTTCTAAGAAAGTTGGCTCAGAAGTATATTTAATTTCCCAGAAACCCAATTCATGGAATCTTGAACATAGACTTTATATATTAATTTTGATGGTACGTCCCAACTCTAACTCCTTAAAGAAGATCCCTAAAAATGTATTGATATTTTGAAAGCAAAGGAGTGCTACTTTTCTCATAACCATTAAGCAAAAAGCTTAGTGAAGGAAAAATGAATATCTAATGGAAGGGAACTTCCTCAATGACAAGTCCAATTGAAAGTTGGGCTATAATTTGTAAATATGTTTTTCTTTTAGCTATTCTTATTGTTTTAATTAGAAGAGCTCCCCCTTTTCACAAGCACTGTCAACACAATGTTAACATTATCTTTAAAAGTATATATATGATAAATATATTGAGTATGGGACTGTGTTCTGTTATCTCCAGAGCAACCAGCACAATGGCTATTAACAAAGCAGATGCTCAGTGAATGTTCTCTCTCTAATTAGAACCCGTAAATACTTGAGAGTAGATACGCTTATACCACACTGTTTGAAAAGAGAGGAAAATTACCAGAAGCAAGTACATGTGAACATTAAGTATCAGAACCCGCACACAAACCACAGAGTTTAGAACAGGTGCAGCCATGATTATACAAAATGGAATCGTTAACGAGGATTGAGTTGTTTTCAGTGTATTGACAGTAGTCAACAATGCTTATTAAGCCTTTTGGATCTTAGTTAAGGAAAAATTAAAACAATCCCGATACTCCATTTCCTGAGGATTCTGGTTCCTGAGGTTTGCGATAACTGATTTGTTTTTGTGGACATAATCACAGCCACGCGATCGCAAAATCAGTAAGGTCATCAGGCCTGCAGCACAGCTGAGGTGACTTTTCATGGGACTGTGCCTCTCGCCATGGCAGGGCGGCAGGCCGTGCCTCTTATCCCTTTGTTTTCATTCATTTTGACAGGGGCACCATTACAGGCTCTTCCTCCTGCCTCAACCCAATTTAAAAGGCATAGTTCCATTTAAGATTATCTTTATTGAAGTAACCAATCATAATATCACAGTAAGTATACAAACAATATTATTTTTACAAAGACTATTTCTGTCCTTGATTTGATGTGCAATATATTTTAAAGTAATTCTGACATGTTTGTTCCAAATGAGAGGATTTAAAGTAATACCCAGATAATCGAAATGAAGAATCAGTGACCCTTAATTCAGAGTAACATGCTGTGTAGTTGAAACCTTTGAAATAGAGAGCCTTTGGGGGAGGTTGCTGGAGGCTGGGATCTGGGCCAACGCCTGCACCTCTTTACTAATGCCATCCTTCTCCCAGGAACTGGAGAGGGAGACACAACTGCCCAGCATTGCCATCTACACAGCGCCCTCTCATGACTGAACAGATCTGACGCTCACAGTAACCCTGAGGCAGAGAATTAGCATCTCCACTTTGACACAACAGCTGAGGCTCAGAGAGGTGAATTAATTCCTCCAGTATCACATGACTACAGAAGGCAGATTTCACCTCCCTTGCCCCCCAGCTGCAGTGGGAATTCACTAACCTGCAGACTTCCTCTGTAGAGGGTGCAATGCTGGGCAGGAATTGTTGCTCCTGAGCCAAAGAGGACAGGCAAAGGTACTGTTACTGAACTGCTTCTCGGGGGCACGCTGTTTCCACCCCAACGGGCCCAGAAGCTCTGAGAGCACAGACTATGCTGTTCTGTTATACGCCAGGCAGCTCTCACAGTGCACAGCACCTAACAGTTTCTCAATGAACCAGGGGCCCTACACCTGAACGCCGTGAAACTGAATATAAATTTGTTTCATATGCAATTTAAAATGGATGTGTGCATGAATATTTTTCTGACAGAACGGGTCATATCCTTCATCAGATACTTAAACGCACCTATAAACCTAAAAAATTTAAGAATCAGCAAGACAAATGATAGCTTTTAAATATTCCCTCCTTGATCTATTCTTATTTTGCTTTGGATTTGACCCTTTATTTACACAAAGATGAAGAAAATGTGCAATAAGACAGTCACAGCCTATTTAACTTCGGTGTTAGGGAATTACATCACAAACTATTAAAAAAATATGTAGGCTCCAAGTCTTTAAAATAGTTCTCTCAACGTCAAGAGAAGATCTTTCTTCACAGTAACTTGTGTGATACCACAAAGAATCAATACACATCCCAATACTATATTCTAAAAATGATACAAAATAAAAATAAATTTATACAGAGATGCCGTCAAGTTAAAGGTGGAGCTCTATAAATTTTCAGAGGTTTCAAAGGTTTTCATAATGCAACAAATCTGAGCACCAACAATATTAATAATTTGTCACAAATTTTGACTTCCAATAGGTAATAATTTCTTGCAGTTTGTTACCCTTTTCTCATCTTCAGTGTTTATATTTAAATACTTTATGTAAAAATCATTGCTGTCTGAACAGGGGTATGAATGTGAATCATTTCGCTTTACATTCTTATGTATATATTAAACTGTTTATGTTCTGTCTTGTGAGGCAAAAAAAATCAGTCACCTGCCTATACATACAATTTTCATTCTTTTTAAGAATGCTTTACAATTAATACTGTTTCTTTGAAAAGAAGTTTTAAGTTTCTTGAAAAAAGCTTGTGCTTGAAAGGTTTTTTAAATGGCAGAAAAGCCAAATCAATATATGCATGCATTCTAATACAGAGTAAAACTTTAGGTGAGGACTTAATACTTTAAGTTAATAGACTGTCTCATAATTAGAACCAGATGCTCGCCCCACATCATGATAGCTCAACGAAAGAAAGCTAATTACAGAGTTAAAGTCAATGTTTCCAGCAAAATATCAGAAAAAGACTTGGCCCTTGCCATATGTCGCCTGTAAAACTGAGCTAGGGGAACAGAAGGACACTGTTCTATTATGGGTGATGTTTTTCACCTCAGTTACAAACATCACTTCTAAATCCCCCCTATGGTGAAGTTTACTGATTCTCACCACTGCAAGTATAAATCACCCTGTTCCTGTGAAACTGCCTCTTTCACACACACAAGAAACATTTACTGAGTGCCTAGCTATGTGCCAGTCCTGGGAAAATAAAAATGAATAACACAAGCCCACACATTAGTGGATCCTGCCTGATTAGCGCTGTAACTGAAGTATACACAGTGCTTCCTCTAAGCCCATAGCTCTGCCGTGGTGTATGCTCTGCACTGATGACCTCTCATTTTCTTTTGCTTTGCCTCTATGAATTCAAAGCCTGTTATCTCTGGACTATAATTATTTTAACCATTACTCTGCACACATAAGATAAATAGATTTCATTCCCTATCTCGTGTCCAGAACAACTGAATGAAGTACTCAAAACATCATGTTTAAGTTAATGTTTATTGAATAGGGAGAAGCAAAAAACTCAGTACAAATTGTCCCTGACTCAACTCTGGCTTTTCAAGTACCACTACCTGCCTTAATCATTTCTTGGTAAATGCAGGAAACACACGGTTACGAGAAGAATGCTAATTCCCCAGCTACTGAGCCCGCCCTGGTGTACTGTGTTTTCACCTACTTTCAACAAGAAACTCTTATTTATAGCTGTTTACAATAAGAAATATATTTTGAAGCATATATGTAATTGTGTATTAGTATTTGTATGTTCGTGAGACAAAATATATAACATTAAACAAATAGCAAGATTCAAAATAGCCAATCTGCCAGTGAAATCTAATTTATGAATGGATTAACCTATATTCTGGCAATGCCTAATGTACAGATATTGGGTAAACAATGCTTTTTCAATGTAAATCAACACTCAGTGTGCTTTGAGAAGCAGAACATTTTTTCCAAGAACAGGTTGGAAAAGCATGGTGGTGGAATAAAAGGTTTATAAAATACGACGATGAACACGCAATGAATGTACTGCTGGGAAGTGAATATTGTTAAGTGTCAAGTGATATGTTGTAAAATTTGGTAACATTTCATCTTTAGCCATTTGTTACATTGCTATGCGACAGGACAATGCTACTGGTGTTAAAGATGACTGAATCTAGCAGGGAAAATCCTCTGCTCTTCATGTGCGCTGAGACTCTGAAACCAGTAATATATTGGTGGTAAGGTGAAACAACTGCACACGTAAAATTACTGACTGTGAAGTGAAATATGCTGTATAAAACGAGATTGTAAGGTGAAAGGAAACAAGAGTGGTTTTGCTCTTATTTCAGAGGAATGATGGAAACTGGTGAAATCACCCAAAGTGTTAATCAATACTGGTGGTGCCTGTCATGTTTAAAACAAGTTTTTGCAAAATGTGCTTAAAGCAATTCATTCTTTTATCTGGCACTTCATATTAACAAAGTACAGTAAAATTTACTAAAATTTTCTTTGATTCTTTTTACTCATTTTTATTTACAAGTATTCTTTATTATTATAATACGAGGAATATTAACCAGCAAATTAACAAAAACTCTGAATCAAATTATTTTCTACTTGTTTTGTGTATCTGGAGCCTCAATAGTTGAATACAAAGAAGTGTTCGCAAATTATGTTAATGATTCGGAAGGCAGGTGGCATTTCTCTTCACCTTCTTGAGTTTGACATAAATGCACTCCCCTATTAAAAGTGCTGGTAAGGGGGGCTTCCCTGGTGGCACAGTGGTTGAGAATCTGCCTGCCAATGCAGGGGACACGGGTTCGAGCCCTGGTCTGGGAAGATCCCACATGCCACGGAGCAACTAGGCCCGTGAGCCACAACTACTGAGCCTGCACATCTGGAGCCTGTGCTCCGCAACAAGAGACGCCGCGACAGTGAGAGGCCCGCGCACCACGATGAAGAGTGGCCCCCGCTTGCCGCAACTAGAGAAAGCCCTCGCACAGAAACGAAGACCCAACACAGCCAAAAATAAATAAATAAATTAAAAAAAAAAAAAAAAGTGCTGGTAAGGAATGGGTCCTCAGCTTTTCTAATGGAGTAACAGTGTTATATTCTGATTTCACATAATTATTAAGCTCCTGGGAACGTTATGGAAAGCCACAGAGTATCTGAATCTTTCACATCCAGTGACAAGATAATGTGTGGCTTTGGAAGAATTAGGATCAAAAAGGGTGTCAAGAATGATAAACCCAAATTCTTTATCGGGTTATATTCCAATCACATTCTTTCTTGCATGGGTTTATCATGTGAACCGTACAGCCTTGCTACTCAAACCATGATCCATGGACCAGCAACATCAATGTCACCTGGGAGCTTGAACCTCGACCCCAGACCTACTGAATCGGAATCTGAATTTTTAACAGATTCTCAGGTGATCCTATGCACCTTAAAGGGTGACAAGTAGTGACCCAGAGCTTCTGAATCACAGGCCTCAAGGGCTGATAGGTCATTTTCCTTATCCTTCAATTATAACTTCCATAAAAAAGGCAAACAGACATGGGCTTTAGTAATTAGGTTGACACTACTTCCCTATAAAGTAAAACCACTGGCACTTTAGTTTTCAATACATACGAATATCAAATACAAATATAGAACTTAAAACCCTTCACAAGATTATGCTTGTGGAACTGAAAATTTAAGAATACCACCACATACAAAATAAAATGTAAGCCAGAGCTATTGTACCCTAAAGAATTAGGTAATGGGTACATGTGAGGCAGTTTCTATGACCGATTTTGAGAAAAATGTAGTTCACTGGCTACTAAATTATTCACCGCAAAGGCAGAGGCAAGGAGCCAGCCTGACCCTGAGAGGCCACACACGTGCCACGCACGCTGGTTCTTACCTGTTTGTACTCAGATTCTCTTCCAACCAATACCTGCAGAATGTAGTTGACAGGGTCGCCTTTCATGGGTGGTACCGTCTCCCATAAAATTTCACATGAATTTCCTTCTAACTGTGTTACTCGAGGTGCTGAAATACAAATCCACACATCCAAGCTCAAAATTCAAAGTATCATACGAATAGTCAACATTTTAGTAATATTAGTGAGAACCCAGAGAGAGAGAGAGAATGCTTGTGCCCGCCCTGAGAGGGGAGTTTATTTGCCCAGCCTCCTAGAAAACTAGCAGGGTACCCTTTACACAGAGAAGACATTCCGTGCCTAGCAAGCCATTGGCGAAGAACCCTTTGCTCACTATCCTATTAATAACTGTTTGGCCTGGGTTGCATTTTTGTTATTTTTTTGATGGCTAATGAGCACCTTCTATGATTAAGCCCTGTGTTAGGTTCTTTGGGGGATGCAAAAATAGGTACCATAAATACTGCTTTCAAGGAAATGAAGATCTAGTTGAGGGAAGGGGAGAGAAAGGTATGAAACAAGTACAAACCAACATAAATGTAAGGCAGATTAAAACGAGAGGTACAAACAAAATGTTGGGGAGTTCCAGGGGAAGGAAGTCACATCCGTGTGAGAGTCTAAGAAAGGTTTGAGGAGCAGGTGGCATTTGAGGTTAGCCTTTAAAAGTTATCTTACATTTATATTTGTTAGTTTATTTTTTACCTACTGGACTCATCATTCCAGATTAAAGTGAAATTATGTTAGTTTGCAGCAAAGCACTTACATGTTGTAGAATTTTAAAATTATTTTCTTACAGCTTATACTGTATCTCTACAGCTTAATTCAACATCTGATATTTTTCCATTTTGTAACTAGCATGTGTAACTGCTCTTGCTGAATGCCCTTATTTTTATTTTCTAATTACATGAATTCTTTAGAGGCAGTTGTTTCTACTTTCAATTCTGTACAATGCTGTTTCAGAAAAATAAAAGCTGTCTTAAAAAAAAGGTTTGTCTTAGTTGGCCAAAACTGCAATTTATGGAAAACTAAATAATCTCATCAGACTAAACAGTCCTCCGGCTAAGACAATCTCCTGAACCTAAGCGTGAGCGGAGAAGACCTGACGTGTGGCAGTGGAGGACACTGTCCTCCGGAAGAAAACGTACCACGACCTGCATGGGCTATCAGGTTGGTGGTGTGTTTTCCACAAAATGCATCTCCCCCAATAATCATTTCCAGAGGCAAAGGTAGTGCTGGGAAGACCCCTGAAGTTATTTAGCTAATTGGTAAACGTGGCAAACCTTCCTGTTACAACAACAAACCTATCAGCCACAGCGTGCTCAGGAATCTCCTCCGTTAGAGCCGAAAGGCGAAGCTACACCAAAGGGCCAGGGCATTTACCGCCCAAGTGACCCAGCAAGTGTACATCCATTTATACCAGTTATCTTCGTCACATGAAGAAGCCAGAGAGCTTCTGGACCGCTGAGGGGTAGGGGAGCAGGGGGAAGGTATTTACCATAAAGCGCCCTGAAAGGAACTATGGGAAACCTTCACAGAATGGAACCAGACCGTGGTCAGACCCTGACCCAGGCCCTGGAGGCCCCGCACCCTCCTGTAACGCACTCCGTGCCCTGGTGTAGCTGATGCAGCGCCTCTGTGCGGAAGCAGTGGGTCAAATGGCCTTTCTCCTGGGGCCAGACACAGACAGAACCTTCTTAACAAATTGTGCTCACTGCCTAGCCACCCAAATAATACAGCCAACCCTCACTTTACCCCATGTAAAACCTGGTTCAGGTGGGCTGCTTATCTGTCAGCCTCAGTCATTTCGGGCAGCAGCTGGATAAAGCAAAGACAGACAGCAGGGACCTTCACAAGAATCACACTACTCTGGGGAGGGGAGGGCGCAGGCTCAGGAGTCCATGAGGGGCTGGGACTGGGCCCAGCGCTAGGTGGGAAGGGCTGAGCCAGCTTTGCCCTGTTGCTGTCTGCCCGGCTTGGCCAGTCGGCTGTGCAGTGGCTGAAAATGGGAGATGAGGGCTCAGCAGAGCCGGTGGAGGGAGAGCCTTGGGGGAGTGGCTTTCACTCGCTCCCTGATCCCATGAAGGGGGCAGAGGGTAAACCAGTCATTCACAAACCTCAAGACAAATACTCCAGGAGGTGAGAACAGGCCACTGCTACAGCTTTGCAGTGAGAGCTGCGGGCTGGAGGAAAGGCTGTGGACGCTGCCTCCACCAGCCTCTCATCTACTGACGCACCACAGTCATCCAAAGACGCGTGCGGACCGCTGAAGAGAGACACTCAGGCCTCTCCTGGTAAACTGCCATGAGCGCTGCATCACCGGGAATTCACCCTCGTTCCCAACCCCACATCTGTCACTCAGCTCGGCTTCTTTTCTTTGTCCACCTATCCCCCGTGGGGAAGAGGCTGTCTCACCATTAAATTATTTGTGATAATAATTTACACATACTTGAGAAAAGGCATTACCGGTAAGCCCTCTCCCTTAAGGCCTCTCATTTCCCCTAGAGAACCCATTTCTCAACCTTCTCTTTCAGAAAGTTCTTTTGATTCTATCTTGCTGATATGAGAAATATTGAGAGCATCTTCAAGGTCAGAATCGAGCCTCCTCCTCTTAAATCCCAACATTTCCTCACTCTCACAGAAGAGCATGACTGAATACACGGTCCACAAACCTTTGATGCTGGGGGGCACACTCTTGGTTGTGCTGAAGGTGTAGGTTTCCGAGAAAGGCCCTTCCCCAGCCTCGCTGGCTGCCTGGATTCTGAAGGAGTAGCATGTGAATTCTGTCAGCCTCTGGACCTTATAGGTGTGGCTGGGTCCTCTGTAGATTGAAATAAACCTAGAGAAAGGAGCAGAATCCATTAGCCACTTGAACTTTTATTAGTGACAAGAAATTATGATACAAATGTGGAACAGATTAGACCAGCTTGGTAAATGCTTTCCATACCATCTGAATTAATAATCAACCAGTTGCTATGTTACTGTTAAGTTTAATGTCTAATATATGCTTACATAAAAGAAAAACACAAATTTAAGAACATATAAAGCTTAGAATGAGATTCCTTTAATTATGTTATAGATTCTAGAGACATCAGTTGTTCATGCTTTTGTTTACTGATAAAGAAATTTCAAATTTTTCATAATGGTAGTATCTATATAATCTGATATGTTACCTTACCTTCTACTATGTACTAGGCAATGACGTTAATGTTAATTGGGCACCGGAGAAATACAATGTCCTCTTTACCAGAATTTTCTAAATAACTGAGGTTTAGCTAGAAAATTCTTTAAATTTTAACCTTTATCTTTCCAAGAGCTTTCAAAGCCCCTTTCTCAAACTAGTAAGATGACATTTACGATTATAGATCTTTGAGAAAATATGTAAAAAGAAAAAGTATATTTTGCTCAGAATCATCCGTCAGGTTAATCAAGATAACAGAAAAACAGCACAGGTGGGCTGGACAGTTTAGACTGGCAGCTTCTGGATCCTTCTCCCTCCCATCAGGACTATTTTGTACTTCTCTGCTAAATAATATTTCCATGAGACACAGGCATAAGAGGCATGAGGATAAAAAAAACAGGCCTTACATTTTGAGTGTTTCCCCTCAGGTCTTGGAAAATTAATATTTTCACAGTGAAACGGGATTACTTAGAACTGCAATATAATGTTACCGTTTGTCTTTTTATAGTTAACTGTAAAATTTTGGAAATAATGTAACTTCCCATAAGTTATCCAGGATCTTTAGTAGATTCAGGATCTGAATCTGCTGGCCCGGGGACACTTTGAGAACTTCTATATGAGTTAATCCAACCACACTGCCTTGTTCCTACACAGGCCAACTGTTTCTCTTAGTTTCCGGTGCTTCGTCCCAGCATCTGAGGACAATCCGCTGTCTTCAAATACTGCTTGAAGTCAGGCAGTGATAGAATCACACACAATTCAAAATGTCTCTTAGGCTGATTTGGCCTAAGGGTAAGCAGAATTTATGCACTCACTTAGCAAACATTTTTTGAACATCTGCTGTGTGCTAGACTCTGCGTATTCAGAGATGAATTAGACCTAACCTGTGGGTTAGTTGGTCCTGTGTGTGGGCAGGGTTTTCTGAAGGAGAGCAGCAGCTTTTCCATGTGCTAGAGAACATTCCCTCCAGATGGATGGATGGATACAGAGATTAAACAGCTTTTTTACAAAACCTGTCAGAGTCAATACTTATCTTAAAGTACCCATGCATTAATCAGCCTTTGCGGGTGAGTTCCTGAGCCCCAGTCATTTCACCTATTTAATGTTCCTCTGCTTTGCTGTGTAAGGAAGCACCTTTTACTGAAGAATGAACATTTTTAATTTCAGGAAAAGACAGAGTCCAGGCTGAAACCCAAATACCATGGTAACCTACTTAGCACTGCTGACACATTACCGCCTTAATGAAGATACCCCTTGCTAATGCCAGAGGCTATTTATTAACTCAGCCTCACCCCGGCTAGAATCTCTAACCAGAGTAACTGCCCTTACTTATACCACAAAATGGAAGTCTTGGCTTAAGAAGTAAAAGTGTTACATCTTCATTACAAACTTGCAGTGAAGCCGGGTTTTTAAAGGAGTTTGGAGAGGAATACTAGCAATAGTACTGCTTCCTTGTCCGTGCCCTGCTCTGAGAAGAGTATTTCCTTTTGAAATAAGTTCACTATATCTATGTAGGCAGCAGCACTCACATTCACAAAGAAATTTACTGAAGCAGATTCAGTACTCCAATTTTGTAGTATAATCTAAACTGAGCAAATGGCATATTTTCAAATATTTCAATTTTCAAGTTCATCAAAACCTGCTGTTTTTGGAATAGCTATTTTGTTCCTTTTTCTTGGTTTCCTCTTGTACCACAGCATTTTATTAATCGTTTAAAGTTGCATTCCTATTTAGAAAAAGCACTGTGGAACAGGTGATTGAAAAACTTTACAATGTTGCCATTAGAGGTTTGTTTGCTTGGAGGGACAGTGCAATAAAGCTAGTGACAGAGCCCACCCCAGGTGTAAATGGGTTAATACAAGTGCTTAGAATCGTCTTGACATGTAATAATCACTCGATATGTGTTAGTTATAATCATTTCATAAGGCTGAGAAGACAGCTGACACTGAGGTCATTTTCTTTCCTCCCGGGGGGAGGGTCGGCCGCGTGGTGAGAGGTTGCCCTGCGCACACTGGCTGTTTACCCTCCCCCACGGGACCTGTCAGTGCAGTGCAGGCAAGAGCCCCTCCCTTGCAGGACTGGTGGGATTCAGTGTGAAAGCTCACGTAAAAGCCCCAGTTCCTACACAGAGTAGGCCTCAAATACGTATCTGTTGATCCTAAGCTGCTTTCTGTACATGCTGACAGTGACTTCTCTTTCAAACAATAAAGACCAACCAAAACGAAATAAAAGCACACAAGCCAACACAAAAAATATAATCCCTCTTTCACCCCAATTCTGTAATTATTTTCCACCACTCCAAGAGGCAGGAGAAGAAAGAACCTTCTTTCTTCGGTGCCAGTGATTTACAGCCAGTCGCATGACGGCCTCTCTGGGAGGCTCCATAGGTTAACACCCTGTGGCTAGAACCACTCGGGCAGGGATTAAAAATATTCATCAAATATTTGTTTTAAAAAGACCAACTTAATTTTAAAATTCATTAATAATAAGCCAGACGCCTTTGGTGATAGAATTAAACATGCTACACGCCCCAAGACACAATGATTGAAGACTCCACGTTTTAAAACCACCAAGGACTCAGAGCTTGGAGCAAGGCTTTGCCATGAAGAGGAGGAGAACAGTGGCCATCCAGCCGTCCCGACGGCTCTTCCCCCCCCTTACGTCATTCCCTCGACTGCTCAGTCCCACGGGGGTGGCCCAGGTGACAAGGGACGCACTACGTGGGGAGTCTGCGCTCCCCTGGGCCACCCCTTGTCTATGCTGCCTGGTAAACACTGGGCCACCCTTCACTTCTCCCCCTGCCTCCTCCACACTGTTGGTGTCAAGGGGTGGGGCATGGGGACTTGGACCCAGGAAGACTGGCCATGAATCTCAGCTCCGCCCGTGAGGCTGCCAAGTCGCTCGCCCCTGCTAATCATTTCTCCATCTGCAAAACAGGGACAGTATCCACTTCATAGATCGTTTTGATGAGCCAAATGCAGAAATGCGGGGAAAAAGCTTAGCACTGAGCCCGACACGTACTTAAGAGTTCAATACAGGGTACCCATGGCTCCAGACCCTGCACCATGAGCGCCACCAACCATCCTGATCAGGCCCAGGTGCCCTGAGGATCACTGTGGCTCTCAGCTCCCACCGCGCAGGCCTTTCTCCAGGCTGCTGGGGCCACAACCAGTTCACGCTCCAGCAGGAAGAGGTCCATCTGAATTCGTCCTGCCACATCTGTTATGGCCCGTGCTAGACATATAGCTCTCCCCCAAATAAGTTAATCTGATCTGGTGACCAAGGAGTGTACATGAAATGCTCACTGTTATTTTTATTACATGAATGCTCCTATGCTATAGAAACATAATGAAATTATATCAATATACAGGTATGGTTCCTAGAATGTAGTTCATGCTCAATAAAGTCGCTGAGTAATTTTAGTATCAGTTCAGGCTGAGGCATGGGTAGCCACAGGGACCCTCTGTGGTATCACAGCCCCTTACAGGTCTCCCTGGAGCCCTGGGCCCACACCGGCAGTGCCTCTGAGAGGCCTTGTACTCCACCCTCGACCCCTGCTGCCCATAGCCACGTACATCTGGAGGCATCAGCCCCATGACCTAGGGCTCTTGTGAAGGCCAAGTGAGAGGACAGGTGTGGAAACACCTTGGGGCTCCACTATGGTGCTGCCCCACTGGTGCAGGGGCTGAAGGTACAGCGGGTAATAATGATCATTGCAGACAGCAGACTTGAGTTTGAGTTCAGCTTCAACAGCCTGGTGGTCTTCACCTCTATAGCCAAGTAAGCTGTTTCCTCCTGTGTGAAATGGGCACGATACCAGTGCTGACGCCCTCAGAGAGCTGTTGTGAGGATTAAATGGGATAATGCAGAGAGAACCCATTACAAAATGCCTAGCACTTGTGAGTGCTAGATAAGTATTAGTGGTTATTGTTTATAATAACAAAGCACCAAGGTTCATGAATGATTTACCTCGTTTCTCAACACTGGAGAAACCTGAGGATGTCCCCGGACGGCATCCCTCTCACTTACATTCCCTTGGACTTTCCGGAGCTGGAGGGAAAGCTGTGCATGTGAATACCATCACCCTGTCCTGGAAAACCCAGGCGGAGAGCCGCTGTGGAAAACAGATGAAGATGGAGCAGCAGGGGCTATAGAAATGCTGGTCATTAACGGGAATTTGGGCCTTTTTACTTAGGGAGAGGAAAAACGGAGAGAAATGCTCTCATGTACTAAAACAAATGTTTACTTGCAAGGGGAAGCATAAACAAGGCGGAACATTCGGTGGGTCACTGAAAGTTTACGGTCTAAATGAATTCTTTATGGCTCTGCCCCCAACTGGCTTTAGCTTTGACTATAATGTCTTCTTGAAACTGAACACTTTGAAGGTAACAAAAACACGTGGGCTTTAATTTGGTAATTTGGCAGTGGTTTAAAAAAATATTTTACATATCTATGAATACAAAATGAATATGCTTATTCTGCTGCTTGCCTGTCAGAGTACTCCATGGTGGGTACAAAGAGGTACAAAGACCTTGACCACAATGCACAGTCTGTTACCTTCATGATGAGCAAGTTGATAACTCTCCAGGCTGTTTCTGGACACTTGGGATAATAACTGTCTTATTCACCTGGCAGGAATTTTTCTGAGAGCCAAATGAAAGGACCAAGTAAATTCTATGATTTGTCATTAAATATACACTAGGAAGGCAAAACAACAGATTTTTGACATTTTCAAGAAATTCTTTTACCCTCAGTATTTTAGGCTTTAATATTGTGAAAGATGACTTTTTTGCACTTAAGTGCAACTGAAGGAAGAAATTCAGACATGTTACATCTTTAAATGTTTTTTTAAATCATTTTAGGGGAAAATGATGATATACAAAGAATTAATTTTAAAAAGTTTCCTTAAAACAGTTTTGTTTCAGAAGAAACATCCAAGAATTCTCTGGATGGAGTATAATAAATTCACAGTAGAAAGTAAGAGCTAATGCTGAGGTTTGTATGTTTATTTCCTTGTTGCTATCTACCCACTGCAGGCTAACAGAAGCCCATTAATATTTACTCCTCAAAGTGATCTAACCTGCTGACCTAAAATGGCCTGTGGTCCACAAATGGCTGCAAATGGCACAGTTCAAAACATCACAAATTAACACTCTTAGTAAGCTCAGTGTGGCTATATTCCTTAGCAATGACATGTCATTGCCTTTATTTTTTCCTAGTTTCCCTGGGCTCCATGGATTGTGTGTGTGTGAATTTCCTACATGACTCAAGTGATGTTTGGGAATGGGGGATGTTCAAAACAGGAATGAATAGTATGTGCCCTCACTCCACAAAGAACACTGAGTCCCGCCATGTCTATGCAGAAGCAGATGGCAGCAGATGGTGTCACGTGGGGACACCTGAGGCAAAGGAGGTGCTTTTCCAAAACTGGTTCTGATGCTGCTGAAAGTCCCAGCTTGGAGACTGAATGCTCAAGTGTCAAGAGCGATTTCCAAAAGACCAATGAGAAAAGGAGTTAATTTCCTAACCCCCATGTCCCCAGCTCCACATGGGCCTTTGGCTTGTGAGTAATCAGGCTGCAAGATGCTTTGGTTATGATCCTTTTTATGCTCCTTTTCTAAGAAATAAAATGTCACTATAGCTACTGATGAAAATCTGTACACAGAATAAAATTCCTATTTTTGATTCTTTTTGTCTGCACTGCACTTATTGATATACATCAAAAAAGAAATTTATTTATATTCAAAGAAAGGATGACTAGACTCTCTAAAGACCACCTGAGAACCTTGAAACTTTCCATTCTTCTACTTGGCTTTCAAATACGTGCAGTGAATCTCATCTTTAGGCATATTCTTCGCAGAGTCTTCCAAATTTCTGTTAGCCTACTTTTATTTTAGTGGCCTTACCTCAATCTTACCTCATTTAGGAAAAATGGAGAGGAAAATGCTATCCATTTCCATTCTGTTACTTATTTATTTTTAAATAGAAGAAAAAACTGTAGTCTGAATTCTACTTCTGGTCTAATTAAGATCTCAGATAGTTCGTTTACCACTCCTCACCTTGGGCTGTCCTTAGAACATTTTAGCCTGAAACTGAATAAGCTAGCGATACTCTTTATTTTGCAGGATGAATCTTTATGCCCCTTTTTAAAAAAATAAAAATGCTTTTTTCCCATCAACCAGGGACTGAAGACAGGTATCACTAGCTTCATTTTGTAAAGGGAGAAACTAAGGCAAAAAGAAGTTAAGGGACATGCCTCTAGTCATCCAGAAACTCAGTAACAGATCTGGGATTACAACAGAGAATTAACACCCCTGTCGAGAAGCATAACTGCCTTCTGGTGACTGAAAGCAATATAAAAATGCCATTTATCCAACAAGGGTGGTCATGCGAATTGGGGACTGCTCCAGAGAAGCAAAGGAAGCTAATACCGAGGGTCTTTTGTGGGCCCTGAGGTAGTCGTGTTACATCTATTTCATTTAATTCAGCAGTATGCTCTGAGAAATAAAGCAGGAGTTTGTTCTATAACAGTCATCCATTAAGAAAGTTCACTCCTGTAGTGCTCATATACCCCGGCCACTTTTGTTAGTTGCCTGGTGTATAGTTTTTTAGGGTTTCTTTATGCAGATTCTTTTCCATCCCTCTCTAATAGCAAACAGGCAGTCATACTGTACACATTACAAAGCCCCTCCAATTTTGCTGGCTAAAGGTAAAAGTGTCACGGGCACAAGGGCTGAGTTAAAAGGAGAGCAAGTGGCAATTATCCATCCTATTAGAGCCCTCTACCCCATCCCCATTTTGCTGGAGCCTTGCTTTAAAATACATTGGCTCTCTGAATAACCTGAACAACAGATTAACCATAAATGTATTCCTGGAACTTAAGTTCCTCTTGCCTCAGTGCTGTGTACAATTATCAGGAACAGGGACCCACAGGGTCAGGACAAGAATCAGCATCAATTCAAATTCTGTTAGGGCAGCACAACATTTCATTTCAATAACACAGACAAATGCATCTTCAAAATCATCATTACACATTATAATCTTAAAATGCATGAGCTGATCTTTATTCTAATCCCTGTATTCGGTTAGCACAGCATTATGAAAATGTTTACTTTTGGGTATATATTTTTCTTGCATACATAGGAACCAAAGACATTTGGATCTATGCTAGATCTGTTAAGAATAATAGACTTATTCACTCTATAGCCAAACTAACATAATTTTTGTTTTTCTGTTGAAATTAAATAAAAACTCTTGTACTGTCTGCTCATTTTTTCACATTAATTTCTCAGCAAGATAAGCTCCTTATAGACAGGCAACATACTTCACAAGACCTAGCACACTGCGGTAATTTAAAAAAAAATTGACTGAACAATCATAATATAACTGCTACAGATAAACTCAGTCCTGCTTTGAGGTTGCTAAGTAAATATGTAGTCAGTGACCTTGGACTGGGAATCTTGTGGGTCAAAATCTTGAATACATGGGAAACAAATGTCCTGATCAAGGGGGAAAACTTTCTACACAGCAATTCCAGGTGATCGGGATGAATTCTAGGTTGACTTACCTTGCGGCAAGGATTTGGGCAAGGTGCTCTTCTGGTATCCCTTTTATTTACATGAAGTAGCCCCAAACTTAAGAAAAAAAAAAAAAATCCAAGTGTAAAAGTACCAGAATAGAAAGGCATTTACATGGAGAAAGACCCAGGGCATGTTTCTGTTCTCTGGAGATTGTATCCTCGGTTTCTGCCCAATCCTGAGTCCTTATCACTGGTCTCCATCCTAAGGCTCTCCAGCATGAGGTTATTAAGATTGATTCCCTTTTAAGACTCACCCAACTTGTTACCTTTTCTAATAAGCCTTCTCTGTTCAATTTTAAGCCTAAAGTACATGCCATTCTTCTACCTTTCCTCAACATTCTGTGCACGTGTCAATCTTTAAGCCCGCCACACCAGGTCTCTTCTACCTATCCCCGACCAGACTGTGATCTATTCAAGAACTAAATAATGTAGATAAAGCTCTCAATGCCTGGCACTTTGTAGGTGCTCAGTAAATGGTAGTGTCCTTTAGAAAGTTTGAAAATATATTTATGGCCAAACGGTATACTTAGAAATCTCTGGGTCATTTCAGATATTTTTGATTGTGAGGTATATAAATTAAACATAATAAACCAGCAGATCACAGATGCAAAACCTTAGCGGTTTTGCCCATTAAGTGGTCACTCTTAAGGAAAGTTAGTATCTTTCTTATTTTCTTATTTGTCAAAAGCAGAAATTAAACATGAAGAAAAAAAGAGATAACATTCTCTAATCATTTACAAAAGACATCTTTTTATATAGGATTTAGCTCACAAATAATCTACAAAGATTCACTGCTTTAAGGTGAAAAGGTGGCAAGGATCTCAGAGTTCAGCTTCTAGTTCAATCCCTTTGTATTTCATGGATGCGGAAAACGCAGGAGCAATAGTTTAGCAGCTGAAATCAACTCAACTCTTTAATCTGACAATTACCAAGCATGGAGTTATTCATTTTCATTGTGCTTCTGTTGCAAAGCATGTTTAAAGACTCAGATTTCTTGCATTGGCTGGCTAGGACAGCGACAAGACTCAAGACACCGCAGCCCTCCTTCCAAATGCCCACAGTGACTGGTGAGACAAGCGTACATGGCCAAAGAAATATTTTGAGGGCTGACAGCTAAGAAAGTACATTAAAACCACAATCAGACCTAACTCGGATTCTCACCTTGGCCACAGCAGTATATATAATATTTTTGCCACATCCATAATAGGAACTTATTAGTGCTTAATGAAATCAATACACACGCTAAAGAATGTGTACACTTTTCTCCAAAGCCACAACTAGAAACCACTCTAGCAACCACAAGTTCAATGAAAAAGACAGCTGTCACTTTGGAAGAAAACACTGGACAGGCCAGATCCAAGTCCTAAAGAACCTCCAGGGGACGAGAATTGACAAAGAGCTCGTTAAGAACAAGTATTATGATCTATCCAACTCAAAGTGTTTCTCCCTCATCTTCACTACTCAAGAGCCAAAGTTAAAAGGCTTGGATTCATGGGGCCATTCACTACAAGAGCTCAGTTTCAAGACACTAAGGAAGGTCATCTTCAAACTCAAATTAGGTCAATTGCATCCTTTTAAATCCCAGGAAAATAATTCCACAAATGGAATGAGAATTTATTATGCTCTATATTCCTATTACTTTAATAACTTCTGGGAGCATTGACAAATCTAATTTAGAAAAAGATAAATTTGGACTCTAGGTCATAAAATTAAGAAAAATACTGTTCCTAATGGTAAGTTTTCTTAAAATGCCATTTAAATTTAGGCAAGTCATTTATTTGATTAACAAGCCAGCCCCCTCCCCCTTTTTTTTCTTTTCTTTTTTTTTTTATGAGGAAGGAGCCTGTATTGATTACTAGACTCTGCACTATTTTCTGTCTGGCATATTTAAATGTCTCACAAGAGCATTCTTATTTGGACCAGCATTCTTATTTGCTCATGGAGATTTTGTCCTAAGCATCTGTTCAGTTCTCTGTACAAGGCAGAGTCCTGCCCGGCAGAGGGCAGGACTGCAGCACGTTGGGGATGGCAGGTGTGGTGCAGAGCTGTCATTCTTCCCATATTCTTGGAGGTAATAGTAGAGGCAGCTGCATGGGGAAGTCAGGAGGTGCTGGCTCTGATCCCAATTCTGCCACCAGGTTCAAAAATGTTCCTGGGATTCACTTCTTCTAAACAGTACAACTAGAAGGTATTTTCTAAGGAAGGATCTCCCTGCCAACAATGTAAGCCAAAAGCCCAGGAAAAAAGAGACTCATGTACAAATTTCCCCAAATGCTAGCTTTATATATTTATCATGATTTCTGTTAGTCCATAATTCCTGTTCTTGCCAGTAAGGTCAAGGAGTCTCCAACCAGTAAAATAATGAGTCCGTGAAAAATGCATCCAAAAGCACACAGCACAGTAAGATAAATGGTCTTGTCTGTGAATGAGTATGAATTTAATCTCTAATGAACCTCCCCAAGAGAAGCCTTACCTTCTCTGTCCTTTCTACACTAAGACTCATTTCCAAAAGGACGATCACTTTTTTTCTTCTAAGTCAAACTACTGTGTTTTCCAGGTCCTCCAATGTCAAGTTCAAATGTTATGTTTCAAAAAGCTGTTCCTGATCTTTGCAACCAACCAGTCTCTGCACTTTGTTCCCTATGTCTGCCCCCTTCAAACTCCCAGAGCGCTTTTCTCCAATGGCACTAGTGTTCTATGACTATCTGTAGGTTGATATTATGCTTCTGAAGGGGGAAGCAGGGCCTTGCTTTCATTCTTGAGCTTGGTGTCCCCGAGGACCCACCTCAAACAGTGCCTTCCACACAGCAGGACTCCACTGAGCTCACATGAATCCGAGTACTCGAGTACAGAGCAGAGGCAGAGGTTGGACGGGGTCTCTGTGCTAATGAGAACCAGGTCCCCATAGAAAAGAGCAGGATACTATGATGCATTAAGGGGAAATAACAGAAGTACTTCCACATACACTGGCTTGTGCCTTGGCAGGTATGCACAGGAAGGGGCAGCATGTCTGCTCCATCAGGCTGTCCTGGTTTTATGGTCAGCTCCTACCTCCTTCAGCCGATTCTCTCATTTGAACTTTTGGTAACAGAACTTTCTGTCATTAACTTTTGCTACGCATCTGAATTATTCCTAAATACAGTTCAGCTGCCCATCTTCTGATCGGCCATTTTCAGAGGAAATAAAGTTAGATTCAATAAATACTATGTGAAAGGCTGTATTTCATTTCTGTAGCCAAGAGTGTTCCTGAGCATGGAGTTTTATAAAGAAATCTCCTATTTGCTCTACTTAATTTGATATTATATTGCATTGCCCACAGTTACAGAGCACAATCCCCATCTGTACATCACCACAGCTATTTCAGACTGGTAAACATGTTTGTCCGGATGGTTACTGAATATTTAAAGAGGTTAACATCTTTTCCTGAGTCTTATTTCCCTCTGCACTCGTGACTAATATAACACTATTAAACGGCATGGACTTGAATTTGACCATTTTCTTTTTGGATAATTTCTCTCCATTTTCTGGCTTTATGAAAGAAAAAACACATATATTATCACATGTAGGGAAATCAGGATCACTAGAATGTTAATTTAGAAAATTCCAAATGGAGAATGGAGGGTGCAACTTTGGGTATAAAATGCAGGACCCAAATACCTAGGGAGTCTTTCAACAAGGAGGAAGAGTGCTTCAGAGGACAAATGAACAAGGAAGATTCCATCCCACAACCCAAAGCCATCGAATTTTTGGATGAAGCCTCAGACCCTCACCTCTTGTTTCTGTCCTCCAGCTGCAGTGTGTACACCGTGCCATCAGCCGCGTGCGTCCTGGCGTTACCGTCTCCCCATTTCAGCTTCAGGCTCTGGGGCCCGGCAGCGGCACATTCGAGCCTAGGAGGCAACGGTGGTAACGGCCGAGTTTTTGCTTTAATGAACTGACTAAATGGTCCAGCTCCAATTTCATTTATGGCCTGAATTCTGATCCTGGAAAAAGGAAAAAAAAAAATCACAAAGACTGTTGGTTTAAGAAGCAGTGATTCCTCATTTGAAATAAACATTGTGTGGTGTATTTCTTACTTGCCCCTATAAGCAGTGTCATGGAATAAAGGAAAACAAGTTAAAAATAATTCAAGACAAATAGAGAAATGGGCAGGTCGGAAGACAGATTATCCTCTCCATTCCAAAAAATAGCCCAAAAAACCACATTAGCAAGATATCCCTTAGTTCTTTAATTAAAAGAAAGAAAGAAAGAAAGAAAGAGAAAGAAAGAAAGAAAGAAAGAAAGAAAAAGAATGGCAGAAAAGGGAAGACATACTAAAGACTTTCATATTTTGTTCTAGCCACCCTTCAGCTGCCTCAAAGTCAGTTTTGGAAGTGAGCTATAAAGAATAAATGAAATAGGAAAACAAGAAAGTCTCCTTCAAAGTTCAAAACAAAGGATAACAGCTCTTCAACAGCACATTTTCCCCCCCTTTCTCCAGCCTCACCCAACAACCTCTGCTAGTCCTTAACCAGTGCCATGTGTGCAGGCACTGCTGGTAACAGAGTGTCATTCAGATGTGCAATTATCTTAACTGGATGTTTACTATGTGCAGTGTTATGGGTAATAAAGACATACTAACACTGCTCTCATGGTCTAGGAACTGAAAATCAAACAGTTAAAATGTATATAGAAAAAATTTCCTATTATCATTCCTATTTTTCTTGTTCCTCTACTTCCTTACTAGTTGACTGAAAAACTTCTCCGAGGTCATCACACAACACATTGATGGCACTGCTCCACCTTCATCCTCAACACTCCTTCCCGCAGTGACTGCATGTTATTGAAGCTTGTTTCCTCCTGGCACGGAGTGGCCTGCAGGCCCCTGCAGAGGCCTTTCTCCTCTGCTTCTTGGACCAAAGGTCTCACAGTAGCTCCCACCCCATCCTCTGCTCTTCCTCTCTTCTTCTGTACAATATGGACAGTCCTCTCAATACCCTCAGCATTCCACAGCTTCATCCACTTAAGATCTTCCCCAGGTCTGCCTCTCCTCCATCTCTTCATGCCTCATTACTAGGCCTCTAGTCGAAACTTTCACCCAGATCCCTTGCTAGGTACATAGGCATCTTACTGGGCTGAATGTGCAGTGTGGTGTCACTAGTTCTAAAAATTTCAACATTTAAACTTGATTAGAGTTTTAAACAGTCTTTCAAAACACATGATAATAAAAAATACAGTCAAAGAGAAATTCTCAGGAAACAGATCAGTTTAAAATATTCTTATAATTTAGTTTTATGTACTTCTCACTTACAGCAATTATTGCTTATACCTAAATAGAAAATATCATTTAGGTATTACAATACCTTAATCCATCATATGACCTCAAATTAACCTTAATTCTTCAAATTTAAAATTACATAGTTCAGCAAGTCAATCTAATGACACATCTGTAAGTTGTTAAGGAGAAAAAACAACAATAGATTAATTCCAGGTGAGGTGGAGTAAGCGCACTGCACCCTGTCTCTCCCACTGAATGCAGCTATTAAACCTGGACAAAATAAACAGAGCAGCTATGTAAGAAGTCCAAAAAGGAAATAGTAGCTGAAGGATCTGGGGAAGAATCTGAACTATCACCAAACCAGCAGTGAATTTACCATTTTTCCCCTTCATTACTCACTGGATTAGACTCAACGCAGCCTGAAATCCAGGAACAGACATTTGCATGGGCAGAGAGCGGCCTGGCTCAAAAGAAAGCAAAGAGTCTCTGAATGGTCAGAGTGAATGGGGGAAAATTCCCCCATTCCTCTTTTTTTTTTTTTCTTTTCTACACTGTCTCATTCTCCAATCCTTAGCCAGTTCCATCATATTAACAGCCTAAAGAAGAAAAACCACATGATCATACTCATTGATACAGAAAAAGCATCTAATGAAATCCAACATATATTCATAATAAAAATTCCCAGCAAATTAGGGATAGAAGGGAAATTTCTCAACCCAAAAGGGGCATCTATAGAAATACCTGCAGCTAACATTACACTTAATGGTGAAAGACTAAATGAAAGATCAGAACAAAGCAAGGATGTCTACTCTTACCACTCCTATTTAACGTCAGGTACCAGTCCCAGCCATTGGGGGGGGGGGGGGGCGGAAAAGGCACAGAGATAGGAAATAAAGAAATATACTGCAAGACACTGCTGAGACTATTGAAGACCACCTAAATAGTGAGAGATATACTGTGATCATGAATTGGAAGACTCTACACAGAAAAAATGTCAATTCTTCCAAAATTGGATCTATAGATACAATGCAATTCTAATAAAATTCCAGCAGGATTCTTCTTAGTAGATATAGATAAGTTGATTCTAAAAGTTACGTGGCAAAACAAAGGAACTTAAAATTGCTAACACAAATCTGAAAAATAAGAATAAAGTTGGAAGAATCACACTATCTGATTTAGAACTTACTATAAAGCTTACTATAAAGTAATCAAGATAGTGTGGTATCAGACAGACACAAAGACCAACAGAACCAACACATATATGGCCAACTGATTTTCAAAAATGTGCAGAATTAATTCAACGAAGAAAGAACAGTCTTCTAAGTGGTATTGGAACAACTGGATATCAAAAGGAAAAATAAATCTCAATCTACACCTCAGATCTTATTAAAAAGTTAACTCATGGATCACAGATCTAAGTGTAGAATGTAAAATATAAAACTCTTAAGAAGAAAACAGGAGGAAATATTTCGTACCTAGAATTAAAGACTTTTTAGATATGATGTGAAAAGAATGTATCCAGAATGTATCTAAGACCTTTCAAAACTCAGCAGCAAAACAACACAAAACCACCCAACTAATAAAAAAATGGGCAAAAGACTGGAACAAACATTCCACCAAAGAGGATATACACATGGCAAATATGCACACAAAAAGATGTTTAACATCATTAGCCACTAGGAAAATGCAAATTAAAACTACAATGGGGTAATACTATATCCCTATTAAAATGGCCAAAATAAAAAATGCTTATTAATACCATTCTGGCAAGTATAAGGAACAACTGAAACTCTCCTATTTTGCTGGTGAGAATGCAAAATGGTATAGTTACATTGCAAAACAATTTGCTTACAAAGTTTCTTATAAACTTTAACATACATTTATCATATGACCCAGCAATCACACTTCTTGGACTTTACTCTAGAGGAATTAAAGTTTACATTCACACAAAAACCTGCACATACACGTTTATACCAGCTCTATTCATAATCACCCAAAACTGGATGAATATCTGCCTCACAGTTTGGAATGTAGCAAACACTTATCGCTGATAAAGTACAGCAAAAGTTCCATTACAAAGAGCCTTACTTTTCCCAGATTCTATTAAACTAGGGCTACATCAGGTCTCTTGTAGATAATGCAATGTCAGTCTCTCAACATAGCATTGAAAGACTACAGTAAACTCTTCTTTGCTTCCCAGCATGAGTCTTGTAAAATAGCTGTATGGTATTAAGAGTTTTTTCCCTATGATTTGAAAGGTAAGAAATTTTTCTGCAACTGGAGAGGAAAAATCTTTTTAAAAAGGTGGCCATCATTGTGGTAGAAATTACTACCTTTTTTCCCTACTCAGGAAAAGGGAATTAAGCCAGACTTTAAGTCTCAGTCTTCTTTCAATGGTGTACAAATTTCCTCACCTACAAGGTTTATATCAATGTCTTTCCACTGTCCAGACTGCCATTCCTTCCCTTTATTCTGGGCAGAGGTATACCTAGAGCCCAGAGGCCAAGATGCTTCCTTCCATCTGCTTGCCCATATTCCTCCAGAGCCAAGCTCACCTGTATTCAAGGTGATCCTACTGTTTTGCTCCATGCAGCCTCAACGGCCCTTAGCTACATTAATAAGTAAAAGGAAGGGAGGTAATGGGTTGCTTCAGATTGTTGTTCTGCTCAAGACAAAAAATTATAAGAGATCTGAATCATTTATAAGAATTAGAAATAGTTTATAATACACAAGTATCAAGATGCAGAAAGAAATGTAGATTTAATATTTACTTTCTTTTGTAAATTCATTTTCTTCACAAGGCCTCCCCAGTATTTTGATAGGTACTAGGTTCCTAATATCTGTAGCTCTAGGGTTCTCTGACCTTTTAACTGGGAAGTATTTGGTAGGGCATATCGAATGTTAGCCATACATACATACACATACACACACACATACACACACCAAGAACAAGAATATCATGGTAGCATTTTAACTCTCTTTAGCGGTGAAGCCTTTCTGGCTACTCTGCTCATCACTTTGGTGACCTTGGGGAAAGTATCTTAACACCTTTAAGTAACAGTTTCCTCCTCTATGAAATCGGGTAGTAATATCTTCGCTGCATTTACAAATAGGATTACTTAATTAAGATAAGGAATATGGGAAGTACTTTCTATTTTTAATATTTTATACTTTGCCATACAATCAGAAAAGGATTCAAGGTGGCTAAAAGCACTTTGGTGAACTTTAAAGTGCTACTTTATAGAGTTACTATTTTTATGACTTCTTTTAAGACCGTATTCCTCCCTAGAGCACTGAAGAAAATGCGTTGGGCATCTATAGGAGGGGCACTGTACTGGGCACACAAACGTATATCTTCGTTTTAGTTGTATTACTACCACCACTTCACTTTATTACTTGAGGAATTTGCTGATACGATCTATGTTTTTCCCTCCTCTAAATTATGGTCAAGGACCCAGCAATAGCTAAAAGGACTGCCTTCTCAGAAGGTGAGATAACAGCTTAGAAACAGAAGAAAATGTTAATAACCACTGCAGCAAACAGCACTGAGAACTTGCTCTGTTCAAAGGACTATGCTATGGAGTAGGAACTAGTCCAGTTGTCCCTCAGTACCTGCAGAGGATTGTTCCCAGGACTCCTGTGGACACTAAAATCCATGGATGCTCAAGTCCCATATATAAAATGGCACAGTTCAGTCGGCCCTCTGGACCCGTGGATGCGGTGAGATGAGTGTTTTCTCTTCTATCTATCTATCTATCTATCTATCTATCTATCTATCTATCTATCTATCTATCTAATCTATCATCTATCTATCTAATCTATCATCTATCTATCTATCTAATCTATCTATCATCTATCTAATCTATCATCTATCTATCTATCTATCTATCTATCTATCTATCTATCTATCTATCTATCTAATCTATCATCTATCTATCTAATCTATCATCTATCTATCTATCTAATCTATCATCTATCTAATCTATCATCTATCTATCTATCTATCTATCTATCTATCTATCTATCTAGGCCACACCACGTGCCTCTCGGGATCTTAGTTCCCCGACCAGGGATTGATCCTATGCCCCCTGCAGTGGAAGTGCGGAGCCCTAACCACTGGACTGCCAGGGAAGTCCCTTCTCTTGCTTTTAGAGATGAGGAAACTGCAGTTAAACTCAGGTTAAATAACTCCATCTAACTGATACAGTGGCTACTAGATGCTGAAGTCTAGATTTGATACTGTCTCTAATTTCTACCCCAACCCCACGAGGAAGGAATTACTCTGTTTCACAAGTGCAGGAACTGAGGCCGGCTAGGTTCAGTCATTTGCACTAATCTTCACAGCGGATATAGGTCAGATCTGGGTGTGAACCTGGTCTTTCTAGGCTCAAAGTCTGTGCATTCTGACACACCATTCCCTCCAAGCATAACTTGAGCCAAACACAGCTTCTAATACAACCAAAAGATAATTTTAATTCAAACCACACTTTCAGTTCAACAACTGCCTTTTGCCAATGAAACAGACATTTAGAACAGTCAAATTTATTTGCACATTATTAAAACAACTTTTGGCCTTGGAATGAACTGCCTAGGTTTTAAAACACTTGCTTCAATTTATTCAAATAACAAAATGTGTTTCAGTAAAAATGCATGGAAAACATTTTTCCTTGTAGCTGATGTACTGAACTAATGTTAATCAGTTTTAATGATAAAGTAGCACTCAAAACTGAAATAGAACTGAGGAACTGATCAAATGAGGCCATGTCTTCTAAAAATATTAAGAACTCTTAGTCTAGGAGGCTGAGAAAACTGAACAAGGACTAAGGTAGTTAACATTTCTTTTGTCTTGGGATGAAAAATGCAGTGTGTGAAAATAATTTCCTAATCCCAGTGAGAGCTCACCCAGAACTGATAAAAAAAACAAACAAACTGGGGCTTCCCTGGTGGTGTAGTGGTTGAGAATCCGCCTGCCACTGCAGGGGACACAGGTTCAAGCCCTGGTCTGGGAAGATCCCACATGCCGCGAGGCAACTGGGCCCGTGAGCCACAACTACTGAGCCTGCGCGTCTGGAGCCTGTGCTCCGCAACAAGAGAGGCCGCGATAGTGAGAGGCCCGCGCACCGCGATGAAGAGTGGCCCCAGCTCTCCACAACTAGAGAAAGCCCTCGCACAGAAACAAACACCCAACACAGCCAAAAATAAATAAATAAATTTATAAAAAAACAAAAAAAAACCAAACAACAAACACTAACCTGAGGAACAATTCTAAAAATTCCCCTCAGAAAAAAATGATTTTCAAGTTTTATTAGTCTATCCCAAACCCAAACTTGAGACATTTTCTCTTTAACTGAAGTAACATGTTAATCTTGACATTTAGATAGGATCTGCATTTTTTTTTTTTTTAACATGCAATGTATATCATTTTCTGAAATCTTCAGCTCTGCAAAGTACAAGGGAAATGGAATTTTGCTTTCCAATTCAGGGAAATGACTTAACTCTGAGAAGCTTTATCTTGGCCGGACTAATGTGAAAAATCTCTTTAAGTATCTAGAAGTCTGCAATATCCATCAATACACTGATAATACTGATTAAATAAATTAAGAAGTATATTCTTTATAAATTTTGATTGAAAATCCACTATTAAAATATCTTCTAATTTTAGATGCCAAATACATTACTGCTTCAGAAGATCATAGCCTAACATAATGCACTTTACACACTCTCTCTCTCAAATGACACTATGTATGCTAAAAGAAGAATGACTTTGAAAACTGGGGAAGGTGACTTCTCAATCACAATTAGCCGTCCCAGTACTCGGGAGGCCTCGAGTGAGGGGACAGTGAGGACAGCACCCCCCTTCCTCCATGAAGAGTTGGGGTAAGAGAGGCCTAAGAAGCAAAAGGTGGGCTTTTTACCCCACCAATCTACCTAATCATCCAATTAAGAAGAGAAAAATATGAAGGAGTAGTATCATCTTCAGATAACTTCTGAGGAAATAATAAATAGTAGCTTAAATACAGAAAACCTCTTTAGGGGAAAAGACGTGTTCAGAGTAAAGTTACTCGGAGAAGGGTCCCTGGAAGGGTAACCTTAGCTAGCTCAGGGTCATCCCTCCCTTCAACCAAGCTACTTCTGACTGCTCCTCAGAGACCAGTGCCACATTCCGTCTCCAGGCACTTAGACTTGCTTTTCTTTGTGCCCTGTCTTGACAGGAAAGAAACCTTAAATGTCTCCTGTGGCTTAAAGGATAATGCCAGATTCCCACACACATTTCTACCTGTAATCTGGTCATAACCCACCTGCCAGCTCCTTTCTTCTCTACCCTACCAGGCATTAGCAACAGATAATTTATTGAGTGCTTACTTACCAGGTGTCAGGTCCCACAGAAGGTGCCTGAAGTCTAAAACATGACAACCCTATTATGTAAAGTAATTATCCCCATTTTACAGATCAGAAAACTGAGGTACAGAGAGCCTAAATAGCTTGCCAGAGGTCACAGAGGCACCAAGTGAGAGACTCAGGATTGATGTCAAGGCTATCTGACTCCAGTCCACTACTTTTGAACTACTTAGAACTTGTCTCTTTATAAAGCCCACTTCATCTTGTTAGAATGAAATGATTTATGATTCACTTCTTGACAGGTTTATGTAGTGCTTGACATATACTAAGGACTCAACAAATGTTATTTTCATCCCCATTTTACCTAGCAAAAACAGCACAGCAAACAAATCTACCTTAAGTTTTAGTTATTTGACAGCTCAATATGAGTCAGACATATAATGAGGTTGCCAAAAAAAGTAATCTTAGGCAACCTTACTAACTGCTCAATATGGAGAACAAGGAAGGTGACAGTCTTGCTCTGCTCTGAGCCAGCCAGACAGTTCCTGGAGGTCAGGGTACTACTCATTCAAGAGGCCATCAAGAAACAGAAATCACCCGATGAAGAGGATTGAGGGGGTTATAGAAAACCCATGCCAGTGAAGACAGATCTGAATGAAGTGAAGATGGTTAAGTAGGAGACAGCTGAAATAATAAGATAATGATGTCTAGGCCCTAGGAGTGGGGCTCAGACTTCTTTTGCAAAACCTCTCCAGGTGATTCCTAAATACATTAGCATTCCAGAATCATTGCTCTAGGGTAGAGTTCTCAAACTTTTAACATGCATCAGAATTTCCTGCAGGGCTAATTAAAGCAAGGAGTGCTGGGCCCCAACCCGAGGGTTTCTGATTTGCAGGCCTCCAGTAGGGCCTGATACATTGCATTTTAATAAGTTTCTAGGTCATGCTGATGCTGCTGGCCCAGGAACCATGCTGTGAATATCACTGCTCTAGGGGAGAGCCCTGGATCAACTGAGTAGATTTCAGCTATAGAGAGGTTTTGACAAAATATAAGGGAAACTCTGTAGAAACAGAGTTGTCCACGGCTGGAATGCACTGCCTGGCGAGTAGAAGCTGAAAGCACTGCTCCATCACTGGAGATGCGCACGCCAGGGTGCTGGGAGGGGGTGACACCAGGCAATCTTGTCTCAGCTCACAAAGCCTATGGGTCCCTGTGGCAGGAAGCATGCAAAGGAAAGCTACGTCTCTGTTTTCAATAACATTTTTTTCTCTGCAAACCAAAACACAAACTCAGTTCTAAGCTTAAAAGTAATGTCTTTAAAAATATCATTGTAATTCCAACCAAATTCCATACAGGGTGTCAGCAAGCCAGTGGATAGTTTGGCAAGCACCAGTGGAGAAGGGATGGATCCATTTTTCTGTCAGTAGGTTTGCTGGAGAGGTGCACATTTCTGTCCCAGCAAGACAGAGAAAGAATAAACTCCGTGTGAGAACAACGTGTAACTGCTAAAGGTTAAAAACAACAACAACAACAACAACAAAAAAAACCCAAAAGAAACAAGCCCCGTTGCCGCTTAAAATGTTTCATTCCACATTTTTATCTAGAACATCATGATCTGTTCACTTATATTTTAACCAATTTATGGGACAAAAAAAGGTGAGGTAAAAGTTGATTGGACTAAAATTATACCCTTAGTTCCCTGAAATACTCATTTTGTATTTCACCACAATTACTGCAATTGTGTTTTTGAAACATAAAAGAACAAGACTATGGGTTGACTGGAGTTCTACTATAGAGAATCCAATTAGGTACTATAGAAATAAAATTCCTTAAGTTGGACAAAGATGACCTTAAATATGAAACATCCAATTTATTTACTGATTGGCCAGCAAATACTCTGGCTAAATCTTTTTTTTTTTTTTTTTTTTTGCCAAGAACACAATATGACTTAGGGCCAAAGATCTGTCTTTTCTAAAGCTGTACATTTTTCATGCAATCTGTCTAAAATGGTGTCTTCCAAGCTACCCTGGAAGGTTAAGAGGTGACATCCTCCCAATGTGACTTTCCACGTTCAGCTCAATATAGCTAGCCTTGCATATTAACACTGAAATGAATTATTTATGCTACATCCATTAAATGCTTTTAAAATAGATTCTTGAGGTTTCACTATCCAAATCTAAGCTCTGTACATTACTAAACCATTTCATCTTCTCCAAAACAGAATTAATCTCTGAGGTACTTTTTAACATGTCTTTAATCAACCACTTATGTGGAAGATATTCTTGATAATTTCCACTGTAACTGGCATTTCATCAATAAGCAAAGATCCCCTACGTCAGTTCCTTCATTTGAGCTTTTGACCTCTAGATTTCTTTCTTGAAGTCATTCAACTATATGTTGACTAATAAACATCAGCGTTCCTCCAATATCAACCTTCTAAAACCCGTAAAGTTTTATAATCATTTAAGCCACCTTTAAGGTATGCATAATGGCAGGAAGAAGCAAAATTCTCAGCCTGACACCTTGCCCTAAAAGCCCTTTTGTGATTTCTGACCCGAATGTTCAGAGGACTGACCTGAGGATCTGAGTCCAGTCTGCGTAGACATGGGGTGGATCACACTGGACAAAAGACCTTTCAGTGAGCCCTGAGCCACTGGCTTCTTCATAGGTTTTCTGGCCTGAGGAATCCAAGTCAGGCAATGTTCTGGACATGCAGTCTCTTAGAAACAGCTAGGGGATGACATTCACTTGGTCATTTTCCCCCAGAGATACACCTCATGGTCAGGTCTCCTTAAAGCATCATCACTGGGGAATGTCCCTGAGGTCAAGTTCTGGGTTTAATTCATCTCTGGATTTCCTCAGCACCTGATTAGAGTGCTCTGGACACAATGGTCAGTCAGTATTTGGTTAGCAATCAAAGGTGGTGGCTGGTTTTCTGAGACTGGCTACAATGCTAAAAATGAAAAAATGCCCTTGGCCTGCCTCTTCATCTATATTAAGTCATACCGCCTTTATTCAGTTTCTAACTTGATTCCCACTTCAAACCATCCTGACCATTCTGAACCCTGGGTCTTCCTCTTTGAAATGCCAACAGGATTCTGTACAGTGTTATTTTCAGCCTGGGAGGTCACAAACATCTGCTATCTTAGGTTGCTGTTAAGTGTCCCCCAACTCCCTGAGTGCTCTGAGGGCAAGGATAGTGTTTATCACTATTTCATAGACCCTCAGTGCATAAGTACTGCGCCCCAGAGATTTCTTAAAAGAAGGAAAGACTAAACAAAAAACTGTCACTGTTTTGAAAAGCAAAATGAATACACTTATATGCATCATTCACAAAAGACTTGGTAAGAGAGGGAAAGTAGAAATAACATGCTTAGGCAGGATGGAACTTTAGTATCTTACAGCTGTTAAGCTGGTTTCTTTCTTCAGTTTCTGGGGATAAAAAAAGGTAGTCTATTAGATTATAACATTAGAAAACACTGCAGAAAAAAAATAAGTGAAATGATAAACCCTTTTCTAGCAGTGAGTTTACCTGCCTGCCCTTCATTCCCCCTGCCCTACCCCAAGAAGAACTAGTTTTCCAGGGTGAAGATCTTGGTGATGATGAAAATTACAATACATGTTTACTGTGCGCTTGCTATCTACTGCTGGGCTCTATACAAGCATTTAATATTTGTTTGCTTACTCCTTACAACATGCTTTTGAGGTAAGTAATCTTGTTCTCCTCACCCTGTGGAAGCAGCTGGGACACTGAGAGGTTAAGTAACTTGCCCAAAGACACAGCTAAGGACCTGTATCTGAATCTGTGCTCTACTTCACCTCCTTGAGAAGCCGTTTAATCTGACAAAGGGCACTGGACTAACCAGATGGTTCCTGCACTCCTCTAACACTAATCCTAAACTTCTGTTTTGGTCTCCCAGCTATGGCACCCTGGGGACAGAGTTAAATGACTTGAAATCTTAAGAGGCTATGTTGAGAAAAAGGTGTGTGAGAAGAGGAAGGTAAGGTGCTGGCTCCCTGACAGGAACTCTGGGGAAAAGGAAGAATGCAAGTGGTAACTGAGTTTTGCTGGGTGGAGTGTGATGTGATGTCTTTTCTCTGGCCCCTCGTGAAATCCTGGGTAAAAGCTCCATCACAAACGCTCTGTAACAGTGTGTCTGCTTTGGGGGATCAGAAGAATGGCAGAGCCCTGCTTCAGAGGTGGACCAAGTACATGCTGGGGACAGAAGGTGTCCACAGCGTGATGAGTCACAGTAAAAACACGAAGAAAAGTAGTTTATCAAAAAACCAACAAGGGGCTTCCCTGGTGGTGCAGTGGTTGAGAATCCGCCTGCCAATGCAGGGGACACGGGTTCGAGCCCTGGTCTGGGAAGATCCCACATGCCGCGGAGCAACTGGGCCCGTGAGCCACAACTACTGAGCCTGCGCGTCTGGAGCCTGTGCTCCGCAACAAGAGAGGCCGCGATAGTGGGAGGCACGTGCACCGCGATGAAGAGTGGCCCCCACTTGCCGCAACTAGAGGAAGCCCTCGCACAGAAACGAAGACCCAACACACCCAAAAATAAATAAATAAATAAGTAAATTTATTTAAAAAAAAAAAAACCAACAAGGAGGAATTGATTTGAAATGGTAGGTGAAATTCCCCCTCAAGGGTTAGGATTTGTATCAATTTATAACCGACTCATAAAGTAAAAAGTAGTACAAGTTTTTAAGCTATATTAGCATTTAGTACTCAAATATATTAAGAGTGACTAGAATTCACCCATTTGGCCTTTAGGACCTGAAGGGTCTGTAGCCCCAAGTGCTGAGGTGTCCATGCAGCTTTATTTCAACTTTCCTGCACTCACCGGTAGGTGGTTTCCGGAAGGAGATCTTTCATAACGTGGGTGGTGGTATTGCCCACGGTGATGCTAGTGTCCCCAAGATCAATATTATAAGCAAGGATTTCAGATCCATTATTGCACGGTTCTTCCCAGTTCAGTACAAGGCACACAGAAGGCGGATCAGGATAGGCATTGAGGGTCTCCTCCTCCAGGACACACAGAGTGGAGACAGGGTCAGGGGCAGATGCTGGTGTCTGGCAAAGGACAAGCTCACTGTACGGTCCTGCTCCAGCTTGATTAACAGCCTGAAAAACAGAATAGCGAGACAAAGTCCACATTACCCCATGAGCACATTCTAATGCCTCCACATTAGGCGTTAAATAAATCTAAAGTAACATACGATTACTGCTAGAAATGTAGGTAGAAATAAATCCTCCACAATGTTCATGTTAATACCACTTTCTAAAAAATACCAATCATATCTTCTCTGCTAATAAGAGAGAACATCGCCATCACCGTTTCTTATGAAAAATAGCTTTAAAATAACACTTTATATTTGCATAGCCCACTTCAGTTTATGTATTGTCTTATGCAATCTTCACAATAACCATCTGAGGTAGATAATATATGGCAGGTATTCTTATCTGCCTTTCACAGAGGAGGGAACTCAAAGTCAAATTAAGAACTCAGGCCCCAGATTTAGATGCCAAGCTGGGACCAAAATTCAGTAATCTGACTTTCAACTCAAGTGCTGCTCTGGAAGAGCTATAGGAATTTTAGAAAAGATACCTACTGTTTTCCATGTGAATGCTAAATTCATATCTGGAGTCATTGCTCAGCCCTCATCTGACTTTACCTGAGCGTCACCGCTGACAACTGATCACTCACTGCTTTCAAATCCTCACTCACTCGGTCTCTGGGACCGTCTTCTTGTTTCTATTTTGCTGCTGCCGCTGCTTCTCAATCACCTCTCCTGGCTGCTACTCATTACCGGGATCTTTCAGCACTGGAGGGCACCAGGCCTTGGGCCTTGCACACCTCTGTCATCTCTGCTTAAACTCCGGGATATCTCATCTTGTCGCAGGGAAATATAATGCCATTTATATCCTACTCCCAAATTTATTTGTGTAGCTCAGACCTCTGCCCTGAATGCGAGGCGAGTGTATTCAACTGCCTACTGAATAGTTCCACTTAAATGTCAAATAGGCATCTCAAACCTAAGTGTCTGTACAGCTCTAAGACTCCACCCCATCCCTGCTCGTCAAAAACCCCACTGTACCTCCTGTGGTTTTCCCCATCCTTCAGGCTGTTCAAGTCATATCTCTGAGTCAGTGCTGGACATCTTTCTTCCTCTCATACCCCTGCAAAAAGCATCAGCACATCCTTTCCCAACCTAGTCCAACTACACTCTTTCATATCTGGTTGCTGTAATGACCTCCTAACTGGTACCTGTGTCAGCCCTTGCCCCACAGTCTGTATTCACTGTCCCTTCAATGGCCTCTCACCGGATACAGAATAACCTCTGAAGTCCTCACAACTGCCTATAAGACCCTATCTAATCTGCTCACCGCCACCACCTTCCCAAAGAGCCCAGGACCACTCTGCCTTCATCGTCTACTACCCTCCCTCTCACTCCCTCTGCTCCAGCTACACTGGCCTCCTTGCTGTTCCACAGGGACACTAAATTTGCTCTCACCTCAGGGTCTTTGCAACTTGCTGCCCTTTCTGTCCACAGAGCTTTTCCCCAGACATCTACACAGCCCATTCAATCGTATTCTCAGGCTTCTCTCGAGTGTTGCCTTTTCAGGGAGACCTCTTTGAACACCATATTAAAACTTATAGTCACCCCTACCCCAACTCCCGTGACCCTCCTCATTTCTTATTTCTCTTCTCTGCTTTTATTTTCATCATAGCGTTTGTCACCAGAATAGTATATATTTCATTTAATTACTCCCTTGATTAGAATGTAAGTTCCACAAGGGCAAGGCTCTCGGGTTCACTGCTGTAGCCCTGGCAACTAGAACAGTACCTGACACAGAGTGTGTGATCAATAAATGTTATTAACAATATTTTTTTCCTTATAAGAACATTTGGGGACTTCCCTGGTGACGCAGTGGTTAAGAACCCGCCTGCCAATGAAGGGGACACGGGTTCGATCCCTGGTCCGGGAAGATCCCACATGCCATGGAGCAACTAAGTCTGTGAGCCACAACTACTGAGCCTGTGCTCTAAAGCCCGCGAGCCACAACTACTGAGCCCACGTGCCACAACTATTGAAGCCCGCGCGCCTAGAGCCCGAGCTCTGCAACAAGAGAAGCCACTGCACCACAACAAAGAGTAGCCCCCGCTCGCCCCACGCGCAGCAACAAAGACCCAACGCAGCCAAAAAAAAAAAAAAATTGGCAACCTCCTTACAAAAAAATGAAGGTGAAGTACTCTAAAATCTCGTTTACTTCATGGGAGAGCTGATGAGGACAAATTATAATACAAAAGGAAAGTAGTCTGATCTCTTAAATCAAAGGTTCACTATAATGCCTGTGTATCAGTTAATTTCAAAGAAGCAAGCTAAGAGCATTCATTTGCTATCAAATCACTTTTGAAACCTTTCTGTAATATTTTTTTACATCAAGTCCCATTTCATGACAACACCAACTTTCTTTCTGGTAAAATTTTTATGTCACAAATTAAGAGTACAGTAAGTCCCCTACATATGAATGAGTTCTGTTCCGAGAGTGCGTTCATAAGTCCAATTTGTTCGTAAGTCCAACAAAGTTAGCCTAGGTACCCAACTAACACAATTGGCTATATAGTACTGTACTGTAATAGCTTTATAATACTTTTCACACAAATAATACATAGAAAACAAACAAACACAAAAAATAAAGAAAACATTTTTAATCTTACAGTACAGTACCTTGAAAAGTACAGTAGTACAGTACAACAGCTGGCATACAGGGGCTGGCATCGAGTGAACAGGCAAGAGGAGTTACTGACTGGAGGAGGGAGAGGAGGTGGGAGATGGTAGAGCTGAAGGATCGTCAGCAACAGGAGACGGAGGGCAAGCTGCAATTTCACGTGAACTAACTTACGTGACTGGACATGGGAACGCACGTTCGCAACTTTGAAAGTTAGCAACTTGAAGTTTCGTATGTAGGGGACTTACTGTATATATTTAGAGATTTTATTTTTGGATACAAATTTATCACAGGGGCAGAAAAATAAGACACTGTGGAGCCAACTTTCATATCAACTAAGGCTTTAATCACCATGTAACAGAAGGAAAAGAACATGGCTTTTAGAGTTGGAGCTTTGTTCACATCTGGATTCCATTATTTACTAACTGTGTGATCTTAGGCAAATTAACATCTCTGTTTCCTCAGATGTAGAATGGGGATAGTAACATATAATTCATAGAGTTATTGTAAAGATTAAATTTGTTAACATGTCAAATCCTGGCAGAGTATATCAGGCCAGCTATCAGTGCTTCACTTCCCTCCTTCTCCCTGGGAAAATCAAGAACAAAATAGCAATAGCAATTTTCCTAAATCTTCCTAAACCTATTTTCTTAAAACAAAACAACAACGAAATACTTTATTTTGAACTAATTTTAGACTTACAGAAAAGTTGCAAAAATAGTGCAGAGAAATTTCCATATAATCTCTCACCTTGTTTCCCCTAATATTAATACCTTACATAAGTATAAAACAATGATCAAAACCAGAAGATTAACATTGGTACAACGGTATTAACGCTGTACAGACCTTATGTAGTTAGATTCAAATCTTACCAATTTCCGATAATGTTCTTTCTCTATTCCAGGATCCTGCCTAGTTTTGTTCTATGGAAAATGCTTTCTAGAGTTATACCACTTATTATATTACCAGTTTACAAAGGAAACAATTCAAAAGAATCTTAGTAAAATATAAGAGTATGTCTATAATATACAATATGCTTCATGTGAATAGAATTACTTGGGTACATGGTAATTAAAATATTCAAACAAGAAATGTTCCACCCAATTTTTATAAAACACAGTATAGGTATCACAGTGATTTAATTTTTAAGGCACCAAATAGTCAAAAGAATATTCATCTTTGGGCTTCCCTGGTGGCGCAGTGGTTGAGAATCTGCCTGCTAATGTAGCGGACACGGGTTAGAGCCCTGGTCTGGGAAGATCCCACATGCCGCAGAGCAACTAAGCCCATGTGCCACAATTACTGAGCCTGCGCGTCTGGAGCCTGTGCTCTGCAACAAGAGAGCCCGTGATAGTGAGAGGCCCGCGCACCGCGATGAAGAGTGGCCCCCACTTGCCGCAACTAGAGGAAGCCCTCGCACAGAAATGAAGACCCAATACAGCCCAATAAATTAAAAAAAAAAAAAAAAAAAAGAATATTCATCTTTAACCTGACTTTGTAGTAATGTCAAATGAAAATAATTCAGATTTGGTCTATAGGTATCAAGAAATCAATACAGGTTGGGGAGACCCCTTTCCTGGCAATACTTCTTTAGCATAGCAATGGCCTTGAAAGTGCTATCCCCTTCATAGGGTCTGACTCATTTTATGACAATTAAGTATAGACACTTGAAAATATTTACTATTGTTGACAGGGAGGCAAGATTATTATGCAGGCTCTATTCTTACCAATGTATCTTTTAAAATGCAGTTTGGGGAAGTTAATGCTAAGTGACAACATATACCCGGAAAGGAAGAAAAGGAAGTAGAATATTTTAAAGAGACACCAAAACTCGTAAAGCAGATTGAAGTTGTTTCCTGTGATGGCAGACAGTTTTTATTTATATGCTGCCTTGTTCTGAAAACAGGAGCGTAGCTCATAATTTAACCTCTTCCCAATGACTCAGCATCGCTGTTAGAAAGGTCAGATAACGTGCTATGACCCTGACTCACTGATGAATGGTTAATTACATCCCAGGCCCTCCGTTCTAGAAGGAAGGTGTGTATAATGAAAGAGTTTAGCCAGAAATGTTTATGACAAAACAGACTTCAGAATTCAACAGAACAGCTTCAGTTGATCTGGAAAGTTAACTTAAGAAGGGAATATTTTCTCCAAAGAGGCCCGAGGCCAGAGACACTGAGAGTAGATGGGCTTGTAATAAGCAATATGATCCATGACTTAAATCAGGTGGAAACCTAAATCTGGCATCTTTGCTTCTTTATCTATTTAAATCTAAACATGTATGAAGAAAGAATTCTTCAAGGTCAAGAACCACAACTGATTAATCTTTGTATCTCTCCTTTTGATCATCGGGATCATCCTTTGATTCTGGCACAAAGTGGTGCTCAAGAAATGTTACCGAACAAATGGAAAGAAATGAACAAAGAACCCTGTTTTCTCAGGACAATATGGTTTTTCAAAGGAAAAAAAAATATTTACCCAAATCAATAAAATGAAAGTAAACCCATGATTATTGTCACTCTTAGGGGTTAGGCTAGGAGCCAATTATTCTTCATGTTATTCTATTTGGACACCCAAGCGTAAGCTTACCGATAAACCAGCCTTGTTAATGGTCACTGGGAAGTGGGAGGTGGGTCCTAACGATTGAATGCAGACTGGTTCTAACTACCCTAGTGTTTGTTTTTGGCTCCATTTAACATCTGGAATGGGAAGTTTTAAGTGTTTTTTGCCTTTTGTCTAAGTGGCTTTCCCACCGAAATGTGCATCTCAGAAAATTCAGACAGAAGGCATCTTCCCTAAGGAGCTGTGCCACCTTTGCCTTGGACTCGGTCCTTTATTCAGTGAATTAACCAGCAAGCAAGATGCAAGCGTGGTGAGAAGTACAGTGGAGATGATTCTGGTTTTGTTCCTACTTTTTAGGACCTCTTAGAGAAGCAAAAATTAACTGTAAAATACCAAAACAATTACATTTATTTTTATTTAAAAGAACTCTTTTTTTCCATATCGCCCCTCCTGATGGCCTCCATCACGAACGTCTGAGTAAGTTTCCCAAAGAGTCTATCATGGAACACCAGTATTTGTGAGAAATGTCCGGACGGTGTCAGCCTACCTGTAACCTACAGCAATACTGCGCAGCAGGCAACAGATCCCTCATTTCAAAGCCGGCGTCTGTCCCATGATAAATGAGTTCTAAGGATTCTTCATCTTCTCCCCACTCCAACCTGTACTCTGAGATATCAGCACCAGAGCTTTCAGGACTCTGGAAAACAGAAATTTAAGTGGTTAATTTCACTGAGAGGAAAATCCTATGATGTTTGTGTTCAATTAACGAAACTGAGAAAGAGAGCAACATGCCTTAGGATATTTCAAATACATGAAAAGAAAAGCATGAAAAAGATACTCAATTTCCTCTCAATTCTGACAAGTGGTAAAATTTCCATAACTCTTGGCAAGCGCCAAGGCAGATGACTGTGTAAAACCTATATGTGAACTTAAGCTTTGTGGGTCCCTCATAACTTGCACTGGGGGGCAGATAAAGTAGAAGAAACAAACTGATGCAGAACACGTGCCTGACTTACCTCCCAACTCACTAGGACACATCCATCAGGCGTAAAAGAGATACAAGGTGCTTTGCACTGTCCAGGAGGCCCTGCGGCAGTGGTAATTTCTGAGACATCAGAATAGGGACCATACTGAAAGAGAAAGACACATGCGTGCTTGCAGGGGTGTGTGTGTGCGCGCGCGCGTGTGCATACAACACAAGCTTATAACCAAACAAGGGCTAGGCTAATGCCATCATCAATACAACTGATTAAAAGTATTACCTAATGGTGTTCACTTTCAGTTGAATATGTAGGTTTTCTTCTAACATACATTCCCTAAGTAGTAAATGTCTATTTTATATATATATATATATATTTATTTTTTTTAATTCAAAAGGATTAGAAAGTTGGTTTACTAAACATTTTTGCTGTGACCTAAGAAACAAAAAATGCTGACTTTTGCTACATCACAGCATTCTGCTTTAATTTCTCGGAAGGCTTCAAAGAAAACTAAGTCAGATGCACACTGAAGTTTAATTTTTAATGCATAAAAATCTTCGTGGAATTGTTGGTTATCAAATTTTGAGTATTTCTTCTAGTTACTGGTATTTTCCATTTGAAAACCAATGGCCCTGTTAATGTTTTCTCAGCACGTCTCCCACCATCTCAACTACTTTAAGGTTTACACTGCACTCCTCTCTTCCACCACCATCAGTGACCACACTGCTCAGAGCCAACCACCGCTACAGATTTAAAACACGTCGAGAGAACCATCACCACCATGTTAACAGTGGGATATGTGATACTTCAATGAGTTGGGGCAAAGAGTAAAGTAATTTTCAGGTTAATGAAGTATGTGACTATGTTTTTCAAAATGGAAAAAAAAGATTAAAAAAAAAACCTAAAAACCTTTCACATTTTCTAACAATATAACCTGCAAATATACTGGGGGTGGGGGAGAAGCTCTCTGAAGTGGACCACAGAAGGTGATTATGAGTCAAATATAAGGTTAACTTCCAATACAACAGAATTTAAAAACAAGGCTGAAGATACTTTCTTTATATGATAAATTAGTGAAAGGAGAGAGAAAGTAAAACTCAAGTCAGCCCAGTTGCACGTTTATCTTTATCATGGCAGAAATCCTCTGAAAAATTGATGGGGAGAAGCACCAGATCAACAGTAAAATCGGATTTCTTCTGCAGCATCAGTGATCATCACCATCCATCCTCTTTTTACTTATAAAAGTTTGGGTGCATAGGCTTTCTTATCTTCTCACCAATACATTTTTATTGTCTAGTTTTGTTTGCGTGTGTGTGTGTGTGTGTGTGTGTTTTAATTTAAATACCTGTATCTGAAATTCTTTCCTAATGGGCAATTAGAAGAAATCCAGCTCCTGTTAAAGGTCTGTGATCATACTTCAGACCAAATGTTTTCATAGTCAGCGTGGCTAACACGAAACGGACTAAAGACAAACATACTTTGCTTCTGAAAGGCGTGAACAGGACCACCGAGAACTAGAAGAGTCATTGTCAACTTCTTGTCACTGTCAGTGGGCTTTCTTACTTGTAAAAATCTCATCAATTAATTACATCTATTTATCTGCATGGAGTGCATCTATACACACCACTGGCACTCTGTGGGGCTTTAGCAGTGGTTTGCTCTACCCACACCCTTCTACCTTCTTTTATGTTTCTGCCCATCTTTGACACACCAAAAAGCCCTGTAGTTTCTGGGTCACTTCACTCTCATTATGAATTGCCCCCCAATCCATATCACTCTGCGATTAAAAAAAACAAAAACCAATCACCTTTGTGGATATAATATAGACATACTCTTCCAATCTCTAACAGCCCACCTCGACAACTTCAGATGGAGTAGTAAGAAGGACCAGAGTGTTCTACAGTTTTCACTTGAAATAAACAAAAAAAAAATATACTGGCCTCCCTAGCCTCTACCCCAGTCCAGTTTTAAAAACTGACCTAAGACATTGCTGGGTAATTTAGACAATATGATAAAGAAATATTATGTAGTCCTAGTTTCCCATAACTGATTTATACAGTCGATGAGAAAATAGGAAATTATTTTAAAAACTACCAAAAGCATCTAAAGGGTGATGTCGTTATTAACCTTGAACTCTACCTTAATAGAATGATATGAGGACAAAAGAAACAAAATTTCCAATGTTGGGTCTACATGAAATCAAAACAGTATATCTTCAGAAATTAGATTTTACATACACTTCTTTAATGGTTGTCAAGGTTGGACAGATACTGCTAAGGATTTTAGGAGGGTAGAAACGGAAGTGCCGGGACCCTACATTTCCGTTACGGTGTATAAGCGTGTACTCACCCCTCCATCATTCAGAGCTCTCACCCTGAAGCGATACATGGTTCCGGGAAGCAGGTTGCCAACGGTGCACTCAAGCTCGGGCCCGTGGTACACCTCCGAAGCTACATCCTCAGGTTCCGTCATCTCCACGCTGTACTCCGAGACCTCACAGCCACTTTCAGAGGCAGGAACATCTGGGAAAGGAGAATGTTTTTCATATCAGAACACTTTTGTGTTTCCAGTTGACCCTATCACACCTCACTTTCCACAAGGTTTGCAAAATATCATGTAGGTGGCCTGTCCTCGATATTTACAGAAGAACCCCATTCCAAAAAAAAGATATACAGAAGAAAGTTTCTGAATGACGTTACCCATACTTTCCAAAGCAAGTACGTTTAATGATATTAACAAAATTCCAAAACCGTAGAACTTTTAGGCAATTCCTTTCTATTCTAATGCCAGGTAAACACAAGAGATAGAGGGGAGAAAATCTTCTCCTTAACTTGAAACCAAAGGACACATTAAATCAAGTTAGAGGACCCAAAACCGGCACAATATTTTATTTTAGGCATAAGTGATGGGGAACAAGAGTCTGACAGCATTTTGCAGGTTTATATTTGCAGTTTTACAGGCTTGTAAATTGTTGACCCGACAGGAAATGCTAATACAGTTTGAGTCGATACAGTAAAACACCAGGACCCACACATAACAAGGCAGCAAAGATGAGGAGGAATTAGATGTTACCTGATGAACTATTTCTTGGTTTAACCTCTAAATTAAGCACAACTTTTATTTTATGAATAAAGCTGAAAAATTCCTGAAAAGACTGGCTGCTCTGAAACATCTTCTAGAAAAGTGCCCTCTGAGGGTAGAGGATGAACAGCACGTGTGGCACCATCAGGAATAGGAGGGTGAGTGACAACGCGGGGAGAATACAAACCCAAGCCCATGTACATTGAACAGAATATGGGCATTTTCAATAGAAACAAATATGGTTTTCAGAAGGAAGTCCTGGAACTTGATTACAAAGCATTAAGTCTTAAACTCAATCTCCACTTGTCCAAACTGGCAACGTGAAGACGTGTTCACTCACCCCACTCTAAGTGGACTTCTTTGTGTTTTGGTCTACCCAAAACCCTCGGTGGGCGACACTGACCTGGTGCAATGCTTAGTGTGCGAACAGGGAGACTTTCAGAACACTGCAGGAGAAATACAGGAGAGAATCATCTCTTAGTTACTTCGAATTTATTAGAGCTCTATATACCAAGCAAATTCCACCCCATACCTGCAAATGCTACCAAAGAGGGTTACACATTGAATGTTTACACTTTTTATGCAATAAGATCTTCGTCTCTGTGTGTGTGGTGTGTGTATGTGTTTGTTTTAAGTATGGACATATACCTCATACAGCACTGGTAAAAATAATTATTTCTGATGTCAGATTTGTAGGCTGACTTTCCGAGTGTTGTGTATCCTAAGCACACGGTTATTTTCCTTTAAACAAAAATTAGAGACCCTTCATGAGGACAGAAGAGAACACAAAACAACAGCTGGATGAAGTTTTTAAATGGTGCCATAAATGGCCAACCATCCACATACAGAGCAGAAAAGCAAATAAAGTCAATATTAATCAACTGAGTCTGACATTAACCAGCAGGTTCTGTTAATACTAAAATCAGCAGGCCTTCTTTTTTGCAGGATCTGGTTGCGTAAGGCTGGTGGTATGGAAGCTGACCCCTTTTTGAGACAGGAGGAACATGGTAGACCTATGCAGCTCAACCAAATTCAGCCTCCTTCCTGAGGAGACGAGGTGCAGAGGAGATGTACTTAAGCATTCAAGGAGCGCTGCCGCTTCTGTGTACCTTGGTGCAGCACCTCGCATGTAAGAGGAGCTCGCTGATCATCTGTAGCTTTGATGTGGACATCCCCACCCTGGAAGGCACTGCATAAACGTCGTCTAGGTGGACCTTTTTTTTTTTTTTTTTTACCTCAGAAGTCTGTCTATATGGACAGTCTAGATATCACAGTACCACTATCCTTGGTGGGAAAAGAAAATAAACACAAGATGACATCAGAGGTGGGCTGAGTGGCAAAATTCGGCACCTGATGGCAGGTGTTCTCTTGAAAAGTCAACCCAGTACAGGGTAACAGGGTCATAAGCCACCACTGCGCGTGCGCTCTCTCTCAATACTAATTGTTTCAAAACCACAATGTTAAATATCTCTACAATGGAAACATCTTTTACCATATTGCCTCCCACTCACTTTCTGAATGTTAACATCATTTAGATAATAACTATTGATATCTCATTTCTAGAGCACTTCATGTGTACTTGTTACGTTGTTTTGAGCCTATGAGAACACTGTGAGGTTGAAACCAAGTTTCCTGACGTGTTGAATGGTTGGTCTAAGGTCATATAAATTGTAGACAATGGTGGTGATCCTTTTGTGATGTATAAAAATATTGTCACTATGTCGTGGACCTGAAACTTATGTAATACTGTAAGTCAATTATACTTCAATTTAAAAAAAAAAAAAGGAGACAGCAAGAGAACTGCTGCTGCCTACAGATGTGTAGGTTGGGCACTGCGTAATCACAGGAGGTGCCTTTCAGCTCAGTCATCATAGATTTATGTGGCTTTTACAATAATTTTCCAGCAGATGGCAGTAAAGTATCTCAAGGAAGGTGTGTCTCTCATTTTCACAAAACTGCCAGATGTGGTAAAAGCAAAGCTGTGCTGGAGGCCATATCTTTTTTGCTCTAAATTCTACGCTTTTCTATCATTGCAATAGCTGAGGTTCACCCCCTTATTTATTGGCTAATGCAAATTGCAGACCACCCTCAATTTTCAACTGTCAGGTGATCATGCCAAAGTCTTCTGAGAAATTAAGTGAGGGATGTACTTGGAAAGCAGCACAATTCAGGTGAGAATCATTTGGGTCTCTCTTTTTATTCCCACTAAAACACAATTTGGAAAACTCTAAATTCATGATGTGATACCATGGCAGGCTGCATTACCAAGATACATTTTTAAACAGCAGTTTATTCTGATGTTATAGTTAGGTTGTCTGAGTGTGACCAAAGATGTTTACTTTTATACTGAAACAAAACCAACCTGACTGTGTCCACCAGTACTTATGCAGCATGCTCGGAGTTTGTACAAAGCGCCTGGTTTCAAGTGGGTGAACGTGTGCTCTGTAGCCGACCCACTGTAGGCCACTTCCCACTGACTTGCTGCAAAACAAGATCCGAGTATGAGATTCTGCCTTTTGTAAAAACGTAACAGTACCAACCATTCCTGATAAGAAACAGCTCTAAGTGGTTTCCATGAAAACCAGCATCTCCTATTCTTTTTTTTTTTTTTTCCTAAACAGCCACAGTGCTCTCTTTCCATCTCCTTTACGAAGTTAAATACTAAAATAACATGGAGTCATTTTTAATACTTAGTACTGCTGGCTAGGCTACTTAATATCACCATGATTACATTTGCTGACTGTGAGGTTGGGATGCTGGAAAGCACACGAAATCTGTAGTTTGCCCCGCAGCAGGAGCCAGCGGACGGTGTGGTGTTGAGCAAGCTAGGAAGTGGTAATGGTGTGAGAAGCCCCTGAGGCCAACTGGGCAGGGGGAAGGCTGCTCGGCCACAAGGTTCCTGGTCAGACCAGGTCACCACTGAAGAGTTTCTCCCGGCTCTTATCTGCCTGGAGGTCACAGTGAGTGATAATCCCCATATAGACCGAGTCCTTTGGGTAAAGGCCTGCTGTCTCCATGGAGCCCCACTTAAAAGACAAAAACACCTGAGGGAGTGACATTAAAAATGAAAACACTCAGTGTGGCCCAGGTTATCTGACCACTTCTCGGGAATAAAGCAAGCAAGCACAGCCACTGGAGGGCCCTGGGTGAAGCTGATGCCACCAGGTGAAGAGCACTGGGGATGCTCCGACTGACTGCCTGCCCGCCCCACAACTCGGGGATGTTTACCCTCCTCTGTTTTGCTCCCACTAACACAATGTTTCCAGCAGACTATTTTAAAGGAGGCTTTTACTCCATGCAGTTGTTTTAGGGAAAACACTTTTGCCCTGTTCCAAGATAGTTACTAACTTCCACAAATGCCCTCAGCTGCTTATTAGGTCAGATTTACAATGAAGCCACATGCACTAGGGCCATATGACAAGGGGGAATATTAAAGACAGTCATCCTGACACTACCGATCAAACAACCTGCACTGAAAAGGCAACTGGGAACAAGGACTACCGAGGAGATTCAATTAATCGTTAATGTCACGAACTGGCAAAGTTGTTAACTTTTAAGTACAGATGGCATCTACTTTTGATCTGTCACCAGTGGTCAAGAGAGCCACAAAAATTCAAAATATATTTAGGTTTTCATGATGAGCCACTGCACATCCCTGACTTCTCTCCTAGGTCAGATTTTTAGCATAGAATGTGATTTTATGTTAAGAACAGCTGTGCCCATCTCAAAGCATTTTCATGTTTTTCAAGCTTAAAATAGGGCCCAACTGACATGAGAAACAAAACACTCCAGGTGGCTATCGTGGCACAGAATAAAAAGCAAGCCACACACCCGCATTGCTTGTTTGTAAAAGTTGCTGTTAACTCTTTCCTTTTTTCCCATATGCATCACTTTTTTTTAAAAAAAATTTAAGTTACAGGGATTATTAGAGTGGTGAGATGGGTGTCATTTTTAAAGTTCGGATGATCATACTTTTTTCTATTAAAGCCTAATAAATTTTATCAGAAAGAAGATCTAAGAATGTTTTAAAAGACACTATAAAGGGAATCTCATCTCTAACACTGTCCCACTTTAATTCACCTCGTGTGACTAGTAATGAAGAAATAATCTGACTCAGAAATCACAACAAAAATGAAGACATTTTCTGAACGTGTTACAAAGTGTGACACTTGTCAGGAGCCCACAGCAATACTATATTTTGTCATCCTTTGTGCACCAAACTCATTTGCTGTCTCCAATTTATCCTTCCTGCTGATTGCTTCTGACACTTTCTCTGCTTATAAGAATTTCTAGAGAAAGCGTGCCAAGAGAGATGAAAAACACATTTATTCTATTAATTGGGACCTCTGGTTTAAAGAAATGACAGAAAATTTTAAAAACGACAAAAACATACATTTCAAGCAGACTCTGATCCCTGATGCTGTGTTTGAAAGAAAAAACTGTCAATATGTGATTAAGGCTTGTTTATTGTAGTACCTCTATCAACAGAATTAATGATTGCCCGCTATTATTATACAAATGTTTATCTTATTAGAAAACAGGACTTGAACAAAACAATTTCTACAAACTTCACCTTCAGAATTTCCATCAGTAATCTCCAGCAAGTACTTGAGTATTTCTGAACCACCGTTGTCCTTTGGAGGATCTGGAAAGTAAGCAAATGCCTTATTAGTTATAAAAGTATATTGATTTTTGTTAGTAAATATTATTAGAACACATAGAATCATATAATATACTGTCTAAATTCTGGATTCAACCAAAGGGCACAATAATTAATATATTATTTCACCCAACTCCTTTCTCGAAAAAAACAAAAGAAACAAAAACACTACAAAACCTTCTGATTATCAAAGTTCGTAGAGCTAGAAATGTCAAAAAGTTAGCATTTATTTAGTGAAACATGAACAAAACTCAAAATATGGATTGATTTTTCTAAGAGTTATGTTCATTTATTTATTTTGAGATTCTGAAGCCTGCTCTTCAATATCTGATGGTTTTTATATAAGACAAAATATACATATATTTCTTTTTAAAAATTACTTTATTCTTTTTTTTATTTCACTTATATCATCAGTGAGAGATGGAGAGGGAAGAAAAGGGAGGTGCAAAACTTATTGACAAAATAAATAAAAGATAAGAATATAACAAATCTGTTCCATCACAGTTTGCTACTAAGCAAACTTTGTATCCCACATGAACCTAATATAAAACCAGAGCTGTGGATCGATGAGAACCTGTACCAAAGAGCCGGTTTGAGGAGGAGGTTCCGGCCTGTAACTAGAGCCCCGTGCACCTTAGGTATCATATCTGTCTACTGCTAACTCGGTGCCTGCAAGAGTTTTCTTTTCTGAGCAGGAAAATACCTTTTTGCAAGACTACACAGAATTTGCCTCTACTATCAATTGGCCACCTCTGTATTTTAGATATACCCTCAGGTTACTCATATAGATTTAGAAACTTTAATTCCCGTCTCCTCTCACCTGTTATTTCCATTAATGTATGCAAACTTCGGTAATAGATATTTACAGAAATAATTAAAAAGTTAAATATAGCATATGGCTAATGAAAGTAAATACTCAGTGCTGACAGAACTTTCTAGGATATTCTGAGAAAAAAAGCTTTAGATCTGGCAAAAAGCACATCTAGATTTTTTGTTTCTCTTAATCGTATCCATCTTCTAGGGAATAATTCTGCCTCAAAATTACCACATAACTTGAAGCAGTTATATGTCTCAGTGGTTGGTCTCCAATAACAATTTAATAATATTTTAAATTCCCTTTACATTACTTGACTGCCAGGTAAAATCTTATTTTAGATTTCTATTTTTTTTTTTTTTTTTTTGCCTGTTTGGTAGTTACTATTATTATATGACATTAGTGATAATCATACATATTATGTTTCACATACAGCTGCAAATGTTTATCAACATTCTAATGGCATTCATTTCACTGAAATAATCCATGCAGCAGGTGAGCCACAAAATCCTCTACCAGATCCCCACAAACACCATATGATGAACTTCAATATGAAAACTTCCTGAAGTCCAAGACTTCCGATGACATACAAACAACAAAAACTAGTCTTCCTAATTCACTGTAACTTAAACATTCTGTAAAATTTAATATGACTTACCTAAATTTTGAAATTATATTAAATATTGGTACATTTTTAAGGGCAAGCTATTGAAGAATGAAATATATTCAGAGATTACCACATTCAAATCAATAATACGTTAAAACTATAGGAGAAAAAAATGTGTCTTACAGGAAAATCATAAAGTAAATGAAATGCTCTTACAACTGTCAATTTTACCAGTTTGTAGAATTCTCAGGATGTTTCTCATACATATATTCCAAACGTGTAAAACTCCCTCAAATAATATGATTTGTTTATTGGTGTGTCACTACTGAAATTAATCAAGTTTTTAAAAAACCTGTCAAAAAAGCAGCAGCAGCAACAGCAACATAACATACCCCATTTAACACTAAAACCATGAGATGTAACTGGTCCTTTAATGAGGGGTCTTGTAGGAGGTCCAGGCCTGTCAGGACTCGTCGTACAAACCAAAACTTCACTTGGGCAGCTTTTCCCTTCCATATTAGAAGCAGTCAGCTATAACACAACCGAGAAAACATTAATATGCTTTAGGTATCAGTTCTTAAACCAGTAGTGACTTTCAATATGGCAAGATCAAGGTATCCATAAACTCACATAGACACACTCACATATTCTCTTTCTCTCTCTCTCTCTCACAATCTCAAACTACTAATTTATAAGTGTTTCTTTAATGGAGTACTTATTTTCTATATAGTTTAGCTATTAACAATTAGAAATAAAACAACAAGGTAGGTTTTAGCCAAAGACATTTTTACCCTTTCAAGAAGACAAAACAAAACTAGTATGTCACCACCCAGTTCACAGTGTTTTGTGGAAGGAAACTATGGGGGAAAAGCAGATAAAAATAACCTTGCTTATTTAGGAGTAGGGCAATGCCACCTTGTGGAGAAATGCTAGCAGTATACCTATGATCTCACAGCCAGCATGGAGTAACAAGGAGTTTTAAAAATATCAAAAACTATCATTTTCCTTCAATAGTCACACCTGCCACTGGATAATCCGACAACTATTTACTAAGTGACTACTCCGTGTTAAGTAACATGATTTGGCTCACAAATTAAGAGAAGGAAAGGGGGAATCAGAAGACAACCACATCTCTCCAGAAGGCACACTGTCACACTAGAAAACACCGTGCTGTGCTAGAATCAACAAACAGTGGGCAGCACAGACGGCAGCCTGCTGTTCCCTTTTCTCCTAATGAGGTCGCAAAGAGTTCGCAAAGCTGTCTTCCGATTCACCGCATCGTCGCCCAACACGGAGCCCAAGTGGGGAGGGGGTGGGTAATAGAAGAGCAAAAGGAAAACGGCTGAGAAAAAGAAAATGGGCAAAAGAGCAAAGGGCAACGGAGAAAAGGGAAATCTGATTAAAAGAAGAAACTCCGAATAGAAAGGTGTGAAGTGCAGGTGAGAGACAGGTGCGCTGGGCACCTGGTTTGGGTCTTCCCAGGCAAGGGCATCTGGCCACGCTGTGATGCAATTTATTACAGCACATTACGGCAACAGGTTTCTTTCTCAAAAGTGGGTTTTAAAATTAAAGTTGGGTGTGTATTTCATAGATGTTACCTTAAAAGTGTAAAGTGCAGCGAACTTAAAAATCTTTTAACCTGTACAGTAGATTTAAAATGGTAAAGGGATGAAACATGAAACAGCTTCATTTTTAAGCAGTTCAGGTACCAAAATGACTGACTTACCCTGAACTTATACTGTGTGCTTCTTTTGAGATTTTTCACAGTACAGGTTAAATCCTCTCCAGTGTATTTTGGGTGGAAAAGGTTATCCTGAAAAGGCAAAGCCAGAAAGAAACATCAGTATCATAAAATCTGGGCATTAAATACCTCGTCTGTAGGATTTTTATATTGCCTCCTTCCATCATCACCAGTGGGCCAGAAGTCTGGCAGCTACACCAAAAAGAGGGCCAGAATCCCACGGTGCTTTAAGAAAAATTCAACTCTATCACATGATAATTTGTCCTGGATCTGGGTACTTTTATTGCAAGACTAACACTAATTTGAATGGGAACAATGCCCTCTCTTTGAGAGAGTGTAGATTTGCTTTGGAATAGACGTCACCATATACTTTTCTCACAGAGCAAACTTTTCTCGTTACTCAATAAGCATTTTAAACAATGAATTTAACCACCAAATTAACGAAGCTTATGTAGTTAAAAAAATTATCTAACAATGTTGTCATGAAAAAACGTTCTTGTACGGAGATCCTTACTGTCAAGCTGCAATGTGCTATGCAATCCACTGGCTGGGGTTTCTCACACAGTGTCCTCTTCTGGCCAAGGGGGAAAGCAGAGCTTGGATGGGGAAGATATAACCCTTCAACGGGATAAATATCCTACTGAAAGCTGACTGTACAGAATTCATTCAATAATATTCTCAGTCATGCACACATCCATCCGTCCACCCACCCATTCATCTTGGAGCACCTTCTATGCATCAGGCTCTCTTCCACGCTCTAGGGGTTTAGCACCGCCCAAGAACAGACTAAGTCTTGCCCATCAGAAACTGATATAATAGCCAGAGAAAGCAATTAACAAAAAAACCTACAGACAAATATGAAGCACGTTGTGTGGTGTTAAGTGCTATGAGACGAAAAATAAAGCCGGGTAAGAGGACAGAGTGGTGGAGCTAGGAAGCACTGCTTCCTACAGCTCTGCAGGCTCCTTAAGGCAGCCACATATGGCTCCTCCAATTTAAATGAAATACAATTAAAAATTCAGTTCCTTGGGCTTACAGCCACATTTCAAGGGCTCAGCAGCCACGTGTGGCTAGGCACTATCTTACTGGACAGCACACAATACAGAACATTTCCATCATCACAGAAAGTTCTCCTGGACAGTGCTGTTTTACAGGGTGGTCAGGAAAGGGTCATCCAAAGAGGTGACATGTGAGAAGGGACCTGAAGGAAATGAGGGAAGTAACTCAAAGATATCGGAAGGGGCGTGAGAGCCAGAGGGCACCGGAACTGCAAAGGTGGGGCGGGACGGCGCAGCTGGTACGCTCAGTGAGACTACAGTGGCAGGAACAAGGGCAGGAATGAAGACCCTGAATGTGGAGGACCTGGAAAGCACTGCAAGAGCACTGGTTTTTCCTCTGGAAGAGAAGGGAAGGCACTGAGATGGGAAGGCTTCTGAGCAGAGCACTGACATGACTGTATTTGTATTTAACAGGATCACTCTGGCTTCGTGTGGAGAACAGACTGTAGTGTAGTAAGGATGAAAGTAGGGAAAATACTTAAGAGGCCACTGCAATAACCCAGGGGCGAGATGACGGTGGTTCAAGAAGTGTAGTAGCTGTGCAGATGCTGAGAAACGGTCAGATTTCTGGATACCTTTTGAAGGGAGATTTAAAAGGATTTGCTGACTGACATATATAGACTGACATATATGAGGTCAAGGAAGAGCCCACGGGTTTCTGGCTTCCCCAGATGAAAGCATGGGGATGCCACCTACTTGGATGGGGAAGACTGGGAAGGCCAGGCTTCTGCTAGTGGCTACAGTGGTAGAAATTAAGAGCTTGGCTTCAAATTTAGGCAGCGAATCTAATTTCACCAGTGCATCCTGTAGTTATGATAAAACTGACTTTACAGAACACACACAAGGGTATAAAATGTGCCAGACTTACATTTTCGTCCTCCTGGATTTCCAAGGTGTAGGTGACTACTTCCTCAGGTGAACAGCCTTCTGGTTTATTCCACTGCAATGTGACCCATGTGACCCCAGCTCGAACAAGTCTTGGTGCAGAGGGCATCTGAGGAATGTTTCCTAATGTGTAGCACACCACCTCTTGGCTATACCCACTGGAGAGAAACAGACCCGGTGAGACACGTTTAGAAGCACGGGAGGAGTCTCGGCATTTCAAAAGAGCAGGGACAAGCCTACCTGCTGCGCAACTTGCTTGGGTGGGAAAGTGTGGGGCCTGACAGGTTCATTGAGCAAAGGAAGGCAAGGATCCTTTATGTGATATTCCCTACCACAACTTCAATTTGCCCCAATCCACCACCCCGCCCCCCGCCCCCTGCACTGTTCTGCTTAGGTCTGCTACTAGAAAAGCATGCCATGCTACAGGACAATAGATTTAAAAATTTATTTCCCCCCAAAAGCACCCAGCAGAAAGCACAGCACAGTGTGATGGTGACAAGCTATGAGCCACAGCTACCAAGGAGCCTTCAAATCAATGTGAGAGCAAATAACCGTCTATTGATAAAATAAATGTTTTACAAATACATATGGTGCTATTTTCCAAAAGTTTGTAGATGCTTCTAATTCATTTACAAATTCTTGAACTGTAGAAGCCTTTATCATTATGACTGTTCAACCAGTGCACTCTAAAAATACAATGGCTATCATGGGTAGGGAAGGAGGGCTGTAAACCTTGTGGTCTTAAGAAGTTCTTCAGGCTGGAAAAAAGGTTGGGACCAATGATGTGCTGAACCTTTAAGAAGATTTTCAACAAGCAGTGATGAAAGAAAAAGATTTTTTCCTTAATCAACAGTTACCCAAGAAGTGCAACTGAAATACGGTCTTTTCAAAGCACCTTTAATCCATTGATGCTTCACCATAAACCTGTTCTTGCCTTTCTCTAGCAGCCTGGAGGCAAGCCGTGTGTCCTACCCAGTCCAGATTTTCTCCAGTCCTGTGAGTATCTGCCCGGGCTTGACAACAATGGATGGCCCAGCAACTCTTTCTTTGTATCAGGAAACACTCAGACATAATTGAAAAAAGGCAACTGAATGAGTAGCTTGCTAAAGTGATGAAAGAAAAAGGCACAGAATCTGAAAAAAATAAAGCCCCCAGAGGATTCCTTTCAAAATCTGTAGTTACCTTCCTCCTGATTCTCAGAGACCCCTAGTGGGCCTTTGCATTACAGCCTGCAAGGCTGCAAAGAGGCCACACAGTGGCATTTATCACTTCAGAAGGGGCTTTCTAGCCTCTGATTAGGATTCCCTTTCAGAAAATCTCTAACTGGTTCGGTGTGGAGGCAGCAGGCGACCTTGCGCCTTTCGGCAACGTGACAGGAAGACTCAGAAACACCACACAGACGCTTAAAGGCACGAGGACCAGGAAACGCCATACCTGGTGCCAATGTCATTCCGAGCAGCCAGCCTGAATGTGTACCCCATTGCCGGACACAGCTTTGTCAATTTGCAGTGTTTTTGGCTCCCAAAGAAGCACTGTCTGAAACCACTGTTTCTTTTTCCCTAAAACAGTGAAACAATGCAAAGAAGTTTAAAAAAACATAATAAGAGAATGAAGGAGCATGTTGAACAACTGTTTAATTTCCTAGTTTGGATGAACAAAACCAAGAGAAGGAAAGTGCTCTACAATGAAATGCCGTCCCTAACACAAAGGCACTACAGAAAGTTGTGTCACTGAGATGGATAATGCACGGTCCTTGTGGTATTTCGTCAACAAAATAAAAAAGGCCCTTTCAGGCACAAGGCAGCGCTCAAGTTAAGGATCACAGTTTCTCAGATCTTCTTCCTCACTTGGTCAAACTGCCTGAGCTGACCCACAGGAGTGAGTCTGCAGCGTCACAGGATTGCTAACTCTGGAGCTGCACAGCCACCCCCAGATGGCCCGGCACCTGAGGACCAGTCTACGCAGCTCTGCAAGCCACAGAAAGTCCTCCCTGGTCTTCTCTCTCCTCTCCCGCCTCGTGGCGGCCCCCAAGCCCACACGTGCGCATTCTGGCTGGTGAGCTGTTTGTCTGCTCATCCCTAGATACTGAGCGCATGCCTTTGACTCATCCTGTCCACGTCTGGTCTCCTCAAGGCAGTGTTCTGGACAATCTGGGAGTTCTACCAAGGCTTGCAGAGTTGAACTGAATGTCTGACAAGCACTTTATCTATACGTATTACAGCCATTCTTAAGTTTCTTATGAGGCTGGAAACATGTTTTTAATGCATTCCTAGCCTTACACGATGCTTCAAATTCCTCGAAGGAAAAAGAAAACACTCCATTGGGTTCTCTTAATAGAAGTAAGAAAACAAAAACATAACTTAACTACGCTGTGCCATGCTCAGAGGCATGGAATACTCACATCGGCAGTTTTCTAGAATATTTCATACCCATAATCCACAGAATTTTATCTATGTTTATGCAAAAGAAAACCACATGCTAACAGTGGATGAATTAGCATTTTAATCAGACAGCTGGGCCCAGGACTTCCAGGAATGTTTGAAATTCTCAATTTATTACATAAAGAACAAAGAAAGCACATTTTTCTCCTAAGCAAATTTAAGCACTTCCTTCCTTAAAGCAGGCCTCCAAATGCTTACTACTGAAAGAAACATTCTAGGTGAAGTTTAGTTGAAAATAAATATACAACTAGCTTGAACAGATTAAAAACCACCATGCCACATTCATCCTCAAACTCTTCCCAACTCTCCCCTCACAAGCAAGGTGGTACCCTTTCCAAGGAAGGGAGTAGAAGCCCTAACAGTCCTTAAGATCCAAAGTTCATTTTATCAAGGGTTCAAAGGACATTCAGGTGCAACTATGGAAAATGGGGAGTGGGGTGGGCAGGCAGTCAAACATAATGTCTTTCAGCGGCTACTTTAGCAAAGTCACCCTGTGACTCGCAAATCACGCCCTTATGCTTACTTTAACCTTGAGTGTTAAGGTTGCTGCAGACAATTTATTCATAGAAAACCCATTTACGCATACATTTGCATAATTACATCCAGTGTCTGATTACACTCTATGCGCTGCACGCCCTGGTATGTAGTATCCATTTCAGGCAGTAGCGTGATCTACCTTCTTTCCTCCTCTATTTCTGAGCTCAGAGTAAACAGTGCAAGAAAGGCACATCCTGCTGCCACGGAAGCCTCATCCCTTCCAAACCCAATGTTGGCTCCCCTTCAATGCCTCATTTTTCCTATTTCTTTGTTTGGTCTCCTTTGCCCATTTCTCGTGCTTAGAACTACAACCAGTAAATAAAAGCAGTCTGTTCCTTACTAGGTTGATTTGCTTTACTTTGGTGAAAACCAGGCTGTGGTTTAAATGAGAAAAAAAGAGGGGGGAGGCATCAATGATGGAAACTAGACTTTTATTTTAACGGGCCAGGGCACTGGGGCTCACTAAAGAATGGGGACAGAGGCATTCTGTGACCTTCAAGATGTTTTCCTATATTGCTAACATTAAAAAAAATTTTTTTCTACTTCAGTATCAAGAACAATTACTAAATGAACTCCAACTGGCTTAGATAAATCATGCCAAATTTTCCATCTTAACACCTTCCAAGATATGCAACTATGTGCATGGACCTCAGGAACACAGAGAATGACCCAGAGTTGTCGGAACTACAGAATCAAGTTTTAGAAACAGTATTTGTAGAATCTGAAGGGGGTAAGAGTACAACTATTTCACAGAGTTAAAAAAGTAAAGCTTATTGGTGAATTTTTAGAAGTCACTGAGTATAAAACAAAAAAAGGGGGGTGGGAGTAGGTTAAAAAAATATTTCGGACATGAGAAGCTTCTGAATAAAAGAAAATACTCGTGTATGACATGGAGTTTAATATAAAAGGGATATAAAAGGGATTTAATATAAAAGAAAGAAATTAATATTCACAAGAGTCACTGCAGTGCAGAGGTAATCTACGGCTGAGAGGTTAGCAGGTGAAGATGGAGAACGCCAGTGTGGGATGGCTCCCGCGTCCCCCTGGTCGTCCGTGAAAGCCCATGCCAGGCTCTCAAATGGCTTCAGTCTTAGGCATTAGAGTAAGTACACGTTCAAAGGTACAGGCGATGTGAAGAATCTGTTTGTAAACCAAGCGTGATCCCAGGTTGCAAATAGCATTTATAAATAAAATATTATGCAGCTCTTCTTGTTGACAGAAATGGATAGGGTTTAAAAAAAAAAAAAAAGATAATGCTTCAGAAGATTAGAAGATTGAGAGAAATGGACAGGAGTGATAATGTGAATGTTTATCGCTATTTATCAGAAATTAAATATGTCCAAGCCACTACTGTCTGAAGCTTTACAAATGGTAAATCACAACTTCCATGTTTGGTAGGTAGCGTGGCATCAAATGATTTTGAGATATTATAATTTATGGCATGTTCCCTCTTTTAATAAAATCTAATTTAAAGTACACAGGATTACTGAGACATAACCGCTTTACTTGGAAAGCCAACTTACTTTTTAATAATTTAAAGTTAGCTTCATGCAAAATCTCCTACTAAAACATGGTCCTAATGGAAATGGATAATCTCTCTCGACACTTTGTAGGCCTACTGTCATCAGTAATCTGGTCAAACACAGGCAGCAGGGACACCTGTGGCCAAGGCCTCGTCCTGGTCAGCTACTGCTGCCAGGCTACTTGTGGGGTGCTACACAGAGCGGGGTTCAAAAGGTCTAGGAGTTGGCTGGTCTACAAGATCTGAGGTATGGTGCCCAGGAGCACCCTGACTCTGCATCCTGGGGGGTGACCGACGGGCAGCATGGGAGCAGTCGGGAGCAGAACCTCCCTAAGGTGAGCACTTGAGCTCCTGTTCTCCCGGGGAAGCAACAAAAACTTCACCCCAACTAGAGAAAGAGGTGAGAGGAGGCTGGAAGCCCACACCCTTGATCATCCTGGAGCAGCCCTAGCCACTGGACGACTGACCTCATTGGACATGAAGCCCCAGCGTGTTCTGGACTAACTTGCTACTGCCAGTGTCCACAAGCCAAAAAGGGCAGATTTTCAGGGTTCCCCGACTTGTTTCCATTTCATAATCTTGGGCACGCCCAAATGATTTTTTCTACCACACACACTGAGTTCATTCAAGGACAAGGTTAATCTTTACTAGAATGTGAAGAAATCTTGGAATACAAACCGACTGTGTGTTAACAGAGCTCAAGGTGCTCACTTTGGCAGGGAGTGAGGCATTACAAACCCAGCTGCTTCCTTTTTCAGCTGTGCCCCTCTTCTCGCTCAAATGAGTTCACAGTTCTCGCTGATCTGCCATCATCTTGCACCTAAGACCTAGCCTGAGAGCACCCATTCACCACCGTGGGCACTGAGACAAATGGAACTGTTTTCCACCCAGGGTCCAGGGTGCTTGTCCTCCGAGTCTGGTTAAAAGCGCTCGATTTGCCAGCAGCTGAATCATGTACACAGCGTATATCAGATTCCTTCCCCAGTCCTGAGGTCCCCTGCTTCGCCTCTATCACCTCTCTTACCACTGAACAAAAATACACTGCATATTATCTACATCCGGGACCCACTGGGTCAGCTTAACTTCCATCCCTCCAGGCAGCCCTCTCCCTGATGCCTCTGCAACTCTATTCACCACAGAGTTCACCAGGCCTAGTCTGGATGTGTCATTTATCCGATCCTTGGTGAACAAGTGCTTCTTTTCAGTTCTAGATTCACACAGTGAAGCGGGGGCACCACCTTCGGGGGCGAATCGCAGCCTTACCACACTCAGAAGGCTACACACTCCACCCACATCTGTCCCTGCTCCATCCTCATCCTCACTCCCTTTGTAGAAGGGTCATACATTTGGTTACCACTCCTAATAATAATCAGAGTCTGAATGTTCTTTTAGGTCCTACAAAGTTCCTGCTACACTCTGAAGAATGTCAGCTTTTTGCCAGACTGTGAAAGGACCCAACCTTAGAAAGGCAGGGGTGAGAGAAGGAAGCGTGGGGGAGTGTGTAAAATGCAACCCATGTGGCTACACAGCAGACAGTGACTCACCCTTGGAAACATTTTTCATGATGAGTTAATATAAACTTCAGGGACAAAGATACTCTCAAACATTATTTCACTCTTTAAAATGAAATTTGGGGATAAATGATAAATAAAAGGTTGAAAATACTTTAAGGAATATATTCTCTATTTTCTCATTTTATCTTCTGCCCTTTTACTACCTACTTGAATATTTTTCTTTCTCATCTAGTTTAAAATTTTAAATCAGCTCTTAAATAAGATTATAAATATATTAATTATCCCCTCAAAAAAGGGGGGAGGGAGCACTTTGCTGACCTCCTGTGAGTCACCCAAAGGAAGAGGACACATGTAGCGCAACAATGAGGCAGAGACATTAATTGGCAGGAAAGCAGTTTTTCTCATGGGTTCCCTTTCCTTATCACTGAGGGAACAGGCAGTAATCTCTCCCATCTGTTTAGTGAGAAGGGCCGGGTTTGTGCACCGCTGAGTCACACCCCGTCGGCTAGCGAGCCGCGCTGGCCACAGGGCCTGAGTCCCATCCTACCACTGCATCTCTGGGGCACATCTGTCTTCCTTCCCCTCTTCCCAGAACACTCAGAGGAGAGCAAGGGTAGGAAAAGAGTTATGTTGTACTTTCAAAGTCCATGCCCTTGCATATAACAGTCTTAGGGCATAGTACCTAAAACACTGTATGTGCTACACAAAGATAAAGGGAAAACGATGAATGGACTAGGAGAGTCAGGAGAACCTTTTATGTCACATGGTGACGATTCTAAAGATGTCCAAACATTCTTTGATTCTCCATCCAGTGAGGAGCAAAGCCTACGACCCTTTCCCTTGAATGTGCATGGGCTCGTGACTCTCTTGTAACTGACAGATGGAGTGGAAATGAAGTTGTGTGACTACCAGGGTGAGGTCTGAAAAGATGACGAAGTTTCTGTCTTTTCCCCGGAATGCTCACTTTTGCAATTCTGACTCCCCTGAGGCTGCCATGCTGTGAGGGAGCCTGAGACGAGGTCCCACCGAAGCCAGCGGTGACCACTAGATTTGTGAGTGAGGGCCCCACCAGAAGGTTCCAGCTCCCAGCCAACGAGCCCTCCCAGCTGAACCGCCAGAAATTGTGGAACACAGGCTAGCTACTCCTCCAGTGCCCTGTCCAAATTCCCAACCCAGAATCCATGAGATAAGAAAGTGACTGTTTTCAGGCATTAAGTTTTGAGGTAATTTGTTATGCAATATTACAGTCATCTATTTTGATGTCCATAGATGTCTATAATATGAAGTTTTTCAGTAAACTTTTATAAATTCCTCCTGTACTATAAACAGCCAGGAGGCAAGGGAGCAGAAGTGTGCATGCTCGTACTCAAAACCAATGTTTAAAGTATGCCTGGATAAAGGCTTCTATTTTCTACATGCACTTAGCACATGCTTTTTCCCTCAAAGCGTCCAACAAAGTAAGGCCTCTCTGAATAGATCTTAAAAATTATTTCTGTAGAAGCTAAAAATGTAACAAGATTCCTATATGATAAAGATCAACCAAAATTGTTAATCAATGGCAATGCAGTTACTTCATTTTACAGAGTGACATTTTAGAGAATTAAGATTTTTAATAATGCTAACCCCAAAGTTGTAGAGAACCCTGGGAATATTTTTAAATACAGACATGCAAAAGTCTTTGGGGCACAGTTTAGGTGTTCCATAGCCTAAAGCCTCAGGAGTGAGCAAATTAAATAACCTTTCAAAGAACCTTCGCATATAATCGTGTTTCTACCTCTGTTTGGTATCTGTTTATGACACATAATGGAATAAAGTTCCAGTGGACAAATCAATTTACAGATAGGTCTGCTTATTTGAAAAATGGAATCTAAGTATATAAAAAGTATTTATTTCATAACATGCCAACTAATTTTTAAAGTTAAAATATGTTTAAAAGTAGTTGTTAATTTGTAAAACTATGTAACTGAAAACAAACAAAAAAATTTTTTTCAAATCTGTTTTCCTTCTTTATAAACTTAGTATCTTCATAACGTTGTCCTCACCACTTGGGAAGATGAATCCTTAAAATGGGTTTGTTTCCTGCTAAGGAACTTAACACATCTATGGCCAATTCTATACATACAACTCACACATACTCCAACTAATTCAGGCCACAGTATTTTCTTGCCAGGAGTAATTCTGTAGACTGAGGTTGCTGTGGTTTCTCTGGCTGACATTTCCAATTCCCCTGGACTGCACTAACAATCTTGGAAGCTGGTATTTCCAACATTGGTACTACGAGATGAAGTTGGCTGATATTTTCAACTGCCTTCAGATTAATAGATTGGAAGTGATCCTTCCTGCTCCTCTTCCTGGCACAAGAAAATGAGAACGGCCAACACCAGGGTGCCCTGTGGTCATGGGACATGTACTCTTCCTGATGTTTTCTTGATCTATTGACCTCCTTCTCCTACAGGTTCTTTCACAGCCATGCCTGTTGCCTTCCCAAGCTGCTCTTACCATGTGTGATAACTGCCTGCTAAATAAATAACATGCATTTGGTTGTCAGCTGTCATGTGCTCGTGGCCCATGGCTGCTGGATCCAGACATGGCCGAGCGATTCTGGGCTAGGCACTCTCTGTAACAGCATAGTTCAACCTGTCAGAAACATCAACAATAAATCAAATAAAAAATAAGGCTGCACTGGCCAACTGAACTACTGCCAGGCTCGAAGATTTAGTCTGCTAGTACATCTATATTTAGAAGTTGTACCAGCGTTGGCCGACCCTAGGCAACATCAAAGATAAATGTTGGCTTGAGATATAAAAGCATGTATGTGTTCAGCATAGCCATATATAAGAAGGGGTTCAAAACAGGGAGGTGGGGACACTCCACATCTGGGTGGGTTCCAAAGTTCTTTGCACCAAACCTCACTCTCCCCTCAGTGATGCCTCTTTCATTTAACTGACCACTCTGGCACAGAGGAATTTTCAAAGGTAAGAAAAGGGGGTAGCGTAGTTTGTGGCTGCATGTTACTAAATAAATACTGCATGCATTTTATCCCCTGGCACACTAGTTTTTTATATTAGTGGGAGAGGCTTGGCTATCTGAAATAGCCAAGGATGTTCCTCTGGTTTAAAACAAACAAACATAATGTTCTTATATATCTCTCCATATACGGAGGTTCACCTGAGGTCGAGTGCTCTGATAGGATCAATGTGTTGAGACTATCCCAGTGAAGGGAAGGGGGTGATTTTAGAGCAGGCTGCCTATAGAAGGGATGAACCAAGGGACGGATGGGCTCAGTTCACCCACCTAGCCAAGGCCCAAGGCGGCCATCCTCTAGCTGGCAACCAACAAGCAGGACAAATGAGTTGATAAATTAGGCGCCAAGGACCAAGATGCGCATATGTAATATAGCCTCAGCTGGAAGCTCCCCACAAAGTCTGCTGCCCTAATACATAATAACCCCCATTTGTCATAACACACGACAAATGGTAAAAAGCACGGAGAATCTGCTTCCGGTGTGCAGATGTCTGGGGTCCCTAAAAGAGAGGGCTCCTTTTAACTCAGCTCTGTCTTTGATACCTGTGGACTTCTCTGAGTTATTAAATCCTTCCTTGCCTAGTTTCCTTCCATAGGGGCTAGAGTGGAGGAAGCTGCTCCCTGGGACCTCAGAAACCATCCTGTGACGTGGGGTGGTAAAGATCTGTGATGTGGCAAAACACTGTCGTTCTGCCAGGTCACTGATTTAGCCCTTATGTAAAATACGGCTTTTGATGGACAAATGACAGACGAACCTGGGACCCCACTCTCCAATCTCCAAGAGGGCACTCCCCGAGAATGGGCAAAGAGCTCGTGGGCCTGGGCAAGCGGCACCATCCCCTGACTTTCAACCAGGCATCGGCGAGGGGCTGGGGAGTAGGCACTGGCCTTCCCAGTCTTCTCCACTGAACAACAGGCTCTGCAGCCTCGGGCAGCAGGGCTCCTCAGAGACGGCGTCAGCTGCACTCTCGGCGAGGCTCTCCTCACCCGCTCCATGAGGCCAGGAAGTCACTCTGCTTGCCAATGCTACGGTTCTTCCAAGAAGGGCTGTCTAACCAGAAAAGCCACGTGCAAATTCACTCGTGCCAAGGAGCCTTTTGAAAGATTATCAATCTAACTAACGCCTAAGTGAAACAGGAATCTGATTAATAAAGCAGGAGCCAAGCACCTCCTACGGGGCAAGCTCTTTCCCTGCATGAGCTAGGCTGGCTGCTCCGGAACTAGATGCCCACAAAGTGACAGTCTGGGGCCTGCCGCCTACTCTAGGTTCCTGCAGTGGAGCTGCTGAGCCCAGGCCAGGCTGCCTGATGGTTCCCCACGGGCTTCTGGGCGCTACCTGCTGCCGGCCTTTTCTGTTCAAGTTCAAAACATACTCCCCTTGATTTCTGCAGTATTTATGTCATTCTTGGTCTGCTGTGCTCTACAGTTGTGTTCACTCATTAGTCACCGGGAAAGTCAAAGGTGACATCCCTTTTTGGGCTAGCTGAGTCACATGTGAGGGAGAGTCTCGGGAACTCCACTAGTCACATTCCCACAAAGCGATTTTTCTGGTTCTTTCGTATATTCCCAACATGTCATGTCTGGAAGCAAAGCTAATGGCAAATTAGCATCTATATATAGCACTAACATCCGTCTTTATTTAGTTCAAACCAGAGCTATTAACCTCAGGGCTCCTGCATAAGTTCCTGACAGAAAAATGTCATATTCCTTTCATACACTCCTTCTGTATTGTTGACTTTTCCTACCCCAGATCTTAACATCAATGTGCTTAGGTGGTCTGAAATACTCATTACACAGGATCTGTCATTGTCCAAGTTGTCTCATTCAATTTTAACCTACCTGTGAGATAACAGACGTTATTTTTCAAGTGGAGAAGCTGAGACTTGGGGGTTAAATTATTTGTTTGACTAGTTAGAGACAAAGCAGAAACAATCCAGTTCTCTTTGGGTGAACACCATGTCACTGAACACATCAGCATGAATCCACGCCACGTGTTCACAGTGAGATCTTAAGAGACCTGCGTTTGTGCTGAGGAACTAGCTGCTAATAGCACCAGTTAGCATTTCTGTAGAGCACGCGTTAAAACAATATCTAAGAGTAGAACTCACACTACCACTTATCTGAGTCACCCCAACAAAGGGACGTGGCCAGGAAAGCCCACACCTTTCCAAGTTATGAAAACTGATCTGTCTCAGGAGAAAACTGAAACTGATGGCTATAGCTGAAAAGCCAGTGACACCTGTGTGTTCCATTTTTAGTCGCTCATTACCATCTCGTAGTCACAGTTACTTCCTGCAGTGATGGAAAAATTAAGGGAGTGGCTAGGCACAATTACTCACGGAGAAAAGTAGGCATCCAGCCCTCTTGCAGAACTATTAGTGAGTTAATTCCCAAGTGAAGTCTGTGAACAGTGATGTGACATTATTGACAATGAATTTAGGAGAGAGGCTGTATCAGCTTCCCCCCCATGCTTCACGGTTCTGTTTTCTGTTCCCCATTAGGGCCACACCTGCCTTCAGAGACCAGCAGGCGGTTAGCTCTTGATTTTAAGGTCAAATCAGCACAGCATCCCCAGTCGTAGGAGAAATAAAGGCCAGGTACTCACTGGCCTCTCTGCTTCTGCTCCTTCATTCGTGAAGTTCTTTTTCTAGAAACTTGACAGTAGGACTTGAGGTCCTGTGCTCTTAGTTTACTAACACCTTCAGAATTTTACACTAATTATTTTATTGGAATGGTGATTAAAAATTTGAGCAAAAGAGGGACTGTCCTGGTGGTCCAGTGGTAAAGAATCCGCCGCCTTCCAATGCAGGCGACGCAGGTTCGACCCCTGGTCGGGGAACTAAGATCCCGCATGCCACAGGGTGACTAAGACCGCGCGCCACAACTACTGAGCCCGCGCCTCAACTAGAGAAAGCAAACCTGCACGCTACAACTAGAGAGAAGCCTGCACGCCACAACGAAGAGCCCGCGTGCCCAATGAAGATCCCGTGTACCGCAACTAAGACCTGACGCAGCCAAAAAAATAAAAAATAAATGAAATAAATGTTTTAAAAAAAATTGAGCAAAAGAATAAATTCTGGGAACTCTAGCCAGGGCTGATATAATAAAAATATGGGATGAGACATTCGTGGTGGCATGTATGTAGATGGGGTCACCTCACCCCAAGCTGTGATTCTCAGACCAGGTGCCACAGCAGGAATGGGGCAGGGTGAGACTCCTGAACAAAAGCTTCTTCGAGACTGAACAATACCTGCTTCCCTCTCAGGCGGGGATCTGCTCCTTTGTGCACCCACCCACCTTTCTGCCCTTTAAGCTTGTTTCTACAGCCCCCTGGGTGCCATAGAGGCCGTGAGGGCATGGCTGGGAGAGGCGAGCTCTGGCTTTGGAGAGGGTTGGGCGTGGGGGAACTCCAGCTGAACCCCCCTCCTGTTCTCCTGCCCCACCGTACTCCACCAGGGCATGGTCTGGAAAGAGACGTGTACCAGGTGCACCTGGCTCAGACACCACCAGCAGAAGGTTTTGGAGGGAGAGCCAGAGCCTCACGTGCTCTCACTTTCTGCAGGTCAGATGTTGTTCTCTGTACATTTGATTTTCTTCCTTGAAGAATATTAAGCCACAGGACATAAAAGGATTCCTGTGTTGGCAAAAGGCCTATAGTCAATTAGCCTGGAATTTCCAGGAAAGCTCACCAGAGCTGACACCAGCAGGAAGGGAATATAAAGAGGAAAGGGGAAGACAGAAGAATTAGGATGGAAGTGAGGGCAAGATGGAAGGAGAGCAAGGACGGGAAAGGCAGGAGAAGGCCCAAAATAAACAACTTCACATTCTGTGGTCATTCGTCCATAGTGGGTCCTACTGAGTACAAATGATCATCAGAGGAGCTTCTCCATTTCATGTGAGGCTGTAGCATGTTTCCTCCCAGCATCATGCCAGCACACTTTCAAGTCAAATTCAAAGGTAAGGTGGCCAACAATTGAGTCACCATTACCATTTCCTGCAGCACCTGGGTTTTTCTTGAGGTTTCCCACTGACCTTACTTAACTTATGAAGCCATGGTCCAAGGCAGAGAAGCAGCAAAAAACACAGGGCACACACACACACACACACACACACACACACACACACACACACACACACACTCACCAGTGCGCTGAGAAGATATGGAGAGGAAAAAAGCTCTTTACTGGGTAAACTCTATCTCGATAATAAAACCTCAACCACAAGGACCATAGGGGGTGGTTTCACTTTCCAATCAAGCCGCCTTAACATGAAATCCACCTAATCTGTAAAATATACTGGTTAAGTCTGAGATTTCACCAATCTGTACATAGGAACTACTCACAAGGATCCTAAGAACAATAGATCATTGTCTTTGGTAACTTGGAACTCTAGCTGTTCAGATGCAACCCAGATGGGAAAATATGCTTCTGCAAAAAGCAGAAGATAAAGAGCCCCCTTTCCACATCAAAATTTCATCATGAGAATTTCATCCATTTTCATTTTACATTTGGTTAAAATATTTTTCCCACACTTGACAAGTGGCTTTTTGCCTAAGCCTGTGTTCTGAATCTTTCAGTGCCCCTAAATTTAAGTCACAAAGACTAGTTAACTTGCATTACTCTCCAAAGTCAACATTTCCTATTCTTAAAATCCTTAGTCTGTTTCCTTGATCACAGAAAGAGAATAAAACACAGGTAAATGAATGAACGGAATTAAGATATACAAGAATAGTATCATTGCTTTTTAGAAACAGAAGATTTCTGCATCCCGTGTTCCTGCCTGAGATTCTGTGCAGTGTTAGTGAGGCCAGGAAAGCATTGGGTCACCATTCAGCAGAGAGTGGCCTACAGTGTAAGAAGACTTCACCATGGATACCATCCAAGGCCTCTGGTGACAGAAACAGCAAAGGGGGCACCCCTTCTAGGATGGTCTAGCAGGTAGGGTGCTCGCAGGTGGGTGAGACCTCCAGGTGCTGTCATCTCCCCTGCCCTGCTCCCACAGAGAAACAAACTAGGCTTCCCAGGCTGCAGTGCGTTTTACCTTATGGAAACCATCTATGCAGGCTGGCCCTGGGCAGTCAAGATAACAAAGAAGTCAATTCTTGGTCAGATACTAGGGTCTCCACAATAGATAAGATCCTATCTTTTCTTTCAGTAGCATTCCTTGCAAATAAGTCAAATAAATATATTTTAATGCACAATTCACTACACTTCAGTCCGTCTTCATTTTCCACAGTCAATAACTATTGGTTTAAATTTTTCTCTACTTACATTATTTTTTCCATGTGTTTAGCATATCTTCAAAAAAGAATAAAATGGCATTTGTTCAGCAATTTCATTTTTAAAAGGTGTTTTAGATGGATGAACATAAAAATATGATTACCTCATCCCATTCTAAAAGGTAGTTGGTGATTTTTGAACCGTTGTCAATTGGTGCCTAAAAAAATAAATAAATAAAATGAGATTAGAGAAAGTTGTTCACAGACAAAAGTTATAAGCTCTCCACTTGGTTCAAATACAATGTCCATCCTAGTACTGTACTCTCCCTGCAGGGGGATAACCCTGGATACCTCCTGCATTTGCTTCTTCAAACATTATCACAAAACCAATTTTAATACAACTCAACTAGTAGAGAGAGCCCCACTATTAATAAATCGTACCCCACAAACAGCCAAGCCTGCCTTCCCCACCACCTCTACCTTTACACCCACATGGTGCCTTACTTCCTCCTCCGGGGATAAAACTTTTAAGAGGCATGTTAAGTTCAAGGCTGGAGGAGAAAAAAGACAGGGGAGAAACAGAGGCACTGCTTGGGGTCTGATAAGGTAAAGCTGACCCACCTAGGTTCAAGAGTCTAAAGTCCATATTTTTGTAACTTCCCCCATACAGTTTTTGTTGTTGTTTTAAGAGTTTAAGATTAGAAAGCCTTCTGTGGCATTAAGGTTGCCCTTTTTTTAAAAATGAGAAAAACCGGGATCTCCTGGATAGATTACCAGGGGCAATTAGCCCTCAGCATATTAGCAAAAAGCAAATCATCATTTGCTTTCCTCCTAAAAGCATACTGAGATCTGCTTTACTGAGAAAGCAGGCTTTGGACAATGGGAAGAGAAGTAAAGAACTCTGGAGAAAAGAGTGCTTTGTAGGGTCAGAGCTGCCAGAAGGGGGTGCTACTGTGGAGTCCCTCACAGCACTAAGATAGTAAGACCATGTCTCCCAAGCACAAACGCACCTGGGCCTGGCTCTTCGCAGGAGAGAGCCAGGGCCCCATAGAATGTGGTGACCTGCCCCCAGCAAAGGCAGCCAGGTCACCAGAGCTACACTGAAGCCCCTCTCGGCTGTTTGTCACGAGTGGTCTGATGTAAGTTGCTTAATATCAATGCTTGGTTTCTTATTCCAAGAATGGATGGGTGTGATAAGGAATTGGGAGAATATATGTAAATCACTTACTAAACTGCCCCGGTGTTACAGGAAGCAGTCAGTAAACAGTAGCTGTTGCATTATTAGTGTTAATAATAAATGTATTAACATCGAGGGCTCAGTAAATATTAGTTAATTAATAAAGAAACTCTTCGCCCTGGCCTTTCCTTCCTTCCTTCTTCTGAGTCATATAATCTTAGAGTTCCAAGCCCCAATTACGGGTGAGTGCTGTATGTTCTACTAAACTGCAATTTCAGGCTTTTGTGGGCTCGATTTGGGAGAAAGGATAGGGTTACATTTAAAGTTCTAAATAACGGACAAAATCAAGGTTTTAGCTGAGAACCCATTTCTAAGGTAAGAACTACATTTATGATGCTCATATATTCCTTTCTGATGTCCTGCCCCACCACCGAGTCCCTGATTCCTTGAGGGTGGGGACACAGCCCCTGGTGTTTGTGTTGCCCTATCTCCTGGCGCTAACAGGATGACGTTAGAGGGCCCTGAGCTCTCTCAGTGTCTTGGTGGCTTCAAGGACAGATGGGCAGCCAGAGCATGGTCGCCCTCTCCTTGTACCCCCAACTGGAGCACCGTTATTGGAAAATCTGTTCTAAGAACACGAAAACTGAACTGAATCCAGAACTTTCAAGTTTGCGCGTAACTGAATGGAACAATAATATGCTTCTGATTTACAATCAAATAAAGGGAGAAAGAAATTGTGAAACATTTTCCTCCTAGTAAGAAATCTTTTTCTTGAAGTTGCTGGTCTGCCTGAGGCCTGAATTTCATCCAGGTTTTAAGCAGAGTATGTATCAGTGATTCCCAACTTTAGGTTTATAAGACCCCAGGGTCCCTCTGGTAATCTTTAAGATTTCTTATACTTTTCCAAACAAAATGGATTTTAATTCTTTCCTTAAGATATATTTATATACGTATATGTATAAATACAGAACACATTTTAAAATGGACGTATATGCTCCAAGGACTTAAAACAATGATGACCAGTTGGGTGTTAAAACTCTGAAAAGGTGGGGAATCACTGACCTGGATTATCCCTGGAAGCCAGGAAGGAAAATAAAATAGTTCAGATTCTACAACTTTGCCTTTGTCCAAATAACACACTCAATGTTGGCCACTGGCTATGAGAGGGGTCTACAGAAGCCCATGCTTTGTTGCTAACCACTGCTCTCAACTGCTTTCATCAACTTCCAAGATAAATTTGACCCTCTGGTCTAAGAACAAAAGGACAAAGTATTTGTTCACCAATAAGGAATCTCCCTAGTCATCTTATTTGAACATCAGTGTTTCCCCCCAATACCACAAATCTTTATTATCTCTACCTCTATAAATTTTACATTTTGAACTATATTTTAAAGTATGAATATACAGAAATAATTACTATAGAGATTGATAACATAATCTACTATTTTCTTACAAACACACAACTGTGACTGATAAGCCAATGATATACTAGTTTAAGGACCTCTCTTTGACAAGAGTTATTTGTAGCCAAAAAGTTGTATTTCATGAGAACTACTACCTGATTCAGATGTTAAAAAAAATAATTAGTAATCCTAACTGACCTACGGCCTAATTAGTCAAAATTAATGAAACCTTAATGTAGTTTAGAACACTAAACATTCTAGGCAGTTTTAAATATTAAACATTGCAGAGTCACCACTGAAAGAAGCCAACGGACCCCATAAACCTACTTTATCTCTAAATCTTTCTTCACAAAAACTTTTTACTCAAGTCCTCAAATGTCTGTTGAAATGAATTAAACCATTAGAAAGTGATGACATTTAGGTATCTTAAGTATTCATATCACTTATAAAGTATTGCTCATGACCCTGCAAAGAAAGCTAACACTTGATTTCACAGTTCCCTCTCCCATTGTTTTGCCCAATTTTTATAGAGATGGCAACTTTTGATATCATTATAATTTGTTTCACATAGTCACTATGCAGAAAATGAAACACCACCACCAAACTGGAATACTGCTAAATAAATGTTTCAAATGGCTACAGACTTCAGAATATTCCCGCCACTTGGCGCTACCCACCTTCCACTGCAAGGTTAGTGAACTTTTGCTCCTGTGTGCCAGCTTAGGTGGGAAAGGACACTCGGGTGCACAGCTGTGGGTGGTGAAGCTAACCGGCTCAGAGCAGGATCCCTTTACGGAATTGTACATAGCATATACCCTGAAAACAGACAGACAAATACAGTCAGTGGCAGAGGCCCATCACAGAAGACCGGGGTTTTTATCTCAGCTTTGCCCCAGGACTTTCCACAGAGGAACAGAATTTCTTATGTAGTACACACCATGACCCTTATTCTTATTTACTGGTCTTGTCCTGACCTAACTATGGTCAGCATTTTCAGGGGAAAATCATCCCAGCAGGCGATGTGACTCAATGCATTCTCTCCTCCCACTAACTGTCAGAGCCACCCAGCCCCATGTAAGACGGGCAGAGTCTACTGACTGGAGAAGAATATGCTCAACGAGGAAATACCCTTTTTCCCCAAAATGGCCTCCAAATATGTATTCTAAAATCCATCAAGCCACTCTCTGGTTGACTTTGTCTGGAAAAAGGCTAAAAGTACAGATGAGGGTTGGGTCAAAGGAGACAAGAAGCAGTGATGAGTCCACAAACCGAGAGGGAGAGGTAGAAGTACAAACAACAAAGTAGATATCATCTTTGAACTGTTTATAATACTGCAGATATTTAGGTAGAGATAAGCACATTTCACACACAGAAACAGGCTTGCTGCTGCCAAATGCATCTCTCTTCTAATTCATTAAAAACACGGTTCAGGTACAGTTTACCCATGTGAACATCTAACTCTTACACCTGGAGCCAAGATTAAGGATGGGCATTCTGCACATTAAAATGCCTGGCTCGATACTCAACATATGGACCTGATTTCTCCAAAGAAGCTGTGAAAAAAAAGCATATAACACACTATTATAAAACTACATTCCTTTCAAATAGCATAAAATAGGATTATGCTGATTTTTACCATCTTCTTTTCTACTTTTTCATTTTTTAAATATTGGGCATTAAAAAAAAAAACGTGAAAACATACTCTTTTAAAAAGACAACAAAGAATCCTTTGCTGCCTAAAAAAGATGCATGGATTAAGCTATTCAGAATTTGTAAATACATCAAGTCCTTAACTCTTAACAACTCTTTATGAGCTGCCATTAAAGACAGAAGAACACTCAGACTAGAGAGGTGAAGTAAATTTCCCAAAGCTACACAGCTAGAAAGTCGGATCAATTGTACTCAGTCATGGAGATCTAACTGCTATACTGTATTCCCTACTGTCCTATTCATCCTGCAATCCACTTCCCCTCACTCTGCCCAATGAATAAATAACAGCTACAGATAACATTATGGAAAATAGGACCTAACTGAGGAGAAAGGATTTTAAAAATCATACACCTAAAGTCCACCACAAAAAATTTATAGAGGCCATGCAAGTCAAAAGTACTAACAGACATGCCTACCTTCCATTCTAACAGGTAAAATACATATTTACTGGATATTTGACTTGTTTGCCTTAGGGGAGGACACCATGATATTTGATCCAAACAAAAGATACCTCTCATTAGGATGCTCTTCACACAACCTGATGACAGAAATGCTCCTTTTTGCATTCACTGTAAGTAGGCACATGATAACAGAAAATGAAACAGGAGACTTGGCAAAATCATTTCCATGTATCAGGACAGGTTTACTGGGAGTAAGTTACTTAAAAATGAATCACAGAATGTTCCAGACATGGGCAGGGTTCCAGCCTGAACTTTAACAGATCAGCTGAATTCTCTAACTGATGGCTTATCGATTGTATTTTGCCCAAAATACGTGTGGGGGGAGGGAAGGAATACAGTGTTTTAAAATATTACCGCCACCTACGAATTAAAGGATGTAGGCAACAATCACCAAAAAAGAGACAAGCAGACATTATGCACTCCTAATGAGAGACCATGCCACTATCTATAAAATCCCTGCCAGAAAAATTGAACCTGTATCTGATTAAGCCTCTTCACTGCTTTATAGGAAACATGGAGAGAACATTATTAAGCAACACTACAGGATGCAATCAGGCTAATTCACAGTGTGGAAAAGTCTACAGGACAACAACAAAAAAATTTATTCCAACAAATAAATTGCAAGAAGAGAAAAAAAGGATAGAGGGAAAACCTATAGCTTAAAAGAAATTTAAGAGCTATAAGCCAAACACAATACTCAAACCACGTCTGAATTCCAATTACAACAAACTGAAGAAATAAACCCTTCATTTTTAGGACAGTTGAGGAAATGGGAACAGTGTCTGGATTTTAAAGACATGAAGGAATTTACCATTTTTGTTTATTTTGGATGGGCACGGGGTGTGTGATGACGGTAATGTGGTTCACAGGTGAAATAATATGATGTCTGGACTTTACTTCAAAATAACTGTTGGGGGAGGGGTAGGAGAAGGCACCAAGGGAATAAAAAGTTGGGTGGTGGGTATATGAGAGTTCATTAAATTACTGTCTACTTTTGACTATAACTGAAATCTTCAGAAACAAAAAGTTAAAAATTAAGCCAATGCTGAAAAAAATGGAGATCTCTCGTTTAAAAAAATGAACCTCTGGCTTCTCTTAAAAACCAGAAGTTGTAGCAACACTGAGCTGCAGACCTGAATGACAGGAATTAAATGAAACTGAGAGCAGCTCCCCCTTTAGATGGGCAGGTGCTGTCCAGTTCAGAGCCCCCACCACTCCCTACTGCTCCCCGGAACTGAGATTGCTTTTTCGCTGCCTTTTACCCAATCCTCTTTACCCACTTCCGTTCCCAGGAGGTATCTCATGTTGCGGTCACTAGGCATTTGCTTATGAATTCAGACTATACTCAGATAGACCAAGTCCTAAACATCCACAAAAACAGTCAGCACCTAAGATCCATGTGGGTAATAGAGCAGAGGAAAGGAGGGAGGGGAAGAGCCTGCCAAGGACAAGCAGACCGCAGTTAGTTATCCGGGGGGAGCTGGACTCAGCCAAGTTCGTTCTTTCTTTTCAATGAGATTCTTGGAGTCACAAATCCATACTTATCGGGCTAGAGAAACACGAGAGAAGGAGGCTCCTGACAGCCAGGTTGGGAGGATGACAGTAGGAATGAAGGAACCTGATGGCACAAGTAAAAATGTGAGGTACTTGAGGATGGACAGTTGTACGGGCTGGCAGGAGTTAGTTCCCTTGTCTTTAAACTCAGAGAATGTTATAGTTTGTCTAAATGAGGAGTCAACGCTCTGCACTTGTAAAAAGTCTGTCTGCAAAGGAAACAAGATCTATTTTACGCGGCAATATAAATGTGCTGCACTCAGTACCTAAAACTTGACATGACATCTAAGTACCTCATGATTACATCTGTCAATTCAAATTGTTCAGTAAATAGATAGCAACTAATAACTGTAGTAACTACCTGCTCCGCTTTTACCAGTAATTTTCACAGAAAAGTCTCTGTAAATGACATTACATTTTCAAGAATGTTGCAATCATGTTTCTCACATGATGGTGATGTGTTTTCTCTAAATACCACAATGTGACAGGAAGATCTGTGGAGTAGGACCAGTGTCCTAAGTTAAATATATCAGCAAACAATTCAGTTCTTTTAGCATTTATACCAGCAACGAGGAATACACTTTTCTAAGGATATAACTAATCTTGTGTTGGGTTTGCACATTTGTTTCAGTTTAAGTACCAACTAAATGTGTATGGAACAGGTGCTCCAAAAATTTCAGAAATCTGCCTCCCCCTTCCTCCAGCACGTCTGTAACATACCAGGAGCTGCAATTTCTAGTCAATAACACCTATTTCGTGGATGGACTTAGAGTCTGTCATGCAGAGTGAAATAAGTCAGAAAGAGAAAAACAAATACCATATGCTAACACATATATATGGAATCAAAAAAAAAAAAAATGGTTCTGAGGAACCTAGGGGCAGGACAGGAATAAAGACGCAGACGTAGAGAATGGACTTGAGGACACGGGGAGGGAGAAGGGTAAGCTGGGATGAAGTGAGAGAGTAGCATTGAAATATACACACTACCAAATGTAAAATAGATAGCTAGTGGGAAGCAGCCGCATAGCACAGGGAGATCAGCTCTGTGCTTTGTGACCACCTAGAGGGGTGGGATAGGCAGGGTGGGAGGGAGACACAAGAGGGAGGATATATGGGGATAGATGTATATGTATACCTGATTCACTTTGTTATACAGCAGAAACTAACACACCATTGTAAAGCAATTATACTCCAATAAAGATTTTAAAAAAAATAAATTAAATAACACCTACTTCATAACCCCACACTGAGCTGGTCAACCACATATTTTTGGAAATGCTTCATCACATAATTTTTCTGGGAAATGTTATTACATGGTATCATCTCTGGGCAACCTCTTTGCCAAATTGTTTATGACAATGACTGCAAAACGGCCTCAAATTCTGCATCGAAATTGCTATCCATTCCAACACTCAAATTCCTGATTATCCTATCATTGATAAAAATATAAATTCTTGACTCCCACAGTAAAATGATTGTTTCAATGTCACTATTAATTATAAAACTACCAATTAAAAGAGGAATATGCTTTTCTTTGTATATGTATAAATAAATGAATATATAAATGTTTGTGATTGTAAAGTTACATACTTATGCATAAGTATTACAAAATAGAATGTTATTTATTTGTATGTATGTATGTATTGGATTTTTCTCATTCCTCTTTCTTCCTCAACACACACACACACAGGGGAGATTCTGCATTGGTGGCGTCATTCCATAACACAATACCCTATATGGAAACACTGAATAAATACACTTTGACAGTTACAAATTGATTCCTTTTAAACATTCAACCAACATTAAACCAAAAAAAGCAATCTGTGTAAGAAATGGGTAACTAATATAAAAGTGATGACTTTAATAAAAGTAACCCAGGACCCAACACCTAAATTTTTTACATCAACATAATAGAGGAATTACTGAGGAATTACTTTCTTCAATCACTAGGAGAAAAAATAAGAAAGTGGTCAGATAGATGTGGAGCAATGACACGAAAATACATAGCAAAAAGTGAGGAAAATAATCTTTAAAACCTGAAATGTCTCAGGATACAATTTTCAATGTGGAATTTGGACTAAAGGGCATAGCACGCGCCAATCTGAACAGCTACAGACACATAACCTCTAGCACCATCTCAAGGATGCCACTGGTCTCTTAATAAATTATTCCCAGTAACAGTGAGGTGATGGCAAGTAGAATTCAAGAGCTCTTCTTGCCTAGGAACTGCTGCCAAGCACTACAGTTCAATAACAGAACTCCGCGACTGAGAGGCTGCTACTTTAAAAAATGGTTGTGTATCTGACTGGTGAACGCAGACAATACTCACTAACATGAGGGAGGAAAAAACTGAAAATGAGAAAAAGAATTCCATAAAGATATCAAGCAAGCAATGTGAAGGGGATGCAATCAGAACAGCAAAACCAAAAGCAACAAGAAAGGAGCCCTAGGTGAGATGCCAGTACCTGACCTGAGAAAGAAACCTTTCACTCTACGGAAGAGTGATTTGAACAGAGACTTCTGCAGGCCTTTGTCAAAAGGTGCACTATTAACAACTAGAAGGAGAATACAGCCTGCTTGGCACTGCTAAAAGAAACATCTGTTTTCATCATTGGCTCTCCAGACTTCCTATAAGGCGACACTTTCTAAATTGGTAATGTACAAATAAATGAAAATGGTAATAAATATAATTGTTCATTTTGCAGCTGTACAGTAATGGAATCCTTTTGGAGCTTCTGTTGTGGAAAAGTGAGGAAATATTTCCATGTAGCTTTTTGAGGCCTTATAGGTGACTATTAAATTTAAAATTATATTTGAGGCTACTGTGTTGATAAAAGCTTACATTCCTGGAACTAAGATTTTGGGAATGTTAACTGCATCATAAAAAGAGATTTTTGCTCTGCTTTTTTCAGCTCCAATTATGATATATCTTTATCTCAATAAAATAACGAGTGGTATGGTCAAACTTCATCATGAAGTCCTTTTTATTTTTAGTGTGGAAAATCTGCAACCACTTTGGAAAAACAAAACAAACAAAACAACATTTATAGGTGTTACAGATTTATAATAGATTTGCACATATATTTCATTTGCTCTCATACCATCTTTCTAAGGCTGGTATCGTTATTATCCTCATTTTACGAATAAGAAAACAAGAACATTGAAGCTTACATGGCTTGCCTAATCACATACCCTAAGTAAGTGCCTGAGTCATTAATTCCAAATTCCAAGCTCTGCCTACTATGTCGTCAAGCTGCCTCCCAAAGCAATTCAAGGCAGAAGAGACTGACTCTACGTAGGGGCTGGAAGTGTTAAGAGTATTCTCTAGCTTGAAAAATGAAACGCTGTATAAGGAAAGAGAATGAATGATCTATATGGACTGTGGAATAGCCAGAGCAAAGTAACTAAAATTGGGACTGTAGACATTTTTTTTAGGAAATAATTTTTTAAAAATACTAAAAGAGATGTGTTCTGGAAGATGGCAGAGTAGAAGGACATGCGCTCACTCCCTCTTGAGAGAGCACCGGAGTCACAAGTAACTGCTGAACAATCATTGACAGGAAGACGCTGGAACTCACCAAAAAAGATACCCCACATACAAAGACAAAGGAGAAGCCACAATGAGATTGTAGAAGGGGTGCAATCACAATGAAATCAAATCCCATAACCGCTGGGTGGGTGACTCACAAACTGGAGAACACTTATACCACAGAAGTCCACCCACTAGAGTGAAGGTTCTGAGCCCCATGTCAGGCTTCCCAACCTGGGGGTCTGGCAATGGGAGGAGGAATTCCCAGAGAATCAGACTTTGAAGGCTATAGGGATTTCATTACAGGACTTCAACAGGACTGGGGGAAAGAGAGACTCCACTCGTGGAGGGCACACACAAAGTAGCGTGCGCATCGGGATCCAGGGGGAAGGAGTAGTGATTCCACAGGTGACTGAACAAGACTTACCTGCTAGTATTGGAGGGCACCCTGCGGAGGCAGGGGGCTGCTGTGGCTCACCATGGGGACAAGGACACCCGCAGCAGAAGTTCTGGGAAGTACTCCTTGGCATAAGCCCACCCAGAGTCCACCATTAGCCCCACCAAAGGGCCTGAAGACTCCAGTGCTGGGTCGCCTCAGGCCAAACAACCAACAGGAGGGAACTTAGCCCCACCCATCAGCAGACAAGTGGGTTAAAGTTTTACTGAGCTCTGCCCACCAGAGAAACATCCAGCTCTACCCACCACCAGTCCCTCCCAGCAGGAAGCTTGTACAAGCCTCTTAGATAGCCTCATCCACCAGAGGGCAGACAGCAGAAGCAAGAAGAACTACAATCCTGCAGCCTGTGGAACAAAACCCACATTGAAAGATAGACAAAATGAAAAGGCAGGGGACTATGTACCAGATGAAGGAACAAGATAAAACCCAGAAAAACAATTAAATGAAGTGTAGATACGGAACCTTCCAGAAAAAAGAATTCAGAATAATGATAGTGAAGATGATCCAGGACCTCGGAAAAAGAATGGAGGCAAAGATTGAGAAGATGTAAGAAATGCTTAACAAAGACCTAGAAGAATTAAAGAACAAACAAACAGAGATGAACAATACAATAACTGAAATGAAAAATACACTAGAAGGAATCAATAGCAGAATAACTGAGGCAGAAGAACGGATAAGTGACCAGGAAGACAGAATGGTGGAATTCACTGCTGCGGAACAGAATAAAGAAAAAAGAATGAAGAGAAACGAACAGAGCCTAAGAGACCTCTAGGACAACATTAAACACACCAACATTCGCATGTATAATGCGTCCCAAAAGGAGAAAAGAGAAAGGACCTGAGAAAATATTTGAAGAGATTATAGTCAAAAACATCCCTAACATGGGAAAGGAAATAGCCACCCAAGTCCAGGAAGCGCAGAGAGTCCCATACAGGATAAACCCAAGAAGAAACACGCCGAGAAACAAAGTAATCAAACTGACAAAAATTAAAGACAAAGAAAAATTATTAAAAGAAACAAGGGAAAAATGACAAATAACATACAAGGGAACTCCCATAAGGTTAACAGCTGATTTCTCAGCAGAAACTCTACAAGCCAGAAGGGAGTGGCATGATATATTTAAAGTGATGAAAGGGAAGAACCTATATCCAAGATTACTCTACCCAGCAAGGATCTCATTCAGATAAAACGGAGAAATCAAAAACTTTACAGACAAGCAAAAGCTAAGAGAATTCAGCACCACCAAACCAGCTCTACAACAAATGCTAAAGGAACTTCTCTAAGTGGGAAACACAAGAGAAGAAAAGGACCTACAAAAACAAACCCAAAACAACTAAGAAAATGGTCATAGGAACATACATATTGATAATTACCTTAAACGTGAATGGATTAAATGTTCCAACCGAAAGACACAGGCTTGCTGAATGGATACAAAAACAAGACCCATACATGTGCTGTCTACAAGAGACCCACTTCAGACCTGGGGACACATACAGACTGAAAGTGAGGGGATGGAAAAAGATATTCAATGCAAATGGAAATCAAAAGAAAGCTGGAGTAGCAATACTCATATCAGATAAAATAGACTTTAAAATAAAGAATGTTACAAGAGACAAGGAAGGACACGACATAATGATCAAGGGATCAATCCAAGAAGAAGATATAACAATTATAAATACATACACACCCAACATAGGAGTACCTCAATACATAAGGCAACTGCTAACAGCTATAAAAGAGGAAATCGACAGTAACACAGTAACAGTGAGGGAATTTAACACCTCACTTACACCAATGGACAGATCATCAAGACAGAAAATTAATAAGGAAACACAAGCTTTAAATGACACAAGAGACCAGGATAGATTTAATTGATATTTATAGGACAGTCCATCCGAAAACAACAAAACACTTTCTTCTCAAGTGCACACAGAACATTCTCCAGGATAGATCACATCTTGGGTCACAAATCAAGCCTCGGTAAATTTAAGAAAATTGAAATCGTATCAAGCATCTTTTCCGACCACAATGCTGTGAGATTAGAAATAAATTACAGGGGAAAAAAATGTAAAGAACACAAACACATGGAGGCTAAACAATATGTTACTAAATAACCGAGAGATCACTGAAGAAATCAAAGAGGAAATCAAAAAATACCTAGAGACAAATGACAATGAAAACACGACGGTCTAAAACCTATGGGATGCAGCAAAAGCAGTTCTAAGAGGGAAGTTTATAGCTATACAAGCCTACCTAAAGAAACAAGAAAAATCTCAAATAAACAATCTAACGTTACACCTAAAGGAACTAGAGAAAGAAGAACAAACAAAACCCAAAGTTAGCAGAGGGAAAGAAATCATAAAGATCAGAGCAGAAATAAATGAAAAAGAAACAAAGAAAACAATAGCAAAGATCAATAAAACTAAAAGCTGCCTCTTTGAGAAGATAAACAAAATTGATAAACCTTCAGACAGACTCATCAAGAAAAAGAGGGAGAGGACTCAAATCAATAAAATTAGAAATGAAAAAAGAGAAGTTACAACAGACACCGCAGAAATACAAAGCATCCTGAGAGACTACTACAAGCAACTCTGTGCCAATAAAATGGACAACCTGGAAGAAATGGACAAATTCTTAGAAAGGTATAACCTTCCAAGACTGAACCAGGAAGAAATAGAAAATATGAACAGACCAATCACAAGTAATAAAATTGAAACTGTGATTAAAAATCTTCCAACAAACAAAAGTCCAGGACCAGATAGCTTCACGGGTGAATTCTGAATTTTACCAAACATTTAGAGAAGAGCTAACACCCACCCTTCTCAAACTCTTCCAAAAAATTGCAGAGGAAGGAACACTCCCAAATTCATTCTACGAGGCCACCATCACCCTGATACCAAAACCAGCCAAAGATACTACAAAAAAAGAAAATTACAGACCAATATCACTGATGAATATAGATGCAAAAGTCCTCAACAAAATACTAGCAAACAGAATCCAACAACACATTAAAAGGATCATACACCCTGATTAACTGGGATTTATCCTAGGGATGCAAGGAATCTTCAATATATGCAAATCAATGTGATACACCATATTAACAAATTGAAGAATAAAAACCATATGATCATCTCAATAGATGCAGAAAAAGCTTTTGACAAAATTCAACACCCATTTATGATAAAAACTCTCCAGAAAGTGGTCACTGAGGGAACCTACCTCAACATAATAAAGGCTGTATACGACAAACCCACAGCAAACATCATTCTCAATGGTGAAAACCTGAAAGCATTTCCTCTAAGATCAGGAACAAGACAAGGATGTCCACTCTCACCACTATTAATCAATATAGTTCTGGAAGTTTTAGCCATGGCAATCAGAGAAGGAAAAGAAATAAAAGGAATCCAAATTGGAAAAGAAGAAGTAAAACTGTTACTGTTTGCAGATGACATGATACTATACACAGAGAATCCTAACGATGCCACCAGGAAACTACTAGAGCTAATCAATAAATCTGGTAAAGTAGCAGGATACAAAATTACTGCACAGAAATCTCTTGCATTCCTATACACTAACAATGAAAGATCAGAAAGAAATTAAGGAAACAATCCCATTCACCACTGCAACAAAAAGAATAAAATACCTAGGAATAAACCTACTTAAGGGGGTAAAAGACCTGTACTAAGAAAACTATAAGACACTGGTGAAAGACATCAAAGATGACACAAACAGATGGAGAGATACACCATGTTAGTGGATTGGAAGAATCAATATTGTGAAAATGACTATACTACACAAAGCAATCTACAGGTTCAATGCAATCCCTATCAAATTACCAATGGTATTTTTTCCAGAACTAGAAAAAAAAACCTTAAAATTTGTATGGAGACACAAAACACCCCGAATAGCCAAAGTAATCTTGAGGGAAAAAAATGGAAGTGTAGGAATCAGACTCCCTGACTTCAGACTATACTACAAAGCTACAGTAATCAAGACAATATGGTACTGGCACAAAAACAGAAATACAGATCAAGGGAACAGGATAGAAAGCCCAGAGATAAACCCACACAGCTATGGTCAACTAATCTATGACAACGGAGGCAAGGATATACAATGGAGAAAAGACAGTCTCTTCAATAAACGGTGCTGGGAAAACTGGACAGCTACATGTAAAAGAATGAAATTAGAACACTCCCTAATACCATATACAAAAATAAACCCAAAATGGATTAAAGACCTAAATGTAAGACCGGACACTATAAAACTTTTAGAGGTAAACATAGGAAGAACACTCTTTGACATAAATCACAGCAAGATCTTTTATGACCCACCCCCTAGAGTAACGGAAATAAAAACAAAAATAAACAAATGGGACGTAATGAAACTTAAAAGCTTTTGCACAGCAAAGGAAACTACAGGAAACTCAGAATGGGAGAAAATATTTGCAAACAAATCAATGGACAAAGGATTAATGTCCAAAATACATAAACAGCTCATGCAGCTCAATATAAAAAAAACCAAACAACCCAATCAAGAAATGGGCAGAAGACCTAAATAGACATTTCTCCAAAGAAGACATACAGATGGCCAAGAGGCACATGAAAACTGCTCAATATCACTAATTATTAGAGAAATGCAAATCAAAACTACAATGAGATATCACCTCACACCGGTTAGAATGGGTATCATCAGAAACTTTACAAACAACAAATGCTGGAGAGAGTGTGGAGAAAAGGGAACCCTCTTGCACCGTTGGTGGGAATGTAAATTGATACAGCCACTATGGAGAACAGTATGGAGATTTCTTAAAAAACTAAAAATAGAATTACCGTATGACCTAGCAATCCCACTACTGGGCATATACGCTGAGAAAACTGTAATTCAAAAAGAAACACATACAACAATGTTCATTGCAGCACTATTTACAAGAGCCAGACATGGAAGCAACCTAAATATCCATCAACAGATGACTAGATAAAGAAGATGTGGCACATATATACAATGGAATATTACTCAGCCATAAAAAGGAACGAAATTGAGTTATTTGTAGTCAGGTGGATGGACCTAGAATCTGTCATACAGAGTGAAGTCAGAAAGAGAAAAACAAATACTGTTGGCTAATGCATATATATATGGCATTTAAAAAAGTGGTACTGATAAACCTAGTGGCAGGGCAGTAATAAAGACGCAGACGTGGAAAACGGAGTTGAGGGCACAGGGGTGAAGGGGAAGCTTGGATGAAGTGAGAGAAGAGCACTGACATATATACACTACTAAATGTCAAATGGATGGCTAGTGGGAAGCAGCCGCATAGCACAGGGAGATCAGCTTGGTGCTTTGTGACGACCTAGAGGGGTGGGATAGGGAGGGTGGGGGGAGGGAGGCTCAAGAGGGAGGGGATATGGGGATATATGTATACATATAGCTGATTCACTTTGTTGTACAGTAGAAACTAACACAACATTGTAAAGCATTTATACTCCAATAAAGATGTGGAAAAAACAAAAAACAAAAAGACACATGCACCCCAATGTTCACTGCAGCACTATTTATGATAGCCAGGTCATGGAAGCAACCTAAATGCCCATCAACAGACGAAAGGATAAAGAAGATGTGGTGCATATATACAATGGAGTATTACTCAGCCATAAAAAGGAACGAAACTGGGTCATTTGTAGAGACGTGGATGGACCTAGAGACTGTCATACAGGGTGAAGTAAGTCAGAAAGAGAAAAACAAATATATTAATTCATATATGTGGAATCTAGAAAAATGGCACAGATGAACAGGTTTGCAAGGCAGAAATAGACACACATGTAGAGAACAAACGTATGGACACCAAGGGGGGAAAGCGGCAGGGGGGTGGTGGTGGTGGTGGGATGAACTGGGAGATTGGGATTGACATGTATACACTGATGTGTATAAAATAGATAACTAATGAGAACCTGCTGTATAAAAAAATAAAGAGATCACGATCAAAGAGAGGGAGAATTTTCCATCTCTCTGGCCAGCAGAGCACTAGACCAAATAACAGCTGGTGGTGCCTTAGGCTGTTTATGTGTGGTGTCACACAAGTGTCAAATATGTCACAAGGGTGGGATCCCCGATGTGTTAGGAGGAAGTCTTGGATCCAAGGCCTCTAGATGGTAACTACTACCTCATGCTCCTATGTCTTTTGGGGAATCCATTAATTATTCCTTCTATCTGCCCAGAAGTTTAAGGTGTTCATAAGATACGTAAAAAGAATTAATGAGCAAGTATTCTCAAGTTTACCCTTTGTAAGAGGCGTTAAAAAGATACAAAGGGCCACACAACAGATAGGACAGTAAATAAAGGGCAGACTGTGACATTTAAAATTTTTTTAAAAGTTATTGTCAACTCACGGATGAGCAGAAAATTAATAAAGTAAACCTTTAGTAAAGCAATGACAATGAACATTAAAAGAGAAAAAAGGAAACACATGTTAACAATGTCTAATGGAGAACATTTACAGGACTCCCTATATGGTGTTACATTTTCTGGTTTGTTGTTAAATCAACCATTTCAAAGAATGGTTAAACTATTACCATCTCAGCTTCACAAGTTATACAAATCTTTTTGTTTATATAGACGGTGTGAAAAGTTCAATATGTTTGGGCTAAAGCTAATTCACTCAAAATCCAAAAGTTTTGATTCAAATAGGAAAAGATGGTTGCAACAGAGTTCATCTAAACAAAACAATAGCTAAGCAGATGTACACTTTATGACTGAATGTAAAAACCTTGCTCTTTAATGTATTACTTTAAACATAGTTTTAAACACTTGTGCAGCTAATAAGATATTATAATCTGAACACAGCCCTACTTTCCTTACTTTTGTTACCGAGAAAATTGTGGCATGGATTCTCTGTGATTGACCAAAGTTAAAACAGTCAATTGATGGGCAGAACCAGATTAGATCTCAAGCGTCCTAATAATTAACATATGCTCTTCCTGCTAGGCTACCCTGCCTCTACTCCACCACAAAGGGAACGTGTGGTGTGAATTAACCTTTGGAAAGTGTAATAAAGGGTGTGTGCTTGATGCTTGCAATTTTATTACATAATCTTGGTATAAAGGAGAATTTGTTGTTGTTCACCCTATTAGATAAAATGAGAATTTCTGATCAAATTAAAAATTAAATAAAATGAAAGTTTAAATTAAAATGAAAATTTAAACGATATGATGGATCACATTCAGATTAAAAAATCTGCCTGTTTGCAGATGGATGTATGGATGTATCTCTGAGTAATCAGATGGGCTCTGTTAACATTTAGATGATACTTTCGCCCTCGCAGGTCTGTGGTTGGCTGGGTCTCTCCCTGAGATCAGCTAGCCCTGCCTTCCAGAGCAGTCATGGTAGAGAGTTCAGACTCGGTAGCAAACTATGTGAGTTGTTTTGGCAAACTGCATTAGCTCTTGCTAGAGATAATTTTGATATTTGCATTACTTATTTCAAAACGTATTGCCTTTTAGGTCCAAACTTGAAACATGGGAAGGACTTTATTTAGTCATTTGGGCTGAACATATAGTTTACATGGAAGGTCTATAATAACTGATATACCCATGGTAAAAAATGATTGCTTTATAGAAAAAAATATTATACATTAAACCATGCATTCCAACGGATCTTAGAAGACTACGTAAAATAAAAATTACTTCGTAAAAATAATTTTAAAATTCTGTTCATGGTATCATCTACTTTTCTATTACCAGAAGCACTTCTATGGACTCCCAATCTCTATGCTCTCAAGTGTAGGACATCAAGGAATGGCCGATGAGCAAAGCTACTGACACTTTTAGTTAGGCAAGTGCTGTTAACCAAACACTTAAAAAGGAGCATATTATTTATCTTAGCAATCTGAATTCCCCAATACTCACCTCACATGATAATCAGTTGCTGGTCTAAGATCTTTCAGGTTACATTCTAATTCTTCTCCGCTGCAAAGAAAAATCATTTCTTAGTCAATGATACAAGTTTCAAAAATAAAACAGGTTTTGGATTTGGGTCTCATAGTCAGGTACCAACAGCGATTCAAGAACTATTATTTCTACTTCCACCTTAAGTCAGAAATAAACTCTCCTGCTTGGTATTATCATTTTTCTGGACTAGAAAATTAGATTCCTTGAAATGGTGTCATTCTGGATCTGGAAAACGGCAAGGCTAACTTATGAATAAAATTCCAAAATATCTTACCACTTCTTCAAAATGACTACATAAAAATAAGTAAATAAGGAAGCAAGCTGAACAGAAAGATACCTAGATAAACGTAAGTGTAAATAACAGCACCAGCTGTCAACTGAAGGTGGCTCCCAGACTTGTCCTGGCAAGAACCCCAATAGCTTCAACTTCTCAACTCTCTTCAAGAAACCTCAATCTACTTCCCTCACATATCAATACTAATAAACAGCTCTCTTACAGATGCATGCCAATAAATAGCTCTCTTACACAAAATAAAACCATTTATTTGACCAGAAGCTGCAACAGAACCTTGACTTAATCAAGAGGAAACCACCAACATTCCAAAAAATAAGTAATGTTCCCATTAAAAAATTTTTTAAAGGTGAGAGGGGTGTGTGTGGGCATAACTGTATTCTTCACAAATGTCAGTATCTACCCAGCCACAAAAAAGAATGAAATTCTGCCATGTGTAACAACACGGATGGACCTGGAGGGTGTTATGCTTAGTGAAATAAGTCAGACAAAGACAAACACTGTATGCTATCACTTACATGTGGAATCTAAAAAACAAAACAGACAAATGAATATAACAAAACAGAAACAGTCTCACAGATATAGAGAACAAACTAGTGGGTACCAGTGGGGAGAGCAAAGTGGGGAGGGGCAAGATACGGGTAGGGGATTGAGAAGTACAAACTACTATGTATAAAGTAAATAAGCTACAAGGATGTAATGCACAGCACAGGGAATACAGCCAATATTTTATAATAACTTTATTTATATTTTAAAATTAATTAAGTAATTAATTTTTGACTGCGTTGGGTCTTGGTTGCTGCACGCGGGCTTCCTCTAGTTGCGGCGAGCGGGGGCTACTCTTCGTTGTGGTGTGCGGTTTTCTCACTGCGGTGGCTTCTCTTGTTGAAGAGCATGGGCTCTAGGCGCACGGGCTTCAGTAGTTGTGGCATGTGGGCTCAGTAGTTGTGGCATGTGGGCTCTAGAGCGCAGGCTCAGTAGCTGTGGCGCACGGGCTTAGCTGCCCCGTGGCATGTGGGATCTTCCCCTACCAGGGTTCAAACCGGTGTCCCCTGCATTGGCAGGTGGATTCTTAACCACTGCGCCACCAGGGAAGGCCTATAATAACTTTAAATGGAGTGTAATCTATAAAGATTTTGAATCACTATGTAGCATACCTGAAACTAATACTGTATGTCAACTATATTTCAAATAAATAAATAAGATTAAAAAAAAAAAGCACTGGATAATTCCCAAACGATTTAATCACAGTGAGGCCAACGAACATTGTTGTTTCCCAATGTGCTGGAAGAGGAAGTACACAGAACTACCTTGATGAAAGCCTCCCACAAATGTTAAATCTGCATCTGATCAAGCTCCGGAACTAACTATCTACTTATAAGAAATATGGGGGAGGAAGATTAAGTTAAAGGATACCACAAATTCAGATAGGTAAAAAAAGTGATTCACTTTTTGCAACTGATCAAGAATTTTTAAAAAGGTGGGAGATACACCTGAAAACTATATTGTATGCCAACTATACGTCAATAAAAAATTTTTTTAATTAAATTTTAAAATATAAAGTAGCTATTCCATTTCCAAAAAAAAAAACAAAAAAGGATGAAAGGGAGACTATTCTAGATTTAAATAGATTTATGAGCCCTAACAATCCCATGCAATGAGTAAACTTCATTCGGATTCCCAGAAGAAATCAATATTAAAACACATTTTTGAGACAATTGGGAAAATTTGAATATGACCAAGGTATTAAATGATGCCAGGTATTATTGTCAGTTTTCCTAGATGTTAATGACATAGCAGTTACGTAAAAAAATATCTATGTTGATCTATATTTAACTATGTAGGAGTAACTGATGTGTTATCTGTGAGTTGCTACCAAACGCTACAATAACAACAACAACAATAATAGTAATAAAGGGGATATGATGCAAATGTGGCAAAATCTTGGTAATTGTTAAATCTGAGTGATGGTTATCTGGGGGTTCATTGCAGTATTTTCTCTATGTTTCTGTATGTTTGAAATTTAGTCATAATTTTTAAAAAATTTTAAACTTATTGCCCTGCTAGTGATATTTAACACTTTTGTTTTTGAAAAAGTATGTATACATGTCAGTTTTCATTATTAAAGCAGAAGATTGGGGAAAAAAAAAGTCAGTGTCATAAAGGACAATGAAATACTGTGGAAGTGTTCCAAATTAAAGAAGGCTACAGAGACATGACAACTAACTGCTGTATCTGACCCTAGAATGGATCTTGTCCTACAAGAGGAAGAAAAATGCTACCGCAGACATTATTTAATCAGCTGACAAAACTGGAATGTGGACGACAGACTGGATAAAAGTATGGTATTGATGTAAAGTCACGAAGTAACGGCATTGTAGCTATTTAAGAAAATATCTTAGGAAACACACTGCAGTATTTAGCAGTAAAGGACCATGATGTATAAAACTAATAGGAAAAAAATACAGATTAAGAGGAGAGAAAAGGCAAGAGATAAAATCAAATAGTAAAGCAAATAGGGTAAAAAGTTAATAATATGTGAATCTGGGTAAAGGATATGCACGTATTCGTTGATCTCTTTATTTTTGCAACATTTTATAAGTTTGAAATTATTCAAATAAAAATACTTTTTTTAAAGTTGCAAACTGGAGGCCAATGTCCACACCCTGCATGCAGTTCTGTTGTTTGACTTGCACTTTATCTTTGAAGTTTCTTGAATTTGCTGAATTAGTTTAACATTAGGAAGGTTTATATAATAATTCAGATTTTTAGCATTTCCTTTAAAAAAAATTCCGAGGAATCAGCAAATCTAGGCCTACATTCCCTTATGCAACAACCTACTTTAGGCGACTGGCAGCTGCTCCTTTCTCGATGAAGACAGGAGTGTTCCCGTTCACCGTTCACCTCATTCCCAAGCTTCGAACTTTCTCACTTATGTTACCTGCCTGCCTCACTGGGCACTTGGGACTCTAGCTCCTGCCACCAATGATCATCATGCATTGATAGAATCTAACTGTTTCTTGGTGGGCTGGGGGAAATGGTGCTCTATATTTTGCTAAGGTCACTACCAATTCTGACTTTTCAAAATAGAACCCAATGGTTGTGAGCCAGAGCAAGGGGTTAGGACTACATTCTAAGTACAGTGAAAAAGCACCGCAGTGTTCTCACAGCGGGGTGACTTGGCCTGACTTCTGTTTTTGCAGCGTGGAGGCTGGATGGGAGGAGAGCAAGAGTGGATGCTGGAGGAGCCTGAGGAGACTCTTGCAGGAGTCCAGGAAGAGAGGACAGAGCCCTAACGGGGCAGCAACAGGAGAGAGTGACTAAAGGGCTTCCCTCTGTCTCTCTTTCCCCCTTTTCTTTGTCCAGAAAAAGACAAGTCCCTGGAGCAAGTTAAGAATTAGGAATGGGGGCTAGGGAGATGTGAGGTCTGCAGCAGGGAAACAGAAGAGAAAAGCAGCTTCTCTGGCAGAGGAAGAGGTGGGCTTTGTGTGACCATGTTACACTGGGCTTGGGCAGTAGTCCCCAGGGCCAGTCACAGAGAGGTCAAACAAGTAGTTAGAACAAGATGGCCTCTGATTTCCCACTCTGCAAATCTGAGCAGTGCCAGCAATTACAAAAGAGAAAAGATTTGACCCTAAAAATTTTTTTATCACATTTAGAACACAGCTATAAATCACTTAAATGGTTACTATCTGGGAGTCCATAAAGTGGAAGGGGATAATCCCTTATTCGGTGTGCTAAACTTTTGACGATTTAAGATAGCCTCTGAATGAAAAGCTTTACTGCAGACTGGAAAACTACTGTAGAGGATAAGAAGGAGGGTGAAATGGAAACCACATTGTAGAATTTTGAAAAACAAGACTAGCGCAAGGTCTGGGCCTAAAAAGAGGTGATCATAGAAGTGCATGATATATGTAAAAACTAGAAGGCATACTCACTTTTTGCTCTGACAACATTAATGGAAAATTTTCTTTAGTACTACACTGGCAAGCTAACACAACCAAGTGACATATTTGACCAACACCAAATAGCTGTATAAAAGTCATTTCTGATTAGCAGTTACTCTGGACAAAATTAACTCTTGACATTACAACTATCACTAATTCTTAAAAAGAACTATTTAAAGGAAAATTTGCAAAGCCATTAATTTTTTCCTTTGTTTTTTATTCTCCTTAGTAACACCAATTTCACAGTTTCGCAGCTGAGAAAAACACATGCATATATACGCTACCTGTAAATTATCTTGTATTTTCCATCTCGTCCTTTGTCTGACAGAGCAACCTCGTAGCTGTAGGGGAAGGAAAGACCACTGTGGGGTCCGCACGAAAGTCCAACAGGGGGAGCCCAGGACAACACAACTGTTCTTGCCTGAATATTAGAAACCTGAGGAAGAAAAACACGAATCAGACACTACACTTCTCCCCAGAACATTTTGTGATTATTAGTAGTAGCATTAAAATGGCTCAGATTTAACTCAAGAAAAACAAATTTATTTTAATTACCAAAAAAAAACACCCATCCTATATGGCATTCTTTTGTCAAAAGTCCTGATGTCCAAACTACAGCTCCTAAAACATCTGTCCTTATTATGCAAACTTATATCCAAGTCTGACGCAATTCACACTTGGTCCTCCAGAAAGTAAAAATAATGTCACGTTTGAGAATTTTTTTAAGGTAAAAAGTTGAACATGATATTTCAATAATCTCCATGATGGCCATCGTATTATGCTGAAGGAACCCACATCCACAGGTACTTTCCAGCGGCCTCCAAGCTTTGCTTGACGTTGAATTCTCCTGCAAAGCCAAGACCTTTCAAACCACGCTCCTCGAAGTCCTGCAGGTTCCCGGGAAAACCCAGTACGGGGCGGGGGGTGGTGGAAATGGAACCATGGCCCAGGCTGACAGGTGGCAGAAATATGTGTGGAGATGTTTCACCTCTCTAGGCTCTGCTTTTATCTTTTGCTTTAGCCTCCGCTCAAGGCTTCATTTGAACAAAGGAGTCTGGGACTCTAAACGCCTCAACTTTTCCCTCTTATTTAGGGCTTCTCTGAAGCACGTTCTTACCCTATGTCCCAGGCGTCCTCGGCAGGACTGAGCCCCAGCTGCCCGCAGCTGTAACCTGCTCATTAACAGACCCTGCACTGGCTTCTCCTCTGCAATCTCACGTCTCTACTCTAACCGTGCTTCCTGGGGCACCTCCCCACTTAACACCATTTGCCTTCCAATCTTTGTTTCAGAGTCTGTTTCTGGAGGAACCTAATCTAATGCACAGTCTAATTCTTTAAAATAAATCTGTCAATGCATTTTAATGTTCTAATTCTCTAAAGTTTATTTTGTTGCTCTCTAGATATTGGTCTGGATAACATTAAAACAAAATAAGAGTTAAAACATACATTAAAGCTTAATGTTCATACAAGACTTTATAGCTGTAGGTTAGAGGTGGTTGTGGATGGAGATGTCTAAACTACTAAGTCTCTATCTTTTTTTCTTCTATTTTTGTCACTATCTGATCTAAATAAAGGGTATTAAAATATAAAATAATTTAAAAGCATGAATAATAAATAAGGAAATGAATACTGAGTTTCCCTCTTCAGTCTATCATGCATTCCATTTTGAGCAGAGATCCCTTCATATCATTTCTGTTCCATATAGATACAGCACCATTATATATTTAACCAATTATTTAGTCAAGCTCCTACTCATCCTTCAAGACCCTAGGCTGGCCTCACTACCCCCAAGTAGGCTTCCCTGAAATATCCTATCATCTCTCTGTTCCACAGCACCTTGCTGCTATCTCTACTCATTGCTAATCATGTTAATAGCATTTGCCTACCTTCCCCACTGGACCGTGGGACTCCCTAAGGAGAAGGCCTGAGTCATATTCAACTGTGAGTGGTGGCTGCTTAGTAAATGTTGAATGAAAAATAAAAATCAAAGGGAATAAGACAGTCTGAGTTTCTGATACAGGTAACACAGTGGATGGCAGACTAGCATTACACATTTTTTAAAAAAACCTGGAGAGACGCTGTTACAGAATTGAACTCGACCCTTCTTGCTACGGCTCCAGACTAGCAGCAACTCTTCTGCCTGCTCCTCCTGTGACGGCCGTGACCCCCCTTCAGCACGCCGTCCCCTCTCACGCCCCTGAGACTTAGCTCTGGACTTTCCCACTTTCCTGCCTTTAACAAACTTCCTTTAGACCCAGTTCAAATGCTGCCTTTGCTTATTCATTTAATCATCATACCTTAACTTGCGAGGGGCTGTGGACACAAAGATGATTAAGATATGACCTCTGCCTGATGAAGAGATGCGAGCGGGGCCTCATGGCAGATACACTGAGCACAGGGGGGCCCATGGCAGCTTGAGGCCAATGCAGGAAAAGTTTCTGTACGGTGCTGCCTGAGTCCCTGCTCAGGATCAGCAACTGTTTTCTTTGTGCTCCAACCACACTGCGCGGGCACCTATATTTGACACTCATTTCATTATACTCTGCTTTACCTGGTTATCTGTGTGTTGTTCCCCTGATTAGATTTTACGGCAGCATTTCTACCACATACACCATTGTATTTGCGGAATTCCTTCACACACCATTAATGAGTAATCTTGAGATACTGGATATTATATTTGATTTTTAACTTAAAACAAGATATTTTGCTATGAAGAGTTCAGTTTATAACTTAAAAAGATGCTGATTAGGTACAGAGGAACATTCAACTGAGGTGATAAGTGGCCCAATTCCAAGAGCACAGTGTGTAGTAACACTGATTCTATGAATGGTGGTGTGAAATAACACCACATCTCAAAAGAGCTCAGTCAAATGCTAGCACTTTAGATACTGGACAGGTATCCATAAATTCACATCCTTTTAAACTCTACTTTTTTCATCAGCTATTAAGAATTTACTCCTAAGAGTTCTTATCACAAGAAGAAATTTTTTTCTTTCTTTCTTTCTTTATATTGCATCTATATGAGATGACGGATGTTAGCTGAACCTGTCGTGATAATCATTTTATGATATCAAACCAAAAACAAACAAAAACAAAAACAAAAGAATTTACTGTCTCTCCTTTAGGACTTGGTTAAATTATTACTTAACTCAACAGCGATGTACAACACCTGAAGCAGCAACTAAAATCACGCTCGCCTTTCCCGAGGTTCCCTGAGCAAGCCGTAGGAAGGCCAACTGCCATCTGAACACAGAACTCTGTGCAAGTGCATCCTTCCCATCAGCCAGCCTATGAGAAGCGCACCTGGAGAACTCAGCATCATTTTCAAAGGACGGCGGCTTCCGGGAATTCTTTCCTGGCTCTGAGCAGCCTGCCACCTAGATTACTACCAGAGTTGAGAGACCCGTTCCCTCCTGTGCTCCCCCCCCACCTCCCTCTCACTGACTCCAGGGCCTCAGGTTTCCTTTCTTCAGGCATTGGAATCCTGAGAGAAAGAGTGCTTTGTCTCTGTTAGAACTTGGAACTCACTTCCACTCCAAGGTTGATGCCAGGAAATTACACGGTGCCTTTCAAGAGAATGTCACGTAAAGGGGAATCCTCAGCAGTGGATGCCTTTACTCCAAGCATCCGGGGAGGTGATAACTTTAATGAGAGATTCAGAACTCTGGGAACTAGGCTGGGTTCAAGCCTACTTCAGAGCGACAGCATTCGTACACAAGCTTCACCTTCATTCATTCAGTCTCTCTCTCTCTGGTGAAACTTTCTCACCAGCGGTGACCACTGAACTGAACTGGGGCATGGCTAACCTGATCATCACAATGATTGTCATGGCTGTGATCCAAAAAAAGAAGTTTAGAAGCCATAAAACTGACTTGCTGATGCTTAACGATTCTACCATAAACAGAAATCAATCTCCTTTGTAATGGTGATAAAAGTGGTGATTTTTAGTTACAAAGTTATTGGACAAGATCCAACGTGACATTTGTTTCAGCACTAGTGATATAAAAGTCTGCTGTGAAGGTTACTAGTGTTAAGTCTGCACAGAAATTACTTAAACTGCTTTGAAGTATCTTTGAAGGACTCATAAAACCATCTACTTCCAAATGATTACACACTGATTAGAAGTCATTTTTGTCTGTGTATTGATTAAATATAGATTTGAACTTGAGAACAGCTGCTAGTTAAAAGCATATGCATACACATATTTGCAAATGATAAACTGCATTATCTTGTACCTATTTCATATGTAATCCTTAGCTCTCTTTCTCCTTTCCCCTTTCTCTCCTGTTCATCCCAGTATTTTAATACTATTCTGTGAAATTTTACTGTCTTAATTTTCAGACTATCTTATATGCAAATGATATTCATTATTTGGATCAAAAACACCATTTACTCTCATAAAGTTACTAAATTGTTACTCCCGTGTTCAAAAATATTTCTATGTAAGTTAGTAGCTTCTAAATTTGGTCTGTCCTTGGATTTAACTATGTGGGAGGTCTGCTGATCCAATTTAGGGAGTATGTAAGGAAAATATTACCATAGAAATATTGGCTTCACTTCTAAAGTACCAACATGAAAAATAATAAGATAAAGGAAAATTTAAAAGGAAAAGGTCAAAGAGATCATTATTCAAAGAAATGGATGCTCAAATCTAGGAATTTCAGAATCATCTGTTACTATAATTCCTTTAGTGCTAAGAACCTCAAATCTGTTTCCAGATCTACTGCTGTTTATGTTTCAAGGGATTGCTTCTTGCAGGGACAGTTGTTCTTCTCAGGTCAGTTTACTCACTTCTGGAACCAACAAATCAATTGTTTCTACAAGCTGAACATTAGCGGATAGAAACAATGCAGAACCACAATTCCAAGTTACATTTATTTACATCCTGAAAATAAACGGCCCAGTATGTGGGAGACTTCATCTAGCACCACCATCAGAGCAGATTAAACCACATTAGGTTGGAGCTGGCTGGTACTAGCAGAGGTTAAGCCGTAGACCACTTAGAATCCTATCAGCTCAGTTCTCAGGTACAGCAGTGGCTGTATGAGCACTGTCCCCAAGGCACCTAATTGTTACAGTCTCGGGACAAACACCTTGTATATTTGTACCCTGTTTTATTTAATGGCTAAGAATTTGGATATTTATAGCATCTGGGTTTCTGAAGAGTAAATGACTTGCTTAATTCAGGGTGCCCAAAGTTCTAGAAAGATGACTGGAATCTACAAGTCCTCAGTAATGTTTCTAACACCTAAAACAAATCATCCGTAAAACCTTGAAGAAAAATATATGTGTTTTATTTGGAGGTGTTACCAGATGCAGCTGAAAGAAAAAAAAAATTGAGAACAGCAATCCTTTAGACAATTGTGTGCCGAACTTTCTGCAGCTGTTTCTTTTCCTAGAAGGTGAACAGCCCCCTTCCCATTTCAGAGTATAGCAGGGAGTTTCACTTTTGCCTAATGATATGCTAAAAACTCTAGGAAAAGACTCCATTCCAAGGACTCTATAAATAGCATACAATTTACTTTTCAGATAGTCCCACATGGTATTTATTATCCGACCTTTCAAAGGTAAGGAAACTGCGGCTCAGGGTCACAGGGCCAGTTAATGGCCACGCTGGGCTCCAACTCACAGGACCCTCCTCTGCGTGCTGCTGCCTCGCACTCTGGCTCCCAGCCGTGCCCACATCCCACCAGGCTGGCTGAGCCTCGCGTGATGCTGGCCAGCCGTCAGGTGTCTGTCTCACCTGGCAGAACCTCACTACAGCCACTGCAGGCTGCCACGCATCTATTTACCAAATACATGTTAAGGGTTCACAACGTGCCAAGGACAGTGCTAGGTCCTCGGGGCACAAAGATAAGTAAGGCACAACCACGAGTAAGAGTTCCAGGCAGAGCCGGGAGGAGAGGAAAGAAGGGAGAATAATGGCGTGAAGAACTAACAGGGCTGGGAAGGATGGGTGGACTGTCATCCAGCAGAGAAGGTCTTTGTGGGGACCAGGGGTTGGTGTGGTGGGCAGAATAATGACCAACCCCCAAGATGTCCACATCCTAATCCCTGGAACCTACAAGGTGAAAAGAGACTCTGCAGATGTGATTAAGTGAAGGATCTTGTGAAGTAGGGACTACCCTGGATTATCCGGGTGGGCCTGATGTAGTAACAAGTATGAGTAACAAGTCTTTGTAAGTAAAAGAGGGAGGCAGGAAAGTCAGAGAAGGAGATACGAGAATGGAAGGGGTCGTGGGCCAAGGAATGCAGGCAGCCTCTAGAAGCTGGAAAGGGCGAGAAAACAGATTTGCCCCCCCAGAGCCTCCAGAAAGGAATGTAGCCCAGCCGATACCTTGATTTTAGCCAAGTGAGACTCATTTTGGACTTTCTGATCTCTCAGATGACAATCTGACTATATTACACCTAACATCATGACTATTTACACAAAACCCTGTCTACCCTGCTCTAAAACCTGTAAAGAGTTAAGCACTTAATAAATGCTGAATCAGGAGGAAAGGACCAATGCATATAAATACTGCTTTTATCTTTCTAGAGCCACATGATCCTCAGAAACAGACTTTATCACTTCTGCAGTAAAGAAATGATCAGGTATAGCTTAAGAAAAACACTGTGCGTGTGTACACGGGACAGAGACCAGACGATGAAGTTGTCTGACTACATCCAGGATAGTCAACTAACCTGTTGCTCTGCCTTCTCACGCTGACTATGACTTCTGTGTGTCCCTCATGCGTTCTTCTTTCTGCTGCACTATAAATGTAAGCCTGTTTCATGATTCTGCCCTCAAGCCTTCTCTAAGCTCTCCCTATGCTCTACCCCATCCCCAAAGCTATCATACACTCCTACGACTCCAATGGTCACTCCGATGCATGTGCTCTCCCCAGGTGTATCCTGTTGCCCTCTCTCCACAGCACTGATCTACCAGACACACTCAACCACCCACTTATTCGTCTTCCTGGATACCCTGCTAGTAAAACAAATTCCACATGTCTAAGAATGGCACTGAAGATACCAAGAGGACACAGACACGAACCTATTCTAGAGGAACTCACAGATTACCGGGAAAGACACAAACACAAGTAAATGGAGTACAATGTATTAAATACATGCAGAGCACAGTGAAGTTGTAGTACCACATGTAGTACCAGTGGTACCAAGTACCATGGGGAGTATCCCAGTTGATGGTACAGAAATCAAGGCAGCCTGCCCAGAGGAAGCAACTCCTGAAAGGCGTCATCTGAGCCTGAAAGCCCAGTTACCCGGGACACCTGATAGCCAGTAGGCTGTAATGCCTGACTGATTTCACTCTAGAATGGCTCTAGTATCCATCCTCTCCTTGCCACACCTGATGCCACCGCCCTAACTCTGATTCCCGCAGCCTCTCGCCAGCCCTACAATAACAGATGCCAGACACTTGTCTCCCTGGGTCCATGCCCTTCTCACTGCAATGCACCTGCCGGTTGTTTGATCCTCCTGAAAGTACAGTCCTGATTATAAGAAACATAACTTCTTTGCTCATAAACTCTCAATGGCAACCCACTCCTTACCGGATCAAGTGCAGACTCCCCAACCCAGCATCAACACCCTATGCTTCTACAAGTGCCCTACTGCGCCCGTAGTCCAGCACACCTCATGTTTTTAGGTTTAGTCAAACTCAACTATGTGCCCTGAGGCATGTTTGGACCCTTCTGTTAAAAAGCCTCAGTATTTGAAACACATGAAGAATCAAGGTTTTCCAATTCAGCTAGAAAACACTCCAAAGAACTTTGGCTCTCTAAACTCAGATGAATGGCTGAATCAACATTTTGAATTTTTCATTTGAATTTCAAAGCATCTGGCAAAATCAAACTTAAAACCTCACAATATCACTACTCCCACCAACTTTTTTCCTTGCCATTACACTTTGGACTTATTTTTACTCAGCTAATATTTACGTACCTTTTTGAAATTTACCCGGAAAAATACTTGGAATTACTGAGGTTTTCAAAAATTATTATTATTACATTTGCACAGGTAAAGGGAAATTACCAAAAGAAAACTGTTCTGTAGCCTTAGAGGGTGAGGGTAGGGGTACCCCTGGAAATTGGGATGAATACTTAATTGCATCCAGAATATCTAAATGAAGAAGACATTTTGGTGGGTGATGACTAAACAGAAGACTGCTGTTTTATATTTTCATGCTCCATTAATAACAACACTATTTCACAGTTTATGAGTAATCCGTAACGGAAAGGGGCCCTTTTGCTTACCTACTGTGTGGTAAAAGAAAAGCATGTTTGAAATACTTTAAAAAGCGCCATTTATGCTGAGAAATCCAGAAGACATACCTGTGGCTTCTCTATCCCCGAAAGAATGTCTTGCACCCTCTTTACTTCCAACTCATACTCTGCGTGGCAAAAAGAGGAAAAAAGAAAAACAGTTAATGCCAGTAGAAGTCAGTAAGGTTGTCAAGTTCCTCTCCCAAGCCTTTAACAAGGGTTATCATGAAGTCAGTTGTCTGTTACCATGAACTTTTGGTACCACAAACATGATAATGAAAATCAGGAATGGGGATGTCTTTGGGGTAGGGATTTCACTGTGGTTGTGTTAACTTGCCACTATTATTGGTTTACATAGTCACAACGCTGACCAGATTAACACTGAATTCTACCTAATAATTCAGCAGGCAACAGGGAACAGAGAACCCTAAGGAGGTGACAGGGGAGACCAGTGCAACGAGAAGCTGAGAGCAATGAAGAGGTGAGGTTGAAGACAGAGGCCGGTTCATGAAGGGCTGTGAGTTCAGATTTTTTTAATTCAAGTTTTATTCTAAGTTTGATGAGCAACCACTGGAGTGTTAAGTGGAGGGACTGACATACTATTGAGTTTGAAAAGATCTGTTTGGTGTCTGCATGAATAATGGATAATGGAAGCTAAGAGTGGCAGCAGAAAGACCAGTCAGCACATTGCTACACTGGTCCAGGTGAAGGATGGAGCTAGCTGGCCTGGGCTGGGGGTGGTAGTAAAGATGCTAAAAACAGGTCTGGTTTTGGAGGTATAGGCGCTGAAGGGTTGGATATGACGGGCAAGGATGAGGGAATGAGAAGAATCAAGGCTAATTCCTCGTTTGGGGCTTAATCAACTGAAAGGATGATGGTGTTTTTTAATAAGATGGGGAGATGGGTAAGTTTTGGGGTGCAGCAAGAATTGTTTTTGAGATGAAACAGGAAAAGTACTTGGAGCAGGGAGCATGGGGTGGGAAGGATGTGTAAAAATAGGATAAATTTATTCTGTTTTGCTAAAAGAAACATTTGACTTTCACGACCTGCTTGATGGAATCTAATTTTGAGTCTACAGATTTATTTAACTCTTCAACCAGTTTATGAGCTGTATACCTAGAGATATTATGATTACTAAGACATGTCCTTGACCTCAAGATATTTCAAGTCTGGGGGGGTGAGGGTGGGGGGAGGAATGGAAGCAAACAGGAGATTACAAAGTGACAGGCGCTGTGGTAAAGGCCCTCTAAGAGAGACCGCTCTAGAAGCTTCCTAGGAACCAACACCCAGCTGAGTCCTGTGGGCAAGCAAGCATTTGGAGGTGAAGGGGGAAGTGGACTAGGGGTGAGAGCAGGTTAGTAAGCCCAGCTCTTCACAGGCCGTTCATTCACAATGTTCAGGTCTAATTTCCAAGAATCCGACCTCAGCCCTCACCCCCTTGTCCCGGCCTCCCTCCCGTCATTGTCGCATCCTACTTAGCTCCTTCCCAGCAGTCATGAGAATTGGACATTAATTCTCCTAACTGTTCACTCATTTATTACTTTTCTTTCCTACTAAAATATAAGCTTCAGGAAGGCAGAGACACTAGAGGTCCAGAGCAGATACATTTTCTGTCAATAACCAGATAGTAAATATTTTAAGTTTTGTGGGTCACGTAAGGCCGCTGTCACACAGTCTTCTTTGTTCCTCTAGCCACTTAAAAGTGCAAGCCCCAGCTTAGTGTGTGAGGGACACAAAAAGAGGCCACAGGGCAGGCTGCAGCTCCTGGCCCCACTTCAGGACGTGCTCAACGCTCAGCCCAGAGCGCCTCGCACAGTTCCTGCAGACTCACAGATCCATACGTACTTGTTGACTCAGTCAATAAACCAAGCGTGCGTAAAAAATAACAAGAACTTCTAGTTGGCTCCACCCTGAACTTCAAAAGGATCGGTTCTTCGTTCTTTCCCACTGCATTCTGCTTAGTAGAACATGTTTACTTTTATTTTGGTGAGAAAAAGAAAGGGGCTGGTGGCAATATCATATTTTTAAAAACTGCAACTAAAAGAAAACTCACATTCAAAAGACTAAATGTCCCAAGCTCATTTATAATCATGTATTCATGTTAAGATACAGATAACGGACTATACTCCTAAGTCAAAACATACCCTCACATTTTCTGGGAACTCCTAAGTCAACTGTAAATACTGTGTATCTCAGAAGTTAGTTGCCAGTAAAAAACACATAAGCACAGATGCAATAAATGAACTGGTTCACTTGTTAAAAACAATACTTTCTGAATCACTGGTTATTCCAGAGTTTGAAGCACTCTATGGTTTCAAACACTCACAGAGATACATTCAAACACTAGATACATTCAAACTGCTAGCTGAAGGAGGTCTTTATTGCCTTCTGCCATGACTGACATTTAAAGTGTCTTAGAAGGACAAGAAGCCAGACCCTATCCTTGAGGTAATAAAAGTTTAGACTAGAACAGAGATGATCGCCTATCCAACAAAGAAAGAAGAGAAGAACTGAAGAGCTCTCCAAAGGAAGATCCTCCAGACTATTACTAGACATACGGAATGAAAGAAAGGAGAGTTAAAAAAAAAAATTTGAAGACCTCCTCCCCACAGCCAGCTTTCAAACACATACGGATGATAGAAGGAATGGTTATGCTTTTGACAGAAAAAGGAAAAATGGGAAAGGAGGTTGAATTAGAAGGGGTGGGGGGGAGGGAATCTGCTTAAAACTGAAAAAAATGGGTTTCAGGTAAGAGCCAGACATACAAGTGAAAGGCTCTGACTGAGATTAAAAACAACTAAACAGGGCTTCCCTGGTGGCACAGTGGTTAAGAACCCGCCTGCCAATGCAGGGGACACGGCCTCAATCCCTGGTCCAGGAAGATCCCACATGCCGCACAGCAACTAAGCCCGTGTGCCACAATTACTGAGCCTGCGCTCTAGAGCCTGCGAGCCGCAACTACTGAGCCCACATGCCACAACTACTGAGCCCATGCGCCTAGAGCCCGTGCTCCGCAACAAGAGGAGCCACCGCAGTGAGAAGCCCGCGCACCGCAACGAAGAGTAGCCCCCGCTCTCCGCAACTAGAGAAAGCCCGCGTGCAGCAACGAAGACCCAACGCAGCCAAAAATCAATAAATAAAAATAAATAAAATTAAAACAAAAAACAAAAAAAACCCAACGAAACAACTTCCAAACAGAGGTCAGGATTTGCCTTGTCTGTCTCACTGTAATAACGAAAGCTGCTATTTTCTGAGCACCTAGATATGTGCTGGTCAGGCACCATCACCTTGCTGATTTTTACAGCCTCCTTGGCAAGATGGACATTCTCTGCTCCATTTTACAGCAGGAGGCAGGGCTGCAGTCTATTCTGCACATCACAGTTTCGTCTCCAGTTCGGAGCACAATATCTGCAAGGTGTCTGTCGACCGAGGAATGAGGTTGAGGGACAAACGAGGAGGTTTCCCCAGGATCACGAGTCTAGTACATGTCCCAAAGCAAGTAGAGCCTCTGGCTGCATCGTGACGAACTAGGAGTCATGAGGGAGAGGGAGAGCAGAGGGCTGGGACTGGCGGGGTGTGTGCACCGAGGTGGGCGGGAGAAAGGAGGTGGCAGCAGGGACCCCCTAAGTCCCATGAGAGGGTTTGTGTTGTTGGGTTTCTTTCTTAAACTCTGAAAAAGCTGTCAAATGAATACAGCAGAGGCATTTGGATCTGGGGACAAGGCATGTGAGGAAAGGAAGAACAAGAAAAAGTAGGCCATGAATGGAGCCAAACAGACAAAGGATTCTGCGAAGATCAAAAATAAAAAGGGCAGGGCCTGAGGAGGAAAGGCAGTGACAGGACAGTCACTACCCTATTATATCAAGAGAAATGTGGTATCAAAGCCAGACTGGATTCCTTCTTTCTTTCAAGGTTCTGAATTGTGAATACGGAAAAAGAAGAGGAAAATGCATTCACACCACATTTATTTAACGCTTTTCCATTTGTGCTACCGCAGACTAAGAGAAAAAAAGCAAATAAATGCCAGGCACACAATTTGCACAAACAAGAGCGAAAACAAAATTTGTTTAACTGAGCTAAAGTGACAGTTACTTACCACATATAAAATAAACTCTTGTGTGAAAGCTCACTTTCTGGTAAGAAAATGCCAAAATTCACAGTTCTACTACCTAAATAACTGAGTTAAGTCAGACCTTGGCCTACCTCTCCCTAAGCCAGATTTAACTGCACCTCAGAGTAGTCTATGAATTATGACCCTTTCCATAAAACCGAGAGCAGCTCTACAGAGTACGTTTCGGAGTTGGATCAGGCTTCTGCCTGCTCACGTGCTTTCTTTTTCTCAGTCTCTGTCTCTGTCCCTCTCTCACAGACACACCATGAGTGTGTGCAAAGGAGAAAAAAATCAGACAGCTAACTAATCCCCTCACAAAAATCAACAAAACAAGAAAGAACAGTTCTGGTGATTTGCCGTTAGGATACCTTTTATATCAAGTTTAAAAAGAAACTACGTCTTGTTTGTTTTTGTCCTCCCCTGACCCCCAAGAATTTGGTGTGTGCCAACTGAACAAGAGATTGTCCAGAAGAGGAAGAAATGCAAGGCTGTAGGGCAAGGTGCTCTTTCTTCACTATCAGGGCTGCCTTCCTCCCTCTGGTTATGCAGCAAGTAAATTTATCCAGAGGCAAATCTTATAAGCCAACTTTCTTTCTTTCCACATTGAAGCTGCCATGAGGTGAGCAATCAAATTAAAACCACTTTTCCACCTGCTTCAATTTTGTTTGTGACCGTGGCTGAAGTGGACAGACATGACAACCCACCTTTTACATCACCACCTCCTTAATATTTGAAAGTCTTTTCCCTGCGGTGAAGACTCTTCATCAGTAAAAAAGGATTACAGGGTGCTCTCAGACAGCTTTCCAAACAGAGGGGGGCAGGGAGCATTTTATTTTGTAGATATACACACATTGGGGGTAGGGAATTTCTTGAAAAGGGATTAAGATGGAAGCCTCTTGTTTAAACATGTCCCAATTGAGGTGAAAACTACCCTATTTGGACATGCCAAAAAAAAAAGGAAGGAGAGATTCAGTTCAGCAACTTATACCCTTCTTCCCTCCTAAACGCACATCTCCACCCAAGAAAATAGAGCATTTTTAGCACAGGGAAGGTTAAAATAAAAATACACTAGCAAAGCAAATACATTTTTTTGAAAAAGGACAAAAAAACCCACAAAAACCCCACGCACGTAGAGGGAATATGTGTCACGTGAAATTTAAACCTTCCACAAATAATGGTTTTCATGTATGCTCCAAAAAGAACTGTAAGTTCACACTGTCTGTAGAACTGTAGGGCCTAAACTAATTAAAATATCTCACTTTATAAACACAACTTACTTCTTTGGCTTGTTTCACTGTTTTCCTTCTTAGAAAAGAAACAGAGCTAGACACTTAGCTGCTAGCTATAGAATGTATTTACGGTTGTGACAGCAGCCCCTTCATTCCAATGAAATGACATCAGCATTATTTCTCTGTAACCCTTCTGTCTAGTTCTCATCCACAGGGTTCGTTTACAGATATGCCCAGCATAACATAATATGCTTTCTCAGATTTGCCAAGGAGCTGACTTAGCTACTCTCTTTAAAAATTATATATAATAAACTAAGGGCGTGGAAAATATGCGACTTCTGGTCGTGCCCATTTTTAAGGCAAGAGGCTTAAAATCAATAGCAAACCCTCAATATAAGAACTAAATGAACAGAAATAAACAGTACTTTTGGATGAAAAAGAAAAAAAGCGGCTCAATAATAGGGACAAACTGGATATCTAGACAATGCCTACTAATGCTGATGAGAATAAATGAAGGTAAAGGAAAGACAGTTTACGAATGCTTGCTGAATTGCTTTTCCAATCAGAAAAATAAATCTGCTGTCTTCATTTTTAAAATATTACTTATCCTGGGGAAAAAAAGAGGAATCAATAATTGCATACGAAAGTTAGATTAACTACCTAACAATCTCCATTTAGTGATTATGATCCACAGTTAGCGGTGTTAAAGACAAACATTAAAAATGTATAAAATCACTAGGAATAAATTCGCATAATATAAAGACAATGCAGTTAATCCCCAAAGACAAATTTGCCAGAAATACTTTCAGATATCAATCATCCTGATGCTAAAAATGCAAAGACAAACATCTTTCTAGCCATTTAGCTGGTTAAGTGGTTACACTATTTGAAATCCTGAAAGACAGACAAGGGAATACCAGACTCCCAACAGTGAAAAGAAAGCAGCAGGTAGGCGAACATACATTGTGGGAAGTTGCCTTCCAGTCTAGGAAAATATTTTCAAGAGCAACATGGGTTCCAGACAGACTCTGGAACCTTAGAGAAAGCAGAAGAGGAGAGATGAATTCCTTTTGCAGCTGGAGTGGCCAGCTGGATAGGAGGGAAGGCCAGAGAATGTAAATGGGACAAGGGAGGCTGATTTCCTCTGAGCTTTTGTTGCTATTTCTGGAATTCAGAAGAAAGAGTGATCTTCTGTCCTAGCCCAAGATCTGAGCAAAGCCCTACTAGGAACATTCATATTAGTTTATCCATAGGCAAAATGGGTCCCATTCGGGCAAAAGCTGTACTACACTTTAGTTAATAAGATACTAAAGTGCGAGGTCTGGGCTGTAATGAAAAGCGAAAGCACCAGATCCGTTACCCTTGCTGAACCCCAGGTCTCAGTTTCTCTCTCAACCTCCTCCTGTGATGCCAACTAAATTGGATTCTACCTAAAATACTAGGAGAGTCTATGCTCACTTCTGTCAAATTCTCTAAGAAAAATTCTCCTGTTTACTTCACAAGGCAAAAATCATATAGACACATGGAACTGGACAGAAGCAGCTAGCATTTTTAAGAACAGCAAATTATATAGGGATGAAAAACCCACAAAAATGGATAAAGTATGAGGTAGATATGCTTGCCTGGCAAGCCTGACTCTAGTACTAGACCTATTCTTTCCTTCCCTCTCCACATGTTTGAACTGTGTCACTGGCTAACTGAACCCTAACCTGTGCCAGATATAGCTCTTTTATTTTGGGGGAAGGCTCAGCTCCATGATTACCCAGAAAGACCCGGTACCCTCCCTGGGTGTGTAACAGGAAAGCAATCGCTTAAACACAGGATAGAACGACTTACAAAGGTAATTAAAGTTTATACCCTACTTTCTGCACTGGCATCTATAAACGTTTCCACAAAATGTTTTTTCATTAAGGTTTGGCATGTCACATTGAAAATTTTTCAAGTAGCTTATTCAATACTTTTGCAAGACTGTTCAACTGATTTTGCAAGGCAGAATCCAGACAGCACAATTTTGTAACACATTAAATCTGAAAGAGAATTTTAATATTTATACCACCTATCGAGCAAGTTCTGAACAGTTTTTACACCCACATTTTTAAATTTGATGTCTCACATGATGAAATTATATGCATTTGGGGATGAGGACAGAATTCAGTCTATGGCCAAAGAACCCAGTGAAGCTCATCAGCTTATATAGGAATCAAATCCAGTACTAACTTCATGTGCTAGGGCTCTAAATAACTCACCAGAGTTCTGACATATGCAAATAGCATTACTATTCATGGTACAACCTACCTCAGCCAGGAAATCAACAAATGCATATAGTCACCTGGCAGGTAATGTCAATGAGTAAAAAGATGGTGGACATATCAGGCAAAAGGGAAGGGTAAAGACTGTGGAAAACAGAAAATGCCTTCACCCTATCTAAAGGAGGCAGCTGCTCTGTAGCCAATCAATTATTGCCAAGCAGGATCTAAGGAGTCTCAGGTTGACAGACTGCCATTTTTCCAGAGAATGTGGAAATGAAAAATTTTCTGTGAAATTTCCTGATTTGTAAAAATATATATTTTGAAACATTTTTAATCTATAGAAAAGTGAAGGAACAGTATTATGAGCAGCCATATGCCCTTCACCTACACTGACCAATTATTAACATTTTGCTATACTTGTACGTTCACATTTTCTCTCTCTATACACACACACATGTACACACATTTTTTTTCAGAACTATTTGAAGTTATTGATCTTATGATAGTTCACCCCAAAAACTTCAGCATGTATTTCCTAAAGACAAGGACCTTCTTGTTGGTGTGATGATGTAACCACAACATCACACCAAGAGATTTAACACTGACAGAATAAAATCTAATCTATATTACATGTTCGAATTTCCCCAGTCATTCCAATATGTCTTTAATGTTCCCCCCCAACCCCCAATCCAGGGTCCAATCAAGGAACATGTGTTGCATTAGTCTCCTCTAATCTAGAACAAAAATCTCCTATATTTTTTGTCTTGCTAAAGTTAATATTTTTGAAGTGTCCAGACCAGTTTTCTTTTTCTTTTTTTTTTTAAATTATTTTTATTTTTGGCTGCGTTGGGTCTTGGATGCTGCACATGGGCTTTCTCTAGTTGCAGCAAGCGGGCTCCTCATTGCGGTGGCTTCTCTTTGTTGCAGAGCACGGGCTCTAGGTGCACGGGCTTCAGTAGTTGCAGCATGCGGGCTCTAGAGCGCAGGCTCAGTAGTTGTGGTGCTCGGGCTTAGCTGCTCCGAGGCATGTGGGATCTTCCCGGACCAGGGATCGAACCCGTGTCCCCCGCGCTGGCAGGCGGATTCTTAACCACTGCGCCACCGGGGAAGTCCCCAGACCAGTTTTCTTATAACGTATACAACTATCTGGATTGTGTGACTATTTCCTCATAATTAGATTCAGGCTAAAAATGTTTATCAAGAGCTCTGTATGGATGTACTTCCCATTCCATCACTTAAGGAAGCACACAGTGCCAGTTTGAACCTTCTGGTGATACTCAGCACTTTGATCACTTAGTTCTAGTATTATGTGACATACTTCCCTGTTGTTAAGGCACCCTCTTCCCCTTTCACCTGATGGTTAGAGTAAACACTAATATCTCTGCCAGAAGATATTACTATATTGATACTTGTAAGATGGTGATATTCCTAATTCTATCATTCCTTCTATGTTAATTAGTTCCCTCTCCCACATTAATTATCTATGAAGTCATGGATTATTTTTTCCACTCAATAAAACTTGTCATACTCTTTGCCATCATTCTTTTGAATGCTAAAACTGTCTCAAATATAGCCAGTAGGAGACCCTTCAAGCTGTTTTCTGTGCCCCTTTGTTCATTTCCTTGAGACTTCTGTTTGGAACACCTGTTAAATACTCTGGTTTAAGATCACTTGGCCAACTGTGCGAAAATGTGCAGACTGCAGGTGACAGATTTTATTAGCATTAAGTAGAATTTATCCAAAAGTTTTGGATTTGTCAAAAGCCACTACTACTCAAGAACTTTCTTATTTAAATGTGACTAGGAAGGAAAAAAACCCATCTATTTCTCGTTTCTGTATCTTCTAGAGATTAAAGTTAAAACAAACCAATAACCCAAAGAACCATCCTAAATGACATTTTAAAATACAGCAAACTTGAACTCTAGAAACTCAAACATGAATCATGGTAAACTTTGAGTAGAAAAACATAGAATACATTTGGTTCTTCTTGGATTATATAATTTCTGCTCTCAATTTCATCTGGCCATGTTTTATTTCTTGTTCTTCCTAATCAACATTTCCTTTAAAACACAGATAATCAAAAGAGACAGCACCATCTTCCCCAATCCAGAAAAGAAAATGGACTGTATTCTAAACGCATCAAACTGAGAAAAAAAACTAAAATGAAAAGTTAGATTGGGCCAGCGAGCAGGAAACATCTACATGGAGAATGCTATCTATGAGAAATTTTTCTCTAGAATTGGGATCAATTTGAGGGCCAGAAGCCCTCTGCTCTTAAAGGTTTTCCTTTTATTCTCCGAAACATGTATAATAGAGCAGACATCCTACAAATCTAAGGTCAATGCGAAAGAAGTCTTAAGTTGTTTACAAGCAAACTGAAGTCATATGGCACTGATCTTGCTATCTCATTCTAAGTCTTTTATAAAATGAAATTATTTGGAATTAAAAATTTTCAGTTTTCTGTATAAAATAAAGGACTCTCTTGAGCCACGCAGATGACATCTCTGTTGTCCAAATGGGCTGCCCTTGTTGTTCAAAACAGGAAACTCATGGGCCTATTAATAATGTGTGCTGCATGTATATTTAAAAATCAGTTAAAAGGTCTGAGAACTGGAATATTACATTTATACCCCAAACCAGCTCAATAAATGGCACACTTTACCAGCCACGTTTTAAAGTCTGCAGATGATAAATCATGCTCACCTGGGCTCCATATCCTAACAGCTGAGGTATATAACTCCTGGACTACAGTGAGCTCATCAGGCTCCCGGGGAAAACCCATGAGCAAAAGTAGCCATTTGGGTCATGTATCAAACTGGACAAGAAATAAAAATGCTCAATATGAAAATATAAAAGATAGCACAGAAGAAAAAAAAAACAGAAGAGGTGACAAAAAAGAGAAAAGAAAAAGAGGGGCAGCAAAAGAGGAATGAGTGACAGAGATAAAAAGATTTCAAATATGGCTCTCAGCAATTACACTGACAATTTTTTATCCAGCTAATTGATTTTAAAATAATTTCCTAGAGCTTATAGTGATAAAATTTCTATTACAAGACATCAAAATGTAAAAGGTTAATTTGTGAGAAACCTTTTAGTTACCCAAGGGTGAAAGGACAGTACAGAGTCTATTCCTTCCCTCCTGGTCCAGCTCTCTCTTCTCATCCTTCATGCCTCTGCTGAGCGATCAATTCTTCCAGGCAGTGTTGCCTTTATCACCCACCACCTGCAATGGTCCTCTTTGTAGGATCTCCCCTAACATCCCATCCTCCTCTCCATATTTAAGTATATATCCCACTGCATGTTCTTGTTCACAGTACAGTTGACCCTTGAATAACGTGGGGATTAGCAGGGCCGACCTTTCCTTTAGTTGAAAATGCATGTATAACTTATAGTCATCACTCCATAAATGCAGTTCCTCCATCAACGCAGATTCAAGCAACCACAGATCGTGTAGTACTATAGTATTTATAGTATTTACTACTGAAAAAAATCCGGACCTGAGAAGTTCAAACCTTGTTCAAGGGTCAACTGTATAGCCTCCGCTTCTCCAAAAATGGCAAGGGTAAGCTTCATGAGTACAGGAATCACATCACTGCTATGTGTCATTGATCCCCCAGTACCTAGTACCTGCGCAGGAGTATGTCTTGAATGTATGACTGAATAAATGGTCAGAGACCACTTACGCACAAATGCACCTACTGTGCTTTTATCCTCTGAATATTTAGAAACAAGCACATGACAGACGTCATGGTGGAGATAGTTAAAAGGGATGACATCTTGATAGATCACGATATTACATCAAATAACACATTATGATAAACCTGTGTCAAAGATCTATACACATCTCCATTTTTGTACAGGAATTCAGTATGCACATATTAATTAATTCAGTAAGAATTCTAAATTTGATGCAGATTAGAAATATTTCTACAGCCAAAGCTAACCGTCTGCCTGGCAAAAAAAACCCTCAGTAAAGCCATCAGGCTTGCTGTGATGATAAAAATGCAACTGAGCATGTTAACTAATTAAGCAATTGAGAATTCCTGGATCTCGCTCTGGATAGTATCCTGAAGAATGGAGCATTTTACCTACTAGTGGTAACCTTTTAATCTGCTACATACTAATCTCATTTCAGAAAATTAAATCAGAATGCACAAAGTTGTTTTTAGAGGCTAAAATGCCTTGGTTTTCTTTAGCCAAGTTAGTTGTTTTCCAGCTTCCCTGTTCCACAATAGTTTTTTTGTGTGTACAAATCATGCATCTCTAAAGAACCATTTGAGATGACTCTATTATGCCTATTTACTGATTAATTACTCAGCCAAATAGTAAAGTCTGACCTGTAAAAGTATTTGCAAGTCTCCCTTTTTGCAATCTTAATGCATGCTTCCAACTGTCCTGACTACCCTTTCTCCTTTCTGCCTTGGAGTATGTGACTGTCTGGTTGCCTTTCTTCCCATAATTAACAGTCTTTCAATTGCAATCCCAGTGAATGAAAAACTTGGCATTTTCCATTGAGTGATCTCCTTCTTTGCATTGCCCTCTATCCCAGGCCCACAAAGTCACACTTGGAGTTTACTGTGGACTCGGTCTTTATGGCTTACTACCTATAGTAAGCAGTCTAGCAGTTAGAAACTTTGAGTAAAACACTGCCATTGACTCAAAACTTCCAAGCAAGAGTCTATTTACCCTCTAGCAAAAGACTAATTTAGAATGCTTTGACCCTGCTGGCAACAGCAATTCAACTCACCCATTCCTTCGAAGCTTTCCTAATAACTTCCCAAACAACACTCTACAACTAAGAGTCAAACAAAAAGATGCCCTAAGAGATAGTAACCGGAATGGTGTATACGGTGTATACAACAGTTCCATCTTATTCCTCCAAAGCAAAAGATGTCTCTTTTCACTTGCAAATTCACCATATGGAATGAAAACACAGTTGGGTATTAAGTTTTAGGTTTTAAAGAAGGAAAGTGTGGTTTTTTTCCTATCAATGTGCCCACCAGAATAAAATTGTACTAAAATATTTTGAATACACGGAGCAATTTGAAGAATTATAAACTACAGTATATCACTTATAATTAGATAGCCCTCTGTAATGTATTGTTATGGGCTGAATTGTATTCCCCTCAAAATCCATATATTAAAGTCTTAACCCCAAGTACCTCAGATTTGACTGTATTTGGAGATAGTGTCTTTATGAGGTAATTAAGTTAAAATAAGGTCATTATGGTGGACCCTATGTGACTAATGTCTTTATAAGAAGAAGAAACTTAGACACAGACACATATAGAGGGAAGATGATGTGAAGACAAAGGGAAAAATCAGCCATCCACAAGCCAAGGAGAGAAACCTGGAACAAATCCTTCCCTCATGGTCCTCAGAAGGAATCAACCTTGCAGACACTTTGATCTCAGATTTCTAGCCTTCAGAAACTATGAGAAAGTTAAGTATCTGTTACTTAAGCCACCCAGTTTGTGGTACTTTGTTATGGCAGCCCTAGTAATCTAATAAGTGTATCATATATGAAAATATTCAGTATTATTATACCCATTTACTAGATATGGATCCTACAAACTAGGAATTTTCAGAATTTGGTCAAGATCACACAAGGCAAATCTAGAAGAACCCAGTATTAACCCCAGGTCTTCTAATTCTTGGCCTAATTCTTTTTCTTCTTAGGGAGACTCCAAAACCTCCTTTCACCCTGCCATCCCCTCCACCTAAGGGAACAAGGGAAGGGTAGGGAGAACAATTTTACTTATGATAGATGCATAAACCTATCAGCTTGAAGGGATTGCTAAACTACTTGGTTCAGTAAAAAATAATTACAGTGGAAGTTAAAATGTGTTTATACTACTTGCTTTATAAGAGGTCATATCCAATTACAGAAGGCCAATTTAGAAGTCCAAAAAAGAAGCGACTGAAAATCATTTGAAAAGTTGATCCAAAAAAAGACCACTTCCTATGACAATTCTACTATTTCGTGCCAATGCATCAGTAACACAATATGCTCTCCCCTTTCTCCCCACGTATAGAAATATATCATTCAGGATGTTTTGAGGCTAGAATACTATTATGCAGTAATTGCTTCCAAAACACATGTTACAATATTTTTGCAGCTGACTGTGGCTTTACAGAAGCAGCGCATACTGGCTCCAAAAGAACAGAGACTATGACGGACCATAAACTACAGCTGTTTGCTGTGCGGCACCACCTGAAATATCTGTGTGTTGTTTTCTTCCCAACCAGCTAGTACAGAGTGTATCCAGACGACTCACTTATTTATGGCTCCAGCTGTTTTTCTGTATTTTCAGACATTCTGCAATGGCTTGAGTAAAGCAGCCATTTTTCTGAAGTCTTTCAGTAAGGATAAAGAACTGCTAAGAGTATAGTGGGTACTAATTCTGTCCTTAGATAAAGTAACAGCCATTAAGGCATAAATTAATATCTTTAAATTAGTAGAATAAAGGTCCTAGTTTGACCTTCTTAACAGTTACTGAGCAGAAGCCTCACAAACACTTTCCTTTGTGTAGGAGACACCAATCTACCAGGAAGTGCAGGAAAGTGAGTTTCTGGGGAGCTTACAGTTGCTCTACGCACATACAAGACGCCCATATAACAATGAGCCAGAACAAAGAGGGAGGAGGACATGGGGAAAGCGGGGCAGTGGGCTGTGATTAGGCGGTACAGCAGTTGAAGGCGGCTGGTCCAGGTGACTTGTCTGACTGCAAAACAAAAGAATTTCTAACGAAAGGGACACAGAAAAAGAGCTGCGGAAACTGACTGGCAAGTTTCTTTAAGCCGCAAGCGGATGAACTGTTTAGCTCTAATTACTGTGAACTAGTCTTCATCATAATGTAATTATACTACATTATTGTGTTATTGTGAACTAGTCTTCATGTCTACATTTTGAATGAAATTTACAAGTCTTATTCTCTCCTATCTACTGAGCTTCTCATAGTACATTATTAAATAGTGGTTACTGAAATGCAATTGAGTAAGAAATTGCACGACCACAATTATAAATGCTTCCATCTAAGTGAGTGACCTATTAAGGCTCATCATTTACAACAATTAAAGTATCACACTGACTAGGGTTATATTCCAGCAGGATAAAGCGAAATGAACTAGAGAAAAAGCAAATAGGTTCTGTGCAGATTTGGCTTTAAAGCTACCTAAGATTGTGAAATTATAAGCATTCCATCTGCTCACCAGCTGTGGTCTCTAATCCTCTTTAATAACTTCAGCTTGCACGACTCCATGAGAACCCAGGCGTCTTCCAAATTTCACTTTACATTAGTTGCCAGGATTGATTTTTAGACACCAGCCTCCAGTGAAAGCAGCATAAAGTTGATTTCGCTGGCAGGTGTTAATTTTCAGAAGAGTGAAAGGAAGTGGGAAGAGAGACTGAGAATGGAAAGAGAGAAATTAGGGAGGTTCCAAGATCATCACATTGAGTTCTGAGGGTCCTATGCTCTCTAGCAAAGCCCAAAAGCTCAAATTAAGAATATTCACCTGAAATGTGAAATTAAAAATTCCCTAAAACTTGTCAAAGGCAACATCTAAAATAAAGATTATATCCAGCTGTCCCTAGAATGAGGTTATATCTTCTGGAGAAGTCAGTCCTTTTCCCCACTGCAATCCGTGACTTCTGCCTTTTGGTCACTGTAGAGATAGGGTCACAGCACTGTGAACTGTTCCCCACTGTAACAAAGCTCAGCTACTTTTTCCGTAAGGTATCTTTTTTGTTTTCACTAAAGTTGATTTACAATATTATATTAATTTCAGGCGTATAGCATAGTGATTCAGTATTTTTACAGATTATACTCCATTAAAAGTTATTACAAGATAATGGCTATAACTCCCTGTGCTATACATAATATCCTTGTTGCTTATCTATTTTATACATAGAAGTTTGTATCTCTCAATCCCATACCCCTGTCTTGCCCCTCCCCCCTCCTCACTGGTAGCCATTAGTTTGTTTTCTCTATAAGGTACATAGGGCAGTTTCCAGCCAGGCTCCATGCAGGTGGTCACCATCGCTTAATTCAGGAATAGTAAAGGTGTGTTATTAAAGAAAATACCCAAATGTTACTAAAGTTGCAAGCAGGTCTCACAGTAATATGTTTTATTACTTTTATAGTCAAATATCTTTCCGACTCCCACCCTCACACAGTCACTGTAGAGAAAGTAAGAGAAGAAATGATTCCTTTCTAACTCAAGCTTGGCAACAACCTGATTTCCAGGCAAACACAGGTTTACAACATCTCCTGCATCATTAGCTCAGACTGCTGAAATTTTTTGAGAAAAGCTGGAATTAGGGGTCTATGCTTAAGCCCAGTAGTGATCTGCACCCCAGTGACAATATCACAAGCACTAGGATTTGTTTCCTACTCAGATGTGTTCTACCAGAACAAGCTTATCTTCTAGGCTACAAATCACAGAGGCTTCCTTTCTTAGAATGCAATCTTTAAGGGGCTCTCTAAACCAAGATGACAGAATCCATCCTTGTTCCAAAATGTCAATGTATTAATATCGTCTGGTAGAGAATGCTTTCATATGTGGATAGAATCTCCATTAATAATTCTCAAAGAAGAATCTGTTGTTCTGTGTCTCATTCTATTAACATTTAGAAGGTGATGGAGCCCCATTTTTATTTCTGGCACAGACCTGAAGTTTACTTAAGAACTCCCTCCTAAGAGCATGGTGACCAGTCGAGTTAGCCCTGGCTGGAAGAGCCAAGTGGGAGCAAATAGGCAAACAGTCCCTAGTACTAGTACAAAGTGGCCAAAAAGTCAGGTTTCACGACGTTTCCCAACAATCAGAAGAGAATATTTTCATCTCATCTTTCAACAGAATAAGAGCATACAAAACCATTCTGAGTGCCAAAGGTAATGAGTAATACAAAAGTTATTATATCGTTTTTTAAAATGCTCTAATATAAAAGCACTAAGAGAATCAGACTACTAGGGGCTGTTGTCTGAAAAACATCCCCAAGCTATGGGAGAAATCAATAGTTTAAAACTAAAGATTGAATCAGATTCCATGTTAAAACCTGTTCTAATATTCCAAAATGCCTTTATTGCCATGCAGTCAAGAGTATCCAAGTGAAGTTTTAATTCCATGAAATTTATATTTATTCAATGTAAATTGGATAGGGGAAAACACAAAGTCCAGATTCTGCCTAAGGGTAAACAAGCTAATGGTAACAGAAATAATACTGGACTGCCAAAAGTGACTCTGCAACCACCAAAAAAGGCTAATTCCTACTGAACACAAATGGGGGAAACAGTGGTCAAAGTTTATAACATTTATTCGGTGGGAAGGAAATATAAGACTTCATTTATAGGGAAGTCCTTCATCTGTGAGGATGAAATGAGCTCAGCAAAAAATTCTTACCTGGCAGTTCAGTTCCTCAAAAAAACCTTTTGTGCTCCGTACTGCGCAATTCTGGCATACAAACATGCGTGATAACTATCTGGTAACTCTTTCCAACTGCAATGGAATTCTGTATTTTAACCCAAGCCTTATAAAATGAAATTTTTTTAATAAAAAAATAAATTCAGCAATTCATATTGTCTATAAAAACGTTTGGAAGTCCCTTTGAATGAGCTCTGCACTTGAACCTCTGACAAGCCTAATCTGTTTCCAATACATTCAAGGGGTGAACTCTGGTGGGACGATACAGACAGCACACATATCCAAGAACAAACAGGATGAGGTCAGTTAGTGCCACGAAGAACACATTTTAAAGGGTGATATGATGGAGTAGTCTCAGAAGGCCTCTGACTGAAGCATTTGGGCTGCTCCAGGAAAGATGAGGAGGACCCTACCATACAAAGAGCGAGAGAACTTTGGAGGCAGAGGTAACAGAAAGAGTGAAGGCAGGAAGGGCCTGGCATCGTAGAGGACTGGAAAGGAAGCCTGCGTCCAGAGCACAGGGAGCTGGAGCAGGGCTGGGAGGAGCTGAGGCAGCAGTCAGCTGACACAGACTGTGTCACCGGGGGAAAGAGTCTGTACTGTAGGCTAAGTTCGAAAGAAAAACGTGGCGAGTTTTAACAAGATCACCTGGCTGCTGTGTGGAGAATGAATTGTGAGGGAACAAAGGTTAAAGGAGAGAGACTAGCTAAGGGGACATAATCTCTATGAAAGTATACATGCACACACACATTAAAAAGTAAGCACTGATAAGGGAAATCTCTATACCTTCTCAATTTTGCCATGAACCTAGAACTGCTCTAAAAAAAACTGTCTTAAAAACAAGCGCTACAATAATACTGGAAATTAGGAGGAGAGTCACATTTAATGAGATATGTTTTGGATATACAGAAATTCATCACAATAATTTTCTAGATCTAGGTTTTAGTACATGATATTAATATCCAAGAAGAGTTGCAACTGAAGTGACCAAGAACATGTATTTGATGAAATGTCTAATGGAAAAGCATAGGTTTGTACCATGCTTGCTCTACAATCTAAAGAATCCAGAACATGAGGTTGTGGATCATGATATGCACTCTTCCCTGTAGTCTGAAGCTATCCTTGTTTCAAACACTGCTAATCAGAGATATATTGTAATGTAGACCGCAACATCATTCTAGACAGCAAGTAATACCAAAAGCAGTAAGTCATAGTCTCTACATTTAAGATTTCAATGTATTTCCATGAATGTTGTGACTCACAAAAAAAGCGAAATTCTACTAAATGGAAAACGTATTGCAGTCTCTAGAGCTGTTCTCAAACAGTAAAACAATTTACCAGACATACTTAAACAGTTCTTCCCAAAGCCCTTTATTTTCCTCATTTAAATTGGTTCCAAAATGAACTGGCAAGGGCATAGTATACGCTGTAAGTGATTGATACTCTTATGGAAAAAACACGTAAATAGCTAAAACTAAAGGCTCATGACTATGGGTACAGTTAAATGGCTTAAATGAGACAGAGTTAATGTTTTAAATTCATTGAAAATAAGACCGGGGAAGCTATTCAAGAAAGGTAACATGATGTGATCCCCTCAGTTTCTTTCTCCCCTCATTAAGGTCCTAGCAATATCACAAGAGTTGATTATATGGCTAAACTAGCACATCTAGTGGCTCGAACATAAGGAAGACTGTGATCCGCATGATTAGTACTTTATCCTCCATATCATGGCATCTGTACCTGCTGTCTTTTTTTTTTTTTTAATAAATTTATTTATTTATTTTTGGCTGCGCTGGGCCTTTGTTGCCGCACGTGGGCTTTCTTTTTTTTTTTTTTTTTTTAAATTATTAGCACCTTTAATTATTATTTATTTATTTATTTGGCTGTGTTGGGTCTTCGTTTCTGCGCGAGGGCTTCCTCTAGTTGCGGCAAGCGGGGGCCACTCTTCATCGCGGTGCGCCGGCCTCTCACTATCGTGGCCTCTCTTGTTGCGGAGCACAGGCTCCAGACGCGCAGGCTCCAGACGCGCAGGCTCAGTAGTTGTGGCTCACGGGCCTAGTTGCTCCGCGGCATGTGGGATCTTCCCAGACCAGGGCTCGAACCCATGTCCCCTGCATTAGCAGGCAGACTCTCAACCACTGCGCCACCAGGGAAGCCCGCGTGGGCTTTCTTTAGTTGCGGTGAGTGGGGGCTACTCTTCCTTGCGGTGTGCGGGCTTTCTCATTGCGGTGGCTTCTCTTGTTGCAGAGCAGGGGCTGTAGGCACGTGGGCTTCAGTACTTGTGGCATGCAGCCTCAGTACTTGTGGCTGGCGGGCTCTAGAGCGCAGGCTCAGTAGTTGTGGTGCACAGGCTTAGCTGCTCCGCAGCATGTGAGATCTTCCCGGACCAGGGCTCGAACCCGCGTCCCCCGCATTGGCAGGCGGAGCGCCACCAGGGAAGTCCCCCTGCTCCCTGCTGTCTTTTTTTCATTTACCATCTTGGCTGATACTATATAATCCAGCTGAGTTCTCACGTTTGGCTAAAACTTTTTTTTCCCTACTTTTTCTTTCATCTTCACTTACACAACCTGGGCTCTGTACCTCAACTTTATTACTCTCATCAATGAGATATAAACAGATACAGTTCTGACTAATTTGTTCATCCAAGCAATAATTTGCTGATGTTCATACACTGATATAAACTTAACTTTGATATATATTTCCTACCAAGTTTCACAGAATCACAGAATTCTGTTAGAGGAAAGAATCTTAACTGATTTCAAGTACTATCTCGTATTGTATGTACTTAAAATCTTCTGTGTCTATTTTAGGCATAACACCCACACGAGGGTAAAAAAGGAAATCTGTAAGACACAAGTTTCATTACACAGGCAATAATTATTAAAAACATGGCAAGGCAGATAAGAGGGTTTAGAATTTATCGCTCATATGATACCTTGGGGTCCTTATAACTCTTCTTCAAAATTAAACTAATTATTAGACCTCACCTAGATATAACCATCAAGGAAAGGACACGTAACCAATCCATAGCATTAGCAATCCAGTCAATATCTAACAAGCATCAGCTTTTATGGAATTTTCTTGGGGGAGTTTTATAATGATTGTTAATCATTATAGAATCATTAGATTCATAAAGAATTAATTATTCTGACAGCCTTCTTAGTCTTACCTCATGCTAGCTGAAAACTACCTCAGTTTCCTTTTTGAAGAAAATATATGTTCCAAATTAAGATAGGTTCCTTTCACTTCTTTTTGGAAAATGCTATTAACTCTAAAAGGAATTATACAGATCCTTATATTTAACTTCCATTTATATGTCCTGAAAATACATATCCACCATTTACATGCATATACACACACATATCCACGTGACAACTCATTCCAATTTCCAGAGTTAATATGAACAATTACAGCATTCAACTTTCTGACTTGCCTCAACTAGCTTAATTAACTGTGCAGAGACTTCCCTGATGCAAACTGCTACCATGAAGAGAAGACGCAGCTCTGGTAAGTGATTCTTGGCCTACGTTATCAGAGACAGATACTCAGAGCTGCTCTTAGACATTTATACTAAACCGTAACACACTGAAAAAGTTGTGGCGGATGCTGAGGGAGGTGAACGAATACTTCAATCAGACCTAAACGCCATGAAGGGTAATGAGCTGGTTCTGACCAGGTTACTACAATGCGGACACTGGAAGTAGCATGGGTTAGGCTGAAAATGGCCCCCAAAGGATATCCATATCCTAATCTCTGGAACCTGTGAATGTTACCTTTCATGGCAAAGTCTTCAGACATGCGATTAAGTTAAGGATTCTGAGACGGGAAGACTGTCCTGAATTATCTGAGTGGGCCTTAAATGAAATCACATGTATTCTTATAAGAAGGAAGCAAAGTAAGATTTGACATGCACAGAGGACAAAGCAATGTGAAGATGGAGCAGAGAGAGATTTGAAGACACTGGTCTTCAAGATGGGAGTGATGCAGCCACAAGCAAAGGGAATGATGGCATCCCCTGGCTGGAAGAGATTAAAAAAAAAACAGATTCTTCCCTAGAGCCTCTGGAGGGAGCATTACCCTGCCAACACCTTGAATTCAACCCAGTGACACCTGATTTCAGACTTCTGACCTCTGAAATCGTTATCTTCAGATTTCCTCCAGAGCCACGAGAGAATAAATTTCTGTTGTTTTAAATCACTGACTTCGTGGTAATTTGTTAGTTACAGCCCGTCAGAGGTGTGCTCCATTGAGCTAACCTCTTCATGGACAACAGTAACTTCAATACGAACAGAGAGAGCAAAGAAAATAAAACCAAATTAAATGAACTGAGTTCATACTACATGCCAGGACTGTGTCGGAGTTTATCACAAACTTTTATTTTTAATCCATTCTCCTACTAATATGGAACTGAAATTTGCTGAATTGGGGGGGGGGGGTCTGACAACAACAGATTAGGTATTACCCCAAATTTAGCACAGGGACAAAAAAAAGATTGACTGTATTGGCATTTATCCCTGCTCAGATGCCGTTTCCTGGTCAAATAAATTAATGTCAATCTTTCGATTTCCCGTTTTTCCCATCTTGTGCATGAAAATGATTTAAAAAATGCTGAGGGAACACCTGCTCACAACAGTGTAGCAGGAAGACAGACAATATGCTTTCCAATACGCCTGGTGGGAGAATGGTAGCTGACGCCATATACAATGTCCATAAATCTAGGCCTGAAAATATTCCCTGAAGACTTATGAAATTGAATAAAACTGAAAAACTACACACAAGAGCTTCCACAGAACATCCAATTCTCAAATGCCTCAAATTTCTCTTGAAAAAAAGCAATTTTCCAGTAAGAAAAACACCACCTAAATAAAGAATAATTAACATAATTGTCACCTATGATTACCACTTGTCTAGGGATGGTTTATTTTCAATTTTGGTGTCTCATTCACCAGCATTAATCAATAGGACTCTAGCCACCATTTTGAGTAAACATCTTGGATACTGTAACCTTATTCCATTTTAATCCTTGGTATCTTTATAAAATCCAATACATCCTGCCTTAAAGAGTTAACTGATTCACTGCTCCCCCAAAATACCACTTTTGATATGCTGCCTGCAAAAATAACCTATCAGTGGATAAATCGTTTACATTCCTTGGTGTTCACTGTTTTCTCTTTTTTCTTAACACTGAAAAAGGGGAAAAAATTAACTCTGACATAGCAACAAGTGAAAATAGAACAGATATACACTGTATAGATTCTTATCAATTATCAATCACATTAGCGGTCTGGAATATTAGACTGAATCATATAAAATTTCTACTACTCAACTGTTTTTGACCTGAAGAAAACAGCAGTTTTCTATGGACCTACCCAATATGATGAATCAACCCTACAGGTAATTTCTGAGCATCATTTTAAGTTTCAGGTTCTCCTCACACACCAAAGCTTTACCAGCTATTAACAGCAGTAACCTGGACACACTCTCCCTTATTTTCTTATTTAGAACTGGTTACCGCTAGTGAGGAGCTCACTGAAGATAAACATATACAAGGGTGGTGAGCAGGAAGGAAATGGAAATAAAGGGACACAGATAACCTACCAAGTGGATCATGCTCCTTTAAAGAAGGGCCATGAACTTATCTCAAGTGCTATCCTTTTCCTCAGATGTGCTCAATGAGCTTGTAACATAGTCTTAAAATAAGAGCATGTCTTGAACCTTTCTTCTTCAAAAGTAAATGGGTTGAGAGCTATGATAAAAATCTAGTACTAAAAGCATTCTTCTGATCTATCATTTCCTGCTTCTTCCCACTCCAAAAGCAAAACAAAAATACCCCAGTAGTAAATAAGTGAACAGATGAATGAATAAAGAAATAATTCTAAATTTTAAAGGTCCATTCATAGTATTAGTGATGACAAATATGGCAGATCATGAAAGCCAGGTATTCAAAGTGGGGGAGGCAGGGGAGAGAATTCGCAGAATTTTAAAACACAAGGGATAAAGAAAAGTATAAAACAGAAGAAAAAGAGAAGAACGAATGAGAATCCTAATTTCTGGGTACAAAACATCCCACAGATTACCAAGTTCAGACAACCAAAGTTCTGAAAGCTTAAGTAATAAAGCCTAATATATAAAAGATTACTAGTATCTCCCATTCCAACTAAAAGTAGCATGACTGCAGAATGGTAACCAACTGGCCCTGAAATTATTTAAAATAAATGGTGCAGAAAACAGGCATTTATCCAACTGCAGAATCAGGCAAAGCAGTAGAAAGTCTTACTGATTCTACAACGCATGTATCCTTACTACCAAAAAGATAACCTTTCTTCTATAAAATACTAATATAGTAGAGACTTATCAAACATTAATAGAGACATTTTTGCCCTTATGCATGATATTTGAGATGCGTTGAGTTCACTAAATCCAGAGACTGAAATCTGTGGAGAATAATACTTCACAGACACGGAATCTTCAATAAAAAGGAAACACAGTTTCAAATCGAATACTGTCTGCCATCGAATTTGAGCTACCCTCTTGTGGACAACAGTGTGAATAGTAAATATTAATAGTGTCAGTGTGTTTCAAAAAATAAAATAACGTGATAGCTGAAGAATTAAAGCACCAACAACCATTTTAATTTAAGTAACACATGATTCTAAACCCGAGTTTTCAAAAGACAGTGATATCTTATGGAGTTCCTTGGGGCAACATTCCAGCAAAAAAAAGAAAAAAAAAAATCTTCCTGAAAGACTAAATATTATTCTTTTTAATGTGCTTGGCAATATACTTAAATAGTTTTGAGGAACTCAGTGAACCTAAAATATGGCAGTTTCTCCATCCCTCTTCATTTTAAGGAGCTTACTGTTCCATATAATAATTTGTGTCTTTTCAAATAATAGGGAAAAAGAGGTCAATGTAAGTTCACCATGTGAATTAAGCACAGCAGTAACAAATGCATTTATGAAAATCTTTTAAAAATTGTTTGTAGACCTAGTTCTTCCCTCTCACTTCCTCATGTTGCTCTCTTGGGGTAGATCTAATAAGCCTAGGAAGCAAGATCTGAGCATTTACTAGAAATGCCATCAATATTCTTTTTTATTATATATAAATGTAAAGTTAAGAGTGAACTTCCTTTTTTGACTTCGGAAAGAGCTGACTGCATTTTAAAGTAACCTCAGTGAATAGACTTGAGGACACGGGGAGGGGGAAGGGTAAGCTGGGACGAAGTGAGAGAGTGGCATGGACGTATATACACTACCAAATGTAGAACAGATAGCTAGTGGGAAGCAGCTGCATAGCACAGGGAGATCAGCTCAGGGCTTTGTGACCACCTAGAGGGGTGGGAGGGAGAAGCAAGAGGGAGGGGATATGGGGATATATGTATATGTATAGCTGATTCACTTTGTTATACAACAGAAACTAACAAAACATTGTAAAGAAATTATACTCCAATAAAGATGTTAAAAAAAATAAAAATAAAAATAAAAGGATGCAAACTACTTCAAAGGATGTGGAAAGATACAAACTATTTCCGAGGGAGTAGACTTTGAGACGGCTAAAGGGAGAGAGACTACCTTTCTACATGTCTGTATTTTTTTCATTGTCAAAATAAGTAAATATTACTTCTATAATTTAAATAAATCTAAACTAAAAACAAACAAACAAACAAAAAGTAACCTCAGTTTGTTAGAGGACCTAAAAATAATCATGACATTTGATTAAAGCAGGCTGCTTTTAACAAAGGCACACTAACCCAAGGGTAGAGGTAAACCCCTTTCTTGTTCTCAACTTCCAAGTTAAAGTTTGAAAAGGAAATTTTTTTTTTCTAAATTTCCAGTTTTTAAGCATACCAAAACTCTAAAACATCACTTTAACAACTGCAGAGCACTATTCAAAAACCCAATACTTCAATCTAGTGTATTGCTAATGCTACTGAAGTTCTGTGTAAGGCTTCATTTTTAATTTGCTTATCAAATCTACACTGGCAGTGAATGTTCTAACTCAGCACAGGAGGAAGACATAAGCTTCAGGAAAGCCCGAAGGGGAAAGAGTAAGAGTTTTATTTACATGGAGATTTGGTCAAAGTGGAGCTGCCCAAAGTGGAGCCACCAATAAAAGGGCTCATGGACCACAACAGGGCAAAAGGGTTGTGCCCTACTCCTCAGGAAAATGCTGACTGAGTGGGTGGAATGCAATCTATGAAAATGGAACCATGAAACCTCTCTGCTTTTCTTCCTCTTGTTTTTGCCAAATTATCTTTATTCCACATTCCATCGAATCTTCCCTGTCCACCACATTTCCTCCTTTCATTCTACTTGTTTTCCTTTTTGCCACTTCCTTTTGTTTCAATGTGCCATTCCTCTGAGGTCCTTCTCCTCTCACTCCCACCTCCTCATTTTTCAGTTTTCCGGATATCACAATTCCCTTCTGTGCCTGGAGCAAATCATCCCCACCACTATCACCTGCTCTTTCCTGCCCCTTTTCTGAGCTCAACACCTGCGTGGAAAGCTCCATTCTTCTGATGCAGCTGGGAAGTAGCAGCTACAATCGGGGGTGGTGGGGCACGAGGCACATATAAGAATGCAAACTCAGCACCAGAAGACAATAAGAGGAGATTTCATGGTCAACTACAGCGACATTTACACTCTTTACTTTGTAAATCCTAAATCGCAAGCAATGAGCTAGTATCACTGCTGTCTCTCATGGACCTTACCCATTTTACCCTTGTGTTCTCTACTCAATCCTTAATAGAATTTCAAGGTCTCATTATAGTACCAAAGATTGGAACAGCGTGATATAATCGGCTGCACTGTGGTGTGTATGGTTGGGCAAATTAAGTTGAAAATAAAAGCCAATGTTGGTCAGAGCAGAAAGGATGGCCTGTAATTAGCATATCTGCAATACTGCCTATAATCATCACGTTACAAGAAACTGGTCCTGTAAAACCAGAAATTCGATACCCTGCCTCTTCATACAGCACTTACATACAGGAATCCTAGAGGACCATTCCACAGGAGATGTAGCGACAAAATCAATGTTGACATAACAGCTGGAAAGTTGCCAAAATTCCATCACAAATGCCGAGACTATTTCAGATGGAGTATTAATAGGCATGGTCCCCGACTCCACACACCATGTGGTGGCCAGCCTCTGAGATAACCCCTCCCCTACCTCACCCTACCATCATCCCACCTCGGGGTAGACGCATTCCACACCGTATCAGTAGGTACAATATGCGACCAACAGAATGTGGACGTGTATGACTTCTGAGGTATAAGGAAGAACTGTGAAAGAGCTTGAAATTTAGTGGCTTTCCTAGCAAGCTTATCCGTCTGGGTTAACTTACGGCCCTATGGCAAGTAATATGAGTGTTAGCAAAATACAGAGAAGTAGTGGCTTGCCCAAGTCATCTCCAGCTACTCCTCCTTTTGCAGCACTTCTAACACCTAGCAAAGTAATTTAAAGCCGTGTGTTGAGAAGGTTCAGACACAGAATCAAGCTGGCCCACTAGGCTCTACTCCTCAGCCTCACAAGAGAATCCAGCCCAGAGAAGAGGCAGAGGAGAGGTAAGGAGGGAACTGAATTTTATTCTTGCCCAGGATTTACCAGGCTGTTGGTGGTAAACGGTCACGGTCTTTTCTTGGGACTGGATGCCCCTCTGACTCCCCTCTTATCTCAAATCCTTGGCACTGAAAGTTACTCAGCATCGACTCAGAACACAGGAGGCCCTGTCCTGCAGCACTCCAGGGGGTGCGCTCCCAGGCCGGGGGTTCTGTTAACATGACCCACATGAGGCAGTTCTCTTAAGCAGAAAAATGCCATGGTCTTTCTTTACCCATATTCTTTAACATTTCTGAAGCACTTAGTGCCTCTAAAATTGTATTAAGAACTCATGACAGCCTTCTGAAATAGGTGCTATTAATGGTCCCCATTTTATACAGACATGAAGAAACTGAAGCTTCGAGAGATTAACTATCTTGCCCAAAGGCCCAAGGTTCACAAGGGGCAGAGGTGGGACTAAACCCAGATCTGCAAGGTCCTGACTAGTATGTTATTTTGCTTCTAAGTATGGCACATTTGTGATGATGCCCTTTGGCCCAGTTAAATTCAGAATTCAACTTAGCTAAATGAGAGAATAACATGTAGAAGTTTCAATTCAATAAAATTGAAGGTTATATATGTACCAGAAACAAACCATGTCATCACTTATACCTGCTGTTTAAAGGGTTCTTTGGGATGACATGTATTTTACCCACATGGGTTCTGATGTCATCTAAATGCCTCTATGATCAGTTCCCAAGAAAGCAAAAAAGGCAGAGAAAATAATATGGGTTCACAGAGTTAAGTACTACATATGGTAGAAACTAATCAAAATTCTGCCCTCAATCTTCTGGTGAACACTCACTGCAAGAGAAAACTCAAAAAGATTTTTGCATGTTGTTTGTCTTTTTATACGTAAGTGAAAAATGGGAAGCTTCAAGTATGATTTAATGGGTTACGACTTCTTAAACTGACATGACAAAAATATCTCATCCTGTCTGTTGAAAGAAACATGTAGTTAACATCTTTAAAACGTTCCAGATTGCAACAGAAATACAGGGGGGAAGGGCAAAAGGCAAAAAGATAAGCGATGGAACTTGATAAAGACAACTATACACTCTACTCATTAGCAAAAATTTGGGCCACCACATTTTCCTCTTTGTCGAGCCGCAGATTTTGCCTTTGTATCAGGAAAGTCAATGCCTCTGGAAGGAAAAAAAATATCAGCACACTGGGGTCTCACTGAAAAAGCTATTCACTGCTGGCTTTCTCCAGCTCTGGCCCGCAGAGGATAGTGCCCAGGTCAGAAAGCACATGTCAGCGAGCAGCACCCTCCTCCTGAGAACAGCCTTCTGTCCCCAGGCCTCCCTCCCTTCCAGCCCACACGGAGGCAGTTGTTGCAAGGCCTGGAAACCTGCTCAGACCTCTCCCAGCATCACTCAGGGGCCTTCGAGACTAGGGGATGGATCTGGCAATCTACGTCTGAAATGGAAGTAAGGGTGTTAATTGCCCAGTTTCCTGCCAAAATGAGTGTATCTTGCATTTTGATCCAGGGGTCCACATTGTCTCTTTAAAAAAATAAAAGTCATTTGGGTTTGTTTGGACTATTTTCACTTTTCAGACTGTACTTGGCAGAAGAATGGGTAAATTCCACTGACTTGAGCTCATTTTTTTTTTTCATGTTTTCTTGATATTTTTGTCATGCACAGGATTCATATGCAGCTGCAGACAGGTGAAAACACATGGGATTTATCATCAGCAAAGACTTGAGATGAAGCAATAATGAAAATCCAACTACAAACTGTACATTTTCAAATGCAGTGTGGAAAGCACCCACACCGGGAGAAAGGACCCCTGCCCCCCTGCACAAGTAAACTCTCTTCCAAAACACCCAGTCTGAGTATGCCTAGGAGGTATGTGCTCACGAGAGAAAAAGGCTGCAGGTGAAAGAAGAAATGAGCCACTTATGAAGTGTGAAAGCCCCACTAAACACCTTATTTTAAACAGAAAAGCACCAGGGTTATCTCTTATGGGGAGCCAGGACCAAAAGAGATTCCAAAAGAAAATCGGCCTCGACTCCTCACATTCCAGACCTTATTAACATGAGGCTTGTCCTTCCAAACAAAGGAAACGACTGTCAGCCCTCCACAGGTGGATGCAGCCACCCCTCCCAGAGCCAAGCCACCCAGCCAGAGGTAGCCTCCAAGAACCCACAACTGCTCACAATCTCAGACCTCCGGAGGAAAAGGCCCACCCTCACTACAGCAATTCTTACCTGCAGCATGAATAAACTTTCATGCTAATTTCAGTAAACAGATATTGGGGTCAGATTCTGGTTTCTGACCAGTAATAGCAAAATGTAGAAAGAGAAAAAATGTCAGGGGGGGCCATCTGAGAAGACATCAGAACACAAAAACCTGGTAATAAGGAATACTACTACTGGGGGTCAGAAGGAGAAAAGCACAAGAATAACGCTTTTGTCACTGGCTTTCAATGTTACAATCAGAAACTATCATTCTATGTGATGGAATTTTATCAACAGTGTAACTGAATCTCTGGATTGTCAACAATTCCAAAGGTCAAATGCCAAAAGTATGCTGTATCTTCATCTTCTTCTATATTTGGAATTCTTACCATTTTGTCCCAATGTTTTCCCATACGGCACTGTAAGTTCTAGAGGTCTTCACATAAACTACTACTTACACGTTAGCAACATAAAAGGGACTCTCCCACCTCCCGTATATGCTTATCATGATACAGGTACTACAAAAGGAATAAGCTTCAACTTAAAACGAGTGTTTTAACTGAACACCTCCCATACCCCTCATTTAAAAATCTTCCTTCAAAATTGCTTGGCATTCACGGGGCCAGTGGTTTTCAAATGTTACTGTGCCTGATTACCACCTGGAGAGCTCAACAAAACACAGGTTGCTGGGTCCCACCTCCACCAACTGCAATCCAGCAGGTGTGGGGCAGGCCAGGAGGGCACATGTCTTACAAGCTCCTAGATGGCGATGAAGCTGTGGCCTGGGACTGAAGAGCCAGAGTCCAGGTGAGGGTGAGGAAAGCTTTGTGGATGACAGGTGCCCATATCTCCCGCCCCAAGCACAGCAGCACCAACTCTATCTGCTGTTACAACGCCTGCATGCATGTGTGCGTGCGTAGGTGTGTGTGAGAGAGAGAAAGAGAGAGAGAGGTGGTGGTAGGGGAGGAAGGATACTGTATTTCATTGGGGATCCACATGAGATTTTTTGAAAAAGGAAGATCTGCTCATTGATAAGATTTTGAAAATCACTAACTTTAACTCACCTGTTCATTTTACTGAAAGGGAAACTGAGGCCTAGTGAAATGACTTGTTATGTATCACATAATCTAAAACACAAACAACTGTTATCTTACAAATCCATTAAGGTTTTAAAATGTTCAAGTAATGAGTGAAAAAGATAAACCCAGAGATGAGGTAAAGGTCAGCAGTATCAACTGCACACACAAAATACTTTCACACACACACACACACAAAAGGTGTTTGGAGATTGTGACTTATAAACACTCTTGATGTTCTTTCTTTCTCTCCTTCCCCCACCCAACCCAACCCAATATGAAGTCTTTTCATATTATCAGACAGTGGATCCTCACCAAAGTTTTCATTTTTCACTCTGGCTTCACATAATTATTTCTAAAACAGTACTAGCAGATAACCTAACTCTCCTTTCTGAGGATATATCAATATGACACAGGGACTACAGCGCTGGTTGAAAACTAGGGGATTTCAGTTACAAAACTGTATCCTCTGAATAACTTCCTTGACATCATATGCTTCGGTTTTTACCAAGGATAAAATGGAAGGATGAAACTTCCCTCTCACTCAGTGAAGAGCAACAGAAACTTCTGTAGCCTCTGTGATAAAAGGAACATGACAATCTTAACTTGGTTTGGGCCACAGAAGAGGCTCAAGGCCCAGCTCTTCTTGCACAACATTCTGCACACAAGGACAAATTCTGTCATCCTGTCCTTGAACAACTATGAACATGGTGCTCAGGCACTGATCTAAAATCAAATGCTAGTTAAGGGAAAGAAAGAGAAGGGAAATTTTCTTGAAATATTTTCCCCTAATCAATCTGCCATTATTATGCCTTGGCGAGACAGACAGGCTTCACAGAAAGAGATGGCATTTGAGCTGGCTCCTGAGGGACTGAGTTGGAGTGTGCAAGGCAGAGGAACTGGAAGGAAAAGCCAAGAAGAGAAGATGAGGCGTATTCTTGAAATAGGGCAAAACTTTGGGCAGCTGGTGGGGAAATCTAAAGTACTTGGGAAGGTGAGCATCAAGCAGCTTAGACTTTATACTCTGGACAATGGGGACCACCATGGAGGTTCCTTAAGGAGGGGAACAGCATGTTCAGATCTGGTGTAGCTGCGGCCGTAATCAGAGGATGGGATGGAGAGGAAGATGGATAATCCCATTTCTTAAAACATAAGGTGGTCCTTCTCAGACTGAGCTTAGGGAATCCTAACTCAGGTTTCTAAAAAATGTATGAGGAGATGCCAAAGACAGAGTTCATTAGAAAGGATGCCCCAAGAGGGTATCCAGAGTTCTTGCTCACTGGGAACTTTAAGTGTCCCTGATGGGGTGATGAGAAGATGTGTGAAATCTGGCACCTCTGGGTAGGCAGCATATTTTTACCTCAGTAGCAATCTCTCTCAGAGAGCCTGGATGCAACTTTCAGAGGTAGAGGTCCAGGAATACAGGGTTGAGCTTTCAAAATGAAGACGGGTTTAAGCAGAAGGAAGCCACTGCTGGCTTACAGGGGAAGGAGTTGCAGGGCGAGGGCATGAAGGCAAGAGAGACGGCATCGGATGGGGGGGAGGGGGAGAAGGGGGCGCAGGGGCATATAGAGATACTTGTTTTGAGAAGGGCATATATCTTGATGAGAGTTGATCCTAAGATTACAGGGGGGAGATGATAAGAATATTCAAGTAACAAGGGTGACCATTATACTGAGGTGTTAAGAACCGAGATAGACTACTTTTAATATTTAATATTGGGAATTAAAATATCCATTTTACAGATGAGGATACAGAGATTCAGGGAATACTAAAAGCAAATAGTCAGCAAGTGACAAAACCTGCTTCTAAGCCAAGTGTGTCTGATACCAAAGCCCCAACTGTTCTCTGCCCACATCACACCATCAACTCCAAGGAGTACAAGAAAACTGGAATCCTACATTTCCCTGATGGTACTATAGACTTTGTCCTGCCTAAGCTGTTTTCCTGAAGGTACCAGCAGTAAATGAAAGGAGGGGTTGGCTGCAGAGCAGATGGCTTGTTTTCGAGAACAGGGCAGTTAAGAACACAGGGTTCATCCCACAAATATTTACTAAGTACACACTATGTGCCACACACAGTCCTAGGAGGTGGGGAGAGGGTGGTGAGCTAAAGTTCCTACCTCACATCGTATACAAACTAGCAAACCACACCTTCTGTGACCATCCTTCATATCAGAACAGTAGTTCTCTATCTTGCTGGCCATCATTCTCAGTGGAAGTTTAATAAAAAACATGAAGCCAGATCAAGTGAAGAGATTCTGGTTTAGCAGGTCTGAAATGAGGGTTAGGGGTCTGCATTTTTTGGAAGTTCCACCAGTGTTTCTGAAGTACAAACAAGAGAACCAAGATTCCAGAGAGTAATTAATCAATCTCCATCTTTTTAATATATTTATTTGTTTAGATTAACATAATTTGTTTGCTTATCACAGGACCAGGTACAAATTTGAAGTTTGCCCTTTTCCTTTTACATTTGTATTTTCTAAGTGGTAGAAAGGCAGTAAGTAATTCAAGTAGATTCCCTCAAAAACTAGGGAATTCTGAGATTAAAAGTTGGCCTCCTCTGGCAAATGTGGGCATCTTAAGTAGAATGTAGAAAAATACCACAACCTGTACGTCATGGTTAAGTATAAACCCTAATCTTGTGCGAACGACATATGAATGTAAACAGATCAACATACTAGAATTAACTGTAGCTTCATATTAATCAGATGGCACTGTAAACTCAAGAATTATTTGAGAAACTTACTTCCTGGGTACAGAAGTCAGTTGCAGTACATTCAAGCAAAAAGATACCCTGGGAGAATGTTGCCATTTACGTACGAGAAGGCAGAAGAAGCCTTCTGGGATCCTTTCAGCCAACAATCACATTCTGAGGCAGACGGGGCTGAACCATTATGAACAACATAATGGACTCCAGGAACAAGAGGTGCTTTTGTTCACCTATTCCACCTGATTCAGGTTTTCCTCTTTGCTTCGACAACCTGGAGGCTCAAAGCCAAATAGATGGCCTACATCAAGCAACTCTTCGGGATTCTTTACGTACAAACTTACTCGTGTCTTCATCTTATTTGTCCTCAGTTTCCTCAGATATTTATTTTTTTATAGATTACTTTTCAGAGCAGTTTTAATTGCAGAGCAAAACTGAGCAGATGCAAAGAAGGCCCTTATATACACCCCACCCACCACATGCACGGAGCCTGCCCCACCTATCATGTCCATGCCAGAGCAGTACATTTGTTACAACTGATGAACCTACACTGACATGCCACCATTATAAGTCCATAGTTTACGTTAGGGTGTATGTAACTCTTGGTGTTGTACACTGTATGGGTTTTGACCAATGTATGTGATATGTACCAACCATTACAGTATCAGACAGAGTAGTTTCACTGCCCTAAAAACCCTCTGTGCTCTGCCTGTTCACTCCTCACTCCCCCAACCCCTGACATCTATGAATCTTTTCACTGCCTCCATAGTTTTGCCTTTTCCTATTGGATAGCTGGAATCATACAGTATGTAGCCTTTTCAGACTGGCTTGTTTCACTTAGTAACATGTATTTAAGGTGGCTCCATGTCTTTTATAGCTAGATAGCTCAATTCTTTTTAGTGCTGAGTAATACTCCATGTGTGGATGAACCAGTTTATTTATCCATTTACTTACTGAAGGACATCTTCGTTGCTTCCAAGTTTTGGTGATTATGAATAAAGCTGCTCCAAACATCCATGTGTATTTTTTTGTCAGGATGTAAGTTTTCAATTCATGTCAGCAAATGGTTATTTTTTTATCCAACATGTAAACCCCCTCAGATCCTTATTGGAATGTGCTAGAGTACATAAAATAATACTCCATCTGATTCTATATTTCATGGCTAAACCATGTGGAGAAGAGCACTTGGAGTGATTTTGAGTAGGCAAATACTGTGATGAGAAAAGGAACAATACACCAAGTTTGAACTGAAGGTGAAATAAAAATATTTTCTAAATCTTTTCATTGTGAAACACACACTTCCAGAAGCCCATAGCGAAAAAAGATCTCACTGTTACCAACACAATAACATGTTTTCTACACAACAGCAAAGAGCTTAAGGTGTTCAGAATAATTATACTCTCTGTCATAATGTAAAATGCCAAAATGCTTGTAAACATACGTACATTAGCAAACATTTCAGCGTTGATTTCAATGCAAATCCATTTCTTCTCTTACAGCTATGAGAGAATATTAAAATATAGGGCAGCTTACACATTTAGGTATATGTAAAAGGAAATAATTGCATATATAAGGAAGGTTTACTTTTGCCAGGTAATTCATAACTACACTAATTTTGTATGCTAATTTCAACCCTGCTTCATCTTATTTCCCTTCTCTTATTGTCTCTCTGCCTCTTAGATCTTACTCAAATTTATTTTATCTGCCTCTATTATATTTATCTATTTCATCTGCCTTAAATCTTTTTTGATGCAAGGCAGAACAAAAAGTATTAAAGAATGAATCAAGTAATCAAGGTAGTTCAAACTTCATAAGCTCTCTGAAGACAGCTTATACATTCTTTTTCTCTTTTCTGTAGACTAAAATTCTCCTTAGGAAAACCTATTTCTAATTTTTTTGTGTGTGAATTCTCTCTTAAATGCCCATGATTTAAAATTAAAACTTGCTAATAACTGAATTTCAAACTTAGAAATTATAGTATTATTTGACTAAAAATCATTTTATGTGGCAGACACAGCACTTTCCACTAGGAGCTGTTTAAAAGCCTCTTAAATCTTGGGTCACTCTTATATACTTGTTTATGTTTTGTTTAATAATTATAATAATAATGCATGGTAATTAAATAAAACTTGGAAAATACAGAAAAGAATAAATAACAAAATTAAAAGCACCTATAATATATCTCAGAGAAATTACTGTTCACTTTTCACTGTATCTTACTATTACTCTTTTTCGCGCTACAGTTCACTCATGTGAACAACACGGGAGGAAATGTTGATGCCAGTGTCTCGTTTTACCTAATTTTCCTCTGCCCTGACAGAGGCCAGTCTTCCCTACACAATCAACCATACACTAATTCTGTCTTTTTCATTCACAAACACAATGCCGGTTTCTACCTGGATGAGGTCCAATAAGGAAGGAGTGTATTTAATAGTGTTATAATCCGTTCTTACCTTGTCTTTCACATGTCTTTGTTTATTTCTATCTGTTATCTCACCTAGCTTATCAAAATGTTCTTCTTTTGCTTCCCTTAAGTCAGCCTTCTACATATGCCTATATAAAAAGCTTCTGTTTTTAACTCCTGTGGCATAAGAACAGGTTGTGTCTAAGTCTTACCTAAAAGCTTCATTTAAAGCACATGCACCTTCTTCCCAAATTAATTGATCTACAGCCACAAGACTAATCTACAAAGAAACAAATGCCCTTTTGAATTGATGTCTCTCTATCTATGTGGTACCCCTAATTCTTCCTTCTCATCCTTGGTCTATGAATACTTCATTCAGGATGCCAAAGGTGGCATTGAAAACAATAACTGATGAGGGAGACAGAAATATATTCCATTACATGATGATAAATTTCACTACAGTATGGAAGTAATTACATCTGGTTTGATCAGGTATAATTATTTTGAGATTTAAACTAGCCCTACACGTCTTAGAAAGTTTACCTGTTTTACTTAGGATCTCTTCCACATTTGTCTACTTAGAATGAAACAACGGAAGTAAGCTAACGTGAAAACACTTTCAGGTACTTGTTACTGAGATTAAGTAGAACATGACACAGTACGTGTGACCGAAGAAGTAACACTTCTGCCATGAAGTAGTAATAGAAAAGAGCTGATATAATATCCTGTCCTTGCTAAGCAAAAGATAAGAGAAGGTCTACCCTATCACTCCTAGCAGAAAGACCAAGTGCCATGCAACACCTTGACATAAAACTCGGCGTTTCACGGCAAACGTCTTCGGACATTACCTTGCAAGTCTGCGTCACTTGACTTCGGACTGCTTCTTGCTCGCCGCTCTGTTTTCTTAACGCCCGGCCCACCGCCGCCACCTCCCCCGCCTCCGCTGCCACCACCACTGTGGCCCTTCCCGTAGCCATTGTACACGGTTGTGCAGTTGCTCTTGTAGATCGAAGAAGGAGGGCTGTTGAGGCGATTCTGGCGGTCAATCTGGCGGTCTTTCAGCTTTTTGTGCGGAGGCTTGCTGTACTGGTCTTCTCGGGTGATATAACTCGACATTCCATAGAGTGGTATAATTTCTAAAATGATGATTATGACAAATGCAAGCTCAGTCTACGTTTCCAATAACAAATTATTACAGGGTCAAATGACCTGACGCCTGAAGGAAGAAGTTTAACATATTACTAAATACAGTATAAAAGCGATACACATAGTATACATGTTTAAAATATTCCCATTCATTTCTAACCAATAAAGGAATAATTAATCATTAAAAAACTATACTGTATGTTCAGAAATGTTCCAGAAATTATGGGAAATACTGAAGAAGGGTAACTGTCCACCAAGAGTTCATATTTCAGTTGAATAGATAACTAAGCTTGATTTTGCCTGTCGGTTGTTTTTAGTAGTTGCAACATACAAAAAAAGTTAGAATTAACAAATAAAATACCCCCTTAAGTAATGTGTTCTTAGAATCAAGATACTTGAAAGTATGCTTATCCTTACAGACAGAATAGCATTTCTATCAGAAAGTATATAGCAACTAGAATATAAGGAGTTATTTGTGCCATCTAGAAGAGCCAACATTTGAACAAAACCTACTAAAATGAAGAGATGAGAAATTTCCATTAAAAATAATCAAAGCTCACAGAATCAGGGGAAATGTTCAAGGAGATCTTGTAGTGATAAATATAAGCCACCTCTGCAACCTGGTGGCAAGCATAATAATCTACAGTCATAAACTAGTATTTTGGGGTAATCAGGAGGCAAGACAAACTGACTAGTAGAATGTCACCTGGCTTCACTATCCATATTTTTACATGGCTCAAAAGAAAATGGGAGCCTGCAAAATAATCTCATGATCTTAGGGGAAAACATTTATTTTAAATTTAAATTTTTTAAGCAATTAAAAGTTCTATTTAGACATTAATAAAAATGGTAATGTATAACACAGACACTGGGTCCTTACATGTTTATAAGAAAAAAGGCCCCACATGCACAGAGTGACCATATAAATTACCATCCAAATCTGAGTATTTCTGAGAGTGATTAGGGAGCATTTCTAATTATTTCTCTTGACACGAGACCTAAACCAGTACTGTCCTAGGCACACCAGGAATGTATGGTCACCCTATATAACTTAATGACTAATGTTCCAATTGTTCAATGGTAAAGCTCCACTTTTCATTTTCTTTCTGTTCACATAGCTTGAGGAAGACCTTTAAAAAGCAAATCTTTACAAGATAACCAATCTGCACTAGAGAAACACAATCCTATTCAAAAAGTGCATGCCCAAATAAATTATGTCTAAACATACAAAAAGAATGGTAAAAAGGCTTTAAATATCACAATGCATTACACTTGAGACTTAAAATATTCACCATGGGTACTGATAGAATAATATTTTAAAATGTCAAGAACTTTTTAAACTCACATGGTTTGGGAAATTAAATGTTTAAATTGCTTTTAGGTGTATGCACACTGAGAACTAAGGTAAGACAATATATAAAAGGCTTTTTATTTATAAAGCAAAGGATTTTTGTTTTCTGCTTTCTTTAATTTGGAATCAATGAAGGCACTTTTATTTTACATTATTGCTCTGTGTTATTTTAATGAAATTAAACCAAAATACCCTATTCAATGAAGACAGTATAATTTCTCTTTTTGCTTAATTCTAATGATGACTTCAATCGTACTGTTGTGTAAAATTACAGAGGACACCATTCACAAAACAGTAACTGCGTGGCATCCTACTAAAAGACTGCTGAAATAAGGCTGGTCAGACACTCTTCATCAAGCAATGAGTCAGTAGGCAAGGTTTTTCACACTGTCATTAAGCTCAGACCCAACCAGAAAACTCTGACAAATGCTCAAATACTTAATGTGTACTGTGTCAGAGTACTGAATACTTTTTAAAAAACTATACTTAATTAACTGAAGTTTTTCAGTTTTTATCAAAATGTTTTCATGGAACATGCCCAGCCAGTCTCTGATGTTTTGGAGTGTTATGCTACTAGGCAAAAAGACTTTAGCAATAGGAAGTTATTGATGCCTCCATGCAATTAGAGTATTGATTTCGTCTTTTGCTATCATCTCTCCATACCCCATTATAATAGCACCTGATCCTTTTGAATTATATTAAATTTCTTTCTAACTACTACTACTACAACTACAAAAAATCAAATGCTATCCCTAAGTTACAACAGGATACAGGGTATTTCACTTAAAATACCCATCTCAAATTTTTCTTTTGTTAATAAGAAAATATTCCAGTGTGATATAAACATACAAGGGGAAGCATACACACACACACACACACACACACACACACACACACACACACACATATATATAATTGATGAGAGAAAGTAAGGTGATAACTTCCTCCAAAACTAACAGGCATTTCTCATACAATTTATCTGTAAACCAATGTAATAAGTGTTTGAAACAATAAAACACTTCAATTCATAGTCAGACACAGAAGAAAATCCCTTTGCAAAGTCCTAGAGGTTGAAGTCTAATTTTATCCTCACTTATCTGGTTTCTTAGTATCCATTTTGATAGAGAAGGGCTTTAGACTAAACCAACACCAAGGCCAAAACTAAAAAGAAATAATGTCGGTATCTCTGAGACTCTTATTCATTTCAAGGTAAATATTTGCCTAACAACCAGTGAAACTGTGGCTGCACTGATGGCTATTCTTAAACTAAAAACAGCGTTCAGGAAGACCACATCAACAGTCAGGGGATTTTGAGTTCGCCAAGATTGCAACAGAGCGTCCAAGAAACCTAAAGTTTACCAAGACCTCGCAGTCTTCTATCACTGGAAAAGGGGCACAAAACCCTTTGTAAGTTCCCTTCTACTGCTAGACCATATGGATGCCTAAGAAATAATGTGCTGCAGTTCTGTCTTGGGCCACGCTCACATAAAAATATGTTATCAGGACATGGGAACATATGATAGGTTACTGCCTCTTTTCTGAAATAAGAAGTGGCTCTCCCACTACCTGCTCTCTGTGGGGTGGGATGAGGGCAGAATTTGAAAACATATAAAGAAAGAAAGAGTTGCAAGACACAATTCAGGACAAAGAAAGTTGGGAATTTCCCATGAGCTTTATACAGCAGATAGAACCTCCTCTACCATGTTCATTACAGAGGAAACAAAGCTGCTCACTGGCTCTCTTAAGCTACTTAAATGTTGTAACCAGTTCCAACAGCTCTCGATGCCAGCAATCTACTCACCTTGTTCGCCGTATATTGTAGGGGGAAGATGATGCTGAGGAAAAAACTGAGGCGGCATATCTCCAGGTCCAGTAACAGGTGGGTAGTAAGCTGTGTGTGAGTTATGAATAAAATGCGGGTGGTGAGTCAGGTAGGGGGGTAGGTGATGGGTTGGAGACATGGCCGAGGGGTAGCTTGGGGGGTAGCACTCAGGAGACTGGGGTGTGACCACCACCCGGCGGACTCCAGTATTGTCTTCAATCACCTGAAGAAAACAGCAGAAAGAATGTAGTATGTATTATTAGTAAATATCCTGTGAATGTATATGGTATTTAATTACTTCCCTCCTTAACTTTAATCTTCTCTCCTCCATAGGAAAAAAAAAAAAAATTAGTGCATGTTGAATTCTGATTCTCTAATTCAACTAGTTCAATGAATTTTAGCTGGTGGTTTTCCAGAAAGAAGAGACTTTCTGGGCCACGTAAATACGCCTTAGAGGGCTGAGCTTCCACGTCTGCCCCGTAACACCCAACCCCATTCCTGCTTTAGCAAGCACAGTTCCATGACACTGGGGCTTTAGGAAACCAAGGTAACATTAACTTCAGAACCCATAATAGTACCTAAAGGCCATTTAATCTGGAACCAAGGTTGTGGATGAAATGAGGGATCCCAACCCTTCAAACACTTGAACAATCCTGAATCGAGGACACCTTTGCTCCCAAGATGTCCTGACGATGTACCGAATGTTGTGAAGGAGACATTACGACCGGGGACCTGCTGTGCGCAGAGTGAGCGAATCAACATTCTATCTATACTTTCTTCAAATGATTTTTTAAAAATTCAACCAAGAAAGGTAACATAAGGCAGTGCAAAGCCAATATTTATTGCCTCTGTGGCCAACTGCATGCTACCTGCTCTAGGAGCAAACAATTTTGTTGAGACACAAGATAAGAAAAAATACAACAGAAACCATAATCCAAAGGTAAAGCTGTGGGGTACAGAGAACAAGAGCATGAAATGGCAGAATCAGAGCAGGCTTTAGGGACCTCAAAGAACTGGTAGGGCTGGGACAGGTGAGAGCATGGCCCCTGCATTAGGGCCCTGCAAAGAAGGGGACAATGATGCCACAAGAGTAAACTCGGAAGCCGGAACCAGGCTTCCAAAGAGACCAGATGGCCTAATCTAGCTTAAGACAATCAGGTACATACATTAATAGGAAATTTTGTTTAAAAAAAAAAAAAACAAAACTGAAAATTAAACTTGTGTATTGAAATAGACTTCTCATTACATCTCAGGAGGCTGATTATAGGCCAAAATAAAATGACTTAATCATGTCTAAAGCATTCTAATAAAAAAATTATACTAAGCTTTGTTTTTTAAAATAGTGTTTGAGACAAAATGGCAAGTTTATCAACATTAGTCTGTACTTCAGTGAACAAGATAGGTTTAATTTTACTTAATAGCCATTAATCTTTATGTTAAGAAAAAAATCTTTATTAATGAACCTACTAATATAATAGCTTCAGAATTAACTACTATGTTAATAGTTTATTAATAAAGCAATATTAACTCCTTAAAATTAAGATTCTGAGTCATACTCCCTACTAAAGCTCAGGATGTAGCTTTTTACATATTCTTTATTAAATGTAACCTCTTCCCGGCCTTGGCAAGTTAATCACATTAGCCTCATTTAGGCTGCTAAGTTACAGGTATATGTTAAATGGTGCTTAAACCATGACACTAGAAATTCTAACGTATACACTAATAATTATCATCAAAGCATCTTCTGCTTTTTTTCTTTATCGAATTATAGTTGATTTGCAATGTTGTGTTAGTTTCTGTTGTACAGCAGTGATTCAGTTATACATATGCGCATATATGTATTCTTTCCATTATAGTTTATTACAGGATATTGAATATAGTTCCCAGTTCTATACAGTAGGACCTTGTTGTTTACCTATTTTAGATATAGCATTGGGTTGGCCAAGAAGTTCCTTTGGTTTTTAAGTAAAAATAAAAGACATTTTTCATTTTCACCAAGAACTTTATTGAACAACGTATTCACTGTTTTGTTTCACTACCTTCTGCCATTTTTCAGGCAACTTCATAATTCCATCTTCCCAAAACTTTTTATTTTTTGAGCAAAGAACTTTTCCAGGTGCCTTTTACAGTCTTCCAGGGAACTGAAATTTTTTCCATTAAGAGAATTTTGTAAAGACCGAAATAAATGGAAATCCGAAGGTGCAATGTCGGGTGAATACGGAGGATGAATCAGAACTTCCCAGCCAAGCTGTAACAGTTTTTGCCTGGTCATCAAAGAAACATGCAGTCTTGCATTATCCTGATGGAAGATTCTGCATTTTCTCTTGACTAATTCCAGATGCTTTTCATCAGGTGCTGCTTTCAGTTGGTCTATTTGGGAGCAGTTCTTATTGGAATTAATCCTTTGGTTCTCTGGAAGGACCTCATAATAGAGGACTCCCTTCCAATCCCACCATATATACAACATCCCCTTCTTTGGATGAAGACCGGCCTTTGGTGCGGTTGGTGGTGGCTCATTTCGCTTGCCCCACCATCTCTTCTGCTCCACATTATTGTACAGTATCCACTTTTCACTGCCTGTCACAATTTGTTTTAAAAACAGAACATTTTCGTTACGTTTCAGTAGAGAATCCCATGAGGAAATATGGTCAAGAAGGTTTTTTGCACTTAATTTATGTGGAACCCAAACATCAAGGCGATTCACATAGCCAAGCTGGTGCAAATGATTTTCAATGCTTGATTTAGATATTTTGAGTATGTCAGCTATTTCCTACGTGGTATAACGTTGATTGTTTTCAATTAATGTCTCTATTTGATCGATTTCAACTTCAACTGGTCTACCCGACAGTGGAACACCGTCCAGCGAGAAATCTCCAGCACGAAACTTCGCAAACCACTTTTGACACGTTCGATCAGTCACAGTACCTTCTCCATACACTGCACAAATTTTCTGCGTTTAAGTTGCATCTTTACCTTTCTTGAAATAATAAAGCATAATATGCTGACAATGTTGCTTTTTCTTCCATCTTCAATATTAAAATGGCTATGCAAAAATTCACCAATTTTGATAAGTTTTTTTTTTTTTAATGCACGCTGATATGACAGCCGTCACAATACAATCTAACATTATTTTGAATGAAGTTAAAGACAACTAAGTGCTACTCGAGCCAGCTTATGGGAAAACCGGACGAACTTTTTGGTCAACACAATAGTTTGTATCTGCTAATCCCAAAGCCCTAATTTATCCCTCCTCCACCACCCCCTCTTTCCCCTTTGGTAACCACAAGTTTGTTTTCTATGCCTGAGTCTGCTTCTGTTCTGTAAGTAAGTTTATTTGTATCCTATTTTAGATTTCACATATAAGAGATATCATGCGATATTTGTCTTTGTCTGGCTTACTTCACTTAGTATGATAATCTCTAGGTCCAGGCATGTTGCTGCAAATGGCATTATTTCAATCCTTTTTTCTGGGGGGGCTGACTAGTATTCCACTGTAATATATACCACATCATCTTTATCCATTCATCTGTCGATGGACATTTAGGTTGATTTCATGTTTTGGCTGCTGTATATAGTGCTACTATGAACACTGGGGCCCATGTATCTTTTCGAATTACAGTTTTCTCCAGATATATGCCCAGCAGTGGGATTGCTGGATCATATGGCAACTCTATTTTTAGTTTCTTAAGGAACCTCCATACTGTTTTCCATAGTGGCTGCACCAATTTACATTCCCACCAACCGTGTAGGAGGGTTCCCTTTTCTCCACACCCTCTCCAGCATTTGTTATTTAGACTTTTTAATGATGGCCATTCTGACCAGTGTGAGGTGATACCTCTTTGTAGTTTTGATTTGCATTTCTCTAACAATTAGTGATGTTGAACATCTTTTCATGTGCCTATTGGCCATCTGTATGTCTTCTTTGGAGAAATGTCTATTTAGGTCTTCTGCCCATTTTTTGATTGGGTTTTTGTTTGTTTTTTGTTGTTGTTATTGTTATTGAGTTGTATGAGCTGTGTGTATATTTTGGAAATCGAGCCCTTATAGGTTGCGTCATTTACAAATATTTTCTCCCCTTCCAGAGGTTGTCTTTTTGTTTTGTTTATGGTTTCCTTTGCTGTGCAAAAGCTTATAAGTTTGATTAGGTCCCATTTGTTTATTTCAAGCATCTTCTATCTTGTCTAACATGCAGAGCATGAATATGGTAGCACATTTTTTATAATTTTAGTATAAATATGGGTTTTTCTTACCATCTGATATAAACATGCATTATTCTATAGTGTCTTCTTTCCCTCCGCCCTACCACTAGCTATTAAGAAAAAAGTAAGGCATATTCCAGATGTCCCTCTTTCATACAACCTTCTTTCAATCCTGTGCTAGACAATGGAAGGGCCACAGAAGCAAAGTGTTTGTTTTCTAGAAGCTTACAACCTTCATTATTTCAGTCAACGTAAAACTTCCAGTGATCAAGCAGCTTATACAGACTTGACTGAGGTAGTACAAGAAGAACAGGGCTCTCACTAAATAAGAAGAACAACCCTGGGCTTGTAAACAGCGGTAGTTAACAATGAAGAGAAATCACTTTCATTTCATCATATAGTTTCTGACTTGTTAAAGTGCTTAAAAAAAAAAGTTGGGCAAAAAGCACTAACAAAAGTTAAGAATTCCAGTCAAGGGGAAAAAAAAAAAACAAAAATAAAAGAGATACAGAGCTGAAACATTATCTTTTTACTCCTACATTTTATAAGAATAAATATTTCCACTAATTACAAAAATTAATAAATCTGAAGTATAAATTACTATTCACCAAAAATGGATTTCCAGTTAGAGAACTAAGTAGCTTCTTGAAACCACAGACTGCCTGCATATATGAAAACTGTTTGATAGTCCCATGTTTAATTATCTTAAATTACTCTGTGTTATTTGTGAAAGAAGTCTATTTACATGTACATGTGTGATGGGGTACTTTTGGAAACCTGCTCCTTAGCCAATCAAAGCCTACCTTATGACTAAAAATATTTTTACGAAATGAAATATTCTGAAATAATCAGAAACAAAAATCAAAAAATTTGTACTGAGGGGCTTCCCTGGTGGCGCAGTGGTTGAGAGTCTGCCTGCCAGTGCAGGGGACACGGGTTCGAGCCCTGGTCTGGGAAGATCCCACATGCCGCGGAGCAACTAGGCCCGCGAACCACAACTACTGAGCCTGCGCGTCTGGAGCCTGTGCTCCGCAACAAGAGAGGCCGCGACAGTGAGAGGCCCGCGCACCACGATGAAGAGTGGCCCCCACTTGCCGCAACTAGAGAAAGCCCTCGCACAGAAACGAAGACCCAACTCAGCCATAAATAAATAAATAAATAAAATTAAAAAAAAAAAATTTGTACTGAGTATTTTGTTTATTGTTCTTCCATAACACAAACTGTAGCATATTTAATTGTCAAATGCAGTTTTGATCTATGTCTAAGGAAATTATGCCTATGATCCTCCAAAGAATAAGAAAGTCTGAGGAGCGATAATAATGCACAAAATAATAAGCAACTCAGGAAACGGTGGCAATAACATTCTTTGTTTAAAAAATACGGTTCATAAAGAAATATATTACTGTAGCAGAAGAATTCAGACATCAGAAAGAGTTCAGTCTAAAAATACTGAGACAATAAAAATGTGCCTTTAGTCTTCATAAATGACCATGGAAAAGACAATTCATTTCCTTTTGGGGTGAATGAAATTGGGACAATGTCCAGAGGCAGACAAATCACCTGTATTCAATTCAACAACTATTTCCTGATACATACTATGAGCCAAGCACTGGATATTCAAAAGTGGGGAAAAATTAGGTGGTAAACATTAAGATTTGTCTAGTTAGCCTAAAAATAAAGAGAAAAATTAGATTGAGTCCTAGTGAGTTCCATTCAGAAATCAGAACAAAGTACTGTTTTTTCAGAAATGAAAACCAAGTATTCTTCATCTAGATTTTTTTCTAGCCCTGTGACTCAACGGAACACTCACCTTCTCCAGAGAGCACAGATCCTTGGAAAACATCATTGTGCTAGGTCCTCAAGGTTGCCACCTGTTATGGACTGAATTATGTGTCCTCCTCCCTGCCCCGCACCAATTCATATATTTATGTCCTAACCCCCAGTACCTCAGCATGTGACTGTATTTGGAGATAGGGCCCTTAATGAAGTAATTATGGTAAAATGAGGTCATATGGGTGGGTCCTAATCAGACATGACTGATATCCATATAAGAAAAGGAAATTAGGACACAGACAGGCAGAGGGAAGACCACGTGAGGACAGCAAAGGAAGAAGGCCATCAACAAGCCAGTGAGAGAGGCCTTAAAAGAAACCAAACTGACAGCCTGAGGAACTGTGAGGAAATAATTTCTGTTGTTTAAGCCGCCCAGTCTGTGACACTTTGTTATGGTGGCCTTAGCAAATTAAAATGCCACCTATCAGAGCCTCCTATCTTAAGTTCTACCATTCTTGTCTGCTTAAAACAAAAACAAAAAACAAAGCAAACAAGCCCCCCCGCACCGCAAAAAACAAAAAAAAACCTCTCTTCAAAAAGTAATGCATTTATTCTCCTGGTCTAAAACCCAGCCACCTTCCTCTAGCTAAGGAAGAAAGCTTGATGGCAAACAGCAGCTAGTTTGAATCTTTATCATGTCCTTTTATTCTACTCGATAAGTATTTACTGAGGAACCTCTATGTGCCTAGTATCCTTTGTTATCCTGTGGCTTATACACATGGATGAGAGGCTAGAAAATGAGGCACAAAAGGTTAAACCGAGAGAATGTATGCCTTCCTTACACCAGTGTTTTTAGAAGTATGACCAAGAGAACCGTTAAAACAAAATGAGACAGCCTGGGGACAAGAGCAAGAGGGAGAGCTAATGGGAGCAGCAGGGAGGGAGAGGAGAAAGCAAGGCACAGCCAGTGCCTGTGGTCCGCCAGCTGCTTGTCACCTGTTATCTCATGTGACTTCCTTAACTACTGGAGAACTAGATATTAGCATCCCGTTGTACATGAGAAAACCAAGGCACAGCATGATTAAAACGTACAACTAGTTCAACTGCAGAACCAGATTTTCATTCTGGTCTATACTCCCAAGTTTTCATTATGTAAAGAATCATACAGGAGTTAGGTATGCTGCGAAATAAATATGTAAATAATGAACTGTTAGAAATAGGTTATTAAGAGATGTGAAAGGAGTCAAGATACAAACAATATTTATTGAATACCTGCTGCTCTGCTTTAATATCTTCTACCTGAAATAAGGCAACAACATGTTAAGGTCCTGGAACAGTAACTGATACATAATAGATAAACCTTACCTAGCAATTACTACTATTAATATTACCACCTCACTAAATCTTCCCAACAACCCTGGGAGGCAAATACAATTATCCCCATTTGAGAGAGAAAAGGAATGAAGCTCAGTAAAGTTAAGCTAATGCACACAAGGTCAGAGAGCTATGGGGGGAAGTGGTGGGGGAGGGAGGTGGGGTGCAATTTTGAGTCCAAGAACTAAAATGGACATCTTAAAAACACTTATGTTTTGATGATCCTTTCTCGTGGTTAACAGAGAAGGTAGTTCTTCTCCTTACTGAACTGAAATGCTCCACAGGAATTTTAACAAACTCCTCAGTTCCTAAAACTCTCTCCTTCTACGTCTTCTGGGCTGCAAACAACAAGAATCAAAAGAGCTTCAATGGTAGGAGGCAAAAGAAAAATTTTAACAGGCTGCCCCAATGGCCAGTGATGACCCCAGATGCGGGCAGAACAGACTGCATGTGGACACACGTGAGCCCGCGTGCATGCAGGTAGCGTGCAAATCTGGATTACCTGAGTGAGCTGCTGCACACAGAAAACTGGGACCTAATGTGTTTGTGAAAGTTGGGCTCAGACTCACTTCCTAACTGTGGCCCACATACTTAAAAGAGGGCTCCCAGGCCATTCTGGTAAGGGAAGAAGTCTCAGCTAAAACTGAGCAGTGAACAAGGAGAAGAAAAGGCTGGGCAACATGAAACAGCTGCATGGACAGAGGGACGGGCAGGCAAACAGCCCAGGCTTCTGCCAGCCAGACTGCTGCTCACCTCTCCACCAGCATCTCTGTCCTGTAACGCAGATGACAGATCTGTCTCTCCCACCAACTCCAAGTCCCTCAACACACCCGGGCACACAGGAGGCTCTCAATATATGTTAGCTAACCAACAAATGAATGAAAAAGCAAGCAAAAAAAAAAAAAAAATTTCTCTCTTAGATTTGATGTCTAGCAACAAGTTATTAACACATTCTTTATCAAATTCAACCCACCCCATAACTCAGGTATATATCTGAGTTTAGACATCATACTCTAAAGTTTCAGATAATCTAAACTAAATTAATTCCAGATCTGTTATCCCTGACACTCTTATTTTAAATAAGTATGATTTTACTATAAGAAAGACACACAAAATTTACACATTTCCTATATAAGTTCTACTTCAAATCCAAATGCAGCTGAGTGATTTTACTTTATTCATCACCAACCAGGAATAAAAAAGCATTATTTCTCACCTTTCCTTTCTGCACTGACTCCTCACTCTGCATTTTCTAATATAGTAAACAATACAAAAGAGGAAAAGCAAGTTTGTCCTTCATGGAGGGTAGAGACTTAAAACATATGGACTCTACTTTCCCCAGCCCAACCCCCTTTTTGCTGCTATGGATGGATGAAACTCCTACCACCATCACCAAGTACCTTAGAAGAAAGAGAAAATTAGGATAAAGGAATATTCAAAGGGCAACCAAAGAATTACAGGAGCCAAGTAGTGATTCTATTTTACAGATGAAGTTAAGTTACTTGACTTAAAAACGTGGCAGAATTCAATGTATTTCTCAAATCTCCTGACTTACTTTTCTGTCTTTTCGAATTTAATAATCACAACTGTGGCTGAAAACATCAAATGTTACTTCTCAATCTCCTTTCTCTTCACATCTGTTACAGCCCAACACTGATGAAATACTATCTGCTCTTTCCAGTGTAACATTATCATGAATGTTCTGAGACAATAAACCCCCTAGGTTTAGGACCAGCTCCTCTTGCCACATAGCATGGTTATTTTTGCAGCAGAATGGAAAAATAAATTATTGGTGATATTTCTGGGTTTCTAAAAGCCCTTTATATAGTATCAAAGGATTATCCTGCAGAGTAGTTGCAGATTGATAATCAACATCCTCTCTGAATCAAGAAAAAAAAAGTTCCTTGAAAATTCCAGCTACTTTTCTGAAACAGTTCTTGCCAATGATTAAGTAAACAACTAATTTCATATGCTTCACAGGTAACCAAACTTAAGGATTTAAGTAATAAGGTGATTCATGAATGAAGAAAAATTCCCCAAACATTTTACCCACACACTCATTTATACCTAGAAACCTTAAATTTTCCATTGGTGCACAATTTTTGATGCACATGCCAACTTCAGGCAATGGCTAAGGTACAGAGTGACAGGGGAACTGTTAGATCCAGATAACAAATCTGAGGTTGCTGAATGGGGAATCACAAGTTGAAGGTATTGATACGGCACTTGTCTTCAGTAGTTTAGAGCATGAATCTTACAGACAAGCTTGTACAGAGGTGACCATACGACCCAGCAATCCCACTACTGGGCGTATACCCTGAGAAAACCATAATTCAAAAAGAGTCATGTACCACAATATTCATTGCAGCGCTATTTACAACAGCCAGGACATGGAAGCAACCTAAGTGTCCATCGACAGACGAATGGATAAAGAAGATATAGCACATATATACAATGGAATATTACTCAGCCATAAAAAAGAAATGAAATTGAGTTATTTGTAATGAGGTGGATGGAGTTAGAGTCTGTCATACAGAGTGAAGGGAGTCAGAAAGAGAAAAACAAATACCGTATGCTAACACATATATATGGAATCTAAAAAAAAAAAAAAAAAAAAGGTCCTGAAGAACCTAGGGGCAGGACAGGAATAAAGACACAGATGTAGAGAATGGACTTGAGGACATGGGGAGGGGGAAGGGTAAGCTGGGACGAAATGAGAGAGTGGCATGGACATATATTTACTACCAAATGTAAAATAGATAGCTAGTGGGAAGCAGCCGCATAGCACAGGGAGATCGGTGCTTTGTGACCACCTAGAGGGGTGGGATAGGGAGGGTGGGAGGGAGGGAGATGCAAGAGGGAAGAGATATGGGGACATATGTATATGTATAACTGATTCACTTTGTTATAAAGCAGAAACTAACACACCATTGTAAAGCAATTATACTCCAATAAAGATGTTAAAAAATAAATAAATAAAAAGAGGTGACCAATATAAGGAGATACCCTCATAAATGGCAAGCCTCACTCTGGTGGCTTTATATGTACTAACACTTTTATACACAGAAAAACCACTCACACTTACATAAATCTTTAATCTGGAAAAAGGAGCACAACTAGGGCATATATAAATCAAATCAACTTTTAGTACTTTACTAAACAGACAGGGCTCTTTCCAGGTGACTGTCGAGTGATTTATAACTAAAACCACTGAAGGCTGGAGAGGAGTATGGAAACAAGTACATCTTCTGTGGTATCTCTTTTAATCCAACTTCTTCAGTAAAGTATGTAATGCTATATAGCTGAGGGGACATTAAGAAGGAAGCCCAGCAAGGTTTGAGACACATCTTATGAACCACAGAACTGGTGTTGGGTCCTCAGCTGGTGCCAGCTCCATTACCATATCTTGGCTACCCTAGCTTGAGGGGCAGTTGCCCCCAACTTGAGGGACAGAGAGGCCCTATTTAGAGACAGCTAAGCAACTTAATAACGTATAAAGTGCTCGCATAATAAGTCACATAAGTCGCATAATACTCAGAAGATCCTCTAACATAGGCAACATCATAGTCCTAAATTCTGGATTACGAATCTTCAGGAGCAATTAAGTAATTAACCTAAGGCCAGCTAAATGGGTGACAAGATTCATACCCAAGTACTCTCACTAGAAATTCTGTGCCTTTTGTCATATTTTATTGTATATTACCAACCTAAATACCAAAAAGAACCACATTTGAAGATCAAAAATCAAATCTAGTACTCCCCAGTATCTGTACGGAGCATGAGAACATTGGACAAGTGAAAAGAGTTACATCCATAGAGTTTCAATTAATAAAATGGACCAAACAATTATTTCAGACTAGATGGAAATGCTGTTTTAAGGAACAGAATATTTGTTAGAAGATAAACAGTAAGTAGCAATCTGATGGTTTAATTTGTGCCAAACTGAGCTGCCTTTAAGATATTAATAATAAACAACAAGGTCCTACTGTATAGCACAGGGAACTATATTCAATATCCTGAGATAAATCATAATGGAAAAGAATGTTTTAAAAATGTATATATATAGGTATAACGGAATCACTCTGCTGTACAGCAGAGATTAACACAACATTGTAAGTCAACTGTTCTTCAATTTTTAAAAAAGATATTCATAAAGCTATTAACAGCAGGAATCAACGAGAATAACTGTTCCTGTTCCTCCAGCATCTCTCCATTGACCAGCACAGAAGACACAGCCAATAACATCTTTTCAGTCCAGCTTCTCAGACACATTTACATCCATGGAAACACAGGCAGGTTGTTCTAGACTGTGTCTATGAATTTTATATTTTACACTTAAAAATGCTCATCAGTCTGGCAGTGGGTTCCATGGCACGAGAAAGGATTAAGAATCTGTGCTGTTGATAATCAGATATTTATTACAAAGCAAAACAACTGTAAGTCCAAGTTTGTAAATCTGATGAGTTTCAAGGAGTGTGTAGGAATATAACCACTTAACCTTGTTTAAGTTTTGTGCCCAAAGGTTGTGCAAATGTGATTTTCTAAGAAAAGTTGTTACACATGACAAAAGTGGGTTACTAATTTAGAAAGACAGACTACAATAATTGTGTGATAAAATCATATATAATGTAATGTGCATAATTGAATCCTTATCAATGATTCAGAAGTCATTTCCAGATGTGACATCTTCTCAGTATTATTACTATGAAAATCAACTATCAAATCAACTATCATTTTTCTGTAGAAGTGAAGAATAGCATTCTACTCAATAGAATGCTAAATCCCAAAAAAGTGTGCCCCACTGTTTTGGTGATGATTGCTTATGGAAACTTACTTATATTCTCTCTTGGTCTCCTTCTTAAGGAGCAGTATGAACAGTACAGGAGAATCCTCTAATTTTAGATTAGAAAAGAACCTCAGAGATCCTCAAACACTTTCCTTTGCCCTCCTCCCTCCACAAGATAAAAATGACTCCAAAAGTCAGCCAAATTTTGATAAATGCCTAGTATGTACTTGACACCTTTCAAGGAACTAGAGATACAGTGATGAACAGGACACATATTTCACCCTGCTAATCCTGTGTTCTATTAGGTCACAATGCCAGGATCGTAGAAACAAAGGAAAGAAATCCAAGAGGAAATGCAGAACAGGGAGACAGAGGACTCAGAAAGAGAAAACTTGCACAATGCTTTGAGGGGGGGGGGGGTACATCTCTTTAATTTAGCATCGCCAACCTTGTCTGTAATCGCTCCTCGGACAAAATAAGCCATAAAATGGAAAATAAAGTTATTGTAAATCTGATGATGATAGAAACAAAAACAGAATGGGTACGTAAGTCCTCCGCTCTTTTCCACAGAAGCTCCCAACACCCATGTACACACTGTGTGCACACACACTGTTCACTGCGAAATATCTTCCTAACTTCCTATAGAAAAGTCCATTTTTCCAGAGGATTTAAAGTTTTGAAAGAGATTCCAATTTTCTTATTATTGGCCGCCAAATGGGTCTGACTCTTGGTCTACCCAGGCACAGGGCAATGCCCCATGTTCCTTCCTGCTCATCATTTTTACAACGTTGAAGGTGAAGCACAGCATTAGTTTAACACCAGGTTGTAAATAATTACCAAAGGAAAGCAGTTGAGGCTAATGCTCATAGCTCAGCCGACTTGGCTGAACAAAATGGAGAAAAGCATTCCATGGCTTCCACCTAACAGGCCCCATTGTTTCTCCACAGGGCTCTGATTTCTGGCCAACTCTTAAAACAAGCCTCACTGGAGAATGATCAACCAAACCAAAATTTAAACGTGTTTTTAAATAGATTTCTTGTCTCTCCCCGGTCAAGAGAAATGGAATATAATTATTATTATATTATTAAATATTATAAATATTATTATATTATAATTATTATTAATGGAATATAATTTCAACAGGTATTTACCCATTAACTAATCCCCAAAACAATGGAATGGGTTAAAGCGTGTACTTCTGCTATAACAACAGCAACACTTATTTTGACTACTCTTTGAAGTTTTTAGGTTACATCAATTAACCTGGAAAAAGAAGAGTGGTTTCTCAAATGATGGAACATTAATTTGGATGTTTCACTTTGTCTCTTCATATGCTTTTTAAATCTGGGGGTCTACATGAAACCTTTCCCTGTAACTTTTGAAAATGTTTCATAAATTACTATGGAAGCATGGAACATAAAACTCAAGGCATCTGCTTAAGAAATTTTTATATATAAATTCTTCAAAAGTTAATGATGAGGTTAAAAAAATTTAAGAAAAACCAGGGAAGTATACAATGAAAGGAAAAATTTGCTTCATATGGCATGATCTCAATATGTATTGAGGAAGGCAAATTCTGCCAAACTTTCACTGAAATTGTTCTAACAGGCTTCTTCATTCTAATAGCTACCACTTAGTGAATGCCACTGTGGACTACACACCTGACATAGCATTTCTCTTAATTCTTCCCTCTGCCACATCGGGTAGGCATTCACCTATGTGGCAAAAGAGTTTGTAAAAGCTACACGGAAGTAGCCATGGTGGAATACGAAGGCAGGCCTTTTCAAGTAATGTCCATGTTCTTCCTAGCTCGCCCTCTTTTCCCATAGCTTCAACCCTAATCGCACTAATAAATGCTTTTACATAATGGAAATAATGGTGATAAGTGGATAAGGCTAAATTAAATTCCCTCTCACCTAAATCCACTTTCTCACAGGTGGAAAAAAAAAAAACAAAAAAAACTTAGCCTGCATTTTCTCTCAAGTTGAAAATGTCAGATCACATTTTCCTCAAACCTCCCCCAGCCTCCCACCAAAAAGTAAAGCACAAAACACACACTCACACTGCAACAAAGAAAAGCTTACTATCTCAGATAAGATTCCACTGTTCTCCTGCCCCAGTCCACACTATCTCTATAGCCCACAGGGTCAGTCCTTCCCAACCTAAGAAAACACAGGCTGTGCTGTTGACTGTGCGTCAGAGCAGAGCTGTCTCAACTCCACATGTTTGTCTTTCTATAAGATCATCTGCTCATTACTGACACTGGTATTTTGTCAACTTGATCAAGTTTATCAATTTATCTTTAAAGCACTTTTAAAAAAAATTTATTTATTATGTTTGTTTATTTATTTTTGGCTGTGTTGGGTCTTTGTTGCTGCGCGTGGTCTTTCTCTAGTTGTGGCGAGCAGGAGCTACTCTTCGTTGCAGTGCGTGGGTTTCTCGTTACAGTGGCTTCTCTCATTGTTGAGCATGGGCTCTAGGCACGTGGGCTTCAGTAGTTGCAGCACATGGGCTCAGTAGTTGTGGCTCACGGGCTCTAGAGCACAGGCTCAGTAGTTGTGACGCACGGGCTTAGTTGCTCCGTGGCATGTGGGATCTTCCCAGACCAGGGATTGAACCCTTGTCTGCTGCACTGGCAGGCAGATTCTCAACCACTGTACCACCAGGGAAGCCCTTTAAAGCACTTTTAGCTACTGAAGTATGGAATGAATGCTACAACCAAGAAATTCCCCATTGACTCAGTTTAGAGTGACTACTGTAATGTCTTTAATCATTTACTTACCTCTCTCTTCAATTTTCTTACAATAATGTACCATCTCATATATGAGTAGCTGGGGTTTAAGTATTAGAGATGCACAAGTAGACACACCACACACCCACACTCACACTGTCAAAAAGCAATGTAACATGAAGCAAATACAGTTAATCCTTGAACAAGGTGGGCGTTAGGGGCACCGACCCGCCTCATAGTCAGAAGTCCACAAATAACTTATAATCAGCTCTCCTTATCTGTAGCTCCTCATCCATGGCATCAACCAACCATGGATCGTGTAGTACTGAGGATTTAGTACTGAAAAAAATCCACATATAAGTGGACCTGCACAGTTTCAACTCATGTTCTTCACGGGTCAAATGTATATCCATCAAAGTAGGCTCTGTCACTGACTTAGAGACCACATCATAGTGGGGAAAAGGTCAGTGAGTTCAGAAATGCCTGGGTTGCAATCCTGGTTCAACTCAGGGCCTTAGCTCCCTTGTATGTAAAGTTAGGATGGTGAAAACTAGAAACGTAAATAAGGCATTTAGCAGAGTGCACAGCATACACAGTAGTTATTACCACCATCAACACAGGCACCAAGACAGGCTGGGCCATTTTTCCCAGCTGTGCCACTGTTTGCTGATTAATAATTAGGACTAGTCACTATCTTTCCCTCCCCCCTCTTTTGTAATAGCTTTATTGAGGTGTAATTTACATACCACAAAATCCATTCTTTTAAAGTGTGTGATTCAGTTGGTTTTTAGTATATTCAGGGTTGAGTGACCACTACCACTATTTATTTCCAGAACACTGTCATCACCCCAAAAAGAATACCATACCCATTAGCAGCAACTCCCTAATACTCTCTCCCTCAGCCCCTGGCAACAACTAATATGTTATCAGTGTCTATGGATTTGCCTATTCTGAACATTATATATAAATGGCGTGATACTGTATATGGCTTTTGTGTCTGGCTTCTTTCACTTAGCACAATATTTTCAAGGTTCATCCACTTTTTAGCATGTGTAAGTACTTCATTACTTCTTATGGCTGAATAATAGTCCATTTTATGGCTATATCACAACATGTTTATCCATTCATAAGCTGATGGACATTTGGGTTGTTTCCACATTGGGGTTATTATGAATAGTACTGCTATGAATATTCATGTACAAGCTTTTTTGTGTATAAACATATGTTTTCTCTCCTCTTGGGTATTTACCCAGGAGTGGAACAGCAGAGTCACATAGTAACTCTATATTTAACCATTTGAGGAAATGCCAGACTATCTTCCAAAGCAGCTGTACCATTTTACATTACCACAGGCAGTGTATGAGGGTTCCAATTGTTCCACATCCTTGCCAACACTTGTTCCTACTTGTCTCTTTGACTAAAGCCATCCTAGTGTGTGTGAAGTATATTGCACTGTGGTTTTGATTTCATTTCCCTGATGGTTAAATGATGTTCACCATCTTTTCATGTACTATTTGGCCATTTGTACATTGTTTTTGGAGAATGTCTATTCTGATCCTTTGCCCATATTTAAACTGGGTTTTTTGTCTTTTTATTCTTGAGCTGTTAAGATTTCCTTATATATTCTAGATACAAGTCCCTTCTAAAATATATGATTTGCATATATTTTCTCCCAATCTATGAGTTCTCTTTTCATTTTGTCGATGGTAACCTTGGAAGCACAAAAAGTTGTAATTTGGATGAAGTCAAATTTATCTGTTTTCTTCTTTTGCTGCTTGTGCTTTTGGTGTCATATCTAAGATTCCATTGCCTAATCCAAGGTTACAAAATTATACTCCTAGAGTTATACAGTTTTAGCTCTTACATATATGATCCATTTTGAGTTAATTTTTGTATATGGTGTGAGGTAGAGGTCCAACTTCATTCTGTTGCATCTGGGTAACCAGTCGTCAATGCACTATTTGTTGAAGAGACTACTCCTTCCTCTACTGAACTATCTTGGCACTCCTCTCTCTTAAATCCACATTCAGAGCATTTCATTCCTTGCAGGTATACATCACTCTGACCTTGCCAATTTTCCAGCTATCAGGCGTATTACTACTCTACTTGAACCTGCAAATCTTTGAACCAAACCTATGAATCTATCCTGTATTTACTTTATTTCAGGTTGGCGAATCACTTACATTTAAAAGCACTTATCAAGTACCTACTATGTACCAGGCAGTATTCTAAATTCTCAGATATAATCCCAATGAAGCATTAAGATTCTTGAGGATGGTTATAAAATGTATTGTGTTTCATGACAGAGATGGGGACAAAGTACCAAAGATGCTGGAAAAAAACAAAAAACAAAAACAAAAACAACCATCTCTGTGTTAGAGGTTCTAAAGTGGTCACATTGAGGAGGGGTATTTGAGTAGAAGAATTATTGAACTGTCAGACAAAGAAGGGCTCTAGAGTTCTCCAAGAAGAGAGAAATAATGGGCACAAAAGTATGAAGTTGAGAAAAAGCCAGGGGACAGAGGTTTAAGGTGGTAGCAATGTGGGGCAACAGGAAAAGGTGACTCTCAAAAGGAGGACAGGGTTGAATATTAAGAATCCATATACTACAACAGAGACCTTTAACTGTACCGCTACGCAATGTACACCCAACTCTAGATCTGAACAAGGAAGCCACATGTATTTGAGGAAAACAACTGTGGGGTTGAGGTGTAGACTGTACTGCATAGGGACAGACTAGTATTGGGCATTCTCACGTATGTCTAGCCAGGAGGGGGATTTTTTTTTAAGTGATTATTTCTTCCCACAACTGCATAGCAAAAATGTATTTTGCTCCCTCACAAGTCTCCTAAGACATTTTGTACTTGGTTCCAACCTTCTCCATTCCTTTCAAGTGTGTATACGGTCAGCCTTAAAGAAGATGTTGTACCTCTTCAGGTTCTCAATTTTCTTCATTATAATTATCACTTTTACTTAAGACACTTCACTGTCAAATATCATTAAAGTTATAATGCTACCACTGAAGGCTATTTAACTCTGGGCCCATCTTCTGAGCAGAGAGCCCAGTCTAAAAAGAGTTGAATATGTGCCTTACAGACTGCTTCTTGTTCTTTTTCAATTCGGAATCCAAATTATTCCATTTTTACTATTCTTCAAATATCTCCTAGCACTTTCTGCCATAATTCTGAGTTCAGAAAGTGTTTCACTATGCTTCCATCATCAGCTTTATGAAAGTAAGTTTACAGTTCTGCTTTTCCTCTTTCTACTTAGATTTTCTATAGAAGTTTTTCAGAATCAGAAATACACCACGGTCTAAAAGTTTCTATGTTTCCTAGGAATCCTAATAAATGTTTGGCAGTTAATACAATCACAGCAACACCACTAGCAAGAAAAAGCACATTACAGCTTCTCTCCACTAGAATGTTCAATTTTTAACTGGTATTCCTTAAATGGGCATTTAGCATAAAAGGAGGTGTTATTTCAGCCATCACAATGGTGGGAACTGTACTCTGGTTCAAGGGAATGAAACACTTCCTCAAATAAATGAGTGGTAGACATAATGGAATTCTACATTCCTTGTTCTTTTCTGTTAATTGACTGGTGACGTGAATGTGATCCACCATCGTGTGTCCTGGCTGGAAGGGCTTGCTCTGCACCCTTTTCTCCTTCAGTTATCCTTATTTACAAAGACTTGTGTAAAACAAGTCATTTACTTGCAACAGGGGGAAGATGGGCCAACGTTCTGGCTCCTCCAAAAAAAAAAAAGATGTCAAACTGGCTCACATAAAAGAAGTAGGGATGGAAAAAATGAAATTATAGTGGCTGCACTATGGCTTAGACAGTGAAGAAATGGATAAGTTTTTACATCAGAGAAGGATAAATCTTTGATTCCTGCCTGCACTTCAGCAATTTTCCTATGCAGCTGCCAATTTTTTCACCCCAGCAAAATCACTGAAAATGAAAATTACAGATTTTTAAACCATTTTAAAAGCAGACAGAGAGAGAAAGAAAAAAAAATCTGGAAGACTATAATCCAAAAAATGTTAACACAAAGATTATTGTCTTCTGTGGGTAGTAAAATTACAAATATTTTCTTTTTTTCTACTCTTCTGCCTTCTCAGATTTTTTCCATTGAATATAAGATGCCATTATAATCAGAAAAGTACAATAGTGGCAGAAAGAGAGAAAAACAGTTGGTTAGTTAGGTATTTGGGGAGGAAATAGTGCAGGGAGAGTTCAAGTTGTCTTAGGAGCTGAGGACAAAAAACAAAAGTATATACAGATGCCCATGTTCCAGGCATCCTGAAGACTTTAAACCTTATCCAGGAATAGGAGTACAACTTTATCCTTTAACTTTTTTTTTTTTTAATCTTTCCAACACACCTATGAAATTGCTGCTACTGCTTTTTTCTTTTTTTCTTTTTTTTTTGGGGGGGCCGAACTGAGAGGCTTGTGGGATCTTAGGTCCCTGACCAGGGATTGAACCCACACCCTCGGCAGTGAAAGCGCCGAGTCCTACCCACTGGACCACCAGGGAAGTCCTGCTACTACTTTTTAAACAGCTATTGCTTTTTTTTTTTTTTTACTTAAGAAATAATCCAATTTCAGAGAAATTTAAGTACAAACAGCAAAGTTCTCACATTATATTCAGTAATTTATCAAGCCCAAGTCGTGCCACATTACAGAAAAATGGGACTCCTATAACAGAGGGCAGACCCTATTTATGTTAACTATATGTCTCCTTTGATATTTTTTACTAATTAAGTCTACAAGTTTTTTTTTTTCTAGCAAATTGTGGTACAGGGAGAAGGAAGTCTCTAAGGCAGTAGACTCAATGAAGGAACCACCATCAAATGGTCAAGTGTGAAACCCACCTCAGAGGAGGGCAGCCTGGTAACCCTGCTGTGTTTCCCTCCCGCTGACTTTCTGGCACGTCATTCGGGAAGGACCATGTGGTGCCACACACACAAAAATCAAAAACAAAAACAAAAAAAGGAAAACAAAAATACCCCACAACTCTAGCATTATCCTAACTAAATTAATCCTGGAATAAGTTTTTGAGGCCATATATTGTTTTGGAATAATGACAGTGCCCAGAGTGAGTAGAGAAGTCTATTAAATGGTTTACCTGTGAAATATAACCTGGAGGCACGTGGATGGGAGGAATGGATCCATTGGGTGACATCATGGGAACTTCAGCAGGCCCTAAAAGAGGCAAGAGTAAGATATTAACAGCTGAAGAAATATACATTATTCAAACTAATCATTGGTATTTTAAAATATTATCAAAACTAAAGAGAATCACTGACTATTTTCTCTTCAGTAAATGGTACCTCGTGCCTTAGACCTGAAATCACAAATGAAAAGGAATTCTCCAGCTGCATAAGTCAAGGGGTTTTTTTTTTAATATTTTTTTTTTTTTGGCTGCACTGGGTCTTTGTTGCTGCGTGCAGGCTTTCTCTAGTTGCGGCAAGCGGGGGCTACTCTTTGTTGTGGTGCACGGGCTTCTCATTGCGGTGGCTTCTCTTGTTGCAGAGCACAGGCTCTAGGCACACGGGCTTCAGTAGTTGCGGCACGCGGGCTCAGTAGTTGTGGCACGCGGGCTCTAGGGTGCAGAGGCTTCAGAGGTTGTGGCGCTCGGGCTCAGTAGTTGTGGTGCTCGGGCTCAGCAGTCGTGGCTCGCGGGCTCTAGAGCACAGGCTCGTTAGTTGTAGCGCACGGGCTTAGTTGCTCCATGGCATGTGGGATCTTCCCTGACCAGGGTTCAAACCTGTGTCCCCTGCACTGGCAGGCGGATTCGTAACCACTGCGCCACCAGGGAAGTCCCTATGAGCATCTTTATAAATACTTAATGATTCCCAAAGCCTCAAGTTCCATAAACTAAGGCTGCTCAGTTAAGAGTAGTCTAACAAAGTAGGGCAAAAAGTTTCCTTTTTTCCCTTTAAAATAATGTATTATCAATATATGCTTAAGTAAATAAAATTTTAATGAGTTTACCTCCTCTGGTTTAAAAAGCTCCTATAGACTTTGGGTTTATAGTTTTCATTTTGATTATTATTTTCAATAAGTTACTGTAACATGCCATTAATTTGACATAGACGAAACCTTTAAAATACTCCAAACCAACTGAATTTGACAAGTCTCTTATAAGGCAGGGGGTAAAAACAGATTATATTTTAAAACTAGACACTATTAGGAATACTCATACCAAATTTACTTGGATTATTTCAAAGTAAAGCATTCAATTAACAAGAGGTTAGTTTCAAAATATTAAATTCAACAAATGTTAATCGCATGTCTAAGGAAACAAAGAAAGGCAAGGCAAAGCTCAGTTACCTAAAGCACAGTTTGAGTTAATATTTAATTACAAGGAAACTGATTGTCATAACATCAAAATCAACTTCTGACACCCTTCCAAAGATCCTATGACTAAATGGTTTCCCTGGAAGTTTAAGAACCTCAGGTCACTGGTTTTCAGTTTGACAGGTGGCTCCCCTATTTAGCAACCCATGTCCCAAATGTCAATCCAAAGGTGTGTTTCTAGTCTTGAGATGCGACTTCCTGGCTCCAAGTGCCCTGTGTTGTTTATTTGCTTTCTCCTAATGTGTGTTGTGCTGCCGGCAATGAAAATTGCTCCACTGTAACAAAAACCAAGAAAAATACAACACTTTTCTTGGCAAAAGAAGACAGACCCTGCCACCCAGTGCTGCACTTACATATAAGCACAATGCACCTTTCACCTCACAGTACAATCCACTGTTACAACTACTTCTCAGGAAAAGTCATGGACAATATGCCAAAGTACTAAACTCTCTGATAATCTCTGAATACATACAAAATACCACAGTAGTCTCTCACATAGTAACACACTGGTAGTCAGTTAAAGAAAAGGATGACAATGGCATAAGAATGGAGAATTCCACGACCCCACTGTATTTTTAAGTACCATTCCAACTAATACATCCAGCAATCACTGAAGGCACTTTCCAAATTCATCTTCCAAATCCATCTTTCTCATCAGCTTTAGCATTTTTGCCACAGCCATTAAGACATTTAGGTATTTACTAAATATTTTCATTTGAATTGATTCACTTAAAAATCATAGACAACTATTTCACTCTTAGCCTGAGTACTACCTTTGAAATCCAAGGGGCAATGCACTCAGCTCTATAAGCAGGCATTAAGAGCGTGGCCTCCGCCTGGTTTCATTTCCCAGCTCACTATTCACACTGGTTGTGTGACATTGGACAATTCACTTAGCCCTTCTATGCCTCAGTTGTCAATGAGAATAACAATTCCTACCTCACAGGTTTGGGTTTAAAGACTAAATTCAATAATACATGTAAAAGCATTTAGGGCAGTGCATGGCATAATAACCACTCATCAAAATGTTAGCAATCTTTACAATTTTTCTCTTTTTTTATTTATAGTTTTTTGTTTTTTCCTGTTCTTTCATTACAATTACATTTTAAGCACTATTTTTTTAACAGTACATGTCCCTGTAACACATAAAGTCAACACGCATACTCTGTGTACAATACTGACTTACGAGGCAAACCTTCCTCATCAGACAAATATCAAATATTTCACAGTGCAGAGTGTGAACAGAAATGCTACCACTTCAATAAAGTATTACTTTTTAATCACCAAAATGTATACCAGGCAAACAGTCTCTTAACCCCAGGCATGACCCCTAAAACTGTTAAAGTCATTTGTATAAAACGCTTTAAAGAATGTAGGACAAGTAAATGATTTACAGCCAGAAAATGTTTTCTTCCTGGCCTTGGTTTCAAAAGTAGCCAAATGACTTTAACATGCTTGTTCCCCCTTCCTCTTGTCACTGTCATCAAAACCCTTTCAAAAATCCTTGCGAAATATACAGTAATGGTTTCCGAAACTCAGCTCTGCCCTAGAACCCTAAGGTTTCTCTCCTTTCTGAAATAAACCATTGCATACACAGGCATTCAGGAGTTTAAAAGCTAGGAAAATAAAATCCCTTTCACAATGGTGGTATGAGAAAAGTTACTGTCTCCCTAAATAATTATCTCCCAATCAGTGACTTTATTGCCTCTGCTCAACAGTTTGTGTTTGAGAACCTCCTGATACTATTATAATTCTTCCCTAATTAAAGCACAAACTTCTCTTCCTAAACTTTTAGGACTACCAGATTCCTTTTGATTTTTAGTCGATAATCTCGTGACACAGAAGACTGAAAGGATACAGCCCTGAGAATATGTGGAAAATGGTTCCCTTCTTGTTCAAACCACCAACGCCGGATATGTGAGGGGTAAAAAAGGGACCCAATCTCCCCAAACTAACTTCCTTTCTGACTGTATTGGGAAATCATTGATTAAACTTTTTGGAAAAAAACTTTTTAAATCTCTTAGGATATCTGGAACCCTCTTTAATTAAACAGTCTTGTTACATAAAGGTAGGTCTACACAAATATACATACACGTAGATTAAATAATTTGAACACAAACATACACTTCCAAACTACTTCAGATTTTTTTTTTTTTTTTTGAGAAACTAATTAAGAAGCTCAGCTAAAGACCACATGAACTCTTCCACAGATGAAAGATGTCACACGTACAATTTCTAGAACTGGAACTAGAATGTTTGCTAAAAGCCAAGTAATTCCATGAAAAAAATGCCTTGGGAAATTTGATCAATTTCAGGCTGTGACTTCAACAGTCAAGAATCCCCCCCCTTTTTTCTTTTTTTTTTAAACATCTTTATTGGAGTATAATTGCTTTACAATGGTTGTGTTAGTTTCTGCTGTATAACAAAGTGAATCAGCTATACGCATACATATATCCCCATATCCCCTCCCTCTCATCTCCCTCCCACCCTCCCTATCCCACCCCTCTAGGTGGTCACAAAGCACGGAGCTGATCTCCCTGTGCTATGCTGCTGCTTCCCACTAGCTATTTTACATTTGGTAGTGTATATAAGTCCATGCCACTCTCTCACTTCGTCCCAGCTTACCGTTCCCCCTTCCCCCTCCCCGTGTCCTCAAGTCCGTTCTCTAAGTCTGTGTCTTTATCCCTGTCCTGCCCCTAGGTTCATCAGAACCTTTTTTTTTTAAGATTCCATATATATGTGTTAACATATGGTATTTGTTTTTCTCTTTCTGACTTACTTCACTCTGTATGACAGACTCTAGGTCCATCCACCTCACTACAAATAACTCAATTTCGTTTCTTTTTATGGCTGAGTAATATTCCATTGTATACATGTGCCACATCTTCTTTATCCATTCATCTGTCGATGGACACTTAGGTTGCTTCCATCTCCTGGCTACTGTAAATAGTGCTGCAATGAACATTCCCTTTTTTTTCACTGAACAAGATGTGAGACACAAACAAGAACTATGATCAGTTTATAGTCATTAAAAAATTTAACTGCAATATGCAAGCACATGGTCTAACATCTTAAAAGTCTGCTAGCATTTGTTAATAAATTGATTTTTCATTTACTTACAGAAAACTGTGAACAAGAAAGGTTGGAGAGTGGCTTAATTATTCAACCAACAGTAATTCATGCAATGATCCTACAACTTTATTCTCACATCAAAGAGACAGAAGGAAAGTCCAGCAATGTTGTATTTCTAGGGACACATAGCTCATGGAGAGCTTCTAAGCCCCTGCCATGGCTGTACAACCATTCTGCTTCACTCTGTGCTTCTTCCCTGCTACCAGGGATCCCCCCAGAGCCCACACATGTAGATACCCCTTGCTCTGATACTATATTCAGAATATTCACCCGTCCTGGGAGAAGAGTTAACTAGACTGACTCGAGGAGAATGTACAAATGAGGTTTAGACATCTGAAAGTGGTGGAAAATGGGAATCCAGGGTATATATTATCATTTAAATTAGTCTCAGAAATAGATTAGCTATAAATAATTAATTATACCACAATTTTGACATTTTGAAATGGTATTTTTTATAAACTGAATGTTCGCCAGTAGGTAAACAAGTAGTGAATAAGTAGAATGTTATGATTGTAATTGTCTATAAACTGGTACTTGTGTGTCCAAATGGCTACTTTCAACAACAGCCATTAGTAGTAATAAATCACATTCTTAGCTTATTAACTTAAATATTTTCTTGTTCAAAAAGGATGAAAGGGGTGGCGGGGGGGAAGGATGTAAGAGGACTGAGATCACAACACAGCAAGATAAAGGAAAACTAATGAGAAAAATAAAGCAAGGGCAAAACATTGATGTGATAAAATCCAATGAACCCTATTTAAAAAAAAAAAAAAAGACACCTGAGTCTTTCCAAATAGCCAAAATATAATTTCTTGCTCATTGAAGTAGTCATATGGATAAGGCCACAGCTAATAGGTAACCAGATAATTATGGTGAAAGCACTTATCAAAACAAATGGTCTAAATAAAAGTACACTTGCAGGCTTCCCTGGTGGCGCAGTGGTTAAGAATCTGCTTGCCAATGCAGAGGACACAGGTTTGAGCCCTGGTCCAGGAAGATCCCACATGCCACGGAGCACCTAAGCCCGTGCGCCACAACTACTGAGCCTGCGCTCTAGAGCCTGTGAGCCACCTGAGCTCGCGTGCCACAACTACTGAAGCCCGTGCTCTGCAACAAGAGAAGCCACCACAATGAGGAGCCTGCACACAGCAATGAAGACCCAACGTAGCCAAAAATAAATATATTAAAAAAAAAAAGTACACTTGCGCTGTTTGCTAAGGGTCTAAGACTTAATGCAAAATGTGAGGTCTTCTGGTGAACCTTGTGAATGTCTAATAATGAATCTCCAGTTATTCATGGTGATTCAAGACATGTAGACGAGCGAAGAGATTATGTAGGCACTTTGAGGAACACTGATTTTTTTTTAAAGCTATTCAACACTAATTAATCCCACAAGAGAACTAAAAGGAATACAAAGATAATAAAATAAAGCACAGGTTCTAACCTAAGCTTAAACTCTAGTGCAGTGGTTCTTAAACTTTAGTGTGCATCAAAATCATCCAGAGGGTTTCTGAAAATCCAGATTGCTAAACTCCACTTCCCATAGTTTCAGAATCAGAAGATTGGGGGTGGGTCTTAAGAGCTAGCATTTCTAACCAGTTCTCAGGTGACAACCTCTGACTTAGTAGGTTAAAAGACAATAAGCATACACAGCAAACATTACACTCAATGGTTAAGAAACTGAAAGCTTTCCCTCTACCATGAGGAACAAGACAAGGATGCCCACTTTCACCACCACTATTGACATTGTACCAGAAGTCTTAGCTAGAACAACTGGGCAAAAAAAAAAAAGAAAAAGAAAAAGAAAAAGAAAAAGAAAAGGCATCCAAATTGGAAAGGAAGAAGTAAAATTATATTCGCAGAAGACATAATCCTATATATAGAAAATCCCAAAGATTCCATAGACAAAAAACTATTAGAGCTAAAAAACGAATTCAGTAAATTTACAGGGTACAAGAACAACGCATAAGTCAATTGTGTTTCTATGTATCAGCAATGAACAATCTGAAAAGTAAATTAAGAACACAATTCTATTTATGACAGTATCCAAAAGAATAAAATACCTAGGAAAAAATCTAATCAAGGGGGTGAAAGATTTATGCACTTAAACTACAAAACACTGCTGAAAGAAATTAAAGAAGACCTAAATAAATGGAACTTAAGAACACCTAAACAAAGACATGGAATGGAAGACTTAATATTGTTAAGATGGCAATACCGCTCAAAGCGATCTACTGAGTCAATGTAATCTCTACCAAAATTCCAACGGTCTTTTTGGCAGAAATGGAAAAGCCAACCCTCAAATTCATATGAAATTGCAAGAGGCCCCAAACAGACAAAAAGAATCGACTTGGACCCCAGCCTGACATCATATACAAAAATTAACTCATCATAGATCTAAATATAAAAGCTAAAACCATAAAACTCTTAGAAGAAAACATGGGCATATATTTCATGGGCATTTGTCAATGGATTCTTAAATGTGACACCAAAACCACCAGCAACAAAAGAAAAAAAATAGAGTGGACTTCATAAAAATTAAAAACTTTTGTGCAAAGGACATTATTAACAAAGTGAAAAGACAACCTATAAAATAGGGAAAAAATATTTACAAATTCAGTATCTGATAAGGAACTAGTATCCCAAATATATATATATATTGATAATTGTCACAACTCAACAAAAAGACAAACAACCTAATTTTTAAAATGGGTAAATGGTTTAAATAGACATTTTACCAAAGAAAATATACAAACAGCCAACAAACATATGAGAAGATGCTCACAACATCATTAGTCATTAGGGAAACACAAATCAAAACCACAGTGAGGTACCACTTCACACCCCCTACAATGGCTATTCTCAGAAAAATGGAAAATAAATGTTGGTGAGGATGTGGAAAAACTGGAACCCTTGTACAATTGCTGGTAGTGATGTAAAATGATACAGCTGTTGTGGAAAAACAGTTTGGCTCTTCCTCAGAAAGCTAATCAGGAAAGTACCATATGACCCATCAATATCACTCCTAGGTATAACATACCCAGAAGGATTGAAAACTGGAACGCAAACAAATACATGTGCACACACGTTCACAGCATCACTATCCACAATGGCCAAAAGGTGCAAACAGCCAAAATGTCTATTAGGGGATGAATGGGTAAATACAAGGTGACATAATACACACAGGGAATATTACTCAGCCATAAAAAGAAATGAAGTACTGATATATGCTACAAGGTTGAAAACATTGTGCCAAGTGAAAGAAGCCAGACACAAAAGGTCACATATTGCGTAATTCCATGTATATGAAATATCCAGAATAAATAAATCAACAGAAATGAAACTCAGATTTGTGGTTTCCAAGGGCTGAGGGATGGGAGGGATTTGGGAAGCAATTGCTTAATAGATGCAGGGTTTCCTTCTGGGGTGATGAAAATGTTTTAGAACTAGAAAGAAGTAGTGATTGCATAACACCGTAAATATACTAAATTGCCAATGAATTAAAATAGTTAATTTTATCTAATTAATAATGTTAATAGTTAATGTTATGTGTATTTCACCTCAATAAAAATATTTTTAAAAAAAAAATGATGAGCACATAACCAAAGAACTACAAGATAGTAAAACTGGGGTTACTAATAAACTACCAAAAAGCAACTGAACATAAACTTCCTAGAGCACATCTTCATTCCTCATACATTAATTTCTGGGAGGATGCTATTTCTAGACACTGTGCTATGCAAAAAACCAGTAAGGTGCATTCTCTGTCCTCAAAGGACTCATACTCTAATTACGGGGAACAGATAAATAAACACACACACACAAGGATGCACTTCAGGCACTGTCTAAATTTAGCAAGATTGTAAATGATTATCATCCTATGGACACATTAGTAATTACAGAAATGAGCTGTTAGAGGGCCCTTAGGATTTAGTAGAGGGCTCACTGTTTTACAACTAAAGAAACTGAGGCCCAGAAGCAAACTGAGAAGCTGGCAGGTGATGAAACAACAGGGTCTAGAAGTCAGTTTTTCTAGTTTTCAGCCCAATGTGATTTCCTTCAGGAGTAAGTTTTGTTGTTTCTTAAAATGCTGCTGCAAAGTCATTTTCTCTCAGGGTGTAATTTTCATATAGAGCCAGGTATAGATGGCACGTTTCTCTGGCTCAGATATATTGGTCTCTCCAAACTGTAACTACTTCTTCCCAAAGGCATCCTGCCAGAGAGGAAACAAACTGGGAAGAGCAGAATCTGAGCAGTGCAAAGAACAAAAGCTTTGGAGCTAGTGAGGCCTGGGTTTGAATGTGAGCTCTACCACTTTCTAGCATGACCTTGGGCTAGTTACTTAAACTCTCTCTGACTGATCAGCACTTTTCTGACCTACAGAAAAGGATGACAAGAGCTAATTTCAAGGGTTGTTCTGAGGACTGGAAGTTGTAATAATGCATATAGTGTCCAGCACAGTACCTTGTCAAATAATGGTATTTAAAAAACAACTCTAACGTTGTGCCACGAAGAAAAATACTGTATGAACAAAGAGGTTAATAGAGACTAAGCATTTATCAGAGAGGCAAATGAAGAGTTATATGCTTTCTCAAATGAGCAAGTCAGTTGTTTTGTCCTTCACATTTTTTCCGTCTAAAAATGTGTTTCCATCTTGTAGCTTCAAAATAATATTCTCCTTTTAAAAATATAATGCATTCAAGATATATAAATTATGATTAAAAAACAAGGAACAAATTTTTAAAAGAGAAAAAGATGGCTGCTTTCCCATAGTTGTCTACTTTCCCATATCTAATACTAGCCCTCTACCTCTTCCAAAACCACCTGTTATCTTTTCCTAATTTCTAGGAAACCTTAGAAAATTGGGTATGCCTAACTTTCTAAATGTCTGGACAACTCTAAATCAAAGGATCAGCCCTTGTTTTCTGAAAGTCAATCCTCTACATCTCTCTGACATTGGCTTTATTACAAGAATTTCTAGTCTGGCTCAGCTATTGTCCTTAAAAGTAGCAAGTGACCGTAACAACAAATTGCCCAGTGATGACTAAAATATTCCTGTTGAAGTCTTCCTGAAGTAAACCACTACCAAGAACCAAAACTGAGCTGCTGATAGAACTCATAAATAATGGGTCACCACCATCTTATCATTTAACCATTTCAAAACACAAGAAGGTGCTACTTTAGTTAAATATGTTTTACCATTTTTGAAATGCAAGTCTTTCCAAATATTCCTCTTCGAACTTGTTCTTCTACTTAGCTGTTATAAGGGCATCAGGAGTAGAGAAAGAGTTTAATTCTCACATAAGACTAAACTTCATCAATCCCAATTTTCCTTAATTTCAATAAAATTGAGATATCTACCCACTTTATCAAGTTGCTTTTAGGCTTAAATGTTAATAAAATCTGTATACTTACTGAGTGATTATAGAGCACTTTTCTTATATTAGTTAATATTTTATTGCATTCAATTCAATAAACATTTATTGTACAAGATGCTGTAAGGTATTAAAAGCCACACAGAAGATTCTACAACAGAAACATTACTAACAAACTACTACATAAAATAAGCAGCAATTGTTTTATTAGTGGCCAAGAGCTCTGGAGCTGGACAATAAAAATCATCCACAGGGTGGGTAGAAGGAGCATATTTAACACTTCCAGCGACTGGCAATGAATGGTAAAGGAAGTCGGTGAATCCATTCACAACAGGCATGATGGCTAACACAGTTTTAAAAAGAACTTGATTTAAATTCAGGCCTACAGAAATACAAGCTCTAAGACTGTCAAAGATATTAGGTACCATGAGAGGGGCCAGTAATACAGCCTTCGACTCCTGATTTTAGAGCTCTTGGTTGTTGCTTTGTTCAGTTCAGCAAACCTTTGCTGAACCCGGTCTAGCTGCCAGACCCGGGCACAGGATGCCAAGGACACAATGACATTGAAGAGAACAAGCATTTCTGCTCTTAATTATGGAGAGAATGGCATGCAGGATGAGTAATGCACAGGTGCACAGAGTGCGGGGCGGAGGGGGAAACCCAGCTCTGTGTCCTCCTTTGGGCCTGAGGTTTCTGCGACAGACACTGTGTATCTCGGCATGGAGTCAGGCACATAGTCCAGACATCTCAAGCAGCATGAGCATTTGGTAGGAGTCTAGTCTAGCAATAGAAGTGATTAAACAATTAGGTAGGAGGCCTATGAAAAATGGTTCCAAAAGTTCATCTTTGGAAAAAACAAAACACAAGACAGTGAGTTCACAGATCCAGCCTGATGTTGAAGCTGGACCTCCCTAGGTCTCAGGGCCCTGCTCTTCATGTTAAACTTTATCACCCTCTCCAAATTTGGACCGTAACTTAACCAGTCCACAAATGAAAAACATTCAGTGTCACCCTTCCAGTTAAACTTATCTAAATGAACACTAAGACTCAGTCTGTCTTTGTTTGATTTTTAATGTCAGGTTTTAATGGCAGATAATCCATGGATTTGCTTATTTATACTTAATCTAGGACCTTATAAACTTCAAAGCTCTGAGGAATGATACAAATACAACTCAGTAATACTGAGAATGAGCTTCTGATATTTTACCAAAAAAAGTCCCTGCAAATATTAGCAGCAAAATTAAAATAAAGTCATCAAAAGGGCATTCACTTCAAAGCCTTTTAAAGCAAATCTTTCCTAGCATGCTTTCTCTATGCCCATCAAGGGCATCAGAGAGCCCCTCACACTTTCTTATACAGGGTAATGAGGACCATTTTGCCAACTACTGGTATTAGCTAATAACAAATTCAAGAGGAAGTTGCCCAAAAAACTGAGTCAGAATGGGTGAGCATAACTTCAGTGGAACCCTCCAAGAGAGTCTTGTTGAGGGTAAAAATTTATTAGAGCAGACTATTTTAATTTCATTTTAAATGTCCTGAGATAAAACAAACTGATATTTTTAAGAAATAAGTCTATTAATTTTGTAGAGAAAAAATCAGAAAGAAAAATTATTCATTAAAAAGCAATGGCAGAGACAGCAACTAAGCAACGTGCCAGCAGGACTGGGGCAGAACTTATTCACTGTGGCACTGAGTATTTTAAAAGGGTTGCCTTCATTCTCTCACCAGCTTTCTCTGCTCTCAGAAAGGGTTATGAAAGGGAACAGGGATGAATAAAACCCTGTCTACTCTTCTTCTCCAGACCTCAACTCCCACCCCATTTGGCTGCCCCAGAAGCCTGTTTTCTCCCAGGGAGGAAAGAACAGCAAACAAAAGATAGGACAGCAAATAGATATTTTCATAACAACTCTGTGAAGAACTCAGGGGCAAATGGGCACTTCCTAAATAAAATAATTTGTGCTCCTCTTTACAACTCCAAGGTCATGCTGTAGAGGGGCAAGTTTGAAAATAGTACTGAAATTATTAACCCGACAACAATATGTGATTTGCATTCCTCTCAAGATCTGTTTTACATGATTCATCTGTTAGAAATGAAAGACTATTAAAACATCACCCACCTGAAAGCTGAATTACAGATAATAATAAGGTATAGCTTTACCAACATATCATTACACAATACATTGGGGGAGTTCAATTATCCATTGCTCTGATGAGGTTTACAAAGCCAACCACAGAGGATACCTTTTAATTGCCCTCAAGGCTGGTTCTTCTGCTCCCTGCCCTCCCACCATGAGCATGCTTCCCATAAAGGAAAGCCTCTGACAACATTCTAAAGGCATTTTATTGACAACATCCCAACATGGTTTACTACCTTGGTTCTTTTAACTCATGCACCTCAAAAAAACAAAGGCAAGCGAAAAATGTCTGGGATCCATGGCATAGAACTGCTAAAGAAAACCAACAGTTATTATGGAAATGGAAAAAAAAATAATCTAAATGTTCCACAGAACACAAATCACAGTTTATCTAACTGGTACCATTTTTCCTCCAACTATAAGGTTATTCTTTTCACTCACTCATAATCACACAATGTCAGGTTGGAAGCTGCTTCTCAACAGAAGACCAGCAATCTTCTGAAATTAATTTAATTTTACAAAAATGTTTTGATTGCTAATAAAAATTCTCTAAATTGTCCAGTGGTTCGGACCTAATAATGGGCTTTGAGATGACTAACTCAGCTTATAGTTCTAATCTCTGCCTTACCTAAACCATGTAGAGGAGACCAAGAGAGTAAGTGAGAGTTCCTATAGACCAGCCACGTTTACACAGCTTGTTGCTTTTACTCTTTTTTTTTGTATGTGAAAAACAAAGGGCAGGCTGAGACTGACAGTAAACAACAACTACAAATAGGTTAGACTCTCCCATTTGAAGTCTGATCAAAGGCAGTCAGTAAACACCTCCAAGTAACTGCAGGAAGGTTGGATCACCCTGGCCAGTTATTTTCTCGGCTATAAAAATGAGCTGACACAGTTACTGTTTGAGGGGTAGACAACTGCTTTATGGCATAGATGCTTTCTCATCCTGGCACACTGGTTCAACAGAAACAAAAAATTTTACTAAGCAGGCTACAATTTCAGTTTCAAGTATCAACCCTCCATTTACAAAGGGGACTGAGACAAATGAAAATGGAGGGTCTAAGCTTGGGGAATACGTTACCAAAAAGATCTCCTAGCTGATTAACTGCTGTGTTTCCCTAGCTTAAAAAAAAAAAAAAAAAAAAGCAAGCTTTTCAAGAGAATGATGAATTTTAAAGTCACCCCATCCAGACAACTACCAGCCAGTCAGGAATATCCAAGACTAGGCCATACTGGGATAGGTAAGAAAAGGAAAATGCAAAATTATCAATATGTTCAATGAAAAAAAAAATCAAAACAGTAATTTCACTTATACTACCATCAGTGGTTAAACAACATAACCAAAGCCAGATATACACAATATACAAACATGAGCAACTCCTAAATCCCTTCAAGGCAAAACATTCATATTAACACCCCTTCCAGTCCAGACATCCCTATCATATTAAACTGTAAGCATCAGAAGTTGTGAATATTTTTCAACTCCTTATCTCCATCACTGCCTTTGAGAAACCATTGTGTTTTGTGACTTCTCTTCCCTCTGACATCACCTATGAAATAATCCACATGTGCACAAGTCCTGAAGTCCATACCTTAAGCCTCATACTTACCAAGTGATCACCTTCACTTTTAGAAGAGTAAAACAGTGTCAAAATATTTGATTAAAAATTTCCTGGTCACAGATATGAGGTCAGGTCTGTTAGGTAATGTGTTGCTAGAACAAAGTGAAGATCTGATAATAAGGAGAAAGAAGGGTTTGGGGCAGCAAGATGACATTCTCTTTGAAAAGAGAGGAGGAACTAGACATATACCGAATATGCAAGAAGGAAAAAGAAAAAAGAAAAACAAAAAACAAAACACAGAAGGAGGAAATAATCTGGTGGACTGGGGAGAAAACCTCAAACCAGGCAGAAAAATCACACCCAGAAAATATATGGCCCCAATTAATCTCTACTGAATTGTTTTCCAATTCAGTGTGATACATTAAAAGGTCTGTGGTGAGAGCATGCGCATGATATTCAAAATAGCAACTCAAAAAAAGCATCATAGGAATCTAGAGGCTGGTCAATGATCCATTTCAGCTTTCAAGTGGTATTTTTAAAAACTCTTCTCTTCAACCTACCCTATGGAAACCAACTGAAGCTCAGTGGAGATATGGGATCCAGTCCACAAGGCCTTGGGTAAGTCACTTAACTGTGCATGTTAATAACTGCCTCAAGTGCAATGTAAAAGAAAAGGAACATGATGATTTCCATGCTTCCTTCTAGAGCAGTAGCATTGGTGTCATTTAGGCCTATGCTTGCAGATTCTAGAAAAGAGCTGTTAGTTGACAATCTCTAAAATCCTTCCAGCTGTGAGCCTCAAATGTGAGTTACATTAGAATCTCTGGGGCCTTTTGAAAATGTAGATTTCCAGGACCTCTGGAACCTGCTTTCTTTCACAGGCTGACCAAGTTCTCCCTTCCTTACCCCTCAACTATACACCCCATTGATTTTGATGTAAATGTTCTATGGATCAGTCAGGGGAATAATGACCTAGAAAGAACGCAATAAAATAAATAAAAGGGAGAAAAAAATAATCACATTCAACATCCTTGAGGCACATCTCATTTGTACTTACTTCAAGCCAAATTAGCTGAGTCTTAGTTTCAGCACAATGCTTAAAAGTGAAGAGGGAAAAGAGACAGCCAAGTTCCATAAATTTTATCCAATTGATGGGTATTTAATTAAATATATATCAACAAAGATGACTATAATTTGGCTAAAAATAGTCCTCCAGCTTTAGTCATAATAAAGCTACTATTATTATACTTCCGTGGCAACAACAAAATAATCACAGAATTTTATACAATACAAAATAATCACAGAATTTTATATAATATAAAATAATAAGCATTCTATTAAGAAGCAGTCTATACAAGTATTGCATTTATTTATATGATTACTGGACATCAGTGACAGTTTAATACGAAACTCTATGCATCTAAAAATAAATAAACAGGGAGAACATTTGATAAAATCTTTGTAACTGTTTTTAGTTGACAGCCAAGATCACAGAATCAAAATTCCCTTAGAGGTGGCAAGCATCTTAAAGGTCATTCAGTCCAATTCCCTACTTAAGGCTTGAACTGCTGATCAAAATCTCTAGCAAGTGGCCAGAATATTTCAAGTAATACAGAGTTCACCTTCTGAAAATGCAGCAAATTCCATTTTTTAGGAATCTTAATTGATAATGGGTTCTCTAACCTTTTAATAAGCAGAAATCTGAATTCTATTCCTAAAAGTCATACAGACTAAACGTAATCTCAATCCCATAAAACAATACTTCAGATACTTGGAGAGTTAAATCTCATCAGGCCTCCTCCTAAAGACAAAACTACTTGGGATTTCTTTACCCTCCCCTTCTTTGTCATGGCTTCTAACTGCATCCCCATTGGTCATCCTAACAATCTACCTGGTCTATAGCCCTTTTTAAACTTCTTAGGTTCTAAAAACATTACACTAGGGACGTCCCTGGTGGTCCAGTGGTTAAGAACCGCCTTCCAAGGCAGGGGACGCAGGTTTGATCCTTGGTCGGGGAACTAAGATCCCACATGCCGCGGCACAACTAGGCCCGCATACCACAACTACTGAACCCGCATGCTCTAGAGCCTGTGCGCCACAACTAGAGAGCCCGCGTGCCACAACTAAGACCCGATGCAGCCAAATAAATAAATATTTTTAAAAATAAAATAAAAACATTACACTCCATCACTCTGTAAGCACAAGGTGTGGAGAATCATCACTGCCCTGGTCTATTCACAGTCAAGCTCAGACAGAAATAAGACCACTGGCCTCTCCTCCACACCAAGGCCAGCTGACCAATGAGGGTGAATCCCTGAGTGCTCCATGCCTTTGGTGACCCATGGGCCTCTGCAGTTGAGAACTCAACCCACTGCAGGCGTTAGGCAAAGCCCAAACAACAGGGAACTGCTAAGTTCAAACGTGAGAGAGATCATGATTTCACTGTTTTTGCATTCTGGATACTAGGTTATTGAGAACATTGGTATCAGAATCAGCACTACAGTCATTACTTAAATATGTATATCTTCACATGTATATGCTATGAGTAACTTTTATGTGGAATTATATGAAATCATTTAGATATTATAGTTTATATGTTTTTAGGTGTATGTGAGTGTATTGTCAAATGAAATCATAATATAAAGTTCACTTCATATGAAGTAATCTCATTATCATTAATCCAAAGGTTTTTGTAACAGAATAGTTAGGCATTAAATGACATGGCTGATCATCAAGATACTTTCTCGTTTTCAATCTCAACTTTTGCAAATGTGTCGGTGGCAAAATTTCTACACGAGGGTAAAACATCTAGAAAGAAGGTAACTTCTCAGCTGAGATTTCTCTCACTTGAGCCAGATCAAAGAACGTTTTCTTCCCTAAAACTTTAGTTTATTCTTCTCAACATTTACACCCATTTGGATATTCATAAGCAAATCTTTTCATTTTTTGCATGTGGCTACAAAGTTTTTTAAAGAGGACTACAAAAATGCAGAATCTTACGAAAAATTAATACTTAGGTTTTCTTAAATCCTAAAGCAACCTAATAATACTGATTCATTGTACTGAAACATGTCAATAACTTTGATGGCCTTTATTCCATCACTCCCTACCCAGCTCCTCTCACCAAGGAAAAGAATGAAAATAACAGTTTGTACCCACCTTCCAGCTTAGCTAAATCTCATTAATTTTTTCGAAAGTGCCAATATAATCTGTGAAATATTCTGGAAAGGGTTTCTCACAGATTCTTGATTCTATTTGAATTTATTATTTTAAAAAACACAATTTTCCTTTTTTGAGAAGAACTCAGTTTCTCATTTTACCCCACTCTTCAGGTTTTTCATGAGGACTGTAGCAGTATAACCATATTGCTATGGGCTTATAACAACTTACAGAACTCTCAACTAAAGAGGTTCCCAGAGGGATCACCCATTCAAAACATTAAATTTAAATTCATCTACGTTTATTAGTGGTCCAAAGTCTAGAATCCCTACTGTGGCTCAACAGAGTAAGAAGAAAAACAAATGATGCATCTTATTATGTGTAGCATAGGGGCATATTTTTATAAATATCATATTTTACCAAGTCAAAGATACCATCTATAAGACAACATAATTTCATATGCTACTAAAAAAGAAAAAAATGTTGCCTTCAATTGACATTCAATCAAGTATAAGATGCATGACAATTCAAAAGATGTTTAAATGAGAGTAGAAATGTGTTTTTTAAAATTCATGAAATATGGGATAGTCTGAGAAGAAACTGAAAGAAATCAGAGAGTTCACAATCCCAATCTGTAGACCTATCCAATGGCTCAGTGAATGATTAAGAGGTTTGTGAACACAATCACAAAATTCCCATTAACAACACGATTTGGAACAATAATTAAGAGCCAGTTTTACAGAGTGAAGCCAGTGTCATATAGAGTGAAGTAAGTCAGAAAGAGAAAAACAAATACCGCATGGTAACACATATATGGAATCTAAAGGGAAAAAAATGGTTATGAAGAACATAGGGGCAGGACAGGAATAAAGACGCAGATGTAGAAAATGGACTTGAGGACAAGGGGAGAGGGAAGGGTAAGCTGGGACGAAGTGAGAGAGTGGCATGCACATATATACACTACCAAATGTAAAACAGATAGCTAGTGGGAAGCAGCCGCATAGCACAGGGAGATCAGCTCAGTGCTTTGTGACCACCTAGAGGGGTGGGATAGGGAGGGTGGGAGGGAGACACAAGAGGAAGGAGATATGGGGATATATGTATATGTATAGCTAAAAAATTTAAAGAAGAAAAAAAAAAAAAAAAAAAAAGAGCCAGCTTTAAGTCTAATGTCCCAGAAACTACCAAAATTCATTTCTTGCACAAAAACTTCCAACTTGGAATTACAGAGTAGTTCACTGAAATAAATGTATCCTACCCCCTCCTTTCTCCTTTAAATTCAAATTCACTGAATGTTAGTTGAACTCAGTATTCCTGTAACTAATGCATTTGCTTTACTTCAATTAAACATAAACCAAGTTTTAGTCTTTAAATGTTCAAAATTCACAAAAAAAGGCAGGTCACTGGTCACTGTCCCCTTGAAGTCTCACTACGCATTAAACCTAAGACTGAAGACAATTTCTGATAACAGCCATGAACCTCTAGCTTCCTCATATCCTGAAAGCATACAACCACTGGTTCAGAACTCTTAGGGCAAGTGTTTAGCAAAGTAAAAAAATTTACTTTAAAAAAGTTTGAGGGACTTCCCTGGTGGTCCAGTGGTTAAGAATCCACCTTCCAATGCAGGGGACACGGCCTCGACCCCTGGTTAGGGAACTAAGATCCCACATGCCGTGGGGCAACTAAGTCCTCACGCACAACTACTGAGCCCGCACGCCACAACTAGAGAGACGCTCACGCGCCACAAATAGAGAAAAGCCTGCACGCCGCAACGAAAGATCCCACGCATGGCAACTAAGACCCAATGCGGCCAAAAACAAACAAACGAAAAAAGTTTGATACCTCTGGAAAGACTGAGCGTAAACAGTGCTAGGAAGGTTTGGTCATCCCATGGACTTGGCAATACATCTGATTTGCATTAAAATGCAATGTCTTACAAATATATGTGTTTTCTAAAACTCATTGTCAATGTAACGAAAAATACTGCTTTATCCCATGTTTTAAGGAGTTCTACGTTCCCCTTAGTCTCATTAATTCTTGTAATGGAATAACCAATAAACAATGAACACTTTCCGCTTAAAAGAATAAATTATACTCTGTCTCCTCCGTCTTGCTTCCCACCTTCCCTGCACCCCAGCCCCACACCTCCGGAAGAAAGCTACATGGGGAGGGGCTTAAGACAAATTCACCTATTATTATCCATGTTTTGAAAAAGCCACTTCTGACAGTGGACAGTATGTCAAGCTAAACTATGACTGCATAGTAATTAAAGTTCTAACTACTGTTGTTCTCCAGCAGTTCGGAGAAACGCCAGATTCCTTTAATTTGTGCTTCATCACTCCCTCTGTTTTCTTCATCCCAGAGGGTCACCTCACAATATTCTTATCAAAGTCAGCCAAAGGAAAGGAAGAAATAAAGGTTAAGATCTTAAATGCCAGTGTATGGTCCTAACCTGGGCTTTACAGGATGAGATTTACCAGGAAGTTAAAAAAGCAAATCTTCTCTCTAAAGACCCTGGAAAAAGAATCAGTGTTATTGATAATGTTTTATTTAGTTATCTTTTAATGCCCTAATTTTACTAAATCCACTACTCACAAAATGATTGAATGCATCTGCAAGAGTCTAGCCTATCAAAACTTATCAAACAGAAACCTAACAATCTGAAGTGTATGTATACAAAAGTAGAAAGTGGCCAAACGTGATCCACAGGGTGCTTTAGTCACCTTTTTCCCCCTGTAGATTCTATTTTTGATATTCATTGTTTCTTAATGATTTACTCTTAATGACTGGGAAACAAGTGCTAAAATGTTATAAGTTACTTCTACTTTTACATTTAAGTGGATATTAAACAAAAGTAACACCAAACAAGTTTTCCAATTTCTCCAGGTTTTCACACAAATTAATATCTTAGCCAAAATTTACAGACTAATCCTAAACCAGGCAGAAAAGACTGCTGAAAACTACCGGATGGCAGTTGCCAGAATATTAAGGTGGTGATCATAGGTGTCATTCAGAAAGGTGGGGCTGGGAATTCTCTGGATGTGAAGTCACCACTCTCTAATGAGCTCTTTAGTAGGGAGTTTGTGAGCCCCTCAAAAACAGGTCCCAAACAGGCAAAATAGTCCCAAGACATACAAAATAAACAAAACTAGCAAAGGCAACGAAGGCCAAAACAAAGAGTCCTATAAGTAATCAGGAGAGGTGGAAAGCTAAGCTACTCTTTTCTGTCATAATTTCTCTCTCAAAAGAAGAAAAACTTGAACACGTTCTCATTTTAGAGCAAACTCAATTCTAAAACTTCTGGATAGGTTTATAAACTACATAAAACATCACAGTGCAGTATGATCTACTTTTTTTTTAAATAACTGATTTTTCTGGAATATACTCTCTAGAATATACTTCTAAACGAACTTTCTTTTTGATGGACTCATAGAAATGAACGACAAAACCTGCCTTATGTTATTCATGCACTATTTTGACTCCTATTCAGGAGCCATATGACCTCCTCTTCACTTGGTGCACCATTTCAGATGACCAGTAACTACTAAACATAGCATTCATGAGCTGCAATAAATATAACTCCTAAAAAAATCATCTTAAACTGGCCAATTTCAATCAGCCCTACAGTCCCTTGAGAAAAACTATGCTGTCAATCGTCATATTACCTTACAGTAGTAAAAATTAGCCTAAAAACATTCTTTCCAAGCCTTATCCTTATTCTTTTTCTTTCCCTCATCACATTATAAGAAATAAATGGTTGAATAATTTATATATCTACTTTTCATTTTTCATATACAGTATACAAGAATATATAAATACCCTGATTTTACATTAAGATACTTGGTAACCATTCATTACCTTCAAATTTAAAATAAAAATGCCAATTAAGGGCTGAACAAAATTTATTACCCACCTACCTATTAAACCACAGTGTAATTCAATCAATGTATAGTAACTACCAAGGAACAAATTAAATATGGAACTTTTCTCTGTGATAAAAACAGTTATCAGAGAAGGGCAAATTCCTTTACCTATAGAACATATTATCTTTCTGAAGTGATCTTACTTCCTAGAATTTGGATTTTGAGTAACTTTAAACACTTCTCCAAAACACACTGCAAGAAATAAAGAAAAGATAAATTGAAACTCTGCAAGGAGAATGCAGATTTATTTACCGGCTAACCACAGAGGAGTAGCTGTGGCATAGATACTGGGCCTTACTCTTCCGGATTCAATTCCCAGCTCTACCAGTTACTAGTTGTGTGATCCTAGGCATATTACTAAACCTCTCTCTATGCCTGTTTCCTCATCTGCAAAACAAAGAAGGTAATAGTACCAATCTCACAAGATTACCAGAGGAAGAAGTGAGTTAGTAGATGTAAAATGCTTCTTGGAAGAATGCCTGACACGTGCTTAGCTCCCTGATGGGTCAGCTGGGATTATTACTATTATACCACAGCCACAGCTGCCATTTCCTCTCCATCCCAACGGTCCCTATTACTCCTGTTATACTACAGTTTTAACCAAATAAGGTAATAGACTCAGATTTTTCTATGAGTATAGGTAATCACAAATAAAATTATCCAGACAACAAAAATGATTAATACCAATATCCAGACAATAAAAATGATTAATACCTATCCATCAACAAAAATGGTTAATACCATAGCTTGGGATGGGGTGATGATCCTGGTTTTAAACCTTCTATCAGGTTAAGCCAAAAAATCATTCACTCCAACTAGGCAAATCAATACTGGTTTCTCATTGGCTGAGGGAAAGCAACATAGATTTATTGCTGCATGGGATCTACATTTCCACTCATAAAAGCACTGTCCTTCCCATCAGATACAAGAAACCCTCTTCATTTCCCCCACAATACCAAGCAAAGTTGGCCCAGTGTTTAACAGGCACTTGACGAATAACTTAGGCCAAAATGGATGTTTCCTGTATGTGCCATGTACTCGTTTAGTTGCATTGCCAGACAATGTTGTTGGTTCTCTCCCACCACCACTCATCCAAGGTTTCTAAACCTTAAAACATAGAACAACAGGTAATTTGCAAAGAATAGCTAACCTTGTCCTATGAGCTGTGTCCTCAATTCATGCAGCTAATACTAGATCTTGCCCAAAAAGCAGACTTCGGTGCAGAAAATGACTCAATAAAGGGACTAAAATGACAACAAAAATTCCATTTTATTTTATAGAATAAGTTTGGAACTCTAAAAAAAGTTTATAAAGTAATTAAAACTCCTATATATCAATTAACCTTTTCTTAAGGAATTATTCAGGTACAATGAAACTCTATTACCCATTTAGTAACATATTATGAATGCATTATATGCTTTGGGAGGTGTGTATGTGTAGAAGTGAACAGAAATGAGTCATGAGTTGGAAACTTAGTACTGCAAGTTTTATTTTGCTCAGGGGAAATCAGGAATATTCTCACAATTCTTTTTGTTTACCAAGGCAGCCTGCTTTATTTACAAAAACTTGGCCACAAGTGGCCAGAATCAAGGCATTTCAATAGGGCTGTCTTTTGCTTTCTTCCTTTTTTCTCTACCGCCTTTCTCCTTCTCCTTAAGAAGCATCTCTGGTGCATGCTTGGTTTCTAAGGGTCTGATGAGACTATGGGTGCTACAGTGAATGCTGGAGTCTGAAAGAAATATTTTTCTCTCCGTCTCTCTGAGTCAGAAAATTCGGAACACAAGAGGACCCATTCAAGGCATGATGGAGTGCCCCACAGAGGCAGCAATATGTTCACAGTTGGCAAACAGAGATCTGTTTGGACAGTGAGCACAGCCATCCACTCAGCAAACATCAGCTTCCCTATTAGTTCACAGCAGAAACAACCAGACGCTGGCGGCCCTTCTTTCAGACTCCAACACCACTTTGGGACAAGCCTTCTAAACAAAATGCCTTTGTCCAACAGTCACAATTCAGTGCGTCCCAACGGCTTTCCTAGAAGCTATGCCTGTCTATTCACAACTGCATTTGGGCCCAAAAATCATTTGTAAAGGTCTAGAGGAAAAAAGTGATGGGAAAAAAACCAATTTCTATTTATAATAATAGACAAGGAGTGACTGAATGGCTTTATACAATCAGCAAGAACAGCGGCAGGAAAGGTATGAAGTGTATGATGAATCTAAAGGGCTGTCAATCCCCTTAAGGTGCTTTTGGGATCACGGATGTTGTTAGCACTGCAATCTGGAAGAACACCAAATATAACCTTTCACAGGAAGTCAGAGAAAAGGTAGAGCAAATCAAATAGCAACTTCCCGTGGAATGTATGTGAATATGATACCCCTCCCCATGAGGTTTCAAAATAATACACAGTTTCAAACTTGTCATTTCAGAAAGACAGCAAGACTGGTTAGGACATCTGGTTCTACCCAAACTTTCACCAAATCCTCTCTGTCATGGGTAAAACAAACGAACAAACAAACAAACAAACAACCCCACAAAGACAAACATATGGCCTATCTTGCTTTCTCCCACTGTGGGCATAAACTTGCTGTTTGACCAGTTGTTCCTACAGACCTGCTAACAGAATTCTGCCATCTTTCTTAGTATAAGTATGAAATCAAATAAAAATATGAGTATGACATAAAAACATGTCACGGGGAAGGTTGGGGGAAGAGGGGGCAGGGTCCTCCAGGATACGACATTTCCCACAGCTTATAACACTAACATATTCTTATTACTAAGTATTCATTTGTTACCTTATCTCCCCACCAACATCACTTCTATATAAGTTGGAAATGGAGGGTAAATCTCAGAACCCAGAGAACTCTCCATGTAACATACTTCTGAGAGCAAACAGTCTTAGGAAAACTACTGCCGGCCCATAGCCGGGTTCTGAACAGCCTAGGAGCTAAAAATGGTTTTCACATTTTTAAAGGTTGTGAAAGAAATAAAGAATACGCATCAAATACCATATGTCTGCAGAGCAAAATATTTACTATCTTGTCCTTTACAGAAAAAGTTTGCCAACCCTGCACTAAAGCAGTAAAAAGCCTCAAGTAACTCCTGATTCTATTTAAGCCAAATCATGAATGTGGAGCCAACTCATGAACGTGCTTTCAAATAATCTCTTCCAGGGGTCATGGACCAGACTCAGGGGAAGATGAAAATGCCAGAGCTGAGGATAGAAGGGTGCCACCAGGACTCTGCTCATTCAACAGCAAAGGGTTAATAAGGCAATCTTAAGATGTCATAATAAGACAAACTCTTTATCTGGGAAAGGTATCTGGGAAGGTACCTAATAAATCGTTCAATTTGGGAGAATTCCTTAATAACCACTTGCCCTCACAGAGGGTGGGAGAGAACTTTATTTGTATTGCACAGGGCTCTCCTGTCTTCTTGTAGAATATGCCAAAGGAAATACTGACCAAATAAAAGACAAAGCAAGGTGGAAGACATTATAAAACTCTTTCTTTTTCCTACAAGCACAAAGACAACCTCAGATAGCTATCTTTTTAAATGAATAAAGAAAAGGGGCTTTTTATGAAGGGAAGGTGTTGCTGAAATTTCTAACCTATAAGCTGAAAAGTCATTAAAGAGAAGGAGGGAAAAATGAGGTAATCAGAAATTCTGGATGCTGTAACTTCAAATTCCTACCTCAAGCTGGCTGATTTAACTTAGTCTGAGAACCTGACAAATGTGATTTGCCAGCTCAATTGCAATTCAGTTGCCTTTTAAGGAGGGGTAAGATCAATCCTCAAATTTTCATCCACTCAAGGGTTTATTTGTGAAGACTGCCAATTTTTTAGAAATTGATCATGCATACATACATATTATTCTAAGTATAATATGTATCCAAGTTATTGCATCATGAAAGAACTCATGAAGTAGGGTTGCCAGGTAAAAGACACACTCAGGTCACACTCAGTTAAATTTGAATTTCAGATACACAATAATTTGTTCCAAATACTGCAAGGAACATGTTCACACTAAAAAATTATTTGTTGTACATCTGAAGTCCAACTTTGGGCGCTATGAAGACGTGAAGGTTAAACAGCTGCCATTTTGTAATACTCCATAGGCTGGGGGGGTGAGAAACTGATATGAATGACTTTGTCTCTCAATATGTCAGCAATCTGTACAAAGAATGCTACAGAAAAGAGGTTAAAGACCCAGCAGGAGATTCCCATTGCCTTACTCAGACAACCACAGGGAAATAAAATGCCCATGACAGGGAAATCCTCTAGAGGTACAGACTTACCTTATAGTACTGCCACTACTTCTCATGAGGTCACTTCTCACCAGAAAGCCAGTGGTAGGAGAGCTCTGCTGGGGAGCTAACTAAAAGGCCCACCTCTAGCCCTCCAACCCCACCCTCTCTCTCTCTCTCTCTCTCACTCTCTCTCTCTCTCTCACACACACACACACACACACACACACACACACGCAGCCTACATCCCAAATATGTCCAAGTAGTAGTGTTACAGTATTTTCTAAAGTAAGAAAGGAAAGAGAAGAAACCTCACAGACAGTAAAGCCTCTGGAGAGCGGCCAGAATCCGAGTGGAAAAACTCCACCCTGTGCTTTCCCCGCTGGGGTTGTGGCTTTCTTGAGAAGGGCACTCGGCCAGAACCCGGCCCTGTGATAGGTTTCCAATGGAAGCGCTAACAGAACTTCACTGTAGGAGCCCTTAGAGAGGCTGGCTGGAACAGGGAGCTCTGAAAACATGGCTGGCCCGAACATCCACACAGGGATAAGATCATAAGCATAAAAATTATGAATCGTTGTTCAAATAAATTCACTAAGAAGTTGGTTTTAGCTAGCAAATGCTATTCAACTTCTTTCTGCCCACATATGCATATGGCAGCAATTATATTGGCAACAATTGCCACAAAGACAGCCCTTTCACTCAAAATTAAATAAAGGCCAAGGTACTTAGATGCACTTTTGAGAAAAAGAAAATTCACTTCTTCAAATGTTTCTCTCTCCTCTCTCCAAACTACAAGATCATTTTACTCAGTTTCATGCTCCATACTAAGCCAGTGAATTGTGGGCACATACACCACTGCATTCATTTGTTTAAACGTAACCCAAAGGACAAAAATAATTATATATGTAACTTTTTCCTTGATGTGATTAGGACAATAGTGTTATCATAAATAAATATTCCTAACAGCTACCACTCCTTCACTAGGCATGTGAAAGACATGAAAATAGTTCTTCATTTACTTCTTTCTCTTCCTGTTCTCCCTCCACAAGGTAGGCATCCCAGGGTTAGAGGGTCAGTTGGACATGGGGAGTGATAGTTGGAGTGGGGTGAAGAGGATGTCCAGGTGTGGAGGCAGCCCAGCATGGAGAGGTCACTTAAAAGGGTGGCCTAGCATGGGGATCTGGAGACAGGTCAGGTGCAAGAAGATATCACTCATGGTGGCAACCTGGCATTGGGCAAGAAGGGTGTCCATGCAGTGAGGCCGTCTGACACGCGGTATCAGCCAAAGGGGTAAAGCAGGGGAAACACTGTGAGGCTGGTTATACATCCAGGGAGTCAGACTTCTCACTATAATAGAAGGGAGATGCACAAACATGGTGAGGAAAATGAGAACCCTTGTGTTGGACTGGAATTACAAGTATCCGTGTAAACTCACAGATTTCAATATATACAGCAAGATGTAGAAATACATATAAAATGTGTACTTATGTGTGTTTTTATGCATATGTATATCTATATGAGTGTGTTAAGTATGTACATATATACAATTCAAGTATTCTCCAGCTCTGTCCACTGAAAGTCTTGGAGAGGTACAACCCCAATAGTAATGGACCCACATACTACCCAGATCTTGGATTCTAAATATCATTCTCTACTAAAAGAAACCAGGGTTTCCTAAGGAAATGGTTAATTGAGGACTAAGGCAGGAAAACTTCAAGAAGAGCCTGGAACATCTTTTTGTACCAGAAAAGAAGTACTCAAAGAATGATGGGGATGTATTAAAAGGATATATAAGATGGCTGGAAGAGATTTTATTTGAGCACCAAAATAATATTAGTAATGGATTATAACCCACTAAATTGAAACAAAACCAAAGCATGCGTGTGTATTAGTATAAATAAATTAATGAATAAATTGACATTTTGATATTGATTTATTTCCATCACTTTAAAATATCTCTCCCTACAAAATATATTTATTAGTTACATAGGGAAAATGAGAAAGTCTACAATGGAGAAGACTGGCAGATACCACCTTAATCAAGTGATCAAAATGATCATCATCAGTATGGGACAAATCAAAATCATGACCTCCTGACAGGACATAATAAAAACACAACCATCAAAATTCCTAATTTTGATGCTTCTGTTGTTGTTATGCAGGAGAATGTCCTTGTTTGTAAGGAAAATACAACTAAGGTATTCAGGAGTGATGGACATCAGGAGACCAATTTACTCTCCAGTGATGTTTTTTTTTTTAGTATTCAAGCTATATTTGTACTATTTAAATACAAAGTTTTTGTACCATTCAAATTATTTCCCAAAAATAAATTGGTTTTGGCCAACTAGTGCCATAAGATATTTTGTGGCACTGTATCTGCAACAATTCTGTAAGTTTGATGCTGTTTCAAAATTTTAAGCAATTATTTTTTTTAAAAGAGTAAAATGATAGTTTAAAGCATATATTTAACCCAAACATAAAGAATGTCCACTTACTTACTGCCTCCGAGAGCTCTTGCTGCTATCATTCGTGTGGCCCATTCCGATTTTCAGATTTTCAGGCTGTCCTCAAACTCTAGACCTCCTTCTGTTCAAAATGGAACCTCTCACTATGCACACCCAGAGCTCAGATCACAGAGCTAGGCATGACTTGAGACAACCAAATCCCACCCCCACCCCTCCATTTTACAGATGAGAAAACTGAAGCCCCAGAGAGAACAAGAGTTGGTGCCAACACCTAGAATGCCCAACTCCAAACTCAAGGAAAAAGAATAAATGGAAATAAGCTATAAAAAGTGTAACATAAAATAAAAATGTTTAAATCTGAAAACTCTTCCCGGCAATTAAAAGCTTTTCTGGGGGAGGCCTTGTCAAATGTCAACTCCCTAAATTTTTAAGATTTGAAGAAACTCTCATAGTCCCCCCAAAATATCCTCTATAATAATTAACATTGTACATTTTCGAAGGTTCACAATAAGTGCCAGAAATCATCCTAAGCATTTCACATAATCTCATTTAATCCTCACAACTCTTTGAGATAGAAACTGTTATCTTCCCTCTTTTACTGTTGAGGAAATCTAGGATCACAGTCATTATCTAACTCATTTAAGGTCAGAAAGTTTGAGGCAGAAGACTCAGAAATGAACCCAGACAGTCTGACATCCAAGCCTGGGCTCTTAACTGCTTGTACCCAACTCCTGTATGCCCTGAACTGCTCCCCCCAGCTCTGCAGGCCGGCTTGTGATTTAACTGGTACTATTCTAAGAAAACTGATGTCAAATGGGCAAGAACCCCTTCTGTTTTCTCCATATAGACAACAGTCAAGAAAGGGTTTATCAAACCCTGATTTGCTGAAAACCAAGCACCTCAAAATGTAGGTGGATATTAGAAGAAAATAATATGGAAGAAACCTAAGTTACCCAAAATGATAAACAGTTTACAGCACAACTTCTCAGATTCTTCACTACTATGTTGACTTACACGTGGAGCTCTAAGAATCTGCAATGATGCCAAACTTATCTAAGATGGAAACCTTTTACCATGAAGCAAAGCTAGCAAAAGCCAGGTTTCTGCCCTGAATGAAATTCTTAACCTAGTAACAAGTCTTAGTTCATTAAAAAAAAATGCTACATAGTGTAGCTTTTTTTTAAAATAAAATGTTGAATCATTTCATAGCAAAGAGCAATTTATATCAAGTGAAAAATTTTAAACATATTTTTCTCTCACAATCTCAATTCAAACATTCATCTATATATTATAAATGCGCTTCCAAGAATCTAAGAAAACTAAAATGGAAGGCAAAGTTAAGGAGGGGGAGAAATACATACCATTCAATACACAAATTTTTCTAATTAATTATTACAAAAATAGCTTTTTATCTTGGATCACAACTATTTTTGTCAATAACTAAAGATCATAATTTAATTTAAAATAACTTGGACTTTCTTTTATGTCAGTTTTTACAGACCCAGTTTTGTTTCCTTTCCTGATGAAAAATTAGGAACCTGGGAAACAAATTCTCTAAGATCCTTCATAGCTCTGATTAACCACCTCCCAGCAGGGCTGAGGAGGCCCAAGAAGCCATTGCTTCACCAAGGCAACTTGATAACATAACAGGTTTCTTAGCAACATGGTAGTCACAGTAACCATTCACCATGGTATTAGAATTAGGCTAACCACCCGGGTTGAGGCCAAAGAAATAATTTAAACTCATTAAATCTTTAGGCCCAAGATAACAAGAAAAACACAAAATTTTTTAAAGCTATTTGTGATTCACCTATGAAATTAAGTTCTTATGTGACTCTTCAGTGCTGGACTAGATGAGTAGATACTTACAAACATAATTACAAATTCTAAATCAATCCTTAATGCTCTTAATACTTCTTTTTCATTTTTTGAAAGAAATTTGGAGCTAGGTATATGACCTATGCCACAATTAGATTCTTTTCAATAGAAAAGTACCATGTATAATTTTAACCATGATAAGAAGATCATTATATAGAAGCAGTAAGTTATAATTCAAATATGGAAAACAAAACTTTGAAGTGTGTATGAAAGCATTCTTAAAGTCCATTTAACAAACAAATGACAAAGAAATGACAATAATTTTCAATTTATTAAAATGCCTATTAAACAAAAGAATGCTAATTTGCTTTTAAAGTCAAATTTTTATATAACTATTTGCTCACATATTATAGAAGGTTAATAAATGTTCTATATACGAAGAGAAACAAATTCAGAATTTACATAAATTCCACTTTCCAAATCTACAGCACGCAGACACTGTTTGTGATGGGGACAATATACTTAAATTTGCAACCAAGAGCAACATGAGCTATAAAATTAAAATTAATTACAGTAAAATTACAGTAAATGTTAATTAAAATTAATTACAATTACAATTAATTACAGTAAAATTAATTACAGTACTTGCAATGCTAGTCATCTCCCTTGTACTGAAGATTACTTAGCACTCATACAAACAGAATGTTTTCCACAAATGCTATACCTTCATCTTAGGAGTGTCTCAGTCTCCCTCCCTGTTTTTTTTGGCCACGCCACGTGGCTTGGGGATCTTAGTTCCCCAACTAGGAATTGAACCCAGACCCCTGGCAATGAAAGCGCTGAGTCTAACCACTGGACCGCGAAGGAATTCTCTCACCCTTCCCATTGAAAGAATATTCCAAAAGAAACACAGGTTTGATGATCAAATGTGACTATTATCTACAAGAGTGACATATCATCTCATTCCTAATTGTACAGTACCATTCCTGTCCGTGTCTTATTTCGCATGACAGGTAAGGTCATACAAGACAAGAGTCACGTATTTACATTTCTGTAGCTCTCAGGGTATCTACCGGAGTGCGTGGCAAACAGCAGGACCTCACTAATGGCTGCTGGTTGAACAAATGCGTGAATCAGTACTACGCTACAATGGGATAACTTGTTAACATGGTTTTGAAATTTTGCTTGCTCACCCATAATTAACCTTTTTTTTTTTTTGTACTCACACTTCAGTGTGAGCACTTCCACTAGTATAAAGTTGATACAATTTTTGAAAACTTTTACTGGTCTTCCTTCTGTGGTGATACCTTGAGTTGTTAGTTTCCTCACAAGGTCCCATTTCTAGACATCAAAAACACCTCCCTTTCCTCACAGAGTGCCAGCACGAGAAGAAAGAAAGATGCCACGCCAAGCAAACCCAGCCAAACCCAGGCTTCCCTAATTCTAGACAAAGTGCCACCAGCCAGCAACCAAAATGCGATGGAGCACATGGAGCAGAAAACAACACAAAGCCCAAGATTTCAAATCAACAATGAATTACGGGGTACAAGACAAAATAAAAAGCGATGCAAAATAGTTAGTTGATGAAAAATTTAGTAATATGACCTCATTCCCTGCATTGGGATAGTATTTTGCAATACCTTTTCATATACTTGAGATTACCAACCCAAATATGGAAAAAAATGATAGTGCAAGTCAAAAAGAAGTGAGACAGCAAAAATAGAAAGAGGACAGAGAAAAGAGAGACTGGGGCCTAGCATTTAACACAGTTAACACAAGACTACAGATTTAGAGAGAGGGGCAGAAGGACAGAAATGAGGAATTAATAGACAATCACAAGCAGACACTTAAGACATTCAGTTATTTGCAAATTAACTGCATTTTTCTTGATACTGAAATTCCAAATAATGAATTCTTTCAGATAATTATCTGAGTTTATATTTTAAAGACATTGTTCTTTCCAGTCTGAAATGAATCGCATTTGATACAGCCAACCCGGATGAATAATAATTTATAGTTCCAGACCGCTGTAATTAAGTCCTTGTTACAAAAGTAAGTGCACCAGAGGCTACAGGCTCCTTATGGGAAAAATCTCCAAAATTAAAATGAGATCAAAAATCTTCATGCCCTGTAACTGGAAGTCGAGATAGTCAAAATAAAATAGGAAATAAGTTATCTATAGAATCAATCCTCCCTGAATAAATACATGTAAGTATACCAAGCAACAGAAAGCAAATTACTGAATTGGTATTAGTGCTTATAAAAGTCTTCTGTGATGTAAAATAGTTGGCTGGTGGGAAGCAGCAGCACAGCACAGGGAGATCAGCTCGGTGCTTTGCGATGACCTAGAGGGGTGGGGTAGGGAGGGTGGAAGGGAGGCTCAAGAGGGAGGGGATATGGGGACATGTGTATGCATATGGCTGATTCGCTTTGTTCTACAACAGAAACTAACACAGTATTGTGAAGCAATTATACTCCAATAAAGAGCTATTAAATAAATAAATAAAATAAAGCAGAAGGAAAAAAAAAAAAGTCTGTGAATTCGGTTAATATGAGCTGGTTTTCCAGAGTCTGATCACCAACCCTAACTCCATTTTCCCATGTAAACTTAAAACTGTGTTCCCTATCCTGTGAAACTAAGAATCAGCTTGCTACGTTTAGGAGAAACAGGTCTGACAGTTTATGTCACATATGCCATCTCCAAACCCATTCCAAGGCTGGGGTAAACATCACCGAGCACTACACCTTTCTCACTGGGCCCAGAGGTCATTTCTGGATCCTGCACACAGCACTCCAGCGAGCCACAATCAACTGGTTGGCAGGAGAGCTGAAACCTCATTTTCCTTGCTGCAAAATAGACAGTACTTGAAAGTTAAACAAGAATTTGAAACCTAGACCTACCACTTGAATACCCTGCTTAAGCACTGAGAAACTCAGGCCTTCCAGCCTCTAGAATGGGGATGATGATGAGGACAAAAATGACAATAATAACATCATTTCTTGTGGCATTAACAGTGATGATTATTTGAGATTAAAAGTATAACTTGCCACGCACAAAGCAAATATAATGTTAATTTCTTCTAAGACACTTCCACAGCCCACAGACTACGCCAACGTATTCATATCAACAATAGTATATATACAAAATACTGACATAAAAGTGATTTTGTGAGAACAAGGATTAAATTAAAAACAATAAACACACACACACACACACAAAGACTCAGTGATATGAGGCTGACAGGACCTGGGCTCCAGTCAGCTCTGTGCTGTGTGATCTTGGGCAAATTATGTGGCTTCTCTGAGCCTTAGTCTCTTCGTCTGGAAAATAAGGGAGGGTTGGTCACGTTCTGTGGTCTCATTTAATTCTTTTTTTTATTATTATTGAAGTATAGTTGATTTATAATATTTATTAGTTTCTGGTGTACAGCAAACTGACTCAGTTATACATATATATATACTTTTTCATATTCTTTTCCATCATTGTTTATTACAGGATATTGAATATAGTTCCCTGCACTGTACAGCAGGGCCTTGTTGTTTATCTGTTTTATATATAGCAATTTGTATCTGCTAATCCCAAACTCCTAATTTATCCCTCCCCCACTCTCTTTCCCCTTTGGTAACCATAAATTTGTTTTCTATGTCTGTGAGTCTGTTTCTCTTTTGTAAATAAGTTCATTTGTATCATATTTTAGATTCCACATAAAAGTGATATAAGATATTTGTATTTGTCTTTGTCTAACTTCACTTAGTATGGCAATCTCTAGGTCCACCCATGTTGCTGCAAATGGCAGTATTTCCTTCTTTTTAATGGCGAGAGTATTCCATTGTGTGTGCGTGTGTGTGTATGTATATATACATATATATATGTATATATACACATACACACACGCCACATCTTTAGCCATTCAGATGCTAATTTTAGAAATACTTTATCACAACGCTCAAATCCCAAATTTGGAGTATTTTTACAAAAATATTATCATGGAGGTGAGGAGAAAAGCATATGTAATCCTAAATCTTATTTAGACAACAAAAAAAACCAGATGACAGTATATGAACTCAATTATTTACTTTTTCCAGGTTCCATAAATTAAAAAGCTATAGTATACAAAGCATCACAGAAAAAGTTCCACTGCTGGAAAAGGAGAGAGATGAAAGTAACTCTAAGAATGCTTAATTCATGGAAATTCTTTAAGCTTCGCAACTTTTAAAAGCCTAACTGCAGCTTTCAACACCCTCTTCCACTTCTGGCCTATCTCCAGAGACTTGTAACATCTACAATCACTTTTTGTCAATTATATTCACTCTCCTCTTTATTGCCTGTCTTTTAAAATCTTAGACACTAAGTAAAATAGAAGATATGGTCTCCAAAAGCAGTGATAGCTCCCAAGAGCTAGCAATTCAGTGAGAATTTGATATACACTTACTGCATTGAATTTTTTAAAGAGAGGTAACAAACAAACAAACAAACAAACAAAACCTATATTAAATTAGTGCAGTATAGGGCTTCCCTGGTGGCACAGTGATTAAGAATCCGCCTGCCAATGCAGGGGACACGGGTTTCAGCCCTGGTCTGGGAAGATCGCACGTGCCGCGGAGCAACTAAGCCCGTGCGCCACAACTACCGAGCCTGTGCTCTAGAGCCCGCGTGCCACAACTACTGAAACCCACGCACCTAGAGCCCATGTTCCGCAACAAGAGAAGCCACGGCAATGAGAAGCCCACACACCACAATGAAGAGTAGCCCCCGCTTGCCGCAACTAGAGAAAGCCCGCGCGCAGCAACAAAGACCCCAATGCAGCCAAAAATAAATAAATAAAATAAATTTATAAAAAATAATTAGAAAACACAGTGACTACATTAGACAAATTATTTTTTGTAGGGAACTAAATTAACAATACAAAGTTCACAGAATCCATTGGCCTGTTTTCTGGCAACAGCAGTTAAACTTTCCTGCAACTCTGATAAACATATTCTAAATAAAATGATACAGAGTAACATGACATATTGAAAACAGAAAGAAATTAACTTTTGTTCATAAGTTTTTAAATCAAAACATTCTCTTTCAAATCTCAGTAAGAAATAAGATTGCTTCGAAAGAACTAATTCAATCTTTAAACACTTGAAAATAGAGTAAACGCATTCTGTAGAAGAACTGAATGTCTCAACCTTTCCCAAAATAAGAATGAAAGGAAGGAAAATAGAAATGCTTGGGTTTATAGCACAAAGAATTCTTCAGACAGGATTGCACAGGACTAGGGTCTTCCATGTCTATCTGGATTGCTTGATTCTAATCAATTTCTAGGCTATCAGGACAATCGGTGGGTATAATGGAAGAAAGATAATGAACCAGAAAGAGGCCAGGACATTTTTTAAGTCCACCTGGTAGGAAGAAATGGGAAGTCCTTTCTCCAACCTTTTATAAGTGAAAAGGTTATGTGTCATGTGAAAGACATTATGAACTTGACAAGAACCTACTAGAGAGGAGCCAAACAGTGGGTTCTTCTGAGCTGTTATGGTCTTTGGTGCTAGATCAAAGTCCGTGACAGTAGTCATTCATAAAAACACACAACTTCAAAGTGGCAAATAGTAATAGCTTTTATCTACTCTCCTGAAAAAAATTTTATAGATAATTTTTCAGTGCTTGGACACTGGCTTCCAAACAGTCACAACATTCTTAATGTTTGAGTTCTTAGTCTACTTTTTCCCTTGCTTCTGAATCTTTAAAAGCTCATTTGCGGGGATTATCAAAAGGGATATAAGAAAAGACCTTTGCGCTAATTAGCATTTCTTGGTGATACAGTTTTAAAACAGTATTTCCTACAGAAAAGGAAAGCCCCAGAAGATAATTCCTCACAACCCTTATCTGAAAGACTGGTATTGTAACTCTGGAATAACTGGAATGTTGGTGCTCCCACATTTAAACCCAACCTCCTTCACATTCACCTCCTGCCTGGCCACACTCCCCTGTGAGGTATACAAACAATTAGGCTTTCCAGTGCACAGGCTGACAAGCCATCTGTCAGTAAGATGTGAAACTTTATAGAAAGTCTGATTTACTTTTTTCTTGCCTTTTCGTCATACTGTCCTAGGCTTTAAGCAGAACCAGTGACTAGAACAACATATCACATATTTTGAAAGTTTTGCCAGAAAGCATACTCCTTCCATTACTCTTACCCAGTATTTTCTTCATAGCCATCACCACCACCTCTGGTGATGTTATATGTGTATTTAATCTTTTGTTGTCAATTTACTCCCAACTCTGGTTGTTCCACTCTTCCGTCCTCTCAACATGCAGAAAGAACCAGGCACGGTCAGTGCTCATTAATACAAGCTGAATACAAAGAACAGTGCAAGAGGCAGCAGAGCAGAAATTAAAAGTCAGGGTTTGAGGTTAATAAAGACCTGGGTTCGGGCTTCCCTGGTGGCGCAGTGGTTGAGAATCTGCCTGCCAATGCAGGGGACACGGGTTCGAGCCCTGGTCTGGGAAGATCCCACATGCCGCGGAGCAACTAAGCCTGTGAGCCACAATTACTGCGCATCTGGAGCCTGTGCTCCGCAACAAGAGAGGCCCCGATAATGAGAGGCCCGCGCACCGCGATGAAGAGTGGCCCCCGCTCGCCGCAACTAGAGAAAGCCCTCTCACAGAAACGAAGACCCAACACAGCAAAAATAAATAAATAAATAAATTTATTTTAAAAATTAAAAAAAAAAAAATAAAGACCTGGGTTCAAATCTCCACTCCATCTCTTAACAGCTACTTGACTTTGGATAAATTAAATTTTCTATCCCTCTATTTCTATTTTAAATAATAGCACCTATCTCTTAAAGTAATTATGGAGATCAGAAGCAGGTTATACACCTAGCCATGTGCCTAGCATACAGTAAGAATGAATAAAAGTGTAATAATTTTACAATATACTTGGATTCAGTAAAACTTAAAAGGGTTATCTAGTCAAAAAGACTAACAGACCAGGCACATAAACTGCTATCTAAGAGTAGCAAAACTTGGATAAGTGAAAGCACAAAATGCCACTACAGCCTGAAAGAAATGTAATGTCATTCAAAGACAAAACATAGATTGCATTTTCTTATAATGCAAACAGTCAGTAAGACCAAAAAGCAACTTAATTATATTTGAACAACCAGAAGGTTAAAATGACACACATTCTGACAAAGTTCCCTCTCTAATAACCATACTGGACATATAATTAATTGAAACAAATGCTTTAATGACACAGAGCAAAAGAGAAATAAAAATCAGAGTCTTTTAATGCATCTGTAAAGTGGAGGAGAAATTCTAGGCTTTAGTACATGGTAATTGTAAACCTCTAATAATGAAATTGAGAGTAAGAGTACAATTTTCATTACCTTTTTTATTGGAAATTATAAATTTAAATTTTGTGTAACAAATCTTGTTTTTAAATCATCAAACTTAAAAGCTATCAGACAGAAATTCTGACTCACTCATCAGAAAGTCTCACTTCTTAAAAAGCACAAAGAAGTACAAGGATGACCTGCATCTGTCCACACAAATTCCAAAAAGCAATCACCCAGGGGCTTCTTATTTCTTATATTTAGAACCTTCATGTCACAGAAAGTGAAAGCAATCTAGAATACTCATCTTTTAGCTTGCTATATCTTGCTTTGACTTGCCAAACAGACAACACAATCAGCTTTCTGTAATTTCTCTGCCACTAGCGTGGCAAAGGGGTGGAGCTTTGGAGCAGAAAGCTTTGTGTAACACTCAGAGTTCCTTTTTAACCCTTTTTTAAACAAACAAACAAACAAAATACTTCATCTTTATTTCTCATTCGCATACCCAAAGTTAATTACATCCTGTCACCAAATTAAACGGATTCTACTATAAGAACCCTTAAAATTTACTCCAAATAATCACTACATTTTTACTTCCATTGGCATTAAAAACATGCACAATACTCTCAAAGTACAGTAGAGAAACTGCCTCAAGACGCCATGTTAGAGCCCCTGGCCCTTAACAGGTTCTTACAATTTGCATTAGGCGGCAGCTGATGAGCACTGCTGATCATGCCAAACGCAAATCACACCATGACCACACATCCCGCAAGGGCCTCTGGCAAAAGTGCACCCAGTACTGCCTCCAGGGCCGTGCCAGGGCTGACGCTCTGCAAACGGGGTGGGGCAAGGAGCAAGGTGCTGATCACTGGCTCCCACACAACAGGAAGAGCCCAGGAAGCTCTGAGCCTAAGGAAGTCCTCTTGGTGTCTGGCACACCGCAGCCACTCTGTTGCCCAGACCTCCGGCCAGGCAGCTCTGACTCAGCACTTGGCCCCATACCTCCAGCTGTTGCTGCTGTGAGAAGACCACGGACAGCCACCAGCCTGACTCATGCTTCTTCCTGACTCTATCCTTCCTGTGACCACATCAGCTCCTTGAATTGTTCTCCTCCCCTGAGCCCAGCCTTCACTTGCTACTTCCGGTCCTGCTGGCAAAGGATTTCTCTCCCAACTTACCATGCTGATTCTGGTGGGACAAAGGGAACTCACAGCCACAAGTGCAAAAACAATTCAATGCTGAAGCCACTACTGTTAAGAAGGGCACACACACACTTAAAACTACTGCTGGTGTGGAATTCCAAGACCCTTAGAAACTCAACAAGCCACTCTGCCTCACCCTCAGGCCAAAGTAAGGAAAAAGAAATAATGTAAACTTTCATTTGTCAAGCAGTCTGGGGAAACTCTACGAGACGACCCAAGGAAATCCACTCAATGGGTGAGAACAGCAGTCTGTGCTCCCCACTCTTAGCCTAAGGAGTGAGAGGGGTAGCTTGTGGCTATCTTTAAAGATGACACACCAACACTCTACTTGACCAAGGAAAGTAAATTCTAAAGGCATTTTTTAAACACCAAGTGAATCTACCTGCATAAAATGCCTGTATCATTTCAAATCTTATTTCTAGGGGTCATTCTGGTAGAGATTCAAAATCAATTAGAGATTATTAATAAAACCAGCTTCTCTCAAGTTTGAGAGGAAAGGTCACCTTTATACATAATGGCTTGCCTCACTGTATTTTTCCTCCGACCTAAGCCACAGCCTCCAAATGATATCAGTTTTTCCTGCCTCTGAAGAGACTGAAACAGCATCTAAAAGATCCCCGCCAACTCTAAAATATTATGAATCTGTAAGTGGTACCAGTCTTAAAACTGGTTCCAGAAAATCAGGCACATTTTATCATCACTCTGTAGGTTCCCATTCACATCTTCTCTCCCGAAGCTGTTGCCTGCTCTACCTGGGTGCCCACTTCTCCTAATGGCACAACTAGATTCCCACACCCGGCCATAAACCTGGCTGTAAAAGCAAGTCCCTTGTGTCCCATCAGTCACTGAGATCTGTCTGTTCTGCCCCCATTCCGACAACAACTAGCACAGGGCTTTGTATACTGTAAGCATACAAATATCTGTTACATGAATGAACAAACCAGATGATTACAACTTATTCTCAGAAGTTTTATTCACACACACATATACACACATACAGCATGGCCCCTGCCTTCAGAGAACCAGGGCTATATCTAACGACCACAGCACATACTGAAAGCTGAATCATTCAGGCTCTCAATTTGTACTGAGCCCAAAAATCACTCTGGAGGCTTGTTAAAATACAGATTCCAGAGCCTTACGTCCAGCGATTCCTGCTCAGTAGATGTGTCAGGAGGTCCAGAAATCTGCATTTCTACCTAACACTCAGGAGAGCCACACTCCACACTGGAGAAATGCCATCCAGCTGGATGGACAGCAGAGGCACAGCTGGAGACTAGGGACAGCATGCCTGTCCATACCCACTTCTATGCGCTTCAGAGGAAGACACGCTTGCTTTGCCTGTGGCTCCACTAAGTACAAGGAATAGTGCAATCAAAACATGCTAATGCGGGACTTCCCTGGTGGCACAGCGGTTAAGAATCCGCCTGCACATGCAGGGGACACGGGTTCGATCCCTGGTCCAGGAAGATCCCACATGCCGCGGAGCAACTAAGCCCGTGCGCCACAACTACCGAGCCTGTGCTCTAGAGACCACAAGCCACAACTACTGAAGCCCGTGTGCCTAGAGCCCGTGCTCTGCAACGAGAAGCCACAGCAGTGAGAAGCCCGCGAAGCCCGTGCACCGCAATGAAGAGTAGCTCCCACTCGCCGGAACTAGAGAAAAAGCCCACACGCAGCAACAAAGACCCAACGCAGCCAAAAATTAATTAATTAATTAATTAATTTTTTTAAAAAACATGCTAATGTGAAGAGAGGAGGAAGAAGAGAAATGTTTCCATGAGTCACTGTCAGAATGGGGCTAGTCAGGGCCACCACAAACTATGGTTGATGACTGTGGAATGTAAAACCCAAAAGAGGTCATCCAGTAACGCCTCTCATCAGACAGGTGAGGAAACCTAAGGCCCAAGAGATAAAAATCAGCTGTCTAAACTCTTACAGCTGGGGAGTGTGTGCATGTATGTTGTTGCCAGGGAGGATGGGACACAAAAACCCAGATGTCCCAGTTCATACCATCTCCCCCGTATCTATGGAATGAACGTTTTAACATAGATGTTTTAATTGCCTCAAAGTACTTTCTGCAACTTACATCCTATATTTCTCTTGATCACAGTTGTTATTTTTATGAGACTCCACGGTCCACTGGCCATGCAGTAAACCTTTTCAAACCCATACCTTCCAAAGACAAACCAATTTCCTGGTCAGATGCTAATGTTTATGGTATTCATGTTTAATCACAAGGCAGAAATATGAAGATCAGAAATACTAGAGCTTACCCATTGGGTATGTGAGGGAGCTGAACTGAACGGGGCAATGTGGAAATAAAAGACTCTGAGGCTCTCAGAAGGTGGCACAGGTTTTTCACCCCCAAACTACCTTAAGCTTCTTCCAACTGTCCTTATCTGTGGACTTCTATTATAACTCACATTTTTATCACTCTTACCATCACTCTCTCCAGTTATCTTTTGTTCTAAGACATAATAAAATAACAAGAACGTGGGATTACAGGAACATCCTGGCTCACTAGGTCTCCACACATCGAGCTTTTGGTGCTTTCTCCCCTCCCTTTTCCCCTGTTCTTCCGGCAATTGTAGCCTTGATTCCCTGCAAATCTTTACACCGGCCCCTTAATTCTTACCGGTCTGCAACTTACCATCTGTCAAGAAAAAGCATCTGCGTATTGATTTGCAGAGTCTTATGAAAAGTTCACAGGCAGTTATAAGTAGAACTTGTGATCTTCTCTTCCACCTTGCTTTAGAAGAGCTTTCAGGTGACAAAGCAGGTAGCTTCCTACAAACGTCTCTCCTGGGCCTTGAATTCACACAGCAGTATATCGTGCCTCCTGGGTTTTCTGGGTTTTCAGTCTGTCTGACTTCCATGGAAGTCAGCATCCTGAGCATGCCAATCCACTGCTGCAGTGATGTCTTAGCCGCCCCCTGCCTCCCCCTCACGCTACCGGCTGTAACCATCTGCACCTGGCAATCCAGAATGGCTAGAGGCTGAGAAGTTCAGCTTCAGGCTCATACAGATACGAGTTCAAGTTCAGCTCCTTGGTGCCTAGTTGTGTAGTCCTAAGCAAGTTACCTAGCTCTTCTGACCCTTGATTCGCCCCTGGGTAAAAAACAGGGGTGATAAAAATTATACCTTCATCCGGGCTATTGGGAGAATTGTATCAATTAAGTGTAGCAGATAATAAATGTTCAAGACATGAGCCTTTCACCCTTATTTCCAAGACAGTAGAGATGTTTGGGAACCACTTCTCTTAGTAACACTGCTGTCAGCTCTGACTGAGCCACCACATTAACACTCCCCTGCTACCCAAAAGCAAAGTTTCTCAACTGGCAACTTCAAACTTCAAAAGGCTGCAACTTCTAGTGTAAGTAGCTCTAGGGTAAAGGGCAGTAGAAATGCCCAAGGAGGCTGTTAAAACGCAGATTCTCAGATCCTTGCTCTCAGAGAATCTGATTCAGTAGGCCTACGATTAGGCCCAGGAATCTGAATATTTAACAGGCACTGCAGGTCATTCAGAAAAGTATTATCAGCGTCACTTTAATAAACGTCAAGCTACAGTTTCAGATGAACTCATGGTTCCTACAGCACTCTCCAACCATAAAGCAGTCTCACATGATCTCATTTGACCATCATCATCTTGGGGAAGAACTCTAAAGAGAAGCTCCAGAATCATCTCTAATCATCGGCCCCTCCTTCATCCTCCCCACGAAATCTGCAGCTACAGCAGGAACTGAGTTTTCAAACCCAATTCAGAGCTCATTTTTATTTGACTCTTATTTAAGGGCAACTAACAAAAAACATCACATGAATATAAAGAATGAGTTGAGGTATCCCATGGAAGGTTAAGCCTCTTAAAGTACCAACACTTTAAACAGAAATCTCACTGAAAACTACCATGCTCTAGGCATTCTTGTGTCCACTTCTTATAGTTTCAGCCTTGTTACTATTATACCTCTCTCTCTCTCTGATAGCTCCCCTTCCTTAAAATTTGCTGACTTTAATCTCAGTTGGTCTGAGAAACCAAAAGCTTCACTGGAACCAGAAATAAATAACATCAGCCGCTGGTGAGAGAATAAAGGGCTCTTCCAAGAATCTAGTGCACACATGCTTTAGAGTTGATTTATCTGAAGTCTGATTGGCTAATCAAAGGCCTTCCTTTTTAACCAATTGCCTGGCTTGGGGTTGGTTTGGGAATTGAACACAGAATCACATTCCTCTAACCAATATTTCTGCCTAGTAGGGCCTGAATACCTATATTAAGCTCTCACCTGATAAGGGAAAATTATATTCTATGCAGACATTTAATATTCAAAAAAGAAACAAAAACAGGTTTATAAAAATTGTATAGATAAAACTATTCCATCCCCTCAGTGAAGGCAAGGAATATCAGGGGAGAGTTTTTACATCTCTACTAACTCTGGTCCCTCCCCTGGAGAAACAATAACCTTCTGGGAGAGCCCCGACATTTCATCTACATCTACAAGTTTCTCACATTTGTTAATCATGTGTTTATGTATCGGCTTTAGATTTATGGTTTTCTGTGTAGACTCCTCTCCTAAATTTATGTAAATCTCTTTAAAGGCAGAATCTCAGTCAAATTTATTTTATATCTTCCACAATATTCAAAATGTAAGAACTCAATAAATCAGATATTTGCTAAATGAAGAGCCATTCAAGGTCATTCTTAACCACTGTAGCTCCAACTCCATCCCAAAGTTAAACTTTCCTCAGATACACATCCTCTAAGGGGCCCTTGTCTAATGATCTGCAATGGGAAGAAACGTCTAAGTTGAGAACAAAAAAGGAAAAAGAAGGATGAAAAGACTATTTAAGCGTTTAACTCTAACACCTCCCCCACAGAACTGTAAAATCCTGAAGAAACCACTTAAAAGAAAAGCTTGGAAACGTTTTTAGGGAAAACCCTTTCTCTACTTATCTCCACTCCTTCATTCCACAAAAGCCCAAAGATGACAGAAGAAAAGCAAGGAGCAGCAGACATCATCTTCCACAGAGTTTTTCCCCAACAGGTAACTAGTTTCTCTCTCACTCATCTGAGATAACTAAGAAAAGCAGTATCAGACAAGAATCCTGGGCTGTCAGGGAACACAGCAGAGAGCGCAAAGCGGCAGGGGCCTGATAAGGAGACAGAAATGGAAATGAGGGGAGCAGCTGGGAACCCCTCTGAGAAAGCCTGGCGAAAGAGGAAATCAGGCCATGGGACCGGATGGACAACAAATGGGGCGGGGCAGAGGAAAGGTCTCCAAAGTCCATAGAGAATCAGCAATGTGGCCCAAGCATGTATGAATAATTGGGAATTAACCGTATACGCAAAAGACTTCATTTACCACGGCAGCTAGATAAACACCATACTAAATCCAATAAGAGGCTCTTCACCCACAGCCTAATAACCAAGACCATTTGTCTTCATTCTCCTCTACAATTTTATAGAAATTTCACCATGACTTTGCAGTCACCCTCTCAATCTGTGTAAGGCTTCTGTTTGTTTGTTTTGAAGAGGCTGATTCCACTTCTCAAGATTGAGGTTTGAACAGGACGTTAATCCAGATGCTCTTTCTAAAAATCTTTCAAATCTGCCAATTCAAAACATTAACATAAAGATGCTCAGGGAACAGCTGCTGCAATTAACAAATTGCTTACATTTTCCCTTCTGTTGGCTTAAAAGTACTAGAAAGAATTTTAAGCAAGATAAGACAACCCTTCAGATTTGGGATTTTTAAACAGATGCTTTTCAGGCTAAAAATAATAGTCTGTAGGTTAGACTTCACGTTGCAAAAACTAGTTTCAAATCACAAGACTAAAAACTAAGTGGGAGTCCCAACATGGAGTAGAAAACAAAGCAGGCAGAAAAAACTACCTCTGGAGTAATTAAGGTTCAGTATTTGGAAACTTCTGATCTTTTAGCATTTTCCCACTAGGGAACGAGAATGGTCTTTCCCAAATATTCTCAAATTCTTTTGTTCATAACAAGTTGAATGATGAAGTCACCTGGTGGTCAGGGAAATGGGAGTCATTCTGCACCTAGAGGTGTGAAAATGGCAGTTTTCACAGCCCCTACCAAGGGCGGCCCGAATTCCCCCAGTCTGAGGAGGTGCCCACAGAGCTCAGAAACATTCCCCCAATGGGCATCTTTTGCTGCACCCATGAACGGATTCGCAGTTTGCTGACGGACTCACAGTTCCCCTGTAAATAACCCATCCCTGAGCCACGCTATATACCAACACCGATGAGTCTCACGGGCAGCGACCACCATCCCCATTTCTCTGCCACAGCCTTCTCTTCCGAGCGCACCTAAGGCTTCAAATGTCTTCAGCATGATTCACACGGCAGCTCAGAAACCACACATCAAGACTCCTCCTTGAAGCAGTGGGTTTGAAGAACACATCAGAATTGTCTACCCCTTGTATCTTAATAGAGAAATCTCTGTTAAGGTGTTTGGTAACCTTAAGCTTTATTTTAAAATAGTTAGAGTCAAGTTTAGGACCCTTGTGATAAAAGAATCTGTGATACAAAGCTTGGGGCCACCACCAGGAAGAAATCCAAAAGAAGAAACAGATTACCTTCTGTCAAGCAGAAAAAGGAATTCTACAAATTGGCTTGTCATTTACCCCAGAGCAAAATTCTCATAATATTCCCCTCCTTCACTTTAGTGTATTTTTAACACTATACACTAATTCCAGTTTCCTTTTCTCTGACTTACGAAATGGGGAAAGGAAAATTCCCTCAAGAAACTCCTTAGGAAAAGTTAATAATTTAACTTTAAAAGTTTTCTATAAAGGATTTTACTGGGATTTTCTCACAACAAACTACAGAACCTTTTCAATGCCCATATTACATGGATAAGAGGCATTAAAATATAAGATTAAATAAAGCTGTGGTAAAACTAACATCACTCAGAATATTAAAAACCCTTAGCAACCCACTTCTGAGCTCTCATCTTTCATTGAAGAATTTTTTAAATGAAAGGAAGGAAAAGAAATAGGCTCCTTATATTTAAATTGTGACTGTTTTGAAAACCATGACTTGATAGAACAAGTGGAAAACAGAAGACCTAGATGATAAAACTACTTATTAAAAATAGGTATTAAAACATCAAACCAATATGTCTAAGCCTGTATTTATATTAAGCTATTTGACATGTAAAGGTTTAAAAGAATCTGGGAATTCCCCAGGCAAGTTCTTGGAAATGTATTTTTGCTGTGTTCCCATAGAGAAAGACCTCTTCAATACCAGTTCTACTTCATTTCTTCCCCAGGACCAGTCAGGAATTTTCCTTCCCCCAAGAAACATACTGTTTTGGAACAAAAAATTGATAGGATCTTTGAATTTTCCCTCTGACTTGTAATCTTAGACATTCCTTACTTTGTCACACAAAAAAATCCAGAAACTGAGATCTAGGTAATTCCAGATATTCCTCCTCCTAGTCTTAGACATTCCTTACTTGATCACTATTTTTGAAAAAAATCCAGAAAGTGAGATCTAGGTAATTTTTGGTCATGGGTTAAAGGTACTCCAAAAAAAGTACAGAAATTCCCACAGGCAACAAAAACAAAATGTCCATCTCCAGAGATGCTTCAGAAGACATATATCAAATAGTAAACCCCTTACACTACCATTTACCTATTGAAGGCACTCAAAGCCCCTAAAGATTTAGACCATTGTGTGTCTGAAGCCTGATAATGGAGCATACGTTTGCAGGCACACAATGTTTTCTTTTTATAAGAGGCAAAGGAGGAGGAATGCAATGACTGGCCGGGGCAGCAATGACTCTCTTAAAATAATAAACCTGAAAATGTTTCTAGTCAACCACAACATACCTTATTTTGCTACAAACATATCTACTTTCACCACATGTCCAACCTCTCAAATGCTGGCTTCCATTTATTTCCCTGAAAAATGGTGCTAAAATACAGGGCAGACACAGGGCAAAACCACTGTACACATCTGGTGTTTATAGGGGAAATCCCACTATTGGATTTTTTATTTCAAAGTACTTTCATTAGTAATGTATACAGCTGTCTTCTGTTGGCTAATAATCAGAACTGTAACACACGCACACTGACTCCAGGCCTAACTATGCCAAGCTGTTTGTGCTCAGCTGTAAAATGCTGAAATCCTGAGTGTTGGGGAGATGCCCCTGTACTGCCCCCTCCCACCCCACCCCCCCAAAAAATGGTTAATGCAGCTGTTTTCCTCTCAGGAATGCCAAAAGAATGCAATTCCTCCCTCTAAACCTCCCCCAAGCCCATCTCCACCAGTATTATGTTACCTACTCATACTAATAGATGAAGAGAGTTTTAAAAAGATATCCCATTCTTTAATAAAATGAATAGAGGGGGAAAAAGTGCTGGACATCCAAGTTTCCAGTAGTAATATGTGCCACCTCTACAACAAGGAAAAAACAGAAATCCAGCAAAATTTTCTACCAAATAAGACGTATGAGTTACTAGATCATACATAAAACAGCAGTTTTGGAGAGGGTGAATATATGCTTTTAAACCATGTGTTTTTAAAGTATGTTCTTAGCCTGTCTTAATATAATCATATGAAATGTTTGTGACTTGCTGGTGTGTCACTTTGTTTTGTAAATAAAGGAGCAACTTCATTTTGAAATAATGAACACAGGAGCTTCAGCTTTGCATTTCCGTAGACTTCCCTCTGGGCTCGGCTTACCACCTTTGTAGGGCCACAGAGACACAGCACAGAAGGCCTTTGTGCACAGGTCCCAGCCGCCTATCTTCATACAGCCACTGGCAAGGGCCTCCAAGGAGTCCCTTTCTTTTCCAACCAAACACAAAGGTTTTATCTTACAGTAAACAGAGAAGACTTTTAACATTAGAGCAATACTAAGACAGTGATGCTATAAAAGTGGCTCAAAGATTTGCATAATGAAATTCTACTGTCTTGGTTTGAACTCAAAACTGTTTAAAAAAAAAAAAAAGGTCAATCACGGGAAGGGCATGTTTCATTAGCTGAAAGTTATATTTACAGAATGTGTTTCATCTGAGCTCTCCTAGTCTACCTAGGAAGCTCGGAGAAGATCAAGTGAAAGGAGTAGTAACAATATACAGCCCTGTTTCTTTTTTTTCTTTTTTTTAAATTTATTTTTGGCTGTGTTGGGTCTTCGCTTCTGTGCGAGGGCCCTCCCCAGCCGCGGCAAGCGGGGGCCACTCCCCATCGCGGTGCGCGGGCCTCTCACCGTCGCGGCCTCTCCCGTTGCGGAGCACAGGCTCCAGACGCGCAGGCTCAGCAGTTGTGGCTCACGGGCCTAGTTGCTCCGCGGCACGTGGGATCTTCCCAGACCAGGGCTCGAACCCGTGTCCCCCGCATTGGCAGGCAGACTCCCAACTACTGCGCCACCAGGGAAGCCCTACAGCCCTGTTTCTGTGTAACATTCTCAACAGTCTCCAGCCACTGGAGGCTTGCCTTCTTCACCTTCTCCACCAAGCCAGCCTAGCAGGCTTCTGGAGCAAGGAGGAGGGGAACACGTCATTATTTCCTTCCTTCCTCTCTCCCTATCACCATGGGAGCTATACTGGAGTGGAGACCGGGGGCAACTCCGTGCAGGTAAGAAAGGATTCACTTGTAAGCAATGAATCATAACCTCGCTTGCCTCCAACCCCAAACGTTATCACAGCAAAGGTGAAGTGTGGCATCTACCCTGACCAACCAAAGTCTTCTGTGTGGTACCTGTGATTTGTTATTTGCGAGGCAGGGGAAGGGGACATGACTTGTCCACAATCCTAAATATTCTGCACTCAAGAGTGACAAGCAAGGTACAGCCAGCTCCTTGGGAGGAAAATGCTGCAGGAATCTACGGAATTGGGAAATAATTACCCCCTCTAGACTTGCATTTCTACTTTTAATAAAAGTAGGGGAAGGAGGAGGAGAACTTGGCTAATATTCTTAAACATATCAACTAAATAACAAAGATAATAAAATTTAAACCAAAAACTGAGATTTGAGTGTTAAAAATTCTACTTGAAGGAAGGTAAATAGCAAACCTTGATAGGAAGCCAGTTTTGTGTAAAACATCAGGGGCAGGATGGAAACTGACCGCAGTGGCTTACATTGGTGTGCGGAAGTCAGCCTTTTAGGGTCGCCTAGTTTTTAAAAATTCTGTTTTTAAGTTTAATGAAGCAATGAATTTCCCTCTTTGTGGTACACATAAAATGTGAAGATACTATGAGAATTTTCATAAAGTGCTATTTAAATGGAAATATTAACAGTGAGCTTTCAGCACAAAGTAACTCGCCCAGTAGAAGTGAATGGACCAGAGCAATCTACTTGCACATGAGCTACTTTCATCATTGTTACATGGCATGTTTCCTAATGAGGACAAGTTAAACTCAGCCAGTTCTTTTCTAAAAGTGGGTATCATCAAGTCAGTCCCTGTAGGTTTTTCTGGCTGCATGGCCCTATCCATGAAATGGTTTTTAATCATTTGATATTGGCTAAGTGGCTAGGAAATGTATGATTCATCTCCACTGTACTTCAATGCTGTTTCCAACAAATGCGCAATCCCTGCAGTAAACAAAACCATCCGGCTTGAAAAACATCTTTTTAGGAAGCATTTAACCCTTGCATCTATTTTAATATTTAGTAACTACTTTGTGAGCACACACAAGCACCAGGTCCCACCCCTCCATTCCCAAACGCACCTACTGGCTTGGTTCTACAGGCAGGCCTCAATCTCAGCAATGTGCATTCAGCAGAAGGATGCACAACAACCCAGAGCCCTGCTCAGGCAACCCCTTTGGTTACTCCTCTAAAGGGCACCTCTGACAGAATGGATGCAGCTCTCAGTGTTCCGCAAGTGCTCAAGGTATCTTTGGAACAGAAATGTCGATGAGTGCCGACATGCGCTTGCTGGTGAAGATCAGTAACGCATTCTGGGGTGTCACTCAAGAAAACTGACAGCTTGGCACAAGTAAAACTTTTACATCAAGGTAGGAGGTGGGGGAAACCTTGAGCAATCTAGTTTAGCTGTTGGACTGCAAGGTCTATGTGTAAGTATCCACAAGTGGGCCTAAATTATGAAATGCTGAATTATTCGTTATACACACACACACAAATATAGATCACCACCACCATGTGATTAAAAATGAATGAAAGTTTGTGCATCTGAAATTCATTTCACACCAAGTTTACCTCAATTTTAAAAAAACGAGTGAAGGCACCTCAAAAAATTTTTGTCTCAAAAGCAAACCCCACTCTCTGAGCTCTAAAAATGTATGACATTATTCTAGAACAGCTTATATGCAATAACATTTACACACACACAAAATTAAATAATTATTATAAAAGGTTTTTAGCTGAGAATAAGATGTTGGGTAATTGTTTTATAAAGCTGTATCTTTTTAAAAGGAAATTTTCTAAAAATAACCTGCAATCCCAGTAAGTAAATCAGTATAGTTTTACCATACACATTATCTGAGTTAGTCCTATGTTTGCTTCTAGGCTAAGGCACGCCTCTGTACCTCAACTTTCTTCCTCACTGCTGTCTCTCTATCTCCTAGCTATTTCTTTCCCTCACTGTGACTAAATATTACAAAGATAACCAAACAAATAACACAAAAGATAGCAGTATCAATCTCCTTGTTTCTAGGCATCCCACAGAGTGTGTGGTTGTAAATATTTAACAACAAATCGTTCTCCAGGAAAAAAAGGGGGGAGGTATGTCCTGGATTGTAGTGTTTGCCAGTTTCCGTGGTATAAATATTCCCGCCATGGCCAAGATCAACCCAGCAACACGACATACCTGAACTTGGACTTGGAAAGATAGCAACACTCTGCTATGCAGCATTTCCATCATGTAGACACAAGAGACCTAAAGAACCTCAAGAGTATAGGTAACAGCAACATGTACTAAAAGACCAGGAAAGGAGGAATTTCAAGTATCTATTACCTTTGTTATTAAATACAGTTTAAATTGTAAGCTTGTATATCTTACTGTTTAATAATGGCTGTGCTTAAGAACCAGGGCCCAAGATGTCTGAAAATTTGACAATCGGCTCTTGAGAGATGGAACAAGCCATCTCCAGCATTCCACTGACATGGTCTGCTCAGTTCCATTACATCATCCTGGGCAAAGGTGCAGTAGAATGGCAGAAAAACAGCAACACCTTCCCTGATTCCCACAACTTCAAAATAACAAAAATCAAAGAGTAAAAGAAGAGAGAGCTAACCTGTAGAGTCCTTTTATAAGATCAGTAGGAGAGTAGTAGAGGCAGTATGTAATTACTGGGCTCATAGAAGCAAATCATGCTAAAATTCGGCAATGTGTATAATAATGGCCAGTTAGTTACACTTTTTTCTAGTTATTTTCACTTGCTATAACAATTTGAATATATAACAATCTGAAAAAACTTATAAAAATTTGAAAATTGAGGGTAAGCAGTACATTATATAAGATTAGTAAACATACTATGAGCAGCCAATGATAGTCATTAGCACGTTCCGTGTAGAGAAAAGACCTCCACCTCCCTGTAGTATTACGACAGGTGCCAGGCCACAATCCTGCCCAGGCTGGGAAGCCTAAGATAAGCATGCCACTGGACTATCACCACTTTTTCTGAGAGATGTGTAACTCACGATCACCTCTTAGAGAACTAAAAGAAATACAGGGAAAAGAGCTCAAAGGCTGTGGAATGAGTGAAAACCGCACGTAAGCTCAGTTGCTTCCACTAACTAGTCATGGGATCCCCAGGAAGTAAAGCCAATCAGTACTTACGCATTATGTGCCAGGCACTGTACTACATAATGAAAACACAATGGTGAACAAAACAGACACAACTGCAGCCTTCATGGAGTACATATTCTAGGCAGCAAATGTAGACTTGAGAGCCTTGGTTTCTTCATCTATAAAGTGGGCTAATCACTATTCCAACCTTGCAGGCCTATTAGGATAATTAAATGAGACAATGCAAATGGCACAAAGGACACTCTTCTCCTTTCTGTCACCATCTAAATGCGTTCCTTTTGTAGAAAAGTAAATGGCATCAACATTTTCAATCTCTTTTTATTGTCATCTCTGGGGAAGATCTGAAGAGGAACAGAGATGAATGGGCCTCCAAAATTCTAAGCCGTTTGAATGGGTATAGAAAGAAATGACTGTCGGGACTACCAAGAGTTCTTACAGATTCTGATTCTTTAGGCATTAGACAGTCATAATTACTCTTAAAGGAAAAATGAACACATAGGAGACTTAGGATCTAGATTCCAGAGTGTCTGGAACAAGCAGACCATGACAAGAGCACATGCATTCTTCAACTGAATTACTTCTGACTGTAATTTGTAAGAACCATTTCAATCGGGAGAGATCAGACTCAACGTAGCTTATATGCTATGCTCTCAAACAATCAACAAAAGGCCAATAATTACTCATTCATTCATTCATTTCATGAAGTCATTCAACAAAAATTTAGAGTGCTACCCTGCAGCAGGTATTGATTGAGGCACAAGAAACACAGCAGTGATCAAAACAGTCCAATATATACTGGAAAAAGGTAAAGATTCACAAACTTTGCTGAATTACAATCCTAATTCAGAACGAAATGGGTAGCCTTGAAATGCTGACTATCTTTCCCCCAACGTCAATGCGCACACACACACTCTGATCTAGATTAATAAATCTGGGACATAAAATCTGAAATAAACTTCATATAAATGCTAACTCTGAAATGTACGTATTTTAAAGTCTCTTGATTCCATACAATTTAACCTCTTTGGTTTCTACTTCAAGAGTCTGAAATGTGTCTAGCAACGCTTGGCCCTGGCAAAATGCAATATATCCTAAATAAATTCTTTGTTGAAATGAATTAAATATAGTTTCCTAAAGTGTCCATATATGTATTAACATAAATCAGTGCACTTTAGGCCCTTTGTGTATAAAGGAAGACTGAGAAGACTTCCTCCAGCCTCGAACACCCACCGTGCTCGCGTATTCACCTAGGAAACAGAAATACCTCCAAAGCATAAAAACACGTGTTTCTAAAAAGAACAGAATGAAATAATCTCTCCTGATAACCAAGTTATATTACAAATATATATATCCCGGACTCCTCAACCTAATGTGATTCATGAAGATTACAGCACAATTCAAGGCGGTGAACACCCCCAGCATTAAGTAAACAATTTCTGGCAGCTTCTCTTTTTCGTACCTCCCACCACCACTTGTAAACATGGTTGTATGATGTGGACATCTTTATGAGACAATTTATAAAATGGGATTTTACTTGTACAAAACAAAATAAAGATTTATGACTTTAGAACTGAAATTTAGTGTACTAAAAAACAAAACAAAAAAATAAGACTCACTTCCAGTCTGCATGGTACAGTATGAAAATTCAATTTAGAGTAAGTTTATAAGATACTGCAATTGTATACAGGGGGAAACAAACTGTTACTTGGTCTGAAGTATATTCAATTATAAAAACAAAACAAAAAATGTAAAGCGATTCAACACTCCTATTTCGATTTCCAGTATCAATGGGAGAAACTGCTTGCTTTGCTCTTCCTTGAAACCACCCCTCCTTCCCCCCCAAATTCACTGAAACACAGAATTCACCCATAAGGGGTGCAAATATTCCTGTGACATCTAGAAAAATATATAATACTCAAGAGTATGTAAATAATTATGCTACTAACTCATAAGATAACAACATAGTAAGATACTTGATGTGATGAGACAAAATATCTTTGCCCTAAATAACAACCTAAATTCATCTATATTCAAGAACTGGGAATAAAGGCAGTGATTCGTTAATTTTTGTCTCCTAAGCACTATACAAATCACCCGACAGGATGATACATCACCTGAACCTGTAGCTATGTTTTAAAGTTTACAAAAAACAAAAACAAAAACAAAAAAACCTCCAAGTAGTGTGTGCTACAACGAGACTTTCCTCTTACAGGAGTCATACAATAAGTATTCATAAATACATTTTTTTAAATTTCATACCAAAAGTCCTGCTTTTAGCCCATTTCCTCGTACCTGAAGTGACAGTCTTACTTTTTCTCAGTAAATTAAGCAAGATTTGCTTTTAGGTTAATGTTAAGTTTTCAAAATACTAGCTTACCCTTTAAAAACAGTAACTTTGGGACTTCCCTGGTGGCACAGTGGTTAAGAATCTGCCTGCCAATGCAAGTGACACGGGTTCGAGCCCTGGTCTGGGAAGATCCCACATGCCGTGGAGCAACTAAACCCGTGCACCACAACTACTGAGCCCGTGAGCCCAGAGCCCGTGCTCCACAACAAGAGAAGCCACCGCAATGAGAAGTCTGTGCGCAGCAACTAGAGAAAGCCCGTGCTCAGAAACGAAGACCCAATGCAGCCATAAATAAATAAACAAACAAACAAACCAATAGTAACTTTCTTTCTCCGACACAAAAAAATAGTCAAAAAGATCAAAATGGCATGTCTTTCAGCACTTCTTTCCACACATACACACACAGACACACACTGACACATAAGCATGCACACACTAAAAAGATACTACTTCCTAATATCTAGAATCTTTTAAACTAGATGTTGTGAATTCCTCTGAAGTACTCTATTCACCATAAGCAAGTGACAATTTATATAAACTGGGCTCAGAGAATCAATATTAGCAAACCACAAACTTACTGCTTGTAGTTGCCTATATATCAAGTAAAAGGTATCAAGTTGGTAACCTAAATAAGCAATTCCATACATTTTTAACTTTATTATACAAAAATTTACACGGCAAGAGAAAAATCTTTGGATTGAAAAAAATCTGATAGTATTCATGTAAGAGATCTAGTTCTCAGTTATAATAATCTAAGGAATATACCATCTCAATGATTTTTCAATAGCACATAGGATTTTCAGGTAACCCAATGTCCACCTTTCTACAAAGAAATAAAAAATATAACTGCACATGGGTTGGGTGAAACTTTAAAAGTAATGAGACACTTAACAGAAATGCAAATTAAAACCATGATGAGACACCATTACAAGAACCACCCACCAGACAGGCAAAATGTTTAAAGGCTGAAAATATTAAACATTGATAAGGTTGTAGAAAAAAGCATTACAGCATTTTGAAAGAGTTTGGCATTATCTAGTAACCTACAATTCTATTATTCGCTAAATATTCCAGAGAAACTCCCACAGACCTGGAGACACAGATGAGAATATTCGTAGCAGCACTTCTCAAAATATCCCCAAACCGGGAACAACCCAAATGTTCATCAAGAAACGAGTATAGACCGGTCAGAATGGTCATCATCAAAAAATCTACAAACAATAAATGCTGGAGAGGGTGTGGAGAAAAGGGAACCCTCTTGCACTGTTAGTGGGAATGTAAATTGATCCAGCCTCGATGGAGAACAGTATGGAGGTTCCTTAAAAAACTAAAAACAGAACTACCATACGAACCAGCAATCCCACTACTGGGCATATACCCTGAGAAAACCATAATTCAAAAAGAGTCATGTACCACAATGTTCATTGCAGCTCTATTTACAATAGCCAGGACATGGAAGCAACCTAAGTGTCCATCGACAGATGAATGGATAAAGAAGATGTGGCACGTGTATACAATGGAATCTTACTCAGCCATAAAAAGCAGCGAAATTGAGTTATTTGTAGTGAGGTGGATGGACCTAGAGTCTGTCATACAGAGTGAAGTCAGTCAGAAAGAGAAAAACAAATACCATATGCTAACACATATATATGGAATCTAAAAAAAAAAAAAAAAAAAAAAAAAGGTTCTGAAGAACCTAGGGGCAGGACAGGAATAAAGACGCAGACATAGAGAATGGACTTGAGGACATGGGGAGGGGGAAGGGTAAGCTGGGACGAAGTGAGAGAGTGGCATGGATATATACACACTACCAAATGTAAAATAGATAGCTAGTGGGAAGCAGCTGCATGGCACAGGGAGATCAGCTCCATGCTTTGTGACCACCTAGAGGTGGGAGATTGGGAGGGTGGGAGGGAGACGCAAGAGGGAGGAGATATGGGGATATATGTATACATATAGCTGATTCACTTTGTTATACAGCAGAAACTAACACACCATTGTAAAGCAATTATTCTCCAATAAAGATGTTAAAAAAAAAAAAAAGCGAGTGTAGGAATAAGGAATTTGAACACTATCTGGTAACAAAAACATGAACAGCTACACACAATATCTTTGAAACTCATAAATTAATGTTTCACAGAAGTAGTCAGGAGAGAATGCATATAGTATGGTTTCATTTATATAAAGTTTGAAAACAAGCAAACTAACCTACACTTGTTTGTCTGTGTGTGTGTGTGTGTGTGTGTGTGTATGTGTACATGTGTGTGCACACTCATATGCATGCAGTAAAACTACAAGGAAAAACATGAAAAATTACTATCCTAAAAGGTTAGTGATTCAGGGGCTGGGAGTGAGGGGTGGGTAGGGGGATGTTAAAAGGAAAGGCACAGAGGAAATTTGTTAATGATTATTCGTGTTAATAATATTTATATACCCTGTCAGCCGTCTTCATTATTAACAGTTACCTAGAATTATAAATTTTTACTTTACAATCTAGGTGGGTTTACTGTTTGCTTTATAATTGTTCTTTAACTATACATATATTTTATGCATTCTCATATATATCTGATATATTTCAGATTAAATCAAAAGATCAGATGTGAGCTTCTGAAAAGAATTATTTTTTGTGGTACGTATGTGGTTTGGTTAATGCTGTGACTTGGGGTCAAGGTCAAAAACAAGGAAGCATGCTGGTTCTAGCAAGGAGCTTCATTATAGCTCACAGCCATAGCAGAACTAACCACATCCTACTTCCTTAGGTATATAAATACCAATCCCCTGAAGGAACAAATGCAAAAAATGCAAAGAAAAGAAAAGAAAGAAAAACAAAAACCTAAAATTGCATTAAAGACCAAAAAAACCAGATAATAACCAAGTGTTGGTGAGGATGTGGGAAAATTGAGAAAAGCTCATACACTGCCAGCAGGAATGCAGAATGGTGCAGCAACTTTGGAAAACAGTCTGGCAGTTCCTCAGAAAGTTAAACATAGAGTTACTATATGACCCAGCAATTCCACTCCTAGGTATACACCCAAGAGGAATAAAAACATATGTCCACACAAAAACTTGTACACAGATAGTCCTGATAGCATTATTAATAACAACTGAAAAGTGGAAACAACTCAAATGTCCATCAGTTGATGAACAGATTAATAAAATGTGGTATATCCACAGAATGGAATATTTTATCTGGCAATAAAAAGAAACGAAGTACTGATACAAGCTACAAAGTGGATAAACCTTAAAAATTATGCTAAGTGGAAAAAGCCAAGCACAAAAGACCGCATAGTATATGATTCCATTTATATGAAATACCCAGAATAAGCTACTCAACAGAGATAGAAAGTAGATTAGTGGTTGCCTAGGGCCAGGGAAGTGGGGAAATTGGGGGTGAATGCTAATGGGTTAGGGTTTTTCCAAGTGATGGAAATGTTTCAAAACTGATTACAGTGATGGCTGCACAACTGTGAATATACCGAACCACCAAATTGTACGCTTTAAATAGGCGGATTGCAGGGTATGTGAATTACATCGCAATTAAACTGTTACTATAAAAAAATTGCATTACAGGTGATCCCTGCCATAAATAATACACAACAGTCCTCAGAAATTGTCAGACTTCAGTAAACACATGCATGTGTCAAATAAACTTTTACATTCAGCCCCGAAGTCTGGGAGAAATCTGACTAGTCATAAACCTAAATCCTGCACAAAATGGCTTTGTTTCCAATTCTTAGTACAGTAATCAATAGGTTTTGATTTTATCCATCAGAGGTTAGGCAAGAATCCATGGTAGCCTGCAGAATGTGCTAAGTCTTGCATGCAAAGCAGTATCTTCTATAAGTGACCCATAACCTCTTTACTGAAGTGATTTTCCAGGACTCTCCATGAGAGGAAAATCTGAAACTCACGAAATTCCTTAACCAGAAGTGTGCTTTCTTGACTTCATATGTAGAGAATTTTTTTCCAAACCACACTGGAAAATAACAGGATTGGAAAAGTCATCAGTTAGTTCACATTCCAGCCCACCAATGTCCAACAGCATGCCCAAATGCAGACGTGAAAGTAAAACACTTCCAATGTCATTCAATCCTATTTCTAATGAGAGAGAGTTCTACGTAAATCAAAAAACACAACTGAAAAATTATAGAAATACTGTATCAAGAATAATGATTGACAAAAACAAGAATGAGACCTATTTTAAGGGCCTTATAAAAGTCAGAATCACTCCTGGCTCCCTCTTATTGTGGTGACCTTATTTTCTTTGCATCATTATTTTCACTTTTTAAACTTATTTTATCTCAATATGTAGTATACATATCTGTATGCTGCCAACAATCTTTTCAACAGTAAGTTGGGGTAAAAAAAAATCCAAAAATGAAAATAGGGATTCCTTCTATTGTTCTGGATTTATAATATTTATAACAGTTATAGCCAAGATAAAAGTTTAGGAACAGTTTACAATTACGTGGCTTCTTTATTTTAAAAACCTAATAAAAAATCAAAAGCCAACATTATAAAAGTTTTTTCTCATCTTTACAGACAGTGAGCATACTTTAAAATATAGTTATATAGACTTTTCCATTAATCTTGCTCCACTACTGGATCACGCCTCCCTAGCACAAACTGAGATTTCTGATTTATAGTTGATTTTTTCATTTCTCTGTTCCATGACAACTCTGAAAAGAGAAGACCGATATTACTTAGAAGGCAGTCTTGAATTCAATGTCTTGAATTTTAGCAGCTCTTCCATAAGATTTAATATGCCTTCTGCGGAACGGGGGGGTAATAAATTAGGCATTTGGGATTAACATATACACACTACTATACATAAAATAGATAACCAACAAGGACCTACTGTATAGCACAGGGAATTATACTCAATCTTGTAATAACCTATAATGGAAAAGAATCTAAAAAAGAATAAATAAATAAATATATATATATACACATACACAACACATATATATAAAACTCACTTTGCTCTACACCTGAAACTAACACAACATGTAAATCAACTATATTTCAACAAAATTTTTTTTTAAAAATTTAACATCACTTCTTATAGTTGGGGTCTAAACTCTAGAAGATGCAAACATAGACCACATCAAGGACCAGACTAAGTGGCAGAGTGGTGAGCATAAAGAACAAAGCCACAGAGAAGAAACCTGAGGAAATAAAAAGGCAAGCCCTGGGGGGCACAAAAGGCAGCTCCTCGCCAGCAGGTGGGATGCCAAATCCACAACAGGCAAGGCTCAGGGAGCACAACCAAACTTCAGTCTCACTCCAGACACAGGTCTAGGAACAGGGCATGCCATTCAAGGGAGCTTGTATAATACTGTAGTACGCTCACTGCTGCCCTCAGCTTCAGGACCATGTCAGATGAAAAACAGCAGCTTACAGTGAGGCAGAAGACTGACATACTCCACCTGCAAGGTAAGAGCTGCCCACCTCCCTCTCTCCTCCCTCCCACCTCCCACACACATACACACACCCTGCAAGAGATCCAGGACACAAAAGAGCCCAAGTCAGGAGAAGACCCAGATATGCAGACTGGACCCCAATATGCATTCTGTAAATGGAGGAACATGGATCCAAAAAGGCACTCACCTTCATGCAGAGTTGACCAATGAAGCTGTTCTCCTAGCCTTTGACCCTGAGGTTTAGAGCCATAGAACACTATTTCAAATCTTCAAGTTCATGAGGCTGAGGCTCCTGAACAGTTTCCACACCAACAGTTAGGTTATGACTCAAGATAGATGGAATGGTGCTGGGATACAGCAGGCAATGATGGGGCTTCCCACAACTTTTAGTGAATATCAGTTAACTTGAGCTGGGCCCAAAGGATCTGCTTCCCTATGTAAAAGCTGATGAAGTGAAAGTGATTGACTGCCCTGGATCAAGATGCTCTCTCACATGGACAGGCTGTCTGCCATGCTGCAGATGGACCAGCCCATTTACAAAAGAACCCTATTTCCTACCTGTAAAATATGAAGGTTAAATTAATTGACTTCTACCTCCTCTCCAAGTCTGAAATGTTGTAGTATCTTTGCTAAAGACTACAAAACATACAGAAGGCTTCAGTGAGCGTAAGGTGCCTTAAAATACACAAATGAGTGGTAAAATCTTTTTTTTAATGGATCTGGATCCTAACTTCTTTTTTTTTTTTTTTAACTTTCTGCTCATGTGGCTCCTTTTTTGATTATCGATAGCTGTTATTTCAGGCCAAACAGACCCAAAGATCTAGACTTTATGATCATTCTAGCCTTAAAGTCCTTGGGGACCTCGGTGACAGCTGTATAGAACTTCACACTTACAAACCAATTAATATGTCTTTTTTTTTTTTTGCATACTTACTTTGTGTTTTTTCTACTGATTTTCTCAAATTAAGTCAAAGCTGAACTAACACTTCTAAATGAAAACTCTTATTTACAAGTACCCATTTAAGGAGAACTGACATATCTCTATTGGGTCCTTTATTTACCCTAAATATCTACAGTAAAATTCATTTTAAAAAATACTAGGGCCCAATGTTAAGGCTTACTTTATATAGCTACAGTAACCAAGACTGTGTGGTACTGGAGAAGGGCTAGATACACAGATCAATGGAACAGAAACAGAGGACCCAGAAATAGACACACACGAGTATACCCAAATGATTTTTAACAGAGGGGCAAAAGCAATGCAATGGAAAAAGGTAAGTCTTTTCAACAAATGGTGCTGAAGCAATGGGACGTTAATAGGAAAAAGAAAGAAGAAGAGGAGCTTAGTGATAAGACCAAATGCTGGCAAAGATGAGGAGACTCTGGATCACTCATACATTGCTAGAAGGAATGTAAAATGGTATAGCCACTCTGGAAAAGTTTGGCAGTTTCTTACAAAACTAAATATGCAATTATAATACAATGTAGCACTGTACTCTTAGGCATTTATCCCAGGGAAATGAAAAGGCATGTTCACACAAAAATTCGTACACATATGTTCACAGAGGTTTTATGTGTAACTGCCAAAAACTAGAACCAAATGTCTTTCAATAGGTGAACTGTTAAACTGTGATTTGTCCATATCATGGAATACTACTCAGCAATAAAAAGGAACTGTTAGTACACACAAGTTGGATGGATCTCAAATTATGCTCAGAGGAAAAAAAAAAAAGCCAGTCTCAAAAAATTAAATATTATATGAGTCCATTTATATGATATTCTTTAAGCAACAAAACCATAGAGATGTAGAACAGTTTAGTGGCTGCTAAGGCTTAAGAGATGGTGGGAGAACAGGGGAGCGGCTATAATGGGATAACAGAGGGAAGCCTTTTGGCAAAAGCACAGTTCTTGATTGTGGCAGTGACTACACAAATCTACCCCACACACACAAAAACATGTACAGCTGGTGAAACCTGAATAAACTCTGTGGATTGTACCAATGTTAATTCCTGGTTTTGATATTGTACTATAGTTACGCAAGATGTTACTACATTACACAGGACTGGGTCAAAGATACATGGGATCTCCCCGTACATTTTTTCCAACTTCCTGTGAATTTACAATTATTTCAGAATAAAAAGTTTTTTGTGTTTTTAATACCAGGAGCTTTGGAATCTTGAGATCAAAATCTGGTTCTGCTACTTACACTACTGTGGATAAGTTATTTAGCCATTCTGAACTTTTGTTTCTTCATGTTTTAGGGATAATAATATTAGCTGGTGGCTTAATGAGAATTAAAATGAGCAAAAAAAAAAAAAAAAAAGAAAAAGAAAAAAAAGCAGTTTTTTTCATCTGAGATAAACAAGACCAGATGGCAAAGTATTTTTCAAGAATAGTGCCGTATATGGGACTTCTTGTATGATTAAGCTACAAACTGTACCTACAACTTTTTATAATCCATTTGTAAATGTGACTTTTCTTATTTGTAGACAAAATTAGGTTTAGATTTAAGAGCATTATTAGAATAATAGCCATGTCACCATATAGATTAGAAAACTGAGGACAAATAAACTTCCTATAGTCCATAATCTGATGAAATATACTTCAAAAGGTTAAACAAACATTCTACAAAGGAAAGCGATGTGACCTGGAATTTGATACGGTTCATTTCCACATCAAGATCAAACAGATTAATTAGCTGCTTTTAACCAAAGAAACTCCCGTTGCTTTGGAGAATGATCTCTGAAAAATACTTCAAAAATCATAATGGCCACCTTTCACTGTAGATCCCTCCACAATAAGGCTTTCCAGGTTCCATCAACAACCAATACAAAGAACTGCTCAAGATCCTGGCTGGCACTGTGACACCCTCAGGCCTACCCTGTTCCCTCTTGCAGTGCAACGGAAATTCCTGTGCCCGTCCCTTGCTGGCAGCCCCAGTGAAGGCCCGCCTGCTGTCAGCCGCCCAGCCCCTGGCAATAGTTCTGCAGTCAACCCTGGACACTTCCTCTTGACTTCTCATCCAATACCAGGATGAACTGACACTTGGCACTTACCACTCTGAGTGGGTAGCTGGTCGGGGGGAACAGCGGCAGCTTAACTTGCCTCAGTCAAATTATGTTTGGGAGAGAGAGGGAGAAAAGACAAGGCACCAAACAAATGATGGCCTGAATTCTTTCATTCAAAACAACTGTAATAGTTTGTGCAACTGATGACAGCAAAACATACAAAATTAATAAAGGCTTTTTTTTAATGAAGCAAAGAGACTTGGTAAAGTGGCTTTGCAAAGACTCTGAACTTTCATTTAAACAAAGAGTGTGCTGAAAATTTGTAATGCAGAAATTATCTCATTAACATCACACAAAAGAACAATCACTCCCACTGCCCTGGCTTCCTACTCACAGTTGTATTTGAAGAATAGATCTATCAAGAACTGTGGAAAAACGTCTCTTGGTATTTTTTTTTCCAGTATGAACTGAGGAGGGGAATGCATATAATTAATTATACATACAGTACCTCTGCCACTGAAACAAGATTGACAGATGAAACTGTTTCTCCCCTTCTGGTCTTCATGAAGTGTAAACCCAGCCTACAGCAGCAACAGCAGAGCACCACAAATGATTTGAATAACCTCCTAGTTCCACCCATGCATGGCCTATGAAAATCAAAGCCTCTTTAAAGGAAGTCAGAAGACTTTACTGAAAATGTAAGTAGATCTATTATACTTTTACTATCCCATCCTCTCCATTCCATTCCTATCTTGCTTGTTTTTCTGAGAATTCATTTGCTATGGGCAGAGGCTTCTGTTTACCCTGATGGGCTGAGGGTAGTAATTTGGGGAGCAACAGAAGAAAGTGGCTTGCAGGAAAGAGGAAACACTGGATTATATGGCCAATGTAAATAACTTACAAAACGTTTAAGTCCAAGTCCACCCACCTACTGGCCTTGGGCGCTATGTAGGAAAGCCAGCGCTGAACCAGGAATGAGATCCATACGAGACCTGAATCTGCCTCAGCTTTGTCCCATAATCTAGAGTAAACAACCCACCAAACAAATTCAAGTGAATTATATAAATAAATGATACACCAGGAATTAAGGGTTACACCATATGTCAAAAGCCACCCAAAAGAAAAAAAAAAAAAGCCACCCAGCAATCACATAGGGATGCTGAAACAGTAAAGAAAATCAGGGCTCAAACTGTCGGCCACCGTCAGAGAATTAGTCCTGGACGAGAAGGGCTTGCTGGATCTTAAAGAAGTTTAAACGGCCCAGAGAACTGAAAAGTAAGTATGTTTTCCTAATATCTATGGCAGACGGGCTCCACATTCTTCCTATTGCCTTGGCTGGGTATTTGAAAATCATTTTGACTAAGTTCTCTTGGTTAATTTTCCACATCCAATTTCTGTAATTTAAACCATACTTTAAACCTTAACCATGCTTAAAAAGTACTGATGGCTCTTCCTTTCAAATGGTTCCCCTTCATCTTCAGTCTTACTGCCACCTCCAATTCGTCTCACACCTACACTAGTGCCACCATCTGGGTCGTAGTCATACCATCTGGGTCACACTCAGTGACTTCTAGCTCTCCAGCCTGCAGACACACACAGTGCACTACTACACCACCTGCCCTAAAGCTGTGCTAGAGGTAGGGAGGTGTGGAAGGCTACAATAGCTAACTAAGAGATTATGAAGGCTCAAAAGCAAGAGACAGATCAAAGAACTTTTACTCTAAGGTACTTTGAAAGTCATGACAATATTACCTAACAAACTGACCTACCTGAGGCAAAATTTCCTCACCTATAAAATGGAAACCGTGGATTACATCAGTGGTTTTTCAACATACGCAAGCTAGGAGGGCAGGGCGGTCAGGAGAAAAGAGGAGCAGGTGTGCCTCAGGCCTCTCCACCCTCAATCAGCTCCATTTGTTTTGTATAGGGGACGTCCATGTAAGATTAACTGAATAAAAGGTTCTACAACAACCTTCCGAAACAGACGAACCCACTGAAGGCCTAGATCAGAACTGAAGTCCCATCTCACTCTAAAATTCCATGACAGCTTGACTTTTCTGGCCCCATTAGAAGGTAACAAGGAGCTATACTTGAACCTTTTCAAATAAGCGAATTTAAAGTACCAAGCAGTGGTTGAAACACAAGCCAATACTGAGCATCCAATGGGATGGTGACACCACTGATGGGAAAACCATTCAACAGGATTTGCTCCTAAAACAGTTTCTCCAAAGAGTCCCATTCTTCAGTTCCTACCAAGCTGCGAGAGCTTTTTCCACCAAGACACAAACTACAGCTTTGTTTTGTTTTCTGGAATGTCTGTCTGCAGGATATGACTGGGAGCTCGCACTCCCACCGACCTCTGCAGGAGTGTGGCCCGAGCAGGCTGCAGGATGCAGCCTTGTCCGGCCTTCTAAAGCCTCCTCTCAGATGTCTGCTGCAGACTGGGTCTCACCCCAGAAGTTAACTCCCGCTGATAAGAAACCCTTCCTATGGCCAAACAAATCACTGTTTGATTCTTGTAGCATTCTTCACTCCTGTTTTTCTTCCTCCTCCTCCCTTCCTATAAAAAAGGTGTCTTTTAAGTATATCTAGAAGGAAACCTGAACAGCTAGGCGCTTTCCCCTCTTAATTTGTTCCTTATCCCGCTGGTGATTCATGCCCTGGGCCGCTCCTTCCTCAGCACACTGAGGCGGCTCTGTTCGGCTCAGCTGTGGGAGGCCACGTCAGCAGGAAACAGCGCTGGCTGCCAGGTCACATTCAAGACTGTCTGGAGCAAGGCAGCATGCAGCACCCGCAGGACAGAGGCTGCTCTATGGTTTCCCCCAGTGAAGGGAGCACTCAGCCTGGACAGAAAGACCAGCCTCTGTGCACCACAGCGACACAAGCTTACGGGAGACTCCAAATACTACAGGTTAGAGTTTCCCCGTTTTGAAATGTTCCCCAAATATTTCCAGTTATAGAGTTATTGGTTTCTCCTCCTTTTCTTAGAGGACGTACTGTACTGCATCCAAATTCATATTTGGAAAAGGCTGCCACAAGCCAAATCAAACTTCGTCGTGGCTTTCTGGCTCCTGGGTCCAACAGAGGAAATTCTGCACACCCAACCCACCAATCTCCGCAGCCCTGACACACACGTTGAGTCAGGATGGAAAACCTGACCTAAAGGGCTGACACACAAAAGTGATCACTATGGGCCTTTTTTTCTTCTAAACACACACGCTAAAAACAGTAAACAAATAAGGCCTGCCATATGTTATCATGGTATCTCGCAGGATGGATTCCCGACAAGAAGCAAACAATTCACCCTATACAAAGAGATACGCTGCATGAGTGACAATGCCATACTGTATGCAGCTGGTTCAGTAAAGTCCAAAACCAATCCTGCTCATGTAAACCAACATGATTAAGGTTACATGCTAAAATAGCAGGGCTCCTATGCACCCAGGATACCTAGGAGCTTCTTAACTTGCTGCAAATTTAGACCAGAAATACTGTAAAAAGAAAAACAAACAAACAAAAAAAGTGATTTTTCTCAGAAATCTCCTAAGTTCAGGGCTTTCCCCTACACTCTTGGAGAAAGGTCTTCTTAGGTGGACAGCCCAAAGGTCGAATCTTTCTCTCCAAAAATACCAGGTTTGCTAAAGAAAATATCCCGTCCCATGGAGAGTATTAGTAAAAGAAACAGGAAAGAAAGGAGGTGAAGACAGAGTGAGTAGTTCACGACATGGAGAAGGGTGTTATGAGAGAAGAGGCACAGGATGGAGAGCAGACAGTGTAACACACAAACACTGCAGACACAGCAAAGGCAGTCTGACCCTAACAGTTCTGGAAGGTGACTGAGCTACTATGTAGAAAGAAGGCGTTAACTACCCCAAGCACAGGCGTGCACACACAAACCCAAGTGCAAAAGAGACGATGTAGCTTCTGAAAGGAGTCTATAGCAAGAGAGGCCTTAGGAGCAAACTAGAAAAGGAAGAACACACAAAGCCAGGAGACTACACGTGGCTGCAAAACTAACGTTCTAATGAAAAGGAACTAGAGGACAAAACAAAATCAAATATTATAGGTACTTAGAGATTTAGTGACGTAAAAGGTACTCTTTTTCTATTTCTACCATTTGTGAAAATGAATACCAACAGCACATCTAATCTAAGGGGCCACTTCATAAAGCCTGGTCTTCAGACAGGGACTGAGTATCACCAGCACCTCGTTATGGGAGAAAAAGAAAATATTAGATTTGGCTACCTACTAATTTATTGAAAACCAAACAAATATTCCAAATTTAACTGGCTACCACAGGCTTCAAATAAATCCATAGCATTTTGACCAAAGAAAATACCCTAGTGCCCTGATAAACTATAATAAAGCTTTAAAATCATCTCAAAAATAAAAACTATCAAATCATATATGCTGCTTATACATCTGGAATAAATTTGAATTCGTTATTATACCAGGGAAGTTTTTAGAGGTAGATGGTCTAGATCCAAAAGTAATAATATGTCTTGGGTAACACTGTAGGGAAGGAAGGAAGGGAGGAAGGAAGGAAGGGAGGAAGGAAGGGAGGGAAGGAAGGGAGGGAAGGAAGGGAGGAAGGAAGGGAGGGAGGGAAGGGAGGGAGGGAAGGGGAGGGGAGGGGAGGGAGGAAAGGAGGGAACCTAAAAGGAGGGAGGGAGGAAAAGAAAAGAAAAGGAAAAGGAAAAAGAGAGGGGGGGAATAGGTGGAGAAAATGAAGTATTTTTCATATAAATATTAGAAGTACATGATAAGATGGCTGAACTTGGCTATACTGTTTTTAATAAGGTAATGCTACAACAACCAGCACAGAGATGAAGAATAGAAGAGCCTTGAAATTTTTTAAAACCCAAAGTGTAGCTTTTACCAAAAGGTTAGACAAAACAGAGAAGACACAAGTGATAACACTGGCAAACACATACATTCATATACATTGCATGTGTGTGCATATGTATGCATACATATACACACATTAGAAAAAATAACCCTTTTGCCAAGTAAAACAGAGACATTTGGTGAGACGCTAAAACTAACAAAGAGCATCACAAGATTATGACTTGTATATGAAAATCCTCCAGGGTGCACTTAGAGGATATAATGTTTAAACAAATGAGTCATATTTCTACAACTGAGAAGTACATAGAATAGTAAGCTATTTCAATTTTTACATACACGCACACACAAAATGATTATGCAAACACAAAATTAGGACAAACCCGTATCAATTTGTGATTTTTAAAGACCTAATTAAATCTGGAAGAGAAACTGAAAACTAAATAAATGTATTTCATTGATTCCAAGTAATTTTTTTTCTCATTTTAACATCTCGAGAAAAGGAAAGCATCTTACAGTTAACGGCAAGTCAGTTTAATTGATGGTATTTTCTCATGTAGAGATATGTAAAATGCTGGTGTATCTCAAAATCAATCACATCATAGATTCAATAAAATGATAGGAAGTAACCTATGAAACCAATGCAAAAAGGACAACCATGTGTGCTGTTTCAGAGATAAGAGACAGGCAGCAAGGTGATCTTAGCCAGCTCATGGATAAGCAGTGGGCACAAGGTGGGGAGCAAAGGCACATACAGACCCTTCAGCTGAGGCAGTACACCTAGGAGGAGAAAGTATCACTTCTTATGTTTTTAGGATTTTTTCCATTCACAAATAATTTAATGCCCTAAATATCAGATGACATAAAAATAAAATCCACCGATTGTTTTGCTGAAAACAATGTTAACTAAATACTTATGACAACTCTATTTTTAAAAATATACTGGGGGGATTTCCCTGGTGGTCTAGTGGTTAGGACTTAGCGATTTCACTGCCAGGGCCTGGGTTCAATCCCTGGTCGGGGAACTAAGACTGGCAAGCCACGCAGCACGGCCAAAAACAAAACAAACAAAAATAAAAAAAATAAAACTGGATACTAACTATATCCAAACCTCTGGAGGTGGGAACTCAAGCATTTTTTTTAAAAATCCTAGGTGATTCAACTGTGCAGCCAGGGTTGACAAGTGATGCAAAGTACCTGGCATACAATAGGTGAGCATATTTTTTAACGTGGCAATTATTAAAACAAGGAAAAAAATACACCCTGGGTAATTTTCTTTCCTTTTTTTGGTTACTAGTCAAGATAAATTTATGCTAATAAGATTTTAGAGAAATTAATGTAGTACCTAAAGTAAGAGTCCTAAATGATATATTAACATCTCACTTTCAAAAAGAAAATTCTAGATAATTAAGCACTTGAGATCTACCCACACTTGAACCTATTTAGGTAAAGTTATAGTCTTCTCATGAAATTAGGAAGATCTAAATGGCAGAAAACTCTAGGGGAATAAAAGTGACAGAGGAAAGAGAAATTGGGAGGTAAGAAGAATTTTAGAAACCATCTGGTCCAATCCTCTTATTCTGAGGTGAGGAAAGTGAAGTCTTGATCAAAGAAACCATATTGAATGGAAAGGTTGTTAAACTGTATCGGGGCATTCTCTGCCTTTAATCAGGGGCAGAAGGTTTTATCAGTTTCTTCATTTAAAGGGGAAGAGAAAAATTAACAATATAATCAACTGATTTTTACTGAATGAGTTCAAGTCCAATGACCTTTGATGTGAACTTAAACCAATTTTTTTTTTAAAGCTGCACAAAATACTGGGTCTATGGAAGGTGCATAGTAAAGAAGATTTGTATCAAGGAAGGGGAATAGGCTTGAAATAAGTTTAAAGAGGCCAGATTAGCAAGGCTATTTCACCCTTCCTGTTGAGCCATTTCCTATGTCCCCTAAATACATTACCCAGAGCTACTTTTCAGCACTCTGGCTCAATTTCTAAAGAATCTCATTTTCTCCAAAGTCTGTTCTATGGTTAATTACGTGCCTTCTCACTACCCTGGGTATAGCCAAGAAATAGGTAGAATGCACCTGTTGTTCTCGAGTTCCATCTGAGATGGAGGCTGGCATTCTATTCACCTCTGAGGAATGTTAATTGCTGATACCAGCATGACAGGTGCAATGAGTAGAAAAATGATCAATGAACTCAACTCACAGAACAGTGGCAGAACTCATCTAGAGACCATGAGAAAACTCCTCAAGAGTTGTAACTTTAATTACTAACAATTGGTCTGGAATTCAACTTGACCCTTGAAACAGATTTTTAAAACACAGCACAATGTTCTAATTTCTACAATGGTGCCCTGTCCACAGGGGAAAAAAAGGCAATATGTATAATCTTGTTTTTCATGTTACTATGGAGTCGTTCACTAACCCCAGCTGCTTCTCATGGGTTGCTTCTCCTCACGTTCCTCCCATTCCAGATCTTTACTGCTGTTATCCTATCTATTTTGAATTCTGAGTCACTTCCTTTTCCCCTAGTTTGATACTTTAAAAATCATACTGTTTCTTTAGAATACTTCATAGAGTGAAGCCAACTTCCATATCGGTTCCCTGACTTTTTATCCTCCCCTTTTGGTTTTTTCTTTTACTACCACCCAGCTGTCTAGGGGGAGGGATGTACTAGCTTATTACTTGAATACAGTTATCAGATATTGTGTATCTGTTTAGAATATTTTTCATATTTGCATAAGTTTCCTAACTCAGTGATCCCCATATACTACATAATACTATTCATTAAACTCTAAAATATTCCTGGAATATCTTTGGCAATCGTATTTATTCTCACTATGTCGGAACTGAGGCATAGAGAAGAAAAAGGAATTCCTGATAAAATGGCAATTGAATTAGGAGGTGTAAATGGAAAGATTATACGAACAAATCCTTTGAAAAGAGTCCCTGATTCAAACCTCAGTTCATTAAACCTATAGTGGAGGAAGGGGAAAAAATTTCAGACCAAGAAAAAATTCTATCTTTGAGCTTGCAACTGAAGAATTTAAGCCAATCATTCTTCTTTATTTTTCTTCATTTACATGGACTTTCTCCCTTTTGTCCACTTTGTGACCAAACTTAATCCTGAGAGTTTTCTCTTTTGTTTAAGGGCACTTCTCTAAAAATCCCCTCTTACACGTGCCCCTCTTCCAGAAAGCCTCCTACCTCAGCTGTTCTCAAAGCCTGGACCCAGAATCACCAACATCAGTATCACCCGGGAACTCCTTATAAATACAAATTCTCAGGACCCATCTCACCTACCCCAGACCTAAATCAGAAACCCTGGGGGTGGTACCAGCAATCTGTGTTTGAACAAGCCCTCCAGGTGATTCTAATCCATGCTAAAGTTACTGGTAACTGTCAGCATCTGAAACAGGATGTAATACCCTGGATTCAGGTATGCTGGGGGGACAACTTGAGCCAAATACCAACCTGTTTCCTGGGCACCTACATCATTCAAAGTATGAGGCAAGATCTATGAAGGGAGCAAAGAGGGAAGCAATAGTTTCAGCCCAATTCGTCCACAGAGCCAAGTGGAAAGAGTGCTAAAAGCAGCTTCTGCAAGCAGCAAGTTGTAAGATGGTTATTTTCTCATCCCACTTTTTCAGCTTCATCCACCCTGTACAATCTTTACCTATTCTAATCAACTTTGAATTTTAATAGTTTATAATAGGTGAGCTGTTGTGTTTACATCTAAGTAAAGGTAAAATAGATCTGTTCTCTGCTGAAAGGAGTAAACTCAAATTTCTGTTTGATGACCCTTATTTACTACTTACAGAAGTTTATAACAAAAAGAGCAATTTCAATTAATAGGTTCAATAAAGACAACCACCACATACAGTTTACTTATTAAGTATATGATTACAAGATAAACGATCTTTAAGCACTTTGCAAACCTTCTTAAAGAAGACTAACCTGGATGAACAGACAGGTACACAGCATGTGCAGTGTGATGTACTTGCGAAAACACACCATGAGAATTTCTTAAACTATCCTGAGGGTTAGGTTAACCAGAAATTCTCAGTCTCCACTGCGTATTAAATTACCTATGAAGCTTTTCAAAACTAATGCCAAGGTCTTGCCCCCAAAACAAACAATCTGACAGTTCCCCTTGGCTTAGACAATCTGACAATTCCCTACAATTAGCCTGGAGGTCAACTTGTGCATTTTTTTTTTTAAAGTTCCCCAGGTAATTCTGATGTGCAAAAGTTACAAACCACTAATGTTAATGCAACCAGCCTTAAAATCCTGAGGTGTTAGAGATGTTCTTTACCTTAAGCATATGATGCAAGAACTATGTCACTCAAAATGTGAATGCTTAAAAAAAAAAAATGTGAATGCTTGACCCACAAAATAAGAAATGTCTTGATCATTGAGAATAAATTAACCAATTAATCTCAGATCTTGATTTCTAATTTATGGGATAACAAGCCACACTTTTGCTGTACTTTAACATTTTGTGACTATTTCATGCTTACACTCAGGCAATTTAAGTATAATGGTTTGATTATACTGCCTGCAAAGACTGTTCTTCCTCAACTGGAGGAGACAAGTTCTAGCTGTGCCAAAGTACTCGTGTTGTCTCCACTGCTTGTATCCTGGTACAGCAGGCACAGGAAATTGACACTGCTGGATCTAGCATAAGACACACGGACCAATGTTAAAAGATCCAATCCCAGATAACCAAAATAATCCATTAAAGACTTGGCACTTCAAGCAACGAACAGGCAGAGTTTAATTTGACATCTACATGAGATAACTGTGTGACAGTGTATATCCACTTTACTGAGAACTGCAGAACAAAACAAAATTCATCTAGTCGGTCCTCTAACAGAATAACACTTTCACTCAAAAACACACTAAGAATAATGCTTATATTTATCTTTTTAAGTTTCTACTTCTGTTCCCAAAGACTTTTCTTCCCCTGATGTTTTGCCTCCTCTTCTTATCAGTTTAGAACAGAAATTTTAATTTGCTAATAACTGGAAGCTTTTTAAATTAAGTGAAAATGTGGAAACTCCTATAGCCAGAAAGATACCACAAAGCCTGTTAATTCTGGCTCTGCTGCACTGCCATATATAAAGTGTCCATAAAGATGTTATATCTGAATTATGGAACACTTCCATTTTAACTCAGACACAAAAAGACCTGAAGAGTTTTCAACACTTCAACTTTTCTCTCCAATTGCTGAAGGGGGTTGGGGAGTTATATCCAGCCACACAAGAAATGTGGGTATATGCAAAGAGCCCCGAACCAGGAGTCATAAGGGAAAGTCGCTGATGTGGGCAGTTTTTTTGTTTTGTTTTAAATAAATTTATTTATTTATTTATTTTTGGCTGCGTTGGGTCTTTGTTGCTGAGCGCGGGCTTTCTCTAGTTGCGGCGAGTGGGCGCTACTCTGTTGCGGTGCGCGGGCTTCTCATTGCGGTGGCTTCTCTTTGTTGCAGAGCATGGGCTCTAGGCACGCAGGCTTCAGTAGTTGTGGCTCACGGGCTCTAGAGCGCAGGCTCAGTAGTTGTGGCGCACGGGCTTAGTTGCTCCGCCGCATGTGGGATCTTGCTGGACCAGGACTCGAACCTGTGTCCCCTGCATTGGCAGGCGGATTCTTAACCACTGAGCCACCAGGGAAGTCCCTGTGGGCAGTTTTGAGGCCAGTTTTCTCCATATTTAGATGAGTCCAGAAAGAAGTATTAAAACACACTCCCCTTTTACCCAACTGTCTTCATATCCTCAAAAACTAGTGTGCAAAATACCTTCCAAGTCACTGAAAACTCTCCTCCAAGAAGCAGTACCCAAGCTGATGAGCGGAAAAAACGCGCTTACTTAAAGGAAAAAAAAAGTTTGCTTTTTTTTTAATCCTTTTTTGTTAATCCTAATGCTTGTCCAATTAGGACAGAGTGAATACAAAATGTTTAGTTTGTAAACTATTGTTTACACTGTAGGACAAACATTTTTCTAAAGGACCGGATTCCACCTATTTTAGGGAAACATACAACATCTAGTGCATAGCTCACTCCCTCTCTTCAGTGTGTGTCCCACTGGTCAGCAAGTCATGACTATCTCCTAAACATCTCAAATTTCTGTTCCTGCTTCCACACCCACCACCAATGCCCTCACCCACGCTCTCTTCGCCTCCTGCCTGCCAACTCCATTTACTTCGGTAACCAGACTCGTTTACAATTTAAAGTGTACTCTGTCTATGCCTGGGTCTGACATGGAGTTTACTGAGAGTTTACTGCTATAGATAAATGCTATAATTTTTAACTGCACGAAAACAATAAAATACTAATGAACAATCTAAATTACTTGCTAATAACATAAAAGATAAAGCTGGTCTTTCACTATTAAATAGCCTTAAAAATATTTTGCAAGGTGTTCCCAGCCTACTCCTCACAAAAGAAAAAAATTATCAAAAGAAGGGATATAATGATCACTCCCTCATGCTTTTTACAAGTAAGGGAGCTAACCAATATACTGGACTTCTTCAGAATTACTGTATGTTTTTGGAAACAAACTCACACCTGCATTCATTATCTTAATTTGAGGAACGGAGAGTAAAAATAACCAAACTTAATTACTTAAGTACAATAACAAAAACAAAAAATTACCTCTGTGAATTAACTATGAGACTTTTCCATGATTTTGACATGATTTTTTTAGCAGTAAATCAGGAAATGACTTTCCTCTTTTCTGAGCATCTAGGAGGTGCTGGATAGGCACTGGGATACAAAGATCACTAAGATTTGACCCCTGCCCTTGAAGAACCCTTTACAGACTTCTTTAAAGACACCTCTAACATGAAATTTTCCATTTCAAATTGTAAGTGTAAAACGCAAAGGTAAAAAATACAGAAAGAATAAAGCAAGAACTAAAAGATTATACGCTGTGAAATAAAATGTGGTGGACAATCGAGGTAATGTGACAATTAGCTCTTTGGAATTATCTGTCATGCAAAGATCTGTGACATTTAAGGAACGCCAAGCAGTGGTACCCTCAGAAGTGACATTTTAACCACTGCTGAACAAGCGTGCAAGACAAAAATGGCACAGAAGCTAAACTCCCACTGCATAATTTTTAAACATATTATGAAGCAGTACAACTAAAATGTGAAGACATCTGAAAACTCCTAACCAATACCTCAAGTTCACAGAGTCTTTCCTGAAATGCTTTAAACTGACAATTAACAAAAATAAAGGTGGTTCAATGTCTAGCCATAATGGAGACTGGGAGCCTAATAATGGTTCCTATTTATTGGACCCTTACATTGCCTTAGAAACTGTTCTAAGGGCTTTCTACCCAATATGCCATTTAATCCCCATAGCAATTCTTTAAGACCGATATTATTATTCCAATTCTACAGATTAGGTGTAGGTGTAGAGAAGTAACTGCTTTTACGATACACATCTAACATGCAGGGGACTTCTAGGCCAGCCAATCTTACTCAAAAACCCATAATGATCTTACCAATATGCCTTACTGCCTCTTCAGTACTGCCTAAGAGCAGGACACATTAAATAAAGATTAAAAGAAGTATGGAATTTAATTGAAAAGTGAACGACAAGGCCTAAAGGAGGGAAGGCATACCCATAGGCACTACTTTATAGGCCTGTCTGAATATGGCCTCTCAGGCATAGTGTGAGAGTTAACAGCTTATCATCCAAAATAAAAGCAACAACTGAAGCTTCACTACAACAAAACTAACTTTAAATGCATGAAACAGTGGAACCACTGTTTTATCCACAATCCTTTATCTGAACAATACATACATCCCCATAAACCTTCATCTGAAATGTCTGAAATGTTGCTATCGCCATCAACCCATGAAAGCAAGCTTATTGTTAAGTAGGCAATGAAATGGAGGCTCGAACTTTGACTGATAACCAAGTCATTGCCCACAACCGGTCATGGCATCTCTTTAGAACAAAAATAATCAGCAAAGCTGTGTACATTACTAGATGATGATGATGATGAGGCTAGTACTTACAATGGAATGTCTCACAACCTTACTGGATAGGTATTCCCACTATCCCCATTTTAAGAGAGGAAAGAAACTGAGGCTAAGAGTTTAACCATTATCTAGCAAACAACCAGGGATTCTCACTACAGAGCCTTTACTCTTAGAACATAACCTTTATAACTTCTAACAATTAAATCACTCAAGCTTTACTTGAAGGAAAAGGCCAAAGAAAGTCTGACAATATAATTTTGTGTACAGTTTTTGTCCTAATTATGGATATGTAACAATAGCGAAAAACAATCGAGATAAATGGGAAGGGTAGAAAGCAGCAGACACACTGGATATTTTCCCTTGAGAGGGCCTTCACACCACCTCCTGGGAAGCAGCATGGTTTCACACTGATGTAACCCAGTCTCAGGACATTACTCAGTCCCAGCACGATGACAGCCACACTTACAATCACAGACTTTCCTCCCACCCCCTCCATAAACTGGACTTTCTGCTCTGGGCCCATCAGTACTCACTGACCCTCATGGAGACTACTCTGGCGGTAAACTTCCAGTTACTCGGCAGCAAGCTATTGTCTGAAAGGAGGCCTGTCAGGTCCGCATACAGAACTCCTGTTTGCACAAACAACTATGCATGTCCATGTATGAGAAAAAAGGCAAATCATCATGCCCAAAATAAGGCTCTCAAACATTTCAGAGATCAGGTATTCTCCAAAATGCTAAAAGTGATTTTTCACCAACATTTAATCAATATTACACACACACAGGTAAGAGACTGATTTGTCCCAAATCTAATATTTAAGTTATAAAATGAGCTGGCAAGTTGGTGGAATAATTCAGATATTCCTAGAAACTCAGATTCTCTCAGCCTAGAGCCTCACTGGAAACTTATGTACTAAGTCTTACCAAATACAGCTTTGGATCAGTCAGAAAGATGGGCAGGACACTGGGGCTAGCCTGGGCAAAAGACTTGGTATTTTCAATTCTAAAAGATTTTCTCAAGTGAGGCCTTAACTGTTCACAGTAACATTTCAGATTAACGATCCCTCACAAACCCCCAAATGCAAAAGGAATTGACTTTCAAAGCAGTTTCTTGTGTAGAAAAAGAAGCTCTAAAAATAAGAAAATTGTAACAGGAAAAAATCTTTTGCCTTATAATACAGACTTTCCGTAAGTAATTACATACAGTCAAATAACAATCAATTACATATTCAATGTAATGAAAGTTTGCAAAGATTCTAAACTATTTAAAGGCAGTCATAGGACAGTAAGTTCACTTTCAAATCACCCAAATAGTTTGGATAAAAGACTTGTTTGCAAATTTAAGCCAGGGCAAGGGTTCAATCACTCTTAGGAGACAGACTTCATTTGCAACAGGTCCTCTTCCTTAGTTGTAAGCCAGTAAAACAGGAATTTCTCACTTATATGCAGAGTTTTCTTTAAAGGCATAGACCATATAGAAGCTTTGCTTGTGAAATGATAGTCTACCTCAGCTTGCAAGCCCTACCTATGACATCACTCAAGTCACTTCTCAATCAACAAAGCAAGAGACAACGAGAGTCCACTAGGACCTCTCATAAAATTCTTAGAAAGACAGACAGGTCGGTGTTTTAATGTGCCAAACAAGTCTAATACATGCACTTAAAGTACCCAATGAGAAAAAAAAGTAACTTTAAGGTCCCAGTGACAGTCTGGATTCTGAATGTGGCGGGGAGCGGGGTGGGAGACAAACGAGGAGATTCAAAAATGCGGACCGGCCCTCAATGGCGTCACTCACAGGGGCCTGTGAGCAGAGCATGCTGTTTGTTCATCAATGATACGGTTCCCACACTCAGTGGGGCAGGGGGACTCAGACACAGAGCTGACGAAGGCTTAAGCAGAGCAAGCAGGAGAGGGAGAAAGCTTCACACTCTAACAGAACCCAAACTACAGCCACCTCAGAGTAAGGCTCTCCTCAAGTTTCCCTCCTGCCATACATTCTGCTGTCATTTCAAGGTCTCTACTCACTTACCACAAATTAGCCGAGTAAATAATCTTTTTAAAGATGTCTAGATTATTCTGGACAAAAAAAACATTAGTAATCAAATATCTTTAAATATTATTCTTTATTAGGGTAATGGTGATTCCCAAGCATTTCACTTTAACCTGTTTTTTGCTGTTATCACCAGGACATTCACCTGTTTTCTTCAGGCTCATGATTTGAAATACGTCTTGAAAGACAAAAACTGTGGCATTAATACTGGTCAAAATGAAAGTTCTTTAGACTTACACATGTTTTTTTTAAAGGAAACTGATTAGCTTTAATTGTAATGTGATTTGAAATTTGAAAGTTCTTCTATAGAGATTTTAAAGGCCCCTAAAAGCACTTAACTAAATATCTTCAAGTTCCCGGCACAATAGTAAAAGTTAAAAGAAAAATCATCACATCTGATGTAACGCCAGAGCTAGTCAAGGGCCTAGTGGTCAGTAATTATTGTCAGGCTGTGTGGCTGGAGGTATTGGTAGGGTGGAGGATACACTGTTTCCTGTCACAACTGAACTCACAGTCTAATTCAAGGGCTAAGGAAAGGTTTACACATATAACCAGATAGTTACATGCAGTTCTACCTCCACCTGCTCCTCCAGGAACGCAGAGAAAGGTCAGAATGGACTGAAATGGTCCGGGGGGAAGGGGGGGGACCCCTGCTGAAGGAGAGAGCCCTAGAGCTTAAAGGAAGAGTGGTATTTGTTTTGGCTGAAGCGTTTTACAGGGAGCAGAGAACTGGCCCGGATAAAAAGATGGCACGCGTGGGCAGGAAGGAAGGCTGCACTGCCAGCACCTCAGCCCAGACACGGATATGAAAATAACGGGAGAGACCTGCAGCTGCCCTCTATTAATTCCTGAATTTCACCAGAGGAAAAAATTCAGATTGATCGCTAAGATTCTTTTTTCCCTAACAATTAGCTCTTTATACACTTTCACCTGGCCTAGGAAAGAAAAATCTTTTGTCTAGGATGCCATAGGTATAGTGCTGCCTCCAAGTAAGAATAAACTATGACCTTCTGTGGCCCCTTCAAGACCTATGATTCATGTTTCATGGAAATATTGAGAAATATTCCATTAGAAATGAATCTGCTTTCACAGCATATTGTATGTTTCCTGTGTTTTTCTTCCTTCATTATCACCAAGGACATTCCCATGAAAACAAAATCTTGTTTTTTCCCCAGAGTAACCATATGCTTTACATTGATTTGCTCTGAATTTCCAGACTGCCTTTTCATGGCACCACAATGAGCTTCTGGGGTCTTTCTAGTGACGTCATAAATGTCCTATAGAGAAAATTATTAGGCTGACAAATTCGACTACAAGCAGAGGGGGTTGACCTCACATGGTGTAATTTCAAAGTTTCCAGGAAGGCCTGCAACCAGCTCCACTCCCTCCCCCTAACCCCACCCCCCAGCCCCCAACAATTCTTACTGTGCTGGCTAGTGCTGAAATAGCAAAGCTATCAAGCTGACAGTTTCAACCACGGTGTAAGCAATGGGGATGACTTCAAACTTTCCCGAAGGCCACAACCACCAATCGCCGCGCTCTCCTTCCCCGCCGAAAAAAACACCTCCCCATCTGCTGGCTGGTGTTGAAAAAGCACAACTAGAGCTTCATTCTCTTAACTTTAATCTTTAGTAAAATACAAATGCATCTTTTACAAGTTGCCATTACAATATGACTCAATTTCAGATCCTTTCCTAACCAGTCCTCTACCATTGTACCCATCCTCTTCCAGCAACTGAAGCTGGAAGCCCCACCTAGAAGCTCAGCCCACCCCAACTCTGGGCCCAATCCTGACTCTGGACAGAGATAATTTAAGGACTTCTAAATCAATACTCCCTGTATCAAACTATCCTCCTCTCACTTCTGTGAACAGGGTACCTGTCTTATTCCAAAGACCCCGTCTCCACCATCCACTTTTGCTCTGCAAACCATCTCTATCTCATTCTGGTCACCTGAGTACTCACCTAGCATCCTTCCCAGAATCCTGTTACTCCAGGAATAGGAACCCATCTTGCTCTTGTCACGTGCCCAAGAAAATGGAGTCGATTTGAGTTCATGATTCCCTGACGTAAAGCCACGGAGCAAGGCAATAAAGAGCTCTGCTGTTTCTCACTAGATGACTTTATTTATTTTTTTTTAACATCTTTATTGGCGTATAATTGCTTTACAATGCTGTGTTAGTTTCTGCTGTATAACAAAGTGAATCAGCTATACATATACATATATCCCCATATCCCCTCCCTCTTGTGACTCCCTCCTACTCACCCTATCCCACCCCTCTAGGTGGTCAGAAAGCACTGAGCTGATCTCCCTGTGCTATGCGGCTGCTTCCCACTAGCTATCTATTTTACATTTGGTAGTATATATAAGTCCATGCCATGCTCTCACTTTGTCCCAGCTTACCCTTCCCCCTCCCCATGTCCTCGAGTCCATTCTCTACGTCTGCATCTTTATTCCTGTCCTGCCCCCAGGTTCTTCATAACCATTTATTTTTTTAGATTCCGTATATATGTGTTAGCATACGGTATTTGTTTTTCTCTTTCTGACTTACTTCACTCTGTATGACAGACTCTAGGTCCATCCACCTCACTACAAATGACTCAATTTCATTTCTTTTTATGGCTGAGTAATATTCCATTGTATATGTGTGCCACATCTTCTTTATCCATTCATCTGTCGATGGACACTTAGGTTGCTTCCATGTCCTGGCAATTGTAAATAGAGCTCCAATGAACACTGTGGTACATGACTCTTTTTGAATTATGCTTTTCTCCAGGTATATGCCCAACAGTGGGATTGCTGGGTCATATGGTAATTCTATTTTTAGTTTTTTAAGGAACCTCCATACTGTTCTACATAGTGGCTGTATCAATTTACATTCCCACCAACAGTGCAAGAGGGTTGGTTCCCTTTTCTCCACACCCTCTCCAGCACTTATTGTTTGTAGATTTTTTGGTGATGGCCATTCTGACCAGTGTGAGGTGATACCTAATTGTAGTTTTGATTTGCATTTCTCTAGTGATTAGTGATGTTGAGCATTCTTTCATGTGTTTGTTGGCAATCTATATATCTTCTTTGGAGAAATGTCTATTTAGGTCTTCGGCCCATTTTTGGATTGGGTTGTTTTTTTGATATTGAGCTTCATGAGCTGCTTGTAAATTTTGGAGATTAATCCTTTGTCCCTTGATTCATTTGCAAATATTTTCTCCCATTCTGAGGGTTGTCTTTTTGTCTTGTTTATGGTTTCCTTTGCTGTGCAAAAGCTTTTAAGTTTCATTAGGTCCCATTTGTTTATTTTTGTTTTTATTTCCATTTCTCTAGGAGGTGGGTCAAAAAGGATCTTGCTGTGATTTACATCATAAAGTGTTCTGCCTGTCTTTTCCTCTAAGAGTTTTATAGTGTCTGGCCTTACACTGAGGTCTTTAATCCATTTTGAGTTTATTTTTGTGTATGGTGTTAGGGAGTGTTCTAATTTCATTCTTTTACATGTAGCTGCACTATATGACTTTAGATGTGTGAATTAGCCTCTACAGGTCTCAGCTTCCTCATGTGTATCTGTCATACCCATTCAATGAGAGAATACATAAGGCTAAGAGTTGAATAAATATTAGCAATGATAGGGATGTTAATCACAGTGAAAGGATAGTAACAACTTGTGTTGGAATTTATAAACATATTGCCTATTCCCACATTCTACGTTGATATGCTTTACCTACCTGGAGTGAAGCATTCACTAACTCACACTGGAACTCAGATGAAGGGGGGGATGAGAGCACCTGGGCTGAGTGGCTGTCTGTTATGCATGAGTGGCCAACAATGGGTCTGGACTGGGGTTCCTTCCAGTTCCTGCAGTTGATCCTGTTGTCCCAGGGCCTCCCAAGCCCTAGCAAACCACTTGGGGTTCCAGGTCACCCTCATCCTGTCCTGTGTCATTTCAATTAGTTGGGCCAGGTACCAACATGTCCAAATAAAGATAACCACAGTACCTGAGTGTTCAGAAGAGAACAAAGAATAGGAAGGCTCAGTAAGCCAAAGATAAATGGCTCTACAATTCTTCTTTAGTCAATGGCATTTTTTTAAATCACTGAAAGGGGTGTTAGTGTCACTTATCTCCAAGTACCATCATGAATAAATACAAAGTTTCCACTGTGGACAGAGCAATATACTTGCTAAATTCCCTGCAGAGTATACCAGTTACGAATTGGACCCACAAAAAGTGAGGAAGAGGCTAACTAGACGAACACACACACACACTCTTCAGACACCAAAAGTAGGAGCAGTTGGCATTGAAAAAGTGGATTTTATATATGTTGATCCATTCAGCAATTTGCTTTTATAGATTCTATTACACACACTCAGTTGTAGAGGGACACAGTCTTCTAGCCAATGCATAGGGTTCCAATGTTACCATGACCAGAAGCTCAACTATTCTCTTACTGAACTGGAAATATCAGCTTCATTCTATGTAGGTAAAATAACTTTTCATCTAGTTTTACTAGTGTGTTTTTTTTTTTTTAAGATACAGAGTGAATTTTGAGGTTTTATGTGTTGATAATATCTGTTACAGTTCTACAAGTAGGTAGAAGATTCTGTAACCCATACTATTTTAAAATATTTTTCTCTCTTCTTTTACCTGAAGTTCCTTTGTGTGATCTATCACCGAAGACTAGGTTTGGTTTTTAAATGGTTTAGAACACCAAGATCAATTTCAGGGACACAATGAATGCAATCAGAAAAAATCATTAATGAAATGGTTAAATCATTTCAGATTAACTGCAATTAAAACCCACTAGGATTCTAGCCTAATGAGTTTTAATTTTTTTTCCTAAATTTTTGTTCTTATAGTTTCAAAAACAAGTAACGAAACGACACAGCAGCACACTCTGCTATTATGCAAAACAATAGGAAGATCAACTTTTTCCATGCAACTCATTATGGAAAACTAAAACTAAAGGGCATTTTCCTTCATTTTCTTTATATATTGGTGAGCAAGCCCAAGTATTAAAATAAGACCTCTGGTCAGATTCCAGTCTAATCAATAACCTAGTACTGAACTCAATTACAGGCCAATTTACCATTTGCCCCATAATCCCAATCACTGCCAAAAAGAGCTGTCACACAGTGCCCTCCAACACAGCAGTATTTATAGACTAACTCCATATCTGGATTGATCTTCCTACACAGAACCCCACATGGATCAGAGTACCTAAGCGTCTTTCTTTCCTTAGAGAACTATAGAGAAGAGGCACCAGTGTTACACAAACTAGAAATTCACTGAAATGCCGTAGGAGCAGTACTTAAAGAACTACACCCAAGGAGCCTCACCTGCTCCTGGAGCTTATTGAGATAAGCAGATTCTGGACTCTGAGCTGATGCTGTACTGGAATAAGGCTTATGCAGACCTTAGGAGGGGGTACCTTGCATGTGAGAGAGACACGGATTACTGAGGGCCGAGGGTGGACTGCGGTGGGCAGCTTTCTGAAAGTTGGCTGCTGGTATTCATACTGTGTGTCATCCCCTTTCTGGAGCGGGCTGGACATACCACTCCCTCTTGCCCTTTAGTTGCTGCTCCGATGACGCTGCCATAACGTAAGCGCCCCCATGGAGAGGCCACTTCGCAAGGAACAGAGGGAAGCCGCCTGCCACTAGCCCACAAAAAAAACGAAATCCTGCCAACAACCACTTAGGCGAGCCTGGAAACAGACTGACACTCAGACATGCCTTACGGTGACTGTAGCTCTATCTAGCCCACACCTGGAGTTTAGCATTTTGAGAGGCCCAGAGCCACAGGACACAGCTAAGCTGTGCCTAAATTCCTGACCCACAGAAACTGTAGACAAGAACTGTTTTAAGCTACTAAATTTGAGTAATTTGTTACTCAGTAATAAATAACAGATATTTAATACATATTTTTACCTCTAAAAGCATCATTTGGATAGCATCACAATATGTATTTGAAACTTTTACCTAATTTGAAAAAGTACTTGCTGTTCTCATCTGGAATTTTAAGCTCTCTTAAAAATCTCTGCATTTTTCAGGACTACCAAATTCCGAAATATATGAATACAATGCAAGCTTTCCCAAGTTAATTTAATTCACTTAAAAGTCAATAGAATACTCAAGATATTTAACTTTGTCACTTATATATCACAGGCCCACATCAGCATTAAGGAGCCCCTAATAAAAGCAAAAAAAAAAAAAAAAAATCCAAGATAAATTTTACTTCTAGAAAATCACATGCAGACTCAGAGATAAACTCTACTTCCATAAAATAATAAATAAAGGAAAACTTCTTTGATTAGAAAGCTTACAAAAAACTTCCTTACCTTGAATGCACTGAAGTGTTCCATCCTCCGCTCTTATTGTAAAAGTCTCACCTGGATTAACTTGAACGAGAATAACCTGCCAAAATAACACAGTAATTTCAATTTAATACTAGAACATCTGGGGATTTCTCTTCAACGGTTTTATTACCTAAATTTATGTACTAGACAAGAAGTATGTGGCACAGAATCTTGTATAAACACAAAACTTAGGATATGTCTTAGATCTAGTTCAAATTTGAGGAGGGTAAGTTCACGCATTTGAATTTAGCTAAGTGAATTCTCCTGTGTTGCTTATGCTATGTAACTAAAAAAAAAAAAAAAAAAACCCCAATGTTAAGATACTTTTTCTTTCAGACAATTCCTTTTTTTCTTTCACTAAATCAGAAACAACAATTAAAGAAGAAAAAAGACCAGAAACTATAACTTGCAAAGGAAAACTGAACAGAGAAATGAGTTTCTGATCTAACACTGTTGCATACCATTCCCAAGTATCTATTACTGACCTGAGTCTACGGTGTAACAATAGAAAGCAATTTATAAGAAAAATGTTTGGGGGGAAAAAAAAAGCGTGTATAGAACCTGGAAATAACAATGAACAGTATAAAATAAATATTACAAATAAGACCCATCAAACACTCAAATTTTCGAATCTATTACCTAAATGTCAGTGTTTTAGTCATATAACATAGATATTTAGTTATCAGAAGACAACTTCCGAAAAGACTAAACCACGGATGCCACGGCAAAGTATGTTCTTTTTTTAACTAGGGCTTAGGTTTTTTTTTTTAATTAATTAATTATTTATTTATTTTTGCTGTGTTGGGTCTTCGTTTCTGTGAGAGGGCTTTCTCCAGTTGCGGCAAGTGGGGGCCACTCTTCATCGCGGTGCGCGGGCCTCTCACTATCGCGGCCTCTCTGGCTGCGGAGCACAGGCTCCAGATGCGCAGGCTCAGTAGTTGTGGCTCACGGGTCTAGCCGCTCCGCGGCATGTGGGATCTTCCCAGACCAGGGCTCAAACCCATGTCCTCTGCATTGGCAGGCAGATTCTCAACCACTGCGCCACCTGGGAAGCCCCCAAAGTATGTTCTTTTAAGAACCTCAGTTTTAAGTTCTAATCTCATTTAGTTCCTTTAGATAACAAAAGTAAAAAAAATCACTAATTTATATCTAAATATAAATTAAAGGACATAACAAAGCTTAAAAAACTGTAGTTAAAAATTACCATGTGCGAGACTAACACTATTAAAATAATGACTATATATTTCTAGAAATTGGAAGGATGTCAGTGTCACATTCATCTTATAGTTCTTAGAGCAAGCCTTGTTCCTCCCTGCCTCAAAACCATCAAGCATACTGTTCCCTCTGTCTGCAATGCTCTCTCTGCACTCCTTCACCTCTGCCCAACTTATTCCTTCCTCAACCAGCTAACGCCCATTCATCCTTGCCAGATTAAGAAGTGTTATTTGACTCTCAGGACAGGCCAGGTCTTGCACAGGCCAGGTCTTGCACTATGTGTTCTCAAAAAACAAACGAACAAAACTCTAATCCTTCCTAAAATTTACAATTGCAATTAATTAACTAAGGAATTATTTTTGTGTCTGTCTTTCCTTTAATCTAGGCTCTCTAAGGGCAAGATCTGACACAGAATAAGTGCTCAAGAAATACATTTACTGGGCAGATTGGTTCAAGATGGCAGAATAGAAGGACATGATCTCACTCCCTCTTGCGAGAACAATGGAATCACAACTAACTGCTGAACAATCATCGACAGGAAGACACTGGAACTCACCAAAAAAGATACCCCACATCCAAAGACAAAGGAGAAGCCAAAATGAGATGGTAGGAGGGGCACATTCACAATAAACTCAAATCCCATAACTGCTAGATGGGTGACCCACAAACTGGAGAACACTTATACCACAGAAGTCCACCCACTGGAGTGAAGGTTCTGAGCCCCACGTCAGGCTTCCCAACTTGGGGGTCCAGCAATGGGAGGAGGAATTCCTAGAGAATCAGACTTTGAAGGCTAGGGGGATTTGACTGCAAAACTTCGACAGGACTGGGGGAAACAGAGACTCCACTCTTGGAGGGCACACACAAAGTAGTGTGCACATCAGGACCCAGGTGAAGGATCAGTGACCCCTTGGAAGACTGAACCAGACCTACCTGCTACTGTAGGAGGGTCTCCTGTAGAGGTGGAGGGTGGCTCTGGTTCACTGCGGGGGCAAGGACACTGGAAACAGAAGTTCTGGGAAGTACTCCTTGGCATGAGCCCTCCCAGAGTCCGCCATTAGCCCCACCAAAGAGCCCGGGTAGGCTCCAGTGTTGGGTCGCCTCAGACAAAACAACCAACAGGGAGGAGACCCAGCCCCACCCATCAGCAGGCAAGCGGATTAAAGTTTTACTGAGCTCTGCCCACTAGAGCAACACGCAGCTCTACCCACCACCAATCCCTCCCATCAGGAAACTTGCACAAGCCTCTTAGATAGGCTCAACCACCAGAGGGCAGACAGCAGAAGCAAGACCTACACTTCTGCAGCCTGTGGAACAAAAACCACGTTCATAGAAAGATAGACAAGATGAAAATGCAGAAGGCTATGTAACAGATGAAGGAACAAGATAAAACCACAGAAAAACAACTAAATGGAGATAGGCAACCTTCCAGAAAAAGAATTCAGAATAATGATAGTGAAGATGATCCAGGACCTCGGAAAAAGAATGGAGGCAAAGATCGAGAAGATGCAAGAAATGTTTAACAAAGACCTAGAAGAATTAAAGAACAAACAGAGATGAACAATACAAGAATTGAAATGAAAAATACACTAGAAGGAATCAACAGCAGAATAACTGAGGCAGAAGAACGGATAAGTAACCTGGAAGACAGAATGGTGGAATTCACTGCTGCAGAAGAGAATAAAGAAAAAAGAATGAAAAGAAATGAAGTCAGCCTAAGAGACCACTGGGACAACATTAAACGCAACAACATTCGCGTTATAGGGGTCCCAGAAGGAGAAGAGAGAGAGAGAAAGGACCAGAGAAAATACTTGAAGAGATTATAGTCGAAAACATCCCTAACATGGGAAAGGAAACAGCCATCCAAGTCCAGGAAGCACAGAGTGTCCCATACAGAATAAACCCAAGGAGAAACACGGCGAGACACATACTAATCAAATGGGCAAAACTTAAAGACAAAGAAAAATTACTGAAAGCAGCAAGAGAAAAACGACAAACAACATACAAGCGAACTCCCATAAGGTTAACACCTGATTTCTCAGCAGAAACTCTACAAGCCAGAAGGGAGTGGCATGATATTCTTAACGTGATGAAAAGGAAAAACCTACAACCAAGATTACTCTACCAAGCAAGGATCTGATTCAGATTTGATGAAGAAATCAAAAGCTTTACAGACAAAAGCTAAGAGAATTCAGCACCACCAAACCAGCTCTACAACAAATGCTAAAGGAACTTCTCTAAGTGGGAAACACAAGAGAAGAAAAGGACCTACAAAAACAAACCCAAAACGATTAAGAAAATGGTAATAGGAACATACATATCAATAATTGCCTTAAACGTGAATGGATTAAATGCTCCAACCAAAAGACACAGGCTTGCTGAATGGATACAAAAACAAGACCCATATATATGCTGTCTACAAGAGACCCACTTCAGACCTAGGGACACATACAGACTGAAAGTGAGGGGATGGAAAAAGATATTCCATGCAAATGGAAATCAAACGAAAGCTGAAGTAGCAATACTCGTATCAGATAAAATAGACTTTAAAATAAAGAATGTTATAAGAGACAAGGAAGGACACTACATAATGATCAAGAGATCAATCCAAGAAGAAGAAATAACAATTATAAATATATGCACCCAACATAGGAGCACCTCAATACATAACACAACTGCTAACAGCTATAAAAGAGGACATCGACAGTAACACAGTAATAGTGGGGGACTTTAACACCTCACTTACACCAACGGACAGATCATCCAGACAAAAAATACAGAGGAAACAAAAACTTTAAATGACACAGTAGACCACATAGATTTAATTGATATTTATAGGACATTCCACCCAAAAACAGCAGATTACACCTTCTTCTCAAGTGCGCATGGAACATTCTCCAGGATAGATCACATCTTGGGTCACAAGTCAAGCCTCAGTAAATTTAAGAAAATTGAAATCATATCAAGCATCTTTTCTGACCACAACGCTATGAGATTAGAAATGAATCTCAGGGGGAAAAACGTAAAAAGCACAAACACATGTAGGCTAAACAATACGTTACTAAATAACCAAGAGATCCCTGCAGAAATCAAAGAGGAAGTCAAAAAATACCTAGAGACAAATGACAATGAAAACACAACGATCCCAAACCTATGGGATGCAGCAAAAGCAATTCTAAGACAGAAGTTTATAGCTATACAAGCCTACCTCAAGAAACAAGAAAAATCTCAAATAAACAATCTAACCTTACACCTAAAGGAACTAGAGAAAGAAGAACAAACAAAACCCAAAGTTAGCAGAAGGAAAGAAATCATAAAGATCAGAGCAGAAATAAATGAAATAGAAACAAAGAAAACAATAGCAAAGATCAATAAAACTAAAAGCTGGTTCTTTGAGAAGATAAACAAAACTGATAAAGCGTTAGCCAGATTCATCAAGAAAAAGAGGGAGAGGACTCAAATCAATAAAATTAGAAATGAAAAAGGAGAAGTTACAACAGACACCACAGAAATACAAAGCATCCTAAGAGACTACTACAAGCTACTCAATGCCAATGAAATGGACAACCTGGAAGAAATGGACAAATTCTTAGAAAGGTATAACCTCCCAAGACTGAACCAGGAAGAAATAGAAAATATGAACAGACCAATCACAAGCACTGAAATTAAAACTGTGATTAAAAATCTTCCAACAAACGAAAGTCCAGGACCAAATGAATTCACAGGCGAATTCTATCAAACATTTAGAGAAGAGCTAACACCCATCCTTCTCAAACTCTTCCAAAAAATTGCAGAGGAAGGAACACTCCCAAACTCATTCTATGAGGCCACCATCACCCTGATACCAAAACCAGACAAAGATACTACAAAAAAAGAAAATTACAGACCAATATCACTGATGAATATAGATGCAAAAATCCTCAACAACATACTAGCAAACAGAATCCAACAACACATTAAAAGGAACATACACCATGATCAAGTGGGATTTATCACAGGGATGCAAGGATTCTTCAATATGCACAAATCAATCAATGTGATACACCACATTAAAAAACTGAAGAATAAAAACCATATGATCATCTCAATAGACGCAGAGAAAGCTTCTGACAAACTTCAACACCCATTTATGATAAAAACTCTCCAGAAAGTGGGCATAGAGGGAACCTACCTCAACATAATAAAGGCCATATATGACAAACCCACAGCAAACATCATTCTCAATGGTGAAAAACTGAAAGCATTTCCTCTAAGATCAGGAACAAGACAAGGATGTCCACTCCCACCACTCTTATTCAACATAGTTTTGGAAGTCCTAGCCACGGATATCAGAGAAGAAAAAGAAATAAAAGGAATACAAATTGGAAAAGAAGAAGTAAAGCTGTCACTGTTTGCAGATGACATGATACTATACATAGAGAATCCTAAAGATGCCTCCAGAAAACTACTAGAGCTAATAAATGAACCTGGTAAAGTTGCAGAATACAAAATTAATGCACAGAAATCTCTTGCATTCCTATACACTAATGATGAAAAATCTGAAAGAGATATTAAGGAAACACTCCCATTTACCACTGCAATGAAAAGAATAAAATACCTAGGAATAAACCTACCTAGGAAGACAAAAGACACGTATGTAGAAAACTATAAGACACTGATGAAAGAAATTAAAGGTGATACAAGCAGATGGAGAGATATACCATGTTCTTGGATTAGAAGAATCAATACTGTCAAAATGACTATACTACACAAAGCAATCTACAGATTCAATTCAATCCCTATCGAATTACCAATGGCATTTTTTACAGACCTAGAACAAAAAACCTTAAAATTTGCATGGAGACACAAAAGACCCCAAATAGCCAAAGCAGTCTTGAGGGAAAAAAATGGAGCTGGAGGAATCAGACTCCCTGACTTCAGACTATACTACAAAGCTACAGTAGTCAAGACAATATGGTACTGGCACAAAAACAGAAATATAGATCAACGGAACAGGATAGAAAGCCCAGAGATACACCCACGTACCTATGGTCAACTAATCTATGACAAAGGAGGCAAAGATGTACAATGGAGAAGAGAAGGTCTCTTCAATAAGTGGTGCTGGGAAAACTGGACAGCTACATGTAAAAGAATGAAATTAGAACACTCCCTAACACCAAACACAAAAATAAACTCAAAATGGATTAGAGACCTAAATGGATTAGAGACTGGACACCATAAAACTCTTAGAGGAAAACATAGGAAGAACACTCTTTGACATAAATCACAGCAAGGTATTTTTTGATCCACCTCCTAGAGTAATGGAAATAAAAAGAAAAATAAACAAATGGGACTTAATGAAACTTAAAAGCTTTTGCACAGCAAAGGAAACCATAAACAAGATGAAAAGACAACCCTCAACATGGGAGAAAATATTTGCAAATGAATTAACAGACAAAGGATTAATCTCCAAAATATATAAACAACTCTTGCAGCTCAATATTAAAAAAACAAACAACCCAAAGAAAAATGGGCAGAAGACCTAAATAGACATTTCTCCAAAGAAGACATACAGATGGCCTAGAAGCATATGAAAAGCTGCTCAACATCACTAATCGTTAGAGAAATGCAAATCAAAACTACAATGAGGTATCACCTCACACCAGGTAGAATGGGCATCATCAGAAAATCTACAAGCAGGGGAGGAGCTTCAAGATGGCAGAAGAGTAAGACGTGGAGATCACCTTCCTCCCCACAAATACATCAGAAATACATCTGCATGTGGAACAACTCCTACAGAGCACCTACTGAACACTGGCAGAAGACCTCAGACCTCCCAAAAGGCAAGAAACTCCCCACGTACCTGGGTAGAGCAAAAGAAAAAAGAAAAAATAGGGACGGGACCTGCACCAGTGGGAGGGAGCTGTGAAGGAGGAAAGGTTTCCATACACTAGGAAGCCCCTTCACAGGCGGAGACTGCAGGTAGCGGAAGGGGGAAGCTTCGGAGCCACGGAGGAGAGCGCAGCCACAGGGGTGCGGAGGGCAAAGCGGAGACAGTGTGGAGGGCAAAGCGGAGAGATTCCCGCACAGAGGCTCGGTGCCAACCAGCACTCACCAGCCCAAGAGGCTTGTCTGCTCACCTGCAGGGATGGGTTGGGGCTGGGAGCTGAGGCTCGGGCTTTGGAGGTCGGATCCCAGGGAGAGGACTGGGGTTGGCTGCATGAACACAGCCTGAAGGGACTAGTGCACCACAGCTAGCCGGTAGGGAGTCCGGGAAAAGGTCTGGAGCTGCTGAAGAGGCAAGAGACTTTTTCTTGCCTCTTTGTTTCCTGGTGCACGAGGAGAGGAGTTTAAGAGCGCTGCTTAAAGGAGCTCCAGAGACGGGCGCGAGCCGTGGCTATCAGCGTGGACCCCAGAGACGGGCATGAGACGCTAAGGCTGCTGCAGACGGGCATGAGACGCTAAGGCTGCTGCTGCCGCCACCAAGAAGCCTGTGTGCAAGCACAGGTCACTACCCACACCGCCCCTCCCAGGAGCCTGTGCAGCCCACCACTGCCAGGGTCCTATGATCCAGCAACAACTTCCCCGGGAGAACGCACGGCGCTCCTCAGGCTGCTGCAACATCACGCCAGCCTCTGCTGCCGTAGGCTCGCCCCACATCCGTACCCCTCCCTCACCCAGGCCTGAGTGAGCCAGAGCCCCCGAATCAGCGGCTCCTTTAACCACGTCCTGTCTGAGCAAACAACAGACGCCCTCAGGCAACCTACACGCAGAGGTGGGTCCAAATCCAAAGCTTAACCCCAGGAGCTGTGTGAACAAAGAAGAGAAAGGGAAATCTCTCCCAGCAGCCTCAGAAGCAGCGGATTAAAGCTCCACAAACAACTTGATGTACCTGCATCTGTGGAATACCTGAATAGACAACGAATCATTCCAAATTGAGGAGGTGGACTTCGGGAGCAACGATATATATATATTTTTTTCCCTTTTTCTCTTTTTGTGAGTGTGTATGTGTATGCTTGTGTGTGTGATTTTGTCGGTATAGCTTTGCTTTTACCATTTATCCTAGAGTTCTGTCTGTCCGTTTTTTTTTTCTTTTTTTATTACTTAAAAAATTTTTTTTCTTCATAATTATTTTTATTTTAATAACTTTTATTTTACTTTACTATTTTATTTTATTTCATTTTATCTTCTTCTTTCTTTTTTTTTCCCTTTTATCCTGAGCCGTGTTGAGGACAGGCTCTTGGTGCTCCAGCCAGGTGTGAGGGCTGTGCCACTGGGGTGGGAGAGCCAAGTTCAGGACATTGGTCCACAAGAGACCTCCCAGCTCCACGTAATATCAAACGGCAAAAATCTCCCAGAGATCTCCATCTCAACGCCAAGACCCAGCTCCACTCAACAACCAGCAAGCTACAGTGCTGGACACACTATGCCAAACAACTAGCAAGACAGGAACACAGCCCCATCCAGTAGCACAGAGGCTGCCTAAGATCATAATAAGGCCACAGACACCCCAAAACACACCACCAGACGTGGACCTACCCACCTGAAAGACAATATCCAGCCTCATCCACCAGAACACAGGCACTAATCCCCTCCACCAGGAAGCCTACACAACCCACTGAACCAACCTTAGCCACTGGGGACAGACACCAAAAACAACGGAAACTATGAACCTGCAGCCTGCGAAAAGGAGACCCCAAACACAGAAAGGTAAGCAAAATGAGAAGACAGAAAAACACACAGCAGATGAAGGAGCAAGGCAAAAACCCAACAGACCTAACAAATGAAGGGGAAATAGGCAGTCTACCTGAAAAAGAATTCAGAATAATGATAGTAAAGATGATCCAAAATCTTGGAAACAGAATGAAAAAAATACAAGAAACGTTTAACAAGGACCTAGAAGAACCAAAGAGCAAACAAACAGTGATGAACAACACAATAAATGAAATTTAAAATTCTCTACAAGGGATCAATAGCAGAATAACTGAGGCAGAAGAACGGATAAGTGACCTGGAAGATAAAATAGTGGAAATAACTACTGCAGAGCAGAAAAAAGAAAAAAGAATGAAAAGAATTGAGGACAGTCTCAGAGACCTCTGGGACAACATTAAACGCACCAACATTTGAATTATAGGGGTCCCAGAAGAAGAAGAGAAAAAGAGAGGGACTGAGAAAATATTTGAAGAGATTCTAGCCGAAAACTTCCCTAATATGGGAAAGGAAATAGTTAATGAAGTCCAGGAAGCACAGAGAGTTCCATACAGGATAAATCCAAGGAGAAACACACCAAAACACATATTAATCAAACTATCAAAAGTTAAATACAAAGAAAAAATATTAAAAGCAGCAAGGGAAAAACAACAAATAACACACAAGGGAATCCCCATAAGGTTAACAGCTGATCTTTCAGCAGAAACGGTGCAAGCCAGAACGGAGTGGCAGGACATATTTAAAGTGATGAAGGAGAAAAACCTACAACCAAGATTACTCTACCCAGCAAGGATCTCATTCAGATTTGATGGAGAAATTAAAACCTTTACAGACAAGCAAAAGCTAAGAGAATTGAGCACCACCAAACCAGCTTTACAACAAATGCTAAAGGAACTTCTCTAGGCAGGAAGCAGAAGAAAAGGAAAATACCTACAATAATAAACCCAGAACAATTAAGAAAATGGTAATAGGAACATACATATCGATAATTACCTTAAATGTAAATGGATTAAATGCTCCCACCAAAAGACACAGACTGGCTGAATGGATACAAAAACAAGACCCATATATGTGCTGTCTACAAGAGACCCACTTCAGACCTAGAGACACATACAGACAGAAAGTGAGGGGATGGAAAAAGATATTCCATGCAAATGGAAATCAAAAGAAAGCTGGAGTAGCAATTCTCATATCAGACAAAATAGACTTTAAAACAAAGACTATTACAAGAGACAAAAAAGGACACTACATAATGATCAAGGGATCAATCCAAGAAGAAGATATAACAATTGTAAATATTTATGCACCCAACATAGGAGCACCTCAATACATAAGGCAAATGCTAACAGCCAGAAAAGGGGAAATTGACAGTAACACAATCATAGTAGGGGACTTTAACACCCCACTTTCACCAATGGACAGATCATCCAAAATGAAAATAAATAAGGAAACACAAGCTTTAAATGATACATTAAACAAGATGGACTTAACTGATATCTACAGGACATTCCATCCAAAAACAACAGAATACACATTTTTCTCAAGTGCTCATGGAACATTCTCCAGGATAGATCATCTCTTGGGTCACAAATCAAGCCTTGGTAAATTTAAGAAAACTGAAATCGTATCAAGTATCTTTTCCGACCACAATGCTATGAGACTAGATATCAATTACAGGAAAAAATCTGTAAGAAATACAAACACATGGAGGCTAACCAACACACTACTTAATAACCAAGAGATCACTGAAGAAATCAAAGAGGAAATCAAAAAATACCTAGAAACAAATGCCAATGAAAACACTACGACGCAAAACCTATGGGATGCAGCAAAAGCAGTCCTAAGAGGGAAGTTTATAGCAATACAATCCCTACCTTAAGAAACAAGAAACATCTCAAATAAACAACCTAACATTACACCTAAAGCAATTAGAGAAAGAAGAACAAAAAAACCCCAAAGTTAGCAGAAGGAAAGAAAGCATAAAGATCAGATTGGAAACAAATGAAAAAGAAATGAAGGAAACCATAGCAAAGCTCAATAAAACTAAAAGCTTGTTCTTTGAGAAGATAAACAAAATTGATAAACCATTAGCCAGACTTATCAAGAAAAAAGGGAGAAGACACAAATCAATAGAAGTAGAAATGAAAAAGGAGAAGTAACAACTGACACTGCAGAAATACAAAGGATCATGAGAGATTACTACAAGCAACTATATGCCAATAAAATGGACAACCTAGAAGAAATGGACAAATTCTTAGAAACGCACAACCTTCCGAGACTGAACCAGGAAGAAATAGAAAATATGAACAGACCAATCACAAGCACTGAAATTAAAACTGTGATTAAAAATCTTCCAACAAACGAAAGTCCAGGACCAAATGGATTCACAGGTGAATTCTATCAAACATTTAGAGAAGAGCTAACACCCATCCTTCTCAAACTCTTCCAAAAAATTGCAGAGGAAGGAACACTCCCAAACTCATTCTATGAGGCCACCATCACCCTGATACCAAAACCAGACAAAGATACTACAAAAAAAGAAAATTACAGACCAATATCACTGATGAATATAGATGCAAAAATCCCCAACAAAATACTAGCAAACAGAATCCAGCAACACATTAAAAGGATCATACACTATGATCAAGTGGGGTTTATCCCAGGAATGCAAGGATTCTTCCATATATGCAAATCAACCAATGTTATACACCATATTAACAAACTGAAGAAGAAAAACCATAAGATCATCTCAATAGATGCAGAGAAAGATTTCGACAAAATTCAACACCCATTTATGATAAAAACCCTCCAGAAAGTAGGCATAGAGGGAACTTTCCTCAACATAATAAAAACCATATATGACAAACCCACATCCAACATCGTCCTCAATGGTGAAAAACTGATACCATTTCCACTAAGATCAGGAACAAGACAAGGTTGCCCACTCTCACCGTTATTATTCAACATACTTTTGGAAGTTTTAGCCACAGCAATCAGAGAAGACAAAGAAACAAAAGGAATACAAATTGGAAAAGAAGAAGTAAAGCTGTCACTGTTTGCAGATGACATGATACTATACATAGAGAATCCTAAAGATGCTACCAGAAAACTACTAGAGCTAATCAATGAATTTGGTAAAGTAGCAGGATACAAAATTAATGCACAGAAATCTCTTGCATTCCTATACACTAATGATGAAAAATCTGAAAGTGAAATTAAGAAAACACTCCCATTTACCACTGCAACAAAAAGAATAAAATATCTAGGAATAAACCTACCTAAGGAGACAAAAGACCTGTATGCAGAAAATTATAAGACACTGATGAAAGAAATTAAAGATGATACAAATAGATGGAGAGATATACCATGTTCTTGGATTGGAAGAATCAACATTGTGAAAATGACTCTACTACCCAAAGCAATCTACAGATTCAATGCAATCCCTATCAAACTACACTGGCATTTTTCACAGAACTAGAAGAAAAAATGTCACAATTTGTATGGAAACACAAAAGACCCCGAATACCCAAAGCAATCTTGAGAAAGAAAAACGGAGCTGGAGGAATCAGGCTCCCTGACTTCAGACTATACTACAAAGCTACAGTAATCAAGACAGTACGGTACTGGCACAGAAACAGAAATATAGATCAATGGAACAGGATAGAAAGCCCAGAGATAAACCCATGCACATATGGTCACCTTATCTTTGATAAAGGAGGCATGAACATACAGTGGAGAAAAGACAGCCTCTTCAATAAGTGGTTCTGGGAAAAGCGGGCAGCTACATGTAAAAGAATGAAATTAGAACACTCCCTAACACCATACACAAAAATGAACTCCAAATGGATTAAAGACCTAAATGTAAGGCCAGACACTATCAAACTCTTAAGAGGAAAACATAGGCAGAACTCTCTATGACATAAATCACAGTAAGATCCTTTTTGACCCAGCTCCTAGAGAAATGGAAATAAAAACAAAAATAAACAAATGGGACCTAATGAAACTTAAAAGCTTTTGCACAGCAAAGGAAAACATAAACAAGATGAAAAGACAACCCTCAGAATGGGAGAAAATATGTGCAAATGAAGCAACTGACAAAGGATTAATCTCCAGAATTTACAAGCAGCTCATGCAGCTCAATATCAAAAACACAAACAACCCATTCCAAAAATGGGCAGAAGACCTAAATAGACATTTCGCCAAAGAAGATATACCGATTGCCAACAGACACATGAAAGAATGCTCAACATCATTATCATTAGAGAAATGCAAATCAAAACTACAATGAGATATCATCTCACACCAGTCAGAATGGCCATCATCAAAAAATCTACAAACAGTAAATGCTGGAGAGGGTGTGGAGCAAAGGGAACCCTCTTGCACTGTTGGTGGGAAAGTAAACTGATACAGCCACTGTGGAGAACAGTATGGAGGTTCCCTAAAAAAACTAAAAATAGAACTACCATACGACCCAGCAATCCCACTACTGGGCATATACCCTGAGAAAACCATAATTCAAAAAGAGTCATGTACCAAAATGTTCATTACAGCTCTATTTACAATAGCCAGGACATGGAAGCCACCTAAGTGTCCATCGACAGATGAATGGATAAAGAAGATGTGGCACATGTATACAATGGAATATTACTCAGCCATAAAAAGAAACGAAATTGAGCTATTTGTCATGAGGTGGATGGACCTAGAGTCTGTCATACAGAGTGAAGGAAGTCAGAGAGAGAAAAACAAATATCGTATGCTAACAAATATATATGGAATCTAAAAAAAAAAAAAAAATGGTCATGAAGAACCTAGGGGCAGGACGGGAATAAAAACATGGATCTACTAGAGAATGGACTTGAGGACACGGGGAGGGGGAAGGGTATGCTGGGAAAAAGTGAGAGAGTGGCATGGACATATATACACTACCAAATGTAAAACCGATAACTAGTGCGAAGCAGCTGCATAGCACAGGGAGATCAGCTCCGTGCATTGCGACCACCTAAATGGGTGGGATAGGGAGGGTGGGAGGGAGGAAGACGCAAGAGGGAAGAGATATGGGGATATATGTATATGTATAGCTGATTCACTTTGTTATAAAGCAGAAACTAGCACACCAGTGTAAAGCAATTATACTCCAATAAAGATGTTAAAAAAAAAAAAAGAAAAGAAAATCTGCAAGCAACAAATGCTGGAGAGGGTGTGGAGAAAAGGGAACCCTCTTGCACTGTTGGTGGGAATGTAAATTGATACAGCCACTATGGAGAACAGTATGGAGGTTCCTTAAAAAACTAAAAATAGAATTACCATATGACCCAGCAATCCCACTACTGGGCATATACCCAGAGAAAACCATAATTCAAAAAGACACATGCACCCCAATGTTCATTGCAGCACTATTTACAATAGCCAGGTCATGGAAGTGACCTAAATGCCCATCGACAGACGAACGGATAAAGAAGATGTGGTGCATATATACAATGGAATATTACTCAGCCATAAAAAGGAACAAAACTGGGTCATTTGTAGAGACGTGGATGGATCTAGAGACTGTCATACAGAGTGAAGTAAGTCAGAAAGAGAAAAACAAATATCGTATGTTAGCGCATATATGTGGATCCTAGAAAATGGTACAGATGAACCGGTTTGCAGGGCAGAAATTGAGACACAGATGTAGAGAACAAACGTATGGACACCAAGGGGGAAAAGTGGCGGGATGGATTGGGAGATTGAGATTGACATGTATACACTGAAGTGTATAAAATGGATGACTAATAAGAACCTGCTGTATAAAAAAATAAATAAAATTAAATTCCAAAAAAAAGGGGGAAAAATAAGAAATATATTTACTGAATGAATGAAGTCATAAAACATAGGGAAAAACCACTGCAACAATTATTTTAACTTGGATATTAAGCTTTCATAATATGCAACTTTAAAAGTCAACTTTATTTACTGTATGGACCATAATTTATCTGCGTTTTAAAACTATTTATTAAGATCAAAACCATTTCATCTTTAAAAACTAAACCTTTAATTTCTATGTACTTTGCTTCTATTAATAATTCACCACAGGAAAAACACTGCTGGGATATTAAAATTTTTTAATCTGGAAATACATTAACTAGAGAAAACAGGATTATTCAGGGAAAAGCAGTACAAGCTTCATCCCTAGTGCTTCTTGTTATCTTGAAATATAATGATTATTTCAAGGCAATTTATTTTTCCTGTACAGTAACTGTGTCAATAATCTTTCAGTCTTAAGTATTCAAATTCTCCCCAATGTAAACACACTTTGTCATTTTAAGAACTCAAAAGGAAATCCTTTCAGATCTCTATGGAGTGATTAAGACATTTCAATTGCTTTCTTGAAACTGAGTTTTTAAAGTCATTCCTAACATGAAAATATTTTTGATTTAACTTTATTTTTATGTACACATAGAACACAACTCGACTACAATGGAATCAAGCACTCCAATAAAGAAAATTATCCATGTTTTTTTTAAAAGTCCTTAAACCAATTCTAACATCACTGTAATAGTGCAGAAACCACCTGCTTTGTTAAGCCTGTAGGGATGGGCCTCTAATATATGCCTGCAGAATTATTTAGTCAGAAAAAAAAAAAAAATCAGTGGACACTAAGACTATGACCCAGATATTCTTTGACAATCCCAGATTTATATACTCTCTTCCACTACACTCATAATTGTCAGACAATGTGTCCTAAATGCTGGTTCTAAAAGTGCAATTCACCAGTATTAGGGAAAATCCCAGGCAAGAAAAGGGATTTCTGAATTGGAGTATGTTCCAGGTTCTGTCACATCATCTGCTTATCATATTGCATGAAAACTGTCTGCAGCAGTTCCTCAGCAGTCACTGACACTAGGTCACAATTCAAAGAATGGCCGGCCTGGAGGCATCCAGCCTCCAAAAACCATTTATGCCTTCCCCTCTCTGCTCACAGGAGGCCCATTCCTGACCCCTACCCCATTTCTTCAGGGAGAAAGATGATAGGTAAAGGGCTTGTACACATCCTATTAAAATACCTCTCTTCAAATGTTTAGTTCCTGTAATTTTCCCTGCTGCTGTGTTGCTATGGCAACCAGATTATAATCTACCAAGTTACCTCAGAAACCAGGCAAATCTCCTGTGTCCCAATATCAATTTTTCTTAGTAAGAGCAAAAGTCATTATTTGAGCAAACCGTATTCATCTTGGCACCGAGATATTTTAAAAGAAAGTATTTTATTATACTGAAGCAGACTGACTACCTTGCTGTTTTCACTGTCAATAAAGGAGAGATAAAAATAAAATTTTGACACACACCAGCCCAATGATCTGTCCCTGACCAGAGACATGAATGAGATGGCGGCAGCAAGGCACGCATCACACAGCCTTGAGGAGCATAAGTCACACCCAAAGGCACCCTGGCACTTAACCTTCTGTATCATACAGGTCAATCAGTCTGTCTGTCTGTCTCTCTCTCTCTCTCTCTCTGAATATCTCTCTCTCAATCTGTCTCTCCCCCCTCCCCCACCCCTCTTTCCCCCTCTCCTTCTTTCTCTCTTTAGCCACAAAGCAGACACTACAGTTACAATTTCTCTTAAATACAGAACGTAAAACATAACGTCACTGTCCAAACCTCATTTTTTGTCCACTCAGTAAGCATTTCCTGCTTTTCTGAAGTCAGCATTAAAACAAGTCATGCTGTATTCTGTGTCTTGTCAGAGGAGAAAAAAAAAAAAAGACAGAACAAAGATTTTAACCACTGATAGATTTTTTTTTCCCCAGAGATGTTAAAATAGAACCCTGTTAATCAAATCATAAGAGCATACTTCAGTCTACTATTGCTTCATCAGATTTCTTTCAAATCTGTTAGTGCTATACGAACCAAGCAGCCCAAAATAACCAAAGGTAGTTCATTAAGTCTTAAAGAAAAATAAGTGACCATTCTTCCAAAGTCTAAAGAAACAATGAAACAAGAGGTAGAATTAACATAATTGAGCAAAAGGCTAAACACAGCATCCTGGGAAAGCTTTACCCAACAAGACAACTGAAACAGGTATAACACATCTTTCCTTAAAGGTATAAGTCTAAATCTAACTTTGTTTCTAACTCATTAGAAGAGCAAAAGGAAAGCTACATTTGCAATTTAAATTTTGGGTGGCTGATTAACCAGAAGATGGTTAGCATCTAAGACCTCTAGAGGCAAATTCCTAATTTATGCCTCAAATAAAATACTACCAGCCACCCGACTAAATCATCACTGCCACGTATGAGTCCATCACAAAAGCTTCTGCTAGGAGAGCAGTACCGACTGACCAAAGATGAAATGTTACATTTGCAGTATTCTTAAAAGTTAAATCCCATACCCAGACAATCGAGATATAAGCTGTGCTAGAAGAGGAGATCCCATTTCACTTTCAGAGCTTTTCCCACTTGCCACATTCTGTGAGGCTTGTCTTACTCTTAGCTGTTTCATGTATGAATGAACATTCTCATTTAGAGCCAGCATTTATGAATATCCAACAGATATCTTCAGGGGAAAAAAAATAATACAACCTAAAAGCTGCATAAGAGTTCCATGTAAAGACAGATTCTATCCAGGAAGATCTAATAAGTTAAAAAGTGACCTTTGACTCCATGAAAGGAATAGTAGCACCTTCCTTCTGGACACACACACACACATACACACACTCTCACTCCAGATTCCCAAACTCCAGAAAAATCCTGGCAAGATCTGCCCAGGCCCTGAAGGGCCCAAACCACCCATCAAGACACACCTTCGAGACCCTGGTCTCTGTGCCAAGACCACAGCTGGCCTCAAGCAAAACTGAAAAGTAGCATCATTTGTTTTTTAAGCTCTGTTTCTTTTCTCCAAATCAGGAAAAGGGAGATGATGAGCTGCAAATGAACGATAATTACCTTTGTGGTAGTAACATACACAAAGAAAATGTCCCAAGATTTAAAATGTAAGCAGTTAGGGCTTCCCTGGTGGCACAGCGGTTAAGAATCCACCTGCCAATTCAGGGGACACGGGTTCGAGCCCTGGTCCGGGAAGATCCCACATGCTGCGGAGCAACTAAGGCCGTGAGCCATGACTACTGAACCTGCGCTCTAGAGCACACGAGCCACAACTACTGAAGCCCGCACGCCTAGAGCCTGTGCTCCACAACAAGAGAAGCCAACGCACCGCAATGAAGAGTAGCCCCCTCTCGCCACAACTAGAGAAAGCCAGCGTGCAGCAGCGAAGACCCAACACAGCCAAAAATAAGTAAAATAAGTAAATTTTTGTAAAAAAGCAGCTTAGAAATTTCAAAAAAAAAAAAAAAATGTGAGCAGTTAAACAGGAAGGTCCTAGAAGATAATGGGAAAGCACTGACTGACTCACCTGTTCACATGTCCAACCTGAAGCCTGAATCCAAAGCTGGCAGGAAAAGAACACATAAGACCAGGGAGCCTCCAAGGGTACTTATACACTAGGTCAAGGCAAAAGGACATCCAGATTTTAGAGATGGGGAAAAACTGAGGCTTAAAGAGGATCAGTAACTTGTCTAAAGTCACAAAACTACAAAATGACTGAGCCAGCACTAGAATCCAGCCCTGCCTGACCAAAACGCATGCTTTTCTCTTCTACCGCACATGGTCCCTTCCCCGCCTCCCCAGTAGGTGTGGGTTTCGCAGAGTCAGTTCTCTATGGAGAAACTTCAATGAATGGTTACAAGGAGAGAATGCATTTAACTGGGTCAAAGGCATGTCCCCCAAACTGAGGACAAGTTCTCTTCTAGGAAATCTGTGCTCACTCCCTGAGGCAGAGCCCCTTACACCCAATATGGCAGTTGGGTGGTAAGGAATTCATCCCTTAACTAACAACAAACAGTTGTTTTTATATTGGGCAGGATTTATTCTCATAAATTCATTGTCAAGTCCTTGAATTCCCCTAGAAACCTCACACAAACCAATAAGCTAACCACTTGATTATCACAATCACTAGATGCCATTTCTCATGGCCTAATAACAGGCATAAGAAAAATAAAAGACTACTCCTGAAAAGACTGGGTCTTAGGCATCTATGCTTCCCGAAAGTCACCTGTCATCAATAAAAACGATAGGAATGAATTAACAGGTAACCAAGGAAAGAGAAATAAGATAAACCAAAAAGAACATTTTTATGCACTGAAATCACACCAGTGTCTGCTGAAAAATATATACATTTGACCTTGAACCCTCTGCACAGTTGGAAATCTGCATATAACTTTACAGTTGGCCCTCCACATCCTCCGATTCAACCAACTGCAGATGGTGTAGTACTGTGATACATATTTAGTGAAAAAAAATCTGCATATAAGTGGACCCACGCAGTTCAAACCTGTGCTGTTCAAGGGTAAACTGTACATTCAAATGAGTTCAATAACTGCATTTCAAATAAGTGTCCTTAGAAGAATTACTACTCTGCTCAGTTATAATGCAGCAAATATTAATGCTTGCCCAGAAAGGGTGAGGCATTCCTCCAGGCCACAAAATAGAGTCTTAAACAACACAAAGTTCTCCCTACCACAGGCTGACAAATGGAACTTGCATGGGATGGGAGTGGGGAATCACTTAAATAAAAATAAAACATTTACAGATAGTGGTAAGGGCTATAAAGAAAATACAATGGCAGCTTGTAAGAAGTTATATATTTCTACTCCCTCTAATTGTATTCTGCCCTGAATAAAGAGATTCTATTACAAAAAGAGCTGTTTGCTAAGAATAAAAATATAGCATTAACTTAAATGGAAAAAATGCAAAATGTAATATAGATGGTCCAAACTAGGTTAAAAACCTCTTTTAAGAGAGCCACAAATGGCCAAGTCTAAAGTTTCAACTACTTGTACTCTCAAGATAAAAACCAAAAACATTAAAGACCAAAATTCCATACAAGCGTAAGTGTAGTTTTTTCCCTGGCTAAGAGTAACGGCTACTGAATATCCTTGTGCATTTGGAGCAGCATTACGTGTATTTAAATGAATTTTTTTTCATTTTATTAAATATATTTTCACAGAGTTGTTGAGTATCAAAAAGATACTTCCTCCTTTAGTTGAAAATTATATTCACTGAGAACAAATTTTCGTTCCTGTCATCAGTGTTTCAGGATCAATCCTTATTAAAAATCTCCACAATTTGAGGTAAAACCCCTTTCTACCCCTCAATTCCATCCACACACCCCATACCTCCAAGCTGGGCTCTGGCCACACTGATGGGGAATCAGCAACTTGGGCCACTTTTCACCTAATCAGCCCTACCTTGAATGTGTTTTGCACACTTGCAAAATCTTGCAAGTCTGCAAAAATCTTGCATATCTTCCTTCATTTAGATCCAGCTATCTCATGTCTGGTTTTGATTGGCTGGGACATGATCCACACTGATGTGCTTATTAATGTCACACATCTCTGGTAAGCTGTGCAATAAAAACCTAAATATACAACTCTACTGTGGGAATCTCAAAGGCCAGTGAAGAAACATATTTAACTGCCTACATTCCCAATATTCTACTATTTTTAAAACCCATTTCAACATTGGCCATGTCATTCATTGAACAGTTCTTCCCCACCTAAGACATAATCAAGAAATAATGTTCACGTGTTGGGCAAAAATTGTATTCCATATTTTTTTTTATTGGAGTATAATTGCTTTACAATGTTGTGTTAGTGTATGCTATACAATGAAGTGAATCAGCTATATGTATACACCCCACCCATCTAGGTCATCACAGAGCACCGAGCTGAACTCCCTGTGTTTGTTTTAATTCACTCTTTATTCCTCGAGAAATGTAAGCTTTTCCTATAAACGTATTAACCATTTTGATAAACGTAAAAGGCCTCTTATGGTTTTCCAGCTTTTCTTTGCTCTTCTGATTGTGTTTATATTAACACATATTCAGGGATACATTTTTAAAAAATATTCATATGAGTCTGTTGCTGAACTTCTTATTCCATTTCTGTGTTGATCTACTGCTATACTAGTACTATTCAAAAATAATTATTATGGATTATGATATGCTTTGGCATCTGGAAAGGCTTAGATATATTTATTGTTCTTCTTTAAGGTTTGATTATTCATATGCATTTTCTCTTTTAGATTATTTTAGAACACCCTGTCAAAGTCCATAAAAATCCTTTTGAGAAAAGAAAAAAGAAAAAAAAGAAACAATGTGTCCATGAAGAATGTTCTCATCCCTATAACTGACAGAAAATCAGTTCCCAATATTTTGTCATTAAACATTCTAGAGTTAACTTTTCTTACTACTATACTGTCTTAATTGCTTAAAATTAACACTACTATTGCCTTATATTCTCACTAACATAAAATTAGAAATGAATACAAATATGAAATGTTCTACGGTTTTGGAAGGATTTTGTGAAAGAGACCCCAGCCCTTCCCCACCACTTCACAGTATATTATCATCACTTATTCAGGCCTTGCCTTTGCATTGATTATATTAAACTTATTTAAATCAATACCTAAAGCAATTATTGAAACCCTGATCATTCAACAAACATTTGCTGAGCAGTTACTATTGGCCAGGCACTTTATTAAGCACTGATGATTCTAAGATGAGAAAGATTTTGAAATCCTACCCGTTTATTGATGCACTAGTAGAAAATACAATGAACTATAATAAAAAATGATTATTTGCTATCAAGTGCTAAGGAAACTGAAGAAATCATCAAGAAATCAGGAAAAGTTACAGTTGGGGGTGACAATTAAAAGGGGAATGAGAGGATAAGCAAAAGAACAATGACACAGCACATGCATGGAGGCCTGACCGGTATGGTACGTTTAGAATTCCAATGTGCTAGAGAATTCCAGTGTGGCCGTAATGGCATAAGCACGCAACAGAGGGGTAAAGGTGATACTGCAGAGGCAGGCCGTGCCCACCTCAGAAAAGCCGTTGTTTGCCCCACTTGGAAGTCTGGACTTTATCCTGTGAGCAGAGTTTTCCAGTAGGAAAGCAACATTATTAAGATAACTCTGATAGTAGCGAGAAACTCAAACTGAGATGGGAGATACTGAACACATAGACACCAGCAAAGATATTAGTGAAACATCCACCTGTGACATAATTCAGGGGTTACACTGTTCTAAGAGTTTTCAAAAATAACTGATGGTTTAACCTTTAAATATGACCATCCAGGTCACAGGGTTTGCTGCTGAAGAGTTCTGCCCTCCCTCTCTATGAACACTGGGGCATCTCGGATTGCAGAGGTGTAGTAGTGTATGGCTCTCCCAGACATAATTACTTAACTTTTCCTACTTCCTGTCACTCTCTCTAATTCTGTTATCCAACTGTGATTCTGTCATTTCCATTTCCGCCCCTCCTATCACTGACAACTGATAGGCCTTCACAGTCAGTCCCTCTCTTGAATTTCCACCTTTTCCTAGACCTTTTCTGTCCCTTATTTCTTCTCTTTGGTTTCTTGCTCTAAAAAGCTAACCCCCAAAGCACTCAGCAGCCAACCTAGCAGTCTTTTCCTTTACTTCTAGTCAACTCATCAATCCAACAGGGGACTATGTTGTCCACCTACTATGCTGTAGGTTGGTTTGCTGATCAAAAGGAAAGGAGGACTAACAGTAGGATTATTGGGAAACAAATATAATTATGAGTCAAAAGAGAATCTTTACTTATTTTCAAGGGTCCCAAGTTAATCATATCCCCAAAACATCTACTTTCTGATTCTGAGGTAATCCCATTTCAGACTAATTAATTCATTTTTTATATCTTTAAGTTATAGTTTGCCTTTTAGCATATCATACATACACCAAAAAAGTTTGAAAAAATAATTTAAGGACTCAGAATTGCAGATAAGAAAACAGCACAACCTACAACTTAATCATTAAATTTAAGATGAATCTTAACTACTTTTTAAGATTTCAAAAAATAACTACATAATAGCACGTATTTCTTCTACATGTTTGTCTTCCTGCCACACTATACGTTGCGGTAAAATTAGATGGCGTTCAGGCCAGAGATGTCTTCTAAGTAACATCATATACAGTATGTAAATACTGAGTAATTAAGTCACTTTGTGCTAATCTCATTTTACTTGCAATTCTTTTTTAACTAACAGTTTAAAAATCAACTAAGATACCAAAGATACACAGTGAGAAGAGCAAATCAGACACATCACAGTTAAGTCCCGGCTCTGCCAGACAGGGCACTTAACCTTTCTAACCCTGCACTTCCTCCTCTGAAAAGAGAGAGAAACACCTACCTTATGTGTGTGCTCTGAGGAAGAGAGCAACCCCAGTGCAGCCCTGGTAGAAGGCCTTATACATAGTATGTGATGAGTAAATAATTGTTATTAATACTTCTTTTTCTTCAAATTTCTACCAGTGACAAGTCTCTCAGTTAAGGAAAAATATGGCCTCTAATAAGAAAGTCTAAAGAAAAAATTTTACCAAAACTACCACGTTTCATGTTCTCAGTAAAATCTAAAACCAGCCAATTCTCACCTCTGACCAGATTTTCTGTTTGAGAAACATTCTGGCTTTCCTTAAAGGATCACCTCCCAACTCATTCACATTCTGGTGTCTGTTCAGCTTCCGTGGATCCCGGCAACAATAGTGACTTTGGAATCCATTCACAGAAGTTCTGAAATCTAAGCCTTTTATATCCACAAAATGGTTTGAATTACTTGGACCGCTTCTAATTAAGATTATCATAATGAAAGTCAGCAATAAAATGTAACAAAGTAACACCACGGTATGTGGAGATTTCCTATTAAGCACCCAGAACTCCAGAAGAGGATCCTTTTCCGACCTATAAGTTGCCTTCTCAAAGCACACAGGAAAAATTAAACCTGGCCAGATTCTCTAAGAAGCATCAGGCAACGGCCTTTTTAAACACTTAAGCAACTAGTTTGAAAAGTTATCCACCATTCAATCCAGGAAAACATAATTATACAGCTGGATACTTAAGACCATTAAAAAATTTAAAGAAACTATCCAGATTGAAGATTTCAAGGCAAACAGACTGAAAATGCTCTTCAAAAATGTAGTACTTTAAGATTTTCCTTTCTAGATTTTAGTACCAGAGCATCGTAAGCAGCTGTTGGAAAGCCTGATGCACTTACACTCAGTCTTGGAAGAAGGACATCCCTGAGTGCATCACATACCGACTTGCACAAATGAACAGATTATTCCGATTCTTCCCTCATCCTGCACCAAGTCCAAATTCAGGACTGACACTAGGCTCTGCAGACAGCAAAGGAAAAATGTGACAACAATTTTCCAGCCAGCCCCTCCCTCCTCCTCACACGCCCTCAGCACACACAAGCACACAGCAGATTCTATGCACGTCTCTAACTCGGGCCAGTTTATGCACCATGACATCAGTGCAGTACAATGAGCCAAGTTTAAACTCCATCTGGGACAAATAATGTCCAGGCACACTGTGACTTCTTTTGTTTATATACACTGACTAAATATGTCTTGGTGGTAAATGAACTTAAGATTTATTTCCCAAGGCCTCCAAACAATATTCTGCACCCCTGAAGCACCTCCCTGCTTCCAGTTCTCTTTCCAAGGCTACGCGTAAGTGATCTTTAACAGAACACATGATTTTGAAACATATAATTAACATCTTGTGGAGAGTCAAAGTCCAAGCAGCCCTTCATCAATCTAAAACAAAGAAAATGAGGAACTCACTAGCAAAGGGGTGTGGCCTCATGGCACAAATACTGCATGACACCTAATTTTGTATTCCCCCTGAGAACAGGAATGAGCAGAGGTGAGACACTTCAGAAATGCTCATGGAATTATTTCTCTTCGACGGATAAACTTAGACTTTTTTTTTTTTTTTGGCATTACTTAAGAGAAATAATTATAAATTCAGAAATGAAAAAAAAAATCTAATAGCTTTAAGTCTTACAATAAGTTTTTAGATTTCTTAAAACACAAAAACTGTGCCTCTGGGGTGATGTAAGTTTTGAATGGAAATGAAAGGTGGGGTTTGGGAGGAAAAGAAGGCAGACAAAAGCCCCCCTCCTTACCCCCAGACTCCCAAGGACGAGGAAGCCCTGATGCCCTTCTCTAGTCACCACCATCTCTCAGCAGCTGCTGGCCCCAAAGGGAACTGCTCCCCTACGGCTAACCTCAGGGAAAGAACCATTCCCTAGGGAAAGAAAGGGAGCTACTCTGATGGCCTGGGCCTGAAACCCAACCTCTCCTCCAAACTCAGCCAGTGCCTCGAGGCTTCAGGCACGGTCACTACAGCTTGGTCCATAATTCTGAGAAGCTGCAGAGCCAGAATCGCTGCCATCTTCCAGAGTTGATATGAAGATCATATAAGGTAACAGTAGGAATACTCTTCTTTGAAAACTTTACAATTTACTACTGTGCAAAACCCAGTCCCATGTCTCTCCTGACTGTTTACCTGAACAAAACAATAGATATATGCCTAATCCAAGCAACTCCACCCTTCCTGGAAGGTAGGACATAAGTGCATTCAAATCCCAGTCCTGGGATTGCCAGCTGTAAAGTACTTAACCTTTCTCACCTGTGGTTCTGTCTGTAAAAATGATCACTACCTTACAAGGTGTATGTTCACTGGAAGAAATGATGTATAGAAGTGCTTAGTACCATTCTTAGCACATCATAAGCCCTCAAATAGTTACTATTCATTCCTTCCATCACACAGGGAACAAAGAAATGAAAATATCAAATAAAAGCCATTCTTGGGGACTTCCCTGGCAGTCCAGTGGTTAGGACTCAGCGCCGTAGCCTAGGTTCAGTCCCTGGTCAAGGAACTAAGATCTGCAAGCCATGAGGCGCAGCCAAAAAAAGAGAGAGAGAGAGAAAAAAAGCCATTCTTTCCAATAATTTAACAAATAACCACTCAACTAAAAGTTGAGCATAAAATTGAAACTAAAAGCCTTCTGGTGATCAGCAAGCTTAAAAAGTAACTTTTATTTTGGTTGTGTTGGGTCTTCGTTGCTGCGCGTGGGCCTTCTCTAGTTGTGGCGAGCGGGGGCTACTCTTCGTTGTAGAGCACGGGCTCTAGGCACGCGGGCTTCAGTAGTTGTGGCTCGCGGGCTCTAGAGCGCAGGCTCAGTAGTTGCAGTGCACGGGCTCAGTTGCTCCGCGGCATGTGGGATCTTCCCAGACCAGGGATCAAACCCGTGTCCCCTGCACTGGCAGGCGGATTCTTAACCACTGCGCCACCAGAGAAGTCCAAAAGTAACATTTAAGTCTGAGGCAAATGCCAAAAATTAGGTTAGACACTTGGCATTCTTTCAATGTCCAAAAACCTGACCTTTAATATATCATTTACATTGTTACGACACTAGAACCTCTGGAATATTACACAACGTTTTAGCCTACACTTTCCCCGTGATTTTAGAATAACTGTTCGAAAATGAGCCACTGCCTCCCTCCAAAGAAAAAGCATACACCAGTTGTGATGTCTATCTTCAAGTCTCTCTAATGGAGGCTCTTTAAAGTTCCAAGGCAACTTGAAGCAGCATGGTGTACAGAGGCAGTCAATAAAAAGTGGGAAGATTCTCAGGGCCTTACTGGGAGTAACCACTTGAAAAATAAGAAAACAAGAAAACAGAAAGTCTGAGAAGTAAATGGGATGTGAACACCCATCTATTAAAGGATTATGTGCTCTATCACCCAACTCCATCCTCAATTGATTCCCTGGGTCTTTAAAACAGATATTATTCACAGACAGGGTATATATAAGCCTAAGGTCTGACTTCTCAATGCAAACCTTATAAGAAAAATACAGATGCCATTCCTCTGTAATTCATATAATATATATTTGTATTTAAATTACACTTATTTTCAGTCATGACTAAAGTCACCAAATAAATTATACAGAAACAGCCATTCTATAAGGATGCTTTTTATATAGCCTTTTGCCAAGGTGATGAGAATTAAGATGAGTTATAAATAGATGCATGCTGCCAATGCAAAACAAGTCAGAAAAGATAAATGAGCTGCAAAACTCTGGCCAATTTAGCTACCAAACAACATCACTAACTAAAGCACATGCTTCAATGTGTCACAGGTTCCCTCATGAACTAGACGGACAACTCAATATTCCAATATACATAAAGACCAAAGAAACTTCTACCCAAGTAACATGCCTCAGTGTGGAATTTTTCTAACTACTTAGAAAAACACAAGAATATTTTAACAACTCCTTCTAAAAATTAGAAGTCGTGAAACACAGCTAGATAACAACACAAGTCCATTTCTCTACACAGCTAAGGTTTATTAGCTCAGAAGAATTGATTTCCACTTTTAAAAAACACAAATGACCCTTGAAAAATGCAGGGCTAAGGGGCACCGACCCTCCACGCAGTCAAAAATCCGTCTGTAACTTATAGTCGGCCCTCTGCATTAGCAGGTCCTTGGTATCCTCAGTTGCACATCTGTGGACTCAACCAATGGTGGATGGTGTAGTTCTATAATACTTATTACTGAAAAATATAAGTTAGTGTATAAGTGGACCTATGCAGTCAAATCCGTGTTGTTCAAGGGTCAACTGTGATAGGAATGGAACCTTTTGCTGATATAAATACTCTCTAGTCAACCTGCCCCCCAACACTAGTCCAAGTACCCCCAACTTTCTGCTATCTCCACTTAACTAGTTGCCTAGTTATTTGCAAAGCAGAAATCCTTGGCAAAGAAATTTTCTAAATGCAGACTGTCCATTTTATCCAAATGCACATCTACTATACCGCAAGGGGCAGGGAATGGGCAATAAAGAATGGATCCAGGTCAAATTATTCTAGTTAATGGTTGTACTAAACACATGCTGCACATAAAACAGGCTTCCTCTCAGCAATGATCTATCTGACGGTCACCTGCTAAAGAAAAAGGCCCAGGGCTGAGAAGCAATACCAATGTAGGCATGAACACTAAAGTGGCACTGAACTGTTTCTTCTGGAGGTCCACCAGAGTACAGCTTCAATTTAGTGTAACAGCAGAGCTGGCTGGAAAATTACTAGGCCGCTTCAGCAGCGGGCTCCTCAGCAGGCTGTTTATTTTTTGCATCTGCATTTGGAACTTAGAGATTAATGTTACTAATTTTATGCAGCTTGCTCACTACTATCCTGTTTGGGATGTAACGTATCTAACTGCTATATAGTCATATTTTTAAGTCAATCATTTGGACAAAAAAAAAAAAAAAAGTCTGCCAACATGAAAACAATTATGTATAAGCAAAACATATGTCTTAACACATTCTGGATGGAGAATAGTCCCATCTTTTCTTCCTGTGTGTGTGTGTGTGCATATATATTATTTTTACTGCACTATAAGACACATCAATGGCTATCATATCACATTCAAGATGACAAATATACATTTTCAAAAAAAAAAATTGAGAATTCGAGATTGGAAATCTACTATTAAATTTAATCTTATTCAAAGAGAAAATCAATATAGAAATGACTTAAATAAAAACATCTTGTCTAGGTAGTACCAGGGAAATTTTACTGAAATAGAATAAAAAAATTCTGTTTCAATAAGTACCTAACGGAAACTCAATTCTTGGAGACTGTAAAAAAGATTGTAAATGCAAGTATTTGCATCTCTATCCCCTGGAACGCTGATACCTTGCATCTCTGTTTAATGTCCCCTAACTAGTGTATAAACAGTAAAACCAAGGCGCCTGGTCGTTTCTTCTGCCCTTCTTACGCTTTGAGGAGTGCTCAGTGTGGCACTGACTGGGGATTCAAATACTGTTCACTGAAAAGCAGACGCCAAAACAACCAATACCTGGGTCCTAAGTTGTAAGACATATAATTGAAACCCTTCTACAAAGCTATACAAACCACAGCCCACACTAGTTCATTTTACAAGTCATAAGTAGAAAAGTAAGAGACTTAAAATCACTTCATCAGTATGATACACAATGAATGTGCCTGAGAAATCTTAAATATTTTTGCTATATTTAAAACCCAGTATGTGTAAGCACAGGAAGAAATTTCAAAGGTAAAAAAAGTTAACAATCCCCAGGTTGCAAGTTCAGATGACCCCAGAGCCCAGGCAGGTCTGGAAATTGAGTGACGTGGACAGGGTGGGGCCTGGGGACGACACTCCCCATCCAAAGCGGGCAGCTGCTGCTTTGTGCCAGTCAACTGCTGCCAGCCCAGTTATCAGATCTTCTGGGTTTTCAACATAAAGATCCAGAATTTTGTGTCAATCTTCCCATTTTTAAAGGTTGGCACCTAATTATTTTTTGTTAACTATAAAGATTTTTTTTTTTTAATGCCTGTATGACAAATGCAATAGGTAGCCAGTTTTCAAGCCCTGGTTTAGATGAATTAGATTTGTTCATTTCATTCATCCTTCATCCACTGTGAAGCACTTACTGAATGCTACCCTCAGACGCCAGGCACAGTGTGAACAAGAGACACATAGCCCCTGCTGCCCTGGAGTTTAGAGTGCAACCAGACAGTCAAACATTGCAATAAGTTGAAAACAATCATAATGTGAAAACCACCATAGCGTTTTAAATTGCTGTTATTTTGCAGTGCAACCTTGCCACGCCTGTGTTTTTCCTTAATCCTCTCCTTTTTGAAGGCAGCTCCCATTTGAAGGATACTGACTGCGTCTTGTATCTTATTATTATTGCCTTTGGCTAATTAAATTCTGAAGTGTCCCTCAACCCAGACAGCTCAGAGCTGTCATAATTATATGTCATGTGTCATAATTATTGTGGGTGCCACATATAACACCACCCTCTGCACGGCATCAACATTTTCCTTTATGAGACAGAGATTATGCGTAGGCTATGCCTTTTAGGAAGCCTGTGTAGGGAGTAGAATTGGCAAACCTAAGGCAGAGAGGTAAAATCAGACCACAGACCTGGATAAACTCACTTCACTTTTTTACAGTTAAAAGGAAGCCCTCAGAAACGGGGCTGGCTGCCTGTGCTGCTGGAAAGCAGCTTTGGTGGAGGGGTACTCAGGATCTGCACTTCTGCAGAATCGGTAATTGTGAGGAATAGACATCAAGAGGCCACGGGTGGGTCGCCAGGCTGGATGCATCACAGGACAGACAGATTCTCTAGAAAGAATACTGAAGAGCAAAGTTTCCAGAAAAGAGATTTAGATACGGTCTGCTTGGGGTGCCACTAATATTAGCTCCTCATTGACTATACTATCCCTACACAGTATTTACATTTCATAAAACAGAAACTGATTATATGATATGCAAAGCTTGAATAACTTCCAGCAAGGTCTCAGTTCAGGCTCAGCCTCCCCACAGACACCTTTCCCTGCCTGGTCTCTGTTTTCCTGCCCGCCTATCCCGTTCCCTGATCCACCCCTCCTCTGTGCTCCCAAGGCACTGATACATTCTGCAATCCAAGCACCTCTCCTGTGGTTCTACACATGTATAAATACAGCCTTTTTTCTTTCTTTTTTTTTTTTTTTTGGTAAACCACATTTTGCTCCCTAACTACACTGCTCATTCCTTTAGGGCAAAAACAGTGTCTTATTCAGGTCTGTGTCACCAACACCTAATACAGTCCTGCACAGAAGACGTATGACAAATGCTTATTAAAATGAACAAAGTCACTCCTTAATTCAGTCATAAATCTTACCCTCTCACTCCTTCTTTCCACCCCAATCTCAAAGAAGAGAGCTGACAATCTTTACACAACAGGCCTTATAAGTTTGAGTAGTAGAGAGAACGCGGACAGCAGTTTGCAATAATAATTTTCTTTAAATATTTGCACAAGTTACACATCTCTCATATACTGTGATGCTGAAGAGTCTGACCAAAACTGAGCTTCCCCATACTTGGTTTCCCAAACCCAACATTTGACCAGCCTAACTTTTTCTACTTTCTAGCTCAAGCCCCAGCTTCTAAATAGGATTCTATCATAAAGGGAGATGTTATCTAATATTATTCAGCAATAATATTTTAACAGCCAGTCCCATTCTCATTTGAATATCCTTCTTTTTCCTGGACAAGGCCCCTAAGAGCCGTTTATTCATTTTTCTACACTATACTGATTGTAAACCTCTTTCTGGGTCCCCCTGACACAGTGGCCCGTCAGTATGTTTGAAGAGTAAACCTGTGTGGTGAGAGGATTTGAACTACTGAATGCAAGAAGGGAGCCGTCAGGGGAAAAGTTATTAAGAAGATATCAACCAGAACAGAAAAGGTCACTGGATTAGGAGGAGAAGTACATTTGCTGTAAAAGACGTGCTGATGACGAGCACCATCTGAACGTGGAAAGTTTTAATGTGTTTAATGTGCTGTCTGGAAATGTGTACTCAAAAGAATGATCCAGGAAAACTCTGGCTGTGTATTCTGTCTAGGGAAACAAAGGCTTTCAGAAAGAAGAAACAAAAGGGAAAAAAAAAACCTCACTCCCAATAAAATGACGTGCTAAATGCTGATCAACCGAAACAGGCTAAAGTTAAGACAATTGGACACAACTGAGGTAACTTTAACCTCCTGTCTTCCAGGGCACACATGTTACCAGGCTATGCCAGAAACAGTTTTCTATTTACATTTAAGGAGATCTACTTCCTGAAGAAGAGGCATTAAGAATACTCATTAGCAATTAATATTCAGGAAGCTTAAAAGAAAAAAGAAAAGCAAGACATAAGAAATAAAAAATGACAAAACATTTGCTAGGGGCTCTCTGTGTGCTAAATGCTAGTCAGAACAAAGAGGCGCCTAGCTCTCTCCCCACCCCACTGACCTAATGAATACGTATGTTAGAAGTGTCACTAAGAATATAAAGTGGCATACCACCATCGCGTAGGTTATAAGTGTCACAGATTAAATTAGCAAATCAGTAAATTCTAGGTGAACACTCTGTTCTTAACCTAATAGTTTCTTTAACTGGTGGCTGCTCTAATTCCTCTTCAGAGATTATTGAAATATTAAGCCAATAGAACAAGTTGGAAATTGGGCTGATGCTTACTCTCTCATGCTCAAAACCAGCTGCTACTTCTTAAAATCTCTAAGATGTGCTAAAAGTACTTAACAAAGATAGTTCAATTAATACACCATTAGGTTCTAAAATGTTTCAGAACATTAGGTTCTGAAACGTAACGTATGAAATGCCAATATTTTGATTACTGAAGGGCATTCACTGTAATTTATACAGCCACACACAAAAGCTCAGGTGGAAACATGACTTTTATAACTCAAGAATAGTATGTGGTTAGGCATATTAAGGGAAGCAAACTTTATTTAGCTATGCTGATCTATTTAAAGGTAGAAGAAATTATAGTGAAAGAAGCAGATGTACTTTATTTAGAAAACAATAGTTAAAAATAAAGGTGTTCAACTTCACTCCTAGGTATATATGAGAGAAACGAAAACACACATCAACACAAAAATCTGCACACAAACATTCATAGTAGCATTGTTCATAATAGCCAAAAAGAGTAGAAACAATCCAAATGTCCATCAACTGATGAATGGATAAATAAAATGTAGTATTATTCATACACTAGAATATTATTTGGCAATAAAAAAGGTATGAAGTACAAGCATACCTTGTTTCATTGAGCTTTTTTGCTTTACTGTGCTTTGCAGATAATTGTGTGTTTTACATATTGGTTTAACATGGCAACTCTGTGTGGAGTAAGTCTATCAGCGCCATTTTTCCAATAGTATTTGCTCACTTCCTGTCTCTGTGTCACATTTTGGTAGTTCTTGCAAAATTTCAAACTTTTTCATTATTATTATATTTGTTATGGTGATCTGCAATCAGTGATCTTTGATGTTACTATTACAAAAAGATTACGACTCACTGTAGGCTCAGATGGTTAGCATTTTTTAGCAATAAAATATTTTTAAATTAAGGTATGTACAATTTTTTAGACACACTATTGCACACTTAAGAGACTACAGTATAGTGTAAACAGAACTTTTACATGCACTGAGAAACCAAAAAATTCACATGACTCACTGTATTGCAATATTCACTTTACTGCAGTGGCTTGGAACTGACCCCACAATATCTCCGAGGTATGCCTGTACTGATACATGCTACAACATGGGCGAACCTTAAAAACATTATGCTGAGTGAGAGAAGGCAGACACAGAAGACCACATATTGTATGATTTCATTTACATGAATGTCCATAATGGGCAAATTATCTACGGAGACAGAAAGTAGATGAGTGGTTGCCTAGGAATAGGGGAAAGAAGGGAATGGAGAGTGACTGCTAAAGGGTTTCTTTTCAGGGTGATAAAAATGTTCTAAGATTAATGGTAGTCTTGGTTGCACAATTCTGTGAATATAATCAATTTCGTCGAATTGTAAACTTTAAATAAGTGAATTACATGGCATGTGGATTATATCTCAATAAAGCTGTTAAGTAAGTTCCTTCTATCCACCTTGTGTATTTGTTATTGTTATTCTTGTTCATTTTTTAGTTGATAATATACTTTAAATCTTCATTCATTCATAATGAGGACGGCTTTTCATTTTAAGAAAAGAATCATCCTTTTCCTGCTACCTACATAAAATGACAAAACAAGGTTTCAAACTTAACATGACTTCGGATAATGAAAATTAACAGTGTTTCTTATTTAGGGAGCCAGAACGGAGCAGAGAATCTTGCCAAGAACTCGTCCTAATTAAATCCAGAAACCAACAGGACAGAAATCAGGAGGATGAAGGCTGTGGGGACTGAAGAGCTTTCTCCTAACTGTGGTGGTTCTTTTGCATATATAGAAATAATTAGAATGCCCTCGGCACAGCTGCAATGTATTAAGAGTTGTAAACACATACAAGGTAAGCTTCACCTACACACTCCTAACAGAAATGTAGAGGCGGACCCTATAGCCAGAGGGCCGCTCTCTTCAACGGTATAATTTGGGAAGTGGCTCACCACTTTTTTGGCCTCACCATAAGTGCCTCTCCCTTAAAACGTCACCCCAGGGGTCTGCCGGGACAGTGCCTGCAATGTCCATCATTGAAGTCAGCCCTGTGCCTCCAAATGGTCCTTGTTGAAAAGTACTGCCTCAAGGGACAGCATGGTCAAAGCCTCCTGATCCTTTCACACAAACCCACCTGAGCATCACACCGCACGTGCTCTTAAGAGCAAGCAGCAAACAACAGCAGGCACCCCAGACAAGCACTCAAAACTCTTGCAGCCCGACTCTCGGATCCTCACTCCTGGTCCTTGTTCTTTTTGGTGACCCCCCCTATCCCTCCCCCTCCCCCACCTCCTCTCTGGTATTTCTCCATTATTTTGGTTTTGCTTGCTCCTTAGCCCAGGTTCCACACACAGGCCCTGGGGACTCTACCACACTTAACTCTGCCAAAACTAAACGTTAGGACCCAAAGGAAAAAGTGAAGGCTTGAGTGAATGAGGGAGACACAGAATGGGGACTCTGGGGGCAGAAAGAGGCAAAAAGAAATGTCAGGCACATAGGCCACTGCCTCAGCTAAGCCACAGTGACGACATCAAGGCATGATAAATCCTGGGCCATTCCTGCTGAGAGGAATATTTCAAACACACTCTGCCCAGTTAACAACTGTGCCCCATTAAGGGAAACTTAGGGTTAATGCCAGTCAACAGCTTGGCCCACATAACCTAAATGCCTAAATGTCAATGCTTCTAGCACAATCAAACATATTTGCGAATTAGAAAAACTGAAACATTCCCTTCCGATGAGATTTGTTTAGAGTAAGTGTACCCTAGTCTGAGAAACCTCGATGTTTGTGACTGTTTATAAAACAGATTAACAAATCTTCCCATTTCTTGGCTTTATAGAAACCTTCTCAGGCGAAATCAAAATGTGATTTTATCAACCAAAATTATTAAGCAGCTTCTACTTAAGAGCTGAGGTAGATCTACAGAGTAGGAAACACCACAAGGCCTTCTGAGGAAATCCAGTCTTTTCAGTCACTGGTCATTTCTGGGAGCAAAGGAGTTTATTCCTGAAGAAAAAACTGGAAAATTCTAAGGGCTCTGTATGCTGGCTTATAAAAGTACAAAAGGCTACTCTATGCAAAATGAATTATAGAAATGAGGGAGAAATCAAAACACAAAAATGGTGCACAGCTACATGGATGGGTAGTCTCAGGTCTCCCAGGTACATATGCAAAATGGAACCAGGTGACAACATCTGAAAGACCTGCATTGTTTTCCAAGTTTAGTCATATTTGAATACCTTGTCCCTGCTTTTTTTTTTTTTTTTTTTTGGCCTCACCATGAGGCATGCGGGATCTTAGTTCCCCAACCAGTGATCGAACCCGTACCCCCTGCAGTGGAAGCGCCAAGTCTTAACCACTGGACCGCCAGGGAAGTCCCAACTTGCCCTTTTTTTTTTTATTGTTTTAATTAGTGAAAATAAAGGAGACCAAACACCGCATCCTGAAACTATTCATGGCACTTTGAGACCTCCCCATGAGTGGCCGGAGCAGAGCAGTGGCAGAATGATGGAGAGAGGCAAGCACTAACCACAGAAGGTGGACTGGCCATAGTACTGCGCTCAGAGTTTATCTCGGGCAAACAGGACAGCTCTGAGCAGGGCAGTGACATGGTACGTTTATGTTTTTAGCAGACTGCTGTGTGGCAAATGCTTTCTGGTAGAGCAAAAGTAAAAGCAGCGAGACCAGTGAGAAGAACTGTCCTACCCTGGTGAGAGGTGTTGACTTAGAGTCCAGGAGTGGTCACGGAAATGAAGTGGACACGGCAAAGTATGGTTTCAGCAATGTTCCTGAGGTAAGGCCAACAGGACTTGCTGACAGATTGGAATAGAAAGATGACAAGAAACAAGTGGAGACTCTGGAGATGAAGAGTAATAGAGGCAAGGAAGCAGAGGCTCTATTTAGAGAAGTACTGCTGTAAAGGGGAGCAGAGATACAAGATGGTAACTGGGAGAATGTGGAGTCAAGGGAGGGGGCTTGTTTCTGTTGGGTGGATGAGAGGTATAGCTATTTGTGTGTTTAAGATAAAAGATACTACAGTAGATGGGTGGAAATGAGCCAAGAGAGAGAGAATCAGGAGTCAGGAAGAGAGATACTTGCATCAGTGGCAAGAAGGGAGGAAATTTATTCAACTGACAAACATTTATTGAGCACCTATTAGATATTCTTTGTTCTTAAGAGGTTCACAGTCTAATGCAGGAGAAAGTGATATATATAAACTATTAAGCAGCAAAGCAATATCCAACAGAAGTATATACAAAGTATTAATGTACTATGATGGATAAAGAGTGTTAATGTACTATGACAGATGGGGGGTGGGGAAGATGTCATAATGTACTATGACATCAAATAAATGGCCAATTAACTTCTCTGAATTATTAATATATTTTGCATAAATATTTTTCAAGCGATTGCTCCCAATTCTACTTTTGATAAAACGAAGTCTTCTACTTTTGTGCTTCTAAAGAGCTACACAAGTATAAAAAAATGGCATTTATTTAGTATAAGACTGAGGGAACCCAGTTTTAGTAGTCAATTAAAAATTTAAATAATGTTATCAGCGACAATACTTGTCTCTAATAATTTTTAAAGTTTTACTTACCATTTAAATTTTTTCCCAAGTGCTACAGGAATGCGCTCAGGAATAACTTTTCAACTCTGTAATGTTAAGTAACTAGTGGCAAAGGAGTTTTTATAGAAAACAAGTACCATCATTTTCTGGGCAGCAGGCTCTACATTTGGAAGGACTGCTCCAGGAGCCAGGGTGGGTTCACACAGACCTGTGCCTCTTGTCGGGGCCAGTCACCCGCTGTGTGAGATAAAAACCCGATCCACCCTCTGAGCATCCTGCTCGGGCCATCCTGCTCTGACCAATCAGGCAAACCAGTCAAGCAAAATATATGACATGAGCAAACTGTATTTTATTCCAAAGACTTGTACATATTTTCAAAATGATCCATTTCAAAAATCAGACATTTGTTTTTGATGCTTCAGGAATACCAACTGGATTAGGTAAAGTTTGCTGTTCTCAAAAACTACAACTTCTGATATTTTAAATCATATAGTAATTCTACAACAAAAACACTTGACCTCTAGAGAACTACAAAGGTTCAAAATCACAGATCTTAAATCTCAAAATAAAACAATTTCTGGGTTAGCGGACTTCCCTGGCAGTCCTGTGGTTAAGACTTCGCCTTCCAAGGCAAGGGGTGTGGGTTCAATCCCCGGTTGGGGAGCTATGACCCCCACATGCCTTTTAGCCAAAAAACCAAAACAGAAAACAGAAGCAGTATTGTAACAAATTCAATAAAGACTTTAAAAATGGTCCACATTGGGCTTCCCTGGTGGCGCAGTGGTTGAGAGTCTGCCTGCCAATGCAGGGGATGCGGGTTCGAGCCCTGGTCTGGGAGGATCCCACGTGCCGCGGAGCAGCTGGGCCCGTGAGCCACAACTACTGAGCCTGCGCGTCTGGAGCCTGTGCTCCGCAACAAGAGAGGCCGTGATAGTGAGAGGCCTGCGCACCGCGATGAAGAGTGGCCCCCGCTTGCCGCAACTGGAGAAAGCCCTCGCACAGAAACGAAGACCCAACACAGACAAAAATAATAAAAAATAAATAAATTAATAAACACTTGACATATTAAAAAAAAAAAAATGGTCTACATCAAAAAAAACTTAAAAAAAAAAAAAAACAATTTCTGGGTTAATGTTTCTCACTTAGACAAGTTGACTTAAATTCCCTTCTTACTGCACCTACCTGCTGAGCTGCATCTCCATTCACCAAGTGAGGCATCATGGCTACCTCTCCGTTCAGCAATGGTGGCAGTTCCAGAGGGATCTGGTCGGTCATCATCATTGTGACATACATTCATGGAGAATTTCCCTCAACTGGCTTCCTGCAAGAAAATCACCATTTTTTTGAAAAGGACTCAAGACCACAAAAATTCACCTGTAACAAGTCAGCAATTTAAGTGCACCGTCATGAGGTCAGTCGAAACTCAAATTCTTCTAATCACAGTATTGTATTAAAAGGGGTGAAGCAAAACCCAGGAAATAGCCTGAATTAGGAGACCACAAACCTGAGTCTCTAAGAAGCCAAGTGAACACAACCTCTAGTTCCTCAGTTTCATTATTTAGCTATAAATTTTAAAAACTTATGAAAAATAGTAAGTCCCCTAACCCCAGGGACCTTCCTCAGAATAAAATGAGATAACAATTTGAGAGGCTAAAAGTGTCAAACGAACACTGATCATATCATTATCTTTAAGGTAATTACAGAAAATAAGGCCAAAGAGAATGAGCTATAAGAAGTTTTTCTCAAAAAAAAAAAAAAGCAGTTAACAAAGCAAGTAAACAAAGGTTAACTGCCTACACTGCAGTTGTTGTGATTTCTGACCTTGCCATTAAATTGGTAATTAATCATGTTCTAATTATCTCTCTCCCGTCACCTCCTTGAATTGGATTTAACCTGTTGCATATTTACAGCTTTATCACTTCTGCATGTCTTGAGCTTTCCTGTACCTGAGTACCCATGGCACCTTGTACGGAATAAGGCTTAACGGCACATTCCATTGTTTCCACAGAATAAATGATTTTCATACAGGTATTCAAAACAACACCAAGCCCACTTTCATTCCATAATGGTACTTGCCACCGACATCTAGCTTTTCAATATAACAGCAGGAAAACAATGAATTCCTATTCAGAATTATAATGTTCTTTAAGAAGTATTTACATATCCTTCAATAATGCCTAAAACTTTTTGTCACAAAAAGTTTAATAGCATGGACAAAGAAGAATAAACAAACACACACGCACACTATTTTAAGTCAGTTCAGAAAGAAACTGCCATGTGGTTCATTCTAAATTTTTTCTCATTCATAATAAAGTCCCCCAAAATTTCAAATTCAAGAGGATTTGGTAAATGAATCCTTTAATACTCAATACCCAAATCAGGCAAAACAGTGGGGCAAATCCTTTAATGATTATCTCTAATTTGTCTCAGGTGTGACAAATAAAATATTTCTTCTCATTCTTAAAACCTCCATTCTGAATGTTAAATATATCTCCCTCCCCCAAATTCCACCCCAAAGAAACTCCTTCCCTGGAAGTATCAAATGATGCATAAAAGCCACCCAAGAGATTATAAACTTTATTTTAAATCAGTAAAATTTTACACTATTCATTATAACCCCATTTGGAGAAGCTAATTATTTTAAGCACCAAACAACAAAGTCTTGTCCCAACTAGGGAAGCACATTCTATAATAACAGGTCTTATAATGCAGTGTTACCAGTACCATCATGCTGTTTTATGAGGCAATTACTCAGTTCCTAAGCAAATAAAAGTACAAAACTCAAAGCCCAGTAGTTTATCCTAATGTAGGAAACAGATTCTTCCACAATAGAATTAACCAAAATAACTTCCACTGACACTATCATGACATGTTTGATTTTGAGTAGTACTACTAATGGAGTACTAATGTCCATTTCAATTTTATTTCAAATATACTTAACCCTACTAGTGCATGAAGAAAGAATGGCTAGTTCTCCTCAGATTGATATTACACAGGCCTATTTCTTAAGCGTAATGTTTTATTTAATGTTTCTTCAACGTGCAGGTTGGATAACCAGGGCACTAATTTACATTAAGGGTCTGAGGATAAAGCATCTGGGGGAAAGAAGCACTCCACACTCACTTCCACCTTTTCCTCACCCCTCCGCAGGGAAGAGCCCCAAGGCACTTGCTGGTGAGGTTATGGAGGTTGCGGCTCTGTCCCCTCCCCTCTCCTCTGCTAAAGTAGTGAGCACCAAAGCCCTCTCCCACTGCGGGAAAGTCCTGGTCATCTCACAGACAAGCATAAGGATAGAACCCGCTCTTTTTTCATCCTGTGCACGCAGGTACTGGTAGGAGGACATAATTGTGATCTAGTGTAAAATTTAGGCATTCCTGGCCACCCATCCCTTATACCAAAGAATGTCTCAACTCCCAACATCATGTCTAACACTGACAATTCCAACTTAAGAAACCTTCTGGTTGGCGTCGTAATAAACAATGGGACTTGCTATCATCAAAACACAGCAATCCAGCCCCACTAGCTGGCACTCTTAAGCACAGGTGTCAAGTCCAAACTGGGCAGTTAAACTCCAGGTTCTGCAAGTGTGGGATAAAAGGACAGAGCCCCTCCCCAGTTCCATGAAAGTCTTATAAATCTACGATGAGGGAGGGTGGGAGCCAACAGAGAGCTGCAGAAACCCCCAAAGAAACCAAGTCCACTGGCACAAAGAGATAATTGTATCTGCTTTTGAAAATCGTACAGGCAACTTTGGGCAATGCAGCTATTCAATACAGAGAAAGATGCCTGAATCCTGTACTTCTTTTCTACTGGATGATGGATTATTCGCCTCACAGATGTGCAGTGGTTGTTGCAGATTACTGAGAGGGGAACAAGGGAGGGGAAGATGGAGAACTGTGCATAAAAAAATCAACTACTTGTACAATCAACTCAGCATACAGTGGGAACATATAAACGTCATACACTCCTAGTGCTTCAACTCAATCATGCAACAACCGTACCTTTAATCATGGAGAAAAATGGAAGAATAAAGTGAAGCCACAGAGCCACACTGCTCATAAGCAAAGTTGTTAACCCTCTTTACCCTAGGCCACCAGCTGGCTAAAATCCAAGGCCTACTTTCTAATGCCCAAGAGTTTCACCAAAGGTAAACCAGACTTTATCCTGCCTGCAATACAAGGTAAGAGACTGATCTAGAAGGGGTGGTTCATGCAGCCAACAATGTTTAAAAACCCCTTTCTACACTCCATGCACATACACAGGATATGTTCATTTGCCTGGAATTCAAGGGACATGTAGAAAAAGCAATAAATTACCTCTAGGCAACATAATGCCCAGCTACTTAACAAGGCAATTGCCTGCCAACCAGTCCTTAAATTATCATGGAACACCAACAATTTAGTGCCGTGGACCGGGACAAGAGAAAAGGCAGGAGAAGAATTATAAAAGAACGAAAACCATAGACGCAAAACATAAAACAGGGTACAAAGTAGTATTTACTAGGGTTGTTACCATATTTCTGGTTATTCCCTGGTGATGGGGACGGGTGTCGGGTGGCAGGAGGTAATGACTTTTCCAAATACAAATGGAAAGTCAAACGTTCAAGTTGTAAATTGGGAAAACCACCCAGCCCTAACCATTGACAGCTGAAGAAGGTTACGTCAGGCCAAGAGACTTGGGAAGGCTTGCCATGCATCAGTCATTTAATGGTGACAGCTCCCCCAAAAGTGAGTCTCCTCTATTTTGGCCGATAACCAAGACAAAACTACACATGTACTCAACTTAAACACCTTAAGAGGTGCTTAAGCCTCAGCACCACTGCCTTGAGGAGACCTGGAGAATGTGACATGCCTAAGAAAGCTGACCGAACTTGAACTTTTCAAATGGAATTTTAAAAATGAAGCCATGAATGTGGAAGGCTTACTATTCAAACAGTTAACTTTAAGGACCAAAAACTGTATTTGCAATAATTGTGGATGGAAATTATACATTTTCTTACTTCATTATAGGGCAGTCTGGCCATAACTTTATTTTTTCTTAGGGATGTAGGGTCATTGTTTACAAGACTGTGTTCAGTCACAAGGTGATGTACTAGGGAGTTACTAAGCATTCTGACCTTACATACTCAGAGAAATTCACCCTTACTTTGAGTTCTTATGTTTAAATTCTATGGTATATTTTTTCCTCTCTCTTCCTCATTAGGCTGCACCACAAACCACACCTCCTCAAATCTGAGAAACATATCCTAAATTGGCTGTCTTACATCTTCCTTGGGCTGGGAAGCCAGGTTGTTAGTTATACACACACAGAGGAGTGGTCTCTGGGGTCTCAGAAGCTCTCCTCTGTGCCCTGCACCGTCCTCCTTGACCACGTGCTGATTATCAGCTCTGAGGGAAGCTGCGTGAGCCAGATGTGTGATCTCTGGATAACTGAGCTGTACCTGTTTTCCGTGTCAGTCAGAAAGTCTCATGAGAAATCACCCTGACAAAACCCGCATTGTCCTGGTCTGGGTTCCTTCTCCCTCGGACAGATGTGTATCTGAGCTGGCCAGAGCTTTCACAGAACTCATGTACTTCATTCAAGGCTCTACCACAACCACACTGTCCTCCTCACACACAACTGAGCTCTTGCAATAAATCCATTCTTTAGACCACTACCATTTACAAATAAAGAATAAATAAATGTGCTGCAAAACTAATCCGACTAAACCAATAGAAAATAGATGACCTCTACTACAATGCTTTTTTCTAATTCTCTGAACTTTTTTTTTTTTTTTTTCACATAGAGCTCCAAGGTTTCACTCCTATTCTTTTTATTCTTACCCATACTTCTATTTCAAAGAATTCGGTGACAACCACAGGCCCTCACAACCTCTCCCCCTAACCACACATCCTAACACTAAAACCACAAGTGCTTCATGCCCGGCCAGTTCTATTCTTTTGATTGACAGGGAAGGGATGCCACGTGAGCACTTGTGGTTAACCTCCCTCTCTCCTGAAAGCAAGTCGTTTGTTACCGTCCTTACCTGCTAGCAAGGTCCAGAACCAAAGAACTTCTAGGCTAATGGCGGGGGGGCAGGGGGGCTGCATACTCTGAAAAACAGATCCTCACTGCTGGTAAGACGTTTAATTCTGTCCAAATATGCCCCCAAAGCTTTTACAAAACACCTTATTTTAAAATAATATTGCAAAGGGTCTTCAGTTTTTACATTACTCTAGGCAACTGGGTTATTACTTTTTCCCTTTATTTTGCTTCCCTCACTCCAAGTCCAAAAAGGTTTTCCATGGTATTTTGGCCCCAGCCTATCCTAAGAAACACACAGCCAATTTCATAAAAACCTGATTCTCAGGAGAGAACCACAGATCCATTTCCAAAGGCCAGAAAAAGCAATCATATACTAGGAAGAATTTCTAACTTGAAAAAAACCAAAGCCCTGATCACCGCTGGAGAAGGTTTAAGTCTGTGGACCTGGCCTTCATATTAGTAACAGAATGTCCTGGTCCTCACTCCATAGGCTGATGACCTGAATTTCCTTACATTAATTCAAGATGTGAGTTAGCAGTACAGTACACAAATGGGTTTCAGATGACAAGAGAAAAGGAAACCTAACGGCACCAAAAAGAGCAAAGCATCACCAGCAGCGCCAAACGGGGTGGTCCTGCTGGGTGAGAGGAGACGGGCTCCCCGAGTCAAGTCTCAGGCCAGCGCCAAGGCGCAGGCTCCCAGGCTCACTTCACCTACACCCTGATGTGGCTTCTGACCTATCCTAAACTATCACGGGGAAGTGTGTAAAAAATAAAAGCAGTATGAGAACCGATAAGAAGAATGTATGTGTGCCAATTACACCTCAATTTAAAAAAAAAAAAAAAATGCACATCAGCAGTTTTGACTTTTTGCTTCCATTCTGCAATTCAAGTGCACTTTCAGAAATGAAATGGGTTCCTTGATGAATGGGAAATGGATGGAAACCCACCAATTAAGACCTATGAAGCAATTAGGAAAATAAATAATCTAATAAATAATAATAAAATAATTTTCAGAATTCATACCACTAAAGTTAATTGTGATTCCATAAAGCTTGTATCTTTTCCAATAAAATATACATTAACCAATCACCTTCACATAATATAAACAGCATGTAAACATTTTGCTTGCTACATGCTTGTTCTGCAGCCTGGGAAAAATACTCTCAGGGGCACATTAGTAAAATCATAGCTTGATTCATACTTCAACAAAAGTTCCTTCTCTACTAAAAATACTAAATGACTTCCAATAGTAAGAATCTATTGTGGACCAGGTGTCAGAAAATCGTCACAAACATACCAGAGAAATGTTCTAGCCATTTTTTTAAATAGTAATAAGGAAAAGAACTTTTTTTCCTGATTCAACATGGCAAGAAAAACCCCATTAGTAGTCAAAATGACAACAGGATAAACTTACTGAATCACAAAAAAAACTCGGGCTTTGTTGTGCTGTGTCGTGTTTGAGGCAGATGGGTTTGAGAGGTTACCAACAAATTACTGTCTCTCTTTTCAAAGAATATAATTATCAGATAGCTAATGTTTTATGAGTGATTACAAGTTTCTTAATGGCTTCCAATGTAAAACCTAAGCCTAATAAAACCTAATTTATTACAACAAACGTTTGTGCAGCTGATTTACACTTTTTATGCCATGACTGTAGTAAAAAAGAAAAATCTTAAAAAGTCAAAATTTGACAGAGAATCATGTAGCACAGAAAAAAGAAAGAAAAACTGCTTTCATGAACTTCCTTCTCATACAGGTGGCCGTTATGTACATATGCCCTCAGTCACAAGGACTGACAGCTTCTTAGTGTGTAGTCTTCCACTCTAAGTTTTATTAGCAAGATTTAGAAAAACAAAGAGGGAGAGAGGAGGAAGGGAAAGAGGAACGCTGAGAGAGGAAGAGAGAGAAGAAAAAAAGTTTTTAAAAAGTTATACACATTCTTACAACTAACGAGATATCGAAGTATCATTTGCTATTTTATTTTCATCAGAAAAACCTCTTACCTTCCTGCTCCATTCTGGTTTTGAAAGGTAAACCCCTGATGATATTTCAAGACCTAGAAACTCTCAAAACGGTTCTAGCCTTTGGAGCAAAACTAGGAACAGCTTTCTGATGATAACTGTGGAAACACCAACAGCGTCAATAGAAAGAAAAAAAATGAGGAAAACAAGACAGAAACACTGTGCAACCTCCTTTGCCTCTGAAATTGCGAAAAACCTGCTCAACACACATCGGCCTGTTTTTACTATGCTCCTGCTACTGTGAAAGCAGGACTTTTCTTGCCCTTCTGGTAACACTAAAGCAGGGGCCGTGGCACTGGCTCTGACCGTGTGGAATTACCATGTGGCCATTTAGGAACCTGATGGGGGGCGCTGCCACTGGACAGGAAAAGGCTGCAGGTGGTTTCAGTGCTTCTCTGTACCATCTCTCCTGTACACTGTGGGCAACCATGAGGAAAGGTACTTGTACAGGCAAACACTCTCCTTCACTTTTCTGAAAATTAAATTAAATTGTGCCCAAAAAAAGGATATGGAGAGAAACTAAAGATATTTATTAGAATTTTTCACAGCCCTTCCACTAAAAACTGTTCAAAGGACCAGTATGTTATGGCAAAAAAGCACTAGAGCAGAGAGACCCCAAGACTAAGTATTGGAAAATATGAGTTCTAATTTGAGGTTTGCCAATAATTAGCTTTAAATTTGGGCAATTAATTTCTTCTTTTACAAAATGACAAGATTATAGATTCGCCTTTAAGGTTTCTTTTTGCTCTTAATAGACTATGTTTCAAAACACCATTGCCTACTGTGCTCACTTCATACAGATTAAACAAAAGCTAAAAAGAGAGGTTTACTCAAACTCTAAGAACCTGTTAGTTTCTCTTACTTGTATGAGTATAATCTGAGCCTTCTGCATAAGAGAGGAAGAATCTAAGTAAAATGTTGAAAAAGAACGTATTGAGTAAATAGTGATAGCAATCACTGTGTTTTTATGCCAATGAAATCTAATTTTACAGCTGAGTTCTACACAGCTGTGAAAGAAAGACTCTTGCCATGGCTTGCCACTTGAATGAAAGGAGTGGTGATAACTGTTCATGCAGAAAAACCTCTTGAGACATGAGCAGTACCTGGAGGTATGCACCCAGCTGGTTGGTTGAGGCACAAATAGTCTGGAATTTGTCTTCTTGTCTGACATGGGTTCATTAGTGAAGTTAAATCACAGTTGTCTGAAAAAGTTCCTAACCTTAAAGACACTCTCGCTTTTTGCATCCAATTATAAACACAGGAGAATTAGGTGGCAAAGTTTAAATTCACAGAGAAATCCCGTGAAACTGAGTTAGATTAAAAGCACCGCTGCCACCACTGCCACAGATTAAATAACAATAAATGATTCAAGCAATAAATAAAAAAAAGAATTGTCTACTGTGCTCCAGAGGCCAAGGAGGGATGCCAAATAGTCTAATGTATAGGCCCTGCCTTTGAGAATCCATAGATGCTTTCTTTTCTTTTTTAATTTGGCAAAGCATAGTCATGTCTGAACTCAAAACTACCATATAGGAAAGGCACTATTTTCTGAGAAGGAAAAAAAAAAAACCCCACATATCTAAGGGTCATATGTAAGCATTATATGCATCCTGAGGCTACTTTTATCAATGTAATTCTCCATGAATATACAGAGGCTGGTTGCTTCCATAGCCCTTCAATATACTCCAAATATTTAAGGAAACACAAAAACTTAAAAAAAAATTCTATCACTACATATACACAATCTCTGGACCTCTGATCCACATCCACACATAAACAGCTCAGTTCTGCAAATATTAACTAAAAGGGAAAGGGGGCCCAACTACAAAAGAGGTTTACGAACCAAAGGCCTGTTTGTTTTGTTCATTGTTTTTAAACGGTGTTTAAAGAAGTTTGCAGACATAATTAGACATTTTTATTAGAACACCTAGACTCAAGGCACACTCAGCACAGTAAATCTCACATCCCTCTCTCACATCCCAAGGATGACAGTCTAGCATCTAACAAGAAACATTCCAAAGCTATGAGCCCTTATTTTCACACATATCCAAGCTAACTTTGTCACATACTTTATCCAAAGATGAGAAGAACTGAAAATATTTCTTTTCAATGAGATTCGGAATTGTGTGGTTGTTTATATCTTTTTCTATAGGATGTTGAAAACAAGTCCAAGAACAGAAGAGGTCACTCCTAAAACCCTCTCCAGCTCCAGGTCTCGGCACCTCCCCACCAGTCAACCTGCAAGCTGCAAGGGCGGGGCAGATATAGAAAGAGATGAGATGGGAAATCAGAAGACACGCTCTCCTCTCCATCCCAGCACCAGAAGCTCACTCCTCACCCAGCCCTTGGGCTACTTACTACCACCTGCCTGGAAGCCCCACGGCACTGTGACAGGTCCCACTGCTCGTCAGGGCTGTGACTCAAGGTGGGCCTGCACAGGCCCTCTGGGTCTCAGTCTCTTCATCTGTAATGTGGGTTCTTTAACACAACTTCTAGAGTCTCCTCTAATGAAATCCAAAATGTATTTTATTACTCTGCTTTTAGAGATCTATTATGAATTAAATTCACATTTCTACAACCACTTGGGTACCTAACAGCCACGTGTAACACCCTTTATTGGTGTGTGGGTGGGATGTGTTGCAGACACCCAACAACTGACTGTTTCTGGGAAAGGATGAGAGAAAGAGCCCCAAAGCAAAGAAAGGCACGGCTTGCAGCCCCTGCACACTAATTCTTACCTAGCCTCTCAACCTTCGCGTGAAGGAGGCAGTATTCCCCTCTTAAAAGGTATTGCAGCTAAGGCTGAGAGAGGTTAAGTAAGGTGCCCAAAGAGACTCAGAAAGTGATGGTTAAGAGTCAATGCTCTCTGAGCGAGCTGATTATAACATCTAAGAATCTAGCAACAAAACATGGAAGTGGAAGGACTGATGAAAAATTCATAGGTTAGTGAATTTTAAAATTAGATAAAACAAGCACACAGTACAAAATTCAAAAGATAACTTTCGAAGACATCCAATCAAAGTACATTTCTCTCCTATCCAGTCCCCAGTTCCCCATACACAAAGGCAACAACTGTGAGTTTTGGGTGTATCCTTACCAAGATGCAGACTTAATGATTTTTTAAAACACTTTCTAAAGTAGCTTAAGGAAGGTTGAACAAATCCACTGTACTATCATGTAGTCCAGATGGTTAAAAATTAGGGAGAAAAAGAAACCAAACTATAAACTACTAAACTTACACCCTCTGTGTTGATTTTCAAAGAGATATGCCATGATTAAACACAAAAGTAAAATTACTTCACAAAGGAGGGCAGCTTAGCAAGTCATCGATGAGAAGAGTGTCAGAACAAGGTATTTGGTACAAAGGGTTTCAAGATTCTATTATTTTCAATATCCCAAAAGGACTCAGCTGAAAGGAATCTTCTAAAATAGCATCAAACAAAAGGCCATGAACAGAGATAATCATTCATTCTTTTAACAAATACTTATTGAGCATCCACTATGTACCAGGGACTGGACTGGACTAGAATTCTAGGATTCTAGAAATAAAGTCATGATGTTAAATAGCATTACACTGAAATGTTATATTCGATTAACCCAAATCCACATTGGATACTTCTGACAAAACCGAAGTCAACAGACCGCCCTGCTCTATGAAACCTTTCATCTGAGATAAGCTCCAATGTCTAAATTTGGTTTCCCAGCTGTGGCATCTTTCCTACTCTTAAGAGTGTGCCAGAAGATGAATTTGTCTTCAAAACATGCCCCCTGCCTCAACCTTCATTTCTGATTAGCCAGGAGGATACTAAAATTGTTTCTTTAATCAGCTCATATAGAATTCAATCATGTTTATTTAACAAACTCAGTTTTGTTGAACTGAATAGATGTTATAAAACACTCATTACAAGGAAGAGCTCTGAAGCTGTTACTTCAGCCCGGTAGAAACATCACTGATGTTTTCTCCAATTTATACTTAAATATGTATTTCAAAGATTTCTAACATTTTATTACTAATTTTAGATGTTGGTTCAAATATTTCTTCCTCCCCTATGTGGGGGAGGGTAGAGAAATCAATGAGAATAGTATAGGATACACTGAAAATCAGTTTACAAACATGTTTTTTAAAACAAACTATTTCTTAAAGAATCATTACAACTGATGACATTCTCATAAGCAGCTCTGTATTTCACCTAATGTGACTAAACACAAAGCAAATGCCAGGTGTTCCTTAGAACTTACAAGGTACTGAAACAGAAAATTCACATGAAATGACACTTATAAAGAAACAAATTAGCAGGTGCAAAGACACACTGTGTAAGGGAACATCTATTTACTGTATCAGATTTTAGCCCATTACAACAAAATTTTAACATGAGCAACCACTTTACTAATTCAGACTAATATTTTTGAAAACACAAAACTGTGGAATTCTTCAGAAAAAACATTTTCTTTCTTTTACGGTGGGGGGGGGGGGGGGACACAACAACTGTCCCGTACCATAGAGCATCAAAGAGCTTTAATAAATGAAATGGCAATTGGTGTATACATACTTATATGCAAACAGACGAATCTAAATGTTTGAAAGCACGATGCTTGCCTATATTCTAAATACTCCCTGTGAATAATGACGACATCATTAATTACACTAATATAATTGGTTAAGAAAATGTAAGGGGGCTGCATTCATTTATTTAATAAATACTCACTTAGGTTCTGCTCTGTGTAAGACACTCTTTTGTTCTAAAATCATTCAAATTCTAAATTTAAGGAGTCCACTAATAGGCTTTAAAATCTTTCCAGAAAAATAATTTTAAATTTCAACTCTGCTACAAAATGCATGTTCTCCAATTCAATTTTCATATTTCTCCTCAAGTGAAAGCATGAAAGACACAAGATACTTTTCAGTTAACATTATTGAAGAACTCAGAAGCATAAGATTGAAAAAGACAAATAACATTTTAGGATTATTAATAGTTATGACCTCATGAACCCCATTAAAAGAATCTCAGGAACACCCAAGGGTCCCCCATACCACACTTTGACAAACACTGCTCCATGCCAAGCACCTTAGATGTAAAAATATAAGAAAAATTTAAACTCACTTTCTAGTAGACAAAGATTGCTGTCCGTATTTTATACTCTATACATCCACAATTCACCCGGCAGGGTCTGAACAGAGAATAATTAATCCAAATGAAAAGGTATCCAAATTCCACCATGGATTTTTCTCGACAGGACTTTATGTTACACTCTTTAAAGTACTTTGGTGAAACAAATTCATTTGGTAAAATCTTGAGAAAAGAGCAACAGGCTGGGGGGATAGGAAATGGATGTTGGGGACCAGGTACTCCGCTGCTGGGAATGTCAGCAAACATTCAGGGACCGGGTGGGACCTGACTCCAATAAATCCAGGCCCATTACACGGGGACCCCGTTCAATCTCTCGAGTAATCATACCCATGCCCTGGATTCAAAGCAAACGATCAACTCCAAGGAAATAAAGACAAATAATTTTGTGTTGCCATTACCAAGTAAGAATCTTATCTGCTCTGATCTCTAGACCTTCATTTACTGCTCAATAGAGCCCATTCGAAATCCCAAGATGACTTGATCTAGTATTTTCTAGGGTCACTACTTTATTTTCTTTAGCCACAGCCTATTGTGTCTTTCATCAGAGAACCCAAAAGGAGTTTTCTGAGGCATAAGGATAACTCTTAAAACAAGAACCTCAAGTTTTAAATATAGACAGAACAGTTAGTAAGAAGGTGACATTCATTTCCTAGAGCAGGAGAATTAGCAAGATCAAAATATGCCACAGCTAATTGATTTACATTCAGCAAACACTCTTAGATAAGTGGCTTCCCTTTTATTTTTAAAAATAGATTTAACAAGCATATTAATTTTCCACCAGCCATTATAAATAAATGGAACTACAAAATATCATTCTTTGCAAGGGAGTTCTGGCCAGTCGCTGTGAGCCTGACCCTGAGTGGAATGTGTATTTACATTGCCGAGAGGGTGCATTGTGTACTGGTGGGAAAGCACTTCTCACAAACCTCCCATTCAAGGGAGGCCTCCACAATAGGTACTCACACAGGAAGCAGGCCTCGCTAACAGCACCTCCAACTGTTCCAGAGAGAACTTTCCAAGGCAGGGGACGGTGAACCACTGTAAATGCCATGTTCACAGGCCCCCACTGCCTACACTTCAGGGTTAACAAAGCTGGTGTTGTCCACAATCATTCCCCCGAGTTCTTCCCGAGGTAAAAGGGACACAGTCAACAACTGCATTTCATTTTTCTAGCTAATCTCTTAGGGTATCACTTTGTTTAAAAAAAAAAAAACAATCACAAGGCCATGACATTTGTCTCTCAAATAAACTGGAAAATACTCCCAGGAAGTCATTGCTTTTCAAAACTAATGAAAGGTGTTAGTATTGAATATGCAATTTTTAAAAAATCAAAACTTCAACACTCACTTCATTATCTCTACTGAAAATTAGGGTTCCTTAAATACTGACCATTTTGCTTAACTGCAAAGCAAAAAAAATAATTATTTTAACTCCTCAAATAGGAAAGTGGGCATTGTCAGCATCATATCAATGACTTTTGCACAAATACGTGAGGAAATAAAGATAATGGTGACACATGCCATCAAATTAACCAACTGCTGATGGAAAATGCAATTAACAAATAGGTTTTACCAATTTACTACTACACTATATAACTACCAGTTTGACTTTTTCCTCCCTACCTGAGCTTTTTTAAAAAAACACAACCAGGTTCTTTCAAAAATGTTGATTAAATTCTCAATACCCAAGTTTCTCAACCTGCAAAAGAGAGGAATATTCTTAGGCCATTAAATAACTTAATGACATTGGGCAAGGGGCAACTCCTCTGGCTTATTTTTCTCATTTCTCTAATTAGAGGACTAAACTCCATCACCAAGGTCCCTGCCAGCTCTAATAATCTATCGATTTGGGGACAGCAACAAAGAACATCACATTTAATACATACATCTCAAGGGTTTATTGGAAGTCTAATACTTAAGGCAGCCACCATAAAATAAAAGGCATCTGCACCCATGCCAACCATAAATAACAGCACTTACTAGCTTCAGGAAGTCACTATTGCAATACAGAAAAAGTAAACCAGAAATCACATGGAAACGCTCATAACACAATATTCAGTGAAAGGTACACAGAGTATATATGTACATGTAATTGTTTATGAGACTGAAATGAAATAAAACCACAATGTTAACAATGGTTAACCTATGGATAATGAAATGAGTTATATTTTTTCCTTTGTACTTAACTATTTTTGAGCATCTATAATTTTTATAATCATAAAAGTTAACTTTTAAAAACCCATATAATTCAATCTACGTTGCACCATGTGACTGTTCAAATTTTCGCGATGAAATATTTCCAAACCACTGTACAACATAAGGTAAAGACCTAAAAGATTCGGATTTAGCCAAGTCTCCCAGAACGAACTTTCACCATTCAGCTGGGGACTATGTGGAAGGCAACAATGGAAGCACATCTGTGGTTAAGTAATAGATTTGGTAACATTTACAAAACCAGCCCTCGGGTCATGCTTGCAGAGTAATCCCTAGATTAGGCATGTTCACTAGGACCAACCCAAACAGTTTTTTTAAAGGGAGGAGGAGAAAGCAGGTTTCTCAGCCTTACTTTTTTTAGATAACAAGCACTCCAACATATCCTCTTTGAACTGCCAAAATAAATCGAACTTTCTGGGTGGAGAACTCTCCGTCAATCAAACGAGGCTCAGCAAAGATAAACTAATAATAGAAATCTGTTACATACTTACTTAGCTGTGCTAACTATGCTAGTCCCTAACTAGCACAAAGGACTTCAAAAACTCTAGCTATGAAAAGTACAGGGTGGGACCAGAGAGTTCCCTTAGGGTTGGCAGGCCTCATTCTCAGTGGAAAAGTAACTACCCACTCTTATCTTTATGGTTTCTCTCCACCCCACCTTCCCTCATCTGAAGCCTAAAAATATTTGTTCCATAGTTTAATTCCCAAATCCCCATATATTAGAACATATAACACACGTTCACTCTAGGAATCTGGAAATACAGAAAAGTAGGAAGAAAGTTTCGATTATTCATAATCACATCACCCAGAAACATCCACTGTTAAAACAGTGATGTGTTTCATTTCAATTTTTTTCTAGCCATATGAAATCTATAAAGTTAGAGGGCTACAGTTGACACAGTATAGACCTATTTTTTATTTTTGATATTTCATGATTATAACACTGACAACTTTAAAAAAATAAAGAACTGGTTCCTAAGTGACATTTTCAGAGAAGGTGGCAAAATCTTCTTCAGGTCCTTGACCTTGGCACAAAGCTAGGGAATACATGGTATTCAACTGAGATGACCAATGTGTACCCAAAGGCATAATCTATTCTTATATGATATCAGGTTATAATGACATAACACACTTAGATTGTGTGCAAATATTTAAATAGAATTATGAAGTGAATGGTTCCCACAAATTACTGTAAATTCAATTTTTTGTTTCTATATTTCCATATATATGTTTCTAAAAAGTAAAGGTTTACTGTCTGTTTCTCAAGAGCTATAGGATGTTTTCTGTTAACTGTTCAGAACACTTTCTTCACAACTATAAACCTACCCTATCTTCTCAGCAGAAGAGACGTATCATGAATCCAGGTCGATGGCACTTTGACCCAAAACACTTAACCCTGAGCATCTAGGTGTACTGCTGCCAGTAAAGTTATTAACAGAAAACCAGACTGGCAAAGTGTATGATGTGACCTAAAATATCTTAGTATAAAGTATATCTCAACATAAAATAGTGAAAAGTTAGAAGCTATCTCATCCATACAATGGAAGACTATGCTGCCAATTTTAAACGCTGTAAGTGAAGAGAGATGCGCACAACACACTGTTTATAGGGAAATAACAACATAGAGGAATAATAGGTTAACAAATAGAAGGTCTACGCTGTGGTCTTATTTCTGCAAAACTAGGAATATGTTTATTTTTCACAAGAGAACAGAAATAAAAGAATATACACCGAAGTGTTCACAGTGATTATGGTTAAGTAGGTAGGATGAAGAATTTTTCATCAACATGTTCTGACTTTTTTTTTTAGTGGTGCTTTTGCTAGGGAAAAAAAAAATGTACTGAATATATAGAACACAGAGCATCTTAAGGGCAATCTCATCATATTTGTCAAATCATCCAACAGAAAAATGAGAAACAGATAATGGATATCTGATCAATGAGAATCCTATGATACAAAACACACCTCTATGACTTCCTGAAAAGGGTCACTGATGGTGGCAGCCCCACCTTCTAAATCGGTGCAGCAGCTCACAGGTGTGGTTTCCCCTTCACCTTAGGCACAGTGGGCCAACCCACAGTGATGGTGAGGGCTCCACTCCTAGAAACGATTTTCAGTTTCAAGACGTATCATAGAATCCTGAATCTAAAAAGGAACCTTGAAAAGTTCAGTCTGACACAGGCTTGTACAATATCTAAACATCCCTAATTGACCAGAGGCTTCAAAATATCATAACCCAGCATTTTTTTTATTATATCCTTCAGTTAGTTTTCCCGGATTTCCTCTCTCAAACAGTTGGTAAAAACACATTTATTTGGAATAACAGGATGATAGGAATAGATAAGGTCAGAATTAGACATAACCATGTCTGAGTCAGTTAAAAATATAAACTGTTGAATATTTTAAAATCACCACTAGTGAAAGGATTCTTCCTTTAAGAAAAGTCTGTTCCTCTGACGCTTCCTTTCCATTACCAGCAGCAGGAGGAGCAGTGCCCTAGTTCAGGAATTAAATCAAATCACTTCTAGATTCTGGAACAGTCTGGAACCAACTTATCCTGCCTACCATCTCTCTCTCTCATCTCCCTCTTCTGTCCACTCTACCCTGCACATGCAGACCATGTAATTCACTGTGAGACGTCACTTCCACTAGGCCACCACTCACTCTCACAAACCAGGGACTCTCCACGCAGAGGCCAGAGCAGCTCTCAGGAGATGCGGAATGAGGGACTTCGCATGTGGAAGTGGGAGTTCTACTGAGCTAACTGCTCCGGTTAGTGTTTCTTCAGGTGTGACGCAGGAACTACTGCAACAGAATCAGGTGGGGTGCTTGTTTAGAAACACAGATTCCTCATAAATGTTCACAGCAGCATTATTCATAAATGTCAAAAAAGGAGAAACAACCCAAACATCTATCAACTTTAGAATAAATAAATAAGATATGGTATACCCACACAATGGAAAAGAACTTGGCAATAAAAAGGAATGAAGTACTGACACATGACAGAACATGGATAAACCTTGAAAATATTATGCTAAGTGCTGAAAAAGCTAGCCACAGAAGGCCACATATTGTATGACTTCCTTTTTATGAAATGTCCAGAACAGGTGAATTTTTAGAGACAGAAAGGTGTTTGCCTGGAGCTTGGGGCGGAGGTGGAGGGGTAGAGGGATGGCAGGGCAGAGTAACTGCTAATAGGTACTACAAGGTTTCTTTTAGAAGGTACAAAATGTTCTAGAATTTGATATTGGCGATGGTTGTACAACCTTGCCAAAATGCTAAAAATATATATATTGCATTTTACATCTTAAATGAGTAAACTGTATGACGTGAATTATTTCTCAATAAAACTGTTTAAAAATACGGATCCCTCAATTCCACCTCAGAACTACCAAATCAAAATCTCTGGAGGGAGGCCTGGATATCTTTCCTCTGAACAAGGGCAGGTGATGGGAATTTTCAGAAAAGCTGTAAAATATACTAAACACTGTCTTAGATCTTTCCTAATATGACATATATAGGCAAGATAGTATATTCTGTAGCTCAGAAACATTTCTCCGGACAAACAGATCCTCCACAGTCCCCTGCCTATATAAATGTATTTCCTACTCTGCCCACACGACTCTCCCTCCTACCAGTGTCACGACTCTCCCTCTTACCAGTGTCACGACTCTCCCTCCTACCAGTGTCACGACTCTCCCTCTTACCAGTGTCACGACTCGCCCTCCTACCAGTGTCACGACTCTCCCTCCTACCAGTGTCACAACTCTCCCTCTTACCAGTGTCACGACTCTCCCTCCTACTACCAGTGTCACGACTCTCCAGAAGCATGTGTCCGCTGAAACTCTGCTCCTGGTACTCCCCCCTCCTCTTTCCTAGGACAGCCACCTTCTGTCTAAGCCTTATCTGTTGCTTAAAGCTACCTCAAGATTACTCCAGTTTACAATGACCTCCACTAAGAGCCCTTTGGGCCTTCCTGTCCTCAAGTGTGAAAGGAGGGTGATGGACGGCTCGACTTTCTTCCATATCTGATAGTCTGAGCCTCTCTGAAGACTCAAGAGACACTCCAGGCAAGCAAACTTTCCTCCATTCAATTCACTTATTACATCCAAATAATGCCTCTTGGGCAACTTTCTCCCCTACTTGATGTATGGGGAAGTTAAATAACTTGAGGAAGAATTTTTTTTAAGGCTGGAGAATATGCACCTGTTAAAAAGGTCCTCAGGATACTGCTACAGGGCCCTGGCATGTGGTAGTGGCTCAGCTATTTGATGAATTCCTTGATACTTCAGAAGTCACTCCTTTAGCTACAGTCTATTCAGACTTCTAGGTTTGCTGAGGTTATCTACAGAGATCTTTTGCATGGGGGAGACCTGTCACTTCTGTACTGCTTCTGTTTGACATATGAAGGTTGATGTTCTTCTTTTCCAAGAAGACACTACCAACCTCTATCAAAGAGACCTGTAATATATGTTGTTTTTTTCTGCCAGTGATGATGGCTTTATGAAAGTATTTGAAAGAAGAGTTGTTAAGGTTAGAGGTGCATTTCATGGTCATGAAATGAACAAAATACCGGGCCAATCTTGTGATCAATATGCAATATCCTTTTCTGAAGCAGTCTAAAGCCATTCATCACTGCCCCCCATCACGTACACAACGCAAGGTCAGTGAAACACCAGAGCACTCCAGATGATGTTCCTAGAAGCAACACAGTTTTCAAAATTGCTCTTCGGTGACTACTCGTGTCAAGATGAATAAACAAAAATTCCACGTGTGTTAAAATAAAAGCCAATTTTTTGAAGAAGCTAATAACTTTTGCATCACAATTTATAGGTACAAAATGCATTCTTATATTTCCAGCAACTTGTAATGACAAAGCTTCATAAAGCTGAAATTAAGATGCTCCAAAACACATATACATAAACACACATATGCATAGATATACACTCCTTAGAAAAAACACTAGGAAATTACACAGCCCTTGACACTATAATGCCCATTTCTAAATCTATAAAATATCAGACTCCTGTAATTTCTAATAGTTTTTTTCAGATGTTTGCAAATTAAGGGAAAATGTGCATCTCATCTTCAAACTGTACTGTTCTTTTCACATGTTAATATTATGTAGATTAAAACCTTGGTAATTCAAAATTATTGAGGAAAATCCCATCTATATATATGAAAAGAAGCAACTGCAACAACAAATATAAATGCAGCTAAAACTGTCAATAGCATTGCCAAGTGTAACTCCTACCTGCTCTACTTAACAGATAAGACATACTTGTACCTCTAACAATTGCTACTTCAAAAAAATATTTTCCCATGGATGGACCCAGAGATTGTCATAGTGAGTGAAGTAAATCAGACAGAGAAAGACAAACATCATATGACATCGCTTATACGTAGAATCTAAAAAAAGGGTACAAATGAACTTATCTACAAAACAGAAATGGAGTTACAGATGTAGAAAACAAACTTATGGTTACCAGGCGGTTGGGAGAGGAGATAAATTGGAAGATTGGGATTGACATATACACACTACTCTATATAAAATAAATAACTAACAAGGACCTACTGTATAGCATAGGGAACTCTACTCAATACTCTGTTATGGCCCATATGGGAAAAGAATCTAACAAAGAGTGAATACATGCATATGTATAACAGATTCACTTTGCTGTACACCTGAAACTAACAAAACATTGTAAAACTATACTCTAGTAAAAATTTTTTAAATATATATTTTCCCAAGTACTTCAGAAGAGTTTTATTTTATTCTACTCCCTCTCCCTAGGTCCTCCACCTCAGTCTTATTTTAGTAAATTATTTCCCAACTTCTTCATAGCCACTGAAGAGATTACTAGGATGAAAACTTAAATTAGCTATATTATCTTCAGTACCCAGATAAAACAAGGTAAATAATTTAGTTTTGGTTTTGTGATCTGGACCCTAAGTAAGGATATCATTTCAGTTTATTTTCACAATCCTATCCTGTTACACGGGAAAGCAAAGTGATAAGGAATACTACACTGGAGAATCAGGAAACCTGGGTTATTCTGACTGCACCAAGAACTCTTTCTGTGTTCTAAGCACAAATCCCTCTCCAGCTCCTTAACATGTGCTGCTTGGTGAGGGTCCTGGCTTTTTTCTCACACGCCCACTCAAACTGGTTTGGTACCTGCCTGGATTACAGTCTTGAGAAAGATTCACTGCCCTGGTTCAGTGATAGAGAGGTCTGCCAAGGTAGTGAGATTAAGGATTGAGGAGATCCATGTCACATATTTGCCATCCATTAGTTAGAAAAAGCACCAAGGACCCCTCTACTCAATCATTCTCAGTCAATCAAGAACTGCAAGTAGCAGAAAAGAGGAGATACATCTGATGCTGGACAAGTTGTACAGACAAAACCTCTGGTCTCCACCTCTAATTTGTTTAGCATTTCAGAGACAATATTAATGTCTGAGAATTTAAAATTGACTAATTGCTAAAAAATTTAATCAACACCTAATAATTAAGATATTAGAATTTAAGCACACCTACTCAAATCATTTAACAGACAACCACATCTGACAGATCACCACAACCAGAGCACTACTACAAATGAATAATACATGTTGAAATCATATGTGTGACTGAAGTCAGATAAAGTTGAGTAGACAGATCTGGAAATTTATTCCCTCGGTTTTTCAAACATTTATTGGGTATCTTACGTGCCTAGAACTGTGCAGACACTGGAAATCCAGTTATGCACATTTGGCTAACTTTGCAATTGAGCTAAGATTTCAAAAGACCTTCAAATAATGAACAGAGAGTGAGATTTTTCAAATCTCCATGTCCTTGATCTTTACAAGGCAGTCTTATTGGAATCTTTTTTTTTTAATGTTCCAAGATTCTTCTGTCAAAGGTATTAAGATATTGCTGTGACTGAAATTATAATCTAAAATCATCATACTGCTGAGGGCTTAGTAAATCCGACATTCAACTTGTGTGTGGTGTGTGTTGCCACCTACCCCCTACCTTCAATCAACTGATGATTCAGTACTGACTGTCACAGGGGAGTCCTCCAAACCTCTGCAGACAGCTGTGCCCCATAGCTTCCTGTTTCCAACACTCACTAATGAATTCGTACGGTTTTTTTCCAGGGTCTAAGAAAATCCTGTAGTAAAACATCTTGTCCCAATCTTATATTGTACTCCTGTTAACATACATTCTAAAAGATGTTTTCGTACATTCTTGATTCATAGATTTAATTCAGAAACGAGAATCAGTAAAAGAAATAATCTGTTCTGAACTAATTTTTACTTTGCAAAGTTCTACGGGTATTAGTTACTCACTGTGAGTTTTAAAAAGCTCACAGCACACTGAAAATCCTATTTATTCAAAGCTAATTCTGTGAAATTCAACACCATGACAAGTCAGTTCTCTCTCAATGCCTTTTCTGTCCATAAGAAAGCTAATTTCCCTATCACTTAAACCAGAAGACTGAATATTATTTGGCCATTGTCTATGTATCTTAAAAGTCTTACTGCTGGATAAGTGAATAAAAATACAACTCTTTTTTATACCTTCCATACAAGCTAATCATTTTAAGCAACACATACTTTTTAGGAGAATGCTGTCAGCACAAATAATGAGATTGTACTTGTACTTCTACATTGTAGATTTATTTTTAAAACGATTTCTAAATGATCAATTACACTTCAAAATATACTTGTGAAGATTCAGATTTGTTAAATTTGCTGTATGTAAACTATATTTCAATTTTTAAAACATCTCACAAGGAATTCTAGCACTGCACACATCGCCTGAAATCCACATGACGTGAGGAAAGAGGATCTCGGTGGCAATCCAGAGACTTGGTTTAATTTGTTTTATTACAAATACCAGCTGTGTGACTTAGGTTTCTCCGAGCCTCCATTTATCTGCAACATGATGTGGTTGGACTAGATTACCCACAAATTTCCTTCCAATTCTAAATTCTGTGATCCTAATACAGCAATTTCACTAATTTGGGATCAGAGTCATAAACAAAGTTCTACTTAAAAGATATTTTCCCTAGAAAGTACTTCGTTTAGCCGCATATCTTTAAAGAAAAATTACAATAGCCATATAACACTCATTCATGTCACACGTTGAATGATAAGCATTTTTAGGCTGCAGGCGTCTCAGGAACAAGACGTGGCAAGCACTTCCCTGGTTCTAAGCTTCCCATTACTTACTCTGAAAATGTGAATGGCAGAGGTGATGCATGGTAAAAGGTTCAAGATCTAAAGGCAGAAGTAGTATATATATATATATATACTATGCTACTCTTCCTGCTATCGGGGACTGTGTCCCACAGAGCTCTCAAAGAGGTCAGCCCAGGGCTCTCAAATTCTCCTGCAGCCCTCATGTGGTACAAGATTGCAAATGGAGAGCCATTTAATTCTTGTAGCCCCTGGCAAATACCAAAGATTCCAAATCATATTTTTACATCAGCATAAACTTTTCCACCATGAGGGTTTCATTTCCTTTCCAGCATGTTACAACCTATACTAATTTCAAAAACACAACCTCAGCATTTAAAATTTGCAATGAAATTTTTAAAGTTTTTTTTTTTTTTAAATCAGCAGCACTTTCAAGATTATCTAATCCATCCCTTAATTTTTAGAGGTCACACCACTGATTAATGGAAGAGTAAGGTCTCTTGCCTCTCAAATCACTTCAAATTTCTAAGCATATTTTCTACCTAAGTTTATAAAGGAAAACTAACCAGGTTGTATGCTCTTTACAACACCCACACACATATACACCCACTCTTATCAAATTCCAAAATGTTAATTATCCCACTGCCTTTCCCCTAGTCTATCAGGTTCTCTGCAAAGTCCCAAACCAGGCAACTACTGAGGCTCTCAGAGGAGACAAGTTTTATCTACATTAGTAACACTAAGTCTCCAAAAGAACGGCAGCACAATGAAAAGATGTCCACACCTAATATGGTCATTTACAATACAGCCATGGTGAGTTATGTGTCTTAATTAGAAGCATATGACCTAAAAAACAGGAAATCAATGTAGATATATTTGTTTTCTAAACAAAAGAAAGACCACTCAAAACTATCCTCTACGTTCCATCTGGGTTCTACACTAAGTTTCAACCATGTCACTGCCTGACACCCCTGGGAGTGGCCTGGAAGAACTGTAATTGCAAACTCAGGTAAAAGTGAGGGGAAACAGAAAAACCCATCCAGAAACAGGAACCAACTACATGCGGTATCTTTGTTTTTTCTAAATCCATCCAGGTGATAACTTCCAAAGTATATGTCATGGAACAAATATTCTGCTTCATGCTAATATGTCTTATATGAAAAAAGAATTCTAATATCAAGTAAACCTGAAAACTCTGGACTGAATAGCTAGAGGTTCTTTAATGCTGGACTTCAAAGAACGAATATGTACCGAGAATCTCTCCAGGGTCAAACTTTTCTGAACACAAACTTTTCCCAAGGGCTGGTGTTCATCAGATAATGCTCTTTTGATAACACTGCTCTAGCTACTCAATTATTTTCAACACTCCTAATGAAATCATGTGAAATTCTACTTTATAGAGATTATCTAATGATATGTTAGTAGCACTTCACCTAGTTTCTTCACATGAGAACTTAGCCCAATCTTTAGGTAAAAAGTCAAAGAAAATTGCATCCAACGGTTAACCCTACGCAATTTATGAGTCTAAAGGACTGCACAATCTTATTCACCCATATAACGTCAAAATATAAGCCACATTTCCACATTAAACATGGCTTGAAATTGTCTAGTTATTCAAATTTCCTCTAGGAAGGGTATGCCATTTCTTCTTCCTATTAAAAGGAATCCAAAGCTCAATTTTTAAAGTCTTTAAGGCAACAACAAATCTAAAACATTCACTTTTCCTGGATGAAAGACCACTTTTTCCAAACAACAAAATGTTTTCTAATCTTTCGCATTTCCTGCCACTATTACAAGTAGAAAGAAAAATACAATCTCCTTAGTAGACAGGAAACAGTACAAATAGCGAACACACACCTTTAGGGCCCTTCTAATGCTGTACCTGAGCACTCAGCAACGTGGCCATGCACTTTCAACATCTGAACCAATTAGGCATTAACAGTTCAACAAAGAAAGCATTTTTCCCCCAGACTCACATTCCATGCTGTCACTTCCACAGTCAAAAGGACTGAAGTTCATTCCTCTAAGTCTGAGCCGCTATCTCTTCCCCGTTGCATACTGTCAGCACTCATAACTAAAATCATAAAAACTCTAGACCCGAAAGAGGTAGAGGTTTTAAATAATCATCACATCAAGGGGCTGTGATGTCTAAATGCCTACAAGAGCCAAGAAGGGAATGTCAATGAGTAAAGTAGTCTACCTTCCTTGCTTCCTGTTTTAGAAACATGGCCACAGAGAAATATTTCATATTTAAATTTTTTTCATATTTTAAAAATTAAAGTACGCACATGATGGCAAAAAACAACTGACAGGCAGCCTCAGTATCTAGGAGTCAACAGAGAGCGGTGGAGACCGCTGCAGACAGAGCAGACACCCCTTCTAAACTGGGAGCTGACACTCAGCTTACGACCTTCACTACCTTGCAGAAACGTCAGTCCATACTGCCAGGTTTTCAAGAGAAACCAGAAATCTTGTTTTATGTGAAATCCCTTCATTTTCAAAAGTTGCTTCCAAACTTTAAAAAACACTGTGCAAAGCCAAAAACAAAATCTACAGGCCACATCCCCCAGCCCAGTTTACAAATTCAATCTCATCCTATCAGATGAGGCAATCGGTGCTATCTGGAGATGCCCAATCACTTGCCCAAAGCTGGAGATATCTAAAATCTGAGTCTCATCAATTTATAGTACCAGGTATATAATATACCACATGTTGATTCACTTAATCACCAAATTTACCGAGGACCTACTAGGGGTTAGATACTGTTCCAGAGACTGGTAATTCACTGGTGCACAAGAGAAACAACAACAACAAAAAACCCTTGTTTGGTGGCGTTTACATTCCAGTAAGGGGAAACAAGCCATGAACGTAAGAAGTTATGTAGTATGTAAGAAAGTGATAATTAATGTTAAAAAAAAAAACCATGAAAAAAAGAACAGGATAAGTAGAATTAAGAGTACTACAGAGTTAGTCTCATGTCTTATGAAGGTTTTAGTTGCAGCCAAAATCTTTTCTAAGTAGTAAGAAGCCCAACACAGCTCACATATAACCAATGGGCAAATTTTTATGCCTCAGTTTCCTTATCCATAAAACAAAGATATTGTTACGTGACCTACCTAATGCCCATTATTGTAAGACAATCTTTCGTTACTATTTGAGAAAAGTGAACTTATAATATTTTAGTGTTAGGTTTATGATGCAGTATTATGATCATTTCTAGATATTCAGAATACTTCTTAAATGTTCTAAGCACTTATTAGATTCTGATCCTTCAAAAGGAAAAAGTAGCCACTAAAATCATTAACATTTCTTCTCCCTTCTAATGCTGACTGATCCAAAGGCCACAGAACTATGGCAACCTCTATGAACTTTGACTGGGCTACAATGCAGTGAAAAGGAGAAAGATTTTACTTTTTTTTTTTTTTTTTTTTTTTTACTTTTTTTTTAAATTTATTTATTTATTTTTGGCTGTGTTGGGTCTTCGTTTCTGTGCGAGGGCCTTCTCTAGTTGTGGCAAGCAGGGGCCACTCTTCATCGCGGTGCGCGGGCCTCTCACTATCGCGGCCTCTCCCGTTGCGGAGCACAGGCTCCAGACGCGCAGGCTCAGTAGCTGTGGCTCACGGGCCCAGTTGCTCCGTGGCATGTGGGATCTTCCCAGACCAGGGCTCGAACCCGTGTCCCCTGCATTGGCAGGCGGATTCCCAACCACTGCGCCACCAGGGAAGCCCCCAAGATTTTACTTTTTTATACCACCCTATCTTTTGAGGGGAAAACAGTTTTTTTTAAACAAACAACACGAATAACGTTTCTAATAATAATAATTTTTTTTTAACCCTTAAGGCTACAATGCACTGAAGAAACAGAGTTAAATCTAGGCCTGGGTCCACATGGCTACCACTTTCATGTCACAAAAGATGTACAGATTTAACAGTGTAGAAACAAGATTTATAATCCCTGATGTTTTGGCTGTGATAATATTTAATATGAATTGACCACATCCCTAAGTTTCATAATCAAATGTCAATTTACAGAAGAAATAAAGTTCTGCATATTTTCCTCCCATTTTCATTCTCCTGATTATCCAGCACTTACCATTTTCTCTTATTATGAATTTGCTTCCTAACAGCTACATAATGTCTTTTACTCTCTCTGAAGTTGCCAGTAATGCATTTTAGTTGATCATCTCTTCCTTACGGCACATAAATGGACAGCAATTACAGGACATTATGGCTGTGAGACACCCTCCGTCAGTCTCTTGTGCTCTTACACGCCCTGCCAGGTATGCTAAAAAGGCAAGGCCTTGACCGTTTTGTGTCCAGGCTATCTCTCAGAGTTCTGTTTACAGTGAACTACCTTGACAGATGGGGTAAGACTCTCCTCTGGACAAAGAGAAAGTTCCCTCACTGCATGCTACAAAAGCAGTGGATTCCCCGAGTTTAGTGTCCCTCAGCAGAAACACAATCCCACTGTGTACACAGTTCCATCTGGACGCTCCGAATCACCCCTGTGGGACTTGGGGGCGAGGAGGAGCTGATACAAGTGCTGGTGCTCACACTGTTTGGTGTGCCCCTGTCTGTGGTGCCAGAGCCCCTTGTCTCCTGCCAGCACTGATGAAACAGTAACAGGGTCACTATTAGCTTAGGGCAAAATCAAACCCCAGACTCAACAATGTCAAATGGAGTTGAAGAATCACATATTTATTCAGATATGTCATTCTTGGTAAGCTTATATACAAAACTTGCAAATCCTCAGGCCCTAAAAACGCATGTCTAATTTCCTTTGTTCTTTAATCACTAATATACACAAAACATATACACATACTACAATAGAATATCTCACCCCACATTAGGTTTCAGAAATAGTTAATAAACTCCAATGGAATCCAGCTGTCACTAATTCATTACCTCTTACTTCTAAATGAAGGAACTAGAGAGCTACATCTGGATGTGAACCTGGCGTTTCCAATCAAGTCTTCCACCTTCTCTCCCTCAGCACAGGCCACTTCAGAAGAAAGCAGAGTAAGTTTTAGGCAAAGAGTCCTAAAAGTCCAGATTATGTCGAACTTCTCTGGGCCTGAATCTGTTTACCCATAAAGCAAGAGGGCTGGACTAGAGGGGCTCATCTCTTTTTCCAGTTGTAATTCTGATGATTCTACTTTCAGCCTATACACGGGTGGAACATTCTTTGCTGCTTTGTTCAGTGCTGGAGTGGTTTATGAAGTGCGGTCCTGCTGAAAAGCTGGAGAATGAACTAGATGTCCTCGCAAGATGCCTCCTGGCTCTATAATCCCATGATGTGCTTATAATGGAATTTGGCTATCCTTATAATTAGAAATGTAGCCTGCTGGTCACACATCTGGATCAGATAAATCTGCACAAATAGCATTTCACCAGAAGCAGAAATGCCAAGCATATAACAGCTGTGTTGTTACATCAGCCTTGCAAATAACAAGGAATACTATTTATCCATAGAAAGAAATGACTACGGCAGACAGGAATAAAGCTGATTTCATTCAAATTATTTTGGGGTGGGAGAAATGTTTATAAAAGAAAAAATATATGTTGGTCAGACTTTCATATTAATTTACAAGACCAGTACAGAAAAGAATTCTCATACATAAAAGACCGCAAATGCCAAAACACTATTTCCTTATTTCCTGCAGTCCTAGTTAATGATGAGCTTCTTGTTACTGAACTTCTGTAAATGTAATAGGCTCCTCCGACTTGCATGTCAACATATCACTGGAACCATGAACCTAATCCACAATTAAGTATTATCAAAGTGTCAAAGGTACTATGGGAATATTCACAACCATAGAAAATAAATGTGTTTCAAGTTAACAATTAATTTCACTCAACCAATGTGCTGGATAATATGAAACAAGAGGAAATTATTTTCCTAAAAAGAAATAAACACTTTTCCTAGCCAATTAGGTAAGCATTAACCACCTTACCCTTTGAAGCTCATTTCTTAAACCCAAAAACTTAATGTGCTAATCTAATTGCTCTGAGGAACAACTGACAAAAGGCATGACTAATGGCAAACAGGTATGAATACAAAATCTGTCACCTATTACTGACCTTGCCAACACAGCCAGTCTTCTAATTTATAATACTGTTCATAATTTTATTTTCCGAATTCAAAAATGTATTCAGATTTTGGGTGATAATGATGTGTCAGTGGAGGTTCGTCAGTTAAGACAAATGCACCACTCTCGTGGGGGGAAGCTGATAACGGAGGAGGCTGTGCACTGTGGAGGCAAAGGGCTAGAAGGGAAGTCTCTTTACCTTCCTCTCAATTTTGCTGTGAACCTAAAACTGCTCCAATAAAAATAAAGTCTTTAAAAATGTACTCGATACAGTATATAGGTTTTAAAAGATAGAAAGTAACTTTCATAGCAAGTAAATGCCCTACGTTGAAATGTATATATGGAATTAGATCCTTAGATTTTTAACCTATAAAATGTAAGACTCAGGAAGTCACTTTACGTATAGTCACTTTGCATATACAAATATAAAGAACCCCACAATATTAGTATAATTACCATTACCTCAAAAGTCCAGACTAAAGTCGGTAAGTTTTGCTCCACGTAAAGAAAAAACAAAGAGAGCAAAGAAAGCAAGCTAAAGAGACAAAAGGAATACCACAGAAACTGGGGTTACATTTCTGCTTAACGGAGAAAACGGTGATGACTGGAGAGGTAAAGTAAGACAGAAGCAAACTTACGTGGTTCCTAAATGGGAGAATCCAAAAGGTAAGCTGATTCTTACTCCACATTTTCTAATATTAACTGAAAACTACTAGTAACAACCAGTGTCTTTGAATCAGTTGTGAAAGGAGTACAGGGATTAAAAAAAAAAAAACTGACTGATTAGACAGACGAATCTTCGGCAAAATATAATAAATCACAACTTTCAATCTTTACATATCAATTTTTAAACTAAAACCTTAGATTAAAATGACACCCTGATGGCCACTTAATCGATTTTCAGAAGAATGTTAATCAACTATTTCCAAACACTGGGAGTCAACTTAAGCAACTGAAGTTCTCAACGGATTCTAATTCCTAAGGAAATCACTGTAAGAAAAGTGAGTTAGCACTTCAAAACACCTAGCAGAGAATCTAACAGATGCATACATTTTATGTGTAACCGTGGGGTGTCCTTAATAAACACAATCAACAGGAGATTCATAGTGTAAACCCTCTTTGGGGCCTAGGCGGCTCTAAGTAAACATCAACTTTGAAATTGTGATGGGCCTATCAGTGAACCATCATCAAATTACAGATGAGAGCCAGGCCTTCTGGCTTTATGCCAAAGTGAAACATCAGATGGGCAGGTTCCATCCCTTCAAGGGTACAGCCAAAACTTCTAAGATTCTAAAAGATGTCTTCAACCTGAAGGGTGGGAACTCTCAGCCTAACAGGCTGAACCACACTCAACTTCAACTTCTATGGTCAACTCAGGAAATGTCGAATCTTCCAAAGCCCTAGATGCAAGGCAATTAGTGAATGTGGGTAGCCCCTCCCCCTTTTTAAATAATTCTTTCAGGTAATTGAATGTCATTAGCAACTAGGCCTAAGAGTGAAGTATGAACGTTTTATAAGATAAACCTTATTTTTCTGTTTTGAATCTTTCCATAGCTCTGTTTTCTTGATTTAGGGGTTTAAACAGATTCCTAATACATGTTTTTAAAAAATAATAACTGACCTATTTATTAATATCAGTCTTTTTCTCTACCCTCTATCATTTTAATGTTCTTCTTTCCTTTTAGGATCTGTTTGTGATTTCAGATTTAAAGCCAGGCATCTGAGATTTTGCACAGGCACACAGACAGGATTTCGATTACCAAGGCTGCCAAATCAACAGCTAGTCCAGCAGTGCAAAAATCCACTCGCTATCTTTTTTTTTAAAGAAATAGATTTTTTGCCTCCATGCTTTTCATTTCCAGGAACAATACTTCTCTCATGACAAGCAGAGACCCGAAAAACAAGGGGCAGCATTGATCAGAACTGAGCCTCGCTCCCTTCCCTCACCTAACACCTCACTTTCAAAAATGCTCTAGGTCGTATCTTTCCTTACTAGCAATTGAATTTCCTCATCTTAAAGGATACTGACAATTTCCCCGATTCTGGCTGTCTAGGCATTATTTACCATCTCCACAAATTTCAGTGTTTACATAACTGAGTGCTAAAGTTAAGACCTTGACAATGGCAACACAGGAATACTCCCAAGATGCCTATGTTTGGGTGGTAAAAATGTCCTGACTGCAAAATTTCTTTCCAACTATCTGAAGTCTTTTCTATCACTGTCTGCCCAAATCCCTTGCCAGTATGTTCTTCCTGGTCTCTCCTCCGATAAAACTAGCAGGAGCACCTGGAGTTGTAGCTCCCCACACAAAACCCCACCAAAGGCGAACGGAAGCTTTAGAGGAAGGCAGAGACCTGCTCTGGACTTAACAGGTGTGAGGGCCTTGCAGACGCCTACAACTCAATACACATTTAGTCTTTTACCCCAATCAGCATAGGACAGAGGATACTGAGGCCTCATCTCAAATTCTAACTGTGTAGTTTAACAGCATGACATTCATAGTACTTAACATAAGAAATTATGAATTCATATTTTTGATGTCATGTCTTCCTAATTCTGGAGATACTGATTTATACAAATGTCAATCCCAGCCAAGAGCCTACCACACACAATTTCTATAGGTTATCTCAAAGGTTGCTAAAAATACCTACATCAGAGCTTAACCAGAAAGGGGGGGAAGGGTGGTCTGTGCGTTCTTTATCTCCTGCATCAGTGTGTCAAGAGACAGTCAGGTAAACACATTCCCAAGGCAATCATATGACGCTCACCACCAGGAGAACTCCCTATAAAAGGCTGCCTTGGGCAGGAACCTCCAGAACTTTTATGTGAACTGCCTCCCTCATTTTCGGGAATGTTCCTCAAACCAATGAGCAAAAGAAGGACACCTGGGTGGCAGCCAGCAGAAAGCTATCATTAAAGTCAAAAGCATTTTGTACAGATTGCCTTCAACCAAAGGCGCCAGTGTTTTCACCTGCCACAATCCAAATGCTCCTGTATATTTAAATATTTACTTCAGTCAACCTATTGCTTGTTTCAAAGAAGGCAGGATGAAGAGAGGAGGTGGACTTCTTCACAATCTGAAATTTACCATTTCCAAACAAATGACAATGAATACTTTCTACAGACACTGTCATACTGGTCAAATGGCTCCTCCTGCCTTCTTCTCATGCACGGGGACCTGCATTCCATTAGACGTGGACACCTGTGCTCGTCCTCCCAAACCCCAAGATTCCATTTGCATAGCAATGTTACAAAATAGCTACTTTCACATATCTTAAATACACGGGGAGGGTGCATTTTAAGAATCAGTATAAAGTGTCACTTCATGCTAAAGAATGTCAAATGGAAGTTCACAGAAAAAGAGTTTAAAATAGATCTAATTTGCATGTTTGCCTGAAATCATCTAATTGGACATGTTCTTTTCTGTGTATTTTATTTAGGTTAGTATTTTTCATTTTGAGGCATCATTCTACTCTGAAGACAAAAATCTGACTCTTTTTTTAAGGTGACTTTAATACAAGTTGTCCAAATACTTTTTCAGTCCACCTTTGTGAACTCAAACTACTAGGCAACTTAAAAAGTATTCCAGTTTTCTTCTTGGGGGGAAAAAAAAAATCAAATATTTCTATAGTGAGAGTCTTTCTACATGAGATCACAGAAAAGAATTCATTAATTCTCTCTCAGACAAGCACACAGGAGGCCAAAACCTTTGTTCAGAGAAGGGAGAGAGCATTCATCAATTAAGTGTAGTATTGTTCTAGGGCTTTGTTTATAAATCCAGCATACATCGCCATCTGTTAACTTGGACTAGAAAGCTTTAGTTGATATTTATGTAGTTCAGAATAAAGTAAACGAAGAGGCCTCTGTGAAAACACCAACCCCGTAAACATTTTCTCACCCCTGGATCAATACAATCCTATTCTGACTGAATAACGTCATATTGAAGGCTTGCATCCCTGCTCTTTCTCTAAATATTAGTTTCTCATGTTAGAAATGTATTTACATTTTCTACGAAAATTCCTAATTTGTTAAGTTTTCATATAGAGAGAAGAAATTCTGACTTTTTAAAAAAAGGTAAATAAATTGCAACTTCACTAAGCAGTTTTTTTAATGCTCCTGATTCCTTAAGTTACATTCAACTTAGAACAGACATGATCTTTTTTACCAATCCATTCCCATCTACTTCAAATTCTAGGTCTCCAGTTAATCGTTCTTGATTAATTCTACTTACCTATAATCATATTCAAGTTGTACTTATGTGGCTTGATCACTGGTTTATATAACTTCATGTATGTAGATTTTCTAACTCGAATACAAACTCTGAAGATAGGAACCACATTTTTTATTCATTTCATCCACTCAAAGCTTTCCCCTGCCAACCCCCCGATATATTACTTTATATACAACAGACATTTTAGTTAAGTGAATTAACTTTTTAACTATAAACTAAAACTATTAACATTGGTCCAAATTTATCCATGCCAAAGTCACTCTAGAAACAGTTATAATTTTATTTAAAAAGTATACTTCGTTGTCCCCCCAAATTAAAGACCCCTCTTGATGCCCTTGTGATCTGAATGGAATTGACAGACTTTCATCAATATTAAAGAAACTTTCAACCTTCCCTTAACCACTCTGAAACTCATGAAAAATCATTTAATGTCTTTGTACTCTGATACTTTTTTAAACTCTCTAATTTACACCTAATTTTTTTTAGAGGATTAACATTTTTTAAAGCTGCATACATATACTGTCTCCCTAGAAGTTGACATTTCGACTTTGCCGAGATGTGCGCTCAAGTGGAAAGGCAGGAAGAGCTCACAATTCAGAGGGGAAATACCTAACAAGCAGGCAACACAGAGCCATAAAAGACCACGTGCAGCTGGGCGCTGAAGGAGAGCTCTATGGGCAAGCGCCTGGCTGTGATTCATCCTTACACTCCTAGCAGCCAGCGTAATTCTCCACAACCTACACTCTCTGAAAGCAGAGACTGGGGTTTTGCTCTCTGCTGTATCCCCAAGCCCCAAGAACAGTACTAATACATAGCAGTGCTCAGTAAACACGTGTGAAATCATATCTGTAGAAAAAATGTGTAACACATAGTAGACATTAGCAGGAAAGGAAGTAGAAGAAAGGGCTGGGATGAGCTAAATTTCATTTTTAGATTGTACTTCCTCTGCTCTCCACTACTTTAAGAGTGTCACAAACTCCAAGTATCTAAGGGGCAATTGACCAGGATGGTGATGAATCAACATGTCAAATCATACAAGGAAAAGCTTTGAACACTGGGGACCTGCAGCCTGTAGAAGAGAAGGACTAAAGGCAAACAAGCTGGCTAGAGTTGAGTTTGAGGGGTTGTCACGTGAAAGAAGAAACAAACTTGTTCTAGGTTGCTGTGGAGTAGTATTTTTTGAACTATGGGTCATATAATCAATTTAGTGGGTCACTGACTGGCATTCCTTTAGATAAAATAGAATAGCATAGAATTGGATCACAAAGAATAAAGGCAAGTACTGATTTATTCTGATCCAGGTATACATATTTAAAATTCTCGTATATGTGTATTTACTGGACTACAAGGTAAAATATGTGTCTCAATGTGCGTGCCAGTCAAAATTTGTGGAAAAACAGTGCTATAGAAAGCCCATCTTTCACCATGACAATTTGGGCTCAATATAAAAATGAGAGCTGTCAAAAAAAAAAAAAAAGAATTAACTGATTACTTCTTAAAGAAACTTTGTTAGTGAATATTCAAAGAAATCAAGAACTGAAAGAAACCTTAGTGATCACCTGGTCTAATTCTTTCATTTCATTAATCATAATGGTAAAGATACCCAAAACCAAACTGGTAGTTAGAGGCAGAGCCAAGCCTGGAAGCCAGTCTCCAGAGCCCCCTAGTTCAATTGCCTTGTAGTGGATCACAATGACTCTAGCATAGGCTGTGACCGTGTGTCAAGATGTCACATAGGGGGGTCTTGGCACTGGTTGGAATGGAGAACTAGAGGGCCTCCTCGGTGCCTATAGATTAAAAACCTTTGATATAAAACTATAAGTACTGTACTTATCATTTGACAATCAGATGCACAAATTTTCAGGATAAAGAGATAATGGGGACTTTATTTACATATACGTCATTATTTATAGAGCTCAGGACTTGAAACATGATAAAAATCATTAAGGAAAAATTAAAACAAAGGCCTCTTCTTTTGAAGTTTTAGAAGACACAAAGATAAGAAAAAGCACCATTTTAACAAAAAAGTAGTAGATAACCCTTAACTAAAAGGAAGAAATTCCACCTTGAGATGTTACAAAACTTAAAATAAAAATCTCTGAAATTGGAATGCTCCTTGCCATGTTTTCGCCCATAAAGAAAACTGAACTCCTAATCTTTAAGTATCGGTAGCAAAGCAGAAAGGATGCACTAACGAGAAATGCTCATACAGCTCCCCACCAGTCCAGCCCCACCCATGTGTTCACCACCCTCCACCCTCCTTTCATAAGAGAACGAAATGACTCCTTATAGCAAACTCCTCAGAAAACAACCCACTAACTTCCATAAAAGACCAGCAATGAACATTTCAAATATATATTAATTCATGTTTTTAAGTCACTATCCAAGTTTGGAGGCCTATCTGTCCCTGTATTTCTTTCAGGCACTAGGTATATACAATAACATGGTTTGGGGCAATCTTTCCCTCTTCCTCTTAACTAACTTGGTAAGAAGAAACCCACAGGTTTCCCAAAGAGAGAGAGTGGGGAAGTAATGGAATCATCAGCTTTTCTAATGTTTTATTAAAATTAAGAAGTTCAAATAGTTGTGACTGGATCATGGTTAAAACTCTCTAATTCTAAACACATACCTAGAGTCACAAAAACTTTCACACATGCAAAGCAAGAAACTTTTGTTATTGGAAGAAAGTTGGCAAAACAGGGTGAGTAGTTTAATACTGATGACAACATCAATTATGCCAGATGTAGGTCTGCAATAAGCTAACTGTAGGTCCCCAACCAGTAATCAATCATGTGACTGTGGCCACTAATGGACTTGAGTCCTGCCAAGTTTCACATGCCCCATAGTTAGTTACGAAATAGCTTCCTTTCCACGTGTCTCGAAACAGACTTAAATTACCTAATTTTTTCTCCCAGCCCTTAAAGCATACCTCACGCTATAAAGCAGCAAACTAAGATATCTGCGACATCCTCTACCATGAAATCATCCTTTATAGCCAGAAGGCAAGATTCCATAGTCACAAGCAACAAATCTCACCGACTCTAAGACAAGTTACTCACAAGCAAAAGCATAAAGGGCTGCTCTTAAACAGAACTAATATGACATCTTTAAATTAGTAAAGTTTTAACTCTGTGCTAATTTTTCCTTTTTAAGAAGAGTTCAAGACTCGATTGTCACTCCAAGTCCTTGGTACAGGCTGCTCTGTGTGTACACAAGACTTATTTGATGTATGTGAGCACACGCACGCGTTTCTAAGTTATGGGATCCGCAGCATTTGTAAATAGAGAACTAGACCTGAATACTGGCCCAGTGGACTTCTGGAACCGCTGCTACTTCTTGCACAGCAGGAGGGCCACCTCAGTGCCAGTCACAACAGTCACAAGCCATAGTTCAGCACCAGTACATTATCAAACATATAGAGGCATCTCTCAGGATAGAGGCATACTTTCAATTAAGTCACCAGAAAAACAGGGTCCAATGTATGTCAAAATTGGAGACAACTGTATTTCAATACAACGTCTGTAAGGTCCTAAGCAGAGAAAGTTTTCATGCAGAGTCATCATCCTGTGCTACAACCCTTGCTTGAAGACGCAGTGCAGCATCACCCTAAATTCACGACAGAAGGCCTGGCGTCCAGTTCATGTGGGTCATGTGGAAAGGAAAGAGGCCAGGGGGAAAAAGCACAAAGGAAAGGTAATTCTACTTTTCTGGCTAAATTAGTAAGAGTTTCTCAGTGAAGAAGACACAAAGCAAAGTCAGTTAGCAAACTTACTTAAGCTATAGAAGTACTGACCCATCAAAAGGCCGACTCAGTTCTAAAGCTTCGGTGAAAAAGGTAACTACAGAACATATTGTACAGTCACCTGCATGAGAAAAGCTCATCACAAATGCCTTTAAGTAATGTTCAACTGCTCCTTAAATCATCACTGAAAGTGTAAATGGAGAATTTACTGGCAGTGAGGCAGGTAAACAGGGGAACTCACTCATCATAGCTACCTTTCATTCTACAATTAAATCCTAATTCTCCTTTCAAGAAGTCAAATCACTCTCTAGTGATACGTGGTTTCCCAACCCGAAAGCAGCGTACCAAGTGGAGAAGTCAAAGTCCACAGCAACTAAATGATTTGCCCAACTTCAGTTAGAAGCTAAAGCCGGGAACCCGGTATGTTTCACCTGTCATTCAATACTTTTTACCTTAAGTCCCAATCCAGTTTTCACATCCAGTCTGGGTTCTCTACATCCTAACTTTGCTACATTTGAGAATTACAAATAAGAACTGAGCCAACAGGACCTGTTGAAAACACCCCATGGCCATGCTAATTCCCAATGTTTGGTGGAAACTTCTCTCCATACAAACCTTTCAAAGCAGACTTCCAGATCCATGTCTAACAGTGGCTGACTTTTAGCACCTGGTTATAGTACTTCAAGTCCTTCACTTAAATGCTAATGATAACAGTTCATTCCCATAAACAAAGAAGATGTCTGTTTTAGAACTGCTAAATGAGGGGACTGCAGACATGTTTAATTAAGTCTGCCAGGTGGCGAAGGTCCAAAACCCGCCACCATGTGGAGACTCCGCTTGCCTGCGTTTCAGATCCCCACCATTGCTGATGGAAACAACCACTCTGGCCCTTTTCATCAACATAAAGAAAAGATTAAAACAATTAGGTTTAAGTGCCTCATAAAGGCTTAGATGAAAGCACATTATAGGAGGCATGATTTATCAACTAACTCATAGTTTATGTGGTCTCATTTGAAATGAAACCTGGCTTAATTACCACTGGGTTTTCTTGCTATATTTTCATAGATGGGAGCTCTGTCAACACAATTCTACTGAGGCAGGCCGGAGGAGAAAGATGAGCTGAATGCTTGCTTCTTAAGGGCTGCTTTTGGCCCAGAAAGGCCATTTTACCATTTTATCATCACTCCTTGATGCTAAGCTTGACCAAGGAGCTGGACTCACTACGAAGCAAAAACTCCCCTCCAAAGCTAAGAAGCAAAGGGAAATGTCAAAGCAATTTTTGCTCAGCTACAAAGCAATTCACAAGGGGATGCCTCCAGATGGGGTAGGCTGAGGATCTCTCATGTTGGTGATCAAACAGTATTTTGTTGTTAGGCATTAAGGTTTTAAACATTCAATTATCTCATTTGTAAAAATATTTTCACTCTCATTAAAATCGTTACTATTGAATGATACAACCACTGACAACCCTAAAGAGGTGGAGATACTTACAGTCATCAAGTGTCAAGATGTTGTCATTACCCCAGGAAAACTCAACCTATAAATTCTCCCAGGTCTCTTGGACTCTAAAACTGCAATGTCCAATACTGAAGCTACATGTGACTATTTAAATTTAAATTAATTAAACACATAGAATTTAAAATTTTGTTCCTTAGTCACATTAGCCACATTTCAAGTGTTCAATGTGATTAGTTGTTATCCTACTGGATAATGTAGGTAGAATATTTCCATCATTTCACAAAATTCTATTGGGCAGCACTTCTCTAAAATGCCATATTCTCACTGATGAAAAGGCGAGCAACAGTTTTTTGCATAGAACTAATATTTCCCCTTATACACCAAGTGAAGCACTTGAGCAGAGTTGTTAAGAGCCAACACTCTGGAGCCCAACTACTGAATTCTAACCCAGGCTCAACCACTTACTGGCTCTGGGATTGGGACCAGTTACTTAGCCTCTCCATGCCTCAGTTTCCTAGCTATAAAACAAGGATAATTACAACACATATCCTTATAGGACTGTGGTAAGGATTAAATGAGTTAGTTAAGTGCCCAGAACAGCAAGCACTAAGCAAATATTTGCTGTTATTAAGCCCGAAGCATGCTTCAAGGCCTTAAAAATGTTCATAGCCTTTTCCAGTTAAGGAGTATTTTGTTCCTTTTAGTATGTGTGACTGCCTGTAACAGCCGGGCGCCATGCTAAAAGATTAGATTCATTAGCCAAAATTTGCCTTTTATGTTTGACCACCTTTCATAAAGTAGGATCTTCACCTTGAAAGAAGATTAATTCTGATTTTATTACTTATATTAAATTTAATCAATTAACTGATTATATGTATAAATAAACCAGGTTAGTTTTTCCAAATAAGGTTAAATCCATAACATTATGGTATATAAATATATATACTTAAAAATAATTGAGCCCATAAATCCACTCACTTAAACTACAAGACCTTGAGAATTCTCTTTGACAACCATCTACAATTAGCAAATATGTTCCATGAATAGAAACCTGCTATTAAAGTTATATCCAATTTTTTGAAAATTCCAAATCAGTAGAGTCTAAATTAATGATTGCATAAGTTTATGGTACACTACAATTTAGGCTGTTTGAAATAGCTGGGAAATATAAACATTGAAAACACATAAAACTGAAGAACATTATGGTCCCCCACTAAAGTTTGAAAGTTTCTGAAACATACTAAATTTTCTTGAATTAAATTAAAAAGTTAAGTCTGAAAAATAAGCTAATTTTTAACACTACCAAAACACTCATTTGTCTGTTATTATAAGTATCTTCTTCCCTGTTTCAGGAAAAAAAAAGGTTTGCGAGTCCAAACCAAAGTCAACTTGAAAAGTGCTAATTAGTTAGAAACTGTACAATACCAATCGCCAATTTATATAGCAAAAATTCCAATAGTTCAATTGGAAAACTTTAAACTAGAAGAAAATATACTTCTGAAAGAACCTACCTGAAAAAAAAATACTGAAATATTTAGAGATTAAATGATAAGAGGTCTGGAGTTTGCTTCAAAACAGTACAGCAGGAAGTGGGAAATGGGGTAAAGACTAAATAAGTCTGACCATGAGTTGATGGATGTTGAGGATGGTTGACAAGAACACGGGTACCCATTACTATTCTCTACTTTTGTAGTATATGTTTGAAATTTTTCATATTTACCATATTTAAAAAACAAACTCACCTAAGTATAATGTTTTTTGGCTTAAAGTAAAAGGGAAAAGTTAAAAGTCTTAACAAACATGCACCCGTTTCACAGACCATAGCCAGAGTGCTACAATTCTGCTCTTCCCCCACCTTACCAGTCACTACAGGCAGCACAATTTATGATTATCCCAAACAACTGTATGCCCAGAGGAGTATTAATTTTTTCATGTGACTTGTTTTTGGATTTTGTTTGTCTCTTTCTTCCCCAATTCCATGGAAAGAAAACCAAGAGGCTGATTAGCCAACACACTCCAGAAATGGCCAAGGGTCTTATTTTAACATCACTATTCTTGATTCCAAGATGTGCCTCTTTTTTTTTTTTTTTTTAAGGCTATCAAGAGGCTGCATTCTGTTGATGGATCCCAGTTTAGTACTAGAACATCTAAAATTACACAATTATGGTAATTGAGTTATTTCTAACTCTGTTCTCCATTTATAAAAATGAATGTCAAAATACTCTAATAAGAGCCTGGGAAGATGTTAGCACGATGAAAATATTTTAATGTTCATATCATTATAAGTGAAGAAGATGTGTACCTACAGATTTTCAGTTAGAGGTTAGCCAATTTTGAGACAATAAAATGCAATGGAAAAAAAAAAAAGCAGAGGGAGATCTGGAATCAAGAAATTAGAATTGTTGCCTGATTTTTCCCTTTATTAGCTGAGGCACCCTTAGGAAAGGTGCACACTTTCAGATTAGGTTTTCTTATCTCTGAGACAATCCTCACTTTGTTTACGTCAGTGTCCTGTGGGAATGACTCTGTAATACATAGAAAACTGCTTTTAAAATAAAGTGTTATTTAAATAAAAGGCATCAGCTTGTGAACTACTTTAGCAGCCCCTCTAAAAATGGTTTCTGGCTATTCCCCTACTTAGAATGGGAAAGGAAAAAACAGCCAGTTAAATGAAAAGGAGTAAATGGAACTGTCAGCCAGATTCCACAACTTCCTTCCAGTAAAGATGAAACATGAACCACCTGGCCAGAGCATCTAGGCACAACTGGGTGAGGCTGCCAAGGTACTATGAATGGGAGTCTGAAGATCAGAAACTAAGGCAGGTCAATCAGATCAAAGGCACATAACAATGACTTATTAAAATTCACTAATTCTTTGAAGGTATCAACCTTTGCCTAATAGTGTTAACCCTGTATTTGCTTGTGCTAGCCACATAAAAGCCAGCAAACATTTTGAAAAACATTTTGCTTAGTAAAATAAAATGAACAAATAAATACCAAGGAAATTTCGATTCAATGTCATTAAGATATACAAAACTGTATACTTCAAATGGAAAGAGCAGCCAACAGCAAGGCCAGCGTTACCCTCCCGCAATGGCAAATCATAACAGGCCGTTACCAAGGCAAGGACGCCGACAGGGATGCTTCTCAGCAAAAGCACAAGAAGTTGACCCAAATAACTGTAAGAGGAACAACGTAATATGTAACACAGAAAAGATTTACAAAGCAATACGCGGTTTCAGGGAGAAACTCTCCTGAAACCTATCCTACACACTTTACCACAACTGCCTGGGTTCACATCCTGACTCCACAACTTACTAGTTTTTAACCTCAAGCCAAGTTGCTTGCTCTCTCTGTGCCTCAGTTTCTTCCTTTACAAAATGGAGATGCTAATAAAGTATCTACCTCATGAAGCTGTGAGGATTAAGTCAAGAAATGCACTAAAGCACTTAAAAGAGTGCACATAGTAGGCATTCAATATTATTATTATTATTAAATTTCCTCACAAAACATTTCTACTCTTGCTATAAATGAGTACTCCTCAGAAAACGTTGTCGCCCAAACACTGGATCGGTGGTTCGAAAGGACAGAGTCACGTACTAATTCAAGCAAAGAGTTTGAGGAAACAGAAGGGATGAGCACGCAAGCATGGGAGCTGTGCTCAGGCCAGTCAGTTACTAATCTCTTATTTTCTTCTTCCGGGTGCTTCCTTACTCAGCCAGCACAGCATCAGCCCTGACACTGGAGATGTAAGAGGTGAATCGACAATCCCTCCAGAAGGGCCCAGAGTCTGAGTCCAGTGGGGGAAGAGACAGGAAAGAGCAACGGGGACTGCGGGATGGGTTCCAACAAGATGGGTCCGAGTATTAAGAAAGGTAGAGCTAACACCTAAGCAGTCGCCCTATACCTGAGGAGCAGAGGAAGAGTAGGGGAGGCACTCCAGGCAATGGGAACACAGGTAGGCGCGTAGCCTGAGCAGCATGCTTTCTGGTGTTCCTGGAGCACGTGGGCACAAAGGCAGTGGGAGAAGATGCCCTGTACATTCTCTGCTCTCAGGAGCCTTCGGGTAATACCACAAAGCACAACCTGAAACAGCGGCAATACCACACCCTCTGCGTGAAGATCTTTTCAATTAATGATCTTTCTATCATTAATTCTCAGAGGAAGACTCTTCAAAACAAACAGGAGAGGGGAAACCCCTAAAATGTATTTAGTAAGTCATGAGGGTAAGTAGTAGGGAAAACTACTGGTATCCCAGGACTGAAAGAGCCTGTTCTGCAGTACTAACTCTGGGACCATAAGTCCCCAAGAAGATATAAACTTCTTCAAGCTCTTAATCAGTCTGAAGAAGTTTTTTTCAAGGGTGATGACATTTCACTCCCCTGATACAGGGGCAAAGACTGCACCAAAAATCCACCAGAGACTCTTTCATATAAGAAACTCTTGATGTAATTGTAGCTTTACGACTCATGGTGATTGTCCTTTTTTTTAAACACAGAAAACACTAAGAAATGTACCTTCATTTTATGATCTTTTATAAAATAATAGCATTAAAGTTTCATTCATAATTGTAATAAAGTAACAAGAGCAGCCCTACTCTGGTGCCTTTGTGAATATGGAAAAGCCTCAGAGATCAGATTTATATTAAGCCAGACTAACCACTTCCACTCCACTTTCATCAAAAAGGTAGCAAGACTTCAAAAAGCACATCAACCAGAACAAGGTGTTCTGCAGTTTAGGATGCAATCCCAAAATAACTCATGAAGTAATTACAGCGCCATATAATATATACAGAAAAATAATACTGTCTGAACACTATCTAAACAGTGGAGATTTTAAAAGAAGACAAAATAATGAAGCAGAATAACAGCCTAGAGGAGGATTCTGGTAGTTTGTGGAAGACTGTCTGGGGAGGAGACTGCTGACCAAGTCTTAGGTCTGCAGAGGGAAGCACCAATTTGTGAAGAACACAAGTCTTTACACTTTTCAATAAAAGTGCTTCAAAACAGCCACCTGTGTCAAGTACCCAGACAATCAACGAAGAGTACAAGAGTCAAAATTATGGATTTTTTCACTGTTTTCAATTTATATACCAATATGTCAAAACAGATAAAAACTCCTTTTTTGTGGTATGCAACTTAATGTCACTTCCCCATGTGCTGGATTTTCTTCAAAGATATAAAACTTTGTTAATGTTCTTCAAACTCACCAAGTTACTCAATAACCACAAGAGTAACCGAAAGCAGTGTGGGAGCAGCAGCCTGTAGATTTAGGTCTTCATCTGAGCCTTGTGACCAAGCTTTACTAAAAGGCTCAATTTGAACAAGGCCCAAGTTTCCCAGAGGAAAATGAGCTTTATTTCCTGAAGCCTGCAGTCACCTCTAACCTGAAGGGGCAGGAAACTTGTAATAAATTTCTCGAAAATTGTATGTGAGCAGGCGGCAAAAGAGCGTTACCTAGTTATTACCTTGGGCAGATGACTATCACTCTGAATCTCAGCTTTCTTATCTAGAAAATAGGAATCACATCATTCCCCTTCCAAGGTTGACCTAAGGTCATGTGTGGAACTTAAGCACTAGTGCCCAGAAGAGCAAAGTCTTGGAATTGTTGGTGAATACCATGACCTCCTCCCTGCTCATCTCCCTGAGCCCCACCTCCCACCCATACTGGACACCTACACTTCATCGTTACCCTATCGACCACAAAAACATGGGGAAACACGAGGAAAGATGCTGTAATGCCTAGCGCCCATGAGAGATGGGCCAACTGACAAAGGAAAGCCACTAAATAACAGTTGTGGGCTAACAGCCAGTTTATCAGACAAGCACCTGCAACCCAAATGAAGCTTCTGACCCCCATTTCCAAATCAGCTAGAATGGTCTTGGTGTATCTCTACATTCCAATTCATCATGAGTCCTTTGCAAATACTGAGTACCAGGGGTACTGAGATTAACAAAGCAACTCTATGGGCCACATACCATACCTCTACATCACTATCACCAAGAACAAAGGTATTCCAAATATTAGATTCCATAACTCTAAAGCAGCATTTTCTTCCCCTTACTCCCTCAGGAGGGGAAAAAAAAAAAAAGAAAGGAAAAACTCTGCAGAGGGATGAAGTGGGAAGTCCCTGTTCTAATACAAACATGGCAAGCTCAATTCTATCACTGCAATATACTCTTTGACTTCAGTACAAAAATCTTTTCTGACCATCTGGAGCTACTCCAGGCAGGAGGCCAAAACTTTGTAATTCCTTTTCAAAGTAAATGACAGATCAGTAACTGCCACGTTGCTAATGCACAGCCAAAAGGGAGCACCTCATCTCTTATTCAGAGTTCCCTGGAGTTTTACACATGTAGTAAAAACAAAGTGCTTCCAAATAAATCTGCCCACTTATCAATATTCCAAACTGAACAGAGATCATGTCACTTCTGAACAAGGCAGCATTTTTTTCGGGTGTGATCCTATTACCCTATTTCTCAGGCAGGAAGTAGGGCCTTCTGCAAGTTTCACTAAAAAGAGCCATTTCTGAACTAGAGTGAAATCTATATATGTTGATTTATACTTCAGTTTGCCAAGAATGAGACATGGGACTCCACCAGAAATTTTAAGAGTCTGTCGCCTGCAGTGACTGAGATGTCTGTAAGGTTGCAATGAACTTGGGGTCTCATAATACACAGGGCAACAGGGGCAATCAACGGTGATCTTGGTAGAGACTTTTTATATCCCACTGACCAGCAGAATCACTTTCTTTATTCATCCAATAAACCAAATGGAGTGCCTACTATGTGCCAGGTATATACGATGACAGTGAATGAAAATCAAAGTTCTCATTATCTCTGCCAAAAATAATGAATCTTAGAAGTTCCAACTTCGTGTAATACGACCCTGATAATAAGAGCAACTTGAAAGCTCACAGGCTTAAATTTGCTGATCTTGCTCTGGAGCACAAGTAGAAAGGTATCTGTCAGCAATGGCTATAGACTTCCTACAAATATTCAATCTTTTTTTAATTTAATAAATTTTTTTTCTAGATTTCAAAGACATGAAAGTTATCTCTGAAATCACACTTTCCAATGGAGAACTATCTTATCCTTTTAAGTAAAACATTTTAAAACTGAACAATCTGAAATTTTATCTGGTAGCAGACTGGTTCTTACAAAGATAAGTTAAAAGGAATTTTACAAATGAGTAAACAGTAGCTAAGTACTGATTACAAAATTAAACTGCAGGACTTCCCTGGTGGTGCAGTGGTTAGTAGTCCGCCTGCCAATGCAGGGGACACGGGTTCGAGCCCTGGTCCGGGAAGATCCCACATGCCGCGGAGCAACTAAGCCCGTGCGCCACAACTACTGAGCCTGCGCTTTAGAGCCCGCGAGCCACAACTACTGAAGCCTGTGCACCTAGAGCCCGTGCTCCACAACAAGAGAAGCCCATGCACCGCAATGAAGAGCAGCCCCTGCTCGCAGCAACTAGAGAAAGCCCGTGCGCAGCAACAAAGACCCAAAACAGCCAAAAATAAATAAATTAAATAAATTTAAAAATAATAATAATAAAAATTAAAAAAAATTAAACTGCAGCTAGATTACAAATAAAAAATATATAAAATGGGGAATGATGGTTCTCTCCTTCTGATGAACTCTTCCTTGAGGATAAATTCACAGATTGGTAATAAGCGAGCAAGAAAAGTCATTAGAGATCATCCCATTCTGATTTTACCCAGCTCACCTCTTAGAGAAGCTCTTTTGTTAGTTTGCCTTCAAAGGATCATGTAATCATTACTAAATTCATGGTATCTGAGTGTCTGGAGCCAATTCCAAATGCAACCCTTGTGTCCTGCCCTGAGACCAGGGAAGAGATGGGAGGTCTTATCGGGCACCTTCGCAGAGAATCCAGACCCTGATAAGAAAATGATAGCAGAAACCTTAGAGCAGATTCCTCAGCTCTTACAGGAATGTGTAAGAAGGATTCCTTGTCCTTAGCCTTTTGGAATAGAAGAGAAAGAAAAGTGAATGCTGACAAAATTACCTTTCCCGAAGGGTTTAAGAGGCTCAAGTAGAAATTCCAAGGCAAGTATCACCATCAAAGGAAATTGCTGAGAGGAATGAAGTAGGAGGAGAGGAATCAACTGCAAGATTCTGAACAAGAGGAAAAGGTACAAGGAAAAGCAGGACTTTGTGAAGACATTTTGAGGTGACAGAGGTGATTGGTGAATGGTGAAAAAACAGACCACAAGAAAACACTAAGTTTTAAGGAACTATGGAACCTTTGAAGAAAAATGGGGAAAATACACAAAAATCAAGGCTTTCTTCCAAAGTGTTTAACAAGAAAGTATTTAACAAGGAAGAGAGCAAAAGATACAAGCAAACAAGGAATGGCAATGGGTCATTCAAAAGAGGGATCTGTAGGAGCTAGGAGACCAAACGTGACGGCGAAACAGCAGCTCCTACAGCAAAACTGCGTTTCTTTTAGAGGAGCCACAGACGGCTCGTGTTTTAAAGAGGGAAACTCTTTTCTGACTCTGCCTAAATTCACTTAATTCTCCATTCATTCTCCTTCCAATCTGACCTCTATTAGTGACTCCCTTACTTAAGACTGTATTTTCTCTCAGTGATATACAGGCTTCAGGAAAGTCAAAATGAGAGGAAGATGAATGAATGAATGAACAGTTAGGCAAAGTCAGAAAAGTACTTAGAAGTACTATATAGAAAATCAGCTCTGCTCAAATTGCAAATTATCAATCATAATGCTTAAAGAATCATCAAATGGTGATAAAGAGAAAAATCCCACTTTCAGGAAAGAGAAAAGTAGGAGATGACTGGGGTACTAAGAGACAGGTAACAGGCATGGACAAGGGAGTGGGAGAATGAGGCAACTTGCCAACCCCAGAAAAGAAAAAGAACAAATTTACAAACAGCCTGCAAGGGAGAATGTGGAAGAGAGAGAACAGAGGCTGGCTCTTCCTGGTAATGCCAACAGGTCACCAGCTTCAGGACACCTCCTTTTTTTTTGCATGCATAAGAAACTGTTAAAGGAAGTAAAACTGCACAGACTAAATCTCGACTACCAGCCTGATGACCTCATGCACCCACTTTTCTCAGTATCCCTAACAGGCAGCCATTCTGATAAGTAAAATAAATTATGATTTTCTACTACCTATACCTTCAATTCATTACTAAAGAGTAATGTGTAGACTGGCATTTTGGAAGGAAAAATAAAAACTGATAAAAACTTTATGAGTTTAGAAGCATCCAGCATTTATAGAAGATGGACTCTACAGAAGAAGAAGTATCAAAGAAAAAAAGAAGGGAAAGAGGAAGAAAAGCAGCCTTGGCTCCCAGTGACTTCCCAGAGCGGGTGCCAAGACCTCACAAGGTCCAGGGACACTGCCCTCATTTCCACTGATTCCAACCTTTTTTTGCTTAAGCTGGTTTGAGTGTTTCTGTTACTTTCAAGACAAATAGTTCTTCACTATCTTTGAACACCCAAAATTTTTCAGTCTTCACTTATTTTCAGGTATCAGTTATTTTAAATTGAAAATCCCGTATTTCTTCCAAGAATTAGAACAGAGCTTTAAAACTGGTATCAAACAAGTTTTCTTGTGGTTCAAACACACGTTACCTCAGTATCAAAACAACATTATGCTTTGCTCAGTCATTAAGTCATGTACTCAATAAACACTTACTGAGCACTTACTGTTTGCCACCGTATAAAGAGAAAAGGAAAGACATGGTCCCTGCCCTCATGGAATTTCTATACTAGTGGAGAAGATGAAGAGGAATTAGAAGTCTCCCTGTTCCATTCCTTGCTACACCGTTACAGTTAGACACAAACAAAAACTAGTTCTGATTGAATTGAAGGCTCCCTAAGCTTCAGGTACTGGTTCATACAACTCACTGGTTCCTACAACCTTCTACTTCTAAAGGAGAAATGAAAAGTGTGGAGTGGGCCGTTAGGGTTTTCTCTCACCAAAGTAGGAAATCAGCCTCATCACCTGGGGGACTCAGGGGAAAGCCTGGGTGTGGATCCAACTCATAAGTATGCCTGATCCTCTGCCTGTCCTTCACCACCACTAACTCTCATCTGAAGGCACCTACAACTGTGAACATAGCACTACCACCCCCTACCCCCGGGCAAGGGGACCGACCAACATCTAAAAGAAGAATCTATCATTTCAAACTAAAACCTACCATCTTCCATTACTTATACTTATTCAGAGGTTCATGACAAGATTGAGTCATGAGAATCCTGAGAGAACATTAGAGAATTTAGTGCAACTGGTTCACTATAAGGGTTCATTATGAGAGTCTTCTCTTCATGATGGAAGAACATTCTGCAAAAAAACAAGTATTTAATAAACACCAGTCAGTTGAGGCCTAAGCCCTCTCACAGCTAATAGGAACTGACTACCTAGCTAAATCTTCACATTCTTGCAAATCCAAGTATGTATTCCTTAAAGCTGAAGGCTGGAAGATCTAGGTCAAAAGATGCCTAACTGGTTTGAAACATTTCAAAATGAAGGCTCTCACTAACCAAATCATTCAAAAGAACAACGCTAGGAATAAACGATACATGCCCTCTATTTCTCTAAAGGTTTTAATTCACTGGACTATAGATAAACATCCTTATACGCAATCATCCGGTCAGCATCCTGGAAAAAATATCGTTATGCTAAATAAAGGTTAAGCAAGTTTATACAGGCTATCAGGTGTAGTGTTTTCAATGATTACTTTTCCATGGCAAAACGTGAATCGCGTTACTGACTTAGAAAAATAAACAGTAACACCTAAATTGTATCTTTGCCCTGATTTCTTGTCAAACTTAAATACACCAGATATATTTCAAATAGGTTAGCCAGTCTATAACAGATTCCAGCCAGCCAGTTAACAATCCGTACAAACATTTCAAGCTTAAATTCCCAATCAAGCAAACAATTTTTTAGATCAAAACATCTGACTCCCAATATCACATGAAATTTTCCAAAGCCCTTTAACTGTTTTTATATGTAAGTTTCAAATTCCCCACACCATGGGGTGCAATTACTGTCAGGAGTCTTAAGGAGGACTAACCTCAGAGGTGTCAAAAAAATCCACTGGGACCCTTACTACAGAAAAGGCTGCTAGAAAGTACCATTTCTTTTATAAATGAAATATAAATTTGGATTTTAAAAAGTCCCCCCAAGTACGTACCATGTCACGTGCAATCGCCAAAATGTATTTTACAAAACACACACATAATTATAATACTACGGTTACTATAAAAATCAAGAATCCCATGCTTTGATTCTTCTTGTACTTATGGTGATGAATAAATGAGGAAAATAGACATTATGAAAAATGTTCGCAATGATGACAACCAGAAGCAAAATGTCAGAGACAAAATGGTCACTAGTAGAAGCAAACTGCTAAAGGTTTTAAGAATTAAGACAAAAAGAAAGGACAATACTCCTAAAAACTCCCTTGATTCACTGGGCTTTCCTATGAAGATGTTAGAAACTTCTTTCCAGTACAGCATTTCAAGAAACAAAGATAAAAATCCAAGTGTATAGTCAATGCAAAACGAACACAATGACCTGAAAGTAACACAAGAGGTCCTATTCGATATGAATTACAGATCCATTAAAATAGAATGGTTTCTTTTTCCTCCTCTGGACACAAAGACTGAAACATTTGCTTCTTCTAGCATTGGCTACTCCTATGATTTTAAGCAAGTCCCTTCAACTTAAGATCCTTCTCTCATTACGTGTTTCATGGGAAAACCTGATATTGTCCCAGAAAAATGAATTATATACCAACTGAGAATCTGTAACAGAACATCCCAATAAATCAAACATCAAAATAGCAATAAAGATCTTTTGACTCGTTAAAAAAATGTAAAGATGTAAGAAGAACATCAACCTGCTTTTAAAAAAAAACATTTTTTAAAAGATTTCATTCTGGAATAAAAGGACACAAAGTAGTGGAAACCAAGTGAGCCGAGATTAACCAATGTAACTCTGAAAGGCAAAGACAGGTTCACATACTTTCTCTGTAACATTAATTAATACTAATTTTTTCTTCTTGCTATTGAAACTACAAAGTAATTGACTGCCCTAATGAATACACAAATTTCTCCAAAATGAATGCTGCTTTTGAAAAGCAAATTAATCTTCTAAAAAAAAACAAAAACAAAAACCCTGTGACAAAGCCTTCCTTCAAGCAAGTTTCCAGCAGCCAGTGGGATATGTGAGGAATTAGGCAGTTTGCAAACATGAAGTACAAAGTCCAGAATTGAGCCAGTTCTGACAATATTCAGAAAGGTTTCCTACACACATAACTTGCATATAAGTCCATTCATGATTTCAATGTGGATAAGGGCCAAACATCCCTATCATCGAGATTAATAACATCAAGTTTTTTTAAATGACACTTCTTATTCCAGCCCCCAAATCAACCTCTATGCAGCACTGCATGATTTTTTTTTCCTCCTAGCAAGTTAGAAAATTAAATTTTCTTCATTTCCAGCCAGGGGCCACTCAAACAAATCTAATGGGTGTAGACAGCATTTCCTGCCTACTGCAAGAAAATAATAGGATTGCCATTATTAACACGGCCCGGGGCATGCACTGAGGTGCGGCACTGAAGAAACTGACCTTTAATTTTCATTGGTTAGCCTGCAATGACTGCCTAATTTTTGTTTTTGTTTTTTAAAACAGTAAATGTTGTTTTTTTTTCTCCAATGTTAAGGTTTAACACTGGCTCATTCACTCTCATGGAGCAAGACAGGCTCCAATTCCTACTATCCTTTCCATTCAACTGTGTTTATGTCTAGAACAACCCTGCCAGTAAACAACCAGCTAAAATTCAGTTTTGTTTTTCTTTTACTTTTTTGGAGCTAGCCTTCCAATTTATAAGAAGTTGGTAAGACTCAGGCACTGCCAAAGCAGAGAAAACTACTCTAGTCATGGCATCTCTGCCAAATAGTATATGTTATCCTAAAGAAATGAGCATCGTAACAGTGAGCAGCAAAGGTAGCTAAGATTTCCAGAAAGACAGCAAGGTCTTAGCCTGCAGTGCGCTGTTCCCCAGCAGTGGTGTCTTTATGCCATTACTACAGAGACGAAGAACATCATCCGAGGTGATGACCCAGAGATGAAAGGCAGGTCTTGGAGCCCCCATGGTTTCGCCCACTAAAGTCAAGGTCTGATCTTCCCTCTTAAAAACGGTTAGAACAACATCCACAAAAAAGGGAGAGGGAATGGGAGCAAGTGACTCTCCTTTATTACAACTTTCCTTTGATCCTAGACTTGGGAGAGGAAGCAGAGCTGTCATATACCTACTTAAAAAGAGACAACCTTTCTTTGAGGGGGCAGGGAAGAAGAAAAATACTGGTAGAAGTAGCACTTGTTTAATTAAGTACTTCTTGGCATTCAGATATGCTTCCCCACCCTCACCCTGCTCAAAGTGCCTCTTACATATATTATCATTTTATGCCCACACTACCTTACTAAGGTAAACAGCTCAAGTGTGACTTTGGAGATGAGCTACAAAGATGTCACTTGAACAAGAACACTCAAGGAGTTGGTGGCAAGGCTTGTATTCATATACACTTTTAAAGTAACAGGGGAATGCTTTTAAATAACTATCACCCCATTAAGAAGTATGTCCAGCGATTAAATGTCTGTCATCAGTGAATAAAATAAAATAATAAAACAGCAGCTCTCATTTGCTAAGCACTTGACAAAGCACCATACCGAGCTAAACAGTCCTAACAATTCCTTTTAACAGACAAAGCCACCAAGATTCAGTAATTAACCAAAGTCAGAGTTTCAAATCTGCAGAGTTACAAATCTGGGTTCTCAAACTTAGGGCTCAGTTTCCAGAGCACACGGGCTCAGTCATCCCACTATAAATGATGACTAAAGATTTACCTTCTTACCAAAAATATTAGTTCCAAGTTAAGTGAGTAGTTTCCCATGCCCCCCAAATATGAAAACCATATGTGATAATCTGCTATTATTTACAGACAAGGACTAAAGAATTCCCAAGAAGAATGGTTTCTCTAAAAAGATGTTTCCTTTTTTGCAATTAAACTTTTTGCAATTAAACTTTCTAGAAAATTATTTATGCTTTTTCATGAAAAATGGTATGAAAAAGTTACCTCTTGGCCAAAATGCACACTTATTAAAGATATACAAATACAGCAATCTGTGTTAAAAAAAAAAAAACTTTAAAAAAGAGGTTCTTCGTTAATCTGTCAAGCAGAACATCTGACAGCAGACTAGAACTGCCCCTCTATTGAACTCACAGGTAACTTAGTGGAAACTAGAATCTGGAAAACTTATCATCCCATGTAAAACATAATAGGAACAAACTCACTCACCTCTGTTGGTACTATATCCTTCCCAAACCCTGGCCTACTATCCTCTACTCCCTCCTACAACCCCTGTTTCTCACAAAAGCAAGAAAGGAAAACTTGCAAAACTGGAACGTTAATGGCAAACACTTGGAGCCTAAAATTACTCCAAACAAAATGAAGCTAATGTAATCTAGTGAAAAATTTATTTGTATTCTCAATTTTCTCTTACTAGCCAACTGCTATGCCTTAATAGGTTTGAACTCCTGAGAAAACTGAACTAAGAGAATTGGAAAGTAAAACATAAATAGGAAGTGACATTGTTTCCATGCTTAAATTTAATATAACGAGCAAATGGCAAAATCTAAAAGGCTATGTTTTAAAATTATCAGTGTCACCAGTATCATTAAGATATAGTTAAAGCTACAGCACAGTAACCACATAGCAAGATTAGAATATGTCAAAATCAAATAAACCTGGAAATAACTCTTTCATTAATAAAGAAATTTTATGGTAAATTAAAGATATCTGTTGTTAATTAAAGCCTGAAATAAAATACAAGCCTTAAAAATTATTATCCATTTCTTCTCCCTCCTCCCATAACTCTCTTTAAAAAAAAAAGACAGCAGGCAGATTGAGTCTGAAATGCCTGTGGGAAAGTAAGGTAAAGATATCTGTAGTTGATGGGCTTCCCTGGTGGCGCAGTGGTTAAGAATCTGTCTGCCAATGCAGGGGACACGGGTTTGAGCCCTGGTCCGGGAAGATCCCACATGCCGCAGAGCAACTAAGCCCGTGCACCACAACTACTGAGCCTGCGCTCTACAGCCCATGAGCCACAACTACTGAGCCCTTGTGCCAGAACAACTGAAGCCTGGGCACCTAGAGTCCATGCTCCGCAACAAGAGAAGGCACTGCAATGAGAAGCCCGTGGACAGCAACGAAGACCCAACGCAGCCATAAATAAATAAATAAATAAATAAAAATAAAGTTCCCTTTAAAAAAAAACAGATATCTATAGTTGAATATACAGGTCTACAACTCAGGGATATAGCTAGGGGTTTGGAAATTACCAGTCTTTACCTGTGGCACAACAACAAGGATACCCATTTCCAGTATTTTCATGCACTAAGTATAAATAATGAGGAATATTCATTAAATAAATATATAATTTTAAAAGGACAGTATTTTAAAAATTGAACTTACTTCCTTTCTAGGAGGCTCAAAACTACTGATTTCATAATTTCCTTGAAAATGAGTGTACACATGGGCAATTTTAGTATCTCTTATCCAAAGTTAAGTAAATCTCTACCTTCAGGTGATAATGGTAAAAATGTATGAAGGGTTAGATAGAAGAGGATCCAAGCAATTTAAACCAAACTTAAGCAAATTAAAACGATCAAATCCTAAAATTAAAACATATTCCTTTTTTATAGTGCTTACAAAAAAAAAAAAACTAGTTTCTTTACATCTTAAGGTATAAAATAGATGTCTTAAAAGTTAGTTTGATCATATACACACCCCTATACATAAAATAGATAACCAACAAGGACCTACTGTATAGCACAGGGAACTATACTCAATATTTTGTAGTAACTTATAAGGGAAAAGAATCTGAAAAAGAATAGATATATATACATATGTATAACTGAATCACTGTGCTGTATACCTGAAACTAACACAACATTGTAAATCAACTATACTTCAATAAAAAAATTTAAAAACTTTTTTTAAAGTTAGTTAGATCCTATGGTACTCTGTGTCATGAAGATCACCGCCAGCAAGCTCTGAAAGCCAGGTTATAAGGCAAAGACAAAGGCTTCCCGGCCCCCAGCTGTAAGGAGGGGAGGGCCATGGGCACAGCCCAGTGTCGGGGAGCCTTTCTCTGGGGTGGCAACCAGTCGTGAACATTTTACCATGTATAGCCTCCCTCCTGGGCAGAAGTTTTGAGAAACAAGAGAAGGTTGTTCTAACAGTCCTCACCACTCTGTGGAAACACAATCCCCAGGGAGGCACACAGCTCCTCTGGACCATGAGCAGCATTTTTGTGAAGCAGTAAGAAACAGTGTTTAGGTAATACCGCCTTGGGCGCTGCACCTTCATTGGTGTCTTCATTCACACCGCCCCACACAAACACAGCGAGAGAAAGCAAGTCAGGTCCCACTTCAAAGCCTTGTCCTTAACTCACCTTCAGTGAACTCACTCTCTAAAGATGGAGCAGGGAACTCAATAATTTCTAACAAAGGAAGCATTTAGGGCTGCCAGCTCCCCAGGTTTAGCCCGGGCCGTCTGGGAAAGCACAGTGCTCCTGTGAATCCTGAGGTCACCTTTTATTCACCACAGGAGCTGCTCTTTGCGCATGCAGAGATGAGACACGTTCTAGTCAGTTCTGGGCTCATCCTGTCCCCGTGGCTGCCTTCGGTGCAACCCAAACACCACAAACTATTAGCCTTAAAAGGACAGAAAGGATTAGTATCAGGCATGGGAGGCCTTGCTTTTCCAGGTGCAAATTATAAGTACAGGATCTTACCCTATATAAATGAACTTAAATGAAAGGCACGGAGGAGAGGGAATGCGAGATGAACAAAACTGTATTGCCACTGAGTGAAAAGAACTCTCTTTCATAGAATTTTTCAAATGTCTCAGTCAGGTAAAACTTCATTACCATTTCTTAGCCAACTGCTCTAGATTTTTCCCATTCACTATACTGAGTTTCTTATATATTACTGTCTATGAAGTATACTTTTATTCTCTGGTTTCTCTCATTCCAAGGTTAAGTTGCTTTTACAGAAAACAATCTAGGAAAATCTCCCTCTTGGGAGATGTCCAGATTATTATTATTGTTTCGAAAGTAAATTTTAGGTTTCTGGACCATAGACAGGTTGAACACATGGAAAGCATTCAACGAATACTTAGCCTTAGCATTCAGCTACTTGGGAACACAAATAGACACTGTTCCAAGTCTGGATATACAATTAAGACATTTAATGTGAACTATTAAAGCAGCAGTGTGATACAGCTGGAAACAAGTTTTGGAGTCAATCTAGGTGATCTTTTTAACCTTTTGGAGCATGTCTTCTAGTCTTAGTTCACTCAACAACCATTTATAGGGCAGCAGGTATGTTCTGGCTTCTGCGGTAGATGGTGGAAACACATAGAAAAACAGAAATAATATCTACCTTTCATAGTTTAATGAATATGGAAGAATGAATGAATATATATATATATATATATATATATGCAAGTGCCTGGCACACGGTAGGTGCTCAACAATTGCTGGTCACTGTTATATTTTACATCCGACTTGTAGTTAGAATGTTTGGAAGTTTAGTGCACAAATGACAAGTGTCTTTTTTTCTATATTGAACTGCTAAGAGCTGGTTATCACTTTATCCTAAAGAATACGACGTTAAATTCTTCTGAGGAGCCCTTCGATTCTGCCCTAGGTCCTAACTAGAGTCCTCTGGTGTCCTAAGTACTCCTCTCACCTCAGTTCTTTCCAGCCATCAGGTCAAAAACCTTAAAAGGACAGATTACCAAGAGGGCTGAGTCCCCAAGACTGGGTTTCCCAAACTTGTCTGATCATATCACTCACCTGAAGCACCTAATAAAGATTTCTGATCCCACCCCAGACATAATAAATAACAGCACGTGCACCCTCCACCCCATACACATAGCCCTATAATGCTCCAAGAGATTCTTCTCTTCTCAGGCGTGCTTTACTTCCACTTTCAAGTGGCTGAGGTCATTCTCCTCAGGTTTCCATGACATGCCCTCTGACCCTTTCTCCAGGGCTCAGTTTAGCACTGAACACTCTGGCCACCAGTGCAGCAGAATCAGCTCTCTCTGCTGGACCCCCACCATCTCAGCAAGACATATGTTGTTGTTATTGTTGTTGTTGTTTTTCTGTCCCTTAATGCCTCCCTTCTAGAATTTCCCTACAAAAGATCATTTTAAACTACCACAGATCTCTGAAAAGTCACCTTTTTCAAAAAATAATTTTCTTAATTTATAATTCCCAAACTGACTCCAATAGACAAGCAAAACATACATAATCGAAGTCCACATTTTTAGGGAATAGAAATATAAGCTATTTATTCTATTTGTATTTTCAAAATCAATTAGTGATCTGATACAGACCTGAAAAAAGTCCACGTATTCTCTGGAGAACTTTGTTTCTTTAAAATAGCAGTAAATGAAAGGCTAGGTTTGCACTGAAGGTGACTCATGACTTTGTTTTGTTTAATATTTATTAGATCCCTACCATGAGAAAAAAAAACTTTTCAGGAAAACTGTGGAAACACAAAAATGCCTATAACATGGCCCACGCTTCAAAGAGATCAACTTCAGCAGAAGAAATGACTTGAGCACCTGGGAAGAGGTACTAAGTTTAAATGGCACATTCAACCTAGGAATTCATCTATCTCTCCATCCATCCATCCAATGAGCATTTACTATGCACTCACCATCAAAGACATTAAGTTAAATCAGTAATTATCCTTACACTCAAGTAAGAGTGACAAGGAGACAATCAGACAACACTGAAAAGGACAAGTGTTCTGAAAAGTATAGAAACAGTGCCAGAAGAAATTAAAGAAAATGATAAATTACCTGAAATCATGGCTCTGGAACAAAATGAGGATATGCAAAATAGAATGAGACACTCTTTTCTTTTGAGTAGGTCAAAAATCAATGAAGACCGCTCTGTGAACATGGTGTTGTAATTCCTCATATCTCTACCAGATATAAAGAGACTGTGACTCTCTCTACCTTTTGAAATCAGTTCGTAATGATCCTATCTCTAGAGTAATTTCTAAGCCACAAAAATGACCTGCTATGGTATGAAAGCCATTTATACATACAGCAAAGAAAATATACCTTACAGATGGCAAAACACGCATACACACTAGCATCATACTCTTGCGACTTTCTACTGTTTTCTGGGAGTTCAGGAATTAATGAACTATTATGGATGGCAAATATTTCACAGTATACAGTATAATTTTTCCTTGAACTTGTTATTTGTATGTAAACTTATATCTTTCTATCTGAATTCTTACCTGATATTTTCAGGATTCCTAACATGCACTTTACATCTGACGTTTAAGCTTTATATCCAATCACTTAACAAAAATCCTGCCCCATCTTTTCATAAGTGATCTGCACAAACTCAACATCAATACCTCAGAAGCAAAAAAAGAAACAAAACACCGACACTCAGAGAAAAGTCACCACTATGAAATTATTAGGTGCTAGAGACAAGTTCAGATGAATAAAACAATACTACATGCTTGCTTGCTTTCACTCTATCCCCTCCCAATAAGTTTTGGTCTAACAAATTGAAGAATGTTAGCACCTAATGCTTTTCCAACACTAGTACTGAGATGACTTAGACCCTTTCTCTAAGTGGATTTCAAAGTTTTCCCTAAAGTACTGAAGATGACAAAATTGGGGAAAAAAAAAAGGTTTAAAGGTTAGAAAATATGACAGGTCTAATTGTACATCCTACTCTCTGGTTTTTGGATGACTCACAGTGAAATGCAGGATAGATTACCTTTGTGTGCCTATGTGGTCTGTGGATACTAATAAACTACCTGGCTCATCTAAATGTTAAAATATCTTTTTTTTCCCTCCAGAGATCTCCTACTTTTAAATAGTCTCCTCTTAAATTCAAGTCAGTTAATAAAATAAGGAAACTCTGACCTCCAAAACTGGCCTAGGAGAATCTCCGTTTACTCTGCAATAGGAGGTGGGGAGGGCGGGGAAACATCTACACATCAGCAAGGAGCAGACCAAGGGGGAGCAAACAGAGGCAAGCTGAAATCCTGTGGAATAAATCTCCTTCAATTTTTTTCAATTTTTTATTGTGATAAAATATACATACATTTGCCATTTTAACCATTTTTAGCCGTACAGTTCAGTGGCATTAAGTACATTCACAATATTGTATAACCATCGCCACTATTCATTTCCAGAACTTTTTCACTATCCCAAGCAGAAACTCAGTACCCATTAAACTATAACACCTATTCCTCTTTCCCCAGCTCCTGGTAATCTCGATTCTACTTTCTTCTCTATGAATTTGCCTATTCCAGGTACCTCACATAAGTAGAAACAGGCAATATTTGTCCTTTTGTGTCTGGCTTATTTTGCTCAGCATGTTTTCAAGGTTCATCCATCTTGTAGCAGGTATTGGAATTTCATTCCTTTTTATGGTTGAATAATAATCCACTGTATGTACAGACCGTATTTTGTTTATCCATTCATCTGTGAATGGACACCTGGGTTATTTCTACCTTTTAGATATCTAAATTATGCTGCTATAAACACTGGTGTACAAGTATCTGAGTCCATGCTTTCAATTATTTTGGGTACATACTTAGCAATGGAATTGCTAGATGATTGTATATTTAACTTTCTGAGAAACCGCAAAACTGTTTTCCACAGCAGCTGTACCTTTTTACATTCCCAACAACAATACACTAGTGTTCCAATTCAAAATACTCTTAAGTATTCTCTGATTCACTAATTCAGAATAATGTTTACCTTTATTACCCTAAATTAAATTTCTTTTTCCTGATACAAGAAAAACCACAACAGAAAAATCAGGAACAGTAATATCTGAAGACATTTAGTATTTTCCTCTTAAATGACTTAATAGAAAATATAAAATGTGTTTAAAAATAACACTTTAAAATATAAGAGAAAAAGGAGCATAATACTCTAAAAATATAGAAAGGATCCTACACTTAAAACTTGTACCATAAAAACTTGTCAATCTGAACCCTAAAAGGTCATATACTTGAAAACCTCATGTCTGAGTAAGTGGATGTAAATACTTGAGATATTTTAAAAGAAATTTACCTTTCTTATGGGTCAGTTCACACAGTACCTGGAACTAAACTGTCCAAGAAGGTCTTGCTTTAGTAAATGCAGAAGAGGAGGATGTGTAACAAGCTTACCTAAATACCACTGGCAGTAGTTTCCACAACTTTGCCCAAACTCATATGGAGGAGGAGATGGGCGGCTAAAAGCAATAATGATGTTCTTAAACCTTCAACACCTGCTCTCACCAATCTGCCATCAAGTGCTTACAGGAGACAGCAAGTAGCAAAACAAATGGCAACAGAAAACCTTCAAAACAAATCAACAGGCATATTTGGGCGTCTATTGGTGGGAGTGGGGTGAGATAGGGGAGGTGGATATTTGTTTATTGTTGTGATTTATTTTGCATACAAAAATATAGTTCTAACTTTTGCTGGTAAACTGTTCCTAGTTCATGTGATAGCACTGAATAAACTGGCATTTATTTCATGGCAGTCCTGCACCTCTATGAAAAAGCCCACTAGGAGAACTAGCTTCAACCCATGCTGCAGTTTTACATTGCTTTTAAGTAAATTGATTTTTCCAAGGTGCTTAAAGTGGTCTGTCCTCCTAATTAGGTAAATATTCCCTCTATGATCTATTTAAACTTCTGTTATGGTAAAACCTTTTCATATAGAGTAGGAAGCCAAACTTTATCCTAGACTTGCCTGGATAATTGCAAATTCCTAATTAGTTACATCCAGAACAATGGAGTTATTTTTAACAGAGACCCTCTTCCACCAGCTGTGGAGAATCTGACTGAGCTCCTTAAGAATAAATTAAATCATGTTATTTCCTGGGATTTTAGAACCTACCATTATTTCTCAAACATACTACATTTGCTCATGTATGAAGACAATTATCTGGATAATTATTTCAACAGAAAGCTTTTCATAATTGAACACTATGAGTTTGTATTACATCAACTTAGTTTAAGCAAATTTTTCTAACTGGTTGCCATTATAAAAACCTTCATCTTCCAGAGTCAAAACAAGGATGTATCGGAAGCCTAAAATTCTAACATAAATTTAGTTTTAAACATAGCCTATAGGTGCTCCAATTTTAACATTTCTCAAATTTCAGAAAGGAGTGAAGGACTGAAGTTACCACCATCCTGCTCTAGGAGTTTGGTGGTAGACACAGCTCTCTATACTACATTCCAAAAATATGAGCAAAATACCCCTATAAGTAAACAGAAAAATGTCTTGCATTTGCCAAAAAAAAAGTCAGGACAGCACAAGAATACTCCATTAAGAACCTAGTTTAGAACTCAGTAAGTGCCTCCTGAGTCAATAAACAAGTGAATGAAATAAAATTAATTTTAAAATCAATCATTTAACACAAGGGACATTTTAAAAGGATACTTACTAGAATCTCAAATAATGCTAGCTTTTGCTGAACACCATCTCACTAAAATCTCCTCCCTCCAGTTATTTAAAAACTGACAAGCAGTTGTAATATTATAGAAACAAAAGATATTAGGAGCCAGTGACTGAACCGACAGGGAGTATTGCCAAAGACATCTCATCAGCCAATGAAATTACAATCCAGGTGTTTCAGAATGCTAAACTTGCATATCTCAACTAGGGACAAAAAGAGTTTCAAGGACTGATCCATTTTTAAACTGAGAAACCTCCCCACCTGTAATAGCTGATCACTATAGTCTATCTTACCTGATTTATACCTGGTGGTTTAAAAACCTCCCAACCCCCGATTCCAACCCCACATACCTCCGGTCTCCAAGGGCTGATCCTTGACACTAAACCTGCACCATGAACAATTCCCCTCTGGGTAAGCTTGTGACTAGGCATCAGCCTCTCATTGGCTGTACCTTGCAAAGAGTTCAAGTACCAACATCAAGTCATCCTCCCAAGTGAGCCTATATTTGGCTTCTACAGAAACCTGCCTCTGTCTAGCCACAGTGATTGAAGCATTCTCTGCCGTTTAAAAAACACATTAATACTGTACCATACTGTGTATTTTAAGGTCAAAAAAAAAAAGTGTGGGCTTATGAATATTTTCCTATATTCAAAGGCATTCAGTGTCAACTAAAGAATAAAGCTTTTCCTCAACCACCTAAGTGCATTCCCAACAGCTGTTAAGGATGAGAATTAAGGTTTACTTGAAAATAATGTCTTAACACAAAAAACTCTCATTGAATGGATTAACCTTGTTAAAGTGAAGAAAAGGCAATTGTGATTTCTAAAGTGAAAACAGAGGTAGGGTGCAAAGATACCCCTACACAGAAAATGATTCTTTTCTCCCATTCTCAGCTATAATTATTGAAAGCTCAAATAACAGGCTTACTAAGATAATATACAGGAACTAAAGCTTATGCCTCTATCATTGTTTTGGAAGTTCCTCTAATAAGAGATTGCACTTTGTCCCCTCCACCTCAAGAATGACCCTGAATCAAGCAGACTGCCTTGTCCACTTCAGCAATGCTAACCAGCTACGGACCACACGTAAGGAAATACAACTTTTGAGAGGTCACAAATCAACTATTACATTAGGAGTAGGGAGAAAATGAAACTGCAATCTAAAGATTGAAACTTTATTTACTCGTCACAAAGGAAAAAATAAAACACTTTTCAAAGTGTCCAAACACAATTTGGAGGTCTCTGAAAACATACAAAGTAATACTGTAAGAACAGCTCAGTTTTTAAACTTTGGAATATAATGAACTATGGAGTTTGTATAAGGCTTTGCTAAACACTTTTCAATACACTTGACTCATTAACGCCTTGTGACAACCACCTGAAAAATGGTACAGGTGAGATGTTTTCTCCTTATACTAAAATGAGGAAACCCAGACTGAGAGGTTCAGTAGTCTAACAGGGACACACAGCCAAGAAGTAAACTAAGTCCTTGACAGATTAGATATTCTGATTTCAAACCGATACTCAGATGTGGCCTGCACCAGGGTGTATAAGATTTCTAATCTTTGCCAATCATTTCGATACCTTTATCTTTTAAATTATGTCTCATTTGTACTAAGTACCTTGATGTCCTAAAAATGGAACCATACATCCTGAGTTAAATCATGTTTCCAATGTTTGTCACACTCACAAGAACACTATAATCCAATAACATCGTTCTTATGTTGGTTCCTTGAAAATAACTATGATCCCAATAGTCAGGAATGGGTATGAAAGGGTTTTTCAGCTGATAGTCTAACTGATGCCTCACCTTTAGTTGAATTTACAATTTTCAGAGCTGGAGGCCATGCAATTCACATAACACTAAAATAATATAGAACAATTTAAAGCTGATTTACTTGTGTAGGTCTTTCAGGATCATATAATGCTCTAGGGTCAGGATTATGAGCTGCAATTATCCCTGAGCAGTACAGCAACTATGAAAGATACAGCAGACTCAGATATATTTATAATGAATCTGGAAGTTACTGCTCTTAAAATTCTAATAAAAAGAGATTATTTTATCATCTGTCTTTTCCTGAAAGCAGTATGCAAAAAAAAAAAAAGGAAAGAAAAAGGTATTGGGTTACTGGATATTTATGGATGAAATCCACATAAATGAATGCTTACTTTAACATGAGTTGGAATTTTCACTATTTCATATAAAATCAAAAAGTTGTTGAAATTCCTTCTACCAAATAAATTCTAAAATGTAACAGATTTAAATTAAATCCACTAATCAGAAAACTATTTGACCATATGCCACCTAAAGAATCTTTCTTGCTGTTTGTTTCAATTTTAAACATATTCTTCCCAATTCACAGACAGATCTAGTGCTTTATATTTGAATTTCATTCTCTGGTAGTAAAGCAATGATTTTAATTCTTCAGATTAATTGTGCAGCTAGATAAGGAAAAGTGAGTGACAGTTTGGCTATATTATTTACCTGAATGAAGACATTTGAAAAGAATCACCGAATGAACAGGTAACCATGGATATCAGGGGTAATTTTTTTTCAACTCCCCATCAGTGATTTTTCATGCTGCCCCCTACTTATACTTTTATTACATGGAAATAAACAAGAAGCTCTGACTACCTTCTCAGCAATTCCTATAGGCAGTTATTTCAATCAAACAGAAAATGTCACAAAGTTTTTTTCTATCAGTTTTTACCATGACATCCAAGTATTTTTAAAAAACCATTTTTTGCTTGTTTTTGAGCTATAGGTAATCCAGTATTTAAATTCCACCTAAGAGTTGAATATAATCTTCCTCTGGTGGTATGGAAGAAAGAAAACTGAATTACAAGATCTTAAAAGCAATAGGACCCAGTTAAACATGAATAGATTTGAGAGTCAGAAAGTTCTACGTTGCAATCCCCAATATGGTACCTCACCACTAGCCACAAGGAGCAGTTTAAAATAATTAAAAGTAAATACAATTTAAAATGCAGTTCCTCCATCGAACTAGCCACATTTTAAACGGTACAACAGCTACACGTGCCTGGTGGCTGCCATACTGGACAGCACAAATATAAAACCATTTGCATCACGGAAGAAAATTCTATGTAATCTTGCACAAGTTACTAAATTTCTGTGAACCTCAATGCCTTGTCTATAAAATGTCCTTAACATCACCTAAATTGAAAGATTAGAATTGTAATGAGATAATATATAAAAAACACAATACACAGTACTTAGTACACATTAGATAGCCAGAAAAGAGTAGCTATTAATACAATCCTATATTGGATTTTAATCTCTGATCGCCAACACCAAACAAGTCACTTCCCCTCCCTGGGCCTCATTTTCCTAAAACTGAAAAGCTGGGAAGTTCTTCAGGTTTTCAGTTCTAAGGACGCTATCAAATTTTACCACATAAAATGAAGTGTTAAGCAAAAGGGGCACAAACTCCTACTGAGTAAACTACTACTTAGGCTGCTCCTACAGCCAGCTTCCTAACGGATCCCAAGCATTCCTCCAGAAACCCCGCAAGAGTGGCTCTCCAATACAGCCAGCCCATGGTCTGATGTGAGCTATTTATAAGGTCTGTCTTAAAAGGTTACTGGAATATCTTTCTGAAATTGTACATACTGTAATTAGAAGCTACAACCTCCTATTCCACGATGGTATCTTGCAGTTTTAAGATCTCTTTTAAAATGAATGCTATCTTCACGTAGAATTTTTTTCTCTTAGAAGCATTTAAACCAAAACACTTTAAAAACACATACGAGTCTAAGTACCATTTTTTAGAGACTTTTTCTTTCTACCAGCTATGCCTCATTCTTAGCCAGCTTGCGGGTGACCCTCTAACGTCTAAACAAAGTGAGAATTACACCCTTATAGGGGGGATCCCCTTGCAGGACCACAAGCATGCCCAAAGACTTTACCCTCGTTAACAGCTGCTCCCCGGGAGCCAAGAAATTTACTGAACGCTGGTTCCACAGAGGCCGCTTCCAATCAGGGGGAACCACGGGCCCCCATGCAAGGCACAAAACCAGGGCCACGGGCTGCTCTTGGCTGTGGCTGCGGGTCTCTTCCCCCGGGCGTTGTCCAGGGCCCCAGAGTCACAGCGTTAACTTGAGAGTGAAGAGCAACTCAGGCAGTAGAAATGAGAACAGAGCGGTGCATTTTTGCCCGAGGCCAGAAGCCTCCAAAAAAAAAAAAAAAGTGTTATTCCAGAGCAGATTCCTTTTCTTCCGGGTCTGTCTGCTCCCTCTCACTCTCTGCCTACAACCACCGTGCCTCCCCTTTTCCAATGCCCCACCTCTCTCCACATTAAAAAAAAAAGGTGGCGTATTCCCTCTTCCTTAGCTTTCCCCACCAGGGCCTGGAAACTGGAGGAAGTTCAAATCAAATTAACTGCACATTAAAAAATAAACAGACAAGCAATCAAGGGGTGCCCACCGAACAAACGACCTCGCCTGTCCCAAAATATGATTAACCCTGGATGGAAGATGAGGAGGAAGACTAGAAACCAAAAGGGATGGAGAGATAAACGTGTAGATCTGGGGCCCCAGCGTTGGCCCGTCGCGGCCAAATTCCACATTTTGTTTCAAGAATATGCTGGACTGATCAGAAAATAAAAAATAAAAAGTTTTAACTTTTAAGTAAGTCCGCAAACGGCACTGTCTGGATAAAATGCCATTGCTTCCCTTCGTCAGGGATAGAAGGGTGGGAATTGAGGTTCGAAAAGCTCCAACTCCAACCGCGCCATCCTGGAAGCCTCCCGGCCAACGGCGCCGCCGGGCGGCCCAACCCAGTCTCCAGAGACACCCGGCCCGGGTGCTCGGGCTCCCACGGGGCGCCGGGACCGGGCCTTTGGGAAAGTTCGCGGGAACAGCCCGAGGCCCCACTTTCCGCCCAGAGTGACAGGCCCTTCCCACGCCGCCGGCCCCCGCCCCGCCACGGGCACCAGACGGTCCGCGCGGCCCCTCCCGGCCGCCTCTGGGCGCGGATTCCGCCCGCCGGCCCCACCCCGGCCCGGGCGCCCCTCGGGGTGACCGACTGACCGGAGCTACGCTGGCCCACACACCCGGTCGCCCGCTCCTTCCCGCCGCGCCCCACTCCCCCGCCCGAGCTTCCAGCCGCCTGCTCGCCGAGTCCGGCCGCAGCCGCCGGTTACCGCCCCCAGCCCGGGGGGAGCCCGGGGGGCAGGACGGGGAGGGAGGACGTGGCGCGCACGGAGGTGGCCAGAGGCGAGGCGGGGAGTGTCCCTGAGAGGCCTGGCCTGGGCTGGGGGCCGGCGCGGTCTCGGGACCCTCCCCGCGAGCATCCCCGGGTCGGAGGTCCCGGCCCGCCCCCGCCTGGCGCGGAGAGGCGGCCCCAACTTCCAGCCCCACTTCGCACACCCGCCCTCCTTCCTCCACCATATGGAAATCTACAGCCTCAGAAAGTGACACGTCGAAGATTCCTCGGCCCCTCCGCCCGCCCTCCCCCTCCCGGGCAGCGTTCCTGCCGCGGAGATTCCGGGAGGAGGAGCGGATTCCTCGGACAAAATCTGCTGGGAAGGCCGGGGAGGACGAGGGGGGAGGGCGAGGGGGGGAGGGAGAACCCGGGAACCACTGCCCAGATTTTTTTTTTTCCATCAAGAATCTACCCGTTTCTTTCCCTCCTCCAAGCCCTGGCCAGCTGGGGGGACGAGCGGGGGCCCGGAGCCCAGTAAGACACGGCCCCAAAGCGTTGGCCGACCCCCGCTCCCGGGCCCCGTGTTCCCGGGGTGCCCAGACGAGCGCGGGGCGCCCCAGCACTCTGGCGCCAAGTTTTCCTCGGGAAGCCCGGCGCGCCCGGAGCGCTCCGGGACAGGCACGCACTTTGGCGGACTCGGCGTCCGGTCGGGGCTTTCCAGCGCGCCCTGACCCGGCGGCTGAGATTCGGGGTCCGGGTCCCCTCCATTCTCCCGCTCCTGCATGCCTTACCTTCCCTCGGGCTGAAACGCGGGGCTCCGGGCGCGCCACACACCGGGTCTCCCACGCCTTCCCAGCCGCCAGCCCCGAGAATCCCTGCCGCCCCTTCGCAGCTCCCGCCACCGCCGCAGCCGCCGCTCTCCTTGTCCTCCGGCCGCCGCCGCCGCTCAAATAACTACCAGTAGGATTAGATGGGGGATTCCGCCATGTCAATGATGTCGGGACCACATGGGGATTTGGGGCCCGCCCACTGCCGTAATCTGCCGAGTATAACCGCCTCCACAAGCTCAGATTCGCAGGCGCTGTGGTATCCTCCTTTCCCCCCAGACCTGCATAACTATCCGGAAACTCTTTTTGGTTCAGCCGGACTAAAGAAGTCTTAGGCTTAGGGGAACTAGCAATTCCTGAAAGGCTAGGGCTGCATAGTCTGCAAACGATCGCCAACACCAATATAAATGCGGGGTTTGCTGAGTAATAATCAGAGCTAAGACTATGACATTATTTTTCATTTACACATATATTAACTTTTTTTTTAAATTCCCACAACAACCTTGTGAGCTATTTTGTCACCTCCTTTCTCTATTTCCCACAGCAGTTTGTTCATATGGTTAACATAGCGTGAACAGATTTTATTACACCGAAGTTAAAATGTCTATTTCCCCTTACAGTACCCAATATGAGCTCACAAGAGCAGAGTGTTCCTTACTCATATCTGTATTTCCGCATCAAACATAGCATAATGCATAGGCCACAGTAGGACTCATTAGATAATTGCTGAGTTATATTAATCAAGTCAAATGTAATGTATCCTGTTGTACAGACTCAAAATGGTTAGCCAACTGCATCCCATCCCACCCCTCAAATTATCCAGGGAGACAAGAAAGTAGAAATTATCCCAGAGAGGCCACTTCTCTTTTTAGCTTCCCAGGTATTCTAAATAATTACGTTAGCCTCAATTATTAGGCTACAAAGCAGTACTAGGTAGCAACCAGAGGCAATGTATTACTTTCATTGACCCAAAAAATACATAACAACCATTTGTCAGATAAAGTTATTGTACATAGTACTGTATTAAAGCTCGAAGAACATAAAAGAATATAAAGAAGAACATAAAAGAAATAGCTCCTTTTTTTGTAGAATTTGCAATTCTTTTTTGGAGATGAGGGGAATAATGGTGAATCCAGGCAAATAGGGCCCTCCCTCCTAACTGGCTTCTTTCCCCAAACGCCCAAACGTTCCCAGAGTCTCAGCCATCTTTCTAGAACATGGTTCCAATCCTAGGCCATAGTTCTGTATTGGAAGGGAAAAAAGATAAAGCAGAGGTTCCCCAGCTCCTGCCTCAGCTTCCCTAGCTTGCCCCTGAGCCATGGCCTCCAACCCAGCTGAACTCTCATGACTTCCAAGCACCTCTCTCCCTCTGCACATCCTTTCACTCTGTCTGGAGCATACTTCTTCCTCTACGCTATCTAAAGATCATTTCCTCATCTTTGATCACACCCTCCCTTCCCATAGCCTCACAGCTCTTTTCCCCGCAATCTCATAATTCTTTTCAGTTCTTCTCACATTGCTCTGAAGTTACTGTATATCTCTTCCACTTGGCTGGTCTTGTTCATTTTTGTATCCCCAGCATTAACCTAGCATTGTGCTTTGAATATAATACCCCCCTTATAAATGTTTGTTGAATAAATTAATTTTAAAGTATGTTTTAAGAATCTGGTGGCACAGTGGTTGAGAATCTGCCTGCCAGTGCAGGGGACACGGGTTCGAGCCCTGGTCTGGGAAGATCCCAGATGCCGCGAAGCAACTAGGCCCGTGAGCCACAACTACTGAGCCTGCGCGTCTGGAGCCTGTGCTCCGCAACAAGAGAGGCCGCGATAGTGAGAGGCCCGCGCACCGCGATGAAGAGTGGCCCCCGCTTGCCGCAACTGAAGAAAGCCCTCGCACAGAAACGAAGACCCAACACAGCCATAAATTAATTAATTAATTAATTTTTTTAAAAAAATTATGATTGTTTCAAAAAAAAAAAAAAAGAATCTGAATGACTAGATAGATGGGCAAACTTCAGAGGGTGGAAGTTTGAATTCCAGTGTAGTAAGACAGGCTTGGCAAAGGAGGTAAAAGTAGGCAAAAAAATCAGAAGACAGAATTATTTCTTCCAGTTTCTTCCACTAGGCTGAATTTGTTCCAATTAAGAAGAAGAATCGTTACTTCCCTGGTCGTCCAGTGGTTAAGACTTGGCCTTCTAATGCAGGGGGTGCAGGTTCGATGCCTGGTCAGGGAGCTAAGATCCCACATGCCTTGAGGCCAAAAACCCAAAACATAAAACAGAAGCAATATTGTAACAAATTCAATAAAGACAAAAGAAAATGGTCCACGTTAAAAAAAAATTTTTTTAAATCAATGATACAAAATGCCTTAAAATTCTAAATGCATTTTCATATATATAATCTCAGCGTTTCATTTGTCTTCTTGTCCTAACACCTAACATCAGTTTTGGCACAGAATAGAAACCCAATAAGTGTTTGCAAGATGAGAGGAAGTATGGTGTAGTGGAAGAAGGATGGAAATTATAATCAGACAAAACCCAGTGACACTGGACAAGTTTTTAAAGTTCTCTGAGCCTGGGTCATTTATTTATTAAGTGGTGGTATTACCTTCCTGCTAAGGTTGTTGTGAGGAATAAAAACCTCAAGCACCTGATACTCAATAAATAAATGTTGGTTCCTCCTTGAATGAATGAATGAATAAATGAATGAAGATGCCTTTACTAGAGAGAAACTTTTGAGAGGGCTCCCAACTACATGTTGAGAGATTTAAATTTCATACAATGAGAAATCACTGTAGGATTATAAAGGCATGAAGTGACTGAAGTGGGTTTCAAAGTTGATTATCCTAGCAGCAGGATATAAAGCAAGGTTCATGTCAGAGAGGCATGCCCTGAACCTATGTGGGAGATGATGTCTTAGCCCAGAGAGGTAGTTCTGCAAATGGGAAGGAGGGCTTCAACTTAAGGCAATGAGTATTATTGTCTTGTGTTGACAACAACCCAAGTCATCTGCCACCCTAGGTCCTAAGTCATAGAACCACAGTCATAACTTTGCTCCAAAAGCAACTTAGGACTTGCTCTAGTACAGAAATTAACATCCAAATGAGATGCCTAGAAGTTAAGGCCTATAACAAAATATACAGACTTGCAAACCCTTCCATCGCCCATGCAATGTAAGCTGAGTTGTATTAAAAATTTTAAATAAATAAAAGGTTCAAAGTTATACTTCCTGACTTTAGATAACTTACTTTATAACAAAAGAAATGCAAATTTAACATATTTGAAACTAGCATTGAAAAGGTCTCAAACCATTAAACCTGTAATACTTCTCAGCCTAAGATTTGTAAATTCAAACCTCTTTCTCAAAGATCACTATAGCTAGTAATACCTAATATCTAGAAGACCCAGCCAGGTTCTCAGTCTCCATATCCTACCTCTGCCTGCAGCTGGGGTTGCTAGATTCTCACAGGCAGGCTCAGTCTTGCCTCTAATCTTGAAACACAATCTTGACCTTAGAGGACATTAACTCTTTGCATCTACTTCTTGTTCTAATGTACTGAGCCAGATCTGATACCAGCTTCAATACGAATATTGATGAAAAACGAATTAATCCTGTTTTGAAGAGTGTTCAGAATTCACTAGAGTACGAACTAGAGTAAAGGTTAGCCAGCTCAGTCAACAATAAAATCTAAGAGCAACATTGCAACTTCACTTTTCTCCAGAACAGTTCAACCAGTCAAGCTATAGTTTCACCTTCCTTACTATTGTTCAATGCAAGACAAAAGCAAATTGTAGCTATATATATATATATATATATATATATATTTAAAGTCATTTCCAAAAGAATATCTCTCCCACAGTTATCAGAACTATTCAGGTAGAAGCTGAATAAGCTGTCAGGGCTCATAAAATCACAGGGTTGATAGAGAGCTAAAGTTTTTCGGCCTGTTCTCTCCCAAAGCAGAATCTTTGCCCCATGTCAATGACAGCTAAGCACCCAGCCTCAGCCTGAGCACCACCAGGAAAAGGGAAAATGCTTCTTTCCAAGACAGCCTTTTACCAACAACTCTAGACCTAAACCAAGTCTTCTGAAAACCGCCTCCTTGCAACTTTCCCCCACCTGTCCTGTTTCTGCCCTCTGGAGGCAGATAAAGTAACAACAGTCACCGTCCACACGACTTCCCTTCCAGTGAATTGACCTTACCAGTCATACCTGTTCTCTTTTCCTGGATAAACATCTCTGACTTGCTGACCTCTTCATCTCATCACATGGCTTCCAGATCTCTCTTCATCCTTTTCTTCCACCACCTCTAGGTACCTACTTGTTCAACCGCTCTGAAAGCTGGCTATTCAGATTCTGTCCATAATATTTCAGGCATGATCAGCACACAGCCAGAGTGGTACCCTTTCCTGCTTTAATTTGGACAAAATGCTTGTATCGTTACAGTTTAATATTGTGTTAATTTTCTTAGCATGCTCTTCATCCTGTTAACTCATGCTTTCTTCTTCCATGAAAAGTTGTCAAGCTGTGCATACATCAGGAAAACAACTGATTTTATTTTAATTGGTTTTAATTACTGTTAAATAGTTGAATATTTCATTTTATTAAATTTCATTTTTAAGTTTCATTCTTACATTCCAGCCTACCTAGTACTTTCTGGACAACCTTTCCCAGCTTTGTGACATTGATAAGTATGACAAGCATGATTTCCATGTTGCCATCCAAGTCACTAATAAACCGCAAAGAAAGACAAGGCCAAGAACTACTAGTAATTTTTCTCCAACTGAAGGTAAATTTGAGGCAAAGTCATTTAAAAAGCTCTGAACTTGTCCATCACACTGACTTACTCTGAACCCCACACAATAGCGGAGCAAGTTGGGTCTGACTTTCTTCATAGTCATTTTTATTATTCTTGCCCACTCTCATACCTGATTTACTCCTATGATCATTTTTTCTTCCTAAGATGTCAAGACTTCTGTATGATACTTGAGTCTCTTAACACCAGGTATGCTAAATATTATCTTCCTCAAACAAATTCAAAATTTGCCCTGGATAGAAATACATGTAGATATATGTGTCCTTCACAGAGAAATGAAGCAAAGAAATGTCTTTAGCTCAGGCTACATGCCTCAGATACAAACCATTTTAGTCAAGGAAAGATTCTGAGATTTGACCAGAAAGCAAGGAGTTGGAAAAAAGTAAACTTATTGCAGAGCCAGCTGGGCCCATTCTGTTTGTGAAGAGTTGGATATCATATTTGAAATTGCTTCTCGTCTTTTGTGTAGTTACCACAGTATGTCTTTTAGTTCTTGGAAGCATACTCACTGGTATTTCACATGCAATCTTGTGTCTCAGAACTCAGTGTAACTCAGGGAGTTAAATCACATATACATTAATACCCTTGCTCTGACTCTGACAGCCACCATTATTGCAGGACATCTCACTACCCTTGTACTCTTCCTGGTTCTTTCTAGAAGTCTCCTGTGAGTTTACAAGCACGTTTTTTCAGAGTGCTTCAGTAACTTATTAACCTAGCCAGAGCAGCTAATATGGCACATCCCACTGTACTGAGCCCCCTACTGTTGGTAAAACCATGGAGAGCCCACCCTGGTTACCCTATAAGGCCAGCACCTCCCTCGGACAGACTCACTTCTCTCTGTCTCTGGACAAACTCTGTGAGATATAATTAACATACAGCACTGTATAAGTTTAGTATACAGCATATACATATAGTATACAGTATACACAGCATATACATATAGTATATATATATAGTATACAGTATACACTGTATACAGCATAATTATTTGACTTACATACATCATGAAGTGATTATCAGGATAAGTTTGGTGGCCATATATCACCTCATATAAATACAAAATTAAAGAAATAGAAAACAAAATTTTTTTCTTGTGATGAGAACTCAGGATTTACTCTCTTAACAACTTTCATGTACAATATTTCATATACAACAGGGTTAATTATATTTATCATGTTGTACATTACATCCCTAGCATTTATCTTACAGCTGCAAGTTTGTCCCTTTTGACTGCCTCCATCCAGTTCCCCCTCCCCCCATCCACCACTCCTGCCTCTGGTTACCATGAATCTGATCTCTTTTTCTATGAGTTAGTTGGTTAGTTTGCTTTGAAAATATAATTGACCTACAATACTATGTTAGTTCTCGTTATACAACATAGTAATTCGATATTTCTATACTGTTTCAAACTGATCACCAGGATAAGTCTAGTTACTATATGTCACCACAAAAAGATATTACTTAGTTATTGACTGTATTCCCCACACTGTACATTTCATACCTGTGACTCATTTATTTCCCTACTGGAAGTTTGTACATTGTAATCTCCCTCACCTATTTCTTTGCTCCCCCTACACCCTTCCCCTCTGGCAAACACCTGTTGGTTCTCTGTATCTATAACTCTGTTTATGTTTTGTTATGTTTGTTCATTTGAGGTTTTTTTAGATTTCACATATAAGTAAAATCATACAGTATCTTTCACTGTTTGACTAATTTCACTTAGCATAATGCCTTCAAGTTCCATCCATGTTGTCAAAAATGGCAGAATTTCCTTCCTTCTCATGACAATAATATTCCATTGTATGTATATATATATATATATATATATATATATATATATACATCACATCTTTTTTTTTTTTTTTTCATCACATCTTCTTTATCAGTTCATCTATAGACAGACAATTAGGTCGTTTCCATATCTTGGTTGTTGTGAATAATGTTGCAATGAATGTGGGAGCACAAATATCTCTTTGAGATTCTGATTTCATTTTTTTAGGCTATATACCCAAAAGTGAGATTGCTGGATCATATGGTAGTCTACCTTTAATTTTTTGAGGAACCTCCATACTGTGTTTCGTAGTGGCTGCACCAATTTACCTCCCCACCAACAGTGCATGAGGATTCCCTTTTCTCCACATACTCGCCAACACTTGTTTTCTGTTGCTTTCTGATAATAGCCAGTCTAACAGGTGTGAGACAATAGCTTGTTGTGGTTTTGATTTGCATTTCCCTGATGATTAATGATGTTGAGCACCTTTTCATGTATCTGTTGGCCATCTGTATGTCTCCTTTGGAAAAATGTCTATTAAGTTCCTTTGTCTATTTTTTAATTAGATTGGTGTTTTTGCTGTGGAGTTGTATGAGTTCCTTATATATTACGACTATTAACTCCTTAACAGATATACGGTTTGCAAGTATTTTCTTCCATTCCATAGGTTAATTTTTCATTTTGTTGATTGTTTCTTCTGTTGTACAGATTTTTAGTTTGATGTTGTGCAGCTTTTTGTTTCTTTTGTTCCTTTAGCTTTTGATGTCATATCCAAAAAATCATTGCCAAGACCAATGGTCAAGGAGTTTTCCCCCACGTTTTCTTCTAGGAGTTTTATGGTTTCAGGTCTTATGTTTCTTTTTTGTCCTTTTAGAGTTAATTTTTAAGAGTGGTGTAAGATAGGGGTCCAATTTTATTTTCCTGCTTGTGATTATCCAGTTTTCCTAACACCATTTGTTGAAGAGACTATCCTTTCCCCATTGAGTATTCTTGGCTACCTTGTCAAATATTAGTTAAACATATAAAAGTAAGTTTACTTCTGGGCTCTCAATCCTGTTCCCTTGGTCTATATATCTACATTTATGCCAGTACCATACTGTTTGATTACTATAGTTTGAAATTAGGAATTGTGATGGTTTCACCTTTGTTCTTCTTTCTCAGGATTGCTTTGGCTATTCAGGGTCTTTTGTGGTTCCAGACAAATTTTAAGATTGTTTTTCCTATTTCTATGAAAAATGTCACTGGAATTTTGATAGGGATTTTATTGAATCTGTAGATTGCTTTGGGTAATATGGACATTTTAACAATATTAATTCTTCCCATCCATGAACAGGGGCTATCTTTCCATTTAATTGTTTCTTCTTCAATTTTTTTAAACCAAGTCTTATAGTTTTCAGTGTACAGATCTTTCACCTCTTTCATTAAATTTATTCTTTGGTATTTTATTGTTTTTGTTGCTATTGTGAATGGGATTGTTTTATTTCTTTTTCAGATGTTTTGTTGTTATTGTATAGAAACACAGTGGATTTCTGTATGTTGATTTTGTATCCTGCAACTTTATTGAATTTGTTCATTAGTTCTAACAGTTTTTTGGTGGTCTTTAGGACTTTCTCTATATGAGATCATGTCATCTGCTAACAGAGACAATTTTCTTCTTCCTTTCTAATTTGGATGTCTTTTACTTCTTTTTCTTGCCTAATTGTTCTGGCTAGGACTTCCTGCACTATGTTGAATAGGAGTGGTGAGAGTGTGCATCTTTGTTTTGTTCCTGATCTTAGAGAAAAAGCTTTCAACCTTTCACCATTATGTATGATGTTAGCTGTGGGCTCGTCATACATGGTCTTTACTATGTTGAGATACATTCCTTCTATACCCAATTTGTTGAGAGTTTTTATCATGAAAGATGTTGAATTTTGTCAAGTGCTTTTTCTGTGTCTATTGATATGATCATATTATTTTTATCTTTCATTCTATGAATGTGGTGTATCACACTCATTGATTTACATATGTTGAACCATCCTTGCATTCCAGGGATAAATCCCACTTGATCATGGTGTATGATCTTTTTAATGTGCTCTTGAATTTAGTTTTCTAATATTTTGTTGAGAATTTTTGTGTCTATATTTATCAGGGATATTGGCCTATAGTTTTCTTTTTTTATCGTGTCTTTACTTGGCTTTCATATCAGGGTAATTCTGGCCTCTCAAAATGAGTTCGGGAATGTTCCCTCCTCTTTAGTTTTTTTGTAGAGTTTGAGAAGGATTGACATTAACTCTTCCTTAAATGTCTGGTAGAATTCACTAGGGAAAACATATGACCCTGGGCTTTTTTGTTGTTGTTGTTCTTGGAAGATTTTGGTGACTGATTCAATTACTTTACTCTTTATTGGTCTGTTCAGATTTTCTATTTCTTCATGATTCAATCTTAGTAAGTTGTATGTTTCTAGGAATTTATTCATTTCTTCTGTGTTATCCAATTTGTTAGTATATAACAGTTCACAGTAGTTATTTCTGTAGTATCAGTTGTAATGTCTCCTCCTTCATTTCTGATTTTATTTATTTGCGTCTTCTCTCTTTTTTTTTTCTTTTAGTTTAGCTAAAGGTTTGTTAATTTTGTTTATTTTTTCCAAAAGACCAGCTCTTAGTTTTCTTGATCTTTTCTATTGTTTTTCTGGTCTCTATTCCATTTATTTCTGTTCTGATCTTTATTTCCTTCCTTCTGCTAACGTTGGGCTTAGTTCATTCTTCTTTTTGTAAGATCTGGTTCACTTCTATGATTTCTCATCCTGCTTTATGGACACTGTGCAAGAAGGAGGACCAGACCACTACAAGTGAGAGATGATGGTGGCCCAAACTACAGTGGTGGCAGTAAAGATGACAAAACCCCACTAATTTGTTATTGGAGGTGAGGGAAAGTTTGGAGTAAAGAAAAAAAGCTTTTTCAATTTTTGCTTTCTTTTCCTCTGTGCCCTTAGAACACAGACACAAATTCCTAAAAGTCACCAGAAGGAAAAATCCAAGTCACAGCCATGGCGTGCTTATAGTCTCTACTCCCCTCTCAGTCTCCTCTACAGATTGAGGCAGTGTTATCAAACTGACTCTTGGCACAGATCCCTTCATTGAGCATAAGATCCTTCCCAGAGTTCCCGAGGACCTGCACACCAACACACCAGAGGGGCTCAGACACAACCCCAACCTTAGACCCATGTCTATATGCCAAACAACTCTCCCTGGAATGAACAAGTTAGTTGCCCTAGGAGTTACCACTTATGACCCACCTTCAGTTGAAGGTAGTATTAAGTAAAAGCTGGTGCTGTTAACCTTATCTATGGGGAAGAGCACTGGTGAACAGTCCAGGTTCCTGACTATTGCTTTGACATGCTGTGTAATATCAGGAAAATAATTTTACCTATTTGGGTTTCAGGCTTCTTAGCTGACATATCTATAGAATAAGATGACATCTAAAGTCATTTTACCTCCAACTTTCTGTGATTCTATGGATGAATCGGATGAATTAACTAGTATAATATTTTTGATAGACCAAACACATTCTTACTTTGTCTAAATCACAGTATTTGTATCTAGACTGCTCTGCTAGTTTGTTAATCATATCAATAAGGTTAACCTGATATATTTTGTTTGAATGAGTTTATGTGGCTCCTGGTGATTCATGCTCATTTCCTCTCACTGCCCAACTGCAAATTATTCAATAGTTTAGAGCTGTAGAGGGGATTGCTGCACTATTTAGTAAGTTAGACTGGGAGACCTCTCTAAATTTCATGACATTATGAAAATAAGGAAGGTTTTTCAAAGGAAATGTTATCATACACCTTATATCAGAATTATACATGGCACCGACAGGGTTAGCCCTATGAGGAGACAGCCATGTATTAGGGATATTACAAATCAAGGGGAGTTAATTTGATTTCCTTTTGATTTGTAACATCCCTATTCAGTCTAACTATGAATCGGGCCATCTTGAGTTATTAGTCATAGGATCACGACATGAAAGTTTAAATGAGAGACAAGTCAAAATAACATTATTATTGGAACATTATACTCAGTATAATAAAAAGGTATTAGTTTATGAATGAATTACACTGATACCTATAAAGTAAAGAGAGGCTGATCTTTAATGGACAAATTGACGTTCTGCCTATAATAGAGATTCAATTAATAATTATACGTTCATTTTCTTCTATTTCAGTGCCCCTTACGTGAAAATCCCTAACAGCTTTCTCTTATTCCAGTAGTTTGGCTCAAGCAAAAATCTATCTTTCTTGATGAAGGAATAGGCTTTCTTTATTTGACAATCAGAATAAGGTAATTTATTGAGATTTCTTTTTGCCCTGGCTGCTCAGAAAGTCCGAGATAAATTTTGTTCCAAATTATAGCAATTATCCTTAGCCTAGGATTTCTAGTAAGACCATTCTTCCTCCCTTTTCATTGCATAATTCATATTCATTTTTTCTTTATTTTAGTGGACCTATTTTATCTCTGCTTTACTATATGCTGTTCTAGCCTTATGGGAGGTAGGTATAAAATTTAGGACTATTTTGGTTTCAAGTGACATGAAACCAATTCAAACTAAATTGAGGGAAAAAATATCAGGGTTAGAGTGAAACAGCTTATGCTAAACCTGGTTTAAAATTCTTAAACTGTAATAACATTTATACAAGTGAAACTAACTGTAATCATTTTTAAAATTCCATAGTTTTTATGTGACGGATCAAACAATACACTGTTTATGCTTATTAGGATTATTCTTTCACTTACTTTTCATACATTAACTAACAACGTTTACTGTTCAGCTTTATATTAATTATTCTAAGTAAGGTAATATAAATTTAAACAACCCTCTCCTTAAGGAATTTGTAATCTAAATGAGATTGTCACACACTGAGAAATAAACGCACAGTTTGATCATGAACTGTATTTTTAAAAATATTTTTAAATTTACAATGTTGTGTTAGTTTCAGGTGTACAGCAAAGTGAATCAGTTATACATATGCATGTATCCACTCTTTGTTAGATTCTTTTCCAATATAGGCCATAACAGAGTATTTTTTTAGTCTGTTTTTTTTCTTAAATACTTATTTATTTTTGGCTGCGTTGGGTCTTCGTTGCTGCACACGGGCTTTCTCTAGTTGCGGCAAGCAGGGGCTACCCTTTGTTGCAGTGCGCGGGCTTCTTCTTGTGGTGGCTTCTCTTTTTGTGGAGCATGGGCTTTGGGTGCATGGGCTTCAGTAGTTGTGGTATGTGGGCTCAGTAGTTGTGGCTCGTGGGCTCTAGAGCACAGGCTCAGTAGTTGTGGCACACGGGCTTAGTTGCTGCTTAGTCCCGCAGCATGTGGGATCTTCCCAGAGCAGGGCTCAGACCCGTGTCCCCTGCATTGGCAGGTAGATTCTTAACAACTGCACCACCAGGGAAGTCCCCATAACAGAGTATTGAGTAGAGTTCTCTGTGCTATACAGCAGGTTCTTATTAGTTATCTATCTTATATATAGTCAGTCCCAATCTCCCAATTTATCCCTCCCCCCCATCCCCTGGTAACCATAAGTTTGCTTTCTACATCCGTGACTCTACTTCTGTTTTTTAAATAAGTTCATTTGTACCGTTTTGTTTTAGATTCCACATATAAGCGATATTACATGATACTTGTCTTGATCATGAACTGTATTTGATTAATCAGAACCAATAGGAGATATACACACACACACATATTGATATATATATTGAGAAAGAGAGATTGATTTTTAAAAATTGGCTCATGTGATTATGGGGGTACAGACTGGAGATCCAGGGAAGAGTTGATGTTGCAGCTTGAGTCTGAGCAGTCTGAAGGCTGACTCTCCCTTCCTTGGGGGATGTCACCTTTTTGGTCTTAAGGTCTTCAACTGATTGGATGAGGCCCACACATTATGAAGAGTAATCTGTTTTGCTCAAAGTCTACTGATTTAAATGTGAGCTCATCTAAAAAATACCTTCGCAACAACATCTAGACTATTGTTTGACCAAATATCTGGGTTTCATGGAATAGCCAAGTTGACAAAATTAATCATCACATGTACTTTAAAGTAAAACTAGACTAAGAGTACAATTGATATCTTATTTATGGGTCTGAGTTTATCCCAAAATGTCTAGCACTGCCTCAAAAATAATAGATGCTCAGTAAATATTTGTTGAATTACCAAATTGGAAATTATATTAACTCTACTATGAGATTTTATCCTACCTTACTGTCTTTATTTTAAAATATATATGGTATTTGAAATCAGAGTTTGCACATTTAGAAAAGTAAATTAAAATTTAGCAATCCAAATATTTCTGAAAGTAGCACAATTTAGATACGTTTCATTTTATGGCATGATTCATAAAATGAGTATAATGTCCACCCAAAGATTATGATTTTTATTAGTACAAGGTAGCATTCTAAGGCTTCGTGCAAACAAAAAGCCATTGTATGCATTTGTCAGTATTTTAAGTATTGTTATCTTTAATTTTAAATAAGGCTGGCACTGTTGATGATCAATGATGCTGAATACATGTGAAAACACCAAGATGTGAACAGTTGTCTCCTCCACGTAAAGACTGCAAATAGAGTGGCAGCTATGTGGAAATCTGGTGCCTTTAAATCTTTCTCAATTCACATTCTACCCAAGGCCCTAGCTTTAAGAAAGTCATCTTGAAGATGATTACTCAGTCAATAATTGTTGTACTTACCTCTCAGCACATCAGAGGTAATGCACATTGTCAGTAGGAGCACTCCAGTAATTACTATTATAAGCAATAATAACCGCTCATATTTCTAGTTATTTATGGCTTATTGTGTGCTTTCATTTACATTACCTTGTAATGCAACTGTTATCATCATTGTCACCATTGCCTCCATTTTATAGATGAGGAAACTAATTTGAATTCAGGCAAGAATGATAATCAAAATATTTAACATTGGGTATGACTTTGAAACCAACAGATCAGAACGAACATCAGCCTTCACACCATGTAGGTATGTCCTGGATGAATATCAACCTGCATCTAGGTATTATCACTCTAAATGGTACTATCTACGCTATATTCCACAGGCTTCTCTTTTTCCACTAAAGCAGTAATCCAACGGCACGGGAGCTCTTTACAAGTCCCTCTGGAGCTTACAGGACAGGAGCTCCAACTCAGACCAACCTCAGAGTTCTGGTGAAGAAAGTTTGTCTCAAGATCATTTCCTTAACAAATCTATCCTTCTACACTAACTTTGGCTCCACAGTGCCAAAGCAATCAAGTGAGTGCTGAAAGTCAGTTATTCTGTTGTTTGCTCTTCTGTTACCCCTAACAGTATTATTGTTTCCTTATTTTTACTAGAATTATTGAGTTGACAAGTTATTTTGACCTCTAACAGACATAACTGCAATGGGGAAGTTGAGAAAAATGGGTAAAGTATCATCATGACAACTAGTTGCTGACTGAACAGTCAAACCACAGGAATATTATGAAGTTAACATTATTAATGAAGGCTCTCCTCCTTCTGCACACTTCCCAGACATTTACCAGCTTCCACTACCCAACAACGATGGATCCATTGTAGCCCTAACCTAAGTCTGTCTGCTCTAAAGCCCATTTCTTCGGGATCTCTTAAGTGACCAACCCTCATTAATTCACACATTCAGTCATTTCACTCAAACACCACTTCTTTACAACTCAACAATGTGCCAGGTTCAGAAGTGTTATAAAATCAAATAAGACATAATTCTTAACCTCTAAGAGTCTGGTGGGAAAGACAGCAAAGTAAATTAAGGATCACATGCAGTGGGACACATGTTAGGCCAGAGGTTAGAGTTTATGCTCTGAGCAAAAAAACGATATGGCTAGGCATGCCCTAAAGAGCAATCTTTCTTCCATGAAGATCTATAACATATGTCTTCAAAGCCTTGACCCAAGGGAGAGAGATTTTCAGGATGGTAGAAATCAAGAGCATAGAAGGTCTTGTGTGCCCCTCAAATTATCCTGTCTACCTAGTGTTTGACTCCTCCCTGTATAGCAGTAATTGCAATGAGCACTTTCCACTCTTTTCCCTCTTACCATTAAAATTCACAAAGAGATAAATGACATGTGTGGTGACCATGAAGAATAAGCCTCTCAGATCTCCTGCTGTAAGGAGCAGAGCTGACTGACAACTCCAGCTTCCATGCCCGTGGATCCACCACCACATTCTATGAGGCCACATTTCCTTCAGACTGATCCAGTGAGTGACTGAATATGGCAGGGGTAGGAAGGCAGGTTATTCCTTCAGGACATGGGGCCCTATAATGGATGGCTTTGGCTCAAAGACTCCTCACTGGGCTGGCCAAAACTTTGTTAGAGTTGAGGTCTAGTCTGAGTCTCCTCTTACCCAGTCCTTCTTCCTTCCTCCCCTCCATTCACAGGTATCAGAACTGTACTGCACTCTGAGGCTTTCCTTACCTACCTGCTTTTTTCCCCTTTATTTTTCACAGGAATCTCCCCCAAAAAATCTCTTGCATGTCTAATCCCGTGTTCACATCTGCCTCTCAGAGGACCCAAATTAACACAACATGGAAAATTAAGAACTTCATTAGCTACTGTCACTGGAATTTTTGAAAATAAACTAGCTGCCCTCCCAGGTATTTTGGTTTTACTGTAAGAAAACAAGAATCAAGCCAATTGAACGTGTTATTTTGAAGAGGATAGCAACTGTATTTCATTTCTTGCTAATGCTTGTGTTGGATATTTCCCTCCAAATTTACTCTCTTCCGCTCTGTGCCTCTGAAGGCCAACCTCATTCACTGGGCTCACATTAACAGGCTTTCTTGCCCTCTAGCTTCTGGTTGGGTTTCACCATAAGAAGTACAAATGGATATGGGAGGACAGGAAGATTGTGTGGCTGTGTATTTATTTTCCAGGCTCCCTCTATGTCAAGCCACAGGCTGGCATTAGCTGTGTTTTTCTATCAAAGGCAACTACTCCAGTCAGGATGCCTGAAGTGGTAACAGATTCTCAAGTATTTCATCATACCCCATTGCTTTTCCTTAACCTTGCCCACACTTTGTAAATATTCCTTTCATTAAACTCTCTTCTGTTTCCTACCTGTTTTCTGCTAGAACTCTAGGTGATATCTAATAATTCCCTCGTCTTTCGTGGGGTATAGAGCAGGTATGAATATTTTTACAAGTCTTTTCCTCTGTTTATTTATTAGATTACATTTTCTGTTTGTATGCTATCTCATCTTTGCTTGCTAGGTTAGTATCTATTCTTAGAAAGTAGAATGCCAATGGTGATAACACGTTGAAAACATAGTTTATTTTTACTGTTGTTGGCATGTAAAATGATGTGGATTATAATCTTAACATTATAAATTTTATTCACATTTGATCTTTTTCCACATAAAATCTATATAGAGATATTTTTGCTTATGGTTTATGAACTTTTCTCTGTGTTGTATTTCAACAAAAAGGGTTTTTTAAAGTCTTTATCTTTATGGTACATCCTAAATTCTTTGCAGAAGTAATGAAAAGGAAAGAAGAAAAGACCTTCTAATTAAATCACTATCTAACATTCATTTAGGCCTATACACTTCCCCATGAGTATTGCTTTAGTTGCATCTAACAAGTTTTGATATGGAGCAATTTTACTGAAATTTAGACCTAATGATTTTCCAATTTTCATTATTATTTATTAATTAATATACAAATTATTAAGAAATATATTTTGAAATTTCCAAATATAGCGATATTTTATCTACTAATGATTTTTAATTTTTTGTGAGCTAGTACTTGATAAACTAACTTTTTTTTTTTTAATATTTCTTTATTTATTTATTTTTGGCTGTGTTGGGTCTTCGTTTCTGTGCGAGGGCTTTCTCTAGTTGTGGCAAGCGGGGGCCACTCTTCATCGCGGTGCGCGGGCCTCTCACTATCGTGGCCTCTCTTGTTGCGGAGCACAGGCTCCAGACGCGCAGGCTCAGTAGTTGTGGCTCACGGGCCCAGTTGCTCCGCGGCATGTGGGATCTTCCCAGACCAGGGCTCGAACCCGTGTACCCTGCATTGGCAGGCAGATTCTCAACCACTGCGCCACCAGGGAAGCCCCCGATAAATTAACTTTTAACAGTGCAGGTATAAGAAAATATATATGTCTAATTACTGGGTACAGGGTTCCAAATATGTATTAGACCAAAAACACTTAAAGTGTGTTTGAAACTTCTATATCCTTATTTATTTTCTTCTATTGGATCTATCAGTTACTGAAAGAGGTACTTTAACATCAACATTTAACCCACTAAAGAATAAAGCCACGTTATTCTTTATTGTTGTTATTGTATTTTAGCCAGTATTTTTCAGTGTTTGTGGTAGATTTTCACCATTAGCTTTGTCTACTGATTTTCTGGAAGTGAAAATCTCTGCAACTAATATGCTTGTATTATTATTCCTGTTTCACAGGTGAGAAAACAGACACATGGAGAATTTAGGGAATTTTCCTCAGGTCATACACCTAGCAAGTGGCTTTTCCAGGATTTACATCTAGTGGCCTGGGACTTTTCTGGTGGCACAGTGATTAAGAATCCACTTGCCAATGCAGGGGACACGGGTTCGAGCCCTGGTCCGGGAAGATCCCACATGCCACGGAGCAAGTAAGCCCGTGCACCACAACTACCGAGCCTGCGCTCTAGAGCCCGCGAGCTACAACTACTGAAGCTTGTACACCTAGAGCCCATGCTCCGAAACAAGAGAAGCCACCTCAATGAGAAGCCCGCGCATCGCAACGAAGAGTAACACTCGCTTGCAGCAACTAGAGAAGCCCACACACAGCAACAAAGACCTAATGCAGCCAAAAAAATAAATTAAAAAAAAAAATCTAGTGACCTTTAGCCATGTGCTTTATTGACATTATTTAGTAGTATCATCATTATAGTATTTATAAATAACTATGCCCATTCTCTAATGATATGATTTAGTACTAAAGTACCCAAGTCTGTGGTAGAGAGACTGAGAGAGAGTGTTAGCTAGTTTCCCTCCAGGCAGCAAAATGCCTACAGCAGTTCTAGACCTCACAGCTTTGCATCACATTGTCCAGGAGAAGATAGAATCTTTTCCAGTAGGCCCTGAGAGAAAGCAAGGAAGTGTCTCTTTTCCAGTATCCCTAGTAAATGCATCCTAGCACTTCGTTGGCTCTGATTAGGGTATGTGTCAATTCTTAAGCCAATCATGGTGGCCTGAGTAAAGGGATATAGTGATTGCTTTAAACCGATTTGGGCCCACCTCTAGAGCTCAGAGTGGAGTCAATCTCACCAAAAACAGGGGAGGAGGCTTCTCAAAGGAAATGTGGTGAAATATTCCCAGAAACAGAGGAATGGATGTTTGGTGGCAACAGACATTAGGTAAGCAGAGAGGATGGGGAGGGTGTTCCAGTAATAGATAAGCAAAGGAAAAGTGTGAAGTGAGCATGATAGAGAGAATGTTAAGAAAGGCCTGCAGTAAATCTTTTATTGTTATAACACAGGAACATTTTCCATGTAGAGAGCCAAGCTAACAATTTTTTCTGATTATTTTTTCTCCTTCTAAAGAGAACATATTTTGCTCTTAGGACAAAGAACATGCTTCAGAGCCACAGTCTCTGGGATCACAATCATTCCTCATCCTCAATTTACTGCAATCAGACTTTCCCCTCAGCACTCCATGGAAATGGTTTCTGATTCCCAAACAAGGCCTCCCAGAGGTCGAGAGAGGTTCAAGCACCAGAGTCTTAACCAGGGGGAGGAAGAGCAATACCCCCTAAAAACATTCTCCCCAAGTGGCATCCTTAGATGAAAGTTCTTGGTAGAAGTAGGGTGAAAGAGGAGCCGGTGAGTTCATTATGTTTACAACATTGCTCAGGCCATAAGCCAAATGGCAAAAAGGGAGGTGGGATGGGGGACCACTTTAGTGCAGCGGTCTCCCCACCAACTAATGGTGCAGCTCTAGTCCTTAGATCAGGCTTGTCTTCAGACTAGTAACATCTGATGGTGGAACCTAGCTAACTATGGGAGTGTTTTCATCTGCTGAGGATCTGGGTATATCAAAAATTAAGGAATAGCAAAACAGGTTACAAAAATTGTGCGTTATTTTACATATTTACACTTAACCAATTAATGCTTTTCATACTCACAAATATGCCTGTGTTACTGGGATATGTGTCACCAGAGACGAGACAAGGACATATAACGACAGCAAGCTGAGGTGACAGCTGTTTCAATGCCACTGACCCAGAGAGTAGGTATCCATTCTCTCCTGGCACCCACTGCCACCACTTCAAAGGGGTGGTTTTTGGTTTATGGTTTAAAGAACTCTTCAAATGATACAAGATTGGTTTGAGGAGAGGTACAACAAGAAAGGTTCAAGTATGAATAAGAATCATGCCAAAGTCCAAAGTCAGGGAAGGACCCACAGTGAAAAGAAAACCAAAAGGTTGATATGGACTCATTGAAAAGTAGCGCTTTGAACAAAGAAGATACCTTAAACATATGTAGAAGAAAAGCATTCCAGGCAGCGGAGAGAGCCAGTGAAAGACCCTAAGGTGGGAATGTGCCTGGATTGTTCAAGGACTAGCAAGGAGATCACTATGTTTAAAGGGCAGCAAGCAAGGGGTAGAGGAGTGGAAGATATGGGAGGCCAAATGGTGGAGGGTTCTGGAGGCACTACATAAATGGGGAGCTATTACAGGATCTGGAACAGAGCACAAGAATAGCATGAACTGATGGCTTTAAAGAGGTCAGTCTGGCTAACTGCTTGAGTATAGCCTGTTGGGAGCACGAGTAGAAGCAAGGAGACCAGTTAGGAGACTATTGCAGTAATCTAGGTGTGAGATGACGGTCAAGTGTGGTAGATGTAGATGGGGGAGGATTCTGTATCTATTTTGAAGGCAGAGCAAACAGGATTTGTTGATAGATTAGATATGGGGGTGTAAAAGAAAGGGTGATAAGAATGATTCCAAGATTTTTGGCTTGAGTAACTGGAAGGATGGTGTTACCATCAACCAAGACTGGGAACAGGATTCAGGGTAAAACAAGAGTTCAGTTTGGGGCATGGTGAGTGTGGGACGCCTGTTAGGTTTCTGGATTTAATGGGTTGTCTGATCTGAGGGAAGCCACTTAACTTCTGTAGGCTTCATCTGTAAAATGAGACATTTGGACCAGGAGAACTTCAAGGTCCCGCCAATATTTTTTGATTCTAAGTTTCACTTAGCTAAGTTGTTTTTGTGCTAATTTACATGTTTACTTGTGTGTGTTGCCACAGATTACATTTTAGTTTTGTAGTTTTAAATAGGGAGGTCAGTGTAAGCCTTGCTGAAAAGATGACTTTTAGACAAAGGAAATACAGTAGCTAACCATGAAAGAATGTTGCATGCAAAGAAAAGCACCCGTGCAAGGATCCGAGGTAAGAGTGAGCCTGTTCATGAACTGGTTCGATTTTGATAAGTATGGGTTAAATACAAGGCACATACTTGACTGATAAAACCCACAGAGAGCAGAAAGTCTGTAACGAGGGGGAAAAAAGACATTAAAAAGTCTTAAAAGGATTCAAAAGCTAGTGGAACATCAAATAGGTTTTAGAAAAACAACAATTTGATGATTCAAGCATAAATGAATCAGAAACATAAGAATTACTTTTCCCCTTACATTGCTCTGAGTAAAAATTCAGACATAAAAGTCTTGGCAAATATGGTTTAGATGGTTTCATAACCCTTTCCTCCTCTTCATAAAAGTCTGAATTTTAAAATTTCAAATTACACTTTTCGTAAACAATCTCAAATTTAGCAATAATGAAACAATTTGGTTTTTAAAGAAATAATGCCAGTCACATCAAAGAATAGGGTAACTACTGAAAAATAATACAAATCATGAAATAATGAACTTTCCAATTATATTAAATCCTTTTTAATACAGTTAGGAGCTTTAACATTTAGTAAAAGCAAGGGAGATTTCCTCATGAAACAGGCAAAACCTTTTTTGGTCCTGGTATTTTCCAGGATTCTTACATTTCTGAAGATTTTGAGTAGATTAAGTATATTCTTGTTTTTTCTGTTCCCCTACTAGAAATCTGTTGATATTTAACACAAACCGGCAAAATTGGGAGAGATACTTTATTAATTTAGATGGAATGTGAGATCCTTCCTGGCTTCCTGGGGCTGGAAAAATTGAAATGTAAGCGGGAAAGAACAGAGAGGAGGATGGGTCAGGTGAGGAGTGGCAGTCGATGGCCTGTGTGGAATGCAGGTGGAAGATAGTTATCACCCAGGAAGGGAGATTTCAAGTCTCAGATCGCGGCCCTGTGTAATAATAGTAACAACAGAAAAGCCTCACAGAGCACTTACTATGTGGCAGGGTGTGCATTTTACACATGTAATAATATCTTTCTTTCATTTTGACAAGTGAAATATATAGCAACTGGTCATAGGATTTTTAATTTGAAAATGCATTCCACTGCCTTCTACCTTCTAGTGATGCAAAGGAGAATTTCACTGCCAGCCTATTTCCCCTCCCCACAACCCTTTACAGATAACTTATTCATTCTGTCTGGAAGCTTGTAAGATTTTCCTCTTTATCCTTGGGCAAACAGTAACAGAAAATACTTAAAGAGTGCTTACTATGCACCAGGAAATATTCAAAGCATCTCACATATTTTAATACATTTAATCATTGTAGTAACACTTTGAAACTATTACAATGGCTATCCTTATACTACAGGTGACAAGACAGAGAAGTTGAATAAGCTGTCCGAGTTAAATAACCTGCACATAGTTGAGCCAAGAGAGCTGATAAATAGAAGGGAACACAGGAGACAAAACAATTGTAAATGCTATTTTAAAGGCACTGTACTTTAGAGTGCAGGAAATCTGAAAGAGAAATTGTATCAAGGATGATGGAGCTACTGAGATTGCTACTACCCTGGAGTGTGCAGCAGAGGAAACTACTTGAAGGAAATTCTCTGGGCCCAACACCTGGAGGCTGCCCTTGGGTGGATCGCCTCTCCTTCCTTTTAAAACCTGCTTAGGAGGAAACAAAATCTTGACCATGGCTTATGTGGCCTTGCATGATTTGGGCCCCTGTACATTTCTCCACTGTAAACACTTATATTTTTGTTTGCTTTGTTTTGGTTGCCCAGCCCTTCAACTATGCTCCTTAGTTTGGGGTATTCATGACCCTTCCAGATCTTGCCTCCCTGCTCAAGCCATACAACTTTTCCAGTTCCACTTTTATCAAGGTTAGAATAGTTTCTAACCTTGATCAAATGTGAATGACTGAAGAACTGGCAATGTTTAACCTGTGGGAGAGGAGACTTCGGTGGGGGTGGGTGGGTAGGTGAAGGAAACCATTGATAGAGACCTCTCCAAATATTTGGAGAGCCGGCAAATGAAAGAAGGCTGTGGCTTAAGAGCAGAAACTGGGGGTGAGAGTGGGGGAGGAGAAGTCAGGGGAGAAAGAGTGAGATAGCCAAGCGGTTGGGAATAGCAACTGCAGAAACGTTCTCCAAAACGACTGCCTTCTGCACAATTTTTTAAAAATCAAATTTCTTGAGGTATCGTTTACATATAATAAAAATGCATCTATTTTAAATGTACATTTTCATGAATTTTGACAAATGAATGCACACATGTAACTACTCTAATCAAGATACAGCACACTTCTATCACCCCACAAAGTTCCCTTTTGCTCCATTCCAATCACCTGCTCCTGCCCCCAGCCCTAGCTTACCACTAATCTGATTTGGGTTACTAAATCTAGAATTTCATATAATGTAATCATACATTTTATATCTGGCTTCTTTCACTCAGCACAATGTTTTTGAGATTCATTACTGTTGTAGCATGTATTTGTTGTTCATTTCTATATACCTCTCGGAAGTAGTCTATTGAACAGATATACCAAATTTGTGCATCCATTCATATGTGGATGGACATTTGGCTTGTTTCCAAATGTTTGTTACCTTGAAGCTGCTATGATCATTCATGTACAAGTGTTTTTGTGGACATCTGTTTTCATTTTTCTTGGGTAAATATTACTTAGGAGTGAAATTTCTAGGTTACATGGTCAGTGCATATTTAACTTTTTAAGAAATTGCAAAGCTCCGCGCCAAAATGGGTGTGCTATTTTACATTCCTACCAGCAATGTATGAGATTTCCAGTTGCTCCACACCCTTGCCAACATTTAGTGTTGTAAGTCTTTAAATCGGAGCCCTCTCATAGGCCTACAGTGTGTATCATCGCAGTTTTAACTTGAACTTCCCTAATGACTAATGATTTTCGATGAGCATTTTTTCATGTGTTCATTTGTTGTTCCCATAGCTTCTTTGGTGAAGTGTCTGTTTAAATCTTTTCCCCATTTTTCATGAGTTGTTCATGAGTTGTAACATTCCTTATATTGTCTGGATAGAAGTCCTATATCAGGATTTTTTTAACATCTTTATTGGAGTATAATTGCTTTACAATGGTGTGTTAGTTTCTGCTTTATAACAAAGTGAATCAGCTATACATATACATATATCCCCATATCTCCTCCCTCTTGTGTCTCCCTCCCACCCTCCCTATCAGGATTATGTTTTGCAAATATTTTATCAAAAACCATGGCTTGAATTTTATTTTCTTATCAGTGTCATTTTAAGAGAAAAAGATTTAATCTTGATGAAGTCCAGTTTAAGCTCTTTCTTTTTTGGTGCATGCTTTTTGCAGCCTATCTAAAAGAATCTTTGTCTAACTAAAGGTCACAAAGATTTTCCTCTAGAAGTCTTATTATTTTACCTCTTACACGTTGAGCTCTATATCTGATTCTTATACTGGCACCATAACCTTGATTAATGTTGCTTTAGAGTAAATCTTGAAACAGGTAGTGTAGCTCCTCCAACTTTTTCTTTTTCAAAATGGTTTTTCCTATCTTAGATTTTTTGCATTTCCATATAAAATTTATAATCACCTTGTCAGTTTCTAAACAAAAAGTCTTCTGCGGATTTGATTGGCGTTGCATGGAATCTATAGGTAAATTTGGGGAAAACTGACATCTTAATATTGATAAAAAGTATTGAACATAGTATATCTCTTTAATTATGGAGCTCTTCCTTAATTTTCTTAGTAGTCGTTTTTAGTTTTCAGTGTTTAAGTCTAGTACATTTTTTGTTTAAACTTTCCTTAAGTATGTTGTTTTTGATGTTGTTGTAAATGGTATTTAAAATTTTCAGTTTCTAATTGTTTGTTGCTAGTATAACAATTGATTATTGTATACTGACATTGTTTCTTGTAATTTTCCTAAGCTTACTTGCAAGATCTTATCATGTTTTTGGAGATTTCATAACCATTTCCATATAATGATCATGTTCTCTCTGAGTAAATCAGTTTTAATTCTTCCTTTACTGATTAGGACTCCCGGTACAATGTTGAATAGAAGTGGAAGGCATAGGCATTCTTGCTTTTTACCCAGTCTTAAGAGAAAGGCATTCGATCTTTCACCATTAAGCATGATGTCAGCTATAGGAAATGTGAGGGATGCCCTCTTCAAGTTGTGGAAGTTTCTACTTGTAGTTTGCTTAGAGTTCCATTTTGTTTTTCTGGGTTTTTTTTTTTCAGTTTTATTTATTTTTGGCTGTGTTGGGTCTTTGTTGCTGCATGCAGGCTTTCTCCAGTTGCAGCGAGCGGGGGCTACTCTTTGTTGCAGTGTGCAGCTTCTCATTGCGGTGGCTTCTCTTGTTGCGGAGCACAGGCTCTAGGTGTGTGGGCTTCAGTAGTTGCAGCACGTGGGCTCAGTAGTTGTGGCACATGGGCTCAAGGGCGCATGGGCTTCAGTAGTCATCGCTTGCGGGCTCTAGAGTGCAAGCTCAGTAGTTGTGGTGCATGGGCTTAGTTGCTCTGCGGCATGTGGGATCTTCCCGGACCAGGGCTCAAACCCGTGTCCCCTGCATTGGCAGGCAGATTCTGAACCACTGCACCACCAGGGAAGTCCCCTTTTGTTTTATTTTTATATAAAGAATGAGTATTGAGTTTTGTCAAATGCTTTTCCTACATCTATTGAGATGATCATCTGGTTTTTCTGTTTAAGTATACTATGATTGATTTTCAGTTGGTAAACCAATCTTATTACCGCGTCTCATTTAATCAAAAAGGGAGACAATGGTAAGAGTCAACGAAGATGTGGAGAAGGTGGAACCCTCTTGCATTGCTGAAGGGAATGTACAAAGGTACAGTCACTTTGGAAAAAAGTTTGGCAGTTCCTCAAAAAGTTAAACACTGTGAGCCAGCAATTCTGTTCTCTGTATTTGCTCAAAACAAATGAAAGCATATGTCCACATGAAAACTTGTATATGAATGATCATAGCAGTGTTAGTCAAAAATTGGACAACTCATATGTCCCTCAACTGATGAATAAATAAGCAGAGTGTGGTACAGCTGACCCTCGAGCAACACGGTTTGAACTGTACGGGCCCACTTACACGCAGATATTTTTCAAGAGTAAATACTACAGTGCTACTTGGTCCATGTTTGGTTAAATCGTGGATATGGACGAACCTCGGATATGGAGGACCAACTATAAATTATATGCAGATTAATCCTTGCGTTGTTCAAGGGCCAATTGTATATCTGTACAATGTAAAAATATTAGGCTGTAAAAAGGAATTAAGAACTGATAGATGCTACAACCTGAATGAGCCTTGAAAGCATTCTGCCAGTTGAAAGAAGCCAGGCATAAAAGGCCATATATTGTATGAATCCATTGATACAAAAAGCCCCAAATAGGGAAATACACAGAGACAGCAGTTTACTGCTTTGCAGGGACAGGAGAGAGAGGATTGGGTAGTGAATATCAATGGACACAATATACATTTTCAGGGTGATAGAAATGTTCTGAAATTAGATGGTGGTGATGGTTACACAATTTTATGTGTATACTAAATTATTAAACACCATTGCACTGTACACTTTAAATGAGTGAATGTCATGGTATGTGAATTATATTTCAGTTCAAAAATAATAAAACAAAATACAACAACTTTACATTCCTGAAATAAACATTGCTTGGATATGATGTATTTTCATTTTTAATTTGATACACTAAAATGTTGTTAAGGGTTTTTGTGTCTATTGATACGTAATCTTTTTTTGCAGTGCCTTTGGTTTTAACCTCAGCATAATACTGGCTTCACAAAAACAATTGTATTGAATTGAAATTATTTCTTTTTTAAATGTTTAGTAAAATTCACTTGTGAAACCATCTGAACCCGGAATTTCTCCGTGGGAAGGTTTTTTAACTACAAATTCAATTTACTTTTTAGATACAGATTATCTAGATACTTCTTCTTGAATGAATATTGGCAGTTTGTGTTTTTCTAAGAATTTTCCCATTTTACTTAAACTGTCAAATTTATTGGCCTGAAGTTGTTTATAATATTCCCTTATTTTCTGTTGTCTGAGGATCTAGATGATATTCCTGATTTCATTCCATATATTGATACTTTATGTCTTCTTTCTTTCTTAGTTATTCAGGCAAGAGATTTACCAATTGCATTGACTCTTTTAAAAGAAACATTTTTTGGTGTCATTGATTTCCTTTTTTATTTCATTGACTCCTGCTCTTAGCTTTATCATTACTTGTGTTCTGCTTACTTTGGGTTTAATTACTTCCTTTTCTAGTTTCTTAAAATAGAAGCTTAGATTATTTATTTAAGCATTTAAAACTATAAATTTCCCTCTGCACACTGCTTTAGCTCTTTCCCATATAATTTTCGATATATCGTGTTTTAATTTTCACTCAGTTAAAAATATATTCTAATTTTCCTTTGTGACTTCTTCTTTGAGTAATTTATTTTTATTTTTTTACTTTTTTTTGGTCGCACCACGTGGCACGTGGGATCTTAGTTCCCCGACCAGGTATCAACCCTGCACCCCCTGCAGGGGAAGTGTGGAGTCTTAAACACTGGACAACCAGGGAAGTCCTTCCTTGAGTAATTTAGAACTGTATTGCTCAATTACTAAATATTTGGCAGCAGGGTGGGGGGGGGTGGTCCAAAAATTTTTTTTCTTATTGATTTCTAATTTAGTTTTATTGTGATTGAGAATATACACTGTATGCTTTCAATGCTTTTAAATTTGTTGAGATTTCTTTTAAGAGCCAAACTATAGTTGATCTTTGTGAATGTTCCATTGGCATTTGAAAGAAAGGTGTATTCTATTATTGTTTGGTGGAGTGTTTAAATAGTATGTTAGTGCTCAAGCTGTTAGTGTTGTCAGTGCTGTCTACTTGTTCTATCAATTACTGGGAGAGGAGTGTTGAACTCCCCAACTACAGGCATGCCTGGTTTTATTCCACTTTGCTTTATTGAGCTTCACAGATATCAGGTCTTTTACAAATTGAAAGTTTGTGGCAATGCTGTGTTGTCAGATGATGATTAGAATTTTTTATTTTTTTAAAATTAAGATATGTACATTTTTTAGACATAATGCTACTGCACATTTGATAGCCTACAGTATAGTATAAACATAACTTTTATATGCACTGGGAAACCAAAAAATCTGTGTGACTAGCTTTATTACAGTATTTACTTTATCGTGGTGGTCTGGAAACAAACCCACAATAACTCCGTAAACCTGTGTAATTATAGATTTGTTTCCTTTTCCCTTCCATTTTATCAATTTTTGCTTCATGTAATTTGAATCTGTTTTAAGGTTCATGAATATTTAAGATTGTTATATCTTCCTAATGAATTGACCCCATTAAAATTATGAAGTAGTCTTCTTTATCCCTTGTTCTGAATTCAAATTTATCAGATAGAAATAGAGCCATTTCAACTATCTTTAGATTAATGGTTGCATGGTATACTGTTTTATTACGATTTTATTTAAAATTATCTGTGTCTTTATATTTAAACTGGGTTTATTATAGGTGGCATATAGTTGGGCCTTTTTTCATTTTTTAAAAAATAAATTTATTTATTTATTTTAATTTTGGTTGTGTTGGGTCCTCATTGCTGCCCGCGGGCTTTCCTTTTTTTTAGTTGTGGCGAGCGGGGGGCCACTCTTCATTGTGCCACGTGGGCCTCTCATTGTGGCGGCTTCTCTCGTTGCAGAGCACGGGCTCTAGTCGTGCAGGTCCCAGTAGTTGTGGCTCACGGGCTCTAGAGCGCAGGCTCAGTAGTTGTGCCACACGGGCTTAGTTGCTCCGCGGCATGTGGGATCTTCCCGGACCAGGGCTCGAACCTATGTCCCCTGCATTGGCAGGCGGATTCGTAACCACTGCGCCACCAGGGAAGTCCGAGCTCTCTCTCTCTTCTGAACTCTGCTCTTAAGATTATAGCTGCCTGGCCTCCCCAAACTGATCTGTTTCCTCGACTCAGCAAGTTGCTGTGTTCCTTTTCCCTCTGCTGTGCCTTTCTCAAGGCAGTAATCTGGGATAATCATAGGGATTCTTTCAGGAATCCAGTTCTACACTGCCAGATGTCTAATGTCTGAAACTTGCTATTTCATATATTTTGCCTGATTTTCTAGTTGTTTATGGTGGGAAGGCAATTCCTGTTAGCAGTTAATCCTTTCTAGGTGGAAATGGAAATTCCCCTCTCAAAAATTTTAAAACCATTAAATTGACATGGCAGATAGGACTGAGGAGAAGACATTAGAGGAAGCAATGTGAAAGATGACACTGAAACACCAGAGGTCAGTTTGTGAGACTTTTAGAAACTGAAGTCAAAATATAGCACCATTTTGAATACCATCCACCCCCACTCCCAATTTTACCCACCAATTGCCCAGGTCCTCTTCCCCTGCCTGCTCTAGAGCACTTCTGAGGCCCCTTTATGGCCTAAAGAATATTTTTTTAAGTGCCTTTGAATCAAAAAAGAAAAAATTTAATGCCTAAATGATATCTTGCTATTCACAAAGATTAGTGGGGTCCTCCAAGTTCATTCATCTTCATTTTTTTCCCCTCTATCGAGAGCTTATGCTGCTATGAACTTAGTGAAGATTTTCTTTTTTGGCCACGCTGTGCGGCATGGGGATCTTAGTTTCCCGACCAGGGATCGAACCTGTGCCCCCTGCAGTGGAAGTGTGGAGTCCTAACCACTGGACCGCCAGGGAAGTCCCTGAAGATATTTTATAACTGCTTTAAAACTCAAGAATCCATAGCTAAAAGCACTTAAAAATTGATCCGAACACCACAATGAGAATAAAATATATGAAGTTTTTGGCTTTCCCCTTAGTGTATTGTATTGTCAAAGTTTTTTTGGAACTCTGGTTCATTTGGACTTGATTTGGTGGAAGATAGTATGCATTAAGCATAAATTCCCTTGTTGTACAAGAGCAGTCGTTCTTCTGTAAGTATAAAACAGCAAAAAGAGATTTTCTTCCCTGTCTTGGGGCTGATGGGAGTGCTGTGGTTTTTGCTATGTGTTCACAAGCTGACAAAATGGACAGTACATTTTTCACGTTGTTTCAGCCCATGTAAATTTTTCGAAATAAATGGTTCCTGCTTGCCAAACCTCAGTGAGTAACACTGACTTCTTCTCAGTCCACGAAGCTTACCACATGGATTACATATATGCATTACTCACACAGCACAATCACTGGCCCATATGCCAGAGTGAAATATGATTTTACAGTTGCCTCTAGAGCACACATTTCCAGCTTTGGTTCCACATACAAGGAGACAGATTTGCAGGTTTTATTTTCTTACACAGATTCAAACACATTTGCCTCAAGCAGAAATGTACACTCCATAGTTAGTTCTTTTGTTGTAGGAAACTCTTGCTTCTTCTCAGACAATCTGTCCCCTATTAAAAAAAAAAGAGCAACATTGCACTGTCCGCATCGTTAAAACTTAAAACAGGTCCAAAGGAAAATGTGCCTTGGAAATTCTTCACTGATTTGTTTTTGTAGAACAGCTGGAGGTGAGGCCCACGGTACTAATCACATCCAGTTGCTACTGGTCAAATTGCACATTCAGGAAATTCATAATTAGGTGGTTATATCCCCTGAGTTTACCCCGAAGCACTCTTTACAACTCTTGATTTGTCTTATTCCTTGTCATTCAAAACAACCAGAGAGAGAGAGAGAGAGAGAGAGAGAGAGAGAGAGAGAGAGAGGAGAGAGAGAGACAGGAGAGGAAAAGGGAAATTGAAATAGAATTTCTAAGAAGTTATGTCTCTAAAATAAACCAAATTGTCTATGAATGCTGGCCCTCTCTTAAAAAGAAAAACAGCCAGAGAATGTGTATATATTAACGTGTGTGTCTTTCTCAAAAACATTCAAAAAGGGTTAAAAACATTTTTAAAAGGTGTTCTCCTTAAAAACTGTGCTCTGAAACGTTCATCTGTTTATGTTTCAAAGAGTGTGGATTTAAAATTAACTGGTACTACCCGGACTTCAAGGATTAAATTTTAATATTTCATGTAAATTGTATATGTTTCCTTATTCTATTTGCTTCTCTACCTGCCAGCCTTGGAATTATTAGGTAATTAATACAATGCCAGAATTTGTAGCTCAAGCGTTTGTCGATCCTTTGCTGGTTATGAGCAAATTTCTCAGTTCTGTATCAGGAGATCTGACTTCTAATCTATACTTTGGAACAGCAGTGTTTCTTAGGATCTTTACTTCTTTATTAGGTAGTTTTAGGGAAAATGGGGAAAGAGAAAATGCTCTAGGAGCCGAACTGTGGTGAGGAATATATTATCATGAGTTTCCTAGTAATCCCATACCACTAACTGTTGATTCATTGATCTAATAGAAATAAACAGAGGTTAAGTGCCACATGCTAGTTAAGCAAATAAAAGCCAAATAGAATTCCTCAAAAAGTCAAATATAGAATTACCACATGATCCATCAACTCCACTTCTGGATACCCGAAAATATGGAAAACAGGTACTCAGACAAGTACTTGTATACCAATTTTCATAGCACCACTGTTTTCAATAGCTCAAAGGTGGAAACAATCCAAATGTTCAGCAATGGATAAATGGATAAAGTGTGCTACACACATACAATGGGATAGTCTCAGCCATAAGAAGGAATAAAGTACTGATACATGCTACAACATGGATGAATCTTGAAAACATGGCAAGTGAAAGAAAGCAGACACAAAAGTCACATATTATATCATTCCATTTATATGAAGTATCCAGAATAGGTAAATCTATAGACACAGAAAGCAGCTTGGTGGTTGCCAGGGGCTGAGGAAAGGAGAGAATTAACAATAACTGCTTAATGGATACAGGGTTTTATTTTCAGGTGATGAAAATATTTTGGAACTAGATGGAGGTGGTAGTTACACAACATTGGGAAGGTACTTAATGCAAATGCCACTGAGCTGTTCACTTTAAAGTGATTAATTTTATGTTGTGAATTTTACCTCAATAAAAAAGTAAAGTAAAAAAAAGAAAAAGAAAAAGAAATAATGCATGTTTCCTCTAAGGACCTAGCACTTCTTGGAGGCTACAGAACTTGATGTTCCTAACAGAGTTGTAGGTAGGACCACAATCTAGCAAAACAGTCTATCTGGGCTTCACTTTTTCCAAAAGCCAATTTAAAATGTTAATTCATTATTCAAAACAAGACTTGTAAACATGGCAATAATCATTTTCATATGTTTTCCTCCAGAAACAGGTCCTTACATAAACTATAGGTTCATTCTGGGCTCCACTTTCAAATTCTGCCCCTGATCTTTCTTTAATGTACATGTTAAACCAATGTATTACTGAAGCTTCATGTAAATTTGACATTTCTCAGTTATTAAATGATAACCCCTCATGTCAAATAGAACCTCCTTCTTCCCCAGGAACTTTTCTTCCCCTCCTTAATTTCACTAAGGAGGGGGGTCGGTAGCAGAGGAGTTCTAGTATAGTCTGTTCTTATCTTAAGGAAGAAGAGAGCTTAGAAGCAGAAAGAAAAGGACAGGAGCATTTCAGATTAAATTACTTTTTCAAAAACATACAAATAAAGTTGTAGCAAAAAGAATACACACAAGCAAAAGGATAAAATGGGCGAAGTTAGGCATGAGAGATTGCTCTCCACCCAGGGAAGTGTGCATGTTCTTCCTGGCTCTCAGGTGTGGCTAGAGAGGTAGTCTGAGTCCTCTCCTGGGAGAGCATGAGAAGATAGGGCACAGACAGCCTGTCTGATGTCACCATATGGGTCCTCAGGGGTAGAGACTTCTGGGCAGGCCACCATTCACTGAACTGTCACTGCTTGACATATACCAGCAGCTGGAGCTGAGCTCTGACGAACAGATCACTCAAGACCAAGCAGCCAGAGAGAGGAACAAGCTGAACATTCAGAACAGGCTATCTATGAATTACAGTTGCTGGAGGGCAGAGAACATAACTTAAACTTGGACAGAAAGGATAATAGAACTACCTAAAGAGATACAAGGGCTACACAAAATAGACTTTCTTGATATAAAAACAACAACAACAACAAAAACATGATTTCTAAACTTAAAATTCATTAGTGAAGAAAATAGTTAACTGTTGAAATTCAACTAGTAGCCTGGAAACTGGATGCAAGAATATTACAAAGCTCAGAGGAAAAAAATGTAAAACATGAGTACAGAGATGGAAGGGAGGTTTAAGGATACTGACATGAGACTGTTTGGAGCTCCAGAAAGAGAAGATGATGCACATAAAGGAGAGGACATATTTAAATAAAACAAAATGAAGCATGCAAACAATAATATTTCCCTGGATTGAAGAAAGGATACCAAGTTTCAGGCAGGAATGATGAGAAAAGATTATATCTATGCCTATATCTATATCTGTATCTATCTTTGTCATCATATATATAGATAGCTATAGATATATACACACATCTATATCTATTTATGCATATATATTTCTTTAAATGTCTATATACACATATATATGGGTAGACATATCCTGCTAAAAATTGTGAGCTCCAAAGATAAAGAGAACAATCTTATTCTTTCTGTGTAAAAGTTTGTAAGTTATTTATTTATTTATTTATTTTTGGCTGCGTTGGGTCTTCATTGCTGCATGCAGGTCTTCTCTAGTTGCAGTAGGCGGGGACTACTCTTCATTGCGGTGCGCGGGCTTCTCATTGCAGTGGCTTCTCTTGCTGTGGAGCCTAGAAGCCGGCTCTAGGCGCACAGACTTCAGTAGTTGCAGCACCTAGGCTCAGTAGTTGTGGCTTGCGGGCTCTAGAGCACAGGCTCAGTAATTGTGGCGCATGGGCTTAGTTGCTCTGAGGCATGTGGGATCTTCCCGGACCAGGGATCGAACCCCTGTCCTCTGCATTGGCAGGCGGATTCTTAACCACTGTGCCACCAGGGAAGTCCCTGTAAGTTACCTATAAAGGAAAAAGATTAGACTGTCATGAAATTCTCCTTTGCAACACTAGGAAGCTAGAAGACAATGGAATACATTTTCAACTTAAAAATGTATTTCACCTGTTAGGGTACAAGAAAGGTGTTTACAGATACATAAGCATTCAGAGAGGTCACACATCTCATTACTCATCTGGGAAAAAGACTTTATTAATTAAAAACAAACAAACTAACAAAACAGAGACTTGAAGAAGACAGAAAGCCATAGTGAGCAACAGACTTGTGATATTTAATTAAAAATAGGTGAACAATGATAGACGGGGAATATGTAACTAAATAAAGATTCTAGAAATAGAGAAGTGTACTAAGAAGGAAACTTCTAATAATAATCTGGAATTTAAAGAACTAAACCACCTCAGGAAAACTAAAGAATTGTGGTGAGGAGGGGCATGAGAAAGAAGGAAGCAAAAATATTCCAAAGGCTTCATCTCTTGGGAGGAGAGTAAGGAGGAAATTGCAACTGAAGTCTTCTTCAAGTTGAATATAATGGGTGAAGAGCGATAGTGGAGTAATGGAAATTCTCATTTGGGGAAAAGTTGGTGTCTTCTTTTCATGAAATACTAGGGAAATATCTGCCTGATTTTATGACAGCTGGGAAAGGACAAGTAACAATTAATGAAATGTAAACGAAGAGCAAAATCTTAAAGCAGGCGTGGTGTTACTAATACCATGGAACATGGAATTTGAGTTTCAAATCTCTAAACAGAAAAAAGAGGGACACTTTGTAATGATAAAAAGCATAATTTATGAAGAAAATAAAACAGTCCTAAGATTTTATACATGAAACAACATAGAAGCTAAACAAATTTTTTAAATTATTAGAAACTCAACTGTTAAATAAAATATTATAGTAAAGGACTTGAATATCAGAATTGGTCAATTCTGATAGATAGGTAGAAAGACAGGTAGAAAAAGACATAGAGGAATTAAATAATACAATCACAAAGCTTGTTTTATATGGATACAGTCATCCTCATTATTTGTAAATTCGGAATTTGTGAATTTGCCCCCTTATGAAAATGTGTTTGTAACCCCCAGATCAATATTTACAGAACTTTTCCATCCCTCACAGACACGTGCAGAGCGGTGAAAAATTTGAGGTCAAATAAGGTGACACTCTGCCTTCTTATTTCAACTCTCATATTATAGAAGTGTCCTCTTCCCAGTCTATTTCGTATCAGAATTTGGGCATTTGGGTGCTTTTTGTTGGTGACTTCACTGTTTAGATTGGTGCCCCAAGTGCCGAAGTGCCGTCTGGGGTCCTACATGCAAGAAGGCCGCGATATGCCTTGCAGAGGCAATACATATGGTAGATAAACTTCATCTAGGCATGAGCTTCTGTGATATTGGCTGTGGAATCAATGTTAATGAGTCACCAGTACACATTAAATAAGGAGTCTTTAAACAGAAACACATAAGGAAGGTTATGTATTGACCAGTTGACAAAGATGTTGCAACCAGAGGTTCACAGGAATCTAGCCCTGTATCTCCCACAGGAGCAAAGGTTCAGTCTTCACAGTGTCTTTATAGGACATAACTACTGTGAATAATGAGAACCAACTGTATTAAGATTTAGAGAGAACTTTAAGTTCCTCAAAGAAATTCCTTTTTTTTTTTTATATATTCCATGGAAGACTTCTAAAAGTTACTTATGTGTTTTTCCTTAAAGAATTCCTCATTATGATTTCCTGATCATAACCCACTAAATTTAAAAATAAATAAAAAGGATACAAAAACTTCAACTACATTGAAATCAAGAAGTATGTATCTATATATTCCCTGAATTTAAAGAAATGTTAAAAACTGTCAAAAAAAGCAATGAAAAAATTAAAATTATCTAGAAAGCAATGAAAATAACATTTCCTACTAAAACTTATGGCATTTGGTAAAAGCCACATTCACAGAAAAAAATTATAACCTTAAATTCTTTGTTATTAAGGAATAAAGATATTAAAATATAGAAGCTCTATAATCACTTACAAAAATTAGAACAACAACTAAAAAACTAAGAAGGGGGAATTAAGAGAGGGAAAACCTGAAACTAAAGAAATAGAAAACAAAAATAGTATAAAAAAATAAAAAGCTCAAAAATCACTTCATGGGGCTTCCCTGGTGGCGCAGTGGTTGAGAATCTGCCTGCCAATGCAGGGGACACGGGTTCGAGCCCTGGTCTGGGAGGATCCCACATGCCGCGGAGCAGCTGGGCCCGTGAGCCACAATTACTGAGCCTGCGCGTCTGAAGCCTGTGCTCCGCAACAAGAGAGGCCGCGATGGTGGGAGGCCCGCGCACCACGATGAGGAGTGACCCCCGCTCGCCGCAGCTGGAGGAAGCCCTCGCAAAGAAACGAAGACCCAACGCAGCCAAAAATAAATAAATAAATCAATTAAAAAAAAATAAAAGAAAATCACTTCATTTGAGTAACACACAAAAAGAGAAACCATTTTTATTTGAGATTAAGGAAAAGAGGGAGAGTAAAAAACATACAAGATTGTGAATGAGAAAGAGTACATAAAGACAAATACCAAAGAGAACAAAAGAAATAAAACATTCTGTGCAACTCTATAATTTGAAATTTGAAACCTACATGATTTCCTAGCAAACAATATGTATAACAATCCAAGTAAAGACAGGAAACTTGAATAAACCACTATATAAGCGTTTTTTTTTTTTTTAAGTGATTTAAGATCTAGCATTTACAAAGGCAGCAGGATCAAATGTCTTCATATCTGAATTCTAACAAAACTCAAAGTAAATAATTGCAAGATCTTAGAAAAAAATAGGAAGCACCCCAATTCATTTGATGAAACCAGGAGAATTTTAATACCAAAACCCAACAAAGAGAATGTCAAATAGTAATCCATGTGACCGAATAGGGTTTATTCCAATAGTACACTCTCAGGAACTCTGACAACATAATTTTTATACTTTGTCATTTGAAATCATGTCAAACTCACAGAACAGTACAAGAACAGTACAAAGAACTCTCATTGTACCCTTTACCCAGAGACATTTTTCAAGTTTTGCCAACTCTCCCAGTAACATTCTTTAGGAAAGGGATCCATCCAGGATCATGTGTTGCAACTAGCTTTGTCTAGTCTCTGGGAACAGGTCCTCAGCCCTCCCTGGACTCTCATGACCTTAATATTTCAAAAGATCACAGGCCAGTTATTTTGTAGACTCCCCCAGTTTGTGCTTGTCTGATGTGTCTTCACAATAACATGAAGATTATGTGTATTGGGCAGGAACCACATATTCATAGAACGATGTGTGATGTTGCATCCCCTTGAGGGGCACTTGAAGTTGATTTGCCCCATGCCTGGTAGTTCGCTCACTAGCGTAAGGTGGCATTGCCCAGATGTCTCCACTATAAAGTCTCTCTTATTCCCTTTGTAATTAGTAAGTATTTTTGTGGGAAGATACTTTGACACTAGTAAATATCCTGTCCCCCGTCCAACCTTCACTCCCTAGTTTCTTGCCGTGCTTTTGCCTAAATTGTTTATTGCTATGCTGGTTGTTAAACGGAGAATTTCCAATTCCATAATTTCTTCTACATTTGTTGGTTGGCATTCTACCATAAGGAAAAACTTTCTTTTTATTTATTTATTTATTTATATCAGTATGGACTAAAGCATTCCATTTTTATTCAATAGGTTGCAATCCTTTACTATTATTATTTATTTTGATGATCAAATTTTTCCATGTTTTGGCCAGTGGGCGCATCTAAAGCTTGTTTCTATGTCTTTCGGTAGATCCCCACCTTTCTGTGATCATGACCTTACTTTCTGTCACAGCAAGATGTTCCAGGCTTATCTTTTACTTTCCCTGCCTTGGCCTTGAAATCAGCCATTTCCAGAAGAAGGCTTGATTCACCTTAAAAGAAAATGTATTTAGAAACCAAGATCTGGGTACTAGGTGTGCTCATTGCTATTGAGATATCACTGCTCCCGGGCTCTCTAAGTGGATAGAGCTAGTTAATACACAAATTAAAACCACAAAAACCACTTTAGGGCCCACTAAAATGACTGTAATTGGGATTTCCCTGGTGGTCCAGTGGTAAAGAATCCGCCTTGCAATGCAGAGGACACGGGTTCGATCCCTGGCCAGGGAACTAAGATCCCACATGCCGCGGGGCAACTAAGCTCGCATGCCATAACTACTGAGCTTGCGCGCCTCAACTACAGAGCCTGCATGCCGCAAACTACAGAGCCCACCCGCCCAGTCTGCATGCCACAACTAGAGAAGAGAAAACCTGCACGCCACAACTAGAGAGAAGCCCACGTGCCACAACGAAAGATCCTGCGTGCCTCAATGAAGATCCCACGTGCCACAACTAAGACCTGACACGGCCAAAAATAAAAAAAATAAATAAATAAGTAATAAATAAATCTTTAAAAAAATGACTGTAATAAAAAAGACAGCTGATAACAAATGTTGGAGAGGTTATGGAGAAACGAACCTTCATACATTGCTGATGGGTGTGTAAAATGGTACAGTCACTTTGAAAACAGTTTGGTAGTATCTAAAAATGGTTAAACACAGAGTAACTATATGATGGCAATTCTACTCTTAGATAAACACCGAAGAGAACTGAAAATACGTTCACACAAAAAAACTTGCATGTGAATGTTCATAGCAGCATTGTTCATAATAGCCAAAAAGTAGAAACAACACAAATATCCATCTGCTGAAGAGTGGATAAAAAAATGTGATATATCCCCATACAGTGGGATGTTATTTGGCAATAAAAAGAAATGAAGCACTGATACATGCTACACCATGGATGAACCTCTGTTGTGGATTGAATGGTGGCTCCAAAAGATTGTTCATGTCTTTATTTCTGGAGCCAAAAAGGGTCTTTACACCTGTAATTCAGTTAAGAATCTTGAGATGAGGAGATCATCCTGATTTATTCAGGTGGGTCCTAAATTCTATGACAACTGTCCTTATAGAAAGGGTAGAAGGAGATCTGAGAGACAGAAGAGGAAAAAACAAAGACACACACAAAAGGCTGTGTAAATACGGAGGCAGAGATTGCGGTGATGTGATCGTAAGCCAAGAATGCCAAGGAATGCTGACAGCCACCAGAAGTTGGAAGAAGTAAGCTAGATTCCCCTCTAGAGCCTTCAAGGGGAATATGTAGCACTGCCAACACCATGATTTTGGACTCTGGCTCCCAGAACTGTGAGGCAATAAATTTCTGTTGTTTTAAGCTACCCATTTTGTGGTAATTTGTTATTACCTCAGGAAACTAATACAACCTCAAAAACATTAAGCTAAGAAAATAAGGCTAGAAACCAAAGGCTACACATTGTAGGATTCCATTTACATACGATTTCATTGATACGAATTTTTCAGAAAAGGCAAATCTATAGTCAGAAATCAGATCAGTGGTTGCCAGGGACTGAGATGGGAGAAAGAACTGACTAAACAGCCATAAGGAAACATTTTGGCATGACGGAAAAGTTCTAAAATCGAATTTTGTGGTGATGGATGCACAACTATATAAATTCATTGAAAACATTAAATTGTACATTTACATTGGGATATTTTATGGTATGTATGTTATACCTCAATAAAACTACTAAAAAATTAAAAACTGAAATATAAAAAATTAGAAATAAATTGGATAAGGAAAGCAAAGAACATATACAAAGAAAACTGGTCAATAATTTTTTCCCTTTATGGGTGTGGGAGGCATTCTTAACTAAGATGAAAAATCTTAAGGTGTATTTCTATATAGAGACATATATTTATGTATAACATTTTAAAACTTGTATGGCCAAAGATGCCATAAGTAAGATCAACTGAGAAAATAACATATTTAAAGAAAAATTTCAGCAGATGACAAACCATGAAAATTTCTAGTAATACAAGGTAATCTTAGATATTAATGAAATGCAAAAAAAATCCTGTAGAAAAATTAGCAAAGAATATGAAGAGCAACGACAAATAATAAATATAGATTTAAAATGCATAAACTGAAGCATGATGAGAGAATGCAAATTAAAGCCCTGATGAAGTATCTCTTTCTACTCCATCAAAGTCGGAAAATTACAGAGCAATAATACCTACTGTTGGTGGGAATAAGATTGAGGAAGAATAATAATCTTATATATTTCTTGTGGAAATACTGTGAACTGTTATCTCATTTGAAAAGTAATTTGGTAATATGTATTAGTACAGATAAAACTTTTAATCTGCTCTTAGATATTAATTTCATTGATTAAAAAGGACCAGCCATATGATATATGCACAAGTATGCTTATTTTATAGCGCTGAGTATAGAGATGGCAAATTGGGGGTGAGAAAGTAAATGCAGCTTGAAGGAGGAATTGGTTCAATAAGTCACACTACATCCACAACCATGGAATGTTTTCCAGTCATTGAAAGAGTTAGAGACAGCAAATTAAGAGCAATACCAGTGGATTTGGAAATTCTACCAGGAACTACTGCCTGAGAGAAGCAAGTTGAAGAGGGGGGAAGGGGGTGGGAAAAATTGGTGAAAGGGGTCAAAAGGTCAAACTTCCAGTTATAAAACAAGTCATGGGGATGTAATCTACAGCATGGCCACTATAGTTAATACTGTATTGCATATTTGAAAGTTGCTAAAAGAGTAGATCTTAAAAGTTCTCATCACAAGAAAAACATTTTGTAACTATGTACTGTGACATGTTAACTAGACTTGTTTTGGTGATCATTGCACAATATATATAAATATCTCATCATTATGTTGTACACCTAAAACTAATTCAACGTTATATGTCAATTTTACCTCAAAAAAAAAGAAAGAAAAAGAAAAGCAAGTTGTAGAGAAGTATGTAAATTTTTAAGAAGTTATGTATTTATACATATATGTGTATAAACATGTACGTGTGTGTCTACAGCATCTTTCCATTATAAAAGTACCGTTTCCCACTGTAATTAATAAGTAATATGTAGGATGCATCTTTGAAGCCAAATGAATGTCTTGTTTTCCAGCTACCTTTAATCCAGTGGATTTTGCATCTTTGCCTAATTCAATTATTACATTGAGTGGGTGCAAATGAATCTTTTTTTATTATTTGAGATAAACTTTGTTGAAGTACAATGAATCATTTAAAAAACCCTGTTTTACTACTGAAGCCCACGCGCCTATAGCCCGTGCTCCACAACAAGAGAAGCCACGGCAATGAGTAGCCCACGCACTGCAACGCAGAGTAGGCCCCGCTCGCCGCAACTAGAGAAAGCCCGCGCGCAGCAACGAAGACCCAACGCAGCCAAAAATAAAAATAAATAAAATAAAATAAAATAAAAACCCTGTTATTGTTCCATAGCAAGTTTTGAAGGCCGAATGATCTACATAATGGCTTCCTTTCTCTTTAACTTGGCCTGGGTAGACCTAAAATAAATAGGCTTACATCATGCTTGCTCATTGTCTCCATGACCAAACTGAATACAGCTGGCATTTTCTGTTTTCTCTTAGACTATCTGACACTTCCAGAAAAAGATATTATAACACATTAGCCAATGAGACAAGTAAATTACACTTTTGATTTTGGCATCAGCATCAGCAGCATTGATTAGTAAAACTTACCAGAATAAAATTTTATTAATCTAATCTCTATTTTTCTGCACTTGACAGTTGCTTTTTGAAGTTTCTGCCAAGGCTGGTTCAGTGATATTAGCCACAACTAGTATTTTTATGAGTACAACATTCAAAATCTCTCTCTATAAAATAAATTAGAAAATTTCACAATATTGCATTTTTTTACTGTCTGGTTTTTGATGTTAAATACTTAGATTATTTGAAAATAAACTAGACTCTTTGGAGTACAAGTGACTAGTACAACATACATTTATCTCAGTTCAAATTGCATCATCCAAAATCATTCTTCAAGAGAATCACCATGTACACAAAAGAGCTTTAAAGTTTGTTCAAATGATAAGGTTTATGCTTTATTGCTCTATTAAAGATTTAACTGAACCGGTTTGCAGGGTAGAAATAGAGACACAGATGTAGAGAACAAACATATGGACACTAAGGGGGGAAAGTAGCAGGGGGGTGGTGGTGGTGGTGGGATGAATTGGGAGATTGGGATTGACATGTACATGCTGATGTGTATAAAATAGATAACTAATAAGAACTTGCTGTATAAAAAATAAATTAAAAAAAAAGATTTAACTGAAAAGAATCAAGCAAGGAAACTTTTTGCTTGGAATGAGGAGAATAAGCCCTAAATCCCATACTGTTGTATTTCAAAGAGTTACTTTTCTAAGTAAAATGGAAACTTTTAGCACAATGTAGACTCCTTAGTATTTTACCAATGAAAACACAGAATTAAAAAGTAAACTATTTTTTTAATTTACTTTTTTATTGAAGTATATTTGATTTACAATGTTGTGTTAATTACTGTTGTAGAGCAAAGTGATTCAGTTATACATATATATATATATATTTTTAAATATTCTTTTCCATTATGGTTTATCATAGGATATTGAACATAGTTCTCTGTGCCATGCAGTAGAACCTTGCTGCTAAAAAGCAAACTTTTAATTAGAAAGTTTCATACAATTTAATCTATTTAGAAGCATTAAGAGATCTCTTTGAGGGATTGGGTGAATAAATATTTGAACATTCTACAAACAATAAATGCTGGAGAGGGTGTGGAGAAAAGGGAACCTTCTTGCACTGTTGGTGGGAATGTAAATTGATACAGCCTCTATGGAGAACAGTATGGAGGTTCCTCAAAAAACTAAAAATAGAACTACCATACGACCCAGCAATCCCACTACTGGGCATATACCCTGAGAAAACCATAATTCAAAAAGAGTCATGTACCACAATGTTCACTGCAGCTCTATTTACAATAGCCAGGACACAGAAGCAACCTAAGTGTCCAACGACAGATGAATGGATAAAGAAGATGTGCGGGCTTCCCTGGTGGCGCAGTGGTTGAGAATCTGCCTGCCAATGCAGAGGACACGGGTTCGAGCCCTGGTCTGGGAAGATCCCACATGCCGCGGAGCAACTGGGCCCGTGAGCCACAATTACTGAGCCTGCGCGTCTGGAGCCTGTGCTCCGCAACAAGAGAGGCCACGACAGTGAGAGGCCCGTGCACCGCGATGAAGAGTGGCCCCCGCTTGCCACAACTAGAGAAAGCCCTCGCGCAGAAATGAAGACCCAACAGTCACAAATAAATAAATTAAAAAAAAAAAAAAAGAAGAAGATGTGGCACATATATATAATGGAATATTACTCAGCCATAAAAAGCAACGAAATTGAGTTATTTGTAGTGAGGTGGATGGACCTAGAGACTGTCCTACAGAGTGAAGTAAGTCAGAAAGAGAGAAACAAATACCGTATGCTAACACATATATATGGAATCTAAAAAAAAAAAAGAAAAGGTTCTGAAGACCCTAGGGGCAGGACAGGAATAAAGACACAGACACAGAGAATGGACTTGAGGACAAAGGGAGGGGGAAGGGTAAACTGGGACGAAGTGAGAGAGTGGCATGGACATATATACACTACCAAATGTAAAATAGATAGCTAGTGGGAAGCAGCTGCATAGCACAGGGAGATCAGCTTAGTGCTCTGTGACCACCTAGAGGGGTGGGATAGGGAGCGTGGGAGGGAGACGCAAGAGGGAGGAGATATGGGGATATATGTATATGTATAGCTGATTCACTTTGTTATAAAGCAGAAACTAATACACCATTGTAAAGCAATTATACTCCAATAAAGATGTTTAAAAATTTTTGAACATTCTGAAAAAACGTTTTGATTTTTCTCAACTTTGAACTGAAGGTGATTTTAGGTCCACAGAGTTACATAAAGCAAATGTTTCATATGCCAGGATGTTGTAGTAGATAAAATGAAGAACTTAACTTTGGAGGTTTGAATTCTGTTCCCACCTTAGTCCATGGCTTGCACGATCGTAAAAAGGGGTAGTTGAATTAAGAGGAAAAATTATAATCTCCTTTTATGCTTAAAATTCTATACCATTAGATCAGTGATGGTGTGTACTCACCAAAAATGGCAGCACATAATTCATCATTCATAAAATATGCATTCAGCATATAACATGTGCCAGGCACTGCTCTAGCCACTGGGAATACAGTTCACCGACCTTCTCAAATACAGAAGTACAGATATATCCTGTTAATATAATAGGCATTTAATAAATCTTGACATATATTATACTCATTCAATGAATTATACTCTTGTTCCCACCATTCCACTGAAACTACAATCAATGACCTCTATGCTGCGAAAACTAATCATCAATTCAGTTTTCATCAGTTAGATCTGTCTGTAGCATTTGACCCAGTTGATCATTCCCTCCTCCTTGAAGCATTTTTCCCTCTTGGTTACCAGGACACCATTCCATGGTCCTGCTATCATAATGGCTGCTTCTTTTCAATTTTCTTCGCTGTTTCTTTCCATCCCTCCTGATCTGTAAATATTGGAGGGCTCCAAAATTCACCCTACTACCTCTTTTATTCTCTATTTTCACTTACTCCCCGGGTGATTTTTATTTTAGCTACCCTGACAACTCCCAAATTCATAGCCTCAGCTTCACTTCTTCCCTGAACTCCAGAATGACATATTAAGTACCTATTTGACAACTGTACTTGGAATAAAATCCAAACGCCGTTTTCCCCTTGCTCACTCTGAGACTCTGCGATTTACATGAGGAGATTTATTGGGGAGTATATATGGGACCAATATGTGTGATGGCTGAGGTTGAAGGAAGCAACATTGAAAAGTGGAAGATGCTGAACTGTTGATGCAGTTACAACAGAGGCCTCAGCTGATCCTATAGTGAGCTCTGGAGCTGAACCCTCACAACTGTTCCAGTTGAGGCAAGAGAGATCTGTACCACCACATGAAGTCATTATCGGATGCAGGCTGCCCCCAGAGAGGAGGGTAACCTTGGGCAAGGCAGCTTCCTCCTATCAGGAGCAGTTCCTAGGGAGGACTCAGCTGTGAACCCTCAGCATCCAACATTCATGGCAGCTGAGGGAATGAGTGTCTCTTCCTGAAGGGAGACCTGGGTGGCACAGCACAGCTTCTACTATAACCACCCCAGTATCTGGTAGCATCTCATTCGCATCACTTTCCATCCTTTATGCAGCTTAATTTTTTTCCTCAGGGTATATACTATGTGTTTTACTTATTTGTTTGCTGGTTATTCCCTACTAGAATATAACACCATAAGAGCAGAAACGTTCTTTTTCTCTTTCTTCTTTAATCCTATAGCCCCAACATCTAGAAACAGTGCCTGGAACACAGTAGGTGCTCAATAAAAATTAGTCAATGAGTAAGTAAATGTATCACATATTTACTCTATGCTAGAAACTATGCTACGTTCCAGGAATACAGAAGCAAGAAGACAGACGCTATCCTTATGGAACTGACAATCTCGTAAAAATGATATACATATATAGCACACATGGATAAAATATGCATATATAACAATATTTTTAAAAGTGCAGTTACAGCCAAATGCTGTTATCTAGTGTTTTACTAATCTATCTAGAGTCAACACATCTGGTGATCTATCATACAAAACTCTTTACTAAATGACAATGTCAGAGACTAAAAAACAGTGGAAATTTTAGTTAGAGAGTTATTTATTGTTCCTGCTAATTTTTGGAAAGAAAAGTTAGATCTCTGGGACACGTATCTTCTGCCCAGTTTGGGAGGAAAGAATGAAGGACAAAATAAGAGAGAGACTAACTCAGAGAAAATGAGTATGTACTAACTTAACTGGAATTTTTATCGACCAGCATCCTGTTTTCTGAAATGATGGAAATCGAGGCTATAACTGTATCTAAATAGATAAGGGATAAAATGCTTGTAATAAATGGATAATTCATAGTCACTTTATACATACAAATATAATTTTTCCATTACTTTAGTTTCAGTGACAGTTAAAATGTAATAAGGACTAGGAAATAACACTTCAGCTTTTATGTCATTGTGGAACCACAGATTCATCTTTTAAAAAGCAGCTTATCTCCCTAAAAGCTATGTTTTCTGCTTTCTATAGAATAGAAATAGTTCCATTCACAACTAACTAAATAACTTTGCCTTATAGAGCTTCAGCAAGATGAATCCTGTTTCCCCCTCTACTTGTTTTATTTGAAACATGAAAGCCTTTCACTCTGAGCTGTCTGTGCAGTAGTGAACATGACAACCTATATTTCAATTCTTGGGCTGTCATAAACAAGATACTTGGCATTTCTAGAATAACTTGTATGAGAAATCTCAAATTGCTCTATATTTATGAACTTGCCAGCCTCTTTGCTTCCTTGCACATTATTCTTACAATGCGTGAAATGTAATCTGGGGGTGAGTAGGTTTATGCACCCATCTTCTATGTGCCACTTCACCCTAGAGCAATGTAAGCCTTGAGAAGATTGTAGCCCATATAAATTTCTACCTTAAGAGTGAAAAAAAAAAAAACCCAAAACAAAAAATGTTTTAATGCTCATGGGATAATAAAACCAATGGGTCCTACTATTCTTCACTCAGACAGTTTGATGTGGTCCTCTATTAAAATAAATTTTAGGTTTCTGAAGAATACCTTAACTGTCAATTTTACATGGATTTACTGAGATGTCACCTCTATTCTTGGATATGTTTTATAAAAGAAAAGGTGATTACTAGTCTGGTATTAGAGTATGCCGATGCAGTCTAATTATATCATTGCTTTGATGACTAATAGTTAGATGACAAGGTCCTTACAGGGGGTCTTTCAGAGCACAATAAATATTAGAACTCTACAAATTATCCTTGTTGACAATTAATTAATCCTCCTCTTATAATTGGAGGTGATACCTGAGTACCTCTAAGCACAAAAGGGCTGCTGCAGCCCCTCAGTTTTAGAGTCAACAATATTTGATAAGATCAGCTGTGGACGGTTACAGAATTTTATAAAAAGAAGTGACAGGAAATGATCTCTTACTCTGAACTCAAATGTATTGATATATCAGGTATCACAGAAGCAGCTCTAACGTGCCTAATACCTCACATACCATTGCACCCGTGTCTGCCTCACTCTACTTATACCTCTGTCTCTCTTCTGTTCATCTCTCACTATCACATTCTTAATCTGCTTTCTTTGAGCCTCCCTGCTTTTTCCCTTGTTTTGTGTATTTTTCTTGTTTTCCTGGTCCCAGGTGTTTCATGTGAACTGACCAGAAAGTGTATTTCAAGTGTATATTTTATGGTTTCTAATATTTTCCATACAGAAAATTTATTTTCCTATTGACTGTGTTAAAAATAGGAGAGTAAAATTTTTTTAATTTCCTTAATTTAAAACTTTTTCAATTATGTGTAGATCTTGACTTTTATGAGTTGTAGTTTAAGTTGGAAAAAAAAGATTACTTACTTCAGGTTTGGTCAGTGTTCTAAGACTAGATCCCTGCCCATAGTACATGTCCAATAAGTGATTTTTGGATGAATGCTCAATATACAAATACTAAATTGTTACTACGGTATTATTTTTTTTTAACATCTTTATTGGAGTATAATTGCTTTATAATGTTGTGTTAGTTTCTGCTGTATAACAAAGTGAATCAGCTATACATATACATATATCCCCATATCCCCTCCCTCTTGCATCTCCCTCCCACCCTCCCTATCCCACCCCCCTAGGTGGTATTTAATAGGTAGTCTTGCAGCATGCAGCATCCCCCAGACACAGGTAGACATTTATTAAAACCTAAATCTCCAGAGGGTGTTGCTTATCTGTTTTTGCTCATCTGCATACCAAAATCTTGACAGTAATGGCCAGGTGAAGTTCACCTGGATGAGATTTCTATGTGTAACCATACCTAGAGGGGTTCTTTAATCAGAAATCTTATGAACACTCAAAAGTGCTGAGAACTGCATGGGCATTATCTTACATGCTTCTGTTCAGTGAACTCCAAAACAACGCTTCTTAAACTGTAATGTGCATATGATTCACCTGTTTGCAGATTCCGGTTCAGCATGTCTGAGGCAGAGCTTGAGATGCGATGTTTCCAACAAGCTCCCAGGTGATGCCGCTATGGATCCCACTCTGTTAGCAAGGGTCTAAAGGGAACGGGGGTTTGTAACAAAAGTTTTGCTGTCACTCTTCAGTTCATTCTCACTAAGGAATTGTTGATAAGCCTTAGCTAGTGGGAGTCTGGCCTGTATTCTCTCCTGTCATCTGATCTGTCCTGGGGGGTGTCTGTATTTGCTGTAGAACTTTGTTACTGATGACATAGAGTCCTTAGTATTGACTTAACCCTGGGAACAGCTGCTGGTTCCTGATTGTAACTCCAAGTCCAGTAGGAAGATGAATTATTCATCTTTTGGGAGCCTCCCTAGGTCCCTACACATCCATAGATTTATTTTTCTTTGGTTGTTCATTGACCCACTTCAATACCTCCCCCCTTCTCTAAAGAGTTGGCACCAAGAACAACTTGAAAATCTTGACAGTCTGTTGACTTCAGTTTGAGAAAGATTATTTCCTTCAAGATAAAGTGGGAGAATATAATATATAAATGAAGAATGAGGGAGCAAAATAAAAATGAGGACAAATGCTAAGAAGTGGAATTATCTTCCTCTCTGGTGTTCCTCTTCTTCTTCCTTCCTTTTTTACATTCTACTATGGAGAGGAAGACAATTGTGTAGGCACTTAGAGCCTCAACTCCCTCCATGCTAGCACATTTATTAATCTTTGAGATCTTTCTCACATTTTATTAAGAAGCAGTTTTCCTAGAGATCCACAATAGTTAATGGTCAAGTTATTTGAAGTCTAGAATATACAATATTGCTCATTTTGCCATTTAGATAATATGCTTTGGGGTGACTGAGTGCACTGGGAATTTGATCTAAAGGCAAGTGAATGGGGTATTTTCATTTAATGCTTCCTTTTTTTTAAATTTCAGTGGAAAAGAATCAGGAAATTGCTGTAATTACTGCACTGATGGTTCAGTGGGGGCAAAAATGAAATCCATTACAAACTGGAAAGTGTAAAAAAAAAAAGCTTTAACAAATTTCTCTATAAACTATTTCCTGTAGCTCTCTAGTCTATTCCCTGAGCAGGTAGGATGGGGCATAAACTTGTCAGTTAAAGAGATTTTAATACCCTTTGCTTTCAAACTGGCTACTTGGCTCCTTGGCCAGGCACCCATAGGCAGCAAACAAGCTGCACACCCACTCAGAGTGGCCCGTGAGGCAGAACCTAGGACCCAAGTGCCTGAATGCTTCCTTTTCTTCTCCTTCCCTTATCTTCTCACCTCCTCCCCCAAAGAGCTGCTACTTCCCCTTTCTCTTTAAGTAGACACAAACTTCCTTTATGTCATATCCTGAGTTACCATTCCCATGACTCACATTAGAACTCTGTGGACTGAATCTACTGTGTCTGACCATCCAGTCTAGTCTCGCCCTGAACTAAATTACTCCCCAGACGTAGCAACTTAAAACAACAAATGTTTAGCATCTCACACGGTTTCTAAGGATCAGGAATCCAGAAATGGCTTAGCTGGGTGGGTTGCCCTCCGGCTCTTGCCCAGGACTACTTTCTGAAAACTTGACTGGAACTAGAGGATATGTTTCCAAGCTCAGTCATGTGGCTGCCAGAAGGAGGCTTCAGTTCCTCACAAGAGGGCCTTTACACGGGGCTGCTCACAACAGGGCTTCCCCCAGAGTGAGTGATACGAGAAAGAGTGACCAAGATAGGAGCTGCAGTCTTTTACAAACTAATCCCAGGAGTGACTCACTTCTGCCATATTCTGTCCGCCACACAGACCGAGCCCGGTACAACGCTGGGAGTGCGGGGACAGGACAAGTGTGTGAGTACCAGGAGGCAGGGATCAACGGGGGCTTGGTTGGAGGCTGGCTACCACATTTTCTCCCGTGGGCTGGCTGCTCAATGGGAGCAGGAGTGCGGGGACAGGACAAGTGTGTGAGTACCAGGAGGCAGGGATCAATGGGGGCTTGGTTGGAGGCTGGCTACCACATTTTCTCCCGTGGGCTGGCTGCTCAATGGGAGCAGGAGTGTGGGGACAGGACAAGTGTGTGAGTACCAGGAGGCAGGGATCAACGGGGGCTTGGTTGGAGGCTGGCTACCACATTTTCCCCCGTGGGCTGGCTGCTCAATGGGAGCAGGAGTGCGGGGACAGGACAAGTGTGTGAGTACCAGGAGGCAGGGATCAACGGGGGCTTGGTTGGAGGCTGGCTACCACATTTTCTGCCAGTGTTCCTCAATGGGAGCAGCACCGCCATATGTGGTAGGACAGTTCTTGGTTGGGTGGGACAGTCCCAGGCATGGTTGGACATTTAACATCCCTGACCTTCACCCAGTAAATGCCAGCAGCACTTCATAATCAGTCACAATCAAAAGTGCCCCCCTCAATATTTTCAACATGGCTAGTATTCATGGCCGGTTGACAGCCTATCTCGTATGTGAGTCAGGAGGACCTACGCTTTGGGAGTTAGAGTAAAAATATATCAGTATATTATTTTCAAAAAATAATGGGCACTGCCCCCACTTCCTGGAAAGCTGGCTCACTCCTGAACTTTGTGCTCCCCCTGAAGCCTTCTCAAGTTGTCTTTCCATCAGGAATTTCAGGCGAAACTCTTCCACTCACAGCTGTCTACCTTCTTCGTGCTCAGGGCTGGGGGCACTGCTGGAGAAGATCACCCAACCCTTGGGAGGGGTGTACTCCCAATTCACTCCCACAGCACCTGGGCCATCAGCACTGCCCCAGGACTCCTGCTTCCCTGGTCAGCTTTGTTCCTTCAGTCTCCACAGCATCTTTATAAGCCTTTTCCTCCATTTACCTGAAACCTTCCACTCCACCCCTTCATACTTCTACCTCACCCAGACTTCAGATAACCTTGCCTGCTACTTCCCGAAAACATGTAAGCACAGACAAGAATGCCCACGCCTTCCTGCCACCCCTCCCTCCACACCACCTGGCTCTATACCTGTGCATACCTTCCCCTAAGACTGACCTCTCTACCTGTACCTAGGTTCTCATCACCTTGGACCTCCTCAGGCACTTCCCTCCAACAATTACCCTGTCTCTGTATTTCAACATTAACATTTTCATTAAATCCTTCCCATTTAAAGACTTCTCAAGTCTCTTTTACCTTAAAAAAAATAAAAAATCCTCCCTCCAACTCTCCTTTCCCTCCCGCCACCCATTTTCCTCTATCCCTCTCTTCCCCCTCACAGTGCAAGCTCTTGAAATAACTCTTCACATTTGCTGCAGCTTCCTCACCTCCCTTCCTTCTCAACTGACTATAGTCTGCTTCTGCCACAACTCTCCTCTGAACCTGCTCTCACTCAAGTCACAAACAGTCTCCTTTTTGCTAAATTTCATGAACATTCTCATTTCTTATCTGACTTGACCTCTCAGCATTTGACACCGTCCATCTCTCCCTTCTCTGTTGGAATGTCCTCTTCCCTTGCCTTCTATTCAACCACATCCTCCTAGTTTCCCTCCTATACCTGTGGCTGCCCCTTCTCTGTCTCCTTTTGGACACTGTTTCCCTGGTCCTTCTTGTAACTCAGTGTCCTCAAGTCTCTGACCTTGATTCTCTTCCCTTCCACTACATACTCTACCTAGGTGATTCCATCCATTCTCATAGCTACAATGAATATTTACATGCTAATGATCCTTGAAACCATGCCAGTGGTCCAGAAGCCTCTCTCGAGCCTCAGATCTGTATTTCACAAGGTCTTCTAGATGTTTACACCTAGAACCCCACAGGCCCTCCACTGGATGCCCCACAGGCATCTCCACTCAATCAGGCCACAGTTGAACTCTTCTCTTCACTTCTCCTCTAAAACCTGCTCCTTCTCCTGGGCATTGTCCTTGACTCCTCCTTCTCCCTGACACCTACATCCAATCAGTAGCCAGATCCTCACCATTCTACCTTCCCCAAACATTTCTCAGCTCAGTGCATTTCCACTTGCACTGTCACTAGCTGAGTTTGGGTGTCCTTTTCTCTTTGGATTACCATGGTAACCTCCCAACAGGTCTCTTGGTTTCCAGTCTTCACATTGAACCCGCAGTGATCTTTCTGAATCTATAATCATGCCCCTTCCCTCAACCCTGTTTAACGTCTTTACTGACTCCCTCTAGTCTGCAGGATATAAAGCTTTTTCATGGTCTGGTCTCTCCCACACTGTGTCTGACCATCACTCCCTGCAATGTATCCTTCAACTACACTGAACTATTTGTAGTTTTACAAGGTTGCTTGCTGTGTCTTGTCTCTGGACTTTTGCACATGCTTTTCTCTGTTCTTTCCCTCTTGTGGGTTTACTCCTATTCATCACTTTTTCCATGATGCTGTCTATGGTCTTCTTGTAACAGAGTTAGATGTTCTTCCCTTCTTCTATCATGTTACTTTGTGTTTGCCTCTATCACAGCACCAGTCATGCTTTAGTTGTTCATCCTTAGACTTTAGGGAAAAGACCCTTTCTTCTTTGTGGTTTTACCCCTAGAGTCTAGATAGGGCATGGTGCATGTTAGGAGCTCAATAAATAACTATTAAATAAAGGAGTAAATCACTCTATTAATATGTATCACATGAATGGCTTATGATGGACACGTAAATATTGATTGAATCTGAACTTTGAGGGAGGGGAATATTAGAGAGATAAGAGATGAACTTAAAGGGGATAAAGAATCAAAGAGATAATCCTCCTGGTATCATGTGTTGGGGCCAAAAAGCCAGATGTTCCTTTTTTTAAATTTTATTTTCTTTATTTATTTGGCTGCGTCGGGTCTTCGTTACGGCATGCGGGATCTTTGTTGCGGCACTCGTTGCAGCATGCGGGCTTCTCTCTAGTTATGGCGTGCGGGTTTTCTCTTCTTTAGTTGGGGTGCATGGGCTTAGTTGCCCTGCGGCATGTGGGATCTTCGTTCCCCGACCAGGGACTGAACCCGCGTCCCCTGCATTGGAAGGTGGATTCTTTACCACTGAACCACCAGGGAAGGCCCCAGATGTTCCTTCATCCTCACCCTTTATCTCCTTTGGCAAGAGGAAATCATCTGCCACTTAGAGAAGCCACTGTTGACCCTGGTATTGCCATTTCAAAGATGGTATTAAAAACAAAGGCTGTGCCAGGATGGGAAAAATAATTGTTTTTTCTTTCTTTTCACAGTTCAGGTGCAAAAGAACTAAGGACTCAAATAGAGAAAATACTCTAAAAATGCAGTGGTTTTCTGGGCTGAAGTTTAAGAAATATTTACTGTTTAGTATTTTTAGTGTTTATTTAGGTGGATATCTTGAAACAAACAGGCTTAGGCTTTATCCTGCAAGTTCAAAAAAAGGCAAATCAATATATTTTCTAATGGCAATGTCCCACCTGCCTTATTTATTGAAGAAAAGAGTGTACAGTTACTAGCAACACCCACACGTAAGTAAATGAAACACTATTATGCAAGAATCTGAGGAACACTAACTAAAGAGCAGCCTGGTATTAAAAAATAAATAGAAGTGACTCCTTCTCTTCATTGTAGCCACATGTACTTTCCCTTGCACCTCAGATCTCCAACAGATTTAATTTCTCTCTGGTTTGTCTTCACAACTGAGGAGGAGAAATCCTGGATTTGGCAGGCGCTGAACTTGGAACCAACACTGACTCAAGCAGTGCTGTTGCTTCAGATCATTCCTGAGGCCAGTAACACTTCCAGCCCCAGGGAAACCTCTGTTCCAAAATTTTCCCTCATTCCTCAAGGGAATTCTTTTTGCAAAAGGCTTTGGCTGTTCTTAAAGCTTTCTCTCATTTTGTCTTTTAAAAAGTTTTGTGGGATTGGAACATTGCAGGTTTTTCCCCTCCCTCTTCACCCAGATGTTTCTGGTTCTCAGGATGTACACCTGTGAAGCTGGGTCACTTGGGACAAATGTTTGAGTTTTATTTACAGCAGAGAAGAATGTGATCTTCACATACAAATGTTCAAAATGGTCATTTTGTTCTCAGGGACCAACTGCAAGACCTACTAGGGTAGAATTTGTAGGGATATAAAAAAAACCCATAAAGGTCAAATTATCTAATTGTTAAATAATTTTTGAGTGCCTACTCTGGTTCCCCAGCACTATTCTATTTAGGTGCTGGGGATACAGAAGTAGGGGGAAAAATAGAAGAAGAAGAAGAAGTAGAAGAAAGAGACAAATCTCTAATTGGGGAAGGAGATAAGTGAAGATGGACAATATTAAAAAAAACAACAACAAACAAGTAAATATAGAATTTGTTAAATGAAATTGTCCTGAATTTTGAAAGATAAATTTGTACACTGAGATGCCTGCTTTTTGCCATGAAGGTGATCTCCTTGCTTCAACGAAGGATGATATATGTGAGGTGTCTAGTATAATATCTGACTCGTAAGTAGGTGATCAATAATATTAGTTCTTGTTCTCTTCCTAACATGAGCTACCAATCCAACAAAAGTGTTTTTGTACACTAAGAGTAAAGTGTTGTAAGACTCACTTTTAGCAAAATGCATCACTAAACTTCAATCTAGAGGGACTAGATGCAACCATGATGGAATAATTCATATCATCAAAAGTTACTGTTAGTCACTCAATTCATTCTAAATCACTTTCATAATAAATATTATCAAGAAGCTACTATTTATCAAGCACAGTGTCAAGCAATAGGAATACAGAAATTATGGAGACACCACCCCTGTTCTCAGGAGTGATTAGATAGGGCAGCAGTAACTCTAAAGATAAAGTCCCATGGACAAATACAATCTTTTGGGAGCCCAAGGAAGGAAAGGATATTTTTTTGTATTTGGGGGGAGAAAGGAAGGGAGAAAGGATATTTTTTGTATTGGCGGGGAAGAAAGGAGGAAGAGCATGAAGACAAGCTTCAACTGGTACATGTCCTCTGGGATGAGCCATAGTTTGCCAGGTCGGGGAGGAAGCCAGGAAAGCCCGTGGAATGTCTAGGCCCCAGGAGTTGTCTAGTTTGCCTAAAACACAGAATGTGCAAGGGGCATGGTGGGAGATGGGCCTGGAAGGGGGTTTGGGATCACAACATGAGTGTCTTCAATGGCAGGGGAAGGGCTAGTATTTCACGTGGACGGTACTGTGGCACATTTTGAGATTTTTGAGCTGAGAAATAACACAATCAGCTATGCATCAGATAGCAAGCAGGGAATGGGAAGACCGGTAAGAGATGACTGTAATCAGCTAGCTAAGAAGGAATGAGGATCTTAAGTAGGGCATAGCTGCAGAAATTTATAAAAGTTTCGATCAAGATGATCCTGCTTTACTGTCTTTGTGGTACCTGCCACAATTTGGAATTACCTTGTTCATGCGTACCTGTGACTATGGTCTTTCTCCCTCACTAGATACAAACTCCACGAGAGCAGGGACCTTGTCTCTTCCCTTCTTTGCTGCCTTCCTGGTGCCTACAATGGTTCCTGGCCCACAGCCGGGATTCGATAAAACATATGTTGAATGAACAGATGACTCAGGTGGAAAATGAATTGATATTGAAAAATGACTGATGAAGAAACAGGTGGGAGGCAGAAGCCTTGAGATGCTTGGAGGAGAGTTTCCAGCTTGGTCCCAGGAAGAATATTTAACACATGGCTGGACTAGCTTCCCATATATCAACCTATTTTCTTTCGCACTTGCACTGTATGTCTTTAAAAGATGACTCTTTCTTTATAACGACTCGTTGTTGTTTTGTTATCATTGTCCATTTGTTGTCTTGTTTGATGGTTTTTGGTTAAAGGCTTGCCAATGAAGTCTGTTTTTCATTTTTCATCAAGAGTGCTTTCAAGGGAGGAGACCCTTTCCCTCTACCATTGGTAAATTATCAGGACCCCTGGAGATGTGTACCATGAGTTGAAAAGGTTTATCTACAATCAGTAAGAAAAGAATCTAGGGCCTGGCTGGTTGCAAATTCCTACATGTAAAGAAACTCTCCAGTTTTGATAAATACTGCTTCCAAGACTTGAAATATATTTTTTTAAAAGAGGTGGTACATTTTCCGAGTTACTATTATACTAAAAGCAGAGAGGAAGCATGGATTCCAAATCTGATATGGAAGGAGAGGGCAGGTCAAAGAAGAAACTGCATCAGAGAACTGGAAAAGATGAAAGGACACGTGACTTGAGGTTGATTTTTGAGAAATGAATTTGTAGCCTCTAGGAAAGTAGGAATACAAGGAATTCTAGGGCCAAGAATTATGGAGCCAGGAATTAGAAAGAAATAATTGGCATCCATTGGCTATGTGAAGTGGCCTTGTTCCACTTGGGGGTTGAGCTAAAAGATTCTCCATGGAAAAAGTGGTACCTGCATTGTGAGGATCCAGGGAAAGGAGATAGTGGAGAAACATTCTCCTGGAGGCATTTCATGAAAAATGGGAATGATGGAGTCAGGAATAGCAGCATTAGGCAGGAAGTTCTAGAGGAAGCTGGCTTACCCAAGGTATGTGGAGAGACTGATGGTGCTGATTGGTACAGCAAGGGGGGTTTATGATTACCTTCATATTTCACACTGCACAACTCCAGGGGGCACCACTCACATGTAGCTTATGTAAATGGGGTTGTGCTCCAGGGAGTGACAGTCACCTAGCCAGTATTCTCCACTGCACCGTTCCAGAATGCCCCTCCAAGCCCCTGAAATAGTACAGTGAGGAATACTGTCTACTTGGGAGACGAACATCTTGGGTTTTGGTGTTAGAATTCTTTTGGTTTCAAACAGAAACTCAACTCAAAGAGCTTAACCAATAGAGGTGATGTACTGGCTCGCTCCGGTGCATTCTGGGGACAGAGCTGGCCTCTGTTTCCCTCTCTGGGCATGGCCTTCCCCTGGGTGTTAGTAACATTATCTCCTATTTCTGGGTTTCCTTTTGCTTTATGTGTGTGACAGGGGTAGGAAGGAGTGTGTGTGTGTTGGGAGTGTGTTTGTGTGAGTGATTATTCTTTGGCAGCCCCCTCGCCCCCCAGAACCACATGAAAAAGTAGAGAAAAGCAGTTTATTCTAGGGAAGGGAATATTGTTATCTTCTGGATCATGAAGGATATGAGGGTTGCTGGTGGGCCATTAATGATCACATCTGTTAAATTGTACATTAAAAATTACTTCCTTAAAACATTATTTCCCTTCCTTGTTGTGAAGTAATTCTATTGTATTCTTAAAGAAAACCGACATGAAAAATTCTGTTTAAAAATCTTCTTTCAAGTTCAATTTATGCCTTAATTAATATGGATTGGTGAGTGATTATACAATTCTCCTAGAAATAAATATTACTGGATTAGGTTATAATGAGTATTTTATAGAGAAAGTCAATATATGGAGTGTGTTTTCAGTCTCTGTCATCTGGTTCTAGTCTCTGTTTGGCAACAGGATTTTATACGTGGCTCTGTTAATGCAGCCAGAAACCTTGCATACTTCACAACTTGCCACTCTTTTCAAAGATTTAGTTAGAGACTGCAGCTTATAACACATGCTGCTGGATTAAGCATCTAAAGTGAGAGTCTCATGGGCCTAAAATATCTCTTGTACCCACACATTTCCTGGTAGGCCAAAATTCACAAAATAAACATAGATGACCTCTCATCCATCCAGTCTTCTGGAAAGTTTAGAAATGATGCAACCTTTTGGCAATATGACATGACACATTGCTTTACTTGCGCAGAGCATGATCTTGCTTCGTTCTGCTCAACGCCAGACAAACAAGCATTTACATTAGCACTGCCCCGGATTCTGAAACAAAATCTCATCGACTTTAACGAAACTAGACATTAAATAAACGGCCGTGCTTGGGAAAGAATGAGTCAACATGTGACAACAGGGGAAGTCTTATGGTTGCTTCATAGTGACATCCAAGACATTTGAGAAAGTAGAAGCTGGTTTTTCTGTCAATACCTTGGTTTCCTTTCCTTTCTTTGTCCCCCCCTGCATGCAGGAATAACAATGTCTGGAATCAATATAGGCTCTTCTTCCGAGGGGTTAAGTATTTTCCCACACGTGGAGCAGGCTGGCTTGGCTCTTTCCCTTTGTGGGAGAGTGTGAGCTGTGAGATTTCCTACCTGTCCTCTGCCTGCCTCATTTGTCTCTCTACCGTTAACCCAGCTCTCAACTCAGTTTCTCTTCCTGGGATGGCTATTCTGGTTTCTCTTATTCCATAAATATAAACAAATCTTTGGGTCTTAATTAGTGTGTTATGTGCCTCTTTTAACCCCTTTTGAGGATTCCATGTACTTTTTGTTGGCTCCAAGCTGGAATAGATGTGCCCTCACTGGTTCCCAGGTGTGTTTGTTTTGTTTTTAAAGATTTTCTTTCCCCTGAAATTGCCTGATTCCTCTATTTTCTCGACTCCTAAGAGATAATCCATGCTTAGAAGTATCACAGTGTCACTCATGGTACATAACTAAACACAACTTGGTTAAAGAATTCTGGACAAATAAGTGATTTCAAACTATTTTACTTATAAGGCTCTTCACACTCGGTTCCCAACCTATGTCTCCAGCCTGTTACTCCTTATAATGCATCCCATATGACAGTACGTCTCAAATTTTACAAAGTGAGGAACCCGCTGTTTTCATTTCCCATCCGTCGAGGTCAGCTATGTGGTCCTACTGTGCAGGACTAGTGTGCAGCTTGGGCGACCTACCTACCACACAAATGTGACCACATTTTGTCTGTATCCTGTCCAAGGACTGGAGGCCACCAACCACGCAATGTCAAGTTGCTAATGTTTCTACAGCATTCTCTTGATTTCTTTGCTTGTATCATCACAGAACATAACAAACAATCCACAGCCCACTGACTGCCTTTGAGTAGCACAGCCATTCTACCAGATTCTTACCATTTTTTGAACAAAGCTTGATTGTTGTTGCTTTTGAACTTTGACCCTAGGAGTTCCCTCAGCCTGGGGGTCCTCATTCCCCTTGCTTTGCCTGGCCTATCCCTACTTGTCTTTGAAGGTCCACCTAAAATTTTTTTTTAATGAGAAATAGTTCATATAACATAACATTCACCACTTTAACGTGTAAAATTCAGTGGTTTTTTAGCACATCCACAATGTTGTGCAACCATCACCACTACCAGAACACTCTTGTCACCCAAAAAAGAAACCCTGTATCCATTAGCGGTTACTTTCTACTCCCCCTTTCTCCCAGCTCCTGACAACCACTACTTTCTGTCTGTATGGATTTCTCTATTCTGGGAATTTCATATCAATGGAATCATATAATACGTAGCCTTTTGTGACTGACCTGTTTCACTTAGTGTAATTTTTCAAGGGTCATCCATGTTGTAGCATTTATCAGTTCTTTATTCCTTTTTATGACTGGATAATATTTTATTATATGGCTATACCACATTTTGTTTTTACTTTCAGCAATTACTGGACATCTGGATTATTTCCACTTTTTCACTATTATGAATAACACTGTTAATTACAGGTACTAGCTTTATTGTAGACATATGTTTTCATTTCTCTTGAGTATATACCTTGAAGTGGAATTGCTGGATCATATGGTACCTCTGTGTTTAACATTGTGAGGAACTGCCAAACTGTTTCCAAAGTGGCTACAACATTTTACATTTTACATTCCCCCCAGAAACATGATTCCAATTTCTCCACATTCTTGTCAACAGCTTGTTATTTTCTTTTTGAAAAAACTGTAGCTGTTCTAGCGGGCACCATAAATATTTTTCTTCTGTGATTTCATCTCTGATTCTTTCTCCTCCCAGGAAGACTCAACCCTTTTTTCTACTCTGCTCTTACAAGAATATATAATACAGTAATTATAAGAATAACTAATTTTGGATACTTTGTGGGTGCTAGATACTATGCTAAGTGCTTTACATGTGTGAGCTCATTAAATCCTCACATGATCTTTTGTGAAGTCAATTTTATTATCTGCATTTTACAGATGAGGGCACAAGCAGAGAGAGAAATTGTCCAAAATCACACACCTACAAGAGTGAAAGCTGGGATCTGAACTCCTGGGCAAATGTGACCCCAGAGCAAATGCTCTTAACTCTTACGCTTTCAATAAATGGAAGCTATTAGTATTACACTCTTTTAGAGCAGGCCCAAGCTGTCCTATTAGAACTAGCAACGTTTCATTTCTAAAGATTTGGTGGAACTTTAGTTTACTCAAGGGAATTTCTGCAAAGTACGGTCAACAGTTCTTTTTCATTCAGGGTCTTATAAGATAAAATATAAATTATCCCACTCATAAAGCTTACATCATACCCAGTATCTAAAGCGCTGCAAAGTGTCATTTGTTTATCCCCAGTCATCTATCAATCCGGTCATACAAATGAAGGCATTTATTGCCATTTGCAGCAACATGGATGGACCTAGAGATTATAATACTAAGTGAAGTCAGTTTGTTAAAGACAAATACCATATGATATCACATATATGTGGAATCTAAAATATGATACAAATGTACTTATTTACAAAACAGAAAAGACTCACAGACATAGAAAACAAACGTATGGTTACCAAATCAAAAGAGGTTGGGGGAGGGATAAATTAGGAGTTTGGGATTAGCAGTTAAAAACTACTATATAGAAAATAGATAAATAACAAGGTCTTACCGTATAGCACAGGGAACTATATTCAATATCCTGGAATAAACCATAATGGAAAAGAATTTGAAAAAGAATATGGAAAAGTATATATATATGTAAAACTGAATCACTTTGCTGTATAGCAGAAACTAACACAACATTGTAAATCAACTATACTTTAATAAAAAAATAAACAAATGAAGGCATTTATTGCTTTCATCTTTGAATTTGATCTTGAAGAAGACTATTTAAAATTCATTAATATATATTAATATATATATTTATATATATATATATATTAATATATATATTAATATGTCTTTGCCAGTTGATATACACCACTAAGATATTCTTTTCTCTCTAGTGATTTTCTCTTTCCCTGTGGAAAATAAGAGAATTCAAGACACCACTTCACTGCTAGGAAAACCTTTGTCATCTTTTGTTCTTGCACTTTGTCATCACACACAAGCCCTAATTATTATGTTACTGGGTGTCTCCTAATGTATGGGCATAGGTTCTACCACTTATTAGAGGGGCGTGTGTGTGTGTATGCACGCGCTGGTACCTATGTCTATAGACACAGCAGTATCCTACAGTTATCACAATAATTATATAAGGTTTGTTTTACTATCACCAGCCTATAAATAAGGGAGTGGAGGTATGGAGAAATTAAGAAACTTGCCTAAAATCACACCTCTAATAGTAAAAGCAAATCTCAAAGTAAAGGACCTATTTAAGTTATCTGATCATGAAAAAGTCTCATTCCCACATTAAAAAAAAAACCAAACAACAACACTTCTATATATAATTCAGGAGTCTGTGTAACACAATCTCCCCTCCCCCCCATCTTTTGTTACCCTCAGTGAAGTCTTCCCAGAAGGAGTTAATCACTTCCTTCTCCTTCCTGCTTTGGTCATAGTATGTCACGGCATTTAGGATGCTGTGTTGTAACTTATTTGTTTATGTCTGCCTTTTCTGAGGGCACGGCCCACATCTTATTTTTCTTTGTATCTCCAAAACTAAAAGGTGCCCAATCAATATTTACTGATCTGAATATCTGTCACTGTCATATCTGACATATGTAAATTACTCAGAACCCCTGGTGAGGACAGTAATGCACATTGCTCTTAAACAGGGAAGAAGGAAAATAAGCTCAGCACTTTTCAGTGATTCTTAAGGTGAAAATCCAACATACATAAATATCTTTAGTTAAAGAGGCCCTATGGGTTAGTGTGGGCTCTCGATTGACATGTGTCCACACCAGATGAATCTGTCAAGATGAAGATTCAACTTACTTGAGTGAGCATGTGTCAATATGGCTTCAAAAAAGATGTTATTATATCATCCTGGTGTGTCCATTAAAAAAAAAATCTTTTCTTTCCAAAAATGCTTTGTTTTCTTCTCATGCTTTGATCCAGCAGCAGAAAAATATTGCTTATTCTGACTCTGGATAAAGGTGGGGCAAATCTGCGCTGGGCTTCCTACCTTTGGTTCTGTGCTGACTGTTCCTTTTATTATCCATACTCTTCTTCTGTTCACTGGTCCACGACCTGATTCACGTCTTCCCCAACCTCTAACTGTTCCTAAGTCCATTTCTGTGTTTGTTATCAAAAAAAATTTTAGGTGACCTTTCTCTTTTTATTACGCATATCAACTATGCATATCCCTATGGATTAATGCAACATCCCCATGAAGAAGGACATTTCACTGAGGTCAAATGATATTCCTCAGGTCCCATAGGAAGGTGAAAACTAAACCCAGAATCCAGATTTCCTGAACTATGTTTCCCACACGTTTTCACTCTCACTGTATTTTTTATTGTTATTGTTAAAGCTTCATGCATTAACACCCTCTCCCCCAACAAAATTTTATATATGAAGACAGAGACATGACAAGTTCTTTCCACAAAACATTGAGGGAATGGAAATTGTGAAGAAAGCTGTGAAGAACCTCCAAGTTATATTTATTATTTGTCCAAAGGGCTAGGTTAAGTACACAGGAAAGGGTAGTCTTCCTACCTCCTGAGGGTGGACACAGTTCATCTGAAGAGGCCTTTCTCTGGCCATCCCTGCAACTCATGCAGGTGGTGATCTCATCTTTCTCTAAGCAACTGTGGCCTTTACTAAAAGGGCAGACACCCCCCAGGGAGGAGGCAGGCGGGCCAGGATGTGCGGAGGGTGATTCAGCAGGTAACAGCAGTTCCTCTCAAGCCACCCTGCAGAAATGCCCAAGAGGCTCACCCTCTCAGACAAGTTTCAGAGGAGAGAGCCCAAACTCCTAGTTGCACATACTATTTTCCTCAAGGTGAATTCTCTGTTTACCCCTCTAGGAGAAAAATTTCATATCCTGATTCACACAAATCAGAAAATTCCTTATGAATTTGATCACTGCAATATGGTTTCCTTTTCTTTTATTTTGAAAAGGATTGGCAGTAAGCCCATTCCAACTTTATTTCAGCTCCTGATAAGATGTTGGGGTGCAGGAAACCATAAACAAGACAAAAAGACAACCCTCAGAATGGGAGAAAATATTTGCAAATGGCACAACAGACAAAGGATTAATCTCCAAAATATACACACAGCTCTCATGGAGCTCAGTATCAAAAAAACAAACAATCCAGTTAAAAAATGGGCAGAAGACCTAAACAGACTTTTCACCAAGGAAGACATACAGATGGCCAAGAGGCACATGAAAAGATGCTCAACATCTCTAATTATTAGAGAAAAACAAATCAAAACTAAAATGAGGTATCATCTCACACCAGTCAGAATGGCCATTATCAAAAAAGCTAGAAACAATAAATGCTGGAAAGGGTGTGGTGAAAAGGGAACCCTCCTACACTGTTGGTGGGAATGTAAATTGATACAACCACTATGGAAAACAGTATGGAGGTTCCTTAAAAAACTAAAAATAGAACTACCATATGACCCAGCAATCCCACTACTAGGCATATACCCTGAGAAAACCATAATTCAAAAAGAGACATGTACCACAATGTTCATTGCAGCACTATTTACAATAGCCAGGACATGGAACCAATCTAAATGTCCATCGACAGATGAATGGATAAAGAAGATGTGACACATATATACAATGGAATATTACTCAGCCCTAAAAAGAAACGAAATTGAGTTATTTGTAGTGAGGTGGATGGACTTAGAGTCTGTCATACAGGGTGAAGTAAGTCAGAAAAAGAAAAACAAATACCGTATGCTAACACATATATATGGAATCTAAAAAAAAATGGTACTGATGAACCTAGTTGCAGGGCAGGAATAAAGAGGTAGACATGGAGAATGGACTTGATGACATGGGATGGAAGGGTGAAGCTGGGGTGAGGTGAGAGTAGCATCGACATATATACACTACAGAATGTAAAATAGTTGGCTGGTGGGAAGCAGCAGCATAGCACAGGGAGATCGGCTCAGAGCTTTGGGATGACCTAGAGGGGTGGAATAGAGAGGATGGGAGGGAGGCTCAAGAAGGAGGGGTACGGGGACATGTGTATGCATATGGCTGATTCGCTTTGCTGTGCAACAGAAACTAACAAGGTATTGTGAAGCAATTTTACTCCAATAAAGATCTATTAGATAAAAAAAAAAGATGTTGGGGAGCTACAGGTTGGGGAACCCCAATATCCAGCACAGTCTGAGGCCCACAGCAAGTGGCTGAGACATGTTTATTGAGGAAGGGAGGAGAAAAACTGAAAACTTTGAATCTCTTCTTGAATTTCCCTTAATCTATTCTGAGTTTAATAAGCATATAAATACAATGTTTTACTGGAACTCTGTAACTACTGACATCTGAAAGCCTGCAATAAATAAAATTAATATGAAATGAATTGATGTCTTTTTACTTACTGCAAGGCACTTGGATCATAATAGTTGAGTGTTGTTCCCTTGAAGCATATTTTAAAGTATGTTTTTTCCTTTCTCAGCGCATATTTTTAGACCAAACATTAACATGCAAATTATATGGATAAACCCTCACCCCCCACAGCCTTCATAATAGCCTGTGAAAAATCAAACCACAAGGGCACAAAGACGGTCTTATTACTTTTAACCTTTGGGGAAAGCGGCTTCATCCACCACTCAGAGCTTGCTTGGGTATCAAACTCAAAACATACCTATGGCTCCAAAGGGCTCCACCGGATAACACTCCCACATACATACCAAGGTGCTCTTTGGACTCTGCTACGGAGACAGCCTGGAAATTAATGACACGGACTGAGAAGGACAAAGAGAGGGGAAAGGGATTTCTGAAATGTCAGGGACTCCTTCCTACTGACTCTTTCCCAATAACTTGTCAGGGGCTTTTCTCCGTGGTAGTGGAGCTGGGTTTTCTCACAGTTAAACTGGGCATTCAGTGTGCACTAGGGGCTCCTGCTTTTCTTGGAGGCCCTAAGGTGAGATCGGAACACAGTTGGAGGTTGGGGGTGTCACCTGATGTCAGTTACTTCAGGCGGAAGGTACTGAGCTGGTGTTAGCCATTGATGAGGGAGGTGAAGTTTGGTGCTTCCAAGGGTTCCTTGGCCCCAGCCACAATTTCTTCCTGTCTTCTGAGACAGAAATCCGATTTCTGTCATTCCCCTGCTTTAAAACCAACTTTGGGCCTTTGCTACCCATGGACAAAGTCTGAATTATTGCATATAGGATGCAATAATCTTAAGAAACTGGCTCCAACCTCCCTATCCTCTCTTCTTTCTTGACTCTTGTCAAGACTTGTTTGTCCCAAGGACCCTACACAGACAGCCACTGCAGACCTTTGCTGGTCTCCAGAACACTAGAAGCCATGGCAGGCTCTCTTCCTGGACACACCAGCTCCACTGATAGTGCCTGGTAAACTCATTCTTGGGAACCATTCAACTGTTAGGCATGGTTGAACTCCCACCCAGACTTGTTTAAAATCTCTATTGTGATGCTTATGCCATTAGAGTGGGATTAATTTCTTAATCTTCTACAAGACTAGGAACTCCTTGAAGGCAGGGGTTGTATCCATTTCTCTCTGAATTCCCATCTTCTACACAGGTCCTGGCAAGGGCAGAGTTATTTTGGTGCAAGACATACATATTATACTCTGGTCATAGGCAATCTGCTCCTGTCCTGAGGGCAAATAACTAGGAAGTGGCATGACCCCAGGGAGAGTTCCAAGCATGGTCTGCCAACCCTCCTATATGCTCTGTTTGGGATTTCATCTCCCTCAAAGGCTAGGAGTTAAATAAGGTTAAATTTATTTCCCCTCTGTAAATAATGTCAAGTCAAATCAGAAGGTAACATTGAAACAGAGACTGCTGGAGTGAGAGTTAATAAAACTGGATTCTAGATGTAGCTCTGACACTAAACAGCTGTGCACCACTGGAGAGATTATTTGGCCTCTCTGACCATCAGTTTCTTCATCTATAAAATTCAGAATTTGGTCTGGGTGATTTCTAACTAATATCCATAGTCTCCTATGGGGCAAAAATTCTCTGGAGGGGTTTGAGGAAAAGGCAAAGTGAAAAGGAACTGAGTGATCCAGCTTTTTAGACACAAGATGGTTGTGAAAGCACCTAACACAGGTCTGTGCACAGAGAGTCCTCAAGAGATGAAAGGTCTATTTCTCCCTGATGCCTTTATTTCTACACCTTGGGGTGCTAAGGAAACCAGACTTACCCTGTTTATCCCACTACCCTGATCTAGAGATTCATTTCCCTTGAGAAGTTCCTCTTCCCTCCTCTACTGCGGTGGGCAACCTTAGAGGAGGTGAGTACAGAGCAGTGGGAGGTGTTATGGGCCGAACTGTGTCACCTAAAAAAAGGTATGTTGCAGTCCTAACCCCAGTACTTCTGAATGTGACCTTATTTGAAAATAGGGCCATTACAGAAGTAATCAATTTTAATTAATTTATTTATTTTTTAACATCTTTATTGGAGTACAATTGCTTTACAATGGTGTGTTAGTTTCTGCTTTATAACAAAGTGAATCAGCTATATATATACATATATCCCCATACCTCCTCCCTCTTGCATCTCCCTCCCACCCTCCCTATCCCACCTCTCTAGGTGGTCACAAAGCACCGAGCTGATCTCCCTGTGCTATGTGGCTGCTTCCCACTAGCTAGCTATTTTAGATTTGGTAGTGCATATAAGTCCATGCCACTCTCTCACTTCATCCCAGCTTACCCTTCACCATCCCCGTGTCCTCAAGTCCATTCTCTATGTCTGCATATTTATTCCTGTCCTGTCCCTAGGTTCTTCAGAACCATCTTTTTGTTTGTTTTTTTAGATTCCATATATATGTGATAACATACGTTATTTGTTTTTCTCTTTCTTACTTTTCTCTGTTGGACAGTCTCTAGGTCCATCCACCTCACTACAAATAACTCAATTTCGTTTCTTTCCATGGCTGAGTAATATTCCATTGTATATATGTGCCATATCTTCTTTATCCATTCGTCTCTCTATGGACGCTTAGGTTGCTTTCATGTCCTGGCTATTGTAAACAGAGCTGCAATGAACATTGTGGTACATGACTCTTTTTGAATTATGGTTTTCTCAGAGTATATGCCCAGTAGTGGGTTGCTGGGTCATATGGTAGTTCTACTTTTAGTTTTTTAAGGAACCTCCATACTGTTCTCCATAGTGGCTGTATCAATGTACGTTCCCACCAACAGTGCAAGAGGGTTCCCTTTTCTCCACACCCTCTCTAGCATTTATTGTTTGTAGTTTTTTTGATGATGGCCATTCTGACTGGTGTGAGGTGATACCTCACTGTAGTTTTGATTTGCATTTCTCTAATGATTAACGATGCTGAGCATCCTTTCATGTGTTTGTTGGCAACCTGTATATCTTCTTTGGAGAAGTGTCTATTTAGGTCTTCTGCCCATTTTTGGATTGGGTTGTTTGTTTTTTGATATTGAGCTGCATGAGCTGCTTGTAAATTTTGGAGATTAATCCTTTGTCAGTTGCTTCATTTGCAAATATTTTCTCCCATTCTGAGGGTTGTCTTTTCATCTTATGTTTTCCTTTGCTGTGCAAAAGCTTTTAAGTTTCATTAGGTCCCATTTGTTTATTTTTGTTTTTATTTCCATTTCTCTAGGAGGTGGGTCAAAAAGGATCTTGCTGTGATTTATGTCATAGAGTGTTCTGCCTATGTTTTCCTTTAAGAGTTTTATAGTGTCTGGCCTTACATTTAGGTCTTTAATCCATTCTGAGTTCATTTTTGTGTATGGTGTTAGGGAGTGTTCTAACTTCATTCTTTTACATGTAGCTGTTCAGTTTTCCCAGCACCACTTATTGAAGAGGCTGTCTTTTCTCCATTGTATATTCTTGCCTCCTTTATCAAAAATAAGGTGACCATATGTGCATGGGTTTATCTCTGGGCTTTCTATCCTGTTCCATTGATGTTTATTTCTGTTTTTGTGCCAGTACCATATTGTCTTGATTACTGTAGCTTTGTAGTATAGTCTGAGGCCAGAGAGCCTGATTCCTCCAGCTCCGTTTTTCTTTCTCAAGAGTGCTTTGGCTATTCGGGTTCTTTTGGGTTTCCACACAAATTGTGAAATTTTTTGTTCTAGTTCTGTGAAAAATGCCATTGGTGATTTGTTAGGGATTGCACTGAATCTGTAGATTGCTTGGGGTAATATAGTCATTTTCACAATGTTGATTCTTCCAATCCAAGAACATGGTATATATCTCCATCTGTTTGTTTTATCTTTAATTTCTTTCATCAATGTCTTATAGTTTTCTGCATACAGGTCTTTTGTCTCCTTAGGTAGGTTTATTCCTAGGTATTTTATTCTTCTTGTTGCAATGGTAAACGGAGATGTTTCCTTAATTTCTCTTTCAGATTTTTCATCATTAGTGTATAGGAATGCAAGAGATTTCTGTGCATTAATTTTGTATCCCGCTACTTTACCAAATCCATTGATTAGCTCTAGTAGTTTTCTGGTAGCATCTTTAGGATTCTCTATGTAGAGTATCATGTCATCTGCAAACAGTGACAGCTTTACTTCTTCTTTTCTGATTTGGATTCCTTTTACATCTTTTTCTTCTTTGATTGCTGTGGCTAAAACTTCCAAAACTATGTTGAATGACAGTGGTGAGAGTGGGCAACCTTGTCTTGTTCCTGATCTTAGAGGAAATGGCTTCAGTTTTTCACCATTGAGAACGATGTTGGCTGTGGGTTTGTCATATATGGCCTTTATTATGTTGAGGTAAGTTCCGTCTATGCCTACTTTGTGGAGGGTTTTTATCATAAATGGGTGTTGAGTTTTGTCGAAAGCTTTTTCTGCATCTATTGAGAAGATCATATGGTTTTTCTCCTTCAATTTGTTATATGGTTTATCAGATTGATTTGCATATATTGAAGAATCCTTGCATTCCTGGGATAAACCCCACTTGATCATGGTGTATGATCCTTTTAATGTGCTGTCGGATTCTCTTTGCTAGTATTTTGCTGAGGATTGTTGCATCTATGTTCATCAGTGATATTGGCCTGTAGTTTTCTTTCTTTGTGACATCTTTGTCTGGTTTTGGTATCAAGGTGATGGTGGCCTCGTAGAATGAGTTGGGGAGTGTTCCTCCCTCTGCTATATTTTGGAAGAGTTTGAGAAAGATAGGTGTTAGCTCTTCCCTAAATGTTTGATAGAATTTGCCTGTGAAGCCATCTGGTCCTGGGCTTTTGTTTGTTGGAAGATTTTTAATCACAGTCTCAATTTCAGTGTTTGTGATTGGTCTGTTTATATTTTCTATTTCTTCCTGGTTCAGTCTCGGAAGGTTGTGCTTTTCTAAGAATTTGTCCATTTCTTCCAGGTTGTCCATTTTATTGGCATATCGTTGTTTGTAGTCATCTCTCATGATCGTTTGTATTTCTGCAGTGTCAGTGGTTACTTCTCCTTTTTCATTTCTAACTCTATTGATTTGAGTCTTCTCCCTTTTTTTCTTGATGAGTCTGGCTAATGGTTTGTCAGTTTTGTTTATCTTCTCAAAGAACAGGGTTTTAGTTTTATTGATCTTTGTTACTGTTTCCTTCATTTCTTTTTCATTTGTTTCTGATCTGATCTTTATGATTTCTTTCCTTCTGCTAACTTTGGGGTTTTTTTGTTCTTCTTTCTCTAATTGCTTTAGGTGTAAGGTTAGGTTGTTTATTTGAGATGTTTCTTGTTTCTTGAGGTAGGACTGTATTGCTATAAACTTCCCTCTTAGAACTGCTTTTGCTACATCCCATAGGTTTTGGGTCGTCGCGTTTTCATTGTCATTTGTTTCTAGGTATATTTTGATTTCCTCTTTTATTTCTTCAGTGATCTCTTGGTTATTTAGTAGTGTATTGTTTAGCCTCCATGTGTTTGTATTTTTTACAGATTTTTTTCCTGTAAGTGGTATCTAGTCTCATAGCGTTGAGGTCAGAAAAGATACCTGATACGATTTCAATTTTCTTAAATTTACCAAGGCTTGATTTGTGACCCACGATATGATCTATCCTGGAGAATGTACTTGAGAAGAAAGTGTATTCTGTTGTTTTTGGATGGAATGTCCTATAAATATCAATTAAGTCCATCTTGTTTAATGTATCATTTAAAACTTATGTTTCCTTATTTATTTTCATTTTGGATGATCTGTCCGTTGGTGAAAGTGGGGTCAGAAGTAATCAATTTAAAATGAGGTCATTAGGATGGTCCATAATCCAATATGACTGGTTTCCTTAGAAAAAGGGGAAATTTGGACACAGAGACAGACACACATAGAGAACATACTGTGAAGATACACGGGGAGAAGACGGTTGTGTGACTGCAGTGATGCACCTATGAGCCAAAGAACGCCAAGGATTGTTGGCAGACACCAGATACTAGAAGCAAGAAAAGATTCTCCCCTAGAGCTGTCAGAGAGAGCCTGGGCTTGCCAGTACCTTGATTTTGGACTTTAAGTCTCCAGAACTGTGAGACAATAAATTTCTGTTGTTTTAAGCCACCCAATTTCTGATACTTTATAATAGCAAGTCCTAGGAAACTAATACAGGATCCAGGCTGAGCTGTGTGGGTGGCACAGAGAAAGAGTGGGGTGTGTGGTGTGTATCTGTGTGTATGTGCAGTGATGGTGTTAGAAGGGAATTTACATCACGGACAGGTAGTGTATGAGTCCTAGGAAATTAAGCAGACACTATTTGTCAAAAATGACTTAAACTCATTGGCAGATTCTACCTATCCTTTCTTCCTCCCCTTTTCACTCTTCGTTCTTTTCTTGCCTGCTGCAACTTCTAAACTCTCCCTTACCGCCTCTCTGCAGCCCTGCATTGGCTCCTTTAAAAGGAACATTTTATTCTGATGTTTACTTAGAAATGTCAGTACTACACAGTCTGGCATGGCTGAAGAGGCCTCAGAGTGAGTGAGAGACTGAGGCCTCCTGCTTGGAGGTTTCAGGAGGCTCAGACCATGGTGGCACCAGTGAAAGGAAGCCAACTAAGGTAAACTTTTTTTTTTTTTCCAGTTCGTAAACCCTCCTTGTGAAACTAGTATAATAGATGCTGTATAAGAACTCTGCTGGATTCTCCCTTCTGGAATCTTCGGGGCGCCTGACATAACCCTCACCCTCCACACAGTGGAGGGCAGAGAGGCCTCCCTCTGTGTGCTCCATCACAGCTTTCCACTGACTCTGGGTTTGGGCTGCCTGATTTGAATGGAGGATTGTTCAGCATAGCCAGTGACCGGCAGAGCTGCCAGTTCCAACACTTGAAAAATACAGTACTGCTTTTAAAGTGGAGTAGAAGGGCGTTGAAGCAAGGATGCCGGGGTTTCTTGTCAAATACACTGCCCATCTGTCCTGGCTCTCCTTGGAGGGGAGGGCTGAGGCTTCCCGAAGGCAGAGAAATGATCCCCCAACCTCCATGTCCAAACCAGCAAAAATGGGGAAGGAGGCCTACTTCATCTCTGTGCTCTGGAACAGACCATCTATTGGGCAGATTCAAAGTGGTAGCTCCTTTCCCATTAGCTCACTCTCAAAGTTGGTATTTACAGATTAACTACAGCCTAGATGTACCAGAAGTACATGGTATATGCTCCAAGTTAAGTGCATGAAAGAAATATCATCTCTGAGATCGCAAAGAATGTTCCATACTCTAAGAATCGGTGAAGAAATTATACACATAATCTCTCTCCTAAGGTGAGATGTAATTATATGGTTAAATATTCATATTTTAATTATTGGAAAGAAATATATTAATGAACTGTTATTGAAATATTTTCCATGTAGAGTCAAGTAGGAAAATCTAAAGAGCCAGTCTTTTCTGTACTTGCAATGAAACAATTTCATTGTTTGCTGTGGCAGGAACATTTTTATACAAGAACTGAAATTACTGCGCTGTTTTAATGATTTGACCATTACTGAATAAAAACCTTGCTAGGAAGCCCAACTGCTACTACTGGTCAGCTTCAAACTTCCATTGGAGGCAGAGAAAAAAAAAATAGAGATTCCCTAAAAAGGACCACTTTTGTTTTGATGGTGCTGGGTGGAGGGCAGAATGGGATGGACCCTGACTATTCTCTGGGATTCAGACAATTCATTTAAAAAACAAACAAAACAAAACAAAACAAATCTAAGACATTTCTCCTTCAAAGTCCTCATGAAGTGCTGGGGAAGGGGTTCTCACATATGCAGAACCTATATTTTCTAGCTATTGGTAACATCATTGCTTTATGAAATAGGTTGAATTAAAGTGTTAGGAATGCCTATTCTGCCAGTTTTCAGAGTAAAAGGAGCAGTATAGAAATAATAACCATGTTGACTTTCTAGATAAACCCCAGTGGGGATAGAAGCAACATTATTATGAGAGAGCTCACCATGAATGGGTCTTGTAAAGGCCAACAAATACACCTCATTGAAAAAGAGGTGCATTTTTCTATTGTTCTAACTATTCTGTACAGCAGGAAGATGGAGAATAATATTCAAGACATTTGCAAAGGAAACGAGCCCCAAAATTGCCTTATTTGGTGCTTTAGTCAAAAATGACACCCGCCTACTTCACCAAATAAACTTTTTTTTTTTTTTCCCAGCCTTTTTACAAGATGAAGCCCTGATCAAGCCCTGCTACTCTGAGGAATGAATCAGAGGTATCACATTTACCTCAAAAATAAATAATTGCAGGAAGTGATTTACCTCTTTCTAATTTTATCACATTAGAAAGAGCAAAGATTACAAGTAAGATCTAATTCTTATTGCCTTATTGATCACATCTGAATGCTGACCATGATTTTACTAAAGAAACAATATTATGTTCTCAAACTCTCAAAATGAGTAGGCCAGAATTACTTAAATCTGTAGTAGGAAGTGCAGAGCTGAACAATGCACTAGCTGGTGTGTTTTGAATTCATGGTCTCCATGGTAACATGCATGAACAAAGTTTTTAAAATATATGAATGGTTTATCTTTAGGGTAGGAATTGGCCAAATATTATTTAGTCTAATTAGTTTTTAAATTAATTATATTTTAGATGGTTAAAATATTTTCCCAGGAATTCTCATGCAAAAAACTATTGTATTGGGAATTCCCTGGTGGTCCCGTGGTAAAGAATCCACCTTACACTGCAGGGGACATGGGTTCGATCCCGGTCAGGGAACTAAGATCCCACATGCCACGGGGCAACTAAGCCTGTGTGCCACAACTACTCAGCTCATGCGCCTCAACTAGAGAGCCTGCATGCCACAAACTACAGAGCCCATGCGCTCTGGAGCCCGCACGCCACAACTACAGAGTCCACACGGCCTGGAGCCTGCGTGCCACAATTAGAGAAAACACGCATGCCACAGCTAGAGAGAAGCCCACACACCGCAACAAAAGATCCTGCATGCCTCAAGGAAGATCCCGCGTGCCACAACTAAGACCTGACGCAGCCAAAAAAATAAATTAAAATAAATAAATAATAAATAAATCTTAAAAAAAAAAAACTATTGTATTTACTGACTTTTGTATAATTAAATGTCCATATTTTTAGAGTAAACCAGTTGTGGATTGAGAGTGACTAACCTGCATAAATTAAAGTGGTAAGAATTTCAGCAAAGGCTGCGTTGGTAAAAAGCCAAAACAACTGTTAAAAAGTGAACATTTCAGTTCTGCTGATTATTTGACATCATGTGAATTCCATTTCTTATCTTAAAATATGGAGATATATTTTAAATTAAATATTTTTCTGTTTTTAGGCAAATCATACTAGTCTATGCAGACTGTGTACTCAGGGAATTAACTGAAGTGCAATGAGGGGCAAAGCCACTGGAATCAAGGGGATGTTAAAAGTGACCCTCAAGAACACTGAAGCCCAAGAACTCTCTCAAACCATGTTCAATCTGGAATATCCAGAAACTGTCTTCTATCAAAGGCCAAAGTGAGGTGTATAACCCTGCCCCTTGCCATAGTGTAAAGATACAAGCAGAACTGCTCGAGAACCAGCTGCTGTTCTGGGGGCCAGAATACCAGTCATTGCCGGGAATTGTACGGAGTGTGCTGGAGGCACAGGGAACCTCCTTTTGCTCTGTAAGATTAACACAAGGTTAGTTAGGGTTATGGAAAAGAGGTTGGTGAGAGTCAAAAAAAAAATTGAAAAACCTGTGCTTTGAGACATGCACACGAACAGCAGGACCCTCTCTGCAATTGGTGTTAAATGACTAAAGACAAAGAAGCAACTGTTCCCGCACCAACTAGCGCGTGATCCTGAGAAAAGGATCAACAGAAAAAGCAGGACTGACATGATGGGAAAGGAAAAAAAATCTGCCTGAGAGAGAATTCCCTGAGATTCTCAAGGGTCTTTCACAATTTGTCAGTGAGGAAGGCTGGAGACCTCACTGAAGAGACGTTCTGTGCATTTTATTGTGAACACACACCCACACTCACACTCACATATGCATGCACTGTTTACTAAACACATTCCATAGTGTAGTGTCATCATTTTCAGTTAACAAAACTTCCATAAGGTTCTGGAAGTTCTTAACTTTAAGACAATATTGTTAAAGATACACAGCTGATCCAGGAGTCTATGAATGACAGTTTTAGTCAAGATTTGAGTTTGCCTCTCAAAGTCGGCAAACTTCACACAGCGCTGTTTACAACACTGGGCCTGAACCCATCCTGTATTTGAGCATACTGCATGAGTGCCCTGGGCATGGTGGCCAATCCAGAAAGGAGTCTGGCTCCTAGTCAGCTCACAAACCAGGAAACATTCATTCAACAGATGGACAAGACCTCAAAATGGATTTTCTCCTGGCATATTGGGAATGAGGATAAACTGCTTCCTTCCTGTCATTTACAACACAACAGTTTGAGTAGCATTTAGAAATGTAAACAAATAGTTCAAGAGAGAAGAAGACTTAAAATTAAGATAATAAAGTTAGCTGTTGGTTCTCACTTTTGTATACTACCAATGCATATATTAGCAGTGTTTTCTGGACTTCAGAAGATGCTTTTAAAATTACTGTGCTAAATATAAAAGCTCAAAATATGAGGCTTCCAGAAGAAAACAGAGAATATCTTTGCGACCTTGGAATTGGAAAAGGTTTCTTAAACACAACGCAAAAATCACTGACCATAAAAACGTAGTAAATTGGATTTCATCAAAATAAAAACTCTGCACATCAAAATACACTGTTCAGAAAGTAAAAAGGCAAGCCACAGACTGGGAGAAAGTATTTAAATATGTATGTCTGACAGAATATGTAAAGAACTCATACAATCCAACAATAAATATACTTAACTTTTTAAATGGGCAAAATACACGAACAAACATTTCACAAAGGAAGATATATGGATGACCAAAAAGAACATAAAAAGATGCTCAATATCATGAGTCATTAAGAAAATGTAAATAAAAAACACAATAGGATACCATTTTGCACCCATTAGGATAGCTAAATTTTAAAAGACTGACTACACCAAGTGTTGGTGAAGATGTGGAGCAAGTGGGACTCATACACTGCTGGTAGGTGTGTAAAATGGAGCAACCACTTTAAACACAGTCTGACAATTTTTTATAAAACTAAGCATAAACCTACCCTATGACCTAGCAATTCCTTTCCTAGGTATTTATCCAAGAGAAAGGAAAACCAAAAAAATGTGTAAGAATTTATAGCAGCTTTATCGATAACAGTCAAAAACTGAAAACAGCCCAGGTGTCCATGAACCCATGAACAGGAGAATGGCTAAACAACAGTGGTATATCTATTCAATGGAATACACTCAGCAAAAAAAAAAAAAAGGAACTACTACTTATACAAACAACAGAAAAAACATGGCAAGTCAAAGAAGCCTTTCACCAAAGAGTGAGTACATACTATATGACTCCATTTACATAAAATTCTAGAACAGGTAAAATTAATTTATGATAAAAAGTTCATAACAATGGTTGCCTATGGTGAGTGGAGGGAGGGATTAACTGGGAACTTTCTGGCATAATGGAAATGTTCCATATCTTGGTATAAGTTTGGGTTACATTCACCTGAATTCATCAAAAGTACACTTAAGACTTATGCACATCACTGTATACAAATTTTACCAAAAAAAACCAAACAAACCAGAAACAAATATTAACTCTAGTTAGTGATATACATGTTAAAGTGTTTAGGAGTAAAGTGTACTAATGTCTGCAACTGACTTTGAAATGCATCCAAAAATATAATGAATTGATGGATGAATGGGAGAATAGATATGTGATAAATCAAATTAGCAAAATTTTACTGGTAGACTTAGGTGCTGGGTACTGGGAAACAGCTGTTCATTGTATTATATTTATACATTGGAGTGCTACTCAGCAATGAGAAGGAACGAACCACTGACACATACAACGAGATAGCTAAATCCGCAAAACTGTAGGTGGAGCCAAAGAAGTCAGAGACAAAATTCAGAAACAGGCAATCAGAACAGGTATTGCCTATGAGCGGTAGGAATTGATTGAAAGTGGCACGATACAACTCTCTGGTGTGATGGAATGTTTTATATTGTGATTAAGTTGGTGTATGTTTAGGTATATACATTGATCAAAATTCACTGAACTGTACACTTAAGATCTGTGCATTTCTGTATGTAAATTTCACCGTGGGTGTTGGGAGGGGAAAGGCTGTGGAAGAAAGATACCAAATTGTAAGCGGAATTGTCTTTGTGTGACTATAGATGGCAATTTAGAGGCAATAGAGAACCCTGAATAGGAGGAGGCAAAGGTAACAGATTTCATGTCAGGAATCCAACTCTGAATAGTAGGACAGGTCTCTTCTTTGAGATGTCCTGAGACAGAAAAAAAGGCACTCAATATTTCAAGGTGTTGTAAGATGAGAGACAATAGTGATATCTTAGTTTGTGGACAATAGAGATCTCAGCCCCAACTTCAGTGGTACAGGATTATGGTCACACGGGTACCTTTTTCCCTCGTTTTAGGAAATGTACAGATGAAGTTCCAGGAGGGAAACGAGATGTCAAAATTGATGGATTGAAATAGTTGCCCTTTAATTTCCCCCAGGCCCTCTCTCCGAGTCTATTTTATTCAAAAGGCAAAGAAGGTGGGCTAGCTGCTTTGCTCCCTAGCCCTCAGCAGGTTAGAAGCAGCAAATTAGAAATGAGGAGGCAGTGAAATAGACAGAGGCCGTCACTCAGACGGCAAGTGACAGCTCACAGCGGGCAGAAATGGATGAAACAAAGGGAGAAATATAAAAAGCCAACCCAAATACTCAAGCACACAACAGTGTGCAGGGGACCCCTGCAGCTCAATTTATTTAAATAACTCCTTACTGCACTGCAGCGCTTCACAGATCAGTCTAAAGTCTTTTTTAATGTCCTAAACGAAGAACTAGGAATGTAATACATTTTCTGGGAAGCCAGAGAATTGCTGTCACTTCGAGTTTTAAGGTAATATGATTAGAGTAATATTCAAACATTTTGATTAGAGGGATAAATTTTAGTTAATTTTCAAAAATTGTGCCTGTAAAATACTTATTCCCTGACAATAACGAATAATATACTTTTTACTTCTTAAGATTTCTAGTGAAGTTTCACCCATCAAAATCATATAACATTAGATGACAATATATTGAAAAAGAAAAATGATAGCATCTACCTCTGCTACCAAAGCTAATGTCTTGAACTTATTTTCCAAATGTCCATGAAATGTCATCCCCATTATTCTAGAAGGACTTTATATATTTAGACATGTCTTGGAATTCCTTTCTTCTGAATGTCAATCATTCTATAAGATTGGATCTGGAGCATTTTTTAAGCAGTTTTGTGAAGAGGTGATCCATTTTGTGCATTTTATACTGAGTAGTGTGAGGGCTGGAGCCATATCCTACAGAGTCCCAAGATCCAATTATGGTATCTCTTCCCACCTCTGAGTTTAATGACTTTACATCATCAGCTTGAAACCGGCCATGGTGGGAGTTTATACCATGAAATTAACAAACACTATAAATCAGGACTATTTTCCTTTCTTTTCTTCTCAGAGAGGTGGTTGTTAAACATTTACCAGCACACCACTGGTTCTATCAGATTCTTTAAATACATTGGATGGTCTTAGATTCAACTGCCACCACATGTGGCTCTTTCCCTACTAAGAAACGTAAATTATTACGTCTGGTCAGTCCTCAACACAATTGGCAAGGCTAAACAGCTTGTTTTGTTACTTACATTTTATTGGGAGCCAGATAATCCAGTTTAATTATTAAATAATTTGAGCAATGGTGACAAAATAGATGGGAAATACGCTGAGCAAAAAAAAAAAAGTTGATAGCGTCAATACTGTTGTAAAGTATGATCCTAACAATACTTGCTTTAAGAAATAATATCATTTGTTAGATCCTTATAGGTCTTAGAAGAAATAGACAATTATCTGAAGCAAATATTGGGCTGCAGGCTTCATATTTAGAATAGAAGTGAATAATAACAAGCTTCCACAGAGACAGTTGTTTTTGTAAGGGAAGATATGCCCTTTCATTTTCTGGATATTTGATGCTCTTGAGCTAGGCAAGTTCATTTAAAGCACTCACTCGACCAATGAGTAATATTTGTGATTGTAGGGAATTCCTAAATGTCATTGTTTCTATAAATCCAGCCTGATGACACATAACCTATTCGGGATTTGAGTTTTGACATGTGCTGACCTGTAGGCACCTACATATTGTTGACCAGGTTTTATTGCTTTGTAACAACCATGAACTATTGACTAGGGCCAGAGATATTATTATTAGGAAAAAAATGTTCAAATAATTTTTTTCTTTCCTCTTTAAATCTAGGAGAAGACTAGTTATATGCTTTCAAAGAGATTGATTGGCCCTTCACCCCAGGTTCATATTTAATCCTGAAAAGCAGCAGAGAATTTAGGATAAAAAATATGTTTATCTAATGAATTACTTAATGCAGTCAGTTCATCAAACTCTCTGGATAGTTCCATCCAAAATCTTGAATTCACAAATGCTTATTGAGTGCCTATTATAAGCAAATCACTCTGCTGGTCATCACAGAAGTATAAAAGCCGAGAAATGGTTCCTGCCTTCAAGGAATTTAATACATAGTGAAGGACAGACATTCACCATGGTGTAATCAATTGCTAATTAAAAATTTTTTTGACTATACCACACTTCTGCCCCTTCAAACCATCTCATTTTGGATTCTTCTTTATATTGTATCTTTAGTTGTGGAAAAGTTTTTCTGCTAGTCTTCAGGTTGTTCTCATTGATAGTTTCTCTGTAAATAGTAATTTTGGTGTGCCCATGGGAGGAGGTGGGCTCAGAGTGTTCCTACTCTGAATCTTCTAAAACAATTTCTTAAAAAAATATAATAAAACATCCAACCCCAAAAAGCTGAACAGAGTATTTCATGATCAGAAAATATTTGAGAAAGTACTGGAATGTCAGCTCCTTGAAGGGCAAGACCTTCTCTATCAGAGTTTTCAACTGTGCCCAGTGAACATTTATCAAGAGTATTTGGTGAATGAATATTGTCCCTTGTCATTTTAATAAACATCTATGACCACTGAGTCTAAAAGTAATGATTAAAGATCTCTGGAGAGTAGGATGCCAAATAAACTAGTTTATCTTCTAGTGGTATATGCTATTAAGTTTCCTAAAGTATTGCTTATACTCTCTTCCAATTTAGTTCATCTTTCAACAGTACACAAATTTCATCTGAAGAAAAAAAGAATCAAAATGACTTGTCATAGTGTACAAAATAGGAATTCTACTTAAAATATAAGGTGCTAATCCCATTACTTATATGTTCATTAAAATAATTTTATGCTTCCCAGGTGTTAATAAATATTGGAATATATACAGGAAAAAGGAAATCTCATCTTCATATAAGTGTTTTAATAATTTGCCAACTTCCTTAAATTGGAATTTTATCAGAAAAAAAAAAAAAATAGAGAAAACAGGAAAAAAACTTGAAGCCAAAAAGAAGGCATATTGAAATCAAGAAAAAAAATTGGGTGAATCCCCAAAACGCGACTTGTAAATTTTCCAAAACATTTTAAAATCTCATGTTTTTAAAATGATTTTGTTCCCTCTTCAATGTGATTTACTTAACTCTAGCCTAATGAATGTCCCTGAGAACACAGGCACTAAATTTTTGAAGACACAGTCACCCAGAGGCAAAGAAGCACTCCACTCCCAGGACCTCTTTGCTGCCCACTGTCCATCCACCCACAACACAAACCTCTAGCCTCTCACTCCCACCTCCCTCCCCACGCTCACCTCCCACTCCTGGCAAAACAAAACAGGATACTCGGAGGTAAGCCACCTAAGCCAGGGCTTTTTGTTACTTAATTTGCAGTAGACTGTGTCAGTCACTTCACCTTTCTGGGTCTCAGTTTCCTTGTTTGTAGACTAGAGGGGAAAATATCTTACCTTCCCAACTCAGTTTTTCTGAGGCTCTAAGTACTTGATGCATGAATAAAAGACACACTAACGCCCTATGCAAGTGTGGTTACTGCTTTATTTCAGATTATCTATTCCCTAGTACATTAAAGAGAGCTTACGTTTATAAAACTTCATTAAGGCCTTTTCCCTTAGCTATACTGGGAAGTTCCAAAATTTCCCATGTTTCACCCATCAATTATGTTACTTCATTAAGGACAAGGTTGAGTGGGTTAGTGGTTAGGTTATGGGACTATGCATAATACTTCCTGTATTCTTATCTGACTTGGTCATTGTTTTGTTATTGCCTCAGGGAAAATCTTAATGCCTTAATTTGCTGTAAAAACAAATACGTATCAGGGATATTTACTTTGAAAAAGGGTCATGAGACTTTGAATGGATTCATACGAGAGGGCTTTTCTAAGTGAATTTTCTTCTTTGGAGCCAAATTTATTTCTAAAGCGACTGTTTATTGTGTATTCAAAATCGATAGATAAGGAAATAATTCTTTTTTTTATTTAATTAATTTATTTATTTTATTGGCTGCGTTGGGTCTTCCGTTGCTGTGCGCTGGCTTTCTCTAGTTACAGTGAGCGGGGGCTACTCTTCGTTGCGGTGCGAGGGCTTTTCATTGCAGTGGCTTCTCTTGTTGTGGAGCACAGGCTCTAGGCACGCAGGCTTCAGTAGTTGTGGCTCACGGGCTCAAGAGCGCAGGCTCAGTAGTTGTGGCACACGGGCCCAGTTGCTCCGTGGCAGGTGGGATCTTCCCGGACCAGGGCTAGAACTCGTGTCCCCTGCATTGGCAGGCGGACTCTCAACCACTGCGCCACCGGGGAAGCCCGAAATAATTCTTTTTTTAAATAAATTTATTTATTTAATTTATTTATTTTTGGCTGTGTTGGGTCTTCGTTGCCGTGCGCAGGCTTCCTCTAGTTGCTGCGAGCGGGGGCTACTCTTCGTTGCAGTGCGTGGGCTTCTCATTGCAGTGGCTTCCCTCATTGCGGATCACGGGCTCTAGGTGCGTGGCTTTCAGCAGTTGCGGCACATGGGCTCAGTAGTTGTGGCTCACAGGTTCTAGAGCACAGGCTCCGTAGTTGTGGCGCATGGGCTTAGTTGCTCTGCGGCATGTGGGATCTTCCCGGACCAAGGATTGAACCCATGTGCCCTGCATTGGCAGGTGGATTCTCAACCACTGCGCCACCAGGGAAGCCCCAAGGAACTAATTTTAAATGAGCTTTTACTTTGTCTTGAGCATTATGCTTATAATCGCATTCAATTTGTACAAGCTGTATGGTATATAACACTATAGCCATTTTACAGAAAGATGAGTCTCAGTAATTTACTGAAAGATCACCAACTACGGAAGACAGGGTTGGTATGAAATCTCACTTTTCTCTGATGCAAAATCCCTACTCATTTTACTAGACCTAGGCTCCTCATGGTGTGCTCTGTGGAACAGGAGCAAGGAACCACCTGGATCTAGTTAGAAATGCAGAATCTCAGGCTCTACCGCCCTGCCTACTAAATCACAGCATGCATTCTAGAAGGACTTCCACATTAAAGAGTGAGAATCTTTCACTAGACCACCTGGCCTCTCCAAGAGACTGCTGACATAAGTGGTTATCTTCACAGCTGACCTGATTCCTGGATGAGCCCCCGACACCCACATACTCCCACACCTCTATACCAGCTCAAGCTCCAGGCAAAATAAATCACTGCTTCTCTTTACATGTGGTACCGGTTTATGCCACCATTATGACCTTTTTCTGTGCTACACTGTGAGAGTAGGATTGATCTTGTCCATCTTTGTATCCTATGTGCCTATGACTTAAATGATGATTGGCTAAATGAATAGATTAAGATGCACTTTCTTAGTGTCTCAAAATTTTCCCTTTGTTATCTCTTCTCCCAAAGTAGCCACAAGGCCTGACATTCCTCATTCTGAGAGACACAACTACTATCAGTTGGAAGAGTTGCTAATAAGTCACACAGGCTGGAGGGTAATCCTTTCCTGGAGAACTGCTGCCACAGTGGGGAAAATCTCAGTACCAGGAGGCTTCCCCTGTCTTTGTCATTAGTAAGCCTCATGACTTTTGGCAAGTCCCTTCATTTCCCTGAATTTCCATTTCCCATCAAAGGCAGATGAAGTTTTGAGTTCTGAAATACAGGAATTTTTCACCTATCATGACCTGCTCTTTGCATTTCTATCGCCCACAAACCTTCAAACCCCAAACCTGTTCTTTATCCAAAGCCCTAAACCTAAAGAGGGAATAAAAGGGGCGGGGAGTGGGGGAGAAGATTGGTATGTTCCATAACTGATCTTAATTCAAAAAAGAAGAGACCCTTGAGGAAAATCATTCACACTGATGAACCTTCAGGAACTTTTAAAATCATGAGCATTCCCTGTTCTGGCAGCTCTTAGGTACTACTTCTTGGGCACGCCACCTTGAGTTTGGTACTTGGATGTCCTCTGCAAAAGATACTGAATTGGCCAGTTGTATGGAAAACTGTGCAGTTCTGGAAAAGTAGAGAGAGAGATAGCTGAATATACTCTCAGCTCTCTACAACAATTCTCTACTACATGGTCTTAACGACACAATTGTGAGGTATGCCTCAAATCTTTGCTATTAATAAGAGCTGTTACAAATTGAAGCTTGTAAATGATTTACTTTCTTCTTTTTAAAAAAGTATTAGAGTGGATTCAAATTTATCCTCACCACCATCACTAATTTCTATCGCCTTGTGCTTTTTTGAATGAGAGAAAGAGATGAAGTAATAGAGAGCTCACAAGGAATTTCCTCTAACCAAGGCCTTATCTTTTCTCTGCTACAGCCCTGAAATCTAGGTATGGCCAAAGGGTTGCATGGTTCAGATGCATGTGAACATCATTTTTCTCTTGTGCTCTAGGGGTAAAAGGGTTGAGACGTGCATTTGGGGATGTTGACATCATGATTTTGTAGACAGAGTTTCCTTGTGAGGTTTTCACGGCCTGTTGAAGAAAGCAAAGTATTGGGAAGGCAATCCAAGGCTGAACAAAGGGAATGGTTGGTATATATTTAAAATGCTTTCCACTGATAAGAGAAGATTTGATGGCTGTGGTTTCCCCCACTGCCATTAGAGCAGTGACTTTTTAATTATTTTGACTGTGACATACAGTAAGAATACATTGCCCAAAAGTAACTGGTGTGTGTGTGTATACATACATACTAGTTTATATATCATGAAATATGTATATATACATACGTAGTGGTTTATATATGAGTGAAAACATACATAAATAAAACTTTAAAATATCACAAAACCATACTTACTTTTACTGTGTTTATACTACTTTTTACTCTATTGCACTTTTAAAAAAATGCCAGATGCAATCCACTAAGTTGATTTCATGACCATTAATGGATTGCAACTCAGAGTTTAAAGATACTGCTTCAGAAGTATCTGCACTTTACAGCCTTGACCAGTTGCTTACTGCCAATTAGCTGAAAATGACCAAGCTAGTGTCCTCTTTCACAGATAAAGGTAGAGTTCTGGCCAACAGACTATGACAGCTGTCTTAGCAACACTAGATGACTGGTTTGGCCATGATAAACAAAATAAAACCACTTCTTTCCATCTAGTGGAACTCAGTGAACCCTGCAAAACATTTAGCCAAGCAGCAGTTGTTAAGCCAGTCATAAATAAATTGTCCTAATTTATCCCAAATTTATAAACCACTATACTAGTGTTGATCAAGTCAGCTGAAAAGAAAGCATCATCAAGGTGGCATTACAATATTATCTCAACATACATTCTTATTAATAAGGCAGTAGCTGGAATTTTAGTGTTGTTTTCCTCTAACAATATCTAAAAATCCAATATAAAAGGATCTCTTCAAACTTTGCTTGTCTATTTTTGCCTCAGTGGGACTCTAAATTGTAAGCTAAAAGTTTTCAAGTTTTAGAAGTTTCAAATTCTACATCACCAAGACCTTTTTTTATGTGTAAAATATTTTGAATTCTACTCTTAAAATATCTCTATATTAAAAAAAACTTTCCGAGATTTTTGTCATTGCTGTTTGTGATTTTCTTAAACAAAAACAAACAAGAAGAAAAAAGAAGTGTTGCTTTTCTTTTATTTGAAATATGTTTCTTTTCTGGAAGTTCATTTAAAATCCATTCTGCGATACAGAATCTATGGCCATGTACCAATTCTGACCAGTGAAATTTAGGAAGCAACCACTGCAGAATGTTACAGAGAACTGGAGGAACTTTACACAAGTGCAACAAGGAGCTCAGAGGGGACAGTAGAGTTCTTGTGTAACTAGGCTGCTGTTTTGGAGATGGCACATGTTTTCTACATTATTGGGTGGAAACTGGATTTTGTGATTCCCTTTACTCAAGCTAACTTTTGCCCTTGGGGAAGAACTGAATGCAGGAGATAACCCCAGTACAGGGCTTGAGCAGGGGCAGTTAAATGTTCTGCTTTGGACTGTAAATTGGGTACATCAGTAAGACTCTATCCCATGTCTTTGAGATTAAATAAAAAAACAAAACTAATATCTGAATGTGGACTCTTTTATGTCTGAAAAATAAATGTTTATTCATAAATTCTTATTTTTGCAATGACTACAGATATGGAAGCAAGATTAGACCATGCTGGGAAGGCTAAGCAGACCTAATCTCATGCTGGGGAAACCAAAACCAAAACCAAAAACATGAAAAAGAATTGAAATGGACTTGGTCCAGCCCACATAGTGGACCTGGAGAAATATCCTGATAACTCTTGTGATTGAGTTACCGGGCCAAGGGGCTAGTCCATACCCAGGAAAACAATGCGCATTCTCCTGAGGAGAGTTACATACCCACTGCCATTCATCCTGGAGTGAGGTCAGTCCTGAAGCAGGACATGGGGCAGGACTTGCAGGGAAGTACCCCCTCTCATGGGGTTGAAAGGCAACTGAGCCTGGATTTCTACTGGTCGGGGTTCAGTTATTCTGCACCACATGGGAATCTCTGGGAGTCACAGACTCTTAGGTAGGATTTGGGTCTCTGAGTTTGAACAGTAGCCGGTTGTTATAAATAATGTACGTGTTATTTGCATTGCATTTCTATGAACCCCAAACCTTCCCCAGGGTCTCTCTGAAAGCCACAGCCTGGTCTCATTTGTGCTACAGGACACTGAAGAGGTAGGATGGGGGCACCTCAGCAGTAATAGGGGGAGAGAGAGAGAGAGATACTGGGAGAGAGAGAGAGCATGAGCTGTGCATGTAACTGAGCAGGGGTTGGTAGTAAGAGGATCGCAGTGTATAGGGGTTTCTTCCGCAGGTCGTTAGCCACAGAGGCAGCAGCATGATGGCAAGAGGGGGAGGCTAGACTGGAAGTATTAGTTAGACTTTGTCAGGAATATACATGGGGTAGTTCTCTGGGAAACCCTCAGAAATAATGTAGAGACCTTCTGAGAGGGGCTAATTTCTGGTCATTTTGGAATAAAAAGATGAAGTCGGGTACATAGAGATGAAACAAGCATGAACGCAACCCCTTTGTGATGTCGCAAAATATTTGCAGAGGCAATTATTTTAATCACATTGGAATAAGACTGATTCTCTGTCTTTGCATAGACACAAAAATTCATTAGCTAAATGTGAACTCACAGAGGAAGTGAGTTTGGTTTAGCAAAATAAGTTATTCTCTGCTTCCATGTTAGAGTGCCTGTTTCTGCTGGTCTCCAGCATGATTATTCCATAGCTTCTTAAAGATGGTGGAGGGTGTGGTAAATGGATAGAACCTAAGGGTGACCTGCTGAAGATATTTAAGGCGAAGTGAAGGTTTCCACCATCTTCTTTCTCCTCCGTAAACCTGATCCTAGGAAGTCTGGGAAACTCCAAGCCACCTTGGTTTCCTGCACACACTGAGCTCTAGTTTAAAAAGTCATCTTGTAGCTGGGCCAGTCAGTGGAGATAAACAATAGCAAAATGAAAAAGAGCAGTGGAGATCTGCTACTTATTTTCAAACAATTTGACCACGAACATTAAAATAAGCTAAATAGGACTTCCCAGGCGGTCCAGTGGTTAAGACTCCATGCTCCCACTGCAGGGCACGTGGGTTTGATCCCTGGTCGGGGAACTGAGATCCCGCATGCCACATGGCACATGGCCCCCACCCCCCGCCAAAATAAGATCAAATAAGCTAAATATATATTTATTGCACATATGTATGTGTGTGTGCCCACACACACAGACACAGAGAGTATGGCAGCATGTTAAGGATAGGTAAATCTAGGTTTAAATTTGTTATTTTAGACTTTCAACGTTTCTGTAAGATTGAAAATTTTCAAAATAAAAAGTGGTGGGAGGGTGGGGATGAAGCAGCAATGGAGAATTTTTTAGTCTTTAAAGAGGTGATAATCAGAGCACAGATGTTAAATTTAATGAGGTCACTGTATTTTTTTTATATAAATTTATTTATTTATGGCTGCGTTGGGTCTTTTTTGCTGTGTGCGGGCTTTCTCTAGTTGCGGCGAGCGGGGGCTACTCTTCATTGCGGTGCACGGACTTATTGCAGTGGCTTCTCTTTTTGTGGATCATGGGCTCTAGGCACGCGGGCTTCAGTAGTTGTGGCAAGTGGGCTCAGTAGTTGTGGCTCGCGGGCTCTAGAGCACAGGCTCAGTAGTTGTGGCACACGGGCTTAGTTGCTCCGCAGCATGTGGGATCTTCCCGAACCAGGGCTCGAACCTGTGTCCCCTGCATTGGCAGGCAGATTCTTAACCACTGCGCCACCAGGGAAGTCCGAGGTCATTGTATTTTATGTTATGCAGTATTATGCGATATTATGTTATATAGCGGCTGGCCTAGGGCTTTGAATTTAGAAGGGCTTCACCTATTTTTTCAATATCATGGATTAAACTACCTTTCACTCTACGGTAAGAAGATACCAAGCGAAGCTCTGGAGGGAGCAGTCCCTCCCCTCGTATTCCTCGGGCTGTATGATGCCAATATCTATGTATGTATCTCACCCTCGAATGGCAGCTTAGGGATAGGAAGATGTACTATACTCAACATCCTCTCTGCGTGGTGTGCTCTGTGGACCTGCTGTCTGCATCTCCTGAGAGCTTGTTAGAGATGTGGAATAGTGCTCTAGCCCCAGACCTACTGAAGCAGAATATGATTCCTAGACACCTTAATTTCATCCTTGTTAGGATAAAAATTGGCTAAAGCCATTTACCTGCATTAAATGTATCCATGATTGCTTATAAGTAAATGTAAGATATATAACCAAAATGATTTCTTAGGACTTAATGTATTCTTTGCCAACACTTAAAAGAGTGATGTTTTTTCTCCTTTCAAACCCCCAATAGGAATAACTCTTGCTGTTTGTCAGATTTGCTGAAAATTTTTCCGCACAAAGAACATTTTTTGTATGTGTAATTGTACATACAGGTTTTGTACTCTAATATACTACAGTTCTGAGGTTGATAGTGATTAAACCAGATAATTTTATAGCAAAAAACTAAAAATGAAAAAAATAAAAGAGAAATCTTTTTCTAATAAAATGTAAGTAGTTTATTTCTTCAAAAACCTTTTTAAAAAATTGTGGGTGGGCTTCCCTGGTGGCGCAGTGGTTAAGAATCCGCCTGCCAATGCAGGGGACACGGGTTTGGTCCCTGGTCTGGGAAGATCCCACATGCCACGGTGCAACTAAGCCCGCATGCCACAACTACTGAGCCTGTGCTCTAGAGCCCGCGAGCAACAACTACTGAGCCCGCATGCCACAACTACTGAAGCCCACGCGCCTAGAGCCCGTGATCCACAACAAGAGAAGCCACCCCAATGAGAAGCTCATGCACCACAATGAAGAGTAGCCCCTGCTCGCCACCAACTAGAGAAAGCTCACGTGCAGCAATCAAGACCCAACACAGCCAAAAATAAATAAATAAATTTTAAAAAGAAAAAAAAGAAAAAAAATTGTGGGTGATAATGATTTTCCACATGTGAGTTAAGTATCTCCCACAATTATTCTGATCATGGAAAGAGAAAAATTTTAGATTATAGGCTAAAAATAGAAAATGATACCAATTAGAATGCTTTAAAAATATAGAAATATGCTACAGATTGTAAAAGTTTGTTGAAAGGTCTACTTGACATTTATAATTTTCTTTTCAGTAACCCTTTAACTAGAGATAATTTAAAAGTAGTTTACTGATGGTTCAAGAGTTTAGAAGTGTTTCCCCCCCCCCCCTTGATTACTCTGCCATCTGTGCCACCAGAACTAAGGAAAATGAGAGGAAAAAGGGGCCTTCTCCTATCTTTTTCAGTCTCTAGACAGGGCTGAAACTCAAGACCTCCGTGGTGACTGCTTTAAGAAAGAGATCAATGGCCTGGAGCCCAAGCAAGGGAGAGGCAGATATATTTGTAACTTGGAGATTTCAGTGAAGTCCCTGTTAGGAAGAAAACTGTGGGCCTTCTTCTGGATAAATATGTCCAGTGTAATTATTAAGCTTAAAAAAAGCGAAAGGAAAAAGGAAAAAAAAAACCCCTCACATTTGGAGTCCTGCATCTGGAAGCTTTTTTCTCCCCTAAGGAAATATTTGTGGCTCTTTTTTCCTGTCAAGGAGGAAAACGTGCTTGTAAATTTCACCCAAGAGAAAGTATATCTGTGCATCCACTGCACCAGGAAGGAATAGATACATCCCCACAAACATATGCAAAATCCCAGAAATTTGACCAAAGGCTAGCTGGGGGGGTGGGGTGAGAGTAAGGGGTGGAATTATGCAAGAAAAGCAACCCAACCTGGCAGAAAATTTCAGTGAGGAAGTGCTCTGTGCCAACCTTGGCCTCAAAAAAAAATACTCCACCCTCTTAAAGCTGCTTAGATGGCAAAAGGGAGGCAGTGCCTGAACTGGCCGTGCAGATATCCCTAGACAGATGCACCCCGCCAAGACCAGCCAACGCACACTTCCCGCTATGCACTATACGTACAGCTGTGTGCACAGAGGCCATCTTGAGTGTCCAGGGGTGGCTTTTCGGTGTGAAGGAGCCAGGGAAATCATCCCAAAGTTTCTCAGACTGCCTGTCTGGGTGCCTAAGATTCAACCATTGCTGGTTCTTTCCACTATAGTCAGGATTATACGCACCCTGAAGGTTCCTGAAAATGTTAACTGATCTGGGAGCAGGGGTGGGGAAGTTGGGTATCGTTTTGTTCAAGGCTTTTTTGTATTAAAACCTGAGGTCTCGCTCCACACACAGGGACCCCTAAGGTAGTGATTCAAATGGAAAAGGGTGACATTCAAGCGTGAGCACTCTTCATTGCTGCTAACCACTCTTCCTTATTCCCACTTCTTAAAGAGGGTGTGAAATGTTTTTCCACAGCACAAAGTAAATTACTCTCCAGGTGAGGCAGGAAGCGAAGGATGAAGATTAGACAGTTTTTCTCTGCATTGTCTCTTTTCCGACTGTGAGAAGTGGCACACCTGGGATTTCTTAAGAGTTACACCACCAGCGAAGGAATTCAAGAAGGTCAGGATGGTTTCCCTCACTTTGGAGGCAAAACCACTTCTCGTACGGGGGCTTCCGGATACCAACTGTTGCCTTATCAGTCAGGGACAGAGTTGTACCCGGAGTTTGAGTGTGTGCCAATCGCTTTGCCCTCTCTTGCAACCTATACAATTAAAATACTTTATACTCTTAAATCCTTCCTGAGGTGAGGCCCAGTGCTTCAGCCAGAAACCTCAACAGAAGCCTTTATTGCATCATCTTAAAGCAACATTCTTATAATTAATGAAATCTGTTACCTTGAATATTCAATTCCTACCAATACATAATTTTAACAATTTGTTTTCATCACCAGGCTTCATGACCATCTCCTCAGACCATTAGCTGGGTCTCTTGCCAGGATCACACTGGCCCTTGAAACAGGAACTTTTTAGTATTACCCCAGCAATACTAACAAGAGCTCAGCAGTTAGAGGTGATTGGAGAGCTTCCACATTGTCAGTTTTGTGCCGCTCGGACTTGGGGTTGAGGCCTGCACCTGTGAGACAGGTGCACACACATGCACACACACCCCACAGAATCTCAGGCTAGAGGTCTGAGTGGCACTGATTCATGTTTCTGGCTTATATTTCAGCTTACAAGTTTCCTGACCTCAGGTTTCTACAGTGTACCCGCAGGAACTACGTCTCAGATCAAGCCAGAGATGGCCATGGACCATTTGTAAGAACATCTAGGACTCTTCGGAAAATCTCAGTCTATAGACCCTTTGGCCCCTTTCACCTCTTTCAGTCTTCTCTCCTGGACTTCTTCCTCTCTCCTGAGGTACCTTCCCAATGCCTGCTACCTCCAAAATCTTTAGAGACCACTCTCCTCATGTCAACCTCCTGCCCTCTTCCCCTTACTCCAGCCTTGCCCCCATCTAAACTTCTGCTCTAGTTCTTCCTTGAAAGCAGTATTATAACAACTAATATTTTTGACACTTACAGTTTAAAAAATATAATTATGTTGAACCCAAACAACCCTGTCAGGATGGTATAATTATCTCCATTTTAGCATAAAAACAAATGTAAGGCTCAGAGGTTCAGTGGCTTACTCAGGTTACAGGGTAATTGATGGACTCATGGCTTCCTGTTCTGCCTGCTGGGGTCAGACCATCAACCCTGCAGGCTCTGTGACTACCTGGGCCATGGTATTCTCTCTACATCAGTCTACTTAGGCTTCCCAAAGGCTCTAACAAGGCATGAGAAAGCTTCTTTCTTGGAGTCCATTTTCTGAATGAGAAAGAGCAACTCTTAAGCAAGTTTGCAAATGGAATTTTATGTGTATGTATATATATCTATACACACACACGTATATGTATGTATTTTATCTCACTTTTCTTTCTCATCTCATCACAGCCTTACTCCCACTAGAGATAATCCAGTATCTTCTCAATAAGTTTTATATGACTGTGTTCATTAGAGAAGGTAGCATGTGGGCCAGTGTTTAGATTGGGTGGTGTGAACTGGTGGGCTGGGTTCCCACTTTGAGCAAGGCCCTGCTTTGGACTAGTTGGTGACCGTGAGGGCAAGAGTCTCCTCAGTGCAGGTACCTGGGAGGGAGAGGGGGAGGAGCAGGATGGGGGAGGAATCCTGGGATCTTTTTCCAGTCTGAGGTCAGTGGAGAAAAAGGGTTGGGGGCAGACGCTGAAAGCATTATTTTCACAAGCAACTTCCTGAGACTCATGACACAAGCAATGCTCGCTCAGGGTCCAGCTGGGAAAGTGTAAGGAAGAGGTGTGGGAAATATATCTCCTAATTTTGATGGAAAAGAGGCAGCCTTCTTGCAGAGGGAAGTTTAAAGGGAGCCCAGCGCATTTGTGCCTTGGAGGGAAGCAGCAAGAAGGGGCATGAAAGCAGCTTTCACCCAGGGGAGCAAAAGTAGTGGCTCTGAATTCTGGAGGCCTGAGTGGAAAAGGACTCATGTGAGACACCCCGGACTCCCACCAAAGTAATCTGAGGCCCCCTTTAGGTGGGGAAAAGACCAGGTCTAATAGTTATACAGGAGGGAGCTGGTGAGATGTGACTATTAACGGACCATGATTAGCCAGCCTTTGGGATGCTGGGGTACAGATACTGAAGAATCTCAACGTAAATTTTTGCTAACCTTCCGGTTTTTCATAAACAATATAACAATTGCACATGTCCAGTTTTTTTTTGGGAAAAAAAGGTATTTATTTGTCCACACAATATAGCAGTTATAGGCAAATGTTCATTGAGAATGACTGCCTGTCAGGGACTGAGGGCTTTCTCAGTACTCTCTGGGCAATGAGGTAGGTAATGGGTGGGGATGAGTTAGCCCCACCTGCCCACTCTCTCCTGCCCCAGGCTTTATAACCTCTGACAGAGTCCCCTGTGGAACCAAGGCATTTAGTCAGGAGGTGGGGCTTGGCTCATCCCTAAGAGAATTGAGACAGAGAAGAAAATGAAGAGAATTTTCTGCACTTTTTAAACTAGTGTACTTCCTCATTCTTTTTCTCGGTAAAGACTATACATTCAGCCTGAAGACAGGGCTATGTAAAAGAGCAGAAACACTGGAGCTCAGCCAGCTGGGTTGAATTCCCCACCTGTACCATGTGGAACGATGGGCAAATCTCTTAAACACTGTGGAGGACTGATCCGTAGACAAAGGGCTCTTACTGTGGAGTGTGGGGCCACATCCCAATTAGAAACTGCGTTCAGACTGCCCAGGTGTGAATCCCAGGTCTACTGCTATCGTGTGACCTGGGGCCAAGTATTTAACCTTTCTGAACCTCAGCTTTTTCACCTGTAAAATGAGGAAAGTATTACTACCTCAGAAGGTTGGTATGAGGATGAACTGAGAAAAAAAAAGTATACAAGACCTATAGCTCCTGGCACATTTCATGCACTCAAAAGTATCGCTTATTAACTATGGATTTTTTTTTTTTTAACTATGGATATTTTTGATGCACTTGTGTTTATTTATACCTGAGCTATTTTTTTTTTTTTAAACACTATTTTTTATTTATTTTATTTATTTATGGCTGTGTTGGGTCTTCGTTTCTGTGCGAGGGCTTTTTCTAGTTGTGGCAAGTGGGGGCCACTCTTCATCGCGGTGCGCGGGGCCTCTTATTATCGCAGCCTCTCTTGTTGCGGAGCACAGGCTCCAGACGCGCAGGCTCAGTAATTGTGACTCACGGGCCTAGTTGCTCCGTGGCATGTGGGATCTTCCCAGACCAGGGTTCGAACCCGTGTCCCCTGCATTGGCAGGCAGATTCTCAACCACTGCGCCACCAGGGAAGCCCCTGAGCTATTATTTTTTAATGGGAATTTATCTTCCTTTAGTTAGAAGTTGTTTTTCTTTTTGAGGAGCCATTCTTATCCCTAACTGATTTAAGACACCCACTCCTAAATTCATCTTTGGCTTAAGGCTCTCTGCTTTGTGCTTTTCATGTGAGTACTTCTATTACAGTACTTATCACAGTGTATTTTAATTGGTTTTCTTTTTGTTTGTCTCCTTCACTAAATTATGGATTGCTTGAGGGCAGGGGCTTTGTTCCCAGAACCTAGCACACTGTAGGCCTTCACCAAATACTTGTTGGAAAAGTGTAGAAGTGAACGGATATCCTTATCTAAAAGGGATTTTGATTAGCAAAGAGAGAGACGCTTTTGATTAGAAGGAGGTAGAAATCCTATCCTACAGTATGTATCAGAATATAAGTGGCTTGGCCTAAAGATAACCTGTAGGCCAAAACGAAGAGTCCTGGTCCATGTTTTCTAGCTCCAGCAGGAATGACTGACCCCTAAGGTTTTCCTCCAGACCACATGGCCATAAGTTTGATCTGGAAGGTGCGTCCCCAGCTTCAGTATAGTCTCCAAAGAATGTGGCTGCAGCCCTTGGGACTGCTTTATAGAAAATAGAGAACTCGACCTGAGGAATTGAACTTGACTCCTCCCTCTGCTATTGATTTACCTCCAAATGGTCTCCCCAAACCTTTCCCTCTGCTCTGTTCCCATAACCCTGGTTTTAGTTCAGTTCCTCATCATTTCTTGCCTGCATTACTGAATCACCTGGCTTACTGGTCTCTTCCATCCCATTCTCTACAATGCTTCAGGTTGAGCATTCCACAAGGCAGGTCTGTCCCTATTGCCTGCCATTGTTCAGGATCTATCTGCTCCCTACCTCCCTCAGGATAAAGGCTGAATGGGGCTCACTAATTCTTTCAGGGTGGGTCCCTGCTTTCTGCCCATTTCTCCTTCTCCATCTCTTCCTCCCACTCTTCATTTCCTTTTATCTTTGGACAGACTAATCTACATGAAATTCCAGATCAGGCCCCTCTCGCAAGTCCATGTTTCCATGTCCTCTAGGAAGTAATCCTTATCTCCTTCTAAGATGATTTACTATCCCCTCATTTGTTTGATACAAGGAGGTACCCAGAACTTTCCTCCACCATAGCAATAATCATATCGGATTGAAATAAGCTAATTACTGCATTCATTCATCCAGCTTCCATTCATTCATTCTCTTATTCAGTGCTGTTATAGTGTGCTTACCAGGCACTCTTCTTGATGCAGACACATATACCCATAAATAAGCCAGGAAATAATCCTGCTCTCATGGAGCTTACATTCTAGTAGAAGGAGAAAAGTAATAAATATATGAACAAATTATTTTCCAATAAAAACGTGATACAAATTTTTGAAGGAAATAAATTGGATGAAATATTGATTATATAGTGTTGGGGTATGTGAGTAGATGGGAATCAGGGAAGGCCCCTCTGAGGGAGGTGATATTTGGGTAGAGCACAAAAGCACAATGAGAGGAAAGCTATGCACAGAACTGGTGATGGATGATGAGCCCCCAGGGAAGGACTGAGCCTGGAGTGATGGAGGAAGGAAAGAGGTCACTTTCCCTGGATCACATCATGACCCCCAAGTAGACTGTAGGCTCTCTGAGACCCTGGGCAGTATCTCATACCTTACTATATTCACAGGGTCTAGACTGGTACCCAGAAACTAATAGGTGTTAATAAGTATTTGTATTTGAGTAAATATGATTTTAAAATTAGATGTTCTTTGGTATCCACTCAAAAAGCTAAAAAGGTCTTATATTTTTGACAGCTTTTATCCTAGGGACTACAGTAAAATATTCTCCCTCCCCCCAGTTTTACTGCGATATAAGTGGCATATAATATTGTATAAATTTAAGGTGGACAATGTGACAATTTGATATATTTATACATTGTGAAATGATTACCACAATAAAATTAGTTAACTTATCCATCACCTCATGTAGTTACCTTGTGTGTGTGTGTATGTGTGTGTGTTGAGAACATTTAAGATCTACCCTCTTAGCAAAGTTCAAGCAAACAACACAGTAGTGTTAACTATAATCACCATGCTGTACATTAGATCCTCAGAACTTATTCATCTTATAATTGAATGTTTGTACCCTCTGACCAACATCTCCCCATTTCCCCCAATTGCCAGCCCCTAACAACCACCATTCTACTCTCTGTTTGCATTTGGCTTTTTTAGATTCCACATATATGAGATCATAGAGTATTTGTCTTTCTCTGTCTGACTTATTTTACTTAGCCTCAAATGCCCTTAAATTTCATTCAGTCATTGCAAATGGCAGGATTTCCTTCTTTTTTGTGGCTGAATAATATTAATTGTATGTGTATATATATACACACACACTCAATATTTTCTTTATCCATTCATCCATTGATGGACACTTAGGTTATTTCCATGCCTTGGCTATTGTAAATAATGCTGCAGTGAACACGGGGGTGCAGACACCTTTTTGAGATAATGATTTAGTGTCTTTTGTATATATACCCAGGAGTGGGATTGCTGGTTCATATGGAAGTTCTATTTTTAATTTTTTGAGAAACCTCCATAATGTTCTCCACAGTGGCTGCACTAATTTACATCCCCACTAGCCGTGCATCACATTTCCTTTTTATCCACATCCTCACCAACATTTGTTATCTCTTATCTTTTTGATAATAGCCATTCTAATAGGTGTGAGGTGATATCTCATTGTAGTTATATAAAATATTCTTGTCTCCATTCTTGGGAGTTGTTTGAGGTCTCCTTTCTGGAATCTATTCTCTGTTGGTTGCCATTCTGGAGAAAATTGCTACCTGGTGTAGTATTGCAAGACCAGCACAGCAGGGGATAAAGTCACACTAGGGTTAAAATGCATTTTAGTAACCTGGCTAGTTAGTTAGTTCTTCTTATCAATATAAGTAGATACAGTACCAAAATAAAGAAACAACCAAAAAACTCCTGGAAAGGGTGAGGGAAGCCCTTGGCTCCCAAACACCTTAAAGAAACAAGGCATTGTGAAGTATGTGGATTTTTAAAAGTAATTGGTTCTATTCTCTCTTAACCTCATCCTTTTTCTGTTGTCTTCTAATTAGTCAAAATCCTTGTGATCTTTCCATATTGCATCATCAGTCACTACGGTATAGAGATCCACAGGATCTCCCTATTCCCATCCTCCAGCCTCACAAGGTCTTGAATATTGGTGGCATGCTTATACCTAAGTTCCTTGGCAGCCAGTGTCTTTATTTCCTGATGGAATCCTCCTTCTGAAGCAAAACTTTTGTAGAAGAAACCAACTTCTCCCTCATTCTGTTATTTTTATTTTAAAAAATTTTCTCTCACTGAGCCTCTTTCTGGAACAGTTTCAAACTTATTCCTCAATAATAATGTTTTCTCCTTGATTCTCAATAGGATTTTCTCCTGAATCACCCTAGTGTAAAAGAGATCTATGATGATATCAATCACCTCAGCTGATTCTACTTAACCTATTAAGACTGATAATGACTGAATCAATGGTTTAATAATGTGCTATTTTTAAAAGACCAGTTTTATCTTTATTCACAGAAAATTCATTAAAACAAACTTAATCCAACACCAAGATTATTAAACATTTCTTTATATACAGTATTTGGCCTATTTGGAGTATGAGTGCAACAGGAGTCCCAGCTTGAGTCTTAGTAGACACGTCTGGCCAGCTTGTAGAAAACCCACCAGAAACCTACTTGAATGTGGGCTAAGAAGCATCCTGTGGAGAGACCTCACCATAAGAGAAGAAGGAGCCAGGCAAAGGACGGGAGGGATGATTCTGAGTTCAGCAAAGTGGTTGTCACTTAGATTTAACTCCAGGCCTAAACGCCACTGGACTTATATCTGAACTCCATAGAGAGAAAGCAGGGCTATCGTAAATAAAAACCAAGAGCAGCTTTACTTAAAAACAAGGTGCTGAGGCAAGAGCAGAACTGGCTGGCTACACAATGGCAAGAGAGGAATGAAACATTCTTGCCCACTTCCCAACACAACACGCTGAAGCTTTAAGCCTTTGACTCAAAGGGCTTTGTTGCCTTCACTACTGCAAAACACAGTGGGACCTTCAGACATGGTGGCATGCAGTGGTTGTCCAGTGGGTGGTGGCACAGCAGGAAATGCAGCTAGCAGAGCCAGGCCTCTCTAGGAGCACACAGTACACATCCAGGGGCATTCAGAAGTACTTGAGAAGCACAGGCAACTGAGGTTCTACAGAAGGATGCCCTGCAAGGTAGGGTAGGAGCCCATGGAATATAGATTTTTATCATTAATGTGACTCCTTTAGTATCCTCAAGCTATGGAAGCCTGGGGAAACATGAATTAAATAAAATTCTGAGATCTATGCTGGGGCAGAAGTAAAGAATGCCTGAAGTGAAATTAAAGAACAACATGACTATGTAGTTTTCTTCATATCAAAACTGGATATTCTGATGGAAAATAAATTTAGACCACAATCAGGCCACAAGTAATATATGCTTTTATATGTTTTGACAGAATAAAAACCAAATCCAAGCTGTCAACTGGTGACCTAACATCTCCAAAAAACTTGTAAAGCAAATTAATTACAGAATTTATAGTTGCAAGCACATATTCCCAAGTTCTTCTGGGTTCATGTTTTTTACTTTCAAATCTTGTTAACTTCTAATATACTTATGATGTGGATTTGTTCTTAATGCAGAACACATTTTAATATTCTTGTTTTTGGCAAGATTTTACACAAACATGTTACTTCCAGAAAGTGCCTTAGTAAGAAATGTTAATAGAAACACCTTTATAGTATTCATAGGCATTTAGTCTTTAATAATATATGGAAATCAGATTTTTAAATCCTATAATTGCTAAAATTAACAAATTAAGAAACTTAACTTCTATTCTTTGTAGTAAATAAGCACTATGGATAGGCATAGAAGATAAAAGAGAAATGAATATTAATTTAAAATTTTACTTTTTATTGATTTTTTAAATTACAAAAAATAGTGTTCTAATTGTAGAATATTTAGAAAATGTTGTAACACTTTAATAAGAAAACAAACCACAAAACCCATAATCTCAATCTGTTGGAGATGGCAACTGTTATAATTTTTTGTATTTTCCTATATTTATTTTATATACATATAGTAAAAAGGGGTTAATATTGTATAGTAGTTTTTATATCCTGTTATATCTTCACCAACTATGTTTTCTTAGCTCATTTCTCTAGTAGTTTGGAAGGTACAATTACATTTTTTTCTATTAGTAATTACTTTTGTTATTAAAATTTTGAAATATTTTTATCTCTGCTTAGCAAGGTTTAGAATGTAACTGTATCTATTAATTGTCATCTGTGTAAAATGAGAAATCTTTTAGGCTTTTACTGTCCTTACTGTCTCTTCCCACTTCACAATTTCGATTGATGTAATCTGGAATTCAGATCTAAATTATTATTATTTTACATTATCAACTTTTCTTTGAAGATATTTTTGAAATTTGTTTTGTCTTATAAATATATTATTGACAGTTTTCAAGATGTTACTCTAGGTTTAAATAGTTTCCTTTGCTTCCTACAATCTCTTTTTATTATGGCACTTTCCTTCTGTTATTTTGATCCACCCCTAGGTTGGCTGGATTGTATCCCTAAACTGTGAGTATAATACCTTCCTAGAACTGGCTAATAGGAGAATACTGGTCTTTCCTACAAATGACCTCTTGACCAAGTACAACATTCTTTTCCTCCCAAGTTTGGAAGCCAGTCTTCGTTTACTGCTGGTATTTGGTTCTCTGGAGGAGAAGTCAATGATTTTTCTTCCCTTGGGGCAGTGGTTCTCAACCCTGGCTGCACATTCAAATCACTGGGGGAGATTTTAAGAAATATCAATGCCAAGGCTCCTCCCAGAATAATGAAATCAGAATGCTTAAGGATGGAGCCCAGACACTAGTATTTTTTAAAGTCTCACCCATGATTTTAATGCACTGCTGCAGTTGAGAACTACTGCTTAAGAAATAAGCTGTTTTTTCTTGCCTCGATGCTTCTAGAGGTTTTTTTCTTCTTCTTAAATTTTGCAACATTCAACAGAATATATCAAGGTGCCTATGTCTCTTTGATACTGCCTGGTAACCTTTAATTCTACAAACTCAGCAATTTCCTCCTATTATTCCTTTGACTATTGCTTCCAACACATCCGTTCTATTTTCTCTTTTTCGTATTCTTAGGACATGTTGATTGGATTTCCTGCATCTCTCCCTTATATTTCCCTTATTTTCTCTCATCATTTTATCACTTTGTCCTTATGGTGTCATTGTGAATTCCATATTTCTCTTTGGTATTTGGCCTGCTATCTATTGCCTTTAACAACATTTGTAATTCTATGGTTTTGTTTCTCATTTCCATACAACCTGCATTGACCAATGTTAGCAAGAACACTGCTAAGTCAGTTTGGCAAGAATCCCCCACCCTCCATATCTGATCCCCCTCCATATCTGATCGGGTTCCTCATCCTACCTCACCCTCCAGGTGATACCTGGTCACCTGGCCTGAGTTCAGCTAGAATCCTGTTAGGTCAGTTCAGCCAGAATCCCCCATTACCCTTGATATTCCCTCTTAGTCATTTTCCATCCACTGACCTCCATCCTGCTTCTTTGACCATAAATCCCCACTTCTCCTTGTATTTTTAAGTTAATTAATTAATTTATTTTTGGCGCATTTGGGTCTTTGTTGCTGTGTGCAGGCTTTCTCTAGTTGCAGCGAGTGGGGGCTACTCTGCTGAGGTGCACGGACTTCTCACTGCAGTGGCTTCTCTTGTTGCGGAGCACGGGCTCTAGGCGTGCGGGCTTCAGTAGCTGTGGCTCACAGGCTCAGTAGTTTTGGCTCACAGGCTCTAGAGCGCAGGCTCAGTAGTTGTGGTGCACAGGCTTAGTTGTTCCGCAGCATGTGGGATCTTCCTGGACCAGAGATTGAACCCGTGTCCTCTGCACTGGCAGGTGGATTCTCAACCACTGCGCCACCAGGGAAGTCGCCCCACTTTTCCTTGTTGTATTCAGACTTGTTGTATTCAATCTCTCTCCTCTACCTCAAAACCCCATTGTAGTAGTCTCCCTGAATAAAGTCTGCTTTTCTATTTTTTAGCAAGTATCAAGAATAATGTTTTTCTTTAACATATTCTCAGTTTAAGTTTACAAAGCAATTAGTACTGGTTCTGGGTCTTTTGGGGTCATAGACACTTTTAAGAACCTGATTCAATTTGGATCCTATTCCCAGAAGAATGGCTACATCATAAAATTTGCAGGTAACTTCACAGACCAACTCTTCAGATCTCTGTGATCCCTACACGAAGGTTCATGAACCCTATGATAGACTCCTGGTCTAGATGAAGTTCTATCTATACTGACTTATAATCAAACAGAAGGTGAAAGAGACTGGCTCAGAAATTGAGTGTGTGTCCCTGTACACATGTTACATCCATATGAAAAGGTGGTACCTCCACTGTTCTAGACTGGGTTTGATGAAACCTCTTTAAAAGGTTTTAGTGGTGTTCTGAAGGGCTGTCTGTCACTTATTTTCCAGTCATTCATTCTTGCCCTTTAGGTGTAATTGGCTGTATAACAGGTAGCAGAAATCACTTGGATTTTCTAGCAAGTACCCTTATAGCCCCATCTTCTAATATTTTACTTAGAAATTTAAAATACAGTGGTTCTAGCAAGAAAAGGAGCATCACTCTTTCTAATACAAGTGTACAGCTGCCACATCCCAGTTCTGATATATCACCGAGTGGATTTGCCCTTTCTGCCCTCTCACCTTTTTCTCTCCATGTATTATGTTTAGCCTTCTAATAGAGCTAAGGAGACACCAAAGAAAACATTATTTTCCTTCCTTTGTGGGTAAACAATATTTTTTCTGCCTGGATTCTGCCTTTATTTTACCTTAAAATTCAGACTTTGACCAGGATATGTCTAGATGAAGATTTCTATTCATTTATTTATTTTTTTCCTGGTATTTAAGAAGCTATGTTGATCTGCAGGTTAAAATTTACCTTCAGCTTATAAATGTTTTCTTTGTTTGTGGTTTTAAATATTGTTCCTCTTCTATTTGTTCAGATCTTTTTTTTTCCAAAACCACCATTATCCACACAATGACTCTTTACTCTTCATGTACCACATCTCTCTCTCTCCAAATGCACATCTTACTTATCTGTTTTCCCTATCTTATTCACTAGGGGAAAATGCATCAAGCTTATCAACTTTATTAATGATTCAGTTTTCTACATTGTCAGTTCTGCTCTCCACTGCTTCTGTTGAAGAACAAAATCTCACAGTGGCATAATTAACTTCAAAATGCTCTTTCTGCTGAGTGCTTTGTGACCACCTGGAGGGGTGGGATTGGAGGGGTGGGATAGGGAGGGTGGGAGGGAGGAGCAAGAGGGAGGGGATATGGGGATATACGTATGCATATAGCTGATTCACTTCGTTATACAGCAGAAACTAACACATTGTAAAGCAATTATACTACAATAAAGATGTTTTAAAAAATGATCTATCTCTCATCTAACTCTCTCCTCAACTCTGTTCAATTTATCTTTTATCCCTCATTTCCAAGCATATATATATTTTTTAAAATTAAGAGCATAATACACATGCATCTAAAAGTTTCTGTTTCTAAACTACATATGTTTCTTTGATCTGATTTTCCTCTACCTTTTGCATGCTCTGTTTTCTTTCCTTTATACTACAAATTCTTTGTGGGGTTATGGCTAAATCTGGTAGTTGTTCCCCAATATCTATTTTCCCTTTGGCCCTAGTAATAGAACTCTGTTTTTTAGCTGGGCACCTGGCACCTGAAATAAAACCTACATCTCCCAGACTCCCTTGTGGCTGGGTGTGCTCATAAAACTAAATTTCACCCAGTGGGAAGTAAGTGGAAGTGCTCTGTGTAACTTCTGGGAAGTGTCTCTAAATGGAATGGAGAATGTCCTTCGTTGTCTTTTCTTGGAGCTGGAATGCAGATATAATGATTATAGCTCAAGTAGCCCTCTTGGACAGTGGGATAAAAACCATGTGCCAAGAATGGCAGAACAGTAAGATAGAAGGAACCCACTGAGCAGCACCAAACCAGGCCTGGAGTGTCTACCTCTGGACTTCTTTTAGGTTATAGTGAAATAAATTCTATCTTATTTAAATTACTATTATTTGGGGTTTTCTGTCACAGCCAAACCTAGTCCTATTTGTTATGGGATTTCTGTTTACTTATATTTAAACAGTGCGATTCTTTATTTCCTCTGGAAACCGGAAGCCAGGTGAGGGGATTCTTTTTTTTTAAGTCTTTTCACTCTTTTTCTTAAAAATACTTTCAGGGACCTCTTAAAAAATTTATTTTTCCTTTTTCTTTCTTTCTTTTTTTTTTGGCTGCATGTCACGGCTTGAGGGATCTTAGTTCCCCTACCAGGTATTGAACTCGAGCCCCGGCAGTGAAAGCGCTGAGTCCTAACCACTGGACCACCAGGGAATTCCCCTCAAATCTTATAAGAAGTCATGTGGCTAGTTCCTTAATCTAACAACCTCAGGGATCCAGGCCATGTGCCGTCTTGGAAAGGAAACTTCATCTCCATCATTCCCTTCCTTTTTTAACAGAAGTGTAACTTACATATCATAATTTGCATAAAATATTTTACATATATATGTAAATATATATGTTATATATATGTGTATGTGTATACACACACACACACACACACACACACACTTACATAACACTGCAGATCTAGAAATAGAGTATTTCCTACCACCTAGCAGACTTCTTCCTGCCCCCTCCGCGTCACAACCCCTTGCTCTTCTGAGCTCTATCAGATTAGATTTTATGGCTTTGGATTTCACACAAGTGCAATCATATAGTATGTAAATGTGGCAGTCATGGAGGTATGTCACTCAGATCTCCCTTTCAGAGAAAACCTGCCGCAAGGAGTCAGTTGACAGTCTCCAGATGTGAGTGCTTCAGGATCTGCCTCAGCTTTTGAGTCAAGATCATGTACTTTCTGGGTAGTGCCAGTTGATGACTGAGCATGGTGGCACAAGGGTTTGCCATTTCTGGCTATGACAGACCCGTCTATGGGTAATCTTGTGTTGAAGCTCCTAACTGAGCTGGCCAAGATTTTCCCAGAGCTGCACTACAGGCTGAGGCTCTTTCTAGACAACTTTCCATCCTTTCTTCACTAAATGTCAGGCCTGAAGGCTTTCCCCGCCCACTCCTATTCCCAGCAAATCTTCTGCACCTCTAACTCAATCTTGGCAACTGCTTCTTGATGGACCCAACCACCATTCTACTCTTTTAAGTCTGTTTTCTTTTGCTTAACGTTAGGTTCAGACTAATCCTTTTTTTTGCATACAGCAGTTTTTTCTTTTTCATATGGATGTGAATATTCTAAAATATATATATTTTTGGCTTCACAAATAAAGCTGCTATGAGCATCCTTGTGCATGTATTTTGATAGATAAAAGTACTTGTTTCAGTAGGGTATATACCTAAAAGTGGAATTCTGGGCCATAGGGTATAGATAGATTTTAGTAGACACTGTCAAACATTTTTCTAAATTGATTTTTTAAAAATCAGTTTACATTCCTACCAACAATTTATGAGAGGTCCGGTTGCTCTTCATCTTTGCCAACACTTCATATTGTTAGCTACTTCCTTTTCCCCTAACTGATAATGTTCACGCATATTGTTTATTTATCTATTAACTTTTCTAAAGTGACTGTTAAAGTATTTTACCCATTTTTAGTTCATTTTTCAGTTTTATTCTTTTATTTGATCTTATTCTTTATGTAGGCTGGATATGAATCCTTTGTCAGTTATATCTACTGCAAATACCTTCTACCAATCTGTAGCTTGCCTTATCACTCTCTTAATATTGTCTTTTAATAAACGTAAATTATTTGTTTTAATAAAGTTCAAATTTTCAATCTTTTATTTTTTGGCTAATGTTTTTGGTATCCTATTTAAGAAATTTTGCTCTAACAAAAATCATGAAGACGTGCTTTCCTCTAGAAGATTTATTGGTTTACTTTTCACATTTACATCAATGATCCATCTCAAATTAATTCTTATGTATTGTGTGAGGGTGAGGTCAACATTTGAAAAAAATAGCCATCCAAACTCCAATTTATAAAGTTTTTTGTTTTTGCTTTTTTTTTTGTATTTTGCGAAAGGGCTGTGCTATTGACAGATTTTGTAGTGTAATTCCTATCTAGGGCTTCTGTAGACACCCCCAGGCTCACTGCTAGTGTGTGATACAGCTGCCCAGATCAAAGTCTCTAGCCAGGTGCCCACTGTATCAGCAAAGATGCTGCTAGTGACAGCCTGCTGCTTGAGGGAGCCACTTAGGCCTCGCTTTCACATTCAGCTCAGCTCCACAGAGGCAGTGAAGGTCTCCAAAGCTCGGGGAAACCATCCAATAACACAACTATTGCCACCATGCATGGGCTTTCTGCTTGAAACATTTACCATTGTTTGCTACCTTTGCTACCCTCAAACTCATTCAATTTTCAAGAGCCAAAAGAACCACTGATGGGTCCTGTAGTCAGCCTCTGGGCCTCGTCCCTCCAGGTCAAGCTGCTCCTTGGTGACTGGCAAATTGGCCCTGGATGTCCTTTAATCTGGTCCCAACTGCACAGGATTTAGAAGAAATTCTTTGAAGTTTCTGGCATTTGTATGGTTTCCTTCTCTAGCTTCCAGTACTGATTTGGGGTTTTACATATAAAATTTTCTAGGTCATTTTGGATGGGACTGGGAGGCAGGTGGTTCAAATATGTGCTCTCAGACTCCCATATTTCCCCTGAAATGTAGTAAGATGTTTTTTACTTTTAGCCGTGTGGGGATTGTGGAGAAAATTCTTTATTTTGAGGAGAAAATAGTATTTATTTTTAATAGTAAACTATTTATTAATATTGGCAATAGGTATTTAATACTCATTTATTCACTTATTTGTCATATATTTCACTCCAGTCTTTTTTTTCTAGGCACTTTTTGAAATGTAATTGGGATCTTGTTGTATATCAAATTTTATATATTACTTATAAAACTTTTTATTGTACTATGAGCATTTCTCCATGTTATTGATAACTTTTCCTTTATATATGTGTTATAATCCAATTTTTCTTTGTTATATGTGAACGCATATCTGTATTTGTTTGTATAGACACAGGAAAAACTGTGGAAAGATATGCACTAGACTGTAAACAGTTAGGGGTGTGGATCTTATAGTAGGAGAGGAAGAGCATTATTTTTACTTTATAAACTTCAATATTGTTTAAAATGTTACCATAAAATGCTTTTTAAAATAAAAATGTTCTTTGTTTCTTTAATTTCTTAATTCAATGAATATATCATATTTTAGTACCCATGTTGCTATTTACGTAGTTTCTATTCTTCTTATAATGTGAATGTCTTTTGTTCTTAAAGCTTCCTACACACACACACACACACACACATACACACTCCTTAGGATTTATTCCTGGAAATAGAATTACTCCATAAGAACATTTACAAATCAAATACTTAATCATTTTCCAAAATACTTTTTCACTTTCTATTTACAAGCAGAATATAAAATGACCCTGTTTCAACTATAATTAGGTTTGGCAGTTTAAAGAACTAACAATGGCAAAAAATAAATAAAGTCACTGTAATAGCCACTTTAAAAAATTAAAAAATTAAAACCTAGCCCTAAAATTAAATTAGCACTAACAGTGGCTAAAATACCTAAGGTTAACAATATTTTTTATATAAGACCCACAAAGCCCTTGTATTTTGTTAAGTCCAGAGGTAGGATGATATGGTGTTTCATGAAATCATTAGGCATCCAGCTTCTCTGTATGTTTCACTGTGGCTGCCATCCTCAAGGTCACAATGATTGCTGGAGCTCCAGCCATTGCATCCCCATTTCAGACAGCAGGAAAGAGGAAGAGGGACACCAAAAGAGGAATAATCACTATCTGAGTCTATTTTCCTAAGGGACCTATTTCGAAGTCCAGCAATGCTTTGACATTTCAATGGCTTTATCTTAGCCATAAGGTCACACTTAACTACAAGGGAGGCTGGAAAATATATCCTTCTGTTAGAGCACATTACTGTCTCAAATAAAGCCAGGATTCTGTTACCGGGTAAAAAGGGGAGATGGACAATGTATAGAAAACTGGCAGGCTCTGCTGAACCACTGTATCTACCATTCTACTTTCATTATAATTAAATGTTTTCTGGTTTAAATTTGAGCTTTTTTGTTGTTATTAGTGAGGTTTTATATTTATATACATACATATACGTTGCACATAAAGTTCTCCAGGATGCAGATCCTGAAATGGAAATTTGTGAACAGAAAAGTTCTTGGGGTCAATACCTGTGGGGGAAGGGAAGAAAGCAAGACTGGCAGGGGGAGAAGCTGGGCTGAGAGGCAGTCTTAACAGATGTTTCAGATAAGCCATAGAGAATTCTGAAGCTGGGACGTCTCTTCAGAATTGTTCCAAGTTGGGGTGATGGGAACAGGCTTTTATACCCTACATCGACCAGTCATTGAATGAAGGGTGACTGAGTAAAGGGAGCATGCCCATGGGTCAGGCAGCTTTTTACAGCCAAGGTAATTCCTAAAGCTGAGAGAGTAAGTCCCTTGGTCCAGAAGGGTAATTTGGGTGGGGCAATTTCATTTCCTCTTTTGTAACTTGTCTTTTCATTTCCTTTGCTCATTATCATAAGCTAGCAATAAATTTAAAAAGCACCATATAAAACTTTAATGTTCCTTTTAGTTAAATATTCCGTTTTGATCTGCGCATCAAAACACTCAAGAACTGCCTATCTAGATTTTACACGTGTTAAGATAAATGCCACATTTGCTTCAAATTTCTGTCTCTCTTTTTAAAAAAGGAAACAAATCTTTATCTACACAACTAAAAAGTCCCACCTCCAATCCCTTCCCATCTTCTCTCTCCAGAAATAACTATTGTCCTGTTTGTATACCTCCCATGCATGTTTTTATACTTTTAGCACAGATATGTAGCCAATGACTAACTTTTACAACTTAATAGATTATTAACATTTTAATAAATAATTTAATATCATTAATGAAGGTTCAAAATAAACAGAACATTATATTTATAAATATTACATCTAAATTTTCTTGCAAATCATAATAGAAAAGTATTTCTTCATGGAGCTACATTTGTTGATTCAATTCTCATTGTTTTTTGTTTTTGGGTTTTTTTTTTGGCTGTGCTGTGCTGCATGCGGGATCTTAATTCCCTGACCAGGTATTGAACCCACGCCCCCTGCAGTGGAAGCACAGAGTCTTAACCACTGGACGGCCAGGGAAGTCCCTCAATTCTCATTGTTATCCACATCCCTGCCTCTATTAGAAAATTCTGAAAAATCTTCACTTGGCAGAAGCACCAAAGAGAGTGAAAGAAATCACTTTAGAGGGCTTCCCTGGTGGCACAGTGGTTAAGAATCCACCTGCCATTGCAGGGGACATGGGTACGAGCCCTGGTCTGGGAAGATCCCACATGCCACAGAGCAACTAAGCCCATGTGCCACAACTACTGGGCCTGCAAGCCACAACTACTGAAGCCCGTGTGCCTAGAGACCGTGCTCTGCAACAAGAGAAGCCACTGCAGTGAGGAGCCCATGGACCACAACAAAGAGTAGCCCCCGCTCGCTGCAACTAGAGAAAGCCCGCGCATAGCAATGAAGACCCAACGCAGCCAAAAATAAATAAATAAAATAAATAAAATTTTTAAAAAGGAAATCACTTTAGAGGTCAATGAACAAATCATACTCAACCTCTTCCACAATGATTCTTCTCCTCAACCTCAGACCAAGAGGAGTTGGAGTGAGGTGAGTAGTGGGGAAGCATGAACCATTCTATATTTGTTAAAAAGCAAGGGTTTATGACCAAGAAAAAAATGAAAAGACTCAAATTACTAAAATTATAAATGAAAGAGGGACCATTACTACTGACCTTATGTAAGTTAAAAAGGATTATAAGGGAATACAATGAATACTCATATGCCAACAAATTAAATAGCCTAAGTGTAATTGACAAATTCATAGAAAGACACAAACTACTAAAACTGACTCAAGAAGAAAATGAAAATTTAAATAGACTTATAACAACAAAGAATTCACCAATGAAGCCATCTTTCAAAACATCATTGGAAGAAATTAAAGAAGATAAAAATAAATGGAAAAATATCTTGTGTTCTTGGATTAGAAAACTTAATGCTGTTATGGCAATAATGTCCAAATTGATCTACAGATTCAATTCAGTCCTTATCAAATTCCCAGCTGTATTTTTTGTTTTTGTTTTTATTTTTATTTTTTTCAGAAAAAGCTGTGTGGTACTAGCATAAGGTAAATATATATAGATCAATTAAACAGAACTGAAAATTCAGAAATAAACCTTTGTATTTATGGTCAATTGATTTTTTGACTAGGATGCCAAGATAATTCAACAGGGAAGGAAAAGTCTTTTCCAAAAATGGTGATGGGATAATTAAAAATTCACATGTAAAAGAATGAAGTTGGATAGGAAATACAAATACAAAAATTGCACCAAATACAAAAATTAACTCAAAATGGATTAAAGAAAAAACAAACAAAGGGACTCAAGGAAACTTCTGGAGGTGATGGACATGTCTATTACCTTGATTGTGGTAACGGTTTCATGGGTGTATGCTTATGTCCAAACTCATAAAATTGTATATATTAAATATGAGCAGTTTTTTGTGTATCAATTACACCTCATTAAAGATTTTTTAAAAAATGGATTGAAAACCCAAATGTAAGAATAATGCTATAAAATTTAGTAGAAATCATAGGTGTAAATCTTTGTGACCTTTGATTAAGCAATGGTGTCTTAGATATGACACTAAAAGGTACAAACTACCTAAAAAAATAGATAAATTGAATTTCATCAAAAGTGGAAATTTTGTGGGTGAAAGAGCATTATCAAGATAGTGAAAAGACAAGACATAGAAGGGGAGGAATTATTTGCAAATGATATATCTGATAAAAGTTTAGTGTCCAGAATATATAAAGGACTCTTACAGCTCAACAATAAAAAGGAACAAATAACCCAATTAAAAAATAAGTACAGTATCTGAGTAGCTAGATCTCCAAAGAAGATATACAAATGGTCAATAAAAGGACGTGGAGAAATTGGAACACTCATGCATAGGACTTTAAAATGGTGTGGCTACTTAGGAAAACAGCTTGGCAATTATTTAAATGGTTAAACGGAGAGTTATAATATGACCCAGTAATTCTACTCGTAGGTGTACACCCACGAGAAATGAAAACATATGTCCACTTGTGCACAAATGTTCATAGCAGCATTATTCATAATAGCCCCAAACTGGAAACAACTCAAATGTTCATCAGCTATTGAATGGATAAACAAAATGTGGCATATCAGCTGAATATTATTCCGTCCTTAAAAGTAATGAAGTACTGATAAATGCCACAATATGATTGGACCTTGAAAATATTATGGCAAGTGAAATAAGCCAGTCATAAAAGGCCACATAGTATATAATTCCACTTATATAAAATGTTCAGAATAGACAAATCCAAAGAGACTGAAAGTAGTTTAGCTGTTGCCAGTGGCTGAGGGTGGAGGGAATGGGGAGTGACTGCTGATGGGTCTGGGATTTCTCTCTGGAGAAGAAACATGTTCTAGAATTAGATAGTGGTGATGGTTGTACAACTTTGTGAATTTACTAAAACCCACTGAATTTTACACTTTAAGAAGGTTAATTTTATGGTATGTGAACTATATCTGAATTAAAATAAAAGTGAGCACCTAGAACGATGTTGTAGAAAGGCATTCAGGAACTTTCTTTCCATAAGAAGCTATCCTGTAATAACCCATGCAATAGAATTCCAATTTTGTTTCAAAATGGTATAGGATATTCATTTGGATTCCTTCAGGTAGTATTTTGTGTTGAAATCTCACCTTAATAAAAGACGAAAATTAGAGTCAATTTGGAGGTAGCTGGCTCCATTACCTGATACAGTGAATCCCCCATTGCATGAGTGTAAATGTGGTTTTGACTTTGAGACCTTTGAGGCATTAAGATAGAAAAAGTAATTCATTATTAAAATTAAGGTCACCCATTCTACTTCAAATCTTTGTGACTAAATTTCTACTTTCCTTGAACTTCATGCTAACTCAAATGTTCATTTTTTTTAAATTTCTTTATCCTCCAGTGTTCTCATAAGGTTTCTTTCAACAGAATAAATCGATTATAAATGATTCTGTGTGCATGTAAAAAAAAAAAAAAAAGGTATAGAAAAAGTAAAAACCAGAAGGATATATTCAGCAATGCTAACCTCTGGACTGTTCATCTTTTAAATTATCTTTTTCATACTTATTCTCGATAATAGGCCCAAGCTTACATTACATTATGTAAAGAAATGGAAAAATAAAAATGAAAAAAAACAAAAAAAAATCCCAAAACATGGTTGCTAGGAGCTTTCTCTGAGTGGTAGGCAGGGTAGAGGTAAGTAATTGTTTTACAGACCCCGTTCCACTTACAGAAAACAGTTGGTATGATAGAAATCTCTGCCTAAAAATTAAAGTTGACCTAAGTATAAATCTGTGAATTCAAAGTGCCTGTCAGTTTTCTATTTGTTTGGTTTTTTTTAAGTAGTTAGGAATAAAGATCAGGGGTGAATGGGTCTTCTGTTTGAGCAATACTGGTAGCAGGCAGTGTCTTTGTCACCTGTAAACCCTTCAGCCACAGCCCAGAAGTTGGAGACTGAAGAAAAGAAAAGAAAAAAATGGCATTGGATAATAACGTAAAGGTCTATTTTCAGGGTTTATTTCAGGATAATCTTTGTAGATTGACAGAGCATTTAGAAAGATTTTTTTCCATTTAATATGATTTAGATTAGACAGAATAATCGCTAAGAATTATTACTTGTCTTTCAGAAGTGTGTGGGTGAGTGTTTTACCCACAGGGCACCAGAGTCAAGATCAGAAGACCACAAAGAGAATGAGGAGTCTTGCCTTCACTTGACCCTGCCAGAGGGACCCTTGAAAATATTGGGAAATAGATTGGCAAAGGTCATCTGGATTACTGTTGTTCTAGACAACAATTCTATAATGATTATTCTAGGTGAGATTATTCAGATTTTGAGAACTAGACTCCTGCCAATTATAGTGCCCCACAGATTGTTCTGGTTGTTGGTCAAGACATACTATGTGGCCAGGAGGTTAGGGTTTCTTTAAATGAATGAAGATTCTTTTTTGTGAAGAACTGAAATTTGACTCTTACTAGGAAAGGGAGGGAGTAGAGTGGTGATCCCAAGACAACAAAGCCAGGCCCAGAACTGAGGCATGCCATGCCCATGAGCAGAGCTCCACAAGACGTTTCCTTTTTTAATTTGTACTCTGAAAACAGTTATATGTAGTATGCATGGCTTTAACTTAGTTTTAATCTTTGAATAGGTAATAAACAATGAGTACAAAATTGAAAAGCTACACAAAGGCTATATAGGGAAAGGAGGTCTTCCCCATTGCCCCTTCAGTCACCAAGAGACATTCGCTCTCATCAACCTAAAACCTTTAATAGAGCATGTTATACCCCCCAGCCCTGTTCAATGGTGCGATGAGGAACTGAGGGTTGAGGCAGTGAAGGAAAAGGTAGCCTTCCAGCTCACCCCCTCCTCTGAAGCCAGCGTGGCAGTGGCAGCATGATTTGGGCCGGGCTGGGGGAGATGGTTGCCCAGGAGTTTGAGATGGTGCCAAGCACCAGAGTGAGCAGAAGACCATGGCATGGTTTGGAGGAACAATGAAGAGCACAGTGAAGACGAAGGTTGCAGTGTTCACTGACACTGATCTGATGTGAGGCTCAAACTCTGTGTCTCCAAATGGACACCTGAAAATGTCCCTGAAGGAGAGGGGCAGGAGGGAAAACCTCATCCTGTTCTTACAAGAATGGCGGAGAGGGCTTCCTTGGTGGCGCAGTGGTTAAGAATCTGCCTGCCAATGCAGGGCACCAGGGTTCGAGCCCTGGCCCGGGAAGATCCCACATGCCGCGGAGCAAGTAAGCCCGTGCGCCACAACTACTGAGCCTGCGCTCTGGAGCCCGTGAGCCACAACTACTGAGCCCACGCGCCTAGAGCCCGTGCTCCGCAACAAGAGAAGCCACCGCAGTGAGAAGCCCGCGCACCGCAACGAAGACCCAATGCAGCCAAAAATAAATAAATAAAATAAATAAATTAAAAAAAAAAAAAAGAATGGAGGAGAGCCAATTGACAAATGTGTGGATCAAAACAGGAGCTGCTCTCCTCTCCCCCTGCGTCCCGCCACACACACACACAAACAAACATTTTTAAGCCATAAGGGTACAAAATATTTTTTTTTCTTCCCCTACAATCTGCGGTTTTTCTTGGCTTGCTCTGTGCTTTTCCACTCTCCTTTCACCTTGTTCTCCCTGCTGTTTTGCCCCCCACCCCCTTATTAGGCCAACATTTGTACTTTATTACAGTATCATTTATTTTTACCCTATGAAGAGTGTAATTTTGATAGGAAAGAGTGTTCTCATTTGACTGTCAAATGATATAATTTTGTGACTATTTAAGGCAACTCATTTAACCTCTCTGAACCTTAATTCCCACATCTGTGAAACTGATGAGTACTTACATATTTCCCAGCCTTGCTGAGTAAAGCAATTATAAAACACTCAGCAATGTAAAAAATAATATACACAGGTTTGTTCATCAGTCTGTTCTCTGCACTTCAGACCTTTGCTGTAAAGAAAACTACCGATTCCTGCTTCGAGCATTATGTGTGCTGCAGACTGGGGGATCCTAGGAAAGATCTCAATGCAGAACTAGCCCTGGAGAAGACACATTTTTGGAGACTCTGCTGGTCTCACGATAAGGGTGGAAGTCTACAAGAACCTGTTTCTTCCAAGAAAGAAAGAAAAGAAAAAGAGGGACTAAGAGCTGTGGCTTGGAGGAGCAGACCACCAAGAGGAAAGGGTGGCAGCAGTTCTATTTAAAAACTGAGATCTGGGCTGGCCTCAGTGTGGGGAAGGAGAGCCTGGGACTTTGTGCTGAGACAAGAGCCTCAACAGGATCAAATGACTTGCAGTAACCTTAGAACACATTTCCTGTATGAGGAATATCCATGTAAGGTCAAATCCTTATAACTGGATAAGTCACCTAACCTTATGAGGCTAAATGAAAAAAGTTGAAACCAAAACTGTACATCGGGCTTCCCTGGTGGCGCAGTGGTTGAGAGTCTGCCTGCCAATGCAGGGGACACGGGTTCGAGCCCTGGTCTGGGAAGATCCCACGTGCCGCGGAGCAACTAGGCCCGTGCACCACAACTACTGAGCCTGCGCGTCTGGAGCCTGTGCTCCGCAACGAGAGGCCGCGACAGTGAGAGGCCCGCGCACCGCGATGAAGAGTGGTCCCCGCTTGCCACAACTAGAGAAAGCCCTCGCACAGAAACGAAGACCCAACACAGCCAAAAATAAATTAATTTAAAAAAAAAACAAAACAAAACTGTACATTTATGATTACAATTTCATGTATAGGGGATTTTTATTATTTTTCCTATATTCCAAATTTTCTATAATTAGTATATTTAATTATATAATCAGGAAAAATGAGTTAAAATCATTTTATAATGGAAGCAATCTAATAGCCCCAAATATAGAAATGGTAATATAATTATGGCACTTTAAGAAACATTTAAAAAGATAAAATAAAGGATATAAAAACCAATAAGACACCTTGACTATTCTCTAACAAATATAACGAAAAGCACGCACAGTATAATTAAAACTATATAAAAATATAAGCACTAGAAGGGAATATACAAAAATATGAAAGTTTTTAGTCACCGGCAAAGCCCATTAATAATTCCCAAGGTAAAAACAGAATGTGGGTAATAAAGTCTAACCTTTTTTTCTTTTCCTCTAGGCTTCGCCTAGTTTCACTTGCTCATAGGGTGTCACGCACAGACGCCTCACACTCGGCTCTTCAGACCAGAGTTCCTTGTGCAAAATGGCCGCAGCCGCCACCTCAGCTGGCAGGGTGGAGGGGGAGCCGTGGGCAGAAGCGCTGAGCAGGACGCCTTAATCCAAGATGGTGGCGGCAGGCCGTGTGCAGAGATGCTGCTCCACGATCCAGTGAACGGCAGGAGCAGCACGGCGCCCCTCCCGCGAGAACTCCCCCGCCTCCAATGAGATCCCTCTAAAGCAGCCCCACCCACTAGAGTGAGAGCTCCCACCTCTCCATTCTGGGATCAAAGAGTAAAGCTTCCCTTTGCTTCTGAGCCAAACGCGGTCTCCTTCTATTGGCTCCAACAACGCTGGGCAGAAGGACCCTTGTTGGGGACCCACTCAGTAGGGTTCAGTAATATTATCTGAAGGTTTTTTTAAAGTATGAGCGATTTGTATTTGTATGGAAATATGTATGGAAATATGTTAATATAAATGTTTCAGACATTATATGAAATTTCTAAAAATCTTGTATTTGTATTTGTATGGAAATATGTTAATATAAGTATGAGCGATTTAAAATTTTTTTCTAAATTTTAAGCATTCTTCAAGGTTGTTTCATTACTTTAAAACTTAAATGTAATACAAAGGAATATAAAAAAATACCTTTTTTTTTTTTCAGTATTCCTGGGCACTGAGGACAGCTATGAACAAAAGTGTAAATCCAGAGTACGAATCGTTCATCCGGAATGCTGTGACGCAGGAGTGGTGGGAGCTAGAGGTGGTGTCGACCAAGAGGAGGGTGTCTGAGGCCAAGGATGGAGGGTGCAGGGGCTTCCTGCTTCTTTCTTGGTGCCCACAAGGATGAGATGGGCTGCGTGATCTAGGAGAGTGGGCTATATCCTATGAAGTTGGGGGGCTCCTGTTGTTCTCCTAATGTATTTACTTTTTGTAATCCCCAAGACTTTAATAAGATCTGGTTCAAACACACTGGCCTCTTTCCGCTTGAGCAAAAAAGATCTCTGTGGCCATTCTTGGGGACAGCCGTGCTCCACGGGCTAGAATGTAATGCAAAGAGAAACTGCAAGAAGATGAATCTCCTGGAAGTGCAGCAAGTGGAGGCAGGAGCTCTTGACTCAGTCTTTCCTTTCTGAGTTGGGAAAGTGTCCCCCACCATGAGGATTTGGAAGCTTCAGTGCTTTATTTTTGCTCTGGTTGCAGGCATTTCCCATCAGCAGGCAGGCAGCTTGGAGGCGGGGTGGGAGGTGGGGGAGGAGTAGGAGACCAAGAGCCCCAGGAGAGCGTACCTGTCGCTGTGGTCTGAAGTTGCTAACTGCAGCTGTTAAGTGACCAGTGTTCCTTAGCAGACTTCAGTTCTGACCACTTTCAAAATAACAGCCAAACGGTTCAACTTCTTCTTCAAAGCCCCACTTCTTCAAGACAAGGTAGAAGAGGTCATATCTCAGTGGCATTCTCAGAGATGATTTTTTCACCTCCAGAACCAGTTGTTCACTAAATTGTTACTTCCTAACTAGCTCTTTCACCTACCCCCAAATCTCCATTCCTGCCACCACTGCCTGAGTTGCTCCATGATTTTTATCTAGATCACTGCAATAGACTGGAAATTGGTTTCCCTGCCTCTGTTCTTAGGAAGCCTACCCCAAAACTACCAGGGTGTTTTTTTTAAACAGATTTGGCCATGTTACTCCCATATTTTAAAACTTTCTTGGCTCTTCATTGATTACAAGACACAATCTAAATGTCTTGGTCTGAGATTTAAGACCCTCTAAAAGTTCTCCCCATCCACATTTCCCACTTCATCTTTTACCACTAGCCCCATGTTCTAGCTACACAAGATTACTTAAAGGTCCTTCTTTCCTTAGTTCTTTTTTTCTTTCCTTCCTTTTCTCTCTCTTCCTCTTCTTTATTTTTTTCTTTTTCTTCTCTTTTTAATTGAAGTACAGTTGATTCACAATATTAGTTTCAGGTGTACAGCACAGTGATTCAGTATTTTTACAGATTATACTTCATTAAAGGTTATTGCAAGATAGTGGTTATAATTCCCTGTGCTGTACAATATATCCTTGTTGCTTATCTATTTTATACACAGTAGCTTGTATCTCTTAATCCCATAACCCTAATTTGCTCCTCTCCCCTTTGGTGACCACTAGCTTGTTTCTGTACCTGTCAGTCTGTTTCTGTTTTGCATATACATTCACATATACTTTCTCTTTTTTTTAATCTCTATTTCTTAAAACAAGAAGAACAACAAACCTCAAAAACATTGAAAATAAAAATGAAAGAAATGAAAAAATCTGCAATCTAACAACCCCAAAACATAATTAGTTTGTATCATTTGATAGTAAATTATTATTTCTTTATGTGCATACTAATTTTAAGGTATAGATGTTTTTATTACCCCCCCTTTGAAGATGAAGAAGCAAAGGTTCAGAAAAATCATAACAAGTTTTCTCATTTTTTATGCTCCTTTCACAGATCTCATTTACAGTTTTTTTTTTTTAATTAATTAATTTATTTATTTATTTTTGGCTGTGTTGGGTCTTCGTTGCTGTGCAAGGGCTTTCTCTAGTTGCAGCGAGCGGGGGTCACTCTTCATCACGGTGCACGGGCCTCTCACTATTGCAGCCTCTCTTGTTGCGGAGCACAGGCTCCAGATGCGCAGGCTCAGTAGTTGTGGCTCACGGGCCTAGCTGCTCCGCAGCATGTGGGATCTTCCCAGACCAGGGCTCGAACCCGTGTCGCCTGCCTTAGCAGGCAGATTCTCAACCACTGCGCCACCAGGGAAGCCCTCATTTACAGTTTTAATCACAGGTTAGAAGGTATGAAATTTAGTCCTTAAATGCAGAAGACACGTAACTTGCTTCACTTTTCTCTGACTCAATATATTAATTTCGGTTTCTAAGCCCATTCTTCTGGGTGCTATGGAAATATAACTTCAGTCAATTTGCTGTACCTCTTCCCTTTTCCCTGGATCGTATGTATGTTCTAGGGGGCTTGCTACGACTCCTTAACGTCATCTAGCCACCTAGCATCTGCCGAGGTGTACATCACCTTGATTGTTCCTTGAGCACCGCTTAATGCCAGCCACTGAAGAGACCTCCACTGTAACAACCCATGTGGACCTATCTGATTTCAGGGCTCCCTCTGTGCCATTTTTGGGTGTGGCAGATCATTGTTCAGCTCACGCCATGGCAGGGCTGGGGAGCTCTGCAGGGCTCTCAGCCATTTACCATGGCACCATTTCTTCTCTGGGGTCTTGCCTCCTTTCCAGAGCTCAGCCTGTGGAGTAAAGACACTCCCTAGCAGAGTCTCTGCTCTCTGCTTCTCCTCCCACTCTCCATTCCTAATCTTTTTCTAATCTGGGTCTTTTCTGTGCTCTGAAGGAACTAGAATCAGAAATCTGAAAAGACTCCTTTTCTCTGCCTGATGTTATCTCGACCTTTTCCTGAGATGAAGAAGGTCTCATCTGGTGTTTAAACAGAGGGAAGGCAGAAAAGGCAGAAAAGGAAATACTGGGGAAAATTGTTAATATTTCAAAAATACTCTTCTGACACAATAGCATAGACAAAATTTTGTTTTCTGCTTTTTAAATTGACCATAAGCATACCAAATATTATCACTTAGTTTTTAAAATTATAACTTTTAATACTTGGGTAATAATGTATTGTTTAAATTTCATGAGGGTGTGGGAATTTGTTGTGTTCTTTTGGTCATGAGGGACAGTTAAGTTAGCTATAATAGGGCAGGCTTCACAGAGAGGGTGACTGGAGAGAGGCTTTGTATCAAAAATGATTTTGGGACCCTCAGCAGATTCTTACTGCTGCTAGCAATAAGACGTTAGAGATATGGACTTAAATTAGACACATTTTATTTGGGTTTCCATCCTTATTTATATTGAACAAAGAAGTTCTATAGTTGCAGGCTTCCCAAGAGCCTGACGCTTTGTGAAAGATTAATTTTGTACCCCATGTCCTAATGCAGTTTGCAGTTGCATAGACGGCATCAAAAAAAAGCCTTTTGGATACACAGAGAACTGGAGAAAATAAGTAAAAATGCTCTGCTGTTTAAAAAAACATAGTTTTCTGGCTGCGATGCAATATCTAGTACACTAGACTTCAAATCCAATGGTTCACATTTAAATTTCCATGGCACTTTATTTTGTTTGCATGTTATAGGACATAATGCAAAGCAATGTTACTTCTAGAATTTCTATGTAGAATGACCTCAGATGTGGCAAACTGGTTGGAAGGGGGATGATGGGATTAAGCAAATTATCCTGAAGCAGGGCCTGCATAGCCAACACAAGATTTTTCTTTCTTTAGACTGTGTATTTGGGCTGATGAAGGTTAGGTGTGTGGGCCAGGACCAAAGTTCTACCCACTGCCACCTTAGGGCACAGCCACTGGTGTTAGGTACAGGCATGGAATGTACCATGGAATGTAAGCTGACAGACCTTACATGCTACATGATCTTGAGCAATATACTTAACTTCTTGAAGTGTTAATTTTCTCATTTGAAATACTGATAACCATGCCTACCTATTGAGGTTGTCATAAGGATTACAAAGTACCTGGCACATAGTAGGCACCTCAGTAAAGGGTAGCTATTAATATTATTATTATAGCCTGTGAAAGGGTCTATGAGCATACACAGGATGATTACGGAGGAAAGATGAGGTTAAAAAAATTAACACCAGTAACAAATCACTTAGCCTGTGATGACTGTCCTTTGGGGAGTTTTAAAAGCTGATCATTGCTTGATTTCATGATATTACTGTTCCTCAGGCCCCACAAAGTATTATGTGACATGTTTATTAGTTTAAATGATTTAGCTTCTTGAGACTTTAGATTTTGTAACACCCTCTGTGCTACTGAAGGTTCTCTGGGGAGTTACAAAACCAGGATTGAGATTTCCTTTAAAATATTAACAGAAAAGTAAATAAATAAAGTATCTTTCTCTTCCTAACATAGAGAGGATCATTGTCTTCCTAACATAAGACACCATTTAATAAATGGCTGGCTTCATACCTAGGCTGACAACAGGATGCTGTTTTACCAACCTGCCCCTTCCTTCCATCATGCTTCCTCCCCGCCCTCCACAAAGAAGCACTGGAAAATAAAAGCTGCAATTCCACTTCAAAGCAATGGTCCTCGTGCACACATAGGACATTCCAAAGGGCAGAGCAGAGCATATGCTAGAAACAAGAAAAGAAGGAAAACCAGAGAGTGGGGGCCAGTAACCATAGCATTTGAGGAGTAGCTCTGGGAGAAGAGACAGGAGGGAAACCCTGTTGTGGGTGTGGGAGGTGATGGGACACGACCAAGGGTAACTGAATATATTATTACCCAGTGCACCCTCCGGACACCCTTAGGGCAGTTGGCTTCACTCAGTCTCCTCCTCAAAACTTCTTCTCTCAAATAATCTCTCTAAAAACATAAATGCCAACTTCTATATAAATGCCAGTGATAAGCCTTAGTTGAGAATGTTCCCACTTACCCTTGGAAACCAGGATTTCTCAGGAAACCTGAGTGCTTGGCCCAGGTCTGCTATGAATGTTTTGGGAGAGCTCCAGGAAATGACCTCTTCGGACTTCAGCACCTTCATTTGTATTCTTTTGTTTAACAAATTTTTGTGTAGCATCTACCAGCCAGATATTGTGATAAATCCTGATGATAAAACAGAGAACACGAGAGACATGGTCTTTGACTTTATGATGCTTGTTGTGTAGTGGATGTAGACCAAAACCAAACGAACAACTAGAAATAATTACAAATGATAGTTGGTCCATCAAAGAGGTAAGGAAGGAGCATTCAGGCCAAAGCAGCGTGGAAGACAAAGACGCTGAGGCTGGCGAGATAGGTGCCCATGAGGACTGATTGCAGAGCTGGTGCTGGGGAGAGCCAGGGAGGCGAGGATGGAGAGGCTGCCCCGTGGGACGATGCTGCAGGGACACGTCGGCATGGGAGGGCCAGGCCATGGGTTTCACTTGAAGAGCAGTGGGAAGCCCCTGATGATTTTAAGCAGAGATGAGATGATCCATGTAAGGTTTATGAATATTTCTATATTCCTGTCAGTTTGAAAATTGTACTTTCTAACTATCCCCTCCAAGTAGTTATGGCCCAAGTAGTCCCTTTAATATGAGAAAATTCTCCAACCTAAAGAATAGTCCTTGGATTAGAATATCCCTTTCTAGGTACCCGCTGAACTTTCCTCCCACTTCTCTTGCATTTGCCTGGAATGTTTACCCCTCTACCATTGTAACAGATCCCCACATCTGAAATTTCTCGGCATCTCCCTACAAATCCCACGTCAAGGAATATCACCTGTACCTTATTGACTTTTGATGAAGTACGTTCCAACTTGCCTTCAATTCCCTGTAACCCAAGACAGTCACCTGACTGAGGTCTCCAGCCTTAGAATTCTAAACCACAATCCACCTTCTCTATGAAATCGTTTACTTTCCCATACAATTTGCTTGAGAACTGTTTGATAAACTTCTTGTCAAGGAAGAGAGAAGGAAGCCAACAAATATTTGCATTGTGTCCTGTCTCCCACAGAGATAAAGCTGTTCTCTCCAAATTATGGCCTCCAAAGACATCCTAAACCCTTTAGGCTTAAGTGTTTTAGGATATCCAGTGAGAACTCAGCAAACACCACATGGCGAGGAACCATAACCACAGTGTCTGCTTTTAAGCAATTTAACTCATGGGATCTGAGCAAAGAACTAGTCTTTCAAGACTCCATTTCTTACAGAAGTACATGTAATTTCTTCCTCATGCCTTAATTTAGTTTGGCAATATATTGCAGTTCTTGTGCAGCTTTTGTGTTTTACAGCTTGATGTGGGAAAAGGAGAAGAGACGGCTCTAATGCCTTCGGATTTTGTATGAATTGTTGGTGCCCAAAGCCGAACTTTTCCAGCAGCTGGTAAACAGCTTTAAGATTCAGAATCTCTTCTCTTGGCTCTCATTTGCCTGGAGAGCTGTAAATGTCAGTTTTGTAACTTCCTCACAAACAAAGCCCGTTGGTAAGTCAGTGAAAGCAGGCGGGATGTGTGCTCATGACGAGCATGTTAAGACACTTCATTACCTTCTCTTCCTGACGGTGGTGCAAGAACAGAGCACGGAAAAGAGCCTGCACAGCTTACAGATGAACTGTGTTTCTAAAGCTTAGTTGAAAGATATACTTAGCATTCAACTGAAACATGCAAGTCAGATGAAAGGGCTATTTTCATCAGGTTTCCCTATAGGTTGAACAATTTGGAATAATTGGATTGGACCATTTGGTCAGAAATGAGGGTAATTACAATACCTAGACCATCTTCTAAGGATAGTTATACTTATTGAATAGGAATTAAAAAACAAAACGGCTTTTCTTACCTTTTACATTTATTCTCATCTTTTCTAAAAACTCCCCCTCTGCCTTTTCCTGTCGAATTATGTCTAAGTTGAGGTTATTTTAAAATTTCAGTCTCTTCAGAATTATCTGTTAGTTTTTTGTTTTTTTTTTTTCTAGAATGTGAAGTCCTCCTGGCAAAGTCTTCCAATCTGTTTTCCTTGAACCTATAAGAACCTTGTTAACTATGTGATATGGAGTAAACCAAACGTTTGTGTAGTGTCTGTCTGCCTAGGAGATAAAGCTGTTCTTGCCATTAAAGTTCTGGAAGACATCAATAACCCCCTTTAGCTCTAGGCATTTTAGAAGTGTTGTATCACCAAAACAAAAAACAAAACAGAAAGAAAAAGAAAAGACTGTTTTACAAACTCTTTGGATGTATAGTGAGTCTCAATCTCTTGTAGTGAGATAATTAGTATACTCTTGGGCAAATAAGCGATATGAAGAAAAGATTGACACAGAAATGAACATGTTGACTATTTTTATTCTTCAGCAGTAACATAACAATAAAAATTCTTCAAAATAAGTTATTTTTGACCAGGTTTTTGAAATAAAAAGAGTTGCTTAATCTTGCTTGATCTAATGCAGCAATCTCTTGGTTTTTCTATTTTAGTGTCATGTGTTGAATTTTTCTAAAAGAACAAAAACTAATTCATTCCAGTAAATTAATAGTTAGAAAGAAATGTTAATTTATAATAATCTCCTTAGTTTTTGCCAAAGGCGTTGGAAATGACCAGACCTACTTGTAGATTTTAATAGGCCATTTTTCCAAATGTCACAGATCCAAATGACCAAAATTCTATTTTAAAGGCTTCTATACATCACTGAGTTTGGTTCAAAACTTTTCTCGAGGGTTATGCCAGTTTGAAAATTGTCCTCAAAACCACAGTGACCTACTCTGAGGATTGAAATGCTTTGCTTAAGGAGCAAAGGATATATTTTGTGAAAAAACTCTTAGATTAAAGAACACCATTATTATAACAGAATGATTACAGAAAGTGACTTATCTATTGTTTGGTGAATTCTAGTTTTCTGTTATTCTAGGAATGAGTCTCAATTTCTTCATTTTCTAAATTAGAATCTCCCATACATATAATGTGTGGTGGTGATAGAGTTGGTGGTGGTGTGGTTTGTGTGTGTGTGTGTGTGTTTATCGGGGGAGATGGTTAGAGAGAATGTGATACGGTCAGTCAAGTTTATGCAATTTGTTTTTATTATTTGAAACGAAAAGAGCACACTACAACTCATGAGGTAGTCAAAACTGGAAAAGCCAAACTACTACCCCTCTTACTTAAATGTCCAGCAAGTTGACTTGGCTGTTACAGGCATACCTTGGAGACATTGGGGGTTCAGTTCCAGACCTCCTCAATAAAGCAGATATCACAATAAAGCGAGTCACACGAATTTCTTGGTTTCCCAGTGCATATACAAGTTATGTTTACACTATACTGTAGTCTATTAACTGTGCAATAGCATTATGTCTAAAAAAAAATGTATGTAGCTTAATTAAAAAATTCTTTATTGCTAAAAATGCTAACCATCATCTGAGACTTCAGTATTGCTGGTAGAGGAGATTGCCTCTATGCTGATGGCTGCTGACTGATCAGGGTGAGGTTATTAATTGGTCTAATTTAAATATTATTGTGTCTGCAGGGTATAGGGAGGCCCAAGGAGAGGGAGAGAGACAGGAGAACTCCTGGTGGGTGGAGCACTCAGAGTACACACATTTATGGATTAAGTTCACTGTCATATGAGTGCAGTTCCAAAACAATGACAATAGTAACATCAAAGATCACTGATCACAGATCACTGTAACACACATATAATAATAATGAGAAGGTCTGAAATACTGCGAGAATTACCAAAATGTGACCCAGACACAAAGTGAGCAAATGTTGTTGGAAAAATGGTACCCATAGACTTGCTGGGCCCAGGGTTGCCACAAACCCTCAATTTGTACAAAACACTATATCTGCGCAGCACAGTTAAGCAAAGTGCAATAAAATAAAGTATGCTTGTATTTGTAAGCATAAGATAGCATGAACCTAAAATAATGCATGTGGACTCTTTGGCACCTTAACTCACTTCTTGGGGAGTTTCCTAGGGGAGTCCTTGATTAAAGGCATTTCCCTCTTTCATTTTCCCCTCCCCTTCCTGTTCTTCCGTGATGTCCAATGGAGATGATGAGGAAGACAGTACAATATGTGCAGCTAGTTTCTGCTGACCTGCAGCCTGCTCTTGAATACGAAATTAGATCTTCAAACTGGTGCTATCTGCATTTTACCAAAATACTTCACTGATGTGTAATAACTCATTTAATATAAACAATGAATGGCAAAAAAAAAAAAATCAATCACAATCAGAGAGACTTAGACCCAATTTCTGAACAGAGTAAGTTGAAGGGTCCCCAGGTGTTTTCTCCTAACAACACCAAAGCCATACAGGAGGGGGCCAGAAAGTCATGCTAGTTGTTTTAAGGGTCCAGTGTTGGGATTGTGTCAGAGGGGTGTGAGCTCCTTTGTTGATAGGATTCTGTGGTTCTGAGACCCGGAAGCCTTGGAATTCCTCTGAAGCAGGGACAAGAATCTCTACATTTTTTCATAGTGTCCCAGGACAATTGAAAGGGACCAAGACTCCAATTCTTAAGGAGACATGGCTAAAGGAAAGAAGGAAGGAACAGAAGAAGAGAGAAAGAAAGGGGAGGGAGGAAGAGAAGAGGGAGGAAAAACAAGGACAACAGAAATTTGGTTAATATTTAAAGGCCAACAAATATGGTGTACTTACTTCTGAGCACTTTCTCCTGTTATATTTTATGTGCATGTGTGTGAGAGAGAGGAGAGAGGAAACACGAAGAGAATGGGTACGATTGGCTTCTATTTTAATCTTCATTTCACTTACTTCACCAGCCATCTTTAAATTAGTTCTTCTCAACCCATCCCCAGCCCCTTACCCGTGTGCCAACCACCACCCGCGCCCACCCCCCCGCCCCTGCCGCCTGCCCCAATACACTAAGATCCAGCACTCATCCTGCTTGTCCTCAGAAGCCTTCCCTGACCACCCAGCCCAGGGCAGTCTGCTCCCTTGGTCTCTCACTTACTATTTGAACTAGCCATTTGGCCCATATCAATGACAGGCTGGTGGTGCCACTTATCTCGATCCATGTGTATGCCTTACCTAGATTCAGGGTTCTCAGGTGCAAGAGCTACTATCTTTTTTTTTTTAAGAGCTACTATCTTGTTTTTTTAATTGTATCATACAGGAGCTTAGCACAGTGCTTTACACATTGTAGTAGGTGACCAACAAATATTTGTTGAGTGAGCAATTAAACAGTTGAGAAAATAACATATTCTTCAAGACCACCTTGTTGGCTAAAAGAACAACAAAGGTTTAATAATCTTCATGAGCAGGAAATTTTTCTTTATGGAGAACTGAGCTCCTTCAAGTTTCAAATTCGAGTGACTTCAGGTTGAGGCTAATTCCATTTCTGCTCTTGTAGTAATGCCTCACATTTAACAGACAAAATATCCACCCAGTTATAGTATCCATTTCAAGTTATATATTTTAACAAAAGAGAAATTTTGAGGAGATCTGTGTTGAACTGGTTAGAAGGAAAGAAAGGAATCAGTTGCTGGAGGAGCATTATTTGTGCTTTCACAACCCCCTCTCAATATATAAAAATTTCCTTCTTCATATTTCTCTCCAGAAGCACCATTTTTCATGGTGGCCAAAGACCTACGTAGGACTAATTTTCCTTCTTACTGTATTTTTGTCCAGATCAAACTGTTCAGCTTAGATTAGAAGTCAGGGGGGTATTTATTTATTGTATCCTGGACAGGTCTGAAAATAGACTTTGTCACAACAAGCAGCAATTACAGAGCATTTAATATTTGTAAAGTGTTTTCCAATCTTTTACCAGTTTGCCTTTGAAATAGTATTGTGGATGTGGGCTGCTTATCTTCTGAATTTCCAGATGGAGAAAGGGCAGAGAGGTTAAGTGGTTTGCCTGAAATTTAATAGTAAGTTACTAGTAGTGCTGCAGTATTAATGCTTCACAATTCCTGAGTGAAAAATGTTATCCACGTTTCCTTTCTAATTTTGAACAGAAATAGAACCCTAGAGCTATCCCTTAGACACTGATTTGTAGGATGGTAGAAGTATTTGTTTCCTGGTTTTTATTTGCTAAGAGATCAGAAAGAGCTTTAACAAAATAAAACTGATTAAAGAACTTTTAAGTAACTTAGTAATGAAGAAAATAATTTTGTGGTATAGAGGTATATATAAAGCTATATAGGACTTTTTTTTTTACTTTGGTAACCAAATAGTTAAAAGCTCCAGCTAAATGCTAACAGTAAAATTCTCCTTTATTAAACATTTAAAATTTTCCTTCTATTTTATTTGAGATAATTTTGCGCATTGAGAGAAGGAGGATGAGGTCAGACTGCTGTCATGGGGTGGAGGTAATTGTTGATGGTGGCTGGCTCTCCGTTGACATCAGTTTCCAGAGGCCTATACCAAGACCCCATCCTATTGACTTATCACTCCTGAATTCAGTGAGTGACCTGGAATGACCTGGTGCCTTAGATTTTTTTTCTTCTCTAGATCCATCTAGGTGAATCATAGACGCTTCTTTGCACACAACCAAAGAAAGCCATTTGGGGATGCTATTTTGTTCTGAGTAGGCCTCTTGTGTTGTGATTAGTTTTCCTCTTGGGAGATGGACTGCAAATGCAGAGGTGCAGCTGTTAATAATATATAATTTTACCCAAGTTAATTGCTACGTCTGCTCATATACGCATGTTTTTCAGTTTGGTGCTCACCTGCATGTGGAGCAGGGCTATATGCTTCTAACTCAAACATTGATGAAGCGAAATATCAAGCTTCTGTCAGTATTTAAGTACAGAGCTAAGGAATCCACCTCTTTTTAGGCCCACTAGCCAGGAATCACCTTGACCAGGCTTCGAAAGAATGCCCTCTTTGGTGGGGCTCTGGAAAATCTCAATGGAGAGTAACTCGTATCCTCCCTCTGCTTCTCTGTGTCTCAAGAAATGCTTTAGAAGGAAGAGAGATTTGCATACCTAGGAAGGTCTCCACAGCTCAGATATTCTTGGCCTCATCTTTGAAACCGCTCATCAAATAGAGGTGAGGAACCCTGATATATTTGGAGAAAAAAAAGATCAAAGCAAGCAAACCACAAAGTCATTCAAAAGTTACTTCTAAGGAAGAGAAAAGTGTTATTTGAAGTAGCCAATCTCCTTCATTCTCTGAGAGAAAACTTTTTGGCTACCTTAGTTCACAGTAATTCTTAGAATTTTCATGGAAGGAGAAATAAAAGGAATCAACTTCAGCCCCTCTGATAGCTACAATCGTCTTATGCCTACATAAAGCCAAGTCTTTAGAAATACGGCCTTCAGTCCCTGTTAATATATCGGTTAAAGTCTAAAAGTCTTTATAGTGTTAATATTGACTTATTTTTTGATGACCATAATTATTCTTTCCTCCCCCCCACCACCGCCCTACATATCATTAAGAGCAGGACTTTCCTGCCCCAGGAGATTTAGAGTTAAATGAATAAGTCATTTTGGCAGTAAACACTCTGAAGCAATGTCACTATGATAATCCAAGGAGAATTTAACCATAGAATATATATCTTTTCCATTTCACTGCTGGCATGTTTATACCAATTTATTTCATTCTATCTATCTCTGGAAAAAAGCTTGACATTAAAGATATTTTTCCTTTTTTGAAAGTATGTCTTTGGACTGTGAGGAAGAAACATGGGAACTTATGGTGGAGTATTTGGGTACGTGTACCCTAATAAGAGTCAGCATTTTCACCTCCTTGTATCAGTTTTTTAAAACTCCCTTTTTATGGAGAACCCCTAGGATAAGCCTTAGTTGAGCTTCTGCATTAATAGCAGAAAATAATAATAGATGACATTTATTAGGTGCTATGTGAGAGGCAGTGAGACAACCACTTTGCATGTAACACTCTACACAACAATCCTATGATAATACTAATACAAAGCAATACTAGGGTATTATTATCCTGAGTGAGAAGATGGATGAGACTAAGCTTAGGATGGTTAAGGGAATTGCATGTGGTCACACCGCTCATGGGAAATAAAAATGGAACAAGAATCTGGGCAGTTTTATTCAGAGCCATGTCCTTGGTCCTTCCAAGAGCTGCATCTAGCTGCTTTTTGTGGGTCGGCACCTGGAGAAGTAGAGGAACATCTTCCCGTAGCTAATAGGCTCTCTGTTGCTCTATGTTGAGTACCAAAACACATAAACTTAAGAAAGTATTATGTCCACACAACACTGTGGAAGGGAATGAAACTTAATTTATGATAAAGAATATATGTATGCTGATGGGCTGAAAGGACCAAAAGAGAAGGACAGAGTTACTTTATTTTGGTGGACAAAAATTATTGTTATTTCCTCAAAGCCTTGAAATTGCTGGTTAGGGAGGAAGTGCCAGCCTGCCAATCTCTAGGATTAGTGATAAGGAAGTGTAATGGTCTCTCCCCACCCACTACCAGTAAAATGATTTCAGGAAACCAGGAAGAGTTTTTAACAAAGGCTGCCATCTGATAGTCAGTGATTTAGGAACCTCAAGAGTAATATAATAATCTTAGGGAAGTTGGGATTGGAGAAATAATTAATGTGTTTAATGGATGAAATTACACTGAGAATCAATGGACATACATATATTGGATATATACGTGTGAAAAATGAATCTTAACCCCCTTACCTCACACCATACTAAAAAAGCAATTCCAGATGGATTATAGAACTAAATGTGAAAGGAAAAACAGTAAAGATTCTAGGAAATAACATAGGAAAATATCTTTGTGGCTTTGGAGTAGAAAAATATTTCTTTAACAAGACAGAAAATACTAACAATAAAAGAAAAGATTGGCATATTGGACTTGGATAAAATTAAGAGCTTCTGTTATCAAAAGACACCATTAAGTGAACAAAAAGGCACACCACAAAATAGAAGAATATATTTGCAATGCATAGAACTCACAAATGATTCATAGCCAAAATATTTAAAGAACAACTATTAATCAATAAGAAATAAACCAGACAATCCAGTAGAAAAATGTGCAAAAGGCTGAAACAGAGATGTCACAAAAGAAGATACTCAAATGGCCTATAAACATTATTAACCTTCAGGGAACTACAAATGTAATTCCACTATACCTTTACCAGAATGACTAAAATTAGAAGGACTGAAAATACTAAGAGCTGGCAAAGACATAGAGAAACACACACTGCTGGTAGGAATGTAAGTTGGTACAATCACTCTGGACGACAGCTTGGCAGTACCTCCTAAAGTAGAAGGTATGTATATCCTATGCCAAATTATTTCACTCCTAGGTACATACATAATATTGTGTGGGCTGAAAAGTTCGTTTGGGTTTTTCGGTACCATGTTACCAAAAAACCCAAATGAGCATTTTGGCCAACCCAACAGAAATGCATTCATATATTTACACAAGACATGTTCATAGGCGCATTATTCATAACAGCCAAAACCCGAGAACAACCCAATTACTAAACAGCAAGAAACTGGAGAAATGAATTGTGTGTATATTCATATGACGGTATACTTGAGAGCAACGAAATGGAATGTACTGCCAACACGTGCAGCAAAGTGGATGAATCTTGTAAATGTAATGCTGATTACGAGAAACTAGACACAGAAGAATACACACAGTAAGCTTTTATTTATAAGAAGTTCAAAGACAGGCAAGACTTACTGATGGCAATGGTAATAGAACTCAAGGTAGTCATTATGCAGCATAATCTCATCTGCCCTGACTGATACACTACCTTCTCTCTGAAGCTTTACCCAATATTCTCCTTCTGCAATCCAAGAGAATATTGCTTGTGTTTCTATTTAGAATTTATATCATTCTGCCTTGCCTAATAATTAGCAATGTCTGTTTTCTTTTAATGTCTGTTTTCTTCTCTCTATCACTAATCCCCATCCCATTGCATACATATATACTCACACACTACCTCATTTCAATAGGTATACTCAGATAGTGATAAAGAAGATAAGGTTGAGTTTCTTAAGGATACTCCTAATAAATTTTTTAAAATAATATTTTTACTGAAGTGTAACATACATGTAAAAAAGTGCACAAATTATAATTATAAATATCAATTAATTTTCACAGAGTGAACAATCCCATGTAATAAACACACAGATTAAGAAATAGCACTTTTTTAGCACCCCAGTTATTACCTTTCCAAAGGTAACCAAACCCCCAAATCACAGACCATTATGGCTATTTCTCAGAGGGAGGATGTACTCACACCCCCACCCCCCAAATTTTGTTCAGATGTCAAGATTAATAATGTTGCACATATACCAAGATGATATGAGAAAGTTTCTTACATACTGAGGCTTTCTGGGGAGACTAGGGAACACCTCCCAAGTTGGTCTAAAACTAGCTTGAGTGATCAAGAAAAGGAGACTGGCCTGAGATTTTTATGGTAGTCAGAGGATGGGGCCAAAGAGAGTGTTCCTTCATGTGAGAAGGGGCCTGAATGGTTTGAACCTCCTACCAACGTCAAAGAAAGGAGCACCCAAGGTTTTTTTTTTTGTCAGCTTGTACAGATGTGGGACAGAAGAGAAGCGGGCGGGGTGAGACTTAAAATATGTCAGTAGTCCAACATCAAAAACCGGAGTCAGGCTTTTTATTACATGAAGACAACCTACATTTATTTCTTGCTCATGCTGCTTGTCCATCAGGGTTTGAGTAGGGCCTCTGGTTCATGACATGTTTACTCTAGACTGTCAGGGCAGAAATTATCTGGAACATTGCTAATCACTTTAGTGGAAAGAAAAAAAAAAAAAGCCAATCTCACATTACTTTGTAAAGCTTCTGCTGGAAAGTGACATACGTCACTTGTACTTATATTTCATTGGTCAAAGCAAGTCATATGACTCTGCTGGATGCCAAGGGGTAAGAAGAGTGCAATCTACCACGTGTTTAACAGGAGGACAACCAGGAACACTTGATGAGCTACACTGTTGTCTACCACAGGTGGTTCTTAAAGGATGAGTAAGGTATTGATAGGTGAAGAAAGAACAGTGTCAAAACTGAAGGAATAACATGAGCAGAGATGTGGAAGGGTGGATGGTGTGGCCCAACAAGAGAATGCCTAAAATGAACACGTGGGAGATGAGATTAGAGACAAGTGTTCAGTTTAGTAATAGAAAGCCTTGGAAATGAAGTATTTTGGACTTTTAGCATTGGATGGAATGAACAATTTTGAGAATATTGAACATGTATTTTCAGTAAGATAATTTACATAAATAAGAAGTCAGGAAGTTATTGTAATAGAGAAGAGTAGATCAAGGTCTGAACTAGGACAGTGGCAGTGGGGATAGAAAAGTGGAGGCTGGGGTCTTGGGAGGTCCACCTGGTTATGAGGTGAGAATAAATAGTGAAAATTATTCCATTTCCTTCTATCCTGGATGAATGGAAGAATGGTGGAGACATTTCTAGGGCACAGAGGACAACGTGGGGGTGAATTAATATACCTGCTTCTGAAAATGCCAAGTTTAGTATGATGGAAGGACATTACTATAGACTGTTTGTGTCCTCCCCCCAAAATTTATATGTTGAAATTCTAATGCCCAATGTGATAGTATTAAGAGGTGGGGCCTTTGGGAGGTGACTAGGTCATGAGGGTGGAGTCTTCATGAATGGGATTAGTACCTTTATAAAAGAGATCCCAGAGAGCTCCTTCACCCCTTCTGCCATGTGAGGACACAGAGAGAAGATGGCTGTTTATGAACCAGGAAGTGGGTCTCCACCAGACACAGAATCTGCCAGCGCCTTGATCTTGGACAGTCCATCATCCAGAACTGTTGTTTCTAAGCCACCAAATCTATGGTATTCTGTTATAGTAGCCTGAATGGATTAAGACAGACATCCAAATGTAGAGAAACACTCAAAAACTATTGTCTAGCACATAAAAAAAGAAAGAAGACTGGACTTATAGATTCTAAAGTCCACATCAGATAGGAGATGTTGAGGCCAGGGAACTGGATGAGGTTGCCCAAAGAGAGACTGTGAAGTTAGAAGAGAAGACTGAACTTTGGAGCACATCTACAATTAGGGAGTATGATGAATATAACAGACGTTAGTAAAGAAAGCCAAGAAGAACCTATCACACAAAGAAGGAGCACATGCTGCAGGAATAGAGAGAGCTGAGCAAAGGGGGAATGACTCACAGTGTCTGATGCTGCCGAGAGGACACACAGGAGGAGCACCAACAAAGATGCCGTTGGATGTGGCTGTAGAGACGTGATGAGTGACGCTGGGAAAGCCATTTTATAGAGAAGTGGCATTAGATGGCAGGAGGGTTAGGGCAAGAAGGGGGAATAAGCAAATATAGATTACACTTTGTGTAACTTTGGAATTGAAAAGAAGGTGAGTGATGTGTGGGAAAGCTTAGGAGAAAGGCAGAGTTTCTGGAAAGCTTAACTGTATATCTTGGCATGCCATCCTATATACTTTCTTTAGGGCAAAGGTTTTAGTTAAAAATAAGTTATGCTAAAAATCTAACTATAGTTCTTGGTAAATTCTAAAATACATCATCAGTACTTTATAGGTGTGGCCAAGGAGAATTCCACAAGGGTGGGCATGTGACTCAAGAGGGACCAGACAGAATGAACCCAAGGACTGTGTCTGGAGTGATCCAGAAATTCTTCTGCTGGGTTTGGAAGCCGGCCGAATGTAAGCTGAGCACGGCCAACGGCCATCTTTTCCATTGCATGGGTTGAGCCTGCCTGAGAAAGTGCCAACACTGAGGAAAACAGAGTGAGAGAAACAGAGAGACAGAGTCTGAGATAGAAGCCTGGCCCCGGTGTGCCCCCCTTTTAGCTGTGCCTGTTCTATGTCTGTACTTTTCTGGTATGTAAGCCACTCAACCCCACTTTTTGTTAAAACTAATTTGTATTGGGTATTCTGCCTTTGCAACTGAGAAAGTCCTAATGTAGTACAACATCACCAAAAGCTAGGTACACACACTCTCCACAGGTACCTTCCACATTACAGAAATTAACATCTGTTAAAATCTGTGCAGCTGTGATTATGAGAACTTCTGAATAGAACTGAATTTAACATTTGTCTTTCCTTAGATTGTTGATGAGTTTCACTGTAGGAATAGGAAGAATGTAATGAGATAAACATTAACTTTTGAGTCATCAGTGTACATAGTTTTCTTTGAGATATAGTTATGGAATGCATATGCATCAGATTACTAAGTTGTTGTTTTCCACAAATGAAAACTTTAAAAAAAAATGGCATTGCCAGTAACAAAAAGGTAATATCTTTGATCTTTTTTAAGGAAAAACTTTCCATCTCTATGATGCAATCTCAAGATTCAAAAATCTAAAAAGACTCTTTCCCTACACACACTGCATGAGCTGGTCTTCCTTATTTGTTTTTGGATTAGTTCCCAAGTGACATCAGACACAGCTGCAAGACCCTTTTCTCTTTTGTGTGGCATCAGGCAGCATCAGTTTGTGAGTTGCAAATACCCAAACTCTCTCCTGAAGATTAGCCTAAACTAAATTGCCCTGGGGACAAGAGATGAGGAATTCCTCCTCCACCTGCAGAATTAAAAAAAAAAAAAAAAAAAAAATCTAACTTTCAAAAGGAGCAGGAAGCAGCTTGTCCACAATAAATCACCAGCAAGAAAGTGTTCTGAGGAGGAAAACGTTGATATTCATAGAGGCGGCATTTTTCTTTCAGCAGAAACGATCTTTCAGTGAATTTGAAACTGACAGCATTGAAGACCTAGTCACCTGAGATTTTGAATGCCATAAATTTAGGGAGAAATGTTATTGTGTTTTATATACTTGAACATGTGTCTTCCTCTAATTGGGAGGTAGTTGCATTCAAATGTCCGAATCATCTACAGCATTTGTAAGCTCCACACACTGAAGACCACTGTTTTCTTTTTGTTTATATGTCAAGGAGTTTGACTAATCCATTTAATTATCAGTGGGAATAAAGCATCAATGAGGATAAAACTATGGTATGACAAAGAGTGGTTCTTTGGACCCTGCATATAATTATACATAAATTTTCTTAATGCATTATTATATATGAGAAAGAAAGAGGCAATGGCTGTGGGTCAGAAGACTGATTCCTAGGCCCTGCTTTACTGTTACCAATTTAGAACCATGGACAAATCCGTTAATCTCTCTGGATCTCAGTTTTCCCAGCTGTTAACAAGGGGTTATTGGGGAGGATTCTATTGAGACATTGGTTGATGTCTTAGTTACTACTGCTATGTAACAAATTATCCCAAATTGACTGGCCTAAATCAACAACCATTTTATTGTACAAACAGACTGTTTGGGTCAGATATTCAGGCAATGCTCAGGTGGGCAATTCTTTTGCTTTTCAAGGCAATTATTGAGGTCACTCAAAGGTGCTCAGCTGGCAGGTGAGATAGTCTTGAAGGCTCAAGACAATCTCACTCACATTTCTTGGTAGAGATGAGCTCAATCTGTAGAATGGAACAGCTGCACGTGGCTTGTCCAGCATGGTAACTTCTCTGGCCTGGTGGTCTCAGGGTGGTCAAACTTCTTACATGGTAGCTGGCTTCTCCCAGAATGAGCTTAATAAGAGAACCACGTAGTTCCAACTAGCCATGGAAATGACACACCATCATCTTCACTGCACCCTATTTATCACAAGGCTGCCCAGATTTAAGAGCAAAGGATATAGATCCTACCTTTTGATGAGAGCAAGGTCAAAGAATTTGGCAGCTATATTTTAAAACCACCACACCTACTTATACAGTCCCAAATATTATTTTTCATTATTCTTCTCCAACAGTGTCTCCATCCCCATATTTTTAAAATTCATTCATCACATATATTAGTCCCTACTCTGGGTCAGACATATTGGGTAGCCTACAGTAAAATTGAAGAGCAAAACAGAAAGATTATTCCTGCCCTTATGGAGCTTATAGTCCAATGAGGGGCACACACATTAATAGAAGGCAGGTAAGTATATAATTACAAACTCTGCTACGTGCTGCAAAGGTAAGATACAAGAATCTCTGTGGTTCCACAACAGAGAGAATGGTACAATCAAGGTGCTGGGAGGCTCCCCTGAGGAAAGAATGTTCACTTTAAGATCTAAAGAACGTGTTGGAGTTGGCTATGTGACGGGTATAAATACGTCATCACACAAGACTTCCTCTTGTTGCCATGTTGCCCCTAAATCTTGGTCTCCTAACTCAGAAGACCCTTTCTTCTACCCTACTTGACTGCTTCTTAGCAGTAGTTTATTTCAGAAGTTACATGTTTGAAATTGAATATGTACCCAACCTCTTATTTGTTCTTGTCCCCAGAACCTCTACTGGCTCCCTACTATTAGCTGGATAGAATGAGTAGATTTAATATGGCATTGGAGGCCCTCCATGTGCTGGCTCCAACCTAACTTCCTGGCCTCATCTCCCCCTGCCCTTTTTGTATCCTGTGCTCCAGCCATACCAGCCTACTTGCTATTCCCAGAGCATGCATTAATTTTCATGCCTCTGTGCTTTTGTTCTCACTGGTCTCTTTCTGAGGTGAACTTCCCCCCTTGTCTCCACCATTAAAATACTGTTCATCTTGCCAGGTCTTGCTCTAAGGTGATCTCCATTATGAAGACTTTCCTAATCTCTGGGCATAGTTACTCTATCCTCTAAGTGTTCTCTATAGCTCTTTACTGATACTTCTTTTCCATTCTGCTTTATTAGCTCTTTTCTGACTCCATTAAATTTTAAGATCCTTAAAGACAGGAACCATTCAGAAATCATGCCTCTGCCCTCCAAATAGCTTATCACAGTACTTTCCCCAAGGCAAGCATTCAATAATTGCAGAATGAATGAATATGCATCATTTTGATCAGGTTATAGGGATACAATGTGCAGGGACCTTTGTTACCTTTTTGTACATTCAGCATTTAGCATAGCAGGTGGTACCCAATATTGATATTTCACTGTAGATAAGCTTAGAGCTTTCATATGTACATATTTTAAAAACCACTGAATCTATTAAAATGTTTTGCACACAAACCTGAATACATCTTTAAGCACTTAACGCTAAATTATAAATTCTTTGAGACAGGAGTTGTGTCTTCTCTATATCTGTGTATTTTATACTCTAAGATATTGTTTTATATACAAATCACTGATATGAAATATAAGTGTTTATAAACCATTTCTTAAGTTCAAAAGTTATTCAGATAGTTTTCATGTTTATTATATACATATCACTCTGCTAAGCGATGAGCGAATATGGGTGTATATATACATAGATATTAGAACTCTGGGTAAACACAGTTTGCCATGGATTTGGATATGCTATGAAGGAAGTAATCTATCCTGAAAAGTTATAACCACTTCTAGTAAGTCTTTGCTATAATAACTCAATAATCCTTAACTAGGTCTCAATCTTGTCCTTCAGTATTGCCATTATACACATGTTGCCACTGTACTTGCTCCCATATTGTTTTTCACTGTATTTGAAGAGGATGAAAATGATGACTATCTGTGTGGAGCTGTGAAGCCAAAAAGCTGGAAGTAGAATTGATGGTCATAAAGTGACAGATGATTAGAGCTAGAAGGGGCTAGAAGACTAGTGAGTCCAGCTCCTTTATTCTACAGGAGAAGCAACTGAGGTTCAAGTTCACACTCTTGCCTTTGTATCCCACGATGCTCAACTTTGGGGAGTCAGAAGTTAAAGAAGGGGACTTCACAGATTAAAGGAAGCCAAAAGTATATTGACTGTTTTTTCTCCATGGTCTCATCCAAACAGCACTGTTCCAGAACACACCTGTTGGATCCCAGTCAGAGCTTAGTAAGCACACACTTATTTATACCACAAATGACATCATCCATCCATCTTGGAAGCCATAGTGCTCACCCCCACGGCTTCTCAGCAGTTGCTAAGATGTCCCCTGATTTCATCGACCTCTGTGTGTCTCGGAGCCTTGACCTTTAAGCCTCCCTGGTGCCAGAATGTCTGCAGCTGTAGGATCAAAGACCCTCAAGGGAAAAATCCACTCTAACCGAGATGGAGATGGGATGAGTTATTAGGAAAACCAGCTATATACCCCGGAACCCTTGTTCGTCTGGAAAATGCCTGAATTGTAACCCATATATAAACATCAAGCCCTAAGACCTAAACACAACACAAGCCAGAGACAGAGTCTCCTGCCTGCCAGGCCAGAGCCACATTCCACCTGCCTCCGAAAGAACTTGATGTGCCCAGCACATAGTAAATGCTTAATAAATATCTAAAATAAATGAGTGAATGAATGAGGTGGCATGTAATGAAAGAAATGAATGTGGCAAAATTATGAGCAAAAGATCAAGTGAGAAGTTAAAACTTTTTAAATAGGGGGTTAGATATTTAAGTGTAAGTCCTGGAATTAAATCTAAATTTTGTTTCCAGTTTACTGACAATCAAGGCAAAATGGCAATGCAGTGGGCTTCACCTAGTTCTTATTGTGGAAAAGAATAAGTCATTCCAGAGCATCAAGTTTTCCTCACTTCTCTATCTCTTGGGAAAAATGTCGTGTGAGAAATCTTTCTACTACACCGAAGTGTCATTTTATGTCTTGAGGAAATGTGAAGATCCTTCTTCGGTTAGCAGCCAAAATGGTTGTTTTGGCAACAGTTTGGTAATCCTCCTCCCAAGTGGTGGTCGTCCAAAGTCTCTGCTTAAAGAGAGTAACTCCATTTTGCTTACCATCCCCTGGTTGCCTGTAACTGCTGGTTCTTCACAATCCTCAGCCAGGACCTACTGTTTGAAGCTGAACCTCAGAGCATTCTTAAAATACTTTCTAAGCCCTCTCTACTTACAGATGCCCTTCCTACACTAGTCTTGTGGACCTGGATGCTAGGGTATTTTCGCAGTACTATACTTAGCACGGCTTATAATCCTTGACCATGTTATCTCAGGCGCCCCCTTAAGAATCCCTTAACAAATAAAGTAACCTGAGCAGAATAAAATCCTTGTTGATTGATTGATCTGAGACTTGCAGTGCACTCAGCCCAGTTTTGCTTTACAGCTCTCTGCTCCCTCCCACTCATTCTGTCCATTCCACTTAGATATTTTCTCCTGTTTACAGCCAAGCTCCATATTTTGCCTCGTGTTGTTCACTATCTCCATAATAGCGTCCATCTCGCTATCTGCAGTCATAATTCACCTTTGAGCTTATCTTCTTTATGATATTTGCCAAACAAAGCATGTGAGGGTTTGCAACTTTAAATTCATTTTTAGGCCTGGCACATATTTCTTTTAGTCCCAGAATTTAGGGGCTAAATGGACCTTACAATTAATTTTGCCTCCTTGGTCTTATAGATGAGAAAACTTAGGAGGCCCCAAAAGATGAAATGATTTTCTTTTCAGTCCTTAGCCTGGTAAGTATTGAACCCATTAAAACTTCTTTGTGGTGTTTATTTTCTGTATCCTCTCTGTTTTGTGGACTAGGAGATTTCATTTTCCAATTCTTTGCACCTTTTCTTCTGGCCAGTACCCTGCATATTCTTAATCGATAATAAATTCATGAACTAAGTGAAATGATATCATCACCATTTATTTATATTTTACTTCAACCTGAAAATAATTAATGCATTAATAAATAAATTAGGGTCACTTTAAAGTAAAAATAAAATACATAAAAACTTTGTCATTTGGTTATTTCAAGGCAGAACTGATAACAGGTGAGTTTTTTCACTGTTCTACATCAGTCTCATCTTTAGAGCATATTGATTACAAGCACCTTTTTTCACCTATCAGTTCTGACAACACTTTGTACTAAAAATATCTGTTTTAATACTATGAATTTAAAAAGCCATCATTATTAGGTAAACAACCTATCCGATGGGTAAATTCCCTTTTTGAGGATGCCAAATGGGCAATGAGGGTCTTGTTTATGATAAGTAGATTTAGAGAAAAGAAAAACAATTCAGCCTGTGCATAAGCTTCTACAAATAGGAGATGTGAGACGTGTTCAGAACAAAGAAGGGGTCATCCTTAAAAAACACAGGAAGCTTTGATCTTTTTCCCTGCCTAGAGCAAGGTGAAAGGGTAGAGTCTTAAACAAGTCTGATCTGTGTATTTAAGTTAAATGATAGTTTCAACATGTATGGGCAAGCAAGCAGAAGGGTTACTCAAATGGCAAAAAGTACCGGCTCTAGACCTGGTGACTCTACAAATTCACCAAATGTGAAACAAATTCCTTTTTATTCCTCATAGGTTTACTATAGGAAATAGTGAGTCCTCAAAAGGGAGTGATTAGATAGTATAAGACTGCAAATTTGGCAGAGTAATAAAACCCCAGTAATTTCAGACATTTTACATTATTGCCCATGATTTAAAGTTCTGTACTTTTTTCTAGGCTTGTTATGCTTCCTAGGCTTGTGACCACTGATACTTTTGACAGACCTTGGAAACAGTGACTCATTTATGAAGACCCACACATTTGAGAGAACACCCACAGGATAATGAAAGAAAGGTGTGACAGCTATGCTTGTTTTGACTCATCCTGGGGAAATGTATAAGCCCTTCAGATATTTGCACATTTTTCCAGAGATAGCATATTTGTCACTACAAGGTCCATCCAGTTACTATGTAATGACTTATAGATGTAAATGCTGTGTAAACTGTGTCTCAGAGCATCTCTGACATCTACCCACTCAACTGCTGTAGAGAGCTTAAATCTGTTTGGCAAACCTAGCATAATACCTAGAAACATTGCTTCTAATGTAGAAATCCATCCTGGCTCTAGGACTTTTCATTTCTGAGATGATAAGTGTTTGATTTTTGGGGAGTAGAAACTTGTCACTCCTGATCTCTCTCCCCCACTGACATACAAGTGAGTTAGTATAAATTCTGTTTTGAAATGGACAAAAGAAGCATCAGGAAGCTGTTTTTTTCTGTCATATCTGCAGTCTTTGCTTGGTAGATTCCACTACCTCCCAGGAGGGTCCAGAAGGAAGATAAAGAGAAGAAAAATGACAGAAGATGATAAGGCTGGACCCCTCCCTTCGTTGTTTATGAGCACACCTGTGGTTTCCAGAAGGGGCATGGTAACAGTAAGTCGAGGGAATAGACACTTGTTCCCAGGCAGTACTCACCAGCTACTCAGCCACTGGATCCCGTGTCCAAGGCAGAAACCCAGTTATTGAACCAAGTCACAAGGCCACACATGGACAAGCAAGGGTGATTTGGTGTGGAGTCCCAGGGGGTTGGCCCCAGCTCTTAAATAATTCTTGCCTCAGTCGTGTCTCTAAATTGGTCTGAAGGACTGGAGCAGGTCTGTCTGCATGTGGAGTCCAGAGCAGAGTCTACCATCTGGGGAACAGTAGGGCCACTATAGTTAATGCGATTTGCACACGAGAGCACCTGGCCAGGCTGAAACCTAGCCCAGAGCTCGCACTCGCCAAGCTAGGTGCCTCACACCCCCTGTGTTGGCATATTGGAAGCACCTGTTCATAAATCCCCAAAGGACTCCCTATTGCTGAGGTGACCCAGCCAGGAGGCAGATTTGGCCCAGAACTCACAATTAGGCAGGTCCTCGAATTCACACTTCTAGAGGTATGCACCAAGATGTTATGCCTACAGTTACAGAGACACCCAGGATTGAAAGGAGAAGACTGGTTCATTATTCACCTTCAAACTGTGTCCCACTGCAAGACCATCTGTCACTGGTTGTGAGACGTCTGTGTGAATCCGAAAAAGGCAGATCTAGTCCTGAACCAGCAACCATGGTTTGATAATCGGAGAGTGAGCTAGCTTTGAATCCCGCTCTGCCTTTGGCCAACCTGCACAATCACCCCTGGTGGCTCTGCCTATGTATCAGTTTTAAAAATAATCTGGGGGCTTCCCTGGTGGCGCAGTGGTTGAGAATCTGCCTGCCAATGCAGGGGACACGGGTTCGAGCACTGGTCTGGGAAGATCCCACATGCCGCGGAGCAACTAGGCCCGTGAGTCACAATTACTGAGCCTGCACGTCTGGAGCCTGTGCTCCGCAACAAGAGAGGCCGCGATAGTGAGAGGCCCACGCACCGCGATGAAGAGTGGCCCCCGCTTGCCACAACTAGAGAAAGCCCTCGCACAGAAACGAAGACCCAACACAGCCATAAATAAAAATAAATAAATTTAAAGGAAGGGTGTTTTAAAAAAATAAAAAAAAAAAAATAATCTGGAAATCACTTTGCAAGTGGCAAAATTATATATATATTTTTTGTCTGAAGTACTAACTGCTCTAATAACTAAAAAATTCCACAATTTTTGTAACAATGTTTTAACACATCTTTATCTTAAATATATCAGGACTGTCACTAAATAGAAGTGGACTGGGTCTCTTTCACTCTTTCTCACTGACCCCTGGGAAGCCCCAGCCAAAGAACAGGAGGGAGGGTGGCAGGAGCTGGAACGAGGCAGGCCTGACAACTTCCATGGCAAACGCTGCAGCTAACTATGGCAGTTTGTCAGCTCTAATCATTTTTCCTGCAGGAAATGTCATTGCTTCATTGCATTGCAAGAAAATGATGTCATAGTGTGGGGTCCTGATCCATTTCCTGACTTTTAACCTGAGTCTTGTAACCTTTTTCAGCTGCACTGTACCCAGAAAAAATGAAACACATTGAATGTAAAGGCCAGTGTGTCTCATTAAGGCCTCTGAGGGCCCAGGATGGGGGTAACTTCTGCATATATATTAATGACCAAAGTACAGTTTTGTTTGGGGGTCACGTCCTGGATATGGCACGGGCCCAGGACCCAGGAAAGTAAATAGTCTTCAGGATGTGTCTGTAATTTCTTGGCAGAAACCTTTCCTATATTGTGTTTAATTAGTGGGGACAATGTTAAATTTAATTAGGAAGGCTTGCTTAGTTTTTGCTTTGTGTTGGTGGTCTTTGCTGTTAAGCTCTGTGTGAAAATGAGTAATGGTCCCCGAACTGATATTTAAAATTTTACACTGAATTTGTGTCTCCATGTCTTAGGACTGGTTACAACTCCAGACTAAATGACATTATTAAGCTATTTCCTGGAATGTCAAGGGTTGAAATTGCCCTGTCAAGAACGACTCTGTTCTTTCAGGGTTTCAGAGAGCAAGGGCTCGGATTGCATTCTTGCTCTGTTATTATAAGTTTTTCCCTGGCAGGAAACCGCTGGATCTCAGAAAATTTGCATATATCCAACGAGAGTGATCCGCTGTATAGAGGTTTTCAAGATTCCATGACAACACTGTGGAAGAATCTCATATGGGGAAAGGGGATTTTTTTTTGCTTTCCCTAAGCCCCATTTTAAATAGTTTCCTTCCCACAAGCTGATGTGTCCACATTCAAAGAATTATAAGTAACCCAGCCTATTTTCCCGCCTTGGCATCTGTCATTAGCCCAGTAATATCAACAGCCCCACAAAACTGAGAACAGGCTGTTTAAAGTAAAAGTGCCTTATTCCTTCCAGTCGGTAAATTGGACTTTTTCTGGGCGTGTGATGGTGAGCATTAACCATTTAGTTTCCCCAGACAAGGGCATAGCAAAATGTCTGCCCATGTCTTTGTACATGCGAGACCAAGAAAGAACCACACATATTCCTTGATATCTGATTAACAATTTATACTAGGGATTCCAGTTAACCTAAAGCACTTGGTAGTGGTCTACTTCTCTTATGTATCCATTTGGGATCCTCAGAATTGTGCACATTTTGCTGAGAGCCTCTTGCAAAAGTTCCAGGAAGCAACTATTGGAATTCACTGGTTCAACAGTTAGTGCTATAGTGGCTGGAACTCCAACCATTGATAAAATACCCAAGAGTCACCTTAAATCCTTTTGGAACAGAATAGGATATAAATAAGAAAGCAAAATGTAAGTAAATAAGTAACAATGGTGTCCAATTCTAGCTGGGAATGCTCAATTAATATTAAAATTAATTCAGACAGTATACTGATAAATTCGAAGTCCCTACTTGTGTAATCACCAGGCCTGGGAATACATATCTTATTGCTGTATTAAGTGACAGATAAACATGTGTTGATTGAAGGGCTGAGCACTGGGAGGCACCTAAAGGGCTTCCATACACCAGCAATTGAGCTGTGTGTCCTTGAACATGTCACTTTGCCTCTCTGAATGTTATGCTTTCCATTTGTAAAATGAAGTTACTAAATACTATTATGTCTAAGGTGTCATGTCTAAAATTTTCTGTACTTCTCCATTTTCAAAAGAAAGGGCTTTATATAGACTCATATCAAAGGCATCTAATAAATGTGTTGAATGAACCAATATCACTAGACACTAATTTTGAGCGCTAAGGGTGTGTTACACTTTCTGCTGTGTGCTTGACCCATATAGTATCATTGAATTCTCTCAGCAAGTCTGGGAATTAGCTATGCCCATCAGCTCCATTTGATCAGAGAGGAAACGGAGGCTATTGCCTAAAATGACAGAGGGCCAGGATCTGAATCCAGGTATTTTTCATTCCAAAGTTGCACCCACTTTCTGCTACGCTACACCAGTGCGTCTGAATCCAGGTATTTTTCATTCCAAAGTTGCACCCACTTTGTGCTAAGCTACACCAGTGCATCTCAAACTTTAGCCCTCAGCTGGAGGAGGGCTTCCGAAAGCAGATTGGTGGACCCAACCCCAGAGTGTCTAGTTCTTACAGGTTCCCAGATGCTGCTGATGCTGCTGACCTTGGAACCACATTTGAGAACCTCTGTACTGTGCTCTCAGGGGCTACAGATGCAGGACCAAGACACAGAGACACAGAGGCTATAAGAAGCAGGTCTCTAGCCAAGACAAGAAAGACATTTTACATTTAGAACCACTCAACAGCTGACTGGAGTTGCCACTTAGGAATGGCTGAGCTGTCAGGGGCATATGAATCTTGGGACATTTGATGAAAAATTCATCTAAAGTGCCTCTAATAAGGTCTCTTCCAATTAATTAAGTAGTTTGTCTTAAGTGCCAAAGACAAGCTATAGAGAGGTCAGGAGGGAGGACCACAGTCCCCCTGCAGGAGAGCGTTCTCATTATCCCCACAATTCAAAGTTTTAATTGTGTTTTGAAGATTTAGAGTCACTTTGGTAATGGCAATGAAGAAAGGGTGTGAAAGCGTTTCCTTAATTTGGGTAATATGAAATTACAGTTCCATGAAACATCACACAGGGAACAAGAGGAATTTAAAGAAACATTCATTCACTTCCAACTTATATTTCAGATTTTAAAATTCTATGACAACACTGACATAATTTCAATTTTTGTATCATAGCATGTAAATCAGAAAAAACAAGGTTAACCATCAAAAAGGGCTAAAGTGTACAACTACTTCAATTTTTTATTTTATAAGAATATAGAGGAAAAATGTTTAAAGATCAAAATTATTTTAGAAATATTTCAAAATAATGGTCACAAAGATGACAAATTTAAGAGGAACATTGCTTCAAATTTATTGTCCATTCTTTTGACCCTAGGAAGAAAAAAAAATACAATAGTGTTTATTTCTACAATTTATCAGAGAAAATAGAGTGTCATTTCTGACATTTAATTTAGCCTTTTTTATGTCACAGGAGCCCAGTGAAGAATGACTCAAGTAACAGCATCATGGTACCTCTTAAGGATTTAAGAGGAATCACCAGAGAGAACAAAATTGGTGATACTGGTGGAGGGGGATGGCAGAGAGATATAAAAAAAGAAATACATGTGTAATAAAATTTCTGGCATAAGCGTGAAACGGTCCAGGAGAACCATTACTTTTGTGGAGGGGCTGCCTAAAGAGTAGGGAGTCTCTCTGTTGACTATCTCTTTTGGTGGTTTGCTGTTTGTTTTGTCTGGTTTGGACTGGTTTGGGGTTTTTCAAAACTTACAGAAGGCTAAAGGGCACTTTCTGAAATCTTTGACTGAGTCAAGAATTTAAATTTGATTAGCAGTGAGGGGAAGATAGCAAACATTTCTTGAGGCCTATCAAGTACCATGCTCAGTGTAAAGGCTCTTAATAGTAATTATATCATTTCATTTTGCAACATGTGAGGTAGGTGTTATCTCCATTTTACCAACAAGGACCTTAGGCTCAGAGAGATTCAGTATTCATTTGTTCAAGGCTACTCAGATAGTACATGACAGAAGAAGCAATTACCCCTCAAACTGTCTGATTTCAAAAGTACCATATCAGGTTCTCTATGTTTCATAATGCTGAAAGCAATTCTTCATTAAACCACTGCTCCTTGGTATGGAAATTCAAATCTACTTTTTCTATGTATTCCTTTCTGGATATTCTTTTTGGGTTCCATGACCATAGTAAATTTCCCCATGACATGTGAATTGTCTTTAAATTTAAAATATTCCTGCTGTAGGTTTAGGTAAGATTTTAGCTATGGCTAGGAAGACATAAAAATGACATCCAGTATCGCGACCTGCTTCTCTTTTCCTCTTTTGATTCTCACACTCCCAGTCCCACCTTTCTTGCTCACCTTAGACAGTCCCTGTCCTCGAGGAACTCACGTGCTCAGAGAGGAGCTGAGTACACATGATGTCATGCAAAGGAGCTTGGCTGTATCCTGAGAGTGAAGGGGAGCCGCAGAAGGATTTAAAGCAGGGGAATGATAAGCACAGATTTGAACCTGAGAGCTCCTTCTAGAGCCTGTGTGGAGGATACTTTTTAAGAAAGACAGACTGGAAGCAAAGCAGTCTGAGTGAGAGAATATGGAAGCCAAACGAGGGTCGTCACCGTTGGTACAGAGAACGGAGGACACATTAGAGAAATACTTGAGAGGTACAGTTGTCAGGATACGGTGACGGTCTCAGGTGTAAGGAGTCAAGGATGACTCCAGGTCTCAGGCTTGTCCTGAGTATCATGAGTGTTGGCAACTGAGCTGCAGATACAGGAAGAGGAGCAGGTGTTGAGGACGAAGAGCTAATGCACTCCACGATGAACACCTGGAGTTTGATGTGTCTGAGGGACACCAAGAGAGTGCCTAGAAAACAGTCAGATGTAGAGCTCATTAGAGCAGGAGAGGGGACTGGGCTACAGATGCGGATGTGTGAGGCGCCAGCCCAAAAGTGGTAAGTGAGGGTACCAGTTTTTAAGTGGTGAGCAGAGCAGAGGACCTTTAGGAGGAGATTGAGGAGGAAAAACCATGGAGAAGGAAGAGAACCAAAGAGAATGGTGCGTGGAAGTCAAGGGAGATAATTTCATGAAGAAAGCAGTCAAGGAAGATGTGGATTGAAAAGAGACCATTGGGCTTGGCTATCTATAGGTCATTCACGGCCAATCTTTGCCATGGGAGATTCAGTAGAAGAAAGAAGTGATACATTGTTAAATTAATTCAGCCTACATTGAAACTGTCTTATAGCCCATGCCCTTCTGCACTAGGTTTATTATAAACTCAAAGCAAAGCATCATTGATTTTTTGATATGCAAACAACTTGATGGAGTGTCCAATGGCAAATTTTAGTAACTCATTGGCTAGAATCCCAGGTAGAAGTCCTCTGATTTCTTCTTTTAAGTTCTTACAATAATTTTTTTTTTAATGATGAGATGTGAAACTGAACATTTACCTTAAGTGACAAGAGTGGGACTCACACATTAAATCCAATCACTCTGTTGTGCCTCTCATGGTCCAGAACCCCTTTGCGTCTTCCTGGACTCCTCCTTTGTCCCACATGCTACCTGTTATGAAGTCCATTGATTCTACTTCCTAAGTATCTCTCAAATGTATCACCTCTTCTCATGCCCACTATCACTACCTAACTCAGGTCTTGTTATTCCTCATCTGGGCTCTTGATCCTCCTGGCCCAAGTCTCATTTCCCCTCAGTCCTTATAAGTCAATGGAGCGCCAGAATGTGTTTTGCTCATTTTTCTGTACTTTAGCATATCTGGCTCATAGTACATGCTCAATAAATGTTGAGGAGCAAGGATAAATAAGGAATATTATATTTAGGGCTTTAGGTTCATAATTCTTGATATGTGACAAGAGAGAAGTCATTTCTGGTGAACAGAAGATACTCCTCTTGTCAAATAGGTACTAATTACTGTCCAGAACCTAGTAATTCTATTGCTTTAACAAGGAACTTTCTGTTTCATCCAGGACTCTAGGTTAATTATATGATGTAAGAGAATAAATACATTTAAGAACAACCTTTTTGCAAATAAAATAAAGTGGAGTCATAAGCGTCTTACTTATTCAATTATATACTGCTAAGTTTTGGGTTTTTTTTTTTCTAATTTTTTAAATTGAAGTGTAGTTGACTTACAATATTGTGTTAGTTTTAGGTGTACAGAAAAGTGATTCAGTTATATATATATATTTTTTTTTTCAGATTATTTTCCATTATAGGTTATTACAAGATATGCAATATTGTTCCCTGTGTTAGACAGTAAATCCTTATTGCTTATCTATTTTATGTGTAGTAGTTTGTATCTATTAATCCCATACTCCTAATTTACCCCTCCCTCACCTTTCCTCTTTGGTAACCGTAAGTTTGTTTTCTATGTCTGTGAGTCTGTTTCTGTTTTGTATATAGATTCATTTGTATTATTGTTTAGATCCCACATATAAGTGATCTCATATTTGTCTTTCTTTTTCTGACTTACTTCACTTAGTATGATAATCTCTAGTTCCATCCATGTTGCCGCAAATGGCAATATTTCATTCTTTTTTATGGCTGAGCAATATATAATACTAAGTAAGTTTTTAAAAAGGCAAGCAACAAGATAATTCTGGTTGGTTTGATATGACAGATTGAACATGGAGCAAAGAAAGGTGCTTTACTCAAGTGGTTACAGTGCGCTGTGGATCTGTGACAACTCTCAAGCCTCGCTCGAGCACCGTTGCTGGTGTCTATCACTTCTTGAGCTGGCATAGCAAGGCCATGTGGTGCACCCCAGTGACACATCAGTGTGGCTTAGGACAGCTAGAGAGCCACCCATTGCTGCTGACAGCCCTCCCTTCTGAATGGTAATCTTCTCAAATGAAATAAAGTTTTCTTTCAAAATCACAGACTGAGAAAGATCTGGCAAGGTCTTCGGAGGTCGGCTGCCAAGCCCTGTGGTCTCAGAGATGAGGAAGCTCAGGTGCACGACTACTGATGTGTGCAGGGTGCACTGCTGCCTTGTCCACTGTCCTCTCTGGTTCCTAGGCTGGGTCTGAGAGGGGAAGTGTCGTCGTGTCATTCCTCACCCCCCACGGCTCCCACTGTGTTTCACCCTCATTATTTCCTCTATTTCTCTCCCTTTTTTCATCTGAGGCGGGAACTCAGGCATCCAATAGTAGCTGTCACGTATTCTCCTCTTTAATTAATAAAATTTAAAGTACCCAACCAACATTGTTGCACTCCTAAATGGTTTTGTACTCACAGATTAGCACCATTACAGTCATTCTGAAATATTCACTAGTATAAATTCAGTTTTCTTTGTTGAAAACTGACTTTAACTGATTGTAGAGGATGGAGGCTTCTGATTTCTACTCAAGTTTCTGCCCTGTTATGAAACAAAAATTTCTTCTTTCTTTTAAATCTCTTTCTAATTTTTAAAAATATGACATTTAAAACATTTAAAATTTGTTAAAAATTATATTCATAGTAAGAACATTTTAGATTAAGAGTAAGGGGCAAGGAAAAAAGTCTACTAGGATATTTTATATTAAAAGATAATGTCAAAAGGAAAATATGTTGAAGCTCACAATAATTTATAAAGTAAAAATGGACAAAAAGCAGTTCTCTGGTTACTAACCCCACCCCACCTATTGCTCCCTCTTTGACAAAATATCAAGCTTTTTAAAATACATTACAATGGACACTTTTCCTCTCTTAGTAACTTGCTATCACCCTTGGCATGGTCCCACTGATTTAACAGAATGAAAATATCCTGGAGAAAATAGCTTCCATTTCTAAAATATGAGTTAATTTTTGTCTGTGAGAAACATAAGAAAAATTGTCCATGAAAATCATGACTATGCCAAGTCACCTGGAGTACATAAGACTGGAGATGCACCACCTAAGAGGTGTGGTCCAGTAGCGAGGAGCCTGGTCTCTAGGCCCTTCAAGACCTGGGAGAGAACCCTGACCCTACGTGGCCACCTTGACATCCTCATCTGTGAAATGGGGTCAATGAGCTTTGGAGTGCTGTCAGGAATAAAGTAGGCAAATAGTAACTATCCAATAAATAACACCTACAATTATTCTTCTATCACCCAGTTTTATGTCACCATTATTATTATTCCAGAGAAAATTATGAGATAGAAGGAATAGTAATGCCCTGAATTGCAATTATTTTTCTAGATTCTGATTTTTCGACTGACCACTTTGAGGTGACCACATAACAGAATTTGTGAGGAAGAAATACAGTGGATTCTTACAGTTGCACAGTACTGCTTGAGTTTTACTGGATCTACCCAAGGGGATTATTTCCCAGAAGCACCAGAAACACCTTGCTATAGCCCAATGTGGGACCTCAGAACTTTAGGATAAGAGTCATGGAAGAATTTCTTTCAAAACACATTTCTATTGCTAATGATGCAGAGTACGTCTGCTGAAAGATTTGGAACCAGTATATTGCTGTTAATTTGCCTTTTGTTTGCCTTCCACTGATAAATAATCTGTCCCCATGTTTTAAACTGCATTTAGAGGGTTTACCTACATCTTTTATGGCAAATATTTCTCAGTTCATTGAAAAAAAAAATAAAACCATTGTATCACATGAGAAGGAGAAAATATTTTCTTTCCCCCTTTCATTAAAAAAAAAACAACCCCAAACATAACAATGAATAATGAAAGGAAAACAAACGAAGCCATTCCATTCCATGGAGGAGGGGCAGAGTAGCTGCAGGGGACAGCTGCAGCGCGTCTGGCATCCCAATTCTTTCCTTTCTCATCACTTTATTACTTACTGGACCAAGAATGTAGACAATTTCAGCTACGGTTGTTATGCATTTTAGTTTTTCAACTTAATTCTGTGTGGTGCTCATTTGCCCTCTGCACTGAGTCCTAAGCCCACAGCGTCACTTCAGGGTGTTGCAAGGAACCACACAAACAGGGGTCTCTTAGTCCTCTCCCAACTCCACCCCTTCCCACGAGGCCTTTGAAATTTGGAAGGACTCACTGCCTTAGTCAGCCTGGGCTGCTGTAACACACTACCATAGACTGGATGGCTTAAACAACAGACATTTCTCACAGTTCTGGAGGCTGGAAGTCCAAGATCAAGGTGTCAGAAGATTCAGTGTCTGGTGGGAGCCCACTTCCTAGTTTGTAAACGGTCCCCTTCTTTCTGTATACTATCACGGTGGAGAGGGACAGAGCACGCTGGTCTCTTCATTTTTCTTATAAGGGCACTAACCCCATCACGGGGGCTCTGCCCTCATGACCTCATCCAAATCTAATTACCACCATCACAGTGGGGGTTAGTGCTTCAATGTAGATCTTGGGGGTGACACAAACATTCAGTCTGTATCAGTCACACCATGCTTTTGTGAGTGTTTGTCAAAAACATCGAACCCTTCATGCCTCTTTCAAGCATTAGACCTCTGGTTTTAGTTGGGTACCAGTTGACTGCATGCTCATACACTGTCACTGTGTTACCTTCAATAAGATGCTATCAACTGTTTATGTCCCTTCCTAAATCCATATGTTGAAATCCCAATCCCCACTGTGATAGTATTTGGAAGTAAGTCATTTGGGAGGTAATTAAGTTTAGATGAGGTCATAAGTGTGGGGTCCCCATGATGAGATTAGTGTCTGTAAAAAATAGGAGACAGAGAGATTGCTCCTCTCTCTAGGAGCAAGCCCAGGACAGGCCTTGAGAGCACACAGTGAGCAGGCAGCCATCCACAAGCCAGGAAGAAAGGCCTCACCAAAAACCAACCATGCTGGCACTTTGATCTTGGACTTCCAGTCCCTGGAACTGTGAGAAATAAATGTGTGTTGGTTGAGCCACCCAGTCTACGGCATTTTTTAATAGCAGCTTGAGCTGACTGGGACACAAGATGACTTCAATTCTACTAAACTGAAAAGGCACAGGAAGGAAGAAATAATGAATGTGGTGATTCCTAAAGGGGTGCTTGATTCATTTTTGAAAACATGTTTTTAAACTTGCAGAAACAAACCCTTATGAGGGAATATTTTTCATCATAATATTGACTGTTACATATAGATCTGAAAAAATTGATTTTGTTTTACAGTACAACCACAATTTCCCCCAAATCCTCCTTCAAACCATCACTTTTTTCTTTTTTACAAATTTTCATAGCTCTTGAGTTTCCTGCTATGTACTATATTTACATAAAAGAATTTTACTTTTCAGGCAGACACTTAAAAGTGGGCAGGTTTTAAAAGCACTTTCAGTGTTCTGTTTATATGAAAAAATGTGTGAATCAGCAGCATATTTCACAGTGTTTATTAATAGTTTTAAATAAACATTAAAAAATATTACTTATCCCTTTCAGCACTGTAGAGAATCTAGCAACATAACTACACAGAGGTTCATTAAAAGTAGAATCACTACATAGAATTCTGTACCCCAGCAAACGATCCACCTTTCTTTCTAAGAAAGTTATGTGTTTTCTATAATTTTAATAAACAATGCATTTATTTCACTGCTAGAAATTGTGCCTAATGTAGCTGAGATTTCTGCATGGTAACAAAGGTTTGTTCAGGCTTCCTGAGCTCCTTTTGGTCTCGAGGCAACAGCGGTGTATTTATTAATACAGGACATCATATCCCATTATGTCAGCCACTCATCCTCGCTAACGAAACGTGATCTGCCACCCCTATGGATTAAGTGGTGTCAAGTCATCCAAGAATGTTCAACAAAGACATGCTTGTTAAATTTATCTAGAACTCTCACCCAAACCAGTGCTGCATTTTATACAAATGGGAAAACTGAGATTCTGTCCAGAATTGATACTTAGTGCATTCTGTGCTAGGAAGAGAATTTTCATCAGGATCTCTTGGGGGCATGTGTTAAAAACGCACGTTCCCTGCCTCCAACCCCAGAATTTCTGACATAGTGGGAATGGACCTGGAAGGGATGCAGAAATCTAGTTTCACAAAAACCCTGGGTGTTTCTGATGTCACTGATTCCCTTCGAGGAACGCGTTGTAGTTGCATTGGGTCCTGTACCTAGCTCAGAAACCACACAGCAAGAAACTGTTCTGAGCAAGATGGGCAAAGGCAAAACCCTGAAGTCACAGAACTTTGCTTTGCTTTCAATTAATTTTCTCTCTCTCCAGGCACTTTAGGTGGTCTCACTGTTGGGTTTCCATGGTAAGGCGCTGTTGGCTTACCAAGCTCGGCGTATATTTTTTTCATTCTTTTCTCCCTATCCTCCACCCTACATTAAACCTCAGTGTTGTGAGGGTCATGCTTAAAATGACAGCCAGATGTCTGATTAGCTATGCATGCTAAGGGGTTATGACTGTCAACTTTTAACGTGTGGTTCTCCTACGCATATGTTCCTTAGTAAATAGTCTAGAAAGTTAGGACATTTGCCACAAGGGAGAATTCTCAAATACTAAACTTCTACATGCCCTGGCAGTACAGCGGGGGCGGTGATTTGGGTCTGCTTGCCTTGTTTCTCGGCAAGTTCCTTGTAAAATCAACTCTGTTCCTAAGAATGTACAGGATTTCCTTTGCAGATTTATGAAGAAGTTGAAGAGGACAAGACTGACCACAAAAAGCATTGAGAGTGCCAAATTCTTGTCTTCCAGCTTTACTGGTTGGTGCTGATAGGATGAAACTGGAAAAAAATTGGCTAACATAACCCAAATTCACTTGACCCTGACATAATCCTAACTTGAATCATAAAGCCAGTATAAGAGTTTGCAGTGAGAAATACCTCTTTTCAGAGGGAGGTTGTTCAACCCACAAAGGAGGGACCCAGTATCAACTGTAGGAATTTGGAATCAGAAATCACTTGTGCTGTTTTCCCAGTGACCCCGCTCTAACCCTCCTGGAGACCAGAGCCTTGCATCTTAATGGTCTGGCAGAGAAGCAGAGGAGGCAAGGAGGGGGATGAGGGAGCCCAGGACAAATCTGGCCTGATGAAGAGAAATAGCTCTGGGTTCTGAATCTGGTCCTACTAGTCATTAAGCTGTGTGACCTTGGGCAAGTTATACAAACTCTTTAGCCTCCGTTTACTATCTGTGAAATGGGAAGTACACCGACACATACTAAATTCTATTATTATCATATTAAAATTATTATCAGCCCTTTTGGAAAAAGTTAGAAAGCTAAATCTGATGTTGATGTATTATATATCAGCCTCTTAGCTGGAGTAGAAGTAGAAAGAGTAGGAGAATTTTGGTTACACAAGATACAGGGGTAAAAAAGAGAGACAGATTAAGTATTAATATACCAAACTTTCCATTTTAGCATTTAGGATGGAACAGGAACTGGTTGCCCCTTTCTGGAAACTTACATTTATGTGTCCATTCCGGATAAGTCTTGCAGAAAGTGTGATGAACGCTGTCAGGGACACACAGAGCATGGCAAAGCTCAGGCACAGGTCTAAAGCTTGAAGTGTCAGGTGGTACTCTTCATAGTGTGGTGGGTCTACACAAACTGATGGGAATTTTGCATATGGAAAAGGAAAGGCAACTGCATAACCAAGGTAATTGGTCCCTGCAATCCCCCAAAAGGAGTAGAAGCAATACGGGCCAAGGAGAGCAGATGCCAAGGCTACAGTAAAATGAAGTGGACATCCCAGGATGCTCAGAATCACAAAGGTGAAACTAGCTTCCCACTGAAAATAAAGCAGAAACAAATTGTTACTTTGGGAACTAGATTTTTCAGAAGCTTTTTAGCAATATGTGGAAAGAAAGAGATGCTGGCTATTAATCTTTCCTACTGGGAAATGAAGGAGAAATGGGTTACAACCGTCTCTTTAGGCCCTTTTGCCTTCCTCTTGAACCTTCACTATGGGAGAATAACATATCAACCCACTGAAGCAAAAATGAAATCAACTCCACTCAATACATTTATTTACTTACCTCCTATCATGTGTTGAGAACCAGTCTGGGTGGGAACACAAAGATGAGTGAACAGAATCCCTGCCTTACCCTAGGACCTTGTTATTCAGAGTGTGGTCTATGGTCCAGGAGCACTAATATCCCCTGGGAACTTATTAGAGATGTAGAGACTCAGGCCTCACTCAGATCTACTGAATCAAAATCTGCATTTTAACCAGATCCCCAGGTGATTCACACATATATTAAAGTTTGAGAAGCCCTGCTGTAGCCATGGGAAGAGGAGCTATAATCAAATCAAGGTAGTCTTTCTGTACCTTGGGATTTACTTGGCTCTATACTGTTGAAATGCAAGATATCACAGACTTTTCATCCTTTTTTAGGGGAAGAAGTAACAGGGAGATTGGAAGGAGATACCAAATTGAGGAATTGAGACTTGAAAATACATTATTAAAAACAGAGGATCCTATAGATCCACTTTTTCAGAATGAAATTCAGGAAGACTAACACTGATTCTGTCCTCCCCAGACTACACTATCTAAATACAATAATCACAGGAACTGGTAGAAAATGTTTGGAGCAGGTATCAGATAAAAATTATGCATTTAAAACATCATTTATTACTGAAATTCATCATAGTAAGGCATCTATTAGATAGGATTCAATTATAATCAGAAATCATTCTCTGTGTTCCATCCTGAACTAGTAGAGATTTGACCTTCAAACTTTCTCTGCCAACCTACTCGATGTCTATACATTTACCAGGTGTCTCTGAGTCCACTCTTTGTGAGCCAACAGTAGGAGTATACCAGTCATGATGGCCTGCGAAAGGAAAATGGAAAAACAACATCCCGTGAGAGAAGGTACCTCTGGAAAGAGTTCAGTTTGCTTCACGGTTTGACAACTTTATCATAAACCAGAAGGAATAGCAAATGGCTAAATGGATTTATGGCTCTGATCACCTCCTCATCCATGATGACAATGAGGAAAAGAAGCCATCAGTGTCACAGAGACATGATTCACACAAGCTCATTTTTTTGATTTTCTATGTTGCCGTTGCCATCACAATTATAACCTTTACTACTGTAAGATGTCACTGCAATGAAAGCTTGGCTTTAAAACCCTTGCCGTATGTTTTATTTTGATTAATTGTCTATTGTTCATCTTTTTCCAATTTGCTAAATTTACAAATGGGAGGAACTGAAAAGGAAACGTGTCACAGAACCGCACCCACCCCCCAAACCCTCCCGGCAGCGGTATATCTTTTACCCTTTGCTTTCTTTTGAGATTCTGTGGCCTCAGCCTGCTTGGTGAGCCCTGTCTCTCAAATAACAAAGATTATCATTAGAATGAATGCATGATGGGGCATTTATTGTTCTGGGGGTAGTGGTGTCCAGCTTTTCAAAAGAGAGTTCTTCATAGTCTCCGTTGAAGAAAAAGCCCCCAAATGCAGAATGAAAATAGTTCCACAAAGGAGGGAATGGTGTCACCAGAACTGAGCAATAGATAATGAAAAAAAAATTCTGGGCTCATCTTCGCTTCGGCACCGGGTCTGATGGAGACCTTTGTAATCAGAGTCTGGAAATTGCTTATTCCCAACCCATAAATCATTTGTTCCTGGTCAAGGAATGTTTTGAGGTTGGGAGAGAAAACCAGGAAGAGACGTGCCTGAAATAAGATACAGAATGAGGACAGGTTTAAAAAGAGTTACAATTTAGGGTTTTGACAGAGAAATAAACATGACTGTATGTATAGTATCAACAGGGGAAAAAAATCAGAGCTTTTACCAATATGGTTTTGTGGGTTGTTGCTTTTTGTAGCTCCAGGTCTGGCATATTTATTGTTTTGAGACCTAGCTTTTCATTTTCCTGGCATATTCTATTTTGAATATTGGATTTAGAGAATCTGAGAGCAAGGGAAAAAAAGCACGCACACGTACACTCACACAAAACTTCTCACGTAGCTAAGCCTGACATTCCAGACTTTGGCATCGCCATACCATATAACTCCCATGGATAAAAACAGAACCATCTGCAATCAAAAGAGGTTGGCTTGATTCTGCAAGAGGAAAGTTTCCAAGGGACCCTATGGAGGTTGAGCCAGCATAAACAGTACAACAAAACAGGAGAATTATTAAGAGCAACTGTAGCACTGATGCTAAGCCTGGGGCTAGTCTCTGCTTTCAGAGGCAAAGTGTTCAACTGACACGTCACTCCTCTGTGCGAGAGAAACACTAAAGCGAACGAGATAAAAAGTAAAGGAGATGTCTCTGCTCGTTGAAGTCCAAGTAGATAGCTGACATTATCAGATGCTTAGATTCCAGGTTGCCTTAACTACTTTGGCACAAACTGTTTCTTTCCTTTCAAAAGTTGAAAAATCCTGCAGAATTGCAGTTGCCTGTTATTTCTGTTGTAGCTGCCAGCTTCAATTTTGCTTTGTTTACACAAAACTTTGAAAAAGATCTTTCATGGGGGAAGCTGGTGTATGAATGCCGTTCAGTAACTTGTTAACTCCACCCTGAGGACTGTGGCTCAGGAGCCAAGCATACCCATCTTTCCTGGTGCCCGGCCGTGTGTGGGAGATGGAGTGCGGGTATTCCCCCAAGAGTCACAGGCTTTCCTTTTTCTTCCTTTCATTTCTTAAAACAATTTATTTTTAGACAGGGAAGGGGAATAGAATAAAAAAGGAAGAGATTTGGGACTTGTCTGGTGGCCCAGTGGTTAAGGCTCTACGCTTCCAGTGCAGGGGGCATGGGTTTGATCCCTGGTCGGGGAACTAAGATCCCACATGCTGTGCCACGCAGCCAAAAAATTTTTTAAAAAAGGAAGAGATCTGAGGGAAGAGAAGTCAAGTGGGAAAAGGAAATGTGGGAGGGTCTGGGAGGTGAAGAGTTGGGTAGAGCGGGGCGGTCAGGTTGTGAGGAAGGGCGGAAAGGAAGCCATGCCTGGGGAGGGTGGGGGTGCAGCTGGAGGCCCAGCCCTGCACTCTCCACCCTCGGCTCTCCTTGACAGGCTGTGGACTTGCTCTGTGGGGACAGTTCCAAGGACATTACTTGCAAAAGTTGCTGCTAATGTTTTGCATGCTAATTATGACCCCTCCCACTAAATCTTTAAATGGCCCCAGTAAGGATGCAGTTCCCAGAAGCAGATGAATTGAAGGAAGCAGAGAGCTTCACAACAGAAATAGAAACTTTTAGAAGAATTATTATAACATGGGCTAATTTATTCACTTACGGACATCTATTTTGGGTCTACTGGGAACAAGGGATGTGATAGGCACTATGCCGATGGAATAATGATAATAACGTTTAACATTTATTGAGCACTTATTCTATGCCAGGCACTCTACCGAATGCTTTACATGTGTTAATTCATTTAATTTTCATAATGAATGACCCTAGGATGTAGATAGTCTCCTATTTTTAAAATGAGGCACAGAGAAGCTGAGTAAGATAAGCAAGCTCACCAAGCAATAATTATACAGATAATGGCTCCAACTCTCAACGGAATCTATAGTCCAGGTGTGAAAGGAATGAAGGCACTGTGGGGGAAACATGACTCAAAGCAGGTTTGAAGGATGGACGTGACGTCAGTGGGAGATGCAGAGGGAAGGGCAGTTCAGGCAGCCAGGGTAGCAGCCGGTGGGAGGGTCAGTTCCTGGCAGAGAGGAGTAGGAAATCAGGCTTGAAAGCCACGTGAGGTCAGGGCGTGGAGGGCCTCAAAATCCAGGCTAATATATCTGAACTTGGTTTGGACAATGAAGCAACACTAAAGATTTTCGAAGACGGGGCTAGACCAGCACAGCAGAGGTTTAGAAAGATGGGCCTGTCATTGTATGCTTGCTGCGTTGGCCTAGAGGTCTCTGTAGGACCTTGGTCTTCAAGCTTTTTTTTTTTTAACCTTTACCCATAGTAAGAAATATATTTTGTAACATGGTCAAGTTACAAATATTTTTACATCTAATCAAAATAACAATAACTTTATTATGTGTAATACACTGTAGTATTCTCTATTATATTCCATTCCATTCTGTCCCATCCTATTCTATTCTATTCATATTCTATATGTTTAAATGCTAGCTACCCAACAGGTTAATTTTATAACCCATTAATGTATAGATTCCCACAGGTTGGTTATCAAAGTTTCAAGGCATAAAACCTGAGTGGGGCAGGAAGTGGTAAGGAGGTGGGCAGGGGGTGCATAGTGAGAACGAAGAAGAAAAAAATGCATAGGGATTTGCCTCGTAGGAAAAATAAAAGTTGGCAATGGATTGGATGTGGTGGGGCAGGAGTGGGGCTGAAATGGGCTGGTTTTGGGCATTGCTGCCCTAAGCACTGTCCTAAGGACCAGTAGCACCTCCTCCCTTGGGAAGCTGTCAGACATGCAGAATCTCAGCTTCACCCTAGACTCACTGAATCAGAGCCTGCATTTGAAGATCCCTAGGTGATTTATATGCACATTTCAGTTTGAGAAACACTAGTTTAGAGGAAAGGATTGAGTCAAAAGTCACTCCGGGGTTTGAAATTGGGTTCAAAGACTGGGAAGTCAGGAGAAGGCATAATTGCTTTTGGTGGTAAGATGATTACATTTTTGGACCAGTTAAGCTTCCAGAAGCTTAGGATATCTAAGTGGAAAATGGACCATCAGCTGATTGGAAATCACAGGACTGTTGATGCTATAAGAGACTTGAGCATTGGTGCAATCAAGTCCCTTCTCTAATGAACGAGGAAACTGGAGCTTGCATGGGTGAGTCCAGCCCTACCTTTCTCCGAAGTTCCTGTCTCCAAGCAGGGTTCTGGGTGCTCACGGTTGGCCAAGTCCCTGGACCCTACAGACTTTAGGTCCTGTTTTTAAACTCGGTGCACTTCAGTCTGTTCATCAGAGCTTGATCTACAGGCCAGGATTTCCAGGATTAAAGTAGAGCTCAGTCCTTACGGCTCAATGATCTCCTTGCTACATACTTTCTAGCAGCTGATGACTTTCAATAACGGTTCAGAAATCCTAGGAAAACTGCTTATCGTGTGGCTGTCAGAATTGAGCTAGGAGAGTCTGAGGAGGAATATTCGTGAAGAATTTAGAAAAAGCTTTGAAAGAAAGGCACCGAACAAACACAAAGTATGGGTCACTTCTAAAATCTATCTCTTCCAATCTCAAAAGAGATATGGAGTCATTTTCAAAAGGAAATATGTTTGAAATGTACAAATTATCTTTCTACCAGAGGAAGATACACTTTTCAGGCAAGTTGAGAAGTGATTGGCAGGGAAGGTTGTGGGATGAGTCAGAGACCTTTGAAGTTGACCCTGATCAGACAGAGCTGTGGTTCACTACCAAACTCACTAGGAAAAAAATCACGTTGTTCCAAATTTAGACATTATTGAAAGGGTGAGCATTCTTATTGCTTTCCTTCTGGTGAGGATTTTTTCCTGCTTTAGTGTAAATACCAGCTTGACCTTTATTCTTTGCCACCTAATTAGAGCTCAACTGTATAAGGAATTCTGTACTGTCAGAATGGAGAGCATGACATTCACCACTCATTCGACAATAGGTATCAAGCAATATTTAGCACGAATACCTAGCATGTCACTTACTCCCTTTCAAGTGCTGGAGATATAGCAATGAACAAAATAGAAAAAAAAAATCCTGCCTTTGTACAATCTACATTTGGGGGGAAAGGACAAACAAACAGACAATAAGTCAGTCAATTATGTTGTATAATAGATGGTGTTATGAGGGGAAAAGTAGAGCAGGGGATGAGAGATTGAGAATGCCATTTGTGGGGAAGGTCTGCAATTTTAAACAGGGTAATGAGGGAAGGCATCAGTGAGAAAGTGACATTTGATCCAAGAATTGAAGAAAGTTAGGGAACAAGATGTATGTGAGAAAAGGCTTCAGGCAGAGAACCGGCAGTGCAAAGGCCCTGAGACAGAAACATACCTTGCCATGTTTGAAAACAAGGAGCCAGCGTGATGGGAAAGAAAAGAGCTAAGGGAAGAGTGGTTGGAGATGAGGTCAGGAGGTAACATGATAGGGAACTCAGCAGGTCGTCAGGGAACAGAATGGGAGAGTGAGGCAGGTGGCAAGGGATTAGGAACAAAGGGTTTGGACAGAGAGTAGGGCATAAATGAAAGGCATCGTATTAACTAGCATTTGTGTAGGGCTTTAAAATTGGCAAAGCTCTTTATTATGCAGTCTCTGAGCAAATTGTGTTCATTCTCTTTGAGCCTCTTCGGTTAGACAGTTTCACATGGGCTCTCTTTACCTGTGAAATTCCCCATTCTACAGGTAAAAGCAATGAGGGACTGGTTGAATGAGGGCACTGCTCTTGACTACATACCAAGAATGTTAAAGTCAGGATTTGAACAGAGGCCCACCTCCCCAAATCCTAACTCTCTGACTCTACTTCCCCATGCTGTCACTCTCAAAAAATCAAAAAGCCACCAATTAGCTATGTGCTAGAGATTTGTCATGTCATTTCTCTGGGTCTGATTGGTCAAACAGATGTTTGGTGTAGAAAAAGCATATATTCAGTAATCTGTGAACCTAATCAAATCACCAATATTTGTTGACTATATTATGATAGACCCTGCAGGGATAGGCAAAGAATTATAAGAAAGGGACACAGGATTGAGCTATAACCATGGTTTTGTTAAATTTCGGGCCAGTTGTAAAGTCAGAATTTTTACAAAGTTAACTAGAATAGAAAATATCAGAATTCACTTCACACAGAAGGTTAAATATTGTTTTGTGAAACATATGTTATATAAATCTAGTTATATGTATATTTCAGTATCTCTCTTTTCACCTTGAGAGAAATATATAGATGTATTTATGTACATTCCAGGTCCTGATGTAAAATATTTTTCTTACTCTGGGTCACCAACAAAAAAGTTTGGTAGTCATTTATATAAATGCCATCACTGCGTTCTAGTAGCTGTTTAATAAACATCTCCTTGAATGTGTGGTTTGGGGTAGTTGTTGGGGGAAAGAGGAAAAGTTCAAGACTTGGGTGGTGGTGTAAAAGAATACATAAATAAAAAAAAGAAAAATACCATCAAATCGTTTCCATGTTCAGTTCCACGCTCCCACCATCCCGCTTTCCTCCATCTGCACACCATCATTAAACCCCACTAGACCAAATTCCTTTAATATTGAGATCTTGTTTTATTCTCCATTTTAACTCAAGCATGTAGTAGGCTATCAATACATATTTATTTATTAAGTAAATTAAAATTATATTTCCTAGGGTCTTGCTTTTAGATGATATCTCTGTTAAGTTTGATTTTTTAAAAAACGTAAAATATTGCCCCTCCTGAGAGTGGCTACATTTTAAGAGAAAACTCCATACGATCAAAAAGCTTCAAAGTCAAATTGTCTAGTCTCCAATAGTGAATGTCAGGCATCCCAGGAAACAACGAGAGAAGGACTTGTTGGATGTTTGGGCCTTTGTAACCCCTCTTCGATCATGCCTCCATGGCAGCCACCTACTCCCAAGACTACACGCGTTGGTTTCTTTGACCCAGGGAGCTGAGGTACCAGTGCCATCATTCACCTGTGTGACCATTCAACGGACAGACATTGAGCAGTTACTTAGTACCCACGTGTATTTGACACATGCAAATTTGGCAACATGTGAAGTTAGTAAAGCCCATCACTCAACTTCTTCAATTATTTTCAGTTTAAGCAGTTGTGTTCAAAGAAAAAGATGGGAGAACTAAGATTTGGGGCTTGTAAACCTTTCGGTCACATAAACACACCCCGGTGTTTCTAATAAGAGCATTAGTCTGAAAATTATTTTACTTTGTTCTTCATTTAAAAATTATTTTGCATGGTTCATATTTTTTTCTACATTCAAATTTTGAAAGATAGATTCCGATTTCTCAGAATGTCCAGGTAAAGAAGATTAAAATAAAATAATTTTTGAAGAATTTCTCAAACAGCATTTTCACTATAGTATACCTGATATGTTGTAGATATGATTAAATGATATTAAGAAAACCTTATATTTAAAAGATAACTAATAGAAATCAATGTTCTAAGGTAAAATCTGATTTTCTGTAGAATTTTGATGTCTTCATATTGTTGGAAAACTTTTAAAGGACATGTTATTCTGGTCCCTCTTTCCTTCTCTCTTTCCTTTATTCTCTCAACATATGTAATAAAAATATTTTCTTACCAAAGCTCCATTCCAGATGGGACAAGCAATCCAGACACTCCATCCTGTGAACCAAAGCTTGTAGGAGAAGACTGGGAAGAAAGCAATAACCCCAGAGAATACACTGAGAGCCCCCAGAGTAATGAGAATCCGGCCAGCAGTCTTGTATAAGCCCTGCATTTTCCTCTGTGACTTGGGTCCTAGGTCTCAAAGATGTTTTGTTACCAAAACATGAGAGTATGTCAAGCCTCAATAAACAGAAGTTTCTTAGAGACAGTAGCCATGACACATGTGGACTGTTGATCTACTTGGAAACAAGATCATATTTGTTTTCAGTGAAATAATAATAAAATGTAGTGATATAATCCTTGACATAAATTTGACACAATAAATTCTAATACTAGTTTTTCTCAGAGAGAGAGACATCATTCCTCTTGTTGGGCTACCGCCTTCATTCCCTTCATTCTGCTCTGTCTTGGGGAGTGACCACTTCCTGGCTTAATCAGATTCAAAGGCTTGCTGACTGAGCTAATTGTTTCTCAACTCAACCTGCCTGGTGGTTCCAGCATAAAGCCAACATCCTTTGTGCACAATAGACCCACATTCCCAGCACAATTTCCCACAAAACAAAGTAAAAATAAGCACTCTGATCACTTTTCATTACATTTAATTTCAATGATTTAAAGCAAAAACAAGACCTCTCCCCCGCTTCAGAGTTCAATTCTACTACGATTATTTTTTAATTTTTGATACAGATTTATCCCCAAATAGGCACAAGCTTCATTATGGACCTCTGCATTGTTTTCACTAAACCAGCTTCAGCTCAGTTAATTTATTATTAATTCAATTATCGAGTAAAGGGCAAAGATGGAAATGTGTGCAGTTGCAAAATAAACTTTGAGGAATAATTCATTAGTCGACTAAAATACTGATCTCCATTCTAGAATCGTAATTCAGAATTTAGATGGCGGGCTCATGTACATTGAAGCAATCACAAAAGTTCATCTCTTAGTTTCTTACGCATTTGAGAAAGTGGTGTGTATTTGCTTTTGACTCAGAGGACATGTTTGACTGTCCTTCCAAGATAACATCTGGAAAACACAGACAACTTTCTGAAGCGATCTGATTAAATTTTCTATGCAATATTAATACCTTTTTTTCCCCTTAAATAAAATTAAGAAAAATAATTTTATGGATGGAAAGGTAGTGGTTTAGAACATGGATTTTGGAGTCAGACACAGCTAGGATCCTGTTCTGGTTCCACTCTCTACCAGGTATGTGTCCTTGGGCAAAGGCAAGTTGCTTAGCTTTTCTAGGGCTGTTTCTTCATATGGGAAATGGGAATAAAGTTAGTGTTTATGTCACCAGGTGGTGATTGTTAGCATTGAATGAGCCAATACACGTAAAATCCTTAGCGCTGAGCTCCGAATAGCAAAGATGCTTGGGAAGCTACCTGTTATTTCGTTGGGACATTGCATCTTTGGAGTTCTTTCAGTATGGGACAAAGGCACAGTCTTCACTGTTTCTCTTACCTGTTGTCTTATAGACATTAGGTTTGACTCTTCCTGATCAGTCTGGTAAAAGCTCCCAAAGGACCCTCCCATGTACAGTGAGGAGTGAAGCTTCTCTCTGACTCTCTGCCATTTTCTCTCTGTCTTACTGTCTTTAATCACCTTTCCACAGTGTGACCCAGATTTTGAAGAAGTTGCATTCCTGGATATACAGAATTCAGGAAACCAGCTCAGGCTTTCTGCTATAGTTGTTATTTTCCATCTCCTCTTAACATTGTGGGAGTGTAGTCTCTGATATTTTTTTTTCCCCAATGCCACTAGGTAAGTTCCTCAAGAGCAGAGGGCTTGTACGTCTTATAAATCCCCTTGATGTATGACATCTCCAACACCTAGAAACATGTCTAGCCCAAAGTAGATACTTAGGACACACTTGTCAAATTAATTAATGAATACATTCGACTTCCCAGCTTCGCATTTGGGGCCCCATGGGTTAGCCATCTGGATCTGTGTGTGGGCACCACGGTCAGTGTGTACTAATGTCAGTGTGTCCCCTTGTTACAGAGGCAAGCCTTCTGGACTGAAGAAAGATGTGTTTGTGTTCGTATTTGGTTTGAGCTGTTTTGACTTTTTCCTTTACTTTTTATCTCAAGGTTATAGCTACATGGTATGTCAATATACTGTGGGTCAGATCACTCTCTCCCGTTTGCATGTTTGGAAAATAAAGACTGTTGAAATACTCATGTTAAACAGTACAAAGATGTCAAACAAAGGGAATATGCTTTGTTTTAATCTGGGGGGGGGGCTTTTTCGGTGTTTGTAACACTGTAACACTAACCCTGACTCTGTCACTGTGACCTGTAAACCTGAATTTATTAGTGATTAGGAAAGTCGTCGCCACTTATTATAACAAAAGAAGGGACAGAGGGAGAACTAGGGATTTCTCTGTGTGTTTTCCCTGCTGTAGGAAATCTTTCCACACTGATTTCATTAACGCAAGAAGACTTTCAGGAAGGGCAGCTACCGGCAAAGAAGAGAAAATGTAATTCTGCTCCTGGCCCGGGCTTCCTCTCAGCTCGGCCACGTCTCCTGTTCCCAGTGTCTGGCAGCCAGGGAGGCTCACAGGGTCCCTGCCCCTCCAGGGCCTCTCCCTCCCATTTGGCACTAACTTACTGGAAGGCCGGTCTGTAATCCCCGGTGGAGGTGGTGTTTGTCAAGGTCTTTGCAGGCTGCTTTGCAGATCCTTCCCTCCCCCTCACCATCTTGGCACAGGGAAGAATGGTAGAAGTTCTACCAAACTCTTCAATCCAGCTTTGCCACTGGAAAAAAAAAAAGTCCCAAACAGACTGACATTTTGATTCCAACACTCACCCACCCAACCCCTGCAAAAAAAAGAAAGACAAGGAAATGTAACCTGGACCCCCAAAGAGGTGGGATAATGTCAGTGATGCTGGGAGGGAGAAGCTGTTTTGGACATTCTCCGCCTCTCTAGATACACTCCTTCACATGTGAGCCCTAGAAATAACAGCTCTGTGTGTGCTCAAGTCTTAGGGTTTTTTAAAAGTAAGTTTCAAAGCCACAGAAGGGGTTCCATTTTGCCAAGATAAAAGAAAATGGAGCTCTAAACAAGAGATGGAAAGAAAATGCTTTATTTCCCCAGGAGCTTTAGGTGACTACCTTCATTTGTTTACACATTAGAGAGGTAGCTCCTCTAGCAGAAAGAGCATGGGCTTTGGCATCAGAGAGACCTGGCTTCCAGCCTCTTACATTGCTGGTGGGAATGTAAACTGGTGCAGCCACTTTGGAAGACAGTGTGGAGGTTCCTCAAAAAACTAAAAATAGAGTTGCCATATGATCCAGCAATCCCACTCCTGGACGTATACCCAGGCAAAACTATAATTCGAAAAGATACATGCACCCCTATGTTCATAGCAGCACTATTTACAATAGCCAAGACTTGGAAACAACCTAAGTGTCCATTGACAGAGGAATGGACAAAGAAGATGTGGTACATATATACAATGAAATATTACTCAGTTATAAAAAAAGAATAAAATAATGTCATTTGCAGCAACATAGATGGACCTAGAGATTATCATACTAAGCGAAGTAAGCCAGAAAGAGAAAGACAAATACCATATGATATCACTTATAGGTGGAATGTAAAATACAACACAAATGAACATATGGATGAAACAGAAACAGACACACAGACATAGAGAACAGACTTGTGGTTTCCAAGGGGGAGAGGAGGTGGGGGAGGGATGGATTGGGAGTTTGGGATTAGCAGATGCAAACTATTATATATAGGATGGATAAACAACAAGGTCCTATTATATAGCACAGGGAACTATATTCAATATCCTGTGATAAACCATAATAGAAAAGAATATCTATCCCTCTATCTATCTATCTGTCTATCTGAATCACTTTGCTGTACAGCAGAAATTAACACAACACTGTAAATCAACTATACTTCAATTAAAAAAAAAAAAGACCTGGGTTCCGTACTGAGGATTCCATCTGATATATACAAAAAGGAATGAAAAAATTAGAAAATTAATACCCTGCTAACCTCAGTGCGGCAACTGATTCAAGCACAATGGACACCTTCACAATGGAAAATATCTTAACCAGGATAAAGGTTAAGTCACCATCTTAACCAAGTGATCAAACTTTAAATCACCAACACCAGGGCAAACCGACCTCACTGCCTCCTGATATGATGCATTGCCTCCTGATATGATACCATTACCTGTGTAGCACTTTTGGTAAAAATGTATAGCTTGAATCTAATCACAAAGATACAGTCAAACTCAGATTACTGGGACATTTTACAAGGCACTAGCCTGGACTCTTCAAAATTGTCCATGTCATGAAAGATAATAAAAAGGTTACTGGGACAACTGGGGAAATATAAACCTGGAGTTTCTATTAGATAACACTAGTGCATCAGTGTTAAGTGTCTTGGGAGTAAGACTGGCATTACAGTTACATAAGAGAATGTCCAATTGGTGACTAGGTACGTTAGTGTTCTTTATGCTTTCTTCCAGCTTTTCTGTAGGTTCGAAAATTTCAAATTAAAAGGTGGGAGAACAAAAGGGGGGGAAAAAAAGATCTATGGCTTTAGTAATGTGCAAAAAATGAAAGGCCTAACTTTTACTCAGACATCCAGCCATGCTGCTCAATAATCCTTGAGAATATTGACGAATGTAGATCACAGTGTAAGGAATGCCCCTTCAACACCAAGATGAACCTGTCTTCCTAGCATAGGAACGATGGACAGATATGTTTGATTATACCGTGAAGACACAGCACTCATGTAGACACACTAATGGGTATCTTTCATATACATTTTTGTCTTTTCAAATATTCCAGGTTCTTAACTGGATTAAAAACATTTCCAATGCTCATTCATAATGCACACTTCCCTCTGCTTTTTACTAGCTGTTCGGCTTCAACTTTGAGTGAACCCTCCCTTCTCATAATGGCTTGGGGTTTAAGGAGAGCAAAGTTCAATTTTTATCATCCCTAACTGGGAATTGTCAAATTTAAAGGCTTTCAATCTGCAAGATGTTTGGACCTAAATAGAGATTTGTGCCTCAACGTGTACTTACCTAATTCAGATTTTATCTGCCTTTTTGTATATCTGACCCTCAGATGTGTTTTGAAATCATCTGGAATTTATCAGAATTTTCTTCTGTTTTCACAAAGAAAAACAACTCAAGTGTGTCACCGGCAAACTTGTGCAGCTTGCTGTCGGTTGGCTCTCCCAAGCCCTGCAGCTGGAAGGAAGTGGTCTTATTGGCAGACCTGACGGGCCAGGCAGCCTCCCACGGGCTACTGTGGAGATGTCTGTCTTTTAGAAAGGTCGCTCCTATCTTGTTTTATCATGGAGATAGAGGAGCCACAGATAGAATCGATTGTGACAGCGGCACTGATTGATTGGTGCTTTGGCCACCAAGGAGAGGGGAAGAAACTAAGAAAACAGGAAGAGAGAAAACAGTGGGGGTGTCTGGGGAAGAGAGGTGGGGAAAAGACGGAGAGGAGAGAAGGACAACAAGAGAGAAGTCAGAACACAGAGGAAAACATTCCCGAGGCCAAAACCAGCTTCTTGCGTCACTCTCAGATCCAAAGCCTGGGTTTGGACAGAGTGGATTCCGGGACAGAGGAGTGATGGGAGCCATGGGCCGTCCGTGTACATTTTACAAAAGTTGTTTGTAGGGAGGACAAAAGGGAAATAAATAGAGGGAAAGGGCAAAAAAAGCAGAAGGAGAAAGAAGCTGCTCTAAGTATCCTGAAGTGTTCTCAGATTATGCTTGTTTTTAAAGTTGCTTTTAGGGACAAACTTTTAAGTCCTCTTAAATGGAAAATGTATATTCATTTAGATCCTTCTCTTGGCATTTTTGAAAGAGGAAAGGACCAAATTGTTCAGTGAGAAACGAAACACACTTTTTGATCCAATTATACCCACGTGAAAGGCAAAAGGGAGGGAGGAACAGTGAGGATGCGTTCACTAAAGCCCTCTATGGTTGTCTTCATTATTCCCATTTTACAGATGGCAAAACTGAGGTTCTTGGGTGTTAAACAACAAAAGTGACCCAGCTAATTAGTGTCAAATCCTGGTTTGGAACTTAGGAATAATTGACTCTGACGTTTGCAATTTTTGTTTTTCTCTAGTAGATCAGTATACAGGTGTACTACATCTTTTAAAGCACATATGTACAACTGAAAATTGAACCATGAAGTACCAAAGCATATAGGGCTGTACTCAAGCCAAGGACATAATAGGAATGGAGATGATGCTGCATCTGCACAAAGGAGACATTATTAGAACTGCTGATTCTACTCGCAGTTACAAAAAACTGAACAAAGAGATTCCTTGCTATTTCTTTTTTAAAAATTAGAACAAAGAGGGAACTAAAACCAAAGTTTCATTTCTGTGTATTGATGTAAAAATCCCAGAATTCCTATCTAGAGCATTGCTGTGGCTAGTTTTCCATTCTGCAGTGCTTCATGTCAGGGCTCTTGCCCTTGATGTGGAGATGGACTGGGATGGTTGCTGTATGGAACGTTCCTGAACATCTGCTTGAGGGGGTGTGGGCTAAAACAAATGAATATGATGAGGAGCAGCCTGGTGTAGTAGACAGAGACCAGGGCTGTGTGACCTTCAGTAAATCAAAACCTCATAATCTTGGTGTCCTTCTCAGTAACATGTGGAGCTTAGACTAGATAATTTCTAAGACTCCTTCCATAGCCAAGATTCCATGGCTTAAAATAAATCCCAAAGAAGCAAAAGTACCTAAGTGGCCAAAATGCCTGTCCTTAAGAAGTCTGTATCACTAAGAATGTTATCTCCTTGAGGACTGGGAACTTCCAACTAGGTCCCCCTCTATCTGGTACAAACAATGGGCATGTAATAAACACTGCATGCTGTGTACCGGCTAATTGGATTCTTGCTGGACAGATTTCCCCCAGAATCCCTCCAAGGAGGCCTCACTTTGACCCTCGTGGCACACAAATAACCAGTAACTGGGGGCCAACATCCACCAGCTGGATAATTAAAAGACTCGAAGTAACAAACTGGTGATCTCAGCCCAGCTCTGGTGACTGTGTCATAAAATAATGAAAACTTGTCAACAAACACAGCAGAGGCTAAGGAGGGCAAGGATTGAAGGAACATAAAACCTAATCACTCTTCTTTCCCAGCTTCTTGAAAAAGGATGAAAAGCTGGGAGGGAACTGGTAACAAACATCTCAGGCATGGAGTTCCTGGTGGAAGAGATGAGAATTTAACGAGGATCTGGATGTGGCAGAAAACTCAAATGCAAATCCCCATTCACTGGCCAAGAGTGACTAGATACGGTGAGCCTCTCTCAACTAGTTTCTGATTGGTCAGGAAACAAAGTCCCTACTCTGTTTTCCAAGCAACAGTTAAAATATCAGGAGCCTCAATTTTCTATATATTTTAAAATATAGGAAAGCAACATGAGCTAAGCATGGTACAAACAACTGATTCACTCCTTCACTTCATCAAGGTCTCTGCTCAAAGGGCCCCTCATCATAGACCATCCCTCACCAATCTGTTTCTCCATCTCTTTTCTGAGCTTACTTATGACTACCTGATTTATTCTCCCTAGCTTCCTGGCTTACTTGTTTACTGTGTATCTTCCCAACTAGAATGAAAGCTCCATGAAGCCAGTACTTTGTTTTGTTCACTGCTACATCCCAGAGCCAAGAGCAATGCCTGGCCCACAGTAGATGTTTAGAAAGTATTGATGAATGAATGAATGAATGAATTTATGAAGTCACTGCTTATCACAATCGCTAGTTTAGCCAGACCATTTTGCTGTGAAAGCTAGCTCCTGAGGCCTTCACTTAAAAAGATTTAATTTCTTGGTACCTTAAATCTCTCCATCTGCTCTCCATGAAAATCCACACAGAAACACAAGGAAAATCTTCTGGGTTAGCTCACCCAGCTGTGAGACTGCACTGTGACACTTCTGCATTGTATGTAGGTATATGGGAGAGGCACCCTGAAGTCACCCACCCTGGGATTCTTTTGGCCTGGCTGAACCAGCACATGACATACTGCCCATGACCCTGTGTTAAACAGAGGAAGACACAAGGTCACAGACTAACGGCCTGAGTCCAGAAAGAACTTCCGCCTCTGAGAGAAAGCTCTCGTGTGTACTTTTTTAATCCACTGATGATGCCAACTTTTAAATTGGTTCATGTTCATGGTGATCTATCTAACCTAATGGTTTTTATGGATCTCTGCATATTCAAAGGCTTTATCTATTTCTTTATCTGACCACTTTTCATAGATAAAAAGTATTTTCTCCTAATCTGTAGAAAAATGAAATAACAAAGACATATAAAACTTTCACTTGGGAGAATTTGGCTACGCAAACTTATGCTTCTATTGTATTTTCATACAGATGATATTGTGACCTTTTCTGAGATAGGATAACTAATAAACTAAGTGCATCCTTATGACATAAGGAGTTGGGTAGTATAGTAGAAACATCACCTACTATTAGCAGATAATGGTATCATTTTTGTATACAAAGGCCCACACTTTCCTTTTTCAACAATGCAGATATCCTGCCCTAGTTTTTTATTTATTTATTTTTTAAAGAGGAGAAAGGCAATTTCTTGGAACTTCCGCATAGCATTGTCCCAGTACATAAACCCTTCTAGTTCTTCCTCACTGTCCACAGAAAGCTAATAGACATAAAAGATAAAAGCTAGGCTTAAGCAAGCCTCCTTTATCTAATGGACAAGTTCACTAAGAAGAATGTGGGGCAATGAGAATGAAAAGTACATGGTAATAACCCAACTGGAGGATCACAGAGTCTAAAAGAACCTTAGAGATCCGTTGGTCCATGCCTGTCATTTCACAGAATAATTCCATGGTTAAAATAGCAAGAAAAAGAGCCATCCAAATGCAACATTAACCTTAAATTTAATAAGCCAGTTGTGACCGATGATCTTTCTGCTATATCTGCGTTTAGCACTAGGTGTTGCTCTACTGCTATTTATAGATCAGCTTTTCTTTGATATGCAGCAGGAATTGAACCTCCTAATTTGAGTTCCATTCTGCAAATGCTGTTTCTAAGATTATACTCTGCTACTATATGTTATGTTGAACAAGCTTCATTTAAATGACGTAGGTATAGCATACTGAATCTACTGAAACAGCCACTCTGGAAAAAAGTGATCAATACATGCCAGGGAAAGGCTATTCCAAAGCTAACTTTTTCAAATTGTCCTAATTCAAATATTTACTTAAACTCTGTTTTTATATTGTGTGCAATACAAGGGGAATGACATTGTTAGCTGTGTGTTTCCTGGAACTGACCATCTGCTACAAGGCCACAGATAAAGTTTGTTTATAGAAAAACAAAATATGAAAAAAAAAGTTTAGCACTGTTCTATTTGAGGTTTAATACTCCCACACATACTAAGTGGGAGAAAGGACAACTTTCTAGAATATTTCTTTCTCCGTGACAACAGAGGACAGAAATACTTTAACCCCCTCTAGTGACAGATGAATCATTACATAGATTAGTTCAGTTGTTCAGCGTTGAATGATAATACCACAAGGAGAGACAGGTCATGCTTCAAGAAGTTTATAGTTTAGGAGGAGGGCAAATTTTCAATTCACCTGTAAGTTTTAAAGGGTATAAAATTCAGCTGTTAAGTGTGACTCTTCAACATCATTACTTGGTTCTTTCAACTTGGGTCAGTTTGGTATAAACCTCAGCGTAAATGTTCCAAGTTCTACAAGTTACATATGTTATACTTATCTAATCTGAATTTTAAATCTTCGGGATATATGTAACAAAACAATGTCTAGTATATTGTTGCTAAATGTTATTTCTCAGTTTTGATATTTACCAATAACGATTTGTAAGACCAATAATCAGGCAACGATGGTAATAACAGCCCTAGGTTTTTATCTCAAAGGAAAGTGGCAGCCTGAAGCCCAGCGTGGGAGAATCGTAATCACGTTACAGAGCTTAGAGCAAAGGGAGAGAAACAGTTCATGCAAAGCTAGTTGCTGGGATCCATAATATAAATCCTTCAATCTAGTCCTAAAGAGAGGATTTCTTCTAATTTTTATAGTTTGGGCTTCAGGCTGAAAAAACTGAGTCCTTGGTTGAAATTTGACTTTCTTACAAAATATACTTTTCAGCTCTCTCCCTAGCACAAAGGCAGCTCTTCTTTTCTGAGGATTCTATTTTCTTTACATCCTTTGAGGATAAGACTATACTTTATGGTTTTTATACCATATTCACTTAGGATATTTAAAAACAGAGTAAACTCTACTTTTTCTCCCAATTCTCTCTTCACAGAGGTTCTCCTTTCCCCACCCCTTACAGCCTCAGTGATAATGTAAAATAGTTTCCATTATTATTTTTGCACTTCTTTTGTCAGCCTCCATATTAAAGATGGGCAATTTTTCAAAAGTGATAGGTCAAACTCCTGATCCATGTTCTTGTAAACCTGGGGTACGAAGATGTTTACGTGTTAAGAGAATTGTCTATTTTCTCCAAAGGGGAGAGGGGGAAGAATTTTTGAAAGAATCCATTGTGGAAATCAATGTTTAGTGAATGGCAGGACGGAGAGGCCAGTAGGTGCCGAGGAAGTTTTTGCCATCTCTAGTCAGACCCACGTCTATATGGACCCTTTATAGGTAAGTCTATGGGTGTGTGTGTAGTGGATAAGAACAGTAAGAGCTATGAAAATAGGCTTACCATTTACACACACACACAAATTACAAAGTACTTACCCTTCATTTTTCTTAAGGCTAAATTAACCAAAGCCTAAAAAAAAAATTCTGCTGTATGAGCTCTTCTAACGTCACCTACTAATCTCTTCCATCCCTTTCACTCCTCCAAGCAGGTTCCATCTGCATGATTCCAAAGAGGTGAACATGGGTCCTGTTCTTGCTTAAAAATTGTTTCCAGCCTAGCTTAACCACCTCTAATGTTCAAGTTCATTCGAAGATTGAGACAAAATCTCTCTATCTAAAGCAAAATACAAGCTAAATTCCTATCTTTTTGCCTCATTTCATGTTTTATTATTCTATGTTTCCTAATAATACCTTTTGTAAATATTGAAATGGGCACACATCCTGTGTACCAGAGGCAAGGCTATGCACAGTTAATGCAAGTTGTGATTCTCAGAAGAGGTCCATTTCAGGCCATATGCAATTTACATTTTTTCCTCTTTTCTTAATATAGGGAAAAGAAAAAAAATCTAGAAAACATTATAGAATCCAACCATATGCATTTTTAGGCCAATGATAAAGCATAGGATTTTAATGCTCACAGTAGGGACAGAGCTGGCCTGAGCTGCAGCCTGGGGACGTGTAAGCTGACGTACAGCTGTGATATTCACAAATCAGAAAATGTGGGCAGACCACATTATTACAAGGTGCTACTAAAAAGCTTATTAAAGTCTAGCATTATTAAAGTCTAGAGATGTTTGCTTAGTACCAGCTAAGCTCACACACACTGTGAAGAATTCATTTTATGTGTTTTAATAATAATAATAGAAATAAAAATTTCCCCCGCCCAATCTGCTTACTTTTTTCTTGTTAATTCTTGGTTAGAGAAGACAGTAATTATAAGAAAGACATTTCAAAGAGCACGTACACTTTCGTCAAATAAACGAAGTATTTACAACATAGATTTAATTATGCTTTTTAAAATGTAATTATTTCAGTTAGACAAACCTTGTGCTCTATTTCCTTAAAGGAGAGGTTTGCAACATGTTGGGGGTGCACTTTTAGTGAGCAAAAGCCTTCCTTTTGAATACCCACATCAGAGTAACTTTGGAATGAGCAATCAGTAGTTTCTCCCTAATGTGGTAAATGTGGTGTTTGTAAACAGAGGACACTCTATAGCACAGGTGAGTTACCTTTTATCAGCATTTCCTCATAATGAATGATAAAGAAAGATGCTCTTTGAAGTGCATCAGTTTCCTCTTCAGATTTTTTTCAAAATACTTCAAAACACTGAATCCCTGGGCAACACTATTTTCCTGTGACTTCACTCCTGCCTGTAGAGTTGTAGGACTCTGCCCCAATTCTGCAGGAGAAGGCTTCCTGTCTCCCTCTGGCAGTCTGCTCTTCTTGCAGCAGAGGCTCCTACATTCATTTTCTCCAGCTGCCTCTAGGCGGCCCTGTGCCCTGTGCCTTCACCCAGCAGCTGAGGTGATGCTCCAGCTGCCGCATGTCCTTGGCAGAGAGCTGCAGTATGATCTAGTCCATTATCTTTGGACCAGGCCTCTGGCCTTGACTCTCCTTCCTTGTGAGTCTTCTTCCCCAGGGGAGTCCACAGCCTCATACACATACAGCTGGCCCTGGAACCTCCCTAGGTTTGTCTGAATTTGCAACAGTTTAGGCTGGCCTGGGGGCCCACAGTTATATAAAGATAGGGGCTATCACTGTCAGTCACCAACTGCTTGGTGCTTAGCACTATTTGACACTACAGAAAGATGGGAGGAAAGGGATGGAGGGAGGGTGGGAAGAGGAAGGAAGGAAGGAAGTGGGGGGAGGGAGGGAGGAGGAAAGAAGGAAAAGAAGAAAGAAAGAAATTTTAAAAGGATGAAAGAAAAGGACTGGAAATGAAAATTCTAAAAGGTACATGTTTCCTGTCTGTAAGAAGTTTATTATCTACTTGGTTATAATTATTCATAGCTAAATACACTGCAAATTTCATAACAAGATGAATAAATCAGGGCATATCTAGATGCCAGCTTAAAGACTATTTGCAAACAGACAATCGATATCAATCAAGCCAGCCAATAAGCTCCTCTTATAGGAGATGTCATTGCAAAAAACACCTTCTCTGCCTAGGACCAACTCTAAGTTTATGGTTTTAGTAAATGAAAGGAGAAAAACTTCTTCTATTCATCAATCTTTTTTTTTTAAGATTTTTTTTTAATGTGGACCATTTTAAAACTCTTTATTGAATTTGTTACAATATTGCTTCTGTTTTATGTTTTGCTTTTTCAGCCCTGAGGCATGTAGGATCTTAGCTCCCTGACCAGGGATTGAACCTGCACCCTCTGCATTGGAAGGTGAAGTCTTAACCACTGGACCGCCAGGGAAATCCGTATCCATCAATTTTAAATTCAACTGTGGCCTGGACTTCAGAAATAAGCTTAGTGCTAACGATTTTTGAAAGTCCTTATGCAATATTTTTTCACCAATACTCTCAGAGAGGAGGAAATTGCAAGTTAGGGAAATTGCATAAAGTATTTAGTCTTTAGCTGATCTAAGTATTGGGTCTGAAGAAGTGTGTGAACTTCAAAGACACCAGCAGTCATAGCATTGCTCACCTGGCACTGAAGAATGTCTCCCAAATTCTCTGGGATGAGGAACATCTCTTCTTCCCCCACCCTCCCCCATTCAACAGAACTGGGCCAATTAGGGCACAAATATACAAGTAATAAGGGTTGTCATCTAATTAGAGAATGAGGGAATATTGTCTACCTGTTCCACATGTGACATTTTTATTAACACTGCCTAACATCATGGTAGCTTTGGGCCAGGCAGGCAGCACTCTTAGTTCTTACTGAGCTTGCAGTCAGCTGAAGCTCTCAGGTGTGTTACTGTACCAACTCTTCAGGCATCTCCCATGCCATATATATGGCACTGATTTGTCAAACTGGACACTTATCGCTCCTTAATTTCTTGGTAATGTTCACCCACTCTCCTATTCTATTGAAATCAGTGTGAATCCTTTTTTTAAAATTAATTTCACCTGTTTCTTTTTAATGTAAATTTTATTTTTTATATTTTATTAAAAAAATTTATTTATTTATTTATCTATTTATTTATTTATTTATTTATGGCTGTGCTGGGTCTTCGTTTCTGTGCGAGGGCTTTCTCTAGTTGCGGCGAGCGGGGGCCACTCTTCATCACGGTGCGCGGGCCTCTCACTATCGCGGCCTCTCTTGTTGCGGAGCACAGGCTCCAGACGCACAGGCTCAGTAGTTGTGGCTCACGGGCCCAGTTGCTCCGCGGCATGTGGGATCTTCCCAGACCAGGGCTCGAACCCACGTCCCCTGCATTGGCAGGCAGATTCTCAACCACTGCGCCACCAGGGAAGCCCAGTGTGAATCTTGATTCTGATATTTTCCCTCAGTTTCCAGCTGCAAACTTAATAAAGACAAATTTGTTACTACCATCTACTTTATTAGATGGAGCTACCTGGAATCCTGTGGCAATCTGCTAAAGGCCTTGTTCCAGGCTGGTAATCACACATTATTAGAAACACTTTTGGGGAGTGATTATTCAGTCAGTTTTGGTTCCACATAATAAAATAATCAGAAATACCATGTATATGTATTCTCCTAATTTACCAGTAGCTCTAGCCAAATATTACATCAGGCTTGTTTATGAGAACTAATTCCTAGGAAACCCTTGCTGGCTCATCTGAGCTTCCTCATCTGAGCAAAATAATATTCATGAGTAGTTTCCTGTTTATAAAAGTAATAAGAGGCTCTTTGTAAACAGGGTTTTAAAATAAATGCATAAAGAAGAAAACAAAGCCATATGGAATCTCACCACCTACCACTGTAAACAGTTTGGTAACTTCCTGTCAGCTTGCTCCTTCCGTCTCCACTCCTCTCTCTCCCTCCTCTCCATGCACACACCTTATTCAATCCCCTCTGACGTTCACTCTGTGCCTTCCCATCCCCCAGATCAAGTAACTGGATAATAGTCACCTGGCACTTTAAGAGTATATGGGTACAACAAAACCTGGAAAAAAAAAGGGTAAGAGAATTTTGACCTTTAAGATCAAATGCTGCAAGACTAAATCTAAAACAGAAATGTCTGCGTGCATACTTGTAGAGTGATTATTCTTGAAACAGGTCAGAGGAAGTCAAGGAAGACTGAGGTGTAGACTTGGACTTATCATAGTCAGGAGCAGCCAGAGTTCAAGAGAACATGGCCCCAGCCGGTCATCTACACCAGGGAGCCACCTGGGTGCCAAGTCAGTGCCCAGGTGTTCTCGCTGATGCCCAGTGGAAGCCACCAGTCAGTAGTGGCCAGTCAATTGTCTTGCAAGTTATACCCCTCTGTGGCCAAGGCTTTTTCATACGTGACACAGCCCTCTCTTCAATGGCCCAAATGATATTGGAGGAACAGGTAACTCAGCTTTCATCAGCTCAAAGCCCTATCTGAATTTGAGGTCCAAGTAAAATGAATTTGAGGCCCAAGTAAAACCGTTGCCAACTGCCCTCCAGAAAAACCCCCTTCAACGTGTATACATATATCATCATACACGTGTATTTATCTATAGCTGTACTATACACTTACACCTATATAGCTCTGGGTATTTGTCAACCCAAGGCTCTGCCATTGCAGCTACCTGGTCTCTGCCAAACTGAGGTGCTGCTACCATCCCCACAGCTAGAAATCTACTGAAGCCCTTCTCACCCACCCTTCCAAGACTCCACCCCTGAAGGCCAACCTCCCTACCGTTCTGAGTCCCGATGCCCTCAGCCCTCCCATCACTTGGCAGCTCAACATCTGCTCAAACAGCATCGAGTTAGAGCGCTGAGTTTTTCCTCCTCAGGTGCACACAAGCTCCGATATCTTACTGTGCTTTATTTTTATATTTTAAAACGTCCAGCGAGGTTAAATATTTTTTCATTCATTTATTTGCCATCTTTAAGTTTCTTTTGCAAACTGACAGTTTGCGTAGCTCATTTTTCTGTTTGTCTTCTTTTATGTGCCCCCCAATTACAAGCAAACCCTTTTCTCAAATATTGGGAAATCATCTCTTTAGAGGTCCATTGCCCTGAAGTCACTGAAGAGTCTTATTAAGTCCTGCATGGAGTAAAAAATTATATATAGGTCTAACTATGTCTTCCCCTTCACTACCTCTGGAATTCCCACTTCAGTAACCTTTTCATCAAAATTATGAAACCCTAATAAATCTTAGGGTTTTATGTAACTCAGTTCACACAGTCATCGTTAACGAATTACAGTCCAACAACAACAAAGAGTAATTTTAGAAGATTTCTGATATTTATATATCACAAAGACCATAAAAAGGGTTCCAATTCATACCCCCAGCAACACAGAGCTCAGGCCCTTTCACGCAGCCACACCAGATCCTCTTGGCTCCATGCTCTGACACTTTCCCTCTACTCCATTTCCCACACAAATTTTCTTCCTCTCTCTTCCCCACTGTCTCCTAGATCTTTATTTTGTAGATAGCTTAGCCTCTCTGCCTGAGTCCTCTCTTCCTTTATATCTACCTCTCCTGCCTAGTTCCTTCCTACTCATTCTCTTAATTACAACTCACAAAGGTAAGGAAGTTGACTAGGCATATTCACACCTTGATCAATTTTGTTCTTGTAACATTTGAAACATTTGACAAAGTCCGCTACCATCTGCTAGCACCCACAGGCCTAAGATACCACCAGGAGCAACAGTTTGCACCTGCATGGAAATAACTTTACGCAAGAGAGCTATTAACACTTCAAGCCAATTAACTCCAACCCTGCCCATCTTTCCTGTACCCTTGGCCAGCTCCCCAAGTGCAAATGTACTGGTCATTCATACTCTCGTGTGCTGTGTTTTATCCTTTTTGCCTCATTAGCTCCAACACTAAACCTACCTCTGGGGCCTCCTTACGGTGCTCTGTTGCCCTCTAAACAAACTTCTCATCCTGAAATACTCACAGAACAATACCATGTGTCTTGCACTCCTGTAATGCTACTCTATTCAGTGCAGCCTGCTGGAAGGAGGCCACTGTGGGATTGGGGAAACATCTTCAGATAATAAAAACTTATCCCTCTTTTTGACAACAACTCTTTGAAATGATTTCATCCGCAGTTTAAAAATGTTCGTGGTCCTCCTGTTTATGTGTATGGATTACATGCAAAAGTTACAAGGTTAAAAATAAAAGGCAGCCCTTAATAAATATTTGTTAAACTAGTAGAAATATTATTTGTATGGGCCAGTTGCAGATATTCTAAAATGGTTAAGAGGAAGTAGTGGACTTAGGTGGGACCCAAATCTATAATATCAAGTACAATCAGTATGCCAAGGCACACTTTCTTTGCTGAGTTACATTTTCTTTCTTGCTGAAAACTTGGATATCAGTTTTTGTTTTCCAGTGTTCTGGTGATTTTCATCTTCTCCCTGACTCTGCAAATGTTATCAAGCACAGATTCTGCAATTGCATCTACAGTGTTTCTAGTGAATTGGAATGTCAAGCATCTGTGTTTAGAAACCAAAACTTAAGAGGAGCTAAGAGTTCTCATCCTATCTGATTCTTCACTTATCTTAGCCTTAACCCTTGTGGTTCTTCTCAATTTTTTAGCTTGAAAGTTACTCCATTTGATAAAGACAGGCTAAAATGAAAACTAAATACTTCTGCTTGCTTTTTGCATCTCTAATGGCTTCATCTCTTCTTCCTCCTATTTCTTGTTCCAACCATTGCTTTATAAAATAGTCTTTTTTTTTTTTTTTTGGCTGCATTGGGTCTTCGTTGTTGTGCACAGGCTTTCTCTAGTTGCGGCGAGCGGGGACTACCCTTCGTTGCAGTGTGCGCGGGCTTCTCATTGCGGTGGCTTCTCTTGTTGTGGAGCATAAGCTCTAGGCACGTGGGTTTCAGTAGTTGCAGCATGCAGGGTCAGTAGCTGTGGCGCATGGGCTCAGTGGTTGTGGCTCACGGGCTCTAGAGTGCAGGCTCAGTAGTTGTGGCGCACGGGCTTAGTTGTTCCATGGCATGTGGGATCTTCCCGGACCAGGGATCGAACCTGTGTCCCCTGCATTGGCAGGAGGATTCTTAACCACTGTGCCACCAGGGAAGTCCCTATAAAATAATCTTTTAAAGTTCAACTTAGTATTTGTCATGAGTGTCCACTTAATCAAAGCTTGAGCCCTTTTCACAAAATTCTTACTCTTTTGATTTTGGTTCCCTCTTTCTATCTTTTCTGTGCTTTAGAGGGCTAGGAAACTCCAGGAACATTCCTTGAAGAGTCTCTTGCTATGCAATCATGTCAAAATTTCTCTAAATACTTTTTGAAATCTGCTTTTCTAATGTTTAGAGTTTGTGTGTGAGTAGGCTCAGGGTTCTCATTTTTGGCTACTGTAAATGCTAAGAAAAAAAATAGACAATTTCTGATCTCAAATCAACAACATAACTTTAAAATCTAAGGAAATAGTAAATAACAAAATAAACCCAAAGCCAGCAGAAGGAGAGAAATAAAGATTAGAGCAGAGATAAGTGAAGTAGAGAATAAAAGAACAATAGATAAAATCAATGAAACTAATTGTTGCTTCTTTGAAAAGATCAACAAAATTGACAAAACTTTAGCTGGATTAAGAAAAAAAGAGGAAGACTCAAATTACCTAATTAGAGATGAAAGTGGGGACATTACTATCGATTCTACAGAGATAAGAGAGCACTAAGAACAATTGCATGTCAAAAAATTGGATAACCTAGATGAAATGGACAAATTCCTAGAAACACAAAACCTACCAAGAGTAAATCAGGAAGAAATAGAAAATCTGAATAGACCCAAGACTAATAAGGAGATTGAATCAGTAATCAAAAATCTCCCCAAAAAGAAAAGTCCTGGACCTGATGGCTTCACTGGTGAATTCTACCAAACATTTAAAGAGCTAATACCAATCCTTCCCAAACTTTTCCAGAAAACTGAAGAAGAGGAAACACTTCCTAACTCATTCTATGAGGCCAGCATAAATCTGATACCAAAGCCAGACAAAGGCATTACAAGAAAAGAAAACTACAGACCAATATCCCATATGAACATTTATGCAAAAATCTTTAACAAAATACTAGCAAACAGAATTCAACAGCATATTAAAAAGATTATACACCATGACCAAGTGGGATTTATTCCTGGAATGCAAGGATTGTTCAACATATAAAAATTGATCAATGTAATACACTACATCAATAAAATAAGGGAAAAACCCAACTTAATCATCTCAACTGATGCAGAAAGACATTTGACATAATTCGACACCCTTTCATCATAAAAACACAACAACATAGGAATAGAAGGAAATTACCTCAACAAAAAAAAACTATACACTTGACTCTTGAACAGCAAGGGGGTTAGGGGCACCAAACCCCTGCACAGTTGAAAATCTGTGCATAACTTTACAGTTGACCCTCTGCATCCGCAGTTCTGCACACATGGATTCAACCAACTGTGAATCGTGTAGTATCATAGTATGTATTTACTGGAAAAAAATGTGTGTATAGGTGGACCCACACGGTTGAAGCCCATGTTGTTCAAGTGTCAGCTGTATATGAAAAGCTATGTTTCATATATGAAACAGCAAACATCATACACAATGGTGAAAGACTGAAAGCTTTTCCTCTAAGATTAGGAACAAGGCAAGGATGCCCACTTTCACCACTTCTATTTAACACAGTACTGGAAATTTTAGCCAGAGCAATTGGGTAAGAAAAAGAAATAAAAGGCATACAAGTTGGAAAGGAAGAAGTAAAATTATCTCTGTTTGCAGATGATATAATCTTGCGTGTAGAAAACCCTAAAGACTCCACAAAATAGTTGTTAGAACTAATAAGTATATTTACCAAAGTTATAGGGTACAAAGTCAACACACAAAAATAAGTTGCATTTCCCATCTGCAGCAACATGGGTTGACCTGGAGATTATCATACTAAGAAGTAAGTCAGACAGAGAAAGACAAATATCATATGACATCACTTATATGACGAATCTAAAAAAAAATGATACAAATGAACTTATTTATAAAACAGAAACAGACTCACAGACATAGAAAACAAACTTATGGTTCCCAAAGGGGAAAGGCAGGGTGGGAGGAGGGATAAATTGGGAATTTGGGATTGACGTATACATACTACTATATTTTAAATAGATAACAAACAAGGACCTGCTGTATAGGTCCTTTTGCTCAATATTCTGTAATAACAATGAGAAAAGAGTTTGAAAAAGAATAGACATATGTGTATGTATAATTGAATCACTTTGCTGTACATCTGAAACTAACACAACATTTTAAATCAACTATAGCCCAATATAAAATAAAAATTAAAAAAAATAAAATGTACCTTTTTAGCATAAAAAAATAAGCTGCATTTCTATACATGAACAATGTCAAAAGAAAATTATTTCTTTTGGGAGAAATTATTTGAAAATTATATATTTGATCAGGGAATAATATCCAGACTATAGAGAAGACTTCTAAAACTCCACAACAACAACAAAAACAACAAACCCAATTCAAACATAAACAAAGAACTTCAACAAACGTTTCTCCAAAGAAGATATACAGATGGCCAATAAGCACATGGAAAGATGCTCAACATCACTAATCATTAGGGAAATGCAAAACAAAACTACAACCAGATAGCAACCCACAACCATTAGGATGGCTACTTTCGAAAAAACAGAAAATAACAAGTGTTGGTGAGGATGTGGAGAGACTGAAACCCTGTGCACTGTTGGTGGGAATGTAAAATAGTATAGCCACTGTGGAAAACATTATGATTTCCTCAAAAAATTAAAAACAGAATTATCATATGATCTAGAAATTCCACTTCTGAGTATATACCCAAGAGAATGGGAAAAAGGGTCTCGAAGAGATATTTGTACAGCCATGTTCACAGCAGCATTATTCACAATAGCTAAAATGTGGAGCAATCCAAGGGTCCATTGACTAATGAATGGATAAGCAAAATGTGGTATATACATACAGTGGAATATTATTCCGTCTTAAATAGGAAGGAAATTCTGCAATATGTTACCATATGGATGAACCTAAAGAACATTATGCTAAGTGAAATAAGCCAAACACAAAAAGACAAAATGCTGTGTGATTCCACTTATATAAAGTACGTAGAGCAGTCAAAAATCATGAAGTCAGAAAATGAAATGGTGGTTGCCAGAGGCTGGAGGAAGGAAAGAAAGGAGAGTTATTGTTTAATAGGTGTAGATTTTCAGGTTTGCAAGATGAAAAGAGTTATTTGTATGGATGGCGGTGGTGGTTGCACAACCACATGAATGTATTTAATGCCACTGAACTGTACACTTAAAAATAGTTAAGATGGTAAATTTGATGTTACATGTATTTCATAATTTTAAAAATTGAAAAAAATAGACACTAGACATTTTCTGTCAAGATTTTCCTCATTCTTATGTTACCAACCAGTTCTTCCTGTGGGTCAAAATTAAATCCTGAATAGCAGATTTCTTTTATTGCAAAGAAATTGTGGAAGTTTGTTTTCCACAAATGGCGACATCATTTTACCAGAACGAGAACTGCAGAGATGTCGCCATTCTGCCTTGCCTGTGGGCCACAGTTCCGTCATCTGTGACAGGAAAACCCTATGCCATCTATGTGCTTTATTCCTAAAACAATTGTCGCTTTTTAAATCTTTGTCTTCTTTTTTCCTCATCCCCTCCTTTTGGCTCATCTACTTCCTTCAAGTGTATGATTTCTCAATTTAGAAAACTCAAGATTTAGCCCTTCTATTCCTCTATTTCTTTGAACAGATTTTAACTCGTTCATTTTGTCTTCAATGTGTATATACAAAATTTTGGTGATACACATGTAATTTGTGTAAAACTATAAAATTACATTGCTTACTATTCATACGCGGCAATTGGTCTACAGTTAGCTAAATTGCATGAAAACAAAATCCAAAGGGGATAAAAAAGAAAGTAACATATTCCTCATTTACAGCTATTGAACCTCAACTTCGTTTCAATATTCATTACAAAAGTCAGTCTTTCTTGGGACTTCCCTGGTGGTCCAGTGGGTGAGACTCTGCACTCCCAATGCAGGTGGCCTGGGTTTGATCCATGGTCAGGGAACTAGATCCCACATGCATGTCGCAACTAAGAGTCTGCATGCTACAACTAAGAAGCCCGCATGGTGCAACTAAGAAGTCCGCAAAAAAAGATCCCACATGCTGCAAGGAAGATCCCGCATGCCGAAACTAAGACCCGGAGCAGCCAAAATAAATAAATAATAAGTATTAAAAAAACAAAAAAAAAAGTCAATCTTTCTTAAGTGCTAGCCTAACAGATTTGTTAAGTTCTGGATTTGTAAATAAAGTTATGAGAAAAGATTCCTTAGTTTGTGTATGTCATATATATATATATGTATGTTTAAATATTTATTTATTTATTTGGCTGCGTTGGGTCTTAGCTGTGGCACGTAGGATCTTTCCTTGCAGCGTGTGGGCTTCTCTCTAGTTGTGGTGCACGGGCTCTAGAACCCACGGGCTTAGTTGTCCACCCCCACCCCACATGTGGGATCTTAGCTCACTGACCAGGGATCGAACCCATGTACCCTGCATTGGAAGGTGGATTCTTAACCACTGGACCACCAGGGAAGTTCCTGTATATGTTATATATTAATCAATATATTTTCATAGGGTTCAAGTCTGTAGAAATCATTTTATAGTGACCAACCAAAAGAATAATGTAAGACACACTCTGTTTAGGATTTATTTCTGTTTAGTGCCTGCAAATCAGAATTTCTAAGAGCAAATTTATTTTGGCTAAATGTATATTTATATTTTTAATTTAATTTTTAAAAATTTTTATTGAAATATAATTGATTTACTCTAAGAGCAAATATTAAACTGTACAACTCAGAGGAAATAACTACTCTTACAATTCCCTGCAGAGCAGGGAGAAAATATTACATTTTAAGTTATTTTTATTTTTAAAAATAAGAAGGGAATTAAGTCAATAAAATATTTTGGTAGACACAGGCATCCTTCCTCAAGTTTTTCTTCAAGTAAAATTAATTAGAATAATGTGAGGAAAAAAATATGGCAACCAAACATCAGCAAATAATTGTGGAAGATGCATAAATCATATTGTGGAAGAATTTAAGAAACAAGTGTTAGAACAAGTTTTTCAGCATGGGAGCCTTTCTATACAGCTGGAGGAAAGAATGAATATTTCTACAGTGTCTGGGCTTATGTTGGATTCTGCTTTAATTAAATACTAGAAGTAATTTTTCTGTTTCACTTAAGCAGTGGCAAACAGCAGAGGTTATACTGTCCCACTGGAACATTTTGGAAATGGGGTGTATTTTTGACCAACACAGTGACTGGCGGGCACTTACGGGCATTTAGTAAGTGGAGGCCAGCAATGCTAGAGATCTGTTATTCATGGAATGGTCTTGTACACTGAACAATTGTCCCTGATCCCCCACAACCTCCAAAGGTCTCATTGGACACTCATGTAAGTAAAAAACTCTGCTGAGTATCTGAGCCTAGAACCAACTCTGTTTTACGTATAAGTTCATAATATTGTTAGTATACTTTTTCATATAGAGTGCATTTTTGGAGAATGTAACTAGTGTACATTGAGGAAAAATTGTTCTTTGGAACTTTGCTAAGAGTTGTTCACAAACAACTCTTGTTTATTCAACAATCACGAACAGATTGTTCCTAACTCACTTGGCAGCAAAACCTGACCTGAATTGATTTGAAGGTATTTGGAAAATTAAGTCACTCGTGGCAACACCTTTATCAGCTGACAATTTAACTGTCACATTCAAATATCAATATAAAGAAATGTGTTGACCCTCTCTACTCAAAGTGTCCAGCTTTAGGTAGACCAGCAACTTTAGAATCACAAGCTTGCTAGAAATGCCCACTCCAGACATGTGAAATCAGAATCCACATTTTAACACAAGCCACGCGTGACTTGTATGCACATTGAAGTTTGAGAAACAATGATGTAGACAATAATTAGGAGGAAATTTGTCTTAAAAGACATATATTCATTATAGGGAATAAAAACATCTATCCCTCTTATTATGTCTTCCAGTGTGGTTTGTTTCAGAATTTTACATGTTGAGAGATATTCTACTTTTTTATCATTTACTTTCTCTTATTTCTCCTTTATTTTCAATACATATTTGTATTATGTGAAATTATGAATTAATTCCACTTCAAGATAATAAAGAGGATGTTACAACAATAAAAAGGATGTGTTGCTCTTATAGGGCTGAAAGCTACCGAATAAAGGAAAGATGTACTGAAGGACAAAATATCTTATCAGCATATATGAATTCCATAACAAAAACCATGTTTTATGGAAAAATTGTGACAATGTCACCACTGATGGAAGAGTTGCTTTGGCTGGAATAAAATTTGGATTCTGGGATAAAAATACAGACAGCTTTAAAATAAATTTATTCATAGCATCATTCAGAGGCAAGAAGTTCTTGCAGCAAATAAGGTGAAGCTAAAAGTGTACAAATTGCTATAGATATAGATACTATATCTACTGACATAGATAATGGTATAAAAATCAGACCTTTAGACTATAGCAAACTATTCACTTTTCTTGGTAGAGATGATGAGTAATGATGTAAATATTTTGTATTGCAGACAAGGTTGCTGGTTTTATCATGGCTGAGTACGTTAAAGGAATGACACACTTTATTTTCCAAAAACATTAGTGTTCCACACTCTGTCTTTTCTATGACAACAAGTGTCTATCAATTCTGTGACAGTAAAACAGAATTTAAAATTAATACTGTCTTCATAATAGAAGTGTCGCTTTAATAACAAGTGGGAGAGTTTCTGCTTTTGAAGGAAACTTGGGCCATGGCGAAGGGCATAATGACAGCAGACCTTTGGAAGTGCTTCCTTCGTAACTGATTTTCTTTGGAAAATATGTGTCATCTATAAAAATTCTCCTATCTGCCCACCTTAAAAAGCTTGGAAATAGAGATTTTTTATTCAATTAAAAAATCTTCCCCCAAATGAGTTTCAAATAGGTTTTGAATCTACTTGCTAAATACAGTTGTCAAAAATATAAAAATAGAATGCGTCTGATTAGTTGGCAAAAAAATATTGTGCTCTAAGATACTGAATGAATTGGGAGGGGGTAGGGAAAAGGGTTTTAAAGTGTTCTTCCTTGTCTCCAGGGTCTACTCTATTTTGTTTTAATTCAGGTCTGTGATGCCCTATCCAAAATTCTAAAATCCAAAAAGTTCTGAAAACCAAGTTTTCTTCCTAACTCACTGCACAGGAAAATCTGACCTGAATTGATTCGAGGCTATTTACAGTTTTTTTCCGTACAGTGTGTCTATTCATGTCTTTTGCTGCAGAAATATGAGGGTATTTAATTATGGGGTGCTGCCCCAAGCCTCACTGGGGGTATTATATGTGATTATAATATAACATAATTATATCATATATAATTCTCCAAAATTCATAAAATTCTGAATATCCTAAATTCATCTGGTCCTAAAGGTTTTGGAGCTTGTGGACATGTGCAGTGGTGAATATAAGATGAGTAAAGAATTGAAAAGTATTTTTGATGATATGTCAGGGTCTTTTTCATTGTAAGGTTAAGGATTGATAATTCTGAAATTTGTTCCCTGAATTTTTGTTGTTAAAAGGATAGTGAAGTCACATCTTTGGGCAGAGGGTCTATAATTCAAAGTGAGCATGTGAGTCAAATAGATTGTCCCACTAAAGAAATAATATATGTGTGTATATATGTGTGTGTAAAATATATTTTTTTTCTTTTTTTTCCCCACTTTGTTCTTGCAGAGGGTTCTGCATCCTGGAAACACCCAGAGCTCAACTGGGCTGAGAGCTGAGAGGTTTCTGAGAGATGATTTTGCTATATCTGGGTGTGAGGGTAGGGCAGTCTCTACAGGCTTACAAACTAGACTAAGGCATTAATTTGAAAGTGCATCTTTAGTGCGACAGATTATACAAGTGTGAAAACCTACATCAGCAACAATTTAGTGTGAGTGTCCATATGATTACATTTCTACTGGAAAATGAAAAGTGATGCAGGCAAATGATAATGTTCTCCAAACCCCTTAGCTGTTAGCAAATGTTTGCCAAGAAAACACTTCCATAATTCTCTGGAGCTTCTAAAAGATTGGAAGGCACACAGGCAGGGACCCAAGTGGCTCTCATCCTGGGAAGTTTTGCCACTCTATTATCATTAAAGAAACCTTTTATAATATGTCCTTCTATTTCTATTCTTTTATTCTAAGTAAAAACATTTGCTGGTATAACAAACATAACTTTCTAAATCTAAACTGAACTAAGAAAGTGAAAAACCAAAAAAATGTTTGTAGAAACATTTTACTTGGAAAATGCAAAGAATGCTAATGTGTAATAGAGTCTGAAGCTAGATGCTTTTGAGACTATAGGTATAATGTCTGATATCAACCAGCACTGAACTTCTGATGTGAAAAGCTGGATTTGTTGTATGTTTATTTGGGCAAAGGCTGAGTCAAAACTTGATGGGAAAGAAATTTGTCTTTAATTTTGAAATGGGAATATGTATGGTGTAGGAACTGGTCTAAAGGGTGGGAGAACTGAGTTCTACAGGGCAAAACTGCAATAAATCAAACTTACATTTCATAAACAAATAGGGCATTTGCCCAAATGAAGATAAAAAATGCAACAGTACAGAGAACTCTACCCAATATTCTGTAATAACCTGTATGGGTAAAGAATATGAAAAAGAATGACTATATTAATAACTGAATCCCTTTTCTGTACACCTGACACTAACACAACATTGGAAATCAACTATACTCTAATAAAATTTTGTAAAAAATAAAATAAACTGAAAAAAATCCAGCAATAATGCTACTAATTGGACGCCACTGATGCCTTCACTAATTCATCTCCCCAGGAATTTTGTATGGTCAGGGAATAACTAATGCCCTTGTCGAGTAAGGCTCCTCCTTAATATTTGGTTTTCCTTCCTTGGTTTTCCTGAATATTGGTTTCTTTCCTATCTACACCAAGATGCAGAATCTGATCCCTTCCAACACCTCCATGACTCTCACTCCAGTCCATCCTTCCTTGGACTGTTCCTTGGTCTTCATGCTTCTATCCTCACCCCCATGCAGTCTAGTCTCCAGATAGCAGTAGGTGTGCTCCTTCTAAAACAAGAGTCGCATTGTGTCACTCTTCTGCCTCAAGATTTTCATATCAATCAACATTAAACGCAACATATACACACTACTATATATAAAATAGATAACCAACAAGGACCTACTGTATAGCACAGGGAACTCTACTTAGTACTCTGTAATGGCCTATATGAGAAAAGAATCTGAAGAAGAATATATATATATATATATATATATATATCTGAATATACGTAGAATATATATATATATCTGAATATACATAGAATATATATATATATATATATATATATATATATATATATGAATCACTATGCTGTACACCTGAAACTAACACGACATTGTAAATCAACTATACTTCAATAAAATAAAACACAAAACATTCAATTCAAACCCCTTCCTCTTAGGAACTTGCTCCCTGCCACCCCTCTGACTCCATTTTCTGTCATTTTTCTCCCTGCTCACGCCACTCAATTCACCTTTGCCTCCTTACTCTTCACTGGAAAATACCAAATATATTTCTACTTCATGGCCTTTGTACAACCATGAGGTTGATGCTCTTCCTCCAGACATCTGCAAGACTTGCTTCTTTTCTTCTGCTCAGGTGTCACCTTATCAGAGAAGCCTGATAAGGCTTTTCTCTGTCAGCTTCCCTCAGCCTCATTCTGGAAGCCCTTGTCTTTACCCTGGTTTATATTTCTTCATAGTATCTTTCATCTCTTACATATTTCAGTCTGTCCTCCTACAGAAAAGCAGAGGCTTCATTTGTCTTATTCATGTAGTATCTTCTTTTAAACTTAACATTATAAAAACCCACTATGTTGCAGCTACTAAAACAGTTCCTGCAACATAGTGGGTTTTTATAATGTATGAATGAATGAAAACTTATACTTGATGTTAAGTTTAAAAGTTAAAAATACATAGATATGTTTGTATAAAACATGTTAGCTTTGAAAAAAATGTTTTTCTATATTATGGGGTCACAGAACAATACTTCCTTGATATCATATTTTTACTGTGTAATTTATGGATTTGGGGGGAACTGATTACAGCTGCTTTTATAGTTACTTGAATACAATTGTAGCAACCAACTGACATACAACTGTATCATGCTAAACAAATATTCACTCTTTTAAATGATTTTGCATGTTTTCTCATTTAATAATCATGCTACTTTCTATAAATGTACAAATCCATGAAAATGAATACAATTTTAAAAGATACATAAACATTGAAGATATAAAGATATTTTAAACAAGGTTTTAGACTTACTTACTGACGGTTAGGGCAGTTGGATCCTTTTGGGTCTTTGGATATGAAAACACTTTAAAGGGACTGGCTAAGGGTAACTGAGAAGATTACCTCTGATGTTTCAGCTCGGGTTGTAGGCATCAGTGCGGCCCCTTTTTAAAGAGCCACGTGGTAGACAGTCCACAAACTGAGTGTTGTTGGGAGAAATCATGAAATGAATGAATGGTCCGCAGGAAGCTAAAATGAAGATCTAGAGTTACAATGCTTCTGTACACCTTAGCAATATCCACTCTGTTCCTCGGTCTGTCTTGAGAGTTCTGGTCCTAACCACTGTTACGTGTTTTTTTTTTTTAAGCCTTGATAATCACATTATTCTCATCTTTCATCCCATCACTGTTATGATGGCTAAAATGATTTATGTCAGCAGGTGACCGAGGATAAAATATCCTGCTTCATACTCCGAGTTTCCAGAGTAGCATGTGTACTGTGATTAGTTAATTAGGATTCATAACGAATAAATGAAGTGCTAATCAGGGGACTGTTAGGTGGGTGGAATGATACAGAAGTCACACAGGTTATGTTAGTGAGGGTTATCGAGAGACAAGCAATGGATGCAGACTCTTGCTATCTGAAGGAAGAGGGCCCCAGGAACTCAAAGACTCAAGGCAAGGCTGGGAGACAAGACTGGAACCAACAGTTACAAAGGAAGTGCCAGAAGGTTAAAAACAAACAAATCAGGAAGTGGGGAATTGTCTCTGACTGGGCCACCCTGGTCAGGGCAAAACTGCTGCTGAAGCTGTTACTGCCTCTGCTCAGTGAGCCCAACCCCAGACACTACCCACTCTCTCATTCCTTGGGATTCAGTCCACCTGACCTACAGGATAAATGAAGTGGTGGTGGGAATAGAGAGGAAGGATCTGCCTTTTGTCTTGGAGATTGCTGCCTCAAATTACCCTTTTGCTGCGACTATACACATTTGGGTAGAGATAATTCTCTATAAGAAAATGGAATTATTAGAAAAGATGAGGGATGCTGGGTATCCAAAAATGACCTAGAGGATCTGGACAGCAGCGTACATATAAAATATACCACAAGATAAAATCTGGGGGAGCACATTGGTATGTAAATTTTATTTATTCTATAGATAATACATATATAAATAATGTTTCTATTAAAAGCATTAATGCAAATTAACAAGAGCAGCAATAATATCACATAGAAAAAAAAACAGGCAATAGACATGAATAGATCATTCTCAGTAAATTGTACGAATAATAAACATGAAAAAAGTTTTCATTGTTATTGATTATTGAAGAAATGCTGATTAAAACAAGATACAATTTTGGTCCATCACATTTCCAAATTATAAGCAAGATTATACTTAATATTGGAAGGTATTTTTGCAGCATCTCACAGAGTTTCAAAAATGTTTATAAATATTGATCCAGTAGTTCCATTCTTAGGTCCCTATTCTCCGCAAAGATGGGTATTCACAGTGTTCATTCCTGAATGACTTAAAACTTTCAGAAAGTCTGGAAACATTCTAAATGCCACCAATAGATGAGCAGATATTCTTCAACCAGTAAATTTTTTTTTTAAATTTAGCGATGGTAAAAAAAATACTCAATTTATAAATATTCAGTGAGATAAACAGGATTCAAAATTGTTTGTATAGGTGGTGTTAATTTTGTAACAAATCTTTATGTATAGAAAACAAAAAGGAAATACAACAAAATGTTAATAATGGGTGTGTGTGGAGGGGGAGACTATAGGTAATTTTAATTAAAAAAATTCTTTTCTGTAGTCTCCAAAACCTTGTATTTTTGTAAATTATAAATGTAAAAATTATAAAATAGGCATATATTACTTTTATACTGAGAAGAAAAGATAAAAATTGAAGAGGATTTAGAATACCACTTGTGTGATAAAAATGTCAAATATGTATCCAGATGGATATATAACAGGATTCCATAGTCGTTTTTTTCTTGACATCTCTGAAGATATGCAAGATTTGGAAAAACAACCACCAACCATCAGCAAATCTCTCAGGACAACAGAAATAATCACATACAGAATCATACTACATATAAAACTTATATTTGACAGTCCATAGCTTAAGTTTATCTCTAAACAACATATGGCCTTTTTCTATTTTATTCCTCTAGCTCAGGGAAGCAGAAATTCAATTACTGTGAGGGCACTTAAATAATTTTATTTCTTATTATAGTTAATAGAAAAACCTATTGCCAAATGTTTTAATGATGACACTTCGAATTTGGTACGCAATTTTATAGCCTGCTGGTTCTCAATCAAAAGTGTTATAATTTCTAAAGACAAGCTTGTAAGAGTGCATTACTTGTGTGTATAATACTTATCAAGTCATCTGTGACTAATAAAACTTGAGAAATAAGGGGAGGAAAGGGTATTCAGCCTTTTGGTAACATGCTTGTCTTACACTTGCCAAAGTCCTCTTAGGCAATACTCTGCTTGCTCAGAGGGCCATGTGTTTAACTGTAAAATTCTGTATCATAGGATTCAAAAGACATCAATCATTTCTGTCAACAAGGAAAGAGTGAAGGCAGTGTGACTCTTCTATCATTAGGAAAACATGTGCTCAAGAGGGAAAAATGTAGTCCAGGGAGAGCTGAGCAACTATAGGTTACAGGAAAACAGAGTTCCAGACTACAGTATAATTTCACTTCTCCTCCCCTACTTTGGACTGGAATGTTATATTTTTCACTTCATGTAGTTCCACGTGTGCAGTAAGACATTATGTAACTCAGCCAGTCTCGGCCGCGCAGTATCCACTAAATGCTTTAAAGAAGCCACCATTATTAACAGTTTGGGGTATGTGGAAGCAATAGCTTCCTTTGGCTTTGGCAGAAAGCAACACTGTGTAATGAGGTTAGGGTGGCCTATATTCAAAGCTATATTCCAAAATGGCTGCTAGTCAAGCCACATGACAACTGGTTCTTTTTTTTTCTTAAGACTTTGTTCTAAGTGGACATCAAAATCGCTGTATTTGGACAGTTCAGTGGGTGGAATGGGAAATTTTCCATGTTTTACTCCTGGTTTATTATTTTATACCAAGATTCCTGAATTATACCCAGCTTGAGTTTCAAAGACATCAAGACACAAATTCTAGTCTCCTACGTTCTTGACTGGGTGACCTTAGGCTGGTTACTTCACTTTTCTGAGTCTCAGTTTCCTTTGCTTGTACATTAGTGATAACACCTACCGCCAGGGAGTTGGAAGAAGCCTTATGGATGACATCAACGAAGCTCCTACTTCTTAATTGCGTCACCCCAGGCAAGTTATTACACTTTTTGGCTCTTCTCCCCTACTTGTAAGATAGACCAATTCTGGCTACCAGCTGCGATAGAGAAGGATAAGATAATCTAGGCAAAGCTCCTACAAGTGTCTGGGCCCTTGGAGGCTCAAGAGTACCTGAAAATAATAATAAAAATGCTAGTGAACGTTCCCTAGGTTAATGCGGTTGAGTTCTGAAACTCTGGGAGAAGAGAGAATCAGAAATAGGGACCAGGAGAGAGGCCCAGCGGCCGGAGACCTCCTGCCCAGCGATGGCGGCCAGCTTGCGCCGCGACGTACCCGGACCGACACCGCCTCGCCCCACCCCTCCGGGGCCAGCGCGAATCCCGGCGCCGAGTTCCGGGCGACGGCTAGGTCCCCACTCAGGCCCTCCTTCCTTCCCCGCTCCCCTGCCTACAGCGGTGCCAGCTGCGCCCGAGCCCCGAGAATTCGCCGCCAGCGCGCAGGTTCCCGCGGCCGGCCGCCCTCGCCCCACAGGTAGGAGCCGCGCCGCGGCTGGGGCGCGCAGAGCTCCCGCGGGAGCCGGTTTCCGGTGCGCTCGCGCTCCGTCCCTCCTCCCGCCGGCCCCGGGTAGCTGGCCGCTCCCGCCCAACTTGGACGGAACCTTGGCAGTGGCGTCGGCGGCGGGCGCCAGCTCCGTGCGGCCTCGCGGGAGCGGCCTCTCTGGCAGCCTCCGGGGTCCTCCTGTGCACGCCTTCGTCCCGGGTTCCTGCAGAGTCGACGCTGACAACTTCGGCGCTCACTTTTGCCGGGGCGGGCGGCTGTCTGGCGCGCGGAGCCGCGCTGGCTCCGGGCCGAAGTTGGGGGCGTCCTCTGCAGGATGTGCCCAGCTCCCTCGCCGCGGGGGCCCCCAGTACAGTGTGTCCGGTGACCCCAGGTCATCTTGCGCGCCCGAGGGTTCGCGTGCGCTATGGGATGACCGGGATGGCGGGCGCGATGGGACCGGCATCCCGGACCAACCAGGAAGTGCTGCGTTCCGAGGCTTGGAGCCCAGCCCGCCAGATGCACGGTCCTGGGCGTGTGGCCACACAGCTGCCCGCTGCGGCGCCCACGAAGTGATGACGCCGGGGTCGGGCAGGGCAAGGTGGGGGGCAAGGAGCTGGGCGTGTGTGAAGGGACTTGTTTTTCTCGCTCCAGCTCCAGGTATGTGGGACTTAGGTCTCAGATCCAAGAGCGTGGTGCTCCAAGCCTTGAATAGGATTTTGTTAAGCCCTTCAGAACTACCCTTGTAGAATCAGTCCAGAGCTACCGCCACGCCTATATTTGCTCCTTCTCCTAGTCTCCGATTATTGCCTTTACTTCCTCTGTGAAGTACTAAACGCAAGTAGATTTCTTACTGACCATAAGGGTTTCTGCATTTGATTATCGCTAGGTTTTTCCCCAGAATGAGGAGTTCCCTTAACTTTATCTGCCAGGCCTGCCTGTTGCAGTTTAGATCGCCCTTTGAGTGCTTTCTCAGGGCTTTGGGGAGACCAGGTATCCAGAGACCTCTGTGCTGTGTTAAATGGCCAGTTAAGGTGGTGCAGTGAAAGTGTAAAGAATGGAAAGAATCTACAGCTTGAACTATTAACAGGCTCCACAATTACACACTGCCTATTTGAATAAGAATTTCTTAAATTCTTATTAAATTTTTAATAGTATTAAATGTTTTGTGATAACATACATACAAGTGAATTGTACACAGGCTTTTAGCTTGAATTTGTACACAGCCTTTAAATGTTGTTTGAGGATCGTTTCACTAATTGTCTGAGCTCCCAGCCTGTCTTCTCAGGATCTAGTATAATTCACAATCCATATAAAAAGTGTGAGTAGTTAAGGCTTTGAGGAAAGTGTGTCTTTACCATGTTTGTCCCTGATGTCAGAATATTTGTGAACCATGGCGAGAAGTGCTGTCTAACACTCATTTAGGCTTGTTGATGCACTTAAAACTAGGTCGTGGGGGACCCTGCTCCTTAGAAGTTGTCTGATTACTAAATGTGTGTTTCTTAATTGAAAATCATTTGTTATAAATTTCATTTACCTTTAAGTCTTACAGGGTTTTTTTTAGTTATTTTATTTCACTTTATTTTTATCGTGCTAAGATACACATAACATAAAATTTGTCATTTTAACTTTTTTTTTTTTAATAAATTTATTTATTTATTCTTGGTTGCATTGGGTCTTCATTGCTGCACCTGGGCCCTCTCAGTTGTGGAGAGTGGGGTCCACTCTTCACTGCAGTGGCTTCTCCTGTTGCGGAGCACAGGCTCTAGGCACACGGGCTCGGCAGTTGTGGCTCGCGGGCACCAGAGTGCAGTCTCAGCGGTTGTGACGCAGGGGCCCAGCTGCTCCACGACATGTGGGATCTTCCCAGACCAGGGCTCGAACCCGTGTCCTCTGCATTGGCAGGCGAATTCCTAACCACTGCGCCACCAGGGAAGTCCTCATTTTAACTATTTTTTGTTATACTGCTCAGTGTCATTAAGTACTTTTATATTATTGTGTTACCATCACCACTATCCCTCCACAAAACTCTTTTCATTTTTTTTAGGGTTTTAATAACATTTTAATGATAATGATTGTAATGCAAGCTTTAGTTTTCTCACTAAGCAAAGTTTGAGTTCCTTCTCATAGCTTTAGAGAAATTCACTTTTAAAGAAGAAAATTGAAAAGCTGTAGCCAGACTGTGTTTAGTAAATCTTACCTCCATCAGGAAAGGTCTAATACATTACTCAATGAGGATAAACTCGTGAGCTATTTAAATTTGTGTGTAAAGGTACTATGAGGTTTAGCTATTAAGTGGGAGAAACAGGTAAGGGAGTTTTTGGTTTTGTTTTGATTTTGGTTTTTTTTGGCCACACCGGGCAGCTTGTGGGATCTTAGTTTCCGGACCAGGGATTGAATCCGCACCCTGGGCAGTGAGAGCTCTGAGTCTTAATCACTGGACCACCAGGGAATTCCCTGGAGTTATTGTTGATAGTTTCCTCTCCTTAATCTCTAACAGAAAAATGAAATACTTTTGTCTCCTTAGCAGTGCAGTAGCATGTTTCTGAATTATGCCTGAGCTCAGGTTGTGGCAGCCTTTTAGTAACTAAAAGGAGTTTGCTTTTTTTTTTTAATGTTCTTTTTTTAATATAAATTTATTTATTTATTTAATTTGGCTGCGTTGGGTCTTCGTTGCTGCGCTCGGGCTTTCTCTAGTTGTGGCGAGCGGGGGCTACTCTTCGTTGAGGTGCTCAGGCTTCTCGTTGCTGTGGCTTCTCTTGTTTTGGAGCTCGGGCTCTAGGCGTGCTTGCTTCAGTAGTTGTGGCATGCAGGCTCAGTAGTTGTGGCTCGCAAACTCAGTAGTTGTGACTCGTGGGCTCTAGAGCGCAGGCTCAGTAGATGTGGCGCACAGGCTTAGTTGCTCTGCAGCATGTGGGATCTTTCCGGACCAGGGATCAAACCTGTGTCCCCTGCATTGGCAGGTGGATTCTTAACCACTGCGCCACCAGGGAAGTCCCCTAAAAGGAGTTTTGATCAAGCTAGCTGCTAGGTGTAGCAGTTTCTTTTCCACTCTAGGTGTTTTTAAAGATTGATGTCAGAGGACCCAGCACATAAGATATGGCCCTTTAAACTCTTAGTTTGAGTCATCGTGTCCGCGAGAGAAGCTGTAGCTGTGCGAGGCCTGGTTTTATGTTTATAATCCTTTACGTCTTAGCACCACAAAATAAAATGTATTCTCCCACCAGGGTGTGGGTAAATGTTTTTGCAGGGTTAAAATGAGAAACTTGTAACCTAAATTTCCCATAAGCCTGTGACATTGCTGATTAGAAAAGGAGTGGTACAAATCATATCTCATGCTGCAGTGGAAATGCCTTCCAATGTGTTAGTTTCCCTAAATTCACAGTGCAGTGTAAAATCTGGATCTCAGATGTTTTAGTGCTGGGTTTTTAAACAACAGTATATGGATATGTAAGTGTTTCATACTGTCACAGTTATTTTTTTCCTTTGTGTTGTGAAAGTTGCTTAATTTTTGAATTTATTGAACAAACATTCTGGGACAGAATAACATGATTTGCTTATTTAATCCACACTTAAAGGTGCTTACTGCGCACTAGGTACTATTCTAAGCGTTTTACAAACATGAGTACATTTTATTCTCAAAACAACCCTGTGAAGTAGGTAATAGTCCTACCATCCCCATTTTATAGATGAGATAATTTGAGGCACAGCGAGATTGTACAATTAGCCCATGGCAGAGCTGGGGTTCCATCCCAGGCATCCTGAACCCAGGGTTTTGGCACTGCTGTCTCATCAGAAAAATATAACCCGAGATTCCACCCTCCTAACAGATGAACTTTTTTCATATTGTTATATTCCTATCTTGTCCTTGTCCTCAGAGATAAATAATTTGACATAATTGCAATCAAAGTACAACCCAGAGAATCAGTTCAATGCCCTTATTTTTCAGTAGAGGAAATTAAAGTGGAGTGTGGTTATGTCCAGCTCTGTGAGCACTGGGGCAGGGTCCTGGAGACTTTCTACTGGTCTCCTTGCCTCTTGATTGTAAGGAGTTTGGGACAGGGATCCTGAGAGGGCCTGGGGCGGCCAAGGTGTGTATTTTGGTGGGGGTCAGTATTTGCCAGTCGGGGGGAAACGCTTCAACATTTTAATAATCATTATGACCATTCCAGAGCTTATCTGCTAAATAAAGTCCTGGGCTATGTTCCGGGCAGATGGGGCAGCAGCTTGTGGCCGACTGTGGGTCCTGGAGAGTCTTGCTGCTCAGGGCTTCAGAACCCCGGATTCTTTCCCCAGCCGCTGGGGATGCCTACCTATGACTTCAGGCTCCCCTCTGGATGAGAGGAATCTTTTATCCTGTACTCAATCATTTTTTGAGCTTTTTGGATCTAGGGTTGGGAACCTTTTGAAAGCCTCTGACGCACAAAAGAAAATGAGCCAAGAGCAACATGGAAATAAAAATAACTTTGTTTGGTGGGCTCTTTTGTTGAGAGAGGGAGAGACTTCTAAGGGCATAAACTGACAAACTTTGTATTAAGGACAGGAAAATCAAAGTTCAATATTCAACAGTGATTCTTTTCAAAGTAGTCTTTTGCAGAGAGTAACTACATTTGGATGAAGGAGAGAGAATAAGGAATAAACATGGGAAAGGGAAGGTGGTGGAGAGGGAGAGAGGAGCCAGCACCGGGGAAGAGAGGGTGCTGAAACCTCTGTCAGCTCTTTACACAAGCCCGGGCTTCCATATGGTTCCTCTTAACAGTGCCCTTTGAAATGTCAAATGTAGTTGAGAATTATCTTTCCTTTGGTTTATCTTGAAGTGATTATTTATTATTATTTTTTGAGGTTACATAGATTTATAATGTTATGTAAGTTTCATGTGTACAACAGTATATTTCTACTTCTGTATACACTACAGTCACCAAAATTTCGTTTCCATCTGTCTCCATAGAGTTGACCCCCTTTACCCATTTCACCCTCCCCCACCAAAGCCTGGCCCTTCCCCTCTGGCAACCACTGCTCTGTTCTCTGTATCTACATGTTTGGTTTGCTTTGGTAGGTTTGTTCTTTTTTTTTTGCTCTTTTGTTTTTTTTTTTATATTCTACAAATGAGTGAAATTGTATAGTATTTGTTTTTCTCCGACTTATTTCACTTAGCATAATACCCTCAAGGTCCATTTATATTGTGCAAATGGTGAGATTTCATCTTTTTTATGGCTGAGTTATATTCCATTGTATATACCACATCTTTTTTATCCATTCATTCATTGATGGGCACTTTGGTTGTTTTCATATCTTGGCTATTATAAATAATGCTGCAATGAACATAGGGTGCATATATCATTTTTTTTTTAAATTTTTATTTATTATTCATTTATTATGTTTTTATTTTTGGCTGTGTTGGGTCTTCGTTTCTGTGTGAGGGCTTTCTCCAGTTGCGGCGAGTGGGGGCCACTCTTCATCGCGGTGCGCGGGCCTCTCACTATCGCGGCCTCTCTTGTGGCAGAGCAGAGGCTCCAGACGCTCAGGCTCAGCAGCTGTGGCTCACGGGCCCAGCCGCTCTGCGGCATGTGGGATCCTCCCAGACCAGGGCCCGAACCCGCGTCCCCTGCATTGGCAGGCAGACTCTCAACCACTGTGCCACCAGGGAAGCCCGCATAGATCTTTTTTAATTAGTGTTTTGTATTCTTTGGATAAATACCCATAAATGGGAGAGCTGGATCATATGGTAGTTAGTTCTAGTCTTAATTTTTCGAGGAACCTCCACACTGTTTTCCAAAGTGGCTGCACCAATTTACAGTCCCACCAAAAGTGCACTGAGCGTTCCCTTTTCTCCACATCTTCACGAACACTTGTTATTTCTTGCCTTTTTGATAATAGCCATTCTAACAGGCATGAGGTGATATCTCATTGTGGTTTTGATTTGGATTTCCCTCATAATTAGTGATGTTGAACATCTTTTCATGTGCCTGTTGGCCATCTGTATGTCTTCTTGGAAAAATGTTTATTCATCTCCTCTGCTCATTTTTAAACTGGGTCGTTTGTTTTTTTGTTGTTGAGTTATATGTGTTCTTTATATATTTTGAATATTAACCCCATATTGAATATGTGATTTGCAAATATCTTCTCCCATTTAGTAGGTTGTCTTTTTGTTTTGGCTTCCTTTGCTGTTCAGAAGCTTTTTGGTTTGATGTAGTCCCACCTGTTTATTTTTGCTTTTGTTGCCCTTGCCTGAGGAGACATATCCTGAAAGATATTGCTAAGACCATTGTCAAAGAGCATACTGCCTATGTTTTTTTTCTAGGAGTTTTACAGTTTCAGGTCTTACATTCAGGTCTTTATCTTGAAGTGATCTTAGTGTTGCTTAAAACTATTGCTAATCAACAAAGCATGTGGACAAGGAGATACCAGGGAACTTTTAGCCCCTGCTTAGGATCTTCATACCAACCTAGTCTGTTTTTGTTTACACTAGTTTTATATGAATGAATTTTACATATAGCGTGATATTAGAATCACTGGGTTTGCAATTATTTTATCACCCATCTTCCTTGTGAGAGGTCACAGACTGTGTTTTTTGCCACTGTCCATTGTAGTGTTCAATAAGTGTGAGCAGAATCAAAGGGTGCATTTAAAGGATAAAGCAAGATGGTGTGATTCATTATTCAAAATATGTAAATATTTCCCAAAAAGAAGGTTTTTATAGTGAATGTTTTACTTATTTATTTGTTCTGCTGTGCCATTTACCTATTTTTAGAAATAAATTTATAGATGTGGAGTGGACAGTCTGTGGCATTTTGAATTAGCAGCTGCACTCATTTTATTGTCCTTTTCCTGCAGTGTTTTCTACCTAAATTCTGATGAAAGAGTCCTTTGAAATAAGGATATTGGGGAGGTAGCAGTGGACTGAGATGCAGGTTCCAGAATCCTATTATCCTAAGGAAAAAAAAAATCACCTGATAGGATATTGTAGATGCTAAATATTTCAAAGCGAGGAACACAGAGCAAAGCTTTTTAACCCTAACCCTCACCTCACCACAGTCCCAACCCCAAGCTGCCAGTGTGTTGGCTGGAAATGCAGGGTGATGAGACAGTGACAAAGCAAAGCGGGTCTTGTAAAGCAAGTAAGGTTAATAACAGTAAGACACAGTTGAGCCCCACAGGTTCCTCACTAGAAGGAATAATGACCACAGGCCTTGTCCTAGGAGCCAGAGAGCTAGGATTCAGATCCTGAGGACTCTAGCAGCATGTAGCCTGAGCCAAGTAACTTAAAAATCCCCTATACCTATCTGTAGAATTGGGATAAAAATAGTACCTGGGCTTTCCTGGTGGCGCAGTGGTTGAGAGTCTGCCTGCTAATGCAGGGGACACGGGTTCGAGCCCTGGTCTGGGAGGATCCCACATGCCGCGGAGCAACTGGGCCCGTGAGCCACAACTACTGAGCCTGCGCGTCTGGAGCCTGTGCTCCGCAACAAGAGAGGCCACGATAGTGAGAGGCCCGCGCACCGCGATGAAGAGTGGCCCCTCGCACAGAAACGAAGACCCAACACAGCCAAAAAAATAATAATAATTAATTAATTAATTTAAAAAAAAATAGTACCTATCTCATAGGATTATTGTGAGGACTACAGGAAACGATGCCTGTAAAGCATTTAGCGTAGAGCCTGGAACATAGAAATGACACAGTAAATGTTAGGTTCCCGTCTTTCACATCGCCCTCCCTGCTCCACCCCAAACCCAGCAGGAGTGACATCCATAAATAACCAAGCAAACTGGAATCACTGCTGGAGGAGACATGGAGGTGGGGCCCTATGGGAATATGGACGAGGGAGAAATTAATTTTGCCCAGGAGGAATTCTTGAGTGAGAATGGCATTCCATGAGACCCCAGTGATGAGAAGTAGAAGGAAGACTTCTGGCAGCAGAGCTGGTTACAACTTGGGAGAATGGACTGTATGCCGTTGACAATCATACTTTTTGGGTAGGTGTTTTGACATTAGGTAGAAAATTTGATTTTTCTTAATTTATAAGCATAGGATGGCATTTAGTAGGGGAAGCAGGATTCATCGCTCTTAACCAAGGAGCATCTGTATAGAGGTGTATTTTTGTTTTTTTAAAGAGATGCTTCCCATTTAGTTTTTTTTTTTTTTTTTAACTAATTTATTTATTTATTTATTTATTTTTGGCTGTGTTGAGTCTTCGTTTCTGTGCGAGGGCTTTCTCTAGTTGTGGCAAGCAGGGGCCGCTCCTCATCGTGGTGCGCGGGCCTCTCACCATCGCGGCCTCTCTTGTTGCGGAGCACAGGCTCCAGACGCGCAGGCTCAGCAGTTGTGGCCCATGGGCCCAGTCGCTCCGCGGCATGTGGGATCTTCCCAGACCAGGGCTCGAACCCGTGTCCCCTGCATTAGCAGGCAGACTCTCAACCACTGCGCCACCAGGGAAGCCCCGAGGTGTATTTTTAAAATGTATTTAGAATTAAGAATAGAGTGTACTCTCAAGGTAAGAGTGAACTAGCTTGTGCTGTGTTGGAAAAATATCCCTCCCATCACGTTCTTTAGCTTCACATTAGATTGGAGGAGGGCATCGCTGGCACCACCAGCTTTATTGGGGCGTGGGTAACACATATCTGCACGATCATGGATGGACGTGTAGACTGTGTGTCAATAACCTAGACCAGCAGTTTTCACACTTGAAGAAAAACATTGTCGTTACTGTTCCCCGCCCTGCCCCCAAGAGCTGCTTTTCTGAATGAGCTCTTGTGTGAAATCCCAGTACGTAAAACACCCCAAGCACAGCCATTCTTGACGATTCCTAGACGGGGCCAGTGAGCCAGCTGCTTCCTCCCATCCCCCTCCCTGCCCACCTCCTGGCACCAGCTGCCCCTCAGCAGCTGGAACCGTGGGGCTCCTAGCAGCAGATGTGAAGGCTGTACATTGATTGTAGGGAAGAGAAGACTAAGACCTGAAGAGGGAAAGGAAAGGCAGTGGACTGTTTTTTTTAAAAGCTTTTGCCAGTGGTACGCTGCAACTGGCTCATGCTGAGAGCTGGTTTTAAATTTTCAGGAATTTCATGAGCCGATGTTAAACATGACATTATGAAACATCATATAGCCTAAGTTTAGATTTTAAACTTACACTGAATACATTATATTGAAAACAAAGGTAATGTCTCCTGAATTTGGAGATGTGGTTGGAGGGAAAGGAATACACCTAGTTACACAATGTTCTTAACTGTATTTTCCTATTAGCTGGTACAGTTTTGGTTTCATATATATGTATTTTTATTTCAACTGCATTCACTTTATTTTTTTTCTTCCCAACTTATATAAGATTTTTTTCTTTTTCTTGTTTAATTGCATTAAATATGACATCTATAATGGCATTGAATATAAGTGGTAATAGCTGACAATCTTGTTTCATTCCTATGCCTAGAGGAATACTTTCAAATTCTCCATAAATGATATAAGCTATACATTTTTTAGATAATCTTTGTTAGACTATAAAATTTTACTTCCCTTTTTCTTTTAAAATAATTTTTAAAATTATGAATGGACACTGAGTTATACCAAATGCTTTTACTGCATTCACTTCAATCCTTGATTCTGTTTGTTTGTAGACATAGGATTCTTCAGACTCAACCTTCCCCTCCAGGACAAGCTTGCCCTCTCCTCACTCCCAACCACAGTCATTCTAAGGTCTGGCTAAACAGAATCACCTGGGAACTTATTTAAATTCAGATTCCCAGGTTCTGTCACATACCTACTAAATTGGGATTCTTGGGGTGGGGGAGACTCAGTGCAGTATATAGTAAGTTCCCTTGGGATTTTGACGATCCTCCGGGCACCTGCTTGGCGCTTGTGGGCCCTTGCTGCCCAGCCCTGGGGCCTCATGTGCCCTGTATAGTGTCAAGTCATTTGGGCTGCTGGGCCCTGGCCACATTGCACAGGAGTCTTGATTTTTATGTTTGACCTCAAATTCTCTTCCTGTGAAACAGCTTTCAGAGGCCGCCTCTTTGCTCCATGAACCACTATCTCAGATGAGGGCCTGATTCCCCGCACTCAGTTCTTTTGGGGCCTAGCTTCCCAGCTAAGGACACAGCTCTGCGTGGTGCTTGGAGACTAGCAGGGCAGTCGGCTGTGCTGGGTTTATTTCCACGTTGGCCTCAGATTTCACCTTTCTGAACTACAGTTGCCCATCTCTGGGGATTGTCAGGAGGTTTTTATTTCTGGAACACACCAACCTGGTTCCATTTTAGGGCCTTTGCATTGTGCCGTTCCCTCTGCCAGGAACACCCTTCTCCCAAATCTTTGCATGGCTTGCATCTCTTTGACATTTGGGTCAGTGACAAAAAGTTAAAATGTTACCTGTCTGGCAAGTCTTTCCCGACCATCAAATCTGCCTCCCTGATCCGTCCGTATTACCTCGCCCACAGCCTCATCATCCTAGCATTTTACTGTGGGTGATTTTCACCCCAGCGCTTATCACTGTGAATTTTTCTTCATGTCTTGTTTTCTTAAATATTGAGTTTCCTACATAAGAACATAAGCTCCATGAGAGCTGGGATTTGCCTGGCATGTAGTGGGTGCTCACTAATTACTTGCAAAATGAATGCCTCTCCAAACTGCTACATAAGTATGTGATGTTAGTGTGAACCCTGGGTTCCCAAGTGATTCATCTTGTTTTCGTAATAGTTCTTTCCTGACTCCACAGATGTTACTTTCATGACAGTGATTCATTGCTGCGATATTACTGCCATTTGAAACAATGGCCACTCTCAACTGATGGGAAACAAAATCTGTAGCTCTCTGTGTGAATGTTAACTTTCATTTGCAGAGAGCGTGCTAGGGCTTGATTCAGCTGTACCCGTTTGTCCTGTGGGTGATTAATCTGTGATAAAATGGATCAGTTAAACATGAAAGTAGTATAAAAATAAACCTGATCGATTTTCGGAATCTCCTGTTTCCCTCCTTTTTTGAGTTCTACCGGAGGTGGTGTTTGGGTGGGGTGATGGGGGTGAGGGGGAGTGTGCATCACTCTGTAAGACTCCAGGAGGCCAGAAGGGCATGTTGGAGAGATTTGTCCTGTCTGATCTCACAGGGAACAGACTTGACTAATGGGGAAGTAATTTTTGCAGATCTGTGGCCAAGAAAGGCCAGAAGGGCTGGCAGTGAAAGCCATCACCTTGTGTTTGCAATGGTGCCGCTCATGCTGGTGCTGGTGAGTTTGTCAGCAGAGTGTTTTGATGCCAAGAGAGTGCTCAGCATGCGCTTGTGTGGCTAAGATGTGGTTCCCACATAGAGCTTGTGGTCTAATACAGTCAGCTGAAGTCATGCAGCTCAGTGCTGCTAGGCTGCTTGAAATGGGCTGGTGTTTTGTAATGGTAACTTGTCCCAGTTTTTCATGATAGTGATTTCAAACTGCTCTGGGTTTCAGAGGGGCAAGCTAGGATTGGAGCAGCGGGTGGGGTCAGAGATATTTATTTTTTTAAGGTTTTTAAAAAAATATTTATTTATTTATTTGGCTGCTCCGGGTCTCAGTTGTGGCACTCGAGATCTTCAGTTGCGGCACGAGGGATCTTTTAGTTGCGGTATGCATGCAGGCTCTAGTTCCCTGACTGGGGATCGAACCTGGACCGGCTGCATTGGGAGTGTGGAGTCTTAACCACTGGACCACCAGGGAAGTCCCTAGGGTCAGAGATATAGAGAGCAGGGCTCTGGAGCTTCTCTGAACTCCACTTTAATAAAAGCATCTCATTAAAAAAACATGATTTCGTATATTTACCTTTTTAAAAATAAACTTCTTGTTTAAGGTTTATAGAAAAGTTGCAAAGATGGTATACAGGGTAAACTATGGTTTCCTATCTTACTAACAACTTACACTGGGATGGCACATTTGTTATAATTAAAGAACCAATACTAATGCATTACTATTAAAGTCCATACTTTATTCAGATTTCCTCAGTTTTCTCTAATGTCCTTTTTCTATTCCAGGATCCCATCCAGGATACCATGTTACATTTAGTTGTCATGTCTCCTTAGGCTCCTCTGGGCTATGACACTTTCTCAGATTTTCCATGTTTTTGATGACCTTGACTGTTTAAAGGGGTACTGGTTAGGTACCCCATAGGTATCACGTAGAATGTCCCTCAATTAGAATTTTCATGATGTTTTTCTCATGAATAGACTGGGGTTATGAGTTTTGAGAGGAAGACCACAGAGGTGGTCTCATCACATCATGTCAAGAGTACACACCAACAGCATGACTTATCACTAGTGATGTTGACTTTGGTCACCTGGCTGAGGGAGTGTTTGGAAGGTTCCTCCACTGTGAAGTTACTCTTTCCCCCCCTCTCAATACTGCACTCTTTGGAAGGAGGTCACTCCGCACAGCCCACGCTATTGAGATGGTGAGTTCTGCTCAACTTCTTCGGTAGGGACAAGCAGCTGCATAAATGATTTGGAATTCTTCTGCATGGCAGATTTGTCTTTTCATCCCCACTTGTTTATTTATTCAATTATGTATATATATCATATGGACTTGTGGATATTTATCTTAAACTGTGGGTTATAATCCAGTACCATGTTATTTACTTATATTTGGCTTTTTAAAGATTGTATTCAAACAAAAACATTCTGCTGTTTTAAAATGTTAAAAAAAATTGTTCATATATATATAGTTATATATAGTTTTCTATATAATGTTATTATATGTAATAATTATCTATATAAAAATAAATATACATATATTTATCTTTCCCTCTATTTTTCTTTTAAATATCCTATTTATGCATTTATTTATTTGGGGCAATAAAATGCAAATTACCACTTAGGATTTAATCATTTCGTTTTCATTATTTTTTGCAGGAGTGAAATTAAGATATAAATATTTATGTTTTTTGGGGAGTGGTAGAGGTCAAAGGCATTTCTTACCCCCATTGTGTATTGAGTTTGCACTCAGTTCTTTGAATTATTGCTGAGATCACCTATATGGCGATTTACACTCATCTGTCTTCCTAAAACTCCTTAGGAAGTATAATAACATACAGGGATTTAGTAATAATTTTTGTCCTTTTCTTCTTCAGATTTTTCTTAAATAAAAACTTTGAAAAAGCTACTCAAGGTACTATTCTTCTCACTGCTGGAAAAATGGTAGATTTGTTACAGGAATCCCCCCCGTCAGTCTTCTACGCCTTCTGTTTTCTACAACCAATCTCCTATGTGCAGTTTTTTTCTCTACTAAAGCATATAATTTAATAAACTCTATGTAAACTTGTATCTCACCTTTTTTTTTTTTTGGAATTTTTGAATTTTATTTTATTTATTTTTTTATACAGCAGGTTCTTATTAGTTATCCATTCTATACATATTAGTGTATACATGTCAATCCCAATCTCCCAATTCAGCACACCACCATCCCCACCCCCCCCGCCACTTTCCCCCCTTGGTGTCCATACGTTTGTTCTCTACATCTGTGTCTCAATTTCTGCCCTGCAAACTGGTTCATCTGTACCATTTTTCTAGGTTCCACATATATGCGTTAATATATGATATTTTTCTCTTTTTGACTTACTTCACTCTGTATGACAGTCTCTGGATTCATCCACATCTCTACAAATGACCCAATTTCGTTCCTTTTTATGGCTGAGTAATATTTCATTGTATGTATGTACCACATCTTCTTTATCCATTCGTCTGTCGATGGGCATTTAGGTTGCTTCCACGTCCTGGGTATTGTAAATAGTGCTGCAATGAACATTGAGGTGCGTGTGTCTTTTTGAATTATGGTTTTCTCTGGGTATATGCCCAGTAGTAGGATAGCTGGATCATATGGTAATTCTATTTTTAGTTTTTTAAGGAACCTCCATACTGTTCTCCATAGTGGCTGTATCAATTTACATTCCCACCAACAGTGCAAGAGGGTTCCCTTTGCTCCACACCCTCTCCAGCATTTGTTGTTTGTAGATTTTCTGATGATGCCCATTCTAACTGGTGTGAGGTGATACCTCATTGTAGTTTTGATTTGCATTTCTCTAATAATTAGTGATGTTGAGCAGCTTTTCATGTGCTTCTTGGCCATCTGTATGTCTTCTATGGAGAAATGTCTATTTAGGTCTTCTGCCCATTTTTGGATTGGGGTGTTTGTTTTTTTAATATTGAGCTGCATGTGCTGTTTATATATTTTGGAGTTAATCTTTTGTCCGTTGATTCGTTTGCAAATATTTTCTCCCATTCTGAGGCTTGTCTTTTCATCTTGTTTGTAGTTTTCCTTTGCTTTGCAAAAACTTTTAAGTTTCATTAGGTCCCATTTGTTTATTTTTGTTTTTATTTCCATTACTCTAGGAGGTGGATCAAAAAAGATCTTGCTGTGATTTATGTCAAAGAGTGTTCTTCCTATGTTTTCCTCTAAGAGTTTTATAGTGTCCGGTCTTCATTTAGGTCTCTAATCCATTTTGAGTTTATTTTTGTGTATGGTGTTAGGGTGTGTTCTCATTTCATTCTTTTACAAGTAGCTGTCCAGTTTTCCCAGCACCACTTATTGAAGAGACTCTTTTCTCCATTGTATATCCTTGCCTCCTTTGTCATGGATTAGTTGACCATTGGTGTGTGGGTTTATCTCTGGGCTTTCTATCCTGTTCCATTTATCTATATTTCTGTTTTTGTGCCAGTACCATATTGTCTTGATTACTGTAGCTTTGTAGTACAGTCTGAAGTCAGGGAGTCTGATTCCTCCAGCTCCGTTTTTTTTCCTCAAGACTGCTTTGGTTATTCGGGGTCTTTTGTGTCTCCATACAAATTTTAAGATTTTTTGTTCTAGTTCCGTAAAAAATGCCATTAGTAATTTGATAGGGATTACATTGAATCTATAGATTGCTTTGGGTACTGTAGTCATTTTCACAATATTGATTCTTCCAGTCCAAGGACATGGTATATCACTCCATCTGTTGGTATCATCTTTAATTTCTTTCATCAGTGTCTTATAGTTTTCTGCATACAGGTCTTTTGTCTCCCTAGGTAGGTTTATTCCTAGGTATTTTATTCTTTTTGTTGCAATGGTAAATGGGAGTGTTTCCTTAGTTTCTCTTTCAGATTTTTCATCATTAGTGTATAGGAATGCAAGAGATTTCTGTGCATTAATTTTGTATCCTGCAACTTTACCAAATTCATTGATTAGCTCTAGTAGTTTTCTGGTGGCATCTTTAGGATTCTGTATGTATAGTATCATGTCATCTGCAAACAGTGACATTTTTACTTCCTCTTTTCCAATTTGTATTCCTTTTATTTCTTTTTCTTCTCAGATTGCCGTGGTTAAGACTTCCAAAAATATGTTGAATAATAGTGGTGAGAGTGGACATCCTTGTCTTGTTCCTGATCTTAGAGGAAATGCTTTCAGTTTTTCACCATTGAGAATGATGTTTGCTGTGGGTTTGTCATATATGGGCTTTATTATGTTGAGGTAGGTTCCCTCTACACCCACTTTCTGGAGAGTTTTTATCATAAATGGGTGTTGAATTTTGTCGAAAGCTTTTTCTGTGTCTATTGAGTTGATCACATGGTTTTTCATCTTCAATTTGTTAATATGGTGTGTCACATTTATTGATTTGCATATATTGAAGAATCCTTGCATCCCTGGGATAAATCCCACTTGATCATGGTGTATGATCCTTTTAATGTGTTGTTGGATTCTGTTTGCTAGAATTTTGTTGAGGGTTTTTGCATCTTTATTCATCAGTGATATTGGTTGGTAATTTTCTTTTTTTGTAGTATCTTTGTCTGGTTTTGGTGTCAGGGTGATGGTGGCCTCATAGAATGAGTTTGGGAGTGTTTCTTCCTCTGCAATTTTTTGGAAGTGTTTGAGAAGGATGGGTGTTAGCTCTTCTCTAAATGTTTGATAGAAATCACCTGTGAAGACATCTGGTCCTGGAGTTTTGTTTGTTGGAAGGTTTTTAATCACAGTTTCAATTTCATTACTTGTGATTGGTCTGTTCATATTTTCTATTTCTTCCTGGTTCGGTCTTGGAAGGTCATACCTTTCTAAGAATTTGTCCATTTCTTCCAGGTTGTCCATTTTATTGGCATAGAGCTGCTTGTAGTAGTCTCTTAGGATGCTTTGTATTTCTGTGGTGTCTGTTGTAACTTCTCCATTTTCATTTCTAATATTATTGATTTGAGTCCTCTCCCTCTTTTTCTTGATGAGTCTGACTAATGGTTTATCAATTTTGTATATCTTCTCAAAGAACCAGCTTTTAGTTTTATTGATCTTTGCGATTGTTTTCTTTGTTTCTATTTCATTTATTTCTGCTCTGATCTTTATGATTTCTTTCCTGCTGCTAACTTTGCGTTTTGTTTGTTCTTCTTTCTCTAGTTCCTTTAGGTGTAAGGTTAGATTGTTTATTTGAGATGTTTGTTGTTTCTTGAGGTAGGAGTGTATCGCTATAAACTTCCCTCTTGGAACTGCTTTTGCTGCATCCCATAGGTTTTGGATCGTCGTGTTTTCATTGTCATTTGTCTCTAGGCATTTTTTGATTTCCTCTTTCATTTCTTCAGTGATCTCTTGGTTATTTAGTAACGTATTGTTTAGCCTCCATGTGTTTGTGTTTTCTACGTTTTTCCCCTGTAATTCATTTCTAATCTCATAGCGTTGTGGTCAGAAAAGATGCTTGATATGATTTCAATTTTCTTAAATTTGCTGAGGCTTGATTTGTGACCCAAGATGCGATCTATCCTGGAGAATGTTCCATGCGCACTTGAGAAGAAAGTGTAATCTGCTGTTTTTGGATGGAATGTCCTATAAATATCAATTAAATCTATCTGGTTTATTGTGTCATTTAAAGCTTGTGTTTCCTTATTAATTTTCTGTTTGGATGATCTGTCCATTGGTGTAAGTGAGGTGTTAAAGTCCCCCACTATTATTGTGTTACTGTTGATTTCCTCTTTTATAGCTGTTAGCAGTTGCCTTATGTATTGAGGTGCTCCTATGTTGGGTGCATATATATTTATAATTGTTATATCTTCTTCTTGGATTGATACCTGGATCATTATGTAGTGTCCTTCCTTGTCTCTTGTAATATTCTTTATTTTAAAGTCTATTTGATCTGATATGAGTATTGCTACTCCAGCTTTCTTTTGATTTTCATTTGCATGGGATATCTTTTTCCATCCCCTCACTTTCACTCTGTATGTGTCCCTAGTTCTCAAGTGGGTCTGTTGCAGACAGCATATATATGGGTCTTGTTTTTGTATCCATTCAGTGAACCTGTGTCTTTTGCCTGGAGCATTTAATCCAGTCACGTTTAACATAATTATCAATATGTATTACCATTTTCTTAATTGTTTTGGGTTTGTTTTTGTAGGTCCTTTGCTTCTCTTGTGTTTCCTACTTAGAGAAGTTCCTTTAGCATTTGTTGTAGAGCTGGTTTGGTGGTGCTGAATTCTCTTAGCTTTTGTTTGTCTGTAAAGCTTTTGATTTCTCCATCGAATCTGAATGAGATCCTTGCCAGGTAGAGTAATCTTGGTTGTAGGTTCTTCCCTTTCATCACTTTATTTATTTATTTATTTATTTAAACATCTTTATTGGAGTATAATTGCTTTACAATGGTGTGTTAGTTTCTGCTTTATAACAAAGTGAATCAGTTATACATATACATACGTTCCCATATCTCTTCCCTCTTGCATCTCCTCCCTCCCACCCTCCCTATCGCACCCCTCTAGGTGGTCACAAAGCACCGAGCTGATCTCCCTGTGCTATGCGGCTGCTTCCCACTAGCTATCTATTTTACGTTTGGTAGTGTATATATGTCCATGCCACTCTCTCACCCTGTCACATCTTACCCCTCCCCCTCCCATATCCTCAAGTCCATTCTCTAGTAGGTCTGTGTCTTTATTCCCATCTTGCCACTAGGTTCTTCATGACCTTTTTTTTTTTTTTCCCTTAGATTCCATATATATGTGTTAGCATACTGTATTTGTTTTTCTCTTTCTGACTTACTTCACTCTGTATGACAGACTCTAACTCCATCCACCTCACTACAAATACCTCCATTTCATTTCTTTTTATGGCTGAGTAATATTCCATTGTATACATGTGCCACATCTTCTTTATCCATTCATCCGATGATGGACACTTAGGTTGCTTCCATGTCCTGGCTATTGTAAATAGAGCTGCAATGAACATTTTGGTACATGACTCTTTTTGAAATATGGTTTTCTCAGGGTATATGCCCAGTAGTGGGATTGCTGGGTCGTATGGTAGTTCTACTTTTAGTTTTTTTTTTTTTTTTTATAAATTTATTTATTAATTGATTGATTTTTGGGTGTGTTGGGTCTTCGTTTCTGTGCGAGGGCTTTCTCTAGTTGTGGCGAGCGGGGGCCACTCTTCATCGCGGTGCGCGGGCCTCTCACTATCGCGGCCTCTCTTGTTGCGGAGCACGGGCTCCAGACGCGCAGGCTCAGTAGTTGTGGCTCACGGGCCTAGTTGCTCCGCGGCATGTGGGATCTTCCCAGACCAGGGCTCGAACCCGTGTCCCCTGCATCGGCAGGCGGATTCTCAACCACTGCACCACCAGGGAAGCCCTACTTTTAGTTTTTTAAGGAACCTCCATACTGTTCTCCATAGTGGCTGTATCAATTTACATTCCCACCAACAGTGCAAGAGGGTTCCCTTTTCTCCACACCCTCTCCAGCATTTATTGTTTGTAGATTTTTTGATGATGGCCATTCTGACCGGTGTGAGATGATATCTCATTGTAGTTTTGATTTGCATTTCTCTAATGATTAATGATGTTGAGCATTCCTTCATGTGTTTGTTGGCAATCTGCATATCTTCTTTGGAGAAATGTCTATTTAGGTCTTCTGCCCATTTTTGGATTGGGTTGTTTGTTTTTTTGTTATTGAGCTGCATGAGCTGCTTGTAAATCTTGGAGATTAATCCTTTGTCAGTTGCTTCATTTGCAAATATTTTCTCCCATTCTGAGGGTTGTCTTTTCGTCTTGTTTAAGGTTTCCTTTGCTGTGCAAAAGCTTTTAAGTTTCATTACGTCCCATTTGTTTATTTGTGTTTTTATTTCCATTTCTCTAGGAGCTGGGTCAAAAAGGATCTTGCTGTGATTTATGTCATAGAGTGTTCTGCCTATGTTTTCCTCTAAGAGTTTGATAGTGTTTGGCCTTACACTTAGGTCTTGAATCCATTTTGAGTTTATTTTTGTGCATGGTGTCAGGGAGTGTTCTAATTTCATACTTTTACATGTAGCTGTCCAGTTTTCCCAGCAACACTTATTGAAGAGGCTGTCTTTTCTCCAATGTATATGCTTGCCTCCTTTATCAGAGATAAGGTTACCATATGTGCATGGGTTAATCTCTGGGCTTTCTATCCTGTTCCATTGATCTATGTTTCTGTTTTTGTGCCAGTACCAAACTGTCTTGATTACTGTAGCTTTGTAGTATAGTCTGAAGTCAGGGAGCCTGATTCCTCCAGCTCCATTTTTCTTTCTCAAGATTGCTTTGGCTATTCGGGGTCTTTTGTGTTTCCATACAAATTGTGAAATTTTTTGTTCTGGTTCTGTGAAAAATGCCAGTGGTAGTTTGATAGGGATTGCACTGAATCTGTAGATTGCTTTGGGTAGTAGAGTCATTTTCACAATGTTGTTTCTTCCAATCCAAGGACATGGTATATCTCTCCATCTATTTGTATCATCTTTAATTTCTTTCATCAGTGTCTTATAATTTTCTGCATACAGGTCTTTTGTCTCCTTAGGTAGGTTTATTCCTAGGTATTTTATTCTTTTTGTTGCAATGGTAAACGGAGATGTTTCCTTAATTTCTCTTTCAGATTTTTCATCATTAGTGTATAGGAATGCAAGAGATTTCTGTGCATTAATTTTGTATCCTGCTACTTTACCAAATCCATTGATTAGCTCTAGTAGTTTTCTGGTAGCATCTTTAGGATTCTCTATGTATAGTATCATGTCATCTGCAAACAGTGACAGCTTTACTTCTTCTTTTCCGATTTGGATTCCTTTTATTTCTTTTTCTTCTCTGATTTCTGTGGCTAACACTTCCAAAACTATGTTGAATAATAGTGGTGAGAGTGGGCAACCTTGTCTTGTTCCCGATCCTAGTGGAAATGGTTTCAGTTTTTCACCATTGAGGACAATGTTGGCTGTGGGTTTGTCATATATGGCCTCTATTATGTAGAGGAAAGTTCCCTCTATGCCTACTTTCTGCAGGGCTTTTATCATAAATGGGTGTTGAATTTTGTCAAAAGCTTTCTCTGCACCTATTGAGATGATCATATGGTTTTTCTCCTTCAATTTGTTAATATGATGTATTACGTTGTTTGATTTGCGTATATTGAAGAATCCTTGCATTCCTGGAATAAACCCCACTTGATCATGGTGTATGATCCTTTTAATGTGCTGTTGGATTCTGTTTGCTAGTATTTTGTTGAGGATTTTTGCATCTATGTTCATCAGTGATATTGGCCTGTAGTTTTCTTTCTTTGTGACATCTTTGTCTGGTTTTGGTATCAGGGTGATGGTGGCCTCGTAGAATGAGTTAGGGAGTGTTCCTCCCTCTGCAATATTTTGGAAGAGTTTGAGAAGGATAGGTGTTTGCTCTTCTCTAAATGTTTGATAGAATTCGGCTGTGAAGCCATCTGGTCCTGGGCTTTTGTTTGTTGGAAGATTTTTAATCACAGTTTCAATTTCAGTGCTTGTGATGGGTCTGTTCATATTTTCTATTTCTTCCTGGTTCAGTCTCGGCAGTTTGTGCATTTCTAAGAATCTGTCCATTTCTTCCAGGTTGTCCATTTTATTGGCATAGAGTTGCTTATAGTAATCTCTCATGATCGTTTGTATTTCTGCAGTGTCAGTGGATACTTCTCCTTTTTCATTTCTAATTCTATTGATTTGAGTCTTCTCCCTTTTTCTCTTGATGAGTCTGGCTAATGGTTTATCAATTTTGTTTATCTTCTCAAAGAACCAGCTTTTAGTTTTCTTGATCTTCGCTATTGTCTCCTTCATTTCTTTTTCATTTATTTCTGATCTGATCTTTATGATTTCTTTCCTTCTGCTAGCTTTGGGGTTTTTTTATTCTTCTTTCTCTAATTGCTTTAGGTGCAAGGTTAGGTTGTTTATTCGAGATGTTTCCTGTTTCTTGAGGTAGGCTTGTATTGCTATAAACTTCCCTCTTAGCACTGCTTTTGCTGCATCCCATAGGTTTTGGGTCGTCATGTCTCCATTGTCATTTGTTTCTAGGTATTTTTTGATTTCCCCTTTGATTTCTTTAGTGATCACTTCGTTATTAAGTAGTGTATTGTGTAGCCTCCATGTGTTTGTATTTTTTACAGATCTTTTCCTGTAATTGATATCTAGTCTCATAGCGTTGTGGTCGGAAAAGATACTTGATACGATTTCAGTTTTATTAAATTTACCAAGGCTTGATTTGTGACCCAAGAGATGATCTATCCTGGAGAATGTTCCATGAGCACTTGAGAAAAATGTGTATTCTGTTGTTTTTGGGTGGAATGTCCTATATATATCAAATAAGTCCATCTTGTTTAATGTATCATTTAAAGCTTGTGTTTCCTTATTTATTTTCATTTTGGATGATCTGTCCATTGGTGAAAGTGGGGTGTTAAAGTCCCCTACTATGATTGTGTTGCTGTCAATTTCCCCTTTTATGGCTGTTAGTATTTGCCTTATGTATTGAGGTGCTCCTATGTTGGGTGCATAAATATTTACAATTGTTATACCTTCCTCTTGGATCAATCCCTTGATCATTATATAGTGTCCTTCTTTGTCTCTTGTAATAGTCTTTATTTTAAAGTCTATTTTGTCTGGTATGAGAATTGCTACTCCAGCTTTCTTTTGATTTCCATTTGCATGGAATATCTTTTTCCATCCCCTCACTTTCAGTCTGTATGTGTCTCTAGATCTGAAGTGGGTCTCTTGTAGACAGCATATATATGGGTCTTGTTTTTGTATCCATTCAGCCAGTCTGTGTCTTTTGGTGGGAGCATTTAATCCATTTACATTTAAGGTAATTATCGATATGTATGTTCCTATTCCCATTTTCTTAAATGTTTTGGGTTTGTTATTGTAGGTGTTTTCCTTCTCTTGTGTTTCTTGCCTAGAGAAGTTCCTTTAGCATTTGTTGTAAAGCTGGTTTGGTGGTGCTGAACTCTCTCAGCTTTTGCTTGTCTGTAAAGGTTTTAATTTCTCCATCAAATCTGAATGAGATCCTTGCTGGGTAGAGTAACCTTGGTTGTAGGTTTTTCTCCTTCATCACTTTAAGTATATCCTGCCACTCCCTTCTGGCTTGCAGGGTTTCTGCTGAAAGATCAGCTGTTAACCTTATGGGGATTCCCTTGTGTGTTATTTGTTGTTTTTCCCTTGCTGCTTTTAATATGTTTTCTTTATATTTAATTTTTGATAGTTTGATTAATATGTGTCTTGGCGTGTTTCTCCTTGGATTTATCCTGTATGGGACTCTCTGTGCTTCCAGGACTTGATTAACTATTTCCTTTCCCATATTAGGGAAGTTTTCAACTATAATCTCTTCAAATATTTTCTCAGTCCCTTTCTTTTTCTCTTCTTCTTCTGGGACCCCTATAATTCGAATGTTGGTGCATTTAATGTTGTTCCAGAGGTCTCTGAGACTGTCCTCAGTTCTTTTCATTCTTTTTTCTTTATTCTGCTCTGCAGCAGTTATTTCCACCATTTTATCTTCCAGGTCACTTATCCATTCTTCTGCCTCAGTTATTCTGCTATTGATCCCATCTAGAGTATTTTTAATTTCATTTATTGTGTTTTTCATCGTTGTTTGGTTCCTCTTTAGTTCTTCTACGTCCTTGTTAAATGTTTCTTGCATTTTGTCTATTCTATTTCCAAGATTTTGGATCATCCTTACTATCATTATTCTGAATTCTTTTTCAGGTAGACTACCTATTTCCTCTTCATTTGTTAGGTATGGTGTGTTTTGACCCTGCTCCTTCATCTGCTGTGTGTTTTTCTGTCTTCTCATTTTGCTTATCTTACTGTGTTTGGGGTTTCCTTTTCACAGGCTGCAGGTTTGTAGTTCCCATTGTTTTTGGTATCTGTCCCCAGTGGCTAAGATTGGTTCAGTGGGTTGTGTAGGCTTCCTGGTGGAGGGGACTAGTGCCTGTGTTCTGGTGGATGAGGCTGGATCTTGTCTTTTTGGAGGGCACGTCCACGTCTGGTGGTATGTTTTGGGGTGTCTGTGGCCTTATTATGATTTTAGGCAGCCTCTCTGCTAATGGATGGGGCTGTGTTCCTGTCTTGCTAGTTGTTTGGCATAGGGTGTCCAGCACTGTAGCTTGCTGGTCGTTGAGTGAAGCTGGGTCTTGATGTTGAGATGGAGATCTCTGAGAGATTTTTGCCGTTTGGTATTACTTGGCGCTGGGAGGTCTCTTGTGGACCAGTGTCCTGAAGTTGGCTCTCCCACCTCAGAGGCACAGCCCTGATGCCTGGCTGGAGCACCAAGAGCCTTTCGTCCACACGGCTCAGAGTAAAAGGGAGAAAAAATAGAAAGAAAGAAAGAAAGAGGCTATAATATAGTGAAGTAAAATAAAGCTATTATAAAGCAAAGCTATACAGACAAAATCTCACCCAGAAGCATACACATATACACTCACAGAAAAAGGAAAAGGGGAAAAATTAATATACCCGGCTCCCAAAGTCCACCTCCTGAATTTGGGATGATTCGTTGTCTATTCAGGTATTCAACAGATGCAGGCACATCAAGTTGTTTGTGGAGTTTTAATCCGCTGCTTCTGAGGCTGCTGGGAGAGATTTCCCTTTCTCTTCTTTGTTCGCACAGCTCCCGGGTTTCAGCTTTGGATTTGGCCCCGCCTCTGCGTGTAGGTCACCTGAGGGCGTCTGTTCCCCGCCCAGACAGGACGGGGTTAAAGGAGCAGCTGCTTTGGGGGCTCTGGCTCACTCAGGCCGTGGGGAGGGAGGGGTACGGATGCGGGGCGAACCTGTGGCGGCAGAGGCCGGCGTGACATTGCACCAGCCTGAGGCGCGCCGTGCGTTCTCCCGGGGAAGTTGTCCCTGGATTACGGGACCCTGGCAGTGGCGGGCTGCACAGGCTCCCGGAGGGGCGGTGTGGAGAGTGACCTGTGCTCACACACAGGCTTCTTGGTGGCGGCAGCAGCAGCCTTAGCGTCTCACACCCGTCTCTGGGGTCCGCGCTGATAGCCGCGGCTCGCGCCCGTCTCTGGAGCTCGTTTAGGCGGCGCTCTGAATCCCTTCTCCTTGCGCACCGTGAAACAAAGAGGAAAGAAAAAGTCTCTTGCCTCTTCGGCAGCTGCAGACTTTTTCCCGGACTCCCTCCCGGCTAGCTGTGGCGCACTAGCCCCCTTCAGGCTGTTTTCACGCCGCTAACCCCAGTCCTCTCCCTGGGATCCGACCGAAGCCGGAGCCTCAGCTCCCAGCCCCGCCCGCCCCGGTGGGTGAGCAGACAAGCCTCTCGGGCTGGTGAGTGCTGCTCGGCACCAATCCTCTGTGCGGGAATCTCTCCACTTTGCCCTCCGCACCCCTGTTGCTGCGCTCTCCTCCGTGGCTCCGAAGCTTCTCTCCTCTGCCACCCACAGTCTCCGCCCGCGAAGGGGCTTCCTAGTGTGTGGAAACCTTTCCTCCTTCACGGCTCCCTCCCACTGGTGCAGGTCCCGTCCCTATTCTTTTGTCTCTGTTATTTCTTTTTTCTTTTGCCCTACCCAAGTACGTGGGGAGTTTCTTGCGTTTTGGGAGGTCTGACGTCTTCTGCCAGTGTTCAGTGGGTGTTCTGTAGGAGCAGTTCCACGTGTAGATGTATTTCTAATGTATCTGTGGGAAGGAAGGTGATCTCCGCGTCTTACTCTTCCGCCATCTTGCCCCGACCTCCTCATCACTTTAAATATGTCATGCCACTCCCTTCTGGCTTGTAGAGTTTCTGCTGAGAAATCAGCTGTTAACCTTATGGGAGTTCCCTCGTATGTTGTCACTTTTCCCTTGCTGCTTTCAGTAATTTTCTTTGTCTTTAATTTTTGCCATTTTGATTACTGTGTGTCTCAGCATGTTTCTCCTTGGATTTATCCTGTATAGGACTCTCTGTGCTTCGTCGACTTGGGTGGCTATTTCCTTTCCCATGTTAGGGAAGTTTTTGACCATAATCTCTTCAAATATTTTCTCGGGTCCTTTATCTCTCTCTTCTCCTTCTGGGACCCCTATAATGGGAATGTTGTTGTGTTTAGTGTTGTCCCAGAGGTCTCTTAGGCTGTCTTCATTTCTTTTCATTCTTTTTTCTTTATTCTGTTCCGTGGCAGTGAAGTCCACCTTTCTGTCTTCCAGGTCACTTATCTGTTCTTCTGCCTCAGTTATTCTGCTACTGATGCCTTCTAGTGTATTTTTCATTTCAGTTATTGTATTGTTCATCTCTGTTTGTCTGTTCTGTAATTCTTCTAGGTCTTTGTTAAACATTTCTTGCATCTTCTCGATCTTTGCCTCCATTCTTTTTCCGAGGTCCTGGATCATCTTTACTATCATTATTCTGAATTCTTTTTCTGGAAGGTTTCCTATCTCCACTTCATTTAGTTGTTTTCTGGGGTTTTATCTCGTTCCTTCATCTGGTACATAGCCCTCTGCCTTTTCATCTTGTCTATCTTTCTGTGAATGTGGTTTTCCTTCCACAGGCTGCAGAACTGTAGTTCTTCTTGCTTCTGCTGTCTGCCCTCTGGTGGATGAGGCTATCTAAGTGGCTTGTGCAAGTTTTCTGATGGGAGGGACTGGTGGTGGGTAGAGCTGGGTGTTGCTCTGGTGGGCAGAGCTCAGTAAAACTTTAATCCGCTTGCCTGCTGATGGGTGGGGCTGGGTTCCCTCCCTGTTAGTTGTTTGGCCTGAGGCGACCCAACCCTGGAGCCTACCCCAGCTGTTTGGTGGGGCTAATGGCGGACTCTGGGAGGGCTCACGCCAAGGAGTGCTTCCCAGAGCTTCTGCTGCCAGCTTCCTTGTCCTCGTGGTGAGACACAGCCAACCCCAACTCTGCAAGAGACCCTCCAACACTAGCAGGTAGGTCTGATTCAGTCTCCTATGGGGTCACTGCTCCTTCCCCTGGGTCCCAATGCACACACTACATTGTGTGTGCCCTCCAAGAGTGGAGTCTCTGTTTCCCCCAGTCCTGTCGAAATCCTGCAATCAAATCCCGCTAGCCTTCAAAGTCTGATTCTCTAGGAATTCCTCCTGCCCTTGCCGGACCCCAGGTTGTGAAGCCTGACGTGGGGCTCAGAACCTTCACTCCAGTGGGTGGACTTCTGTGGTATAAGTGTTCTCCAGTGTGTGAGTCACCCACCTAGCAGTTATGGGATTTGATTTTATTGTGATTGTGCCCCTCCTACCGTCTCATTGTGGCTTCTCCTTTGTCTTTGGATGTGGGGTATCTTTTTTGGCGAGTTCCAGTGTCTTCCTGTCGATGATTGTTCAGCAGTTAGTTGTGATTCTGGTGCTCTTGCAAGAGGGAGTATCACCTCTTTTTAAAGCACTTAAAAGTCTAACATATAGCTGACCCCAACATGCTCCTTGAACTGACTTAAAGTAGAGGAAAGAAAGATCCTAAAAATATTTCATTCCCCTTACTTCTCTTAATGTTTTAGATTTTCTCTTGTATTTCATTAGTCAATTTTGTTCTAAAGTCCAGTGCTTTTCAGTGTTCATGTTTCTGTGCCAGTTCATACACACAGAAATACTTTAGGGAATGTTTTTAGTCACAGGCAAGTGCCTCTTTTTTTTTTTTAATTGAAGTTGTGGGTAGATAATTATACTTGGAGATCATTTGGGCCAGGAAGATGCTTCTGAGTCAGGTGTTGATTGGTGGCTTAGTGTGTGGTGGATTCCCCAAGCAGCCCTACTGTTCTGATGCCCCACTGAGGACTCAGTACTCCTATATGGAGTGTGAGACCCATCCCAGTGAAACTGCAGAAATGCATCTCAGAGGGTGGGGGGTTAGGAGGAGCTCCGGTTCTTTATGTCTCAGGGCAGAAAGAATTCAGCAAGAGGCAAAGTGATAGATAAGAAGTGATTTATTAGAATAGGATGCTTGTGAGGTTTACAAGCGGGCAGGCAAGGGAATGCTGAGGCCCAGATCTTAGTGGGCTACAGTTTTATAATCAAAGGAAAAGTGGGGAGGGGGAGAAGACCACCTTCTTCTTCTTTCTTGAGTAGACGTCAGGCTTCTGTCATCAGCTCCTTCTCCGCATTGGGCAGGGGAGTTTTCTTGTCCCTACATGGTCAAACTGGGACTGTCCTGGCACAATGGAAATGAGCAAAAAGGCGGTAACATAATAAAATATGGTAAATCATTTCAGGTTTTAGTATAATATAATGTCACCTTTTCCTCATATTTTTGTTTTTAGTGTGTGCAGAGGAGCATGTCCTAGGAATCATTAACTTACTGACCTCACTGGGCAGGATGTGGGTCTCTTTCCACCATTGTTTTATTGTTTTGGGGCATGTCTCATGCTTCTGTTGCATGGTTTTGTTGCTAAGTAAGTCTGCTTGGTTTTGTGGTTAAGCAAACCTGCTTTCTTGAGTGATCATTAACTTACAGGGGTCTCCCATACTTATTTCTCTACTTACAATCCCCTAATGGGATTAATTATTTAATCACCTACTTTGTCCCTTTACTCTGCCTCTCTCACCAGCATGACTGACTCCGTCAATGGCAAAGTAAACTCTAGGCTATGGGTCAGTTCCCAGGAAGATCAGGTAATATGCCTAGAGCTGGACCTTGAGATCTGGCTAGATAAGTGTGAAGAATTTTCTGTTACAATCAAATAAAGGATACAGTATTAATTTAGAACATGTTGAGAAGTCATTATTATACTGCATGGTAATTAAGCACAAGTTAAGCATAAAGGATAAGCACCTCACTTAATTGGCTGTAATTAGAATTATTTTAACACAACCAGAGCACACATTTCATTTTCATCCTTCCCCATCAAACCAGTGCCTATGTTGACACCTACTCCTGATTCCATCCAGGATTTTTTTCTCAATTTATTTGTTGATTCACTGAGTCATAGACCTTTAATCTGATGACTTCTATACAGTAAAAGTTTTCTTGCACCCTGATTTCCTAGGGCCAGTGGCTCAGGAAGGCTATGAAGTTTATCCATAACTTAAAATGACCATATGTTCCTTGAGCAGGAATGACTAGAAATGATGAATGTAATTTCTCTTCTTTGTTGTGGCTCTCACAACCCACTCTAGGTCTGGGGCAGGGAGGGAGGGGCATGGCTTCAGATAAGGCCTGGGCTTCTTTGCCTTTGGGGTCCTCTTCACCATAGCCCCCAGAGCTGGTGCAGGGCAAGAGAGATAGCACAGCTCTGGGGCAGAGAGGATGGTGACCTCCTCAGCTGGAAGCAGGTCCTGAATTGGTCTCTGGGCTCACCAGCCACCCTGGAGCCTCTTCTCCTCAGAGGGTAGGCCTGGAGGACATTGTTGCCCAAAATAGTGTCTTGATTTTTTTCAAAGTGTAGATCCATTGCTTAATGCTGCAAAAATGGGTTCAGAGTTATATTAGTAAAGGATGTTTAAGTGATCGGGATTCACTGAAAGCACCCTCATCGTTTAGTTCTGCATCACACCCCTCAGCATTTTAATCAGTCCACTTTGATCTCAATCCAACTCACTTTCCTACTATTGCTGATTGTCGACTGGAAAAAATACACAACCGAAAAGTTGAGAATTCTGTTTTATTTGGCGGACAAAACTGAGGACTTACGCCCCAAAGACAGCCTCTCAGCTAGCTCTGAGGGACTACTCTGAAGAGGTAAGGGAGGAGCCAGGATATATAGGAGTGTTTGCAACAAAAACCGGGTAGTCGGAACATCAAAAGATTACTGTTAATTAAAGAAAACCAGACATCTCAAGTTAATGAATTTAGTGCTTTTCTATGTATGGGAAGATGCAAAAGTCTGGGCTCATTGATATTATTCCTTTGATATACACCTTCACTATCTAGGGCCAGTATCCTGCTTTTCTCCATCCTGAATCCCCTCAGGGTGCACAGTTGGGGGCAGCTGCAGTGGCTGCTGGTTCGATGATTGCCACATCCTTTGTTTACTGATACGGCAGGCGGTATTTTTCATCCACATGATCATACAACAGTAGGACAATCTTACTATGCAAGCGTGGGTATTACCTGGATTCAGTGGCCTGAGTGCTTTTTCCTTCCCTTTAAGGTTTCTTTAGTTTTCACATTTTAAGAGTCAGTGATATTTACATTTATCTATTATTTATCATTTTACAAATAAGTCATGAAAAAATGGAGAACGGGTTTTACTATTCTCACATGACAGCCATCACAAAACTCATAAGAAAGAACAGCACTTAAGGAGTAATAAGCCTCTAAAAACTCCAAAGATTGAGAGAAAAGGAATGAACTCTCAAAAATTTAGCCAACTTTAGTCAATAGGAGGCTCAAAATAAATGAGAAATTTAAAAACATTCACATCGGTACATGTCAGTTTTTTCATATTATTAGGATATTTGCATATGGTTTGGTCAAAAGCTGCTTACTTAAAAAATATGCATTCAAAAGGAAGATATCCACAATATAGTATAATGTGTTTTTAAAAAGACAAGCTTCTGAGTTTGCCTCTAAAAATCATTCTGTGTGCATAATTTACTTGTTAATAGTGAGTCCCGTAAGAAGTTTGAAGAACACGCATTCAGTGACTGCTTATTCTTCAGTTCCTGTAGGATTTCTCACTTCATGCAGACAGGGTGTCTCCAAGTAAACCTTCTCGGCCAGATCAACTAATTCATCATTTTGAAGATGACAGGTTGAAAATGACCTGATTTGTTTATTGTACAATCTGTCATTATTAGGTAATGTAAGTGCATTTCCTATTCCATGTAGCTTTTTATGCATGGATTTAAGCAGTCTAAATTCCCTATCACAAACTGTGGACATGCTGCAAAGAACTCTGGTCTGATATTCAGGATAACCTAGTTCTGGTTTTGTCTCAGCTGCCAACTTAGTGTGACCCTGGGAAATTTATTTCGGGAAATTCCACTGGTGCTCTTATCTGTTTCAGGCCAGGCCTCTGGAGCTGGGATGAATTAATCTTAGTCCTCGCCACTGCCTCCGGGGGATTTACCGTCTAGTGCAGTGGTTCTCAGACGCCACTGTGCCTCAGAATCCCCTGGAGGGCTCATCAAAACAGAGTACTGGGCTTCACCCTAGAGTTTCTGATTCCGTAGGTTGACTGAGCGGAGAATTTGCATTTCTAACAAGTTCCCAGATGCTGCTGATGCTGCTGGTTTGGGGACCACGATTTGAGAAGCACTGATCTAATGGTTTAGCTGACACATCTGTAACCACAATTCAAAGCTTAAATACTGTGAAATAAGTACAAGTAATGTGCAGTGGGAAACGGAGTGTGGAGAGGTGGGTCAAAAGATTAATGACCAGCTGGAGATCTGAGAAGCCCTGATGGAAGAGGGAGAGGTTAAGCAGGATCTTGACAGTTGGATAAAGCCTGAACAGGTAGGGCATTCTGGCGCCACACCAAGCTCCTGATGGGAGGGAGAGTGCGGAGTGTATGTGCACGTAGGGATAGCATCCAGCCTCGGTGGGCTGGAGGGTTGGTGTGGGGCAAGGAACAACCAGAAACAGATGGAATTGAGAATGAGAGAGTTGAAAATGTAGACTAAACATGCTTTCGGTTTTTGGGTTTTGGCGGCAAGGGAACAGCATGATCACAGCCATGCTTAAAAAGGGCAGCTCCCGCATTGTGATTTCAGGAATGACTGGGGTTTAGGCCGCTTAGGAATTCCAAGCAAGAAGAGCATGAAGGTGGGAAGCATGTCGTTGTGGGATGGATTTGGGCAGAAGCCACAGATTTGCTAGTTGATTGGTTCCTGGGGATGAAGGAGATGGAAAGGTCAAGAGAGACTGAGGACTCAAGTCTGAGTTGTTGGGGAGGAAGGAGGGTGGCTGGATCTCTCGGGGGAGGTAGGTTGGATAAGAAAATGAACCTAGTGGGACCTTGGTTTCTTTAGGAGGGGACTGGATCAGATGCCCTTAAAGGTCTCTTTTTAGTATGACTGTAATCGATGTTTTGAGGGTTGTTGATTGTCTGAAATATTACAGAAGATATTTGTACAAAAAAATAAATGGCTTATATATAACAGGTACTCATACATTTGTTGATCAGTTTGTCTGGGTTAATCATTAGCTCTAAAATATTTACATCTGTAAATAGACTTCTTTTTGAGCTTTTCTTCATTTTGCTTATAGTTTTCTTAGTGTGTCCACCTGCTCTTCCTCCATTTTATGTACTGTACATGTAAACATCTTTTGGATATGTGTTCTACACACATATATATATTTTAAATGAGTATAGCAAATATTTTAAACCTTCTGGAGTCATTCTTCCATTATAATAATCACACCATATATTGGTATATTTGTGCACAACCCTGTCTTTCCCACTGGATTACAAACTCCTTTGAGTAAGAACACGTCTTATTCATTTTTTGTCTTCCCCACTGTACTCCTCATAAGTGCTTGTATAAAGTGGCCAGCAAAAGTTTGAGGGATTGGATTGAATCACTGAGTAAAAGTCAATTACTATCTGCTTCCTTAGAAAGAGACAAAATGGTTCAGGCAATAAAAAGTAGTAGTTTAAAGGGAAATGGAAATCCATGTATCTTGGGAGGCTGAAAGAGGAAACATTTAATTCAGTAGACTTTCAGGGCTAGAATAGAGATATTCATGGACATTTTCGGAAGCAGAAGCCCATAAAAACAAGGAGAGTTTTCAGCTCTGTCTTAAATTAGCCCTTGAAACATTGTGCCAGACATTCTACTCTGGACCTCAGTCTTTTTCATTTGTAAGGTTATGATTGTAGTAAATTACAGACTTTTATACCTCTCTGCATATCCTTTGGGGAGAATTCTAAGCGGAGGGAGCAGCATGAACAAAGCATCAGAGATGGGAAAGAGTATGTGTATTCTTTGTGACCCGGTGTGACATGCTAGGAAATGAAGCAGGAGAGGGAGGGAGAGGTCCGGGTTCAGAGAGCCATTACTGCTAAGATAAGGAGCTTGGAGTCTATCCAATGGGAGAGTCTTGTGCCAGGTAGTTTTCTTGGGAATGCCATCTGGGGAGCAGGAGTGAAGGAACAGAAAGAGTCACACAGGGAAGGAGACAAAGCCAATACAAGGAGGAGTTTACTGAGTTGGCTGTTGCTATAAGCAATTGGTTGCTTGTTTCCAAGGGATCTTCTTAGGAGAAATCTTATGAAATGTGTCTCAGCATAGTTCAGCTAGAGAAAAAAAAGGGAGTACCTTTTATTCATCTTTCTCGTCTCCCATTGATTAAAGGCAGCCCCACTTTTTCAGACTGGGCATGTCTAACTGCCAGGTGGGTTCCCATGGGCACCTCATGAAACAGCATCAAAGGAGCTTGGGATGGAGAGGCCCTGCCAGGCTACACTTGTGTGAAGCTGGCGGGATTCTTCATGGAACTGGCTGCCATTGCAATGGCGGGAATACAAGGTGTGTTTGAGAGGATTTGAAGTCATGCATAAAAGGTGGCGATACAGGGAGCTACTGAGGGATTTTTAACAAAGGAACCAGCTGATCGGATTTATACAATGGTGTGCTTGTAAATGGTTAACAAATGTTTAACCAGCTCTCCAGAAAAATATGTGTGTGTGTGTGTGTGTGTGTGTGTGTGTGTGTGTGCGTGTGTAGCAGTAATAAATTTTACTGATATAAAAGATGTGTAGTACCCAATTTACAAATAATGATAAAATAGACAGTACTCTTTATTGTAAAGTCCATATGGCTAATTGATTCTGACAGTTTTCTGTTGGCAGTTTTCACTGATCTCTTGTACCCGTAGCCAACCTATGGTTAAAACTGACGAGAGACGACAGTTGATGCTTTCCTATTACAGTATGAAGTAAGATGAAAGTGAAACAATGAAGGCATATCCCAGAAATTCCCTTGCTCATTAAGCATCTTTTTTATGAATTGGATAGTACTAGAAGAATAGTACCTCAACTTTTTGTTTTATTCACAATAGAACTACAACAGGCACCACACATTAACATTTTCTCCATCACTTGCTGAAGCCTAGACAATCAACAAAACAAAAATCAAGCTATGATTCATAGGGTTTGTCAATTTCCATATAAAAATATTCCCATTCTGGCCGATTTCAAGTTACAGGGAACTGGGAAGAGACATACAGTAGACAACATTATACAGCATTTCAGTATACAGACAGTATACATTATACAGACAGTAAAACAGACCTAAGTAACCCAAGAGCATAGATATTACTGACATGTACTAAAGCAATAAAGAAGTGATGAATTTCAAGTGTTTATTACCTTTGGGGTTAATATAATTTATTTCATTGTAAATTTATATAATTTAATTGTTAATAATTGTTAATGTTTAACAGCTGATTCATAAAATTTCTGAAAATTTACCAGTCAGTTCTCAGGATCTGGGATGAGCCAGCCCAGCACACTCCTGGAGTTATATTTTCAGAAGATCACTTTGGTAGCAATCTGTAGAAACATTTTGAAGGGGAGTGGTCCGGAGTCACCACTGAAAAGCATACCTGAGCTACGTTAGGGGTGAAAAGTAGGAGACAGACTTAGGAAATGTCTTCAGATCCCACTAGCATGAGGCTTCAAATGAGGTCAGGTTAGTAGAGATAGTGCAGATTTCACTGGTTCCTGTCCAAACATGGTTATGTAGGACCTTTAATAAAAGTCTCCTCCAGATATTCCTGGAGTCTCTGAGATATCTTACGTGTGCTTGCAGAGGCCCTTGCTCTTCGGGTTTCTTCTTGATGACTATGGGCCAAAGGGATTTGAGGGTGAGGCCCCACCCCTACCATAGCTGAGAATGGGATCCATGCCAAGGAAGCCATGTGTCAGGCCTTGCTTTCCCAAGTTTGCAAATCTGGGGGAGGGGGCTTTCAAAGGATGCTGGTACCTGGCGTGTACCCCACAGAAATTTATCTCCAGGAACATGAAGTTGCTGGGTTTGTTTTTCTGTGACTCACAGAGGCAGGGGGAAGACAGCCTTCTCCGTTTCTTCCTGTAACTGCTCACTGCGGCAGCCCCAGCCAGTCTGGAGCTGGGCAGGGAGACAACCCCTCTTTCCTCTCCTGGTTTGGCCCCTGGAAGTCACAGAGGTGTCTCTGTCGGAGGGGTCCCTCTCGCCTTGCAGAGCAGCTGGTGCAGTTGAGTTCCTGATGGCCAGGAGCCCCTCTGACCCATCCAAGCTCGCAGAGCATATGACTCTCATCTGGGGGTTGTGTAGCCACCATTGCTCTTAGTAGAAAAATGAGGTGGAGTAGATAAAAGGGTGGAAGTGGCCCCTGGGCACGTGGTGGGGCTGGTAACTGAGGCATGGAATATGGAGGGTGGTGCATGTGCAGCTGGGCTGTGGGAAGGGGAAGAGGATGGAACTGGGGTTTGAAGTTGAGAAGTTTAATCATGCTCAGTTTTGAATTTGATGAAATAGGTGCCTGTGGGACAGCTCAGTGGGTACTGGGCATTCAGGAGAAAGAGAGGAAAGGAATGGTGGTGTTGAGAGTAGTAAAGCTGGTGAAACCGGGGATGACTATGAGACCCCCTCCCCATGAGGGCGTAGAATGAGAGAGTCGGCAGGTAGACCAGCAAGGGCTCAGAACCTCAAGGAACACTAGTGGTTAAGGGATGGTGTGGGGTTAGGAGCCCAAGAACCACACAGAGAGGAATGTCCAGGGAACTCTGAAGGGAACGAATGGCAGGAACAAAGGAGCAGAGGCAGGATGGTGGCTTCTCCTGGGAACAGTTTGGGCCATTGTGTTTATGCTTATAGTTTCCTATAAGTTTATCTATTCAGAGTTATGATGGTGTTAACCTTGCCTCCCTTCCTCCCTCTAAAAAAAGAAGTCAAAGACTCTGCAGTATCATAAATGACCCAGGGATAGGAAGACATCTGACACTTTTGTACCATGTTAATACTTTGATCCAGGCTTTGATAGTCAGGGTGAGAAGAAAACAAATTTACTTTAAGCTAAAGGTTTTTAAGCTAAAGGAAATGTCAACTGTTTCCTGTTTGATGTTTCTTGCTGTGTTTTCCACATTAATCACTTCATTTTTCCCTTGGTCACTGACCTGATGTTTCGGGTTTTTTTTTTTCTCTCACAGTTGTCAGCTGCCTGGTGTGTCAGACAGTTTCTCACCATGATATAGGGACACATTAAGAGCTTGAGCTGGCAAGGCTACCGCCCAAAGTGTGTTGCCACTCTCAGTGGTTATGTGCACGAACATTCTGAAAGCCCAGTGCTACTGAAGTGAATTATAGGCTTTGAAATGACCAGGTGGTTTGCATTTAGCAAGAAAAAATATACCCCAGACGTGTTCAAGGGTTGCTGGTTTGGGAGAAATTAGATGACTCTGACATGAAAAGACAGACCCTATCTAAAGAGATAGGAGTGTGAATTTTCTACAGCACAAATCTGTCGAATAAGTGGATTTGGATGTGACCACAGGCCTGCCATATGAAATTCTATTCCATGGGAATTAAAGTTAGTGGCTTTTTGAAGGCATTTATCACAGACTGTGTAAACTTTTCTTGTTTTCTTTTGCCAAAGCATAGAAGAGTGGAGAAATAAAGGTGGCCTTTTACTGTGATTGTTTATCTGCTCTAATCCTCTTAAACACTTAATGTGTCCCCATGCACATAGCAGTGAAAGTAAATATAGCTATTTCGTATAACATAGCAACTTAGATGTGTTAGTTTACGGCTAAGGGAGAAGGAAAACTAGAGAAAACAGTCCTTATATAGGTTAGGTATTAGGTGTTTAGCTACAAGTATCAGAGACCCCAGATAGTGGCTTTATTTCCCGGGTAAAAGCAGTCTGCAAGCAGGCAGTTGAGAGCTGGCCTGATAGCGGGAATCATTAGGCTCTCTTTAGCTCTCCAATCTCCCATCTCCAGGATGTGGCCCATGTCCAAGAGGGCTGTTGGAGCTCCAACCATCATACAGGCTGTCCTCCGTTACCTGCGGGTTCCGCATCCAAGCTGGATTGAAAATATTCGGGGAAAAAAGGCAACGTTTTCCAAAAAGCAAAACATGAATTTGTCACACACTGGCAACTATTTGCATAGCATTCACATTGTATTACAATTATTTGAATAGCACTCCCTTACATTGTATTAGGTATTGTAAGTAATCTAGAGATGATTTAAATAAATGGGAGGATGGGCATAGCTTATATGCAAATACTATGCCATTTTATATAAGGGAATTTTGCTTTGGCAGATACCCACGGGTGAGGGGTGGTTCTGGAATCAATCCCCCAAAGATACTAGGGGTGACTGTATTTACATTACAGGCAGAGAATGAAGAGGGAAGAAGGGCATGCCATCTCCCTTTTCAAAGATCCGTCTCAGATTTCCAATATTCCTAACTTACCTCTCATTGGCCAGAGCTTAGGCCCATAGCCCTGACTAGCTGCCAGCATTGTGTTTAATTCACTCCATATCTCTAAATTATTATAAATCTCATTTTTGAAGAATTAATTAACCCGTAACCTTCTGTTCTCCTGGCCGTTATTACAAGAGATTGGGAGAGAGCTTGTGCAAGAGTGAGATTCTTCAGGGTCTTTCTGGATGACTCCATACCAAGAGGTCTTCCTCTCAACAGTAATAACTGTAACATCATGAATCAGCCAGCATTTACCCTAAAGGCAGAGCTGGTAGATTATATAGATTAAGGGATTAATCTATTAAGGAGGTGGCTTACTCAGTTGAGGGGCCTGGCTTAGAATGCTTGAAAGGGCAAGCAGTCAAGAAGAGAATATTATTGGAGGGCTGGAGCCAGGAGCTCTTGGAGTCTCTGCATTCAGGGAGGGCCTAACCCCTCTTTTTAAGGGCTTTTAACTAATTTCATCAGTTCTGTCTAGTAAAATCATACTTTTGACTAACTAAAGTCAGCTGATTCGCTCTCTTTTTTAATTTATTTATTTATTTATTTATTTTTGGCTGTGTTGGGTCTTCGTTGCTGCGCGCGGGCTTCCTCTAGTTGCGGCAAGCGGGGGCTACTCTTAGTTGCAGTGCGCGGGCTTCTCATTGCGGTGGCTTCTCTTATCGCAGAGCACGGGCTCTAGGCGCGCGGGCTTCTATAGTTGTAGCTCGAGGGCTTCAGTAGTTGTGGCTCGCGGGCTCTAGAGCGCAGGCTCAGTAGTTGTGGCGCACGGGCTTAGTTGCTGTGCGGCATGTGGGATCTTCCAGGACCAGGGCTCAAACCCAGGACCCCTGCATTGGCAGGCGGATTCTTAACCACTGCACGACCAGGGAAGTCCCTGATTCGCTCTCTTAATCACATCTGCAAAATCCCTCCACAGCAGTGCTAGATTAGTCTTTGATTGACTACCTGGGGACAGGTGTGTGTACCTGCAGCCTGGCCGCTGCCTCCATTTACTGCAGCTCTCAGGAGTCCACACCCCTCGCAGTTAACCCCAACCGGGGACATGTAGGAGAGGGAAGTCTGGGGAATGTAGCGCGGCTCAGGCAAGTTGACACATCACAAAGCCATCGTATCCTATTAGTTGTCAACCAGAGTCAGAGGGGCGGGGCAAAAACAAATCAGTGTTTCTTCGTTTCTGATATTCTGGCAGAAGGTGGGCTGATGCTCTGATTGGTCGTTAAAACCAGGGCCTGGCATTAATTGTGCATCTTAATTATATTTCTGCTTTGTTTTCCTCCTCTGTTTCTCATAGATAGTTAAGACTTTATTGTTGATGTTTTGGTTAGGCAAGTAAAGAGCTTTTAGGCTCATCAGTCATTGCAAACTCATCAAAGTTAACAGAACTTAAGATCTGCTTTTAAAACTGATGGTAAGATGTCCAGTTTTTTCCTTGCAGTTTTATTGAGATATAATTGACATGCAGCACTGTGTAAGTTCAAGGTGTACAGCATGATGATTTGGCTTACATATGTCATGAAGGGATGATCACAATAAGTTTAATGAACATCTATCTTCTCATATAGATGCACAATTAAAGAAACAGAAAAAAAATGTGTGATGAGAACTCTTAGGATTTACTCTCTTAACTTTCATATATAACATACAGCGGGGTTCATTATATTTATCACGTAGTACATTATACCCCTAAGATGTCCAATTTTCTAATAGCACAAATATTTTTTCTCACTTATGCCTTTTTTGGGGTCTTCTTTATACGGAGATACTAATGGACCCTTTCATTCTTTATTCAAACCAATAATAGCTTTTGTAATTTAAGTAGCGCTGCTAATCTGTTTTTACTGATGAGACTCAGATGCTTATTAGTCTTTTGTTGAAAGAGTCCTGTATTCTTTTTTTTTTTTTCAAATAACAGCTTTATTGAGACATAATTCACGTACCATGAAGTTCACCCTTTTAGAGTGTACAATTCAGTGAATTTTAGTATATTCACAAAGTTGTGCATTGATCATCACTAATTCCAGAACCTCTGTATTCTTTTATATTAAATATAGATGTGAATGTTTTAAGACAAATGAAGAATTTGAAAAACTCAGTTCTATTGTCTGATTTAAATTCATGTGAAAACAGAAATTGGTGACTTTTGCTCAGGGCAGAGCTGCAAACATTTGATCTTAATTTTGTGAGAAGAATACACATGAGGCCTTCATATGGGATTTTTTACCAATTTATGTATATTATTCCCTGAGATGTAGTTCAGAATTGGGGCTTTCATTCATTTATTTAGCCGGTATTTATGGAACCTTTACTTTGTGCCAAGCTCAGTGCTAGGCACTGGCAGTCCCAAGTTAAATGAGACTTGCTTAGAAAGCTTGTGGTCAGGTGGGTGGAGAGGTTGGTAAAGTTATTCTTTTGGCCTTTATGATGTCACCTTGACACCTTTATGATGTCACCGAAGGCACGAAGCCACCTGTGCTAACGTACACGTGTGCGGGCATCCACAGTTATCGGAGGGAGGGAGGTGACCATGTCTGTAAAGAAGGCTTTGAGAACATATCTGAACATTCCTTGAGAGACCCAGGTCTTCTTAGGGGCTGGTTTCACAGCAGCTATGGGGGAAATCGCTAAGCTCTTCTAAGAAGTGGACACAGATTCTGAGAAGTGCAGTGAATGTCGCTGCAGTTAGTGAGAAATGAAGGGTTCCCACTGCAGTGGGGTTTGTATCCTCACTCCCTCCAGAGCTCTACTTACATAGCACCTATCAGAGAGGTCTTCCCTCACCGTCTCTCTAAAATAGAGCTCTCTCCAGCTCTACCACTTTGCTCTGCTTTCTATCTCTTCTGAGCTTTCATATCTGATACATTTATTTTTTTATTGCATACCCCTCCACCCTGCCCCTGGCCCCATGAGAGCAGATATTTTGTTTTATTTGCAGCACTCTCTCCAGTACAATGTCTAGTGCTGTGTCCGGCACATAGTGCTAATAAGGATTTGTGGTGTGCGTGAAGGATCTTAAAAAAGATGCAAATTATAAAACTCTGTTTATATGGTTCCTTATGCAAGCAGAAATTAATTTTCTTTTCCTTTTTTGGTCTTTCAGAATTCAAAGTTCTTTTTTTTAACTGAAGTATAGTTGATTTACAATGTTGTTAGTTTCTGGTGTACAGCAAAGTGATTCAGTTATATATATATATATTCCTTTTAGAAATTAATTTTCTTAATAAATATGCCAGATCTTTGGGTGTGTGTTTATTTGTGGATGATAAATGGATGAGGCTATTTCTCATTGCAAAATAACAGTCTGAAATTTGAATCCATCTTACCTTTTATGTTCCTAGACCTCAGTATGAAGGTGAAAACAGCTGGGACTTTGCTATTGGTCCAATTTAAAGAAGCATGCTTTCCAACCTCGGTTAGGTCCTCTCTTAGAATGTAAGCTTACTGGGAGCAGGAAGTTTGTCTGTTCTCTTTTGTATTCACAGAGCCTAGAACAATGCGTGGCAAACATTAGGCAGCAAATAAACTTCCACCCCTCTCTCAGTAACTGACCTTGTGTCTTTCTTCTCCAAGAAAGCAGGCCATAGGAATGAACTCCCTCAGAATGCCCTTAGGCTCCACACATTTCCATCCTCCCTTCCCTCTTTCTTATCTGTGTCAAACTGCTTGGAAGTTCTTCTCTGTGTGTTTTTCGTTCCTTTAGGAGACTTCCTGCGGGACACGCCCCCTCTCAGATATGAAACCATTTAACACTATTAAATCTTTCCCTTCAACTTACGGAGTGCCCGAGTCTCCCCCATATGTCCGGACCTTGTCTGGGCCCTCCTTCTCTCTTGCTTCTCTTCCCTTTACTGCAGCCTCCTAACGTATGTCAGTGCTCTCCTGCTCCCCACCTCGTCTCCTGAAACTGCCCAGGAAGGTCACCATGATGCTGAACTGCCTAACCCAGTGGCCTCGGCTGGTCCATAATTGGCGCCTGTTTGAGCCTGCTGACTTACCCCCCAATCCTCTTGAACTTGGTGCCATGACACTCCGCTTTCCCTCCACCCTCTCTTTTGGCTTTGCACATCTCTGGCAATGGTGTTGCCCACACCTCCTCGTTTAAGTAAGAAATGTGGTCATCTTTGACCTCCTGCCTCCCTGCCTCCCAACTCAGCTCATTACTAAATTCTTCCTTGATGCCTCCTTTCCATCCCCACTGTGGCCACTGCCCAAGTGGGCTCTTGGTGCCTGGAATCTATTGGAATACTGCTAATTCTCTGCCTCCAGCTTTACAGAGTGCTCTTTCTAAAAACACAGATGGCTTAAAGCCTTCTATGCTCCCCATCTCCAAAGACTGGATCTAAAACTCCTTAGCATGGCATTCAAAATCTGTCTCAGTCCATTCACGCTGCCGTAACAAAATACCACCGACTGAGTAGCTTATAACCAACAGACATTTATTGCTTATGTTTCTGGAAGCTGGAGGTCCAAGAGCAAGGTGCCAGCATGGTCGCTTTCTGGTGAGAGCCCTCTTCCTGGTTCATAACCAGCGCCTTCTTACTGTGTCCTTACGTTGTTGAAGGGGGCTAGGGATCTCTTTGAATCTCTTTCTTACAGTACTAATCCTGTTCATTAGGACTCTACCCTCATGATTTGAGGACCTCCCAAAGCCCTCACATCCTAATACCATCACCTTTGGGGGTTCGGATTTCAACGTGTGGATTTGGCAGGGGTAGGGGGGCACAAACATTCAGACTCCGGGCAAGACTCTTCTCAATGTGACTGTCATGTGGCTTTTCAGCTTCGTTTCCAGCTTCCCCAATATATATACGCGCATCCTCTCTCCCTCTCCCTCCGTCTCTCCCTGGCTGTCTCTGTCTCTGTGTCTCTCTCTGCAGGGACTCTCAGTGTCAGAGCATGCTGTGTGCTCTCCGGCCTTTGGGCTCTTTTGAGTCGGATGCCTTTCCTCTCTTGTCCACTTCCAGATAGAAACATCCTAACCCTTCCTTGGCCACCCACTTTCCCTGCATGCTGACTCCCGTCTGCCCCCTTCCCTGTTTGCACGGCATTTTCAGGCACAGCTCTGTACACGTCTGCTGGGCCACGTAGGCTGCCTTCTCCATGAGTTTGCCAGCTTTCTGAGACCATGTCTGTCTTAGTCATCCTTGAATCCTCAGTGCCTAGCGGAGTGCTTAGCAGACTGAAGGTATTCTGTAGATATTGGAACGAAGGAATAAAATTCAAATAAGACATCTCAGTAGTAGATGCAAACCAACCTCTGTAATGGCAGCAGAGAATATAAGTGCAAATGGATGATTGGACTTGGCAATTGAAGTATATCTGAACTGTAACAAGAGCTCTTCTTTGCCTTCTGAAGCTATCTTCAGCAGTGATTTCTTTTTATAAATGTGGAGAACCCCAGATCAGCATATGTGTCAAAGCTCTTCTGTCCAGGACAGAACTGAGTTTCATTGTCATCTTAACAGTACTTTCCTGGATCAGTGTTCAGGAGATGTGAAAAGTTTTTAGAACAATTCAAGGAATGTGTAGTAAAGTTTTGTTATTTTGTTTCCTTTGTTGTTGTATTGTGTTTGTCTGTGGGTTCTGGTTTTTATTTGGGAAACTAATGAGAGACAGGCTGTTAGAAAACCAGAGACAAGCTGTTTGGCTTATTGACAAACTAGCTGACTGAAGTCAGTAGTATGGGTGATCCAGGCATCTATGCATTAAGGAAAAGCTCATCTCTACGACCTCCCTGGTGTTGGCAGCTTGTGAACTTGGCCTGGTTTTCTCTGCAGTTAGTAAACTGATCATCCTGTTTCTCTCTCTCTCTATCAACCATCTCATCAGTTTACAGGTCAACATATCCTCTGTTCAGTTCTTACGAAGTGAAAATGCAGGTGCACTCACAAACACAAAGGTTCATTTTGTCCTGGAGGCTGACAATCATAATACTTTTTTAAAAGAATACTTTTCTTCCTTTTTTAAAAAATCAAGTTCTCGTATTATCTGCATTTCATTAGATTATTAGAGAAAAGAGATTTCCTTTTCCCTAATGAGAATGCAGGTACTATAGACTTGCTGCTTCATACGAGGCATCGCCCTTAACTTGCATCAACCTGCCTTGTATATACCTGCTCCCCAGCCCCCAGTACACACCGCACCATGCACATTAAACACCATGAACATGAACACCACGCCAAGAACATTAAAAAGGGGGAAAATGTCCTTAATTTTATTTTCCGGGCCTGTTGATATCTGAGTTGTTACATATGCAAATATACTTTCGATTCTTTTCCTGGTGCATAAATCCGTAAGATTTTCTCTAGGGTTAATGTTATGGTCCTGAGGTTTCTCTTGGGTGCTGCATTTTGTACAGCCAGCTCTTGCAGTGTGAGAGAAGCATCAGCTATTTGGGGGCACCCAGGTATTTATTTAATGAAGAAACTGAAGGAATTGCCAAGGGAAAGTAATTTGATCCTAAGAAAGAAGGGGAAAAATACTCAGTGCAGATAGATCATTTCAAAATAACTAATCCAGAAAGTAGGTCTGTGTTGAACACTGATGACCATATCCTAAGGAAGGAAATTTACCAGACAGCCTAATTTACTGTACAGAGTCAATAAAACCCCAGAGAGGTTCCTGTTTCTTAACGGGACTTCTGCACAGGCACGTAGCCTTGGGGATCTCAGAGGGAGGCTGGTAGTGGAAACACAGAGTGAACAGTGATTGGCGAGAGAATTCAACTGTAAGCTTCCCCAGGGCCAAGGCTATGCTTTCTCATTCTCTGTTGCTGTGCGCTGGGTGCCCAGCACCCTGCTGGAGATGCGTATCCAATAAGTATTTGTTTACTGCATGACATCATGGATGAATTGAGTGAATGTACAAGGAATCTAACAAAGAATGGGTGGACAAAGGCTGGAAGGTTTGAAACAGTGATGACCTAGTAATGAAGGGAGCTAATTAGCATGAAATATAACTACAAGGCATTGCAGGTATTATTAGAAATATTTCCTTGGCTCGAACATTTGCACATGTAGGGAAAATCCCACATGGCCTATTCTAGTTGAGATACTGTGTTGTATACATTATATATATAATATGTATAATAGACTTGTTCATTTGCATTTTGAGTATGTAATCAAACAACACAGAAGCTCAAATGACATGGATGCTCAAATTACAATTTTTATGATACCATCTAGTACAAATTTATGATTATAATGTTGTTGTTTGAGGCATAAGAGATTCTTTTTTTTTTTAATTAATTAATTGATTTTTATTTTTGGCTGAGTTGGGTCTCTGTTGCTGCGCTGTGCATGGGCTTTCTCTAGTTGCGGAGAGCGGGGGCCACTCTTCGCTGCGGTGCGCGGACCTCCCACCGCGGTGGCCCCTCCTGCTGCGGAGCACGGGCTCCAGGCCCGTGGGCTCAGTTGTTGTGGCTCGCAGGGGCCCAGTTGCTCCGCCGCACGTGGGATCCTCCCGGACCAGGGATCGAACCTGTGTTCCCTGCATTGGCAGGCGGACTCCCAACCACCGCGCCACCAGGGAAGCCCCATAAGAGATTCTGAAATGCCTTTTGAATCCTCAGATAATATTCAACTATGTTAAAATGTATTTTTAGTGTTCTTAATTTTTTTATCCTGTTCTGGTTCCTTGAGAACTGGAGACCCAAGCAACTGCATAGGCAACTCAGTTGCTTTGTTAACCCTGACTCGGTAGATAGGACTCTGGGATGGAGCATCCGTCTGACCAGCTATTTTCAGATGGGTTCAGGGCTGGCCGCTCCCTGGTTCTAGCTTCCTGAGTCTTTTCCTCAGCTTTGTAGCTTCAGAAATTCACTTTCATTAAGTCAGCTAGGGGTGAATGAACCCTTCACATTTGCTAGAAATCAAACTCACTAGGGACTGAAGAAGACAGGATACTCTTGTATTTGTTCTGAGAAATTATTATTTCCAGATAGTCCAGGATATGTTATTCATTGGTGGGTAAAATATTCTCCTATCAGGAAAATCTGCCATGAAACCACAGTAAGTTCACAAGGCTCCTTGGAGAGAACAGAGCAGAATAAAGGCTCTCTTCCAGCCTCATGATGGGCATTTAAATTGGGATAAACTTTTTGAAGGGTAATTTGGCAATATCCCATGAGATTAAAGTCTGGATGTCTATGCTGGTTACCTTAGTATTAAACACAGAATGCTGAGCTTAAAATAGACACTCCTACCATTGTGTTTAACTTTCCCTTATGAGTGTCTCTCAAGTATATCTTTGTACTGGCAACAGCTATTTGTTGATTAGCTATTATGCCAGGCACTATGTGAGGCATTCTGAGTTCAACACAAAGGTAAAGCATGGAGAGTTCCAGATTAGAATGATCCTCTCTAAGGGGGCAGGTTCTATAGGTCCCCAATAGCTATGATACCAGACACAACTTGATAGACATTTTAAGAGGTGTAGTTGCAGAGCTTTGGCGGTTCCAGAGGAGTGTGGTCCCTGTTTGGCTTGAAGTGTGTGCTTGGGCTGGAGCCTGAAGGATAATAGGATGTGTGTGCCCAGAGATTGGGCAGGTGGAAGGGATGTCCAGGTGAAGGGAACAGCAAGAGCAAAGGCTCAGAGGTGAAGCAGGAGGGGTCTTGCAGGAGGAAGGAGAGTTCACTTGCCTGGGACATGATGTGTGTGCAGGGGAGTAGGAAGGAATTGGACTTTAATAGTGGAAGGCCAGGCTGGGGAATCTGGACTTTTTCCTGTAGTACTTAAATGCCGGTGAGAGTGTGGTGCCTTAAAATGGTTTCTTAAATACACAATTATCAGTCTTTCTCAAATTCTGAATGCCTGAAAGAGTGCTAGCATCTTTTTTTTTTTTTTTGATAATGAGGTGACTTAATGCTTCAATGTTTTAAAAATAAATTCTCTTGAAATAATTACTGTGAGTCTAGTTTTTTTCAGACCCTCCTAATGTGGTATTTGTTTTGTTCCAAGTAGCAACATGTTCTTTTTAGGAGTGGGAAATATAAGGCATAAAGGGATGTGCTGAGAGACAAGAGAATAATTTTTTCCTTTGTAGCCAATTTGTTGAGATGAAAAATCACACCAACTCTTTGTCTTATATTTCCCAATTTCATGAAAATAAAAACATCTTCTATAAAAATTATTTTTAAGGACATGAGGGCAAATAGTGTCCTTGAGTCTTGGAAAGATCAAATTGGTACACAGATTGTCCAAACACAGAGAATGATAGAGGCCAGGAGTGCTGAAAACGCTACGGAGCGTTACAGTTAGGAGGGTGGACTTAGGAATCAGACATCTGAGTTCAAACCCCAGCTCCACCACCCACCAATTTCTCTGCTCACTTCTAATATCCTAGATCAATAATTTTATCCCCGATCCTTTGACTCTGCCACTTTTGTTTTCCATCAATGACCTGTGTATTCCCCCTCTACTCACCTTACATCCCCTGGTCTGCTGTTGTGTCACCTCTCTCCTCCCTCATTCTCACTCTCCTGCAAAACCCAACCCTGGTTAAAATCAGGTTTGTCCAGGAAAAACTCTGCACACGCCGCCCCCAGACACACACACACACACACACACACACACACACACACACACACACAGTTCTGATGATACTAAACTGATTAATCTACCCGCTGCACTGACACTCAGCACTCTCTGGCAAGCCTACCATGTTCCCTAGTAAATTTGTTCTCTCACTTTCCTGGGTGATTATTTCACACCTTTGCCTCTTTGCTCAAACCTCCAAAGTCCCCTCCTGTCTCTCTCTCTCAGCCAATGATCTTGCTGCTTATTTCAGTGGGAAACTACAAGTAGTTGGAACAGAAGCCTCTCATTCCCCTACCACCAAATACTCCGGCGCTGGCCCGTAATTCTACTCCCCCAACACCCGGTCTTTGCTGTGGATGAGCTGTGTGTGCTCCTGGCTGAGGTCCATCTCACTCCCAACCCACCAGATCCTCTGCTCTTGCCTATTTGGAACTTTGCTTCTACACTATCCTCCCACTAGCTTCATCAAAGTTCCTCTTTTTACTGGATCATTCTTATTATTCAAACATTCTACAACATCTCCATTCTTTTAAAATACCCTCCTTAATCCTTTGTCTCCCAGCAGCTTTGCCGCACCTCACTGTTCCTCTTTAAAGCAAAACTCTTTGAATAAGTTGTCTGTTCTCTGTGTCTCCAATAACTTACCGCATACTTCCCACCCTCCCCTGCCTAACATGTTACTATGAACATTTTCAAACAGACAGAAAAGTTGAAAGACTTTTAAAGTGAACACCCATATAACCACCACCTAGACTCTACAATTAATGTTTTGTTTTATTTGCTTTAACACATATCTTGTCATCTCTTCATCCCGTGATCCTTTCATCAATCCATCTTAGGTTTGGGATGCATTTTAAACCAAGTTGCAGGCATCAGTACACGCTCTCTTAAACGCTTCAGTGTGCATGTTATGAATTAGAGTTCAGTATTTGTTCCTAGTGCTGCTGTCTTTGGAGGTGAAATTTATATACACTGAAACGCACCAATCTTAAGTGAATCATCAGGGTTCTGACAAATACGTACACCACCTCTGTAATCCAAACCCTTACAAAGTGTGAAACACGACCAATCACCACAAAAAGTTCCCTCATGCTCCTTCGCAATCAATCTTCAGTCCACCCTCCCATCTCCTGCCGGAGGCAACCTCTGTTTTGATTTTCCCCCACCATATGTAATAATTTGAATTATACAGTATGTACTCTTTTGTGTATGTTCTTTCACTCAGCATAGTGTTTTTGAGATTCATCCATAACCTGTGTATTAGTTATTCATGCCTTTCTACTGCTAAGTATTATTCCATTGTTTGACTATACAACAGTTTGTTTATTCATTATCCTATTGATGGATACCTAGGATGTTTTCAGTTTGGGGCTGTTATGAATAAACTTGCCACAAACACACACGAAAGTCTTTTTGTGGATATAGGTTTTCTTTTCTTTTGGCTAAATACTTAGGAGTGAAATTATCAGGTCATAGGGTAGGTGTATATTTAGTTCTATAAGAAACTGCTAGAACTTAAAAAAAATGGTAGTATTGTTTTACACTCTGACCAATGGTATATGAGAGTTCGGATTGCTCTGTGTCCTTGTCAGCATTTGGTTTTGTCAGTCTTTTTCATGTTTATCCATTCTGGTGGGTATGTAGTGATATCTCATTGTGCTTTTTATATAAATTTCTTTGATGAATATTAACATTCAGTACTTTTCACGTGCTTATTGATCACTAGTTTATCTTCTTCTGTGAAGTTCTTGTCAAATCTTTTGCTCTCTTTTTATGGAATTGTAAGCCTTCATGACATGTCTTAGATATCAGTTCTTTGTCAGATATATGATTTGCATACATTTTCTCCCAGACTGTGATTTACCTATTCATTTTCCTTTTTTTTTTTTTTTTTGGCCACACTGCATGGCTTGTGGCATTTTAGTTCCCTGACCAGGGATCAAACCTGGGCCCTCGGCAGTGAGAGAGTGGAGTCCTAACCACTGGATCACCAGGGAATTCCTTTCATTTTCTTAATGGTGTCTTTTGACGAGCAGAAAATTTTAACTTTGATTAAGTCTAATTTGCTTCCTTTTAAGTTTATTGCTTTCTGTGTCATATCTAAAAGCTTTATAGTTTTAGCTTTTACATTTAGGTCTGTGATCCATTTCAAATTAATTTTTGTGTGTGATGTGATTTGGGTCAATATTTATTTATTTTGCCATATAGATATTTAGTTGTCTTAGCACCATTTGTTATAAAGCCTTGTCTTTCTCTATTGGATTTCTCTGTCAACTTGTGAAAATTCAAATGATCGTATAAGTGTGGATCTGTTTCTAAGCTCTCTGTTCTGTCTCATTGATTTCTTTGTGGATCCCATGCCAGTATCAGACTGTTTCATTACGGTAGACTTACTAGTCAAAGTCTTAAGTCAGGTGGTATAAGTCCTCCAACTTTGGTCTTATTTTTTTATAATTGGTTTGGCTATTCTAGGTCATTTGCATTTCTATACACATTTTAGAATTAGCTTGTCAATTTCTACAAAAAGCCCAGTGAAATCATGATTGGGTTTATTGAACTTATAGATCAGTTTGTGGAGAACTACATCTTAATATTTAGTATTTTAATCCATGAACATGGTATGTCCACTTATTAGATCTTTAATTTCTCTCAGCAATGTCTTGTAGTCACAGTCTCATTTGAACCCATTCCGTTTAGGTTTTGTGCCCAAATTCCCCTGAAACCACTCTTGTCTAGGTCACCAGTGACCTCCATGCTGCTGTATCCAATGGTCAGTTCAGTCTTCCTCTATCTTCATCTTTCAACTGCCTTGACATAATTGATCACTGTATCCTTGAAGCATTTTGTTCACCTGGCTCTGTCTCACTGTGCTCTCCTGGTTTTCCTCCCATCTCACTGGCAGCTCTTTTTTTGGCCTCCTTTGCTGGATCCTTCTCTTCCTAATGTTTAGATGTTAGAGGACCCCGACCCTCAGTCCTCAGACTTCTGTCCTTTATCCATTCTCAGTCAGTCTCATGGTGTGAATATGTTACTTAAAGCCAACCACAATGTCTAAAGCCATCAGACTCCCAATTTTATATATCTCAGTCCTGAATCCCGGACTTATATATCCAAACTCCAGACTTATATATTCAACTTCTTACCGATCTTCATTTGGATATCTAAAACGTATCTCAAACTTAACCCTTCCAGAATGGAACCCTTGATTTGCCTCTGAAATGTTTTGCACCTTCTCACTCCCCACCACCCACCATGTTCCCCAGCTCAGTAATTGGACTTTTTTCCTTGTTGCTTATATATCAGTCTTAGAGTCTTCCCTGGCACCTTTCTTTCTTTTACACTCTGCATCTCCCTACATCAGAAAACCCTCTTGGCTCTGTCTTAGATCTATCTACTTCTTAGCCATCACTCTATTCCAGGACACCATCATCTCCACCTGGTTTACTGCAATATTCTTCTAAGTAATCTGCTTTCTCTCAGTCTATTCTTTATACAACTTGAGTCACCTTTTAAAATGTTACAGCATTTCACTTCCCTGATTAAAACCTTCTAGAGCCTTTCCATTATATTTAGGGGGAAGAAAACCTATGCAGTGGTTTACAAAGCCTCACATGATCAGACTTCCCTGTTCACTCTCTGACCTCATCCCCTTCTATTTATCCTTCTTTCACAATACTCTGACTACATTGACCTTTTTGTTGTTCTTGCACATTCCCAGATTCTTTCGGCCTCAGGGCCTTTGCAATTTCTGTTTCTTCTGCCTGGAACCTTTTCGCCAGATAGTTACATGGCTTGTTACCTTACTTCATTCAGGTCTCTACTTAAGTGTCATCTCCTCAGAGAGGCCTTTTCTGACCACCCTATGTAAGGAGGGTGCCCCCCCACCCCATTACTCTCCATTCCCTTACTCTGCTTTGGTTTCTTCTTACCCTTTAGCATTATTTGGTTTGATATTTATTTGTTGATAGTCTATTTCCCCTAGTAGAATACATACAAGCTCCCTGAGGACAGAGACTTTCTGCTTTGAATCATTAATGCTGTTAACAATGCTTGTCACATAGTAGGTGCTCGAAAAATATATGTTGAATGAATGACTGTGGGCAAGTGAACCTTGCAGGCTTCATTTTCTTCATCTGAGAAGTGGGGGAAATCATGGTATCTACCTCATAGGGCAGATGTGAATGTCAAATAAGATACTGGGTATAATAAGACATTTGTGGCAATAGTGTTGGCTGTTATTGTAGTTACTGTTGAATAATACAAATGATTTAAACCTCTTATAATCAATCAACAAATAGCTAATTAAGGTGGGTTTTGCCTGTTATATGCTTTTTACAGTGGTTGATTTCAGAGGTATAACTTGTGATCCAGTTATTGGTAACTTAGTTGGAGGAAAAAGATATAAGTATATGAAAAGTTAAATGCCATAGACTATTTAAATAATCAAGACAACAGTAGAAATGTTATCAGGCTTAACTAGTTGCCTAATGCATTTGCTGATGATGATTGTTCTAGGTATGAGAAATAAAAGCATTTTTTTTTTTTTTTAAACCAGGTTAGTATGAGGAGGCCTTGTGGAGCGCATGGATTTGGGCCGCCCCTTGAAACACTGGGGACGATTTTAATCCTTTATTGGCCATGAGGTGGAAGGGCATCAAAGGTGGGACAGTGGCATAAAGCCAAAGTGGGGGAAGAACTAGGGTAGTTGAAAAAATGGAATGAATCCGTTTGGCTGGAGGGAGAGGTCTTGTGAGGAAGTTTGAGAGCAATGCAAAGAAAACAAGGTAAGAATGAAAGCAAGTGGCTTCAGGTGACAGGAAGCCCTTCCTTACTAGGAATGGGCAAGCAAGAAGGAAGTTCTTATGGGTAATTAGGAAAGAAGGTAACACCTCACAGGCTTCCTGCTGCCAGGTTCACTCCCTTCTCCCGCACAGTGCAGGTGGCTCAGGGCATTACTCTCTGATGCACAGATAGTGGACAGGCATGCTGAGTCCATGTGTCCATGTGTCCAAGGAGAGGCAGACACAGGAGGGCACTGCTCTTCTGTTCCCAGGGCCTGGAAGCCAATTTTGAACTCTTTTTATCCACAAGAATTCTCACTCTAGGTGGCTGTGACTAGAAGGCAAGGGACAATTTTCACTATGGCTTCTTATTTTAAAAAAAAGAAGGAAGAGGATAGAGAAACTTAGAAATTAAAGGCCAACCAATAAACATAATAATTTACATTTTAATATGCATATTAAGAAATACTCAACTTTTTTTAAGAAGAACATGAAAGAAAGGAGAATATGTCGCCCTAAAATATGCTACTTTGGCATATTGATTATTCTGAATTAAAGTTACTGAAGAAACAGCCAGTGCAAGAAGGATACTCTAATCTCCTTTGTCTCCTTGAGAGCAGGAAATAAATCTCCCATGTGAAAGGGATCCTCCCTGTACCAGGAGGGTAGAAGGCATCCTTATTGCCAGAGACAGGGAATTCAGGGCCAAGAAGGCTATATAAACAAATCTTGTTACTTCTTCATTAATTTGCTACCCCAAGCCCAAACCCGTATGTTTTTTCACAAATTTATTGTTTCTTTTGTCTAAAAGGTATAAAAGCTGCCTGCTTTGGTGAGCTCTTTGAATCTCATATTTTTACTGGTATAAAAGCTGCCTGCTTCGGTCACTTCTTTGAATCTCATATTTTCACTGGCTCTCGTATGTACAAAATTAAATTTATATTTCTCCTGTTAATCTGTCTATGTCAGTTTAATTATTAGACCAGCCAAAGAACCTAAAGGGAAGAAGGGAAAAGTTTTCCTCCCCCACAAGAATATTAGGTGAGTCATGTATAGCCACATTCTCATTATCATGTAAAAGGAAACACACATTATATGAGAAGAGGCCAGAGTAACCTGTGAACAGATCAGATTTTTGAAAAAAAAAAGATAGGTTATCTAGCCAACCACGAGATAAAACTTGCTTTAATGATATAATTTTGTGTAAATTTGCAGCAATCTAAAAGAGTGTCCTTGTGTCCCTTAAGTTTTTTGTTATCAAGAAGTTAAAAAATAAATGTTACCTTTTGCTGCGTTAGAATAGATGTCAGAGCAATTTGTAGTAGTTAAGAAAATGACCCTGTAAGAGAATCAAAATAAAACAAAAAAGATAAAATATAGATATGAGCCATGACAGATGTGGCAGAACAGGGAATGGATGTGAAGACAATAAGCCACGTTGTCGTTAACAGAGCCCTGGCAACACGGCTCTGACACAGATTAAATAATGAACGCCCGTCGGTGGCCACAGCCCGGAGAGAACAGAGAGCGCATTGTTTCAGCCTGTTTATCTAATTTCAAACTAATTGCTTAAGTATAGGCTTGTGTTCTGATTATAGCCAAAGGAAAATCAAACAGTTGAAATAGTGTAAGTCCTGTAATTCACCCCGTTCAAGAATCAGAACTAAATAAAAGAATTTTGAGCAAAACATCCAAATAAATTGTTAGTCCTCCCTGCAAACGGAAGCCTGAAGAGAAGCAGGATCTACTCGTCAGGCTCTGCACTCACTCTTCTGTCCTCTCCTGATTAGGTTCTAGCTAATGTGATATGAGGGCTCGGCTCGTCGTCGCCTCTTCTGTGCTCAGGACTACAGCTCGGCCCCGTAGCGGGGCGCGGCAGATGCCAGGTTCCACGTCTGGGACTGGCCCGGGGAGTGGTGTCTTCTTGGACAGCGGCTTCTCTGAGGTTTCAGGCAGGTTGGCGTCGCCTTTTCCTACCCTGGGTCTTTGTGATGAGATAGTGAGCTGATACCTGTGAAAGCACTTTGTTGACACAAATGAAGGGGTTCTATGGTTGGTGGAGGAAAGAACACAAATCAGAAGTCCTGGGTTTGAATCCAGGTCATCTCATACTCGGTCTCCCCTTTTCTGTATTCCTTTTTTTTTTTTTTTTTTTAATTATTTTATTTTTGTTTGTGTTGGGTCTCCGTTTCTGTGCGAGGGCCCCCTCCAGCCGCGGCAAGCGGGGGCCCTTCCTCATCGCGGTGCGCGGGCCTCTCACTATCGCGGGCTCTCTTGTTGCGGAGCGCAGGCTCCAGACGCGCAGGCTCAGTAGTTGTGGCTCACGGGCCCAGTTGCTCCGCTGCATGTGGGATCTTCCCAGACCAGGGCTCGAACCTGTGTCCTCTGCATTGGCAGGCAGATTCTCAACCACTGCGCCACCAGGGAAGCCCTGTATTCCTTTAAGTGTCTTCCTGTGTTTTTCTCCCCCCTCCCCTTAAATCAGACGTTCTTTGGTTTTTTGTGTGTGTGCATGGACCCCCCTTTGGCATTCTAGTGACGCTAATGAATCCCTTTTCAGAATAATGTTTAATGCATTAAGTTAAATGCATACATTTAAACGAATAAAATTAGAGGTTCTAGATATTTTCGCCGTAAACATCTTTGCCGTAAAGCAGTCTCATTGCACAAGTAACTGGCCGTAAGGCAATTTTGCCGTCAAAGGTAGAATAACTAGGCAACACGTTGGTTTCGACTACGTTATAGCAACTTGATAGAAAATACGGTGAAAAGAAAACTTACTGAAGTGTGAAATAAGAGAGTGTAAAGCCAGACTGCATACTATACCAGAAAATAGCATAACAGTTTGCAAATTCTTCGGTGAGTACAGTCATCCCTCCATCCCGTCAGAAGCAAGTTTACCGAACTATGGCAAATATAAAAGAGGCAGCCAGTAATACACGACAGTCTAAGCATTCATTATCAATTCTTTAGCTCATTTAGATACAACAGCTTGTTTTGTAATGCCGTCTTTACCAAGTTTATCATGCAGTATTAGAAGTTGGAGGCAAAGGAAGAATCAAGCTTCTCATCTCCCAGAAAGAAATGGTTACATGATTCTTGATAAGTTTTATGAAAATGGTGTAATTTTTTTGCTATTTGATAGTGGAGAACATGATGTAGACAAAATTTTCGTATTTGGCATAGAAACTGGCTTAGATGATTTGGTGAAATATAAGGACTGTCATGGAACATATAAATGTAGTCCAGATATGTACTACTTTACATATACGTTTATATACGTGACCTATAGATAAATAGCAGCATCCCTTGTCTGTTCGGTTTACTTCCAGGGAAATCTGAAGAGCCTTACAGCAGATTTTTTTTTTATACCGTGAAGAACTTATGTCCAACATGAGATCCTGAATCCTTAATGACTGACTTTGAGAAAGGAAGTATCATTACTTTCACTAAGAAGAGATTTTAAAATTTTTGTTATTAGTTTTTCATGCTTCGTTATGTCCTTTTTAATGCCCCTATGTTATTTTAGTTTCATTATTTCATCTTTTACAGCAAAATTGTCTTGTGGCCAATTAGCTGTGCAGCAGAACTGCTTGCAGTAAAGATTCTTACAGCGAAAATATCAGACATGAAAATTAGTATGCATAGGGTTACCAGGGAAACCAATTAGACTGATATACAGTTATCAGTATACAAAAAAAGTAATAATATAATAATATCCACCCTTTATTAATGCACTACCTACCAAGAGCTAGTGGCAGATTTAATAACTACTGTAATTTTGGGGTAGTAATGAGTGGAAACGATACTTTGAGATACTTGCAATACTGTACTGTGATATGAAGATATCTTTGATTTCTACTTGTGACAAGTCACAGTTACGCCTAATTTTACTGTGAATTATTGCCTACATTTGTAATTGAAGGGAATGCTAAATTTCAGTTAAAGGTGAGTAAATATTAAAACAAAAAATTTCCCTACCCATGTCCTGAATCCTCTCTGAAATCCTCAGATACCCCTTGCCTTAAAACTTCACCCTTTCCTCTTAACGCTGTGTGCCCCGCTGCTGCCCTCCAGCTGCTGTCACCCTAGATGTGTACCTCCCGTCCATGCAGGGGACAGGAGCACCAGACCTGTTATGTCCTGCAGCCCACTGCACATCCACCCTGGACGACCCACAGGACCTCACACTCGGCCTCCAAAAGCCAACTCCTCGGCTTGTCCGTCCCACCCCTGCTCCTCCCGCCAGCCTGCCCTTCCTCCTGTGTTCCCTGTTCTGTTGGTAGCACTAACAACCTCCACACGGCTCAGGCCCCAAACCTAGCTTGAGCAAGTAAGTGAGCGCTGCTGTGGCCAGGATTACCACCCTAGCCTCCTTGATAACGTTTATGGAAGTGTAGACTTGTACATTTTAAAGCACTGGTCTGCCCTTTTCTTTACCTGCAACGTCTTCTAAATTTCTGCTTACCCTACAGGGCTTAGTTCCTTCTTACTTCTCTTTCCAACATGTACACACTGTGGTTTAAAATGTCTTCGTGATGTCTCTTTACCTCCATGATGTGACATCGGAGGACTCCTGCCTCCCTCGCAAAGTTTTCTTCTGTCGGTCCCCCAGCCTCACCAAGCTCCCTATGGTCCCTCCAGTGGCCCACTCCCCACTTCCCCCTTTTCCTTGGCAGACAGAGTGAGTGCCTTCTGCCTGGGGATCCCTTACCTGCCTCATGGCCTCCAGGTCTCAGTTCTGCGGCTGCTTGGCTGGCAGCCTTTCCCAGCCTGTGCCGTCATGAGGACTGTCCATAGAGCGGTTCTCGTCCAGCCAACTCCTGCTCCCTTGCATTTGAGCAGAGTCTGGCAGGGTTTCACCAGTGGTGTGCACTTGGGAGGACAGCATTATCAAAGTATGTGGTTAGCAGCGCTGACTTCAGAGCCCAATGACCTGGGTTCTAATCCCAGCTCCGCCACTAGCTGTTTGATCTTGGCAAGATACTTACCCTTTAGATGCCTCAGTTTTCTCATCTGTGAAACTGGCATAATAATGGATTTGTGTGCTATAAATGAGTTAATCTCCTGAAGCCCTTTAGAACCATGCCTAGCTTATACTGAGAGCTTAAATATCAGCTATTATTATTATAGTTTCATTAATGTGGCTTGGGCTCGTTTAAAAGTCACATGCTACTATACTTTTATTTTTGCTGGAGTTTTATTAAAGACTGTTGTGTAATTCGAAACCCAATATTTAACTGTTCTTCATCTCCATTGAGGTTGATATCAGAACGTTGATTTTAGCAGAAATAATTTATGTGAGACAAAAGGAAATACTTTTTGAAAGAAAGGTAGGAAGACTCCTGGGGATACAACCTCTTAACAGAATGATGGAGACACCATCCCACCAGCAGTTAGCTAGTTGAGTTGGGGATTTATCCATGGTTCTTCCATTTCACAGATTATGTTGATCTCACAGGATTTTTTCTTGCAGCCCTTTGGGTAGAAGAGAGATCAATATTATTTATCAGAGGATTTCTCTGGGAATGCATATCATCATATGGTCCACATAAGAAGATGGTTTTGAATGTAATTACTTTTTTTTTGCATGAGTGTTTTCATATCCTCTGTAAATATTGTGCTCTGTGGGAAGTAACTTTTCATGATTCCTACCGCACATTGTTTGTGACATTAATGTGCTCTTATAACTGATCCTTTTCTTCCCTTTTTCTTTCATCATTGAAGCAATATTCCCCTGAGGTTTAACTGTTTCAGCCTTTTCTAGGTTTTGCCACCAGGTGGGGTACTGGCTCCTTTATAAGGCATGGGCCGGGGCTTGAGGCTGGTTTTCTCACTGAGGTGGCTGTCTTGCCCCGTCATTCTGAAGTGACCCCTGGAGAAACTGTTCAGCCCTGACCCTGGGAGTGGGTAGAAAAGGCCAGCAGGGTGAGTGTTAGATCTGAGGGAGTTTCAGGGCTTTTCATTCCTGATCTTGTTGAGCTAATATGCTAATGACTTCTGTTTCATAGGTTTTGAGTAACTTGAATTTTACCGGAAGTACATGTAGATCTACTTGGCAACAAGTGAATCAAGTTTTCCTCGGAATATTTGGTCCCATCTTTATGGCTCAGAAGAAACATTAAATTTGGTAACCATGACCATTATGTTAAATAGGTCTTATTTAAATAAGATAGAAATCATGGAAACAAGAATTAAAACTGCTCTTGGCATTGAAAATTAGGGGAAAATTGTGTATAACTGTGAACACTTCATGTTAAAAAGCAGCGCATGGGTTTTTATTCTTAAGCGATGTACTGGAACATTATTTTTTTTAAGATACAAATGCCTTAAGTTATCAATTACATTTTTCTAGAATGAAAAATAAATTTCTTACTTTGAAACCATTGTGAGTCATATTAAGTCCCAGTTTAAACTATAAAAAACTACAAAACCACCAGAAAACTTTTTTATTTTATAATATAACCTAACTGTAGATGGTGAAATTGAATTATGAGTGATTTTCACAGTTACAGACACTAGGTCAGAATCAGAATTAGAAGATTCTTTCATAAGTTTTCCTCTTGAACTTAATTTTTAGACTTTAGTGATTAATGAGGTTTTATGCTTATTTAATGTATTTTAAAAATCTAGAAATAGTGATAGTATGTGCCTTTGGTTCTCAGAAGCAATAATTTCATGTGGTCCCTCTTAGCCAACGTGAAATTATAGTGCTATATGTTCCATCACCACCACCACCAATTTGGACAACAATATAAAACTCATTTCATGGCGCTAGTGGAGGGCAGACTGTATTCCTCTTGTTTAGAATGAATGCGTCACTTTAATACAGCATCTGAGGGGCAAGAAGGGAGTGAGAGCGCTCTTTGTTTCAGCTGGTGTGTTACAGTTTTCTTGGGTAGCAAGTACAAAAATGAAGCCTGAAGCCTTAGCTCATTCTGTATGTGAGTTTTATTTCTCACAGCAGCCCAGTGTCAATTTAACATATGGGAGTGGTTTCAAGTTCATTACTAAAGCTTATAGGCTAAAGTGCTTTGTGGGCTTGGCTATGACTTAAGTGGCCTTTGGGGAGTTGGCCAAAAACGGGGCTTGGGAACAGACTGCTTTCCCCGTGTCTGTGGATTCTCTCGGGGTAGTCAGTTTTTTTTTCCCCTGTTGGCTATCAGCTGCTTTGGAGATTAGTTTCATAGTAAGGATTCTTTCTTTAAAGCAATATGAAGCGACTACTTTCACAGGGGCACCAGGTTAGTAAATAAGGTTTTGAACTTTCTGCTGCATGTGTCAGATTTTCTTTCTGTCCTCACCGGGCGATGACATGACAGTCAGCATAGCATTTGTGCTGTTGCTGCGTTCTTTTAGAAAATAATGTGAGTTCGTCGATCCTACGGAGGTCTGGGGGTTATGGTTCTCCTTGTAATGTATGCATTGCTGGACAATATTAAATGCAGGTGGAAGCCAAGAAGAAATGACATTTATGTGTTGGATGTGCAGTCTAGAAATTTGTACCTGTTCATATGCATTTTCAATTCCTTTTTCAGAATTCCTTTCTTTGTGTCTTCCCATTATATCTTCTAGGAATAACTGTGATTTTATACATGGTTGATTTTACTTTATGGAGCACAAGACAGCAGTGTGTAGTGCCCCAGCCAGTGGTGTCGTCCTTCCCACCCTGTGCGTGCTTGCCTGATGCATGGTTTTCTCTGGGGCCTACTGCTTATAGTTACAAGGAACCAGAATATGATTTTAATTTTCTTTTTGAAAAGTCTGACATTTTTCTAGAATGCCTCAGAAAATACCTGCATAACAGTTGACGTGGGCAGAGTGTACAGGTGGATCAAGCTGGACTGAATCCCTTCCTTAGTCATCACTGTTTTTTTTTTGTTTTTGTTTTTTTAAAATTTTATTTATTTATTTTATGGCTGTGTTGGGTCTTCATTTCTGTGCGAGGGCTTTCTCTAGTTTCGGCAAGCGGGGGCCACTCTTCATCGCGGTGCATGGGCCTCTCACTATTGCGGCCTCTCTTGTTGCAGAGCACAGGCTCCAGACGCGCAGGCTCAGTAGTTGTGGCTCACGGGCCCAGCCGCTCAGTGGCATGTGGGATCTTCCCAGACCAGGGCTTGAACCCGTGTGCCCTGCATTAGCAGGCAGATTCTCAACCACTGCGCCACCAGGGAAGCCCCTGTTTTTATTCTTAAGTGATTCCTCTAGGAGTAAATATGACTGTCGAAACAGAGTGTGCCTTGTAAGACAATGAAAGGATCACTAACAGTATTGAAATGAAATTAAGTCAATAGAGCGAAGTATCAAGAGAATATCTTCCTTAACTTCGACATCTAGAGAGCGATTTTACCTTTGTTTACTTGTCACCAAAGCAATCCAGCATGAAATTGTTTCACAAGAGTACGTAGTTCGATTTGATGATGTTTTCAAGTTTGCAACACTTTATGAAATATATTGGCTTTTATGTTACTTTATGTATGCTTTCGTTCAAGGTAAGCGCTGGTGGTTTTTTTTTATAAATGTATTTATTTATTTATTTGTTTTTGGCTGCATTGGGTCTTTTTTGCTGTGCGTGGGCCTTCTCTAGTTGTGATGGGTGGGCTTCTCATTGCGGTGGCTTCTCTTGTTGTGGATCACGGGCTCTAGGCGTGTGGGCTTCAGTAGTTGTGGCTTGTGGGCTCAGTAGTTGTGGTTCATGGGCTCTAGAGTGTAGGCTCAGTAGTTGTGGCACATGGGCTTAGTTGCTCCACGGCATGTGGGATCTTCCCAGACCAGGGCTCTAACCTGTGTCCCCTGCACTGCCAGGTGGATTCTTAACCACTGTGCCACCAGGGAAGTCCCAGTATGGGTGTTTTAAAATATGCTAATATGCTTCTGTTACTGCCATTTGAGTCTCCTCTTTTTTCCCCCGCTGGGAAATACAGTGTTTCAGAAAGGGTCTGTTCTCTCAGGTTCTCCTGTGTTTAAAAATATCAAATTGAGGGAGAAGGGAGACAGAAATAGGTACTTAAAGAAATCTTTGAGGTGATTTGCTAAAGTTTAAAGATCCCAGTCCTATCTCTGCTGAGGCTGAAGTTGCAAAGTTATGGCTGCATGCTATCTCAGGATTGCAAAATTAACTGTACTTTATGCCCCTCAAGACACAATTGTACAGCTGTATTATTACCCCTGCCTCCGCAGATATTTTCTTCAATAGTAAATCCAAAAAAAAAAAAGAGCAGAGATTGCTGTGACTTGCTTAATATATGCTAGTACTGCATATGTGCTATTATTAATTATTAAATGCTATTAACTTAAAATTTTAAAGAAGACTTCTGTCAATCTGATTGTAGCTCCTCAATGATTTAAAGGACTATGTTAAGACATTTTACTTGTTGATTACTTGTTTGCGCTTAGCTGGCATGGATAAAAGTCTTAAAAAGCTCACCTAAAGCTCATTTAGGTCTGGTAGGTCTCAGTTTCTGTGTTCCCAAGTGCTTTGCAGCCTTTTCTTCTACAGATGATAACAGAACAGTACTGATTAGAAACAGAAATAAACAGTGTGGCAAAGGATAGACTAAGAGGGGAAACTCCTTAAAAACCAGATTTTAGGGTTTTCCCAAAGGATATTCATTACAATAAGCTTCCTCCAAACATGAGGGGGAAAAAAAAGACTGTACAATAAAGTGCTCAAAATCTGTAATTTGGGATGGAAGCAAATCTTATTCCTGATTCCAGGCTTGGCACACACATTGCAGTTTTGTTCTCATCTTACCAGACTGGTTTAGTTTTGTGACATCTCTGCTTTTTGGCTAAAATCAAGTAGAGATGGACATTTCTCCCATTCCATGTCAGGTTAAGCTTTGAGCCGATTAATTTTTATCCAACATGCTTTCTTGTTAACAGTCAAAAGTACCCTTGATGCCTCATAAATCTCAGATGGTTATGAACATAGTTGATGATCCGTTATTTCAACATGAATTGGCCCACCCTCGAAACATCAGGAAGGTTAAATGTCAGTAGAACGTAAGGACTTAGAGGAAAGAAATGAATAACCAGGAGGAATCATGATGTCAGGAGTGGGTTTTCTGACTGCTGAACCTTTATGATAAATGTTCACCTATTGTCTGGTTCCATTCACACCCCAGATCACTCTCATTTCCTGCCCACAGTCTTCATCTTCGAGGTGCCCGTTTGGGGAGCTGTCGGTTCTTGATTTGCAGTTTCTGGCCTTGTCAGATTCATCATGTACAGCCACCCCTGCCTTTTTCATGCCTAACCCGCTGAGTTCTTGCTCATGACCCTGCTCACTGAAGGTGCCGATGTGCAAGGGTCTTGTGCTTACATATCAGAAAGTGGGGCAGAAAGCCAGGGAGACTGTGATGCCGTCCACCGCAGAAGTGAACTATTTTAATAATGACAGTGCGTACTAACTTCCCAGAGGGATTGCAAAGGCTGAGGACAGACTCTACTCCCAGGGCTGATCTGACCGTAGACTTCACCAGTTCCTTGGTTCCTTCTGAAGAAGCCAATTGAAGTTTGACTTTCTGGCATTTCTGGGGTTGAAGATATTAGTACCTGTGGCAGGAGTAGTAGAGGGAGTGGTAATAGTAATAATAACAACTAACACTCAAAAAGCATTTCCTAAAGGCAGTCCCTGTTCTAACCCTCTCATTTAATCCTCACAACAACCCTAAGGGGTCAATTGTCTTTATTACCCCCATTTTACAGTTGATGAAACTGTCCCAGGGAAGTTACATAATTTGTCCCAAGTCATAGCAGCTGGTCAGCAGTAATAGTATTGTGCCTCAGAGGGGTGCTGTGGTGGGGAAAAAATGGTATGAGGGGTTGATGTCTTTGGGAAATACAATCCAGTCTTTATTATTAATGAGAAGCAACCATGTAAACACTGATATCTGTGCTGCTCTGCCTACTCAAAGATGCTTCTGTTGACCCACTGTCAACCAGTAAGGCATGTCCTTTGTGTCCTTTTCCTACTGGGTGTTTGTGCGGGTGAGCTTGTACTCTGCTTTCTCACGTGTTCTGCTGGGGACCAGTGGCAAGACCCAGTGACCAGTGGCAGGATGTAGAGCTTACTCGTGGTCAGTAAATGAGATCAGTGGTGACCAGTCCACGTGGCGAATAAGCCCCACAGTTGAAAACTGTCTTTTAACTACACAAGCTAATCTTGGAACTTTTGAGACTTTTTAAGGCTAAAATGATAAAACCACTAAGGCTCGAACTTGGACCTTTTGATTGTTTAGCTTTAATTTGGCCTGTATGAGTGTCCTCTTCATTCCTGCCCAGTATGATTTCCTGCTGATAATCAAAGCTCTGGTTATTTTGTCAATCCTGAAGGCTTTCTGAGGCTTAGTGGAGAGCCAGGAATATGAGACATGTATTTCCTTTAAAAACATAAATGTGCATTTGAAAATGTGGGGCAAATAACTTACTCTAGATTTGGCCAAAACTTAAACATGTGACAAATAAGGTTGGAATCTTTAAAAATATGTAAAAATACAGTCCATAGGTTAAGGAGTTATATTTTAAAAAAAGAAAGAAGAAAAGAAATCAAACTATTTTATTATTTGGATGGGGAAGCACTTTCTCTTCCTAAAACCAATAGAGGAAATCACAAAAGGAATAGGGCAATAGATTGGAATTTTCCAGGTAGGAGTGCAAAAGCTTTAACTACAGAAATACTCATTGAAGTGTTATTTATTGTCATGAAAAGTTGGAAATAATCAAAATATACACTAGAAGAAAACTGCATAATGGATCATTATGCAACTACTACAATTTTACTTAAAAACTATAATCGGAGGAAATGGTGATGATAGATATTTAAGATAAAACACTGGATATTAAACTATTTGTGCATCACGTACTTGGTTATGTTTAAAATATACCTGTCCTGGGGCTTCCCTGGTGGTGCAGTGGTTAAAAATCTGCCTGCCAATGCAGGGGACACGGGTTCAAACCTTGGTCTGGGAAGATCCCGCATGCCGCGGAGCAGCAAAGCCCGTGTGCCACAACTACTGAGCCTGAGAGCCACAACTACTGAGCCCATGTGCCACAACTACCCAAGCCCGTGTGCCTAGAGCCCGTGCTCTGCAAGAAGAGAAGCCACCGCAATGAGAAGCCCGCGCACCGCGAAGAAGAGTAGCCCCCGCTCGCCGCAACTAGAGAAAGCCCGTGCACAGCAACGAAGACCTAACGCAGCCAAAAATAAATAAATAAATCAAAAAAATAAATAAATCAAAATAAAATAAAATATACCTGTCTCTGTATGTGTTATGCTTAGGGAGAGAACAGAATGGATGATCACCTTAAGTTAATTGGGGTTTAGGGATTATTTTAAAGGTGGGAATTTCTGGCAGTTTTAATTTTCTCCTTTTCTGCATATTAATATTTAAAAATATGATTCCCTTATATTTGAAAACATAAAAACTATTCATGGAGAGAGAAAAATGAAAACAAGATATACAAAAATTTAATAGTAAGTTAACATCACCCATAATCTATTTAAGGTGGTAACTCTACGAATGCTTTTAATTTCCTCAGATAGTTTGTAAATTTAAGGTTTCCTTTAAGAAGAATTTATTATTTTTATAATAAAAATTAAAATAGATTCAGAGTGACAGGTTAGAGTTGAGGCAGATCAGTCTTTATAAAGGAGAGGATATTTTTACTTTGGAGAGCAATTATTTTGCTGCATTTATGCATTATTTTAGGAAAGTGCCTTGTGATTTTTAGGCACCAGGTTTAAAATCTTAATCAGACATTATAGCTGATTAAATTATAAGATATATAGTTTATTTAATAAGGGATGTGGGAAGATGCTCACTTAAATACTTGAAACAACAGTCCAGGAAAGACACTTTCATGGATTTCCAGTGTGTCCAGACGTTTTGATAACTCTTCATTGGTCCAAGGGCAGTTGCTGATGTTCAGAATGGGACAAGTCAACATACTGAGACAGTCCTTAGAAGATATGATTTGACTGGAATAATGAAGGTGGAAGAGAACCTTGGAGTAGTTGACTTCATTCTTCCTCCTCCTTCTTTTACAGATGAGGTCCCCAAAGCCCAGAATGATTGAGTCCCCAAGGTCACAAGGTTCTAGTCGACTTGACTGGAGTCTTTTGGGGCCTTTTGAGGTCTTTTGATTCCCCTATTGCTGCTGTTTTTAATATTTCATTCTGTCCACTTACAAACACTTTAGTAATGAGGAATGAAATTATATTTCCATTTTTCCTGGGTTGGTAAAAATCAGAAGCTAATACCATTCGGCACTTACCTGATGACATTGGAGAAAGAAGCTGAAGGCTCATTATGGCTTCCAAGGAAAACTCACCAGCTTCACAGGCGTGGTCTTTATTCTCATCATTGTTGTTCGAACATTTTGTTCTCGGGTAAAGGCTTACTTAACGCACATCTGGTTTCCATGTTTGTTCTGGAAGACAGCAGCCACAAGGAGTGACTAGAGATCACTGGATACTGAACCCTGGGAATTATTTTTTAACAACTTTATTGTTATTGTATAATTTGCACATCACAAAGTTAACCCCTTCAAAGCGTACAATTCTGTATTCTTTAGCATATTTACAGAGTTGTGTAACCATCACCATAATCTAATTTTAGAACATTTTTGGCACCCCCTAAAGGAAACCTTGTACCCACTCTGCCTACTCCCCTCTCTTCCTTACCCAGCCCTAGGCAACCACTGTTCTAACTTCCTGCCTCTAGATTTGCCCATTCTGAACATTGAATGAAATCATACACTGGATGAGAAAGCTAGAAATTTTAATTTGATGCTCAAAGACCGCTTAGGTGAACATGACCTGGTTACTCTGTGGGCCCTTTCTTCTCAACAGTGTCTTGAACTGTGAGATTGAGACCAGATGAACTCAGTGTTGTCACCTATTTACTAGATTAAGTGGCTTATTTTTGTTTTCTGGAGTCCCTGTATTCAAGATTCAAATAAAAAATATTCAATATTCAAATTTTAAAAATATATGGGAGTACATATCCATTAATATGAGATTGTTGTAGGCTGTGCTGCAAAATTGTTAGGTTAGACCACAGCTTATTAGATGGGACCTTGAGTGACTTACTTGACTTCTCTAAGACTCAATTTCCTTATCTGTAGAATGAGGATCATAATACTAGTACTTACCTTTTAGGGTTCTAATGAGTATTAAATGAAATAATGTATATATAACGCCTCCCACAGTGCCTGATGCATGAGTGTTAAGTGAATGTTACCTATTGTTATTAGTGTCATTTATAATAAACTGTAGGAGTTATTTTATTTCATTCTTTCTGACTTCATCTATGTACTACTGAGGATTTGAGTTGGCTTGCAAGAATATTTACATACCATTAAACACACACACACACACACACACACACAGGAATAAAACAAAAGCAGGGATGATAAAGTTAGTAGAAGGACAGTATCAGAGGAAATAATAATAACAGTAGTAATGAGAGCTAACATTTATATAGCGGGTTATGAATGGACATTTCTTCAGTGTCCTTCCTAGTGAGCTGAGGGAATATTGCCAGATCAGAAATGGGCAGAGACACTGAAATGAAACCCCAGGCTGGGACCTGGGAGGGACCTTGATGGTCTCTGGTCCACCTTCATACCCCGTGCATGAGACAGAGCCAGAGATGACAGCTTGGTGTTGGAACTCACAGTGTGAAGGTGAGTTCACCACCTCACAATGTGGATAGTCACTATTTATTAAGCACTTACCATGAGCTAAGCTAGAATTAGAACCCAAAGTGACTCCAAAACTATATAATTATGAAGTAAACTTGTCTACTCCAGGCAACCAGTTTCTTTATAAATAGTTCTTTTTTAAAGAATGGCCTTATATACATTAAACTGAAGTGTACACTCTCGTAGGCACCCCCCTTTCCCATTCACATAGTAGTACCTTCTACATAGAGAAGCAAACACCTAATCAGATAGTCCCCCAGATATCTGAAAACAATTATCATGGCCCTCACCCTGCCTCACTCTCTTGCTCAAACATGCGAGGATAATTTTATTGGACTTTAGGTTAGGTGCTCCAACACACTGTAACAGTTTCTTTTTCTTGGTATGTGCTTTCCCTTCAAGTATGCTCAGTGAACTCCTACCCAGTCTTCAAGACTCGTTTCCAGTATGCCTTTCCAGCAGCAACCTTCCCCAAACCCCAGGTTGAGCACTTCCTCCTCCAGGCTCCTACTGCAGTTCTGGACACGCTGTGGCAATTAGCTATTAAAAGCCTGTCTCCTTCCCTGGGCTGTGAGAGCTGTTGACCTTTGTGCTCCTAAACTCCATTCTAGCACCTGGCATGTGGTAATTGTGGAAGAGAGAATTTTGATCTTATGTCATATGGATTCCTAACTATATCTGGTTTTACAGAGGTATCAGTCATAAGAAACGTCTTTGCCAAAAGATGTGTAGGTAAACCTTGACTATCCAAGGGCTGAGCCATAGCCTATGGTTTCTCTTGGACCAAAAGTAGCATCATCTGGGGAATAAGACAAGGTCCTTCAGTTAGTTACTGAGCCATTCACTTTTACCTGGTAAAAGGATCCACTAATAGCCTGATGTAAACAAGGTACTTGTTCGTTGGGAAAGGTTGATACCCACCACCTTTGCTCAGAGAGATTTAGATAACAACATTTGCAGCATCGACAGTGTAGTTGAATCACAAAGTTCATAGTAAACGTAATACCAGTGTTCATAAATGTTGATAAGAAGACACAGTCCAAAGTTATGCTTCTGTTTTAATCTGGCATCTTATCAGTTTTTCATAGAGTATGGATAAATGTTATTCCCTAAAGCATGGATAGAGGGTTAATTTAAGAAGAAGTATGTAACTGGGGCAAGAAGGGAGCTGGCCTACATCTGAAGGAAAAAATGTGGATCTCACCAAGGCTTTGCTGTCATTTGTAAAACTGGTCTGCCCCTTAAATGGATTCATTTAGGGCCAAACAAGAACATTCTACATGGAGTAGGTCAGGCGCTGGTACTGCCTCTTGCCGCCTGAGTTTGAATCTGTCAGTCTTCATCCAAACTGCATCTTTACCTCCCATGTGAATTGCTACAATACTAGACACCCCAGTGAATCCGTCCTCTCCTCCCTTCACTTTCTGCCAGTGTCATGGTTTTGTGCTAGCTTTTCCCTAGACGGTGGAGCCCTAGCTCATGGAGGCCAAGGGGGCCACCTCTGCTCAGAGTGGTCCCCTGAGGTCTGGCCTGGGTTTGGAGGAGGAAGACGCAGGCATGGTATTCTAAAGCTGAAGTGGACACAGGGTGCAGCCTCTGAGACCAAGAAGGAGGCTCTTCTGGCAAGTGCTGACGCGGCGCCATCCAGGCGCTGACGGAGCACTTCCTGTTTTAGGAAGCCCTCCATTCACCAAGGCTCTTTCACTCCTAGAGGGCTCGAAGTGTTAGAAAGTTCTCCTTTATGCTGATGTGACGTGGCCTATCTAGAATATCCATCCCTGTGTTCCAGCTCTGTCCGCTGGAACCACAGAGGAAACATCTACTTGCACCCACAGGTCTTGATATGTTCAAAAGGCTTCTCATTTTTGTGCAGCCTAAAAATTCCAGCTTATTTCAACCATTCCTCGTAATATCATGTTTTTCAGACTTCTCCAGCCTGGTCCCTATTCTCTGAGTATCCATGATTTGCCTTTGTTTTTCTGTGCCCCTCAGACTGAATACAGTTCTTCAAGTGTAGTCTGACCAGCAGCTGGGATTATTGGCTGCTTTCCTGGGTACTGCTCTTCTGATAATGTATCCTAAGAGTGCATCAGTTCTTAAAAAATAATGTTAACATGTGCCATTTTGGGGGGACAGTCACTATTTTCAAGACAATGTGCCAAAGTGCCTTATATATGTGATGTTATTTAATCTTCACAGCAGTACTGAGGTCAGTATTACTACTGTATTTCCTTGATTCTAAGACACTGTTAATGGCAAGATACACCATCAATTAAATTTCAGCTTTTCAGGGAGAAGTAGAGGAAGGAAAATGCCATCACATTAAACGGAGACATAAAATGCAATAGTCCTGCCCGTTTCAGAAAAGTTAAAATGCGTGTTGGGGGAAGGGGGACAGAAAGCACATCTTAGAATCAAGGAAATATATCTTCATTCTGCAGATGAGGAGCCCAAGCTTAAGGATTTGAGTGACTTGCTACAGTCTGTAGAAGGGAGAACCGATTCAGACCCAGCTCTGCTGACTTCGGTGTATGCTCCCACCATTCTTGCTACTCCCTCCTAAGGAGCCCTAAAGTGAAGTTGGTTCATCCCAAATCCCTGGGGCTTTTTCACAAAACAGCTGCCAATCCAGGCAATCCCAGCCTGTACTTGTGAGTGTTTAAACCTAAATGCAGATGTCTGCATTTGTCCTTGGCAGTGAACTGCTTTCCATACGTCCGTATTTTTAGAGTGTGGTTACCAGATCAAAGACTATAAGTATTTTGTGACTCTACAAACATATTACTAAATTATTCCCAAAAGTGGTGTATTCATTAACAATGCCACCAGCTATGAGGTTGGTTTAGCACAGTTGTAGCTGGTTTTCAATATAGTCCATCACTGGCCTCATTGAGAATGGGAATTTGGGTCTGTTGTGGGAAACTTATGTATATTTGATTCTCTCGTGGGACTCCTCAGGCCCCTGAGCCCCCATCATAGGCTGACTCAGGCCCCTTCAGTGCTTCTTTGTAGTTAATATGTGCCTTCCTGTTTCCGTGGCCTCTGGACTCAACTCTGAGTCAGAATCCTTGGGGGCCGCACAGCCCTAAACTTTGCTCGTCTTCCCGCTTGCCCTCTGGCTCTGAGCATACCCAAGTCCTCCCCTTGCCTTCATTGTAATACCCTGGGTTATTTGATGCAGCCTGTAGAAAATCTCTGAATCCCAAGGACAATTTATGATGGTAACAGAATTAATGGGTTGAGAATTAAAAGCAGTTCTTGTTTCAGATGCATTGGGGTGAAAGCAAGCCTTCTAGGAGATATCTGGATGATTAATTAGCAAGAAATCCATTCTAATTGTTCTGATTCCCCCTAGATGAAGACAGGGAGGACGTAGAAAGTGTCAAGAATATATAGTTGAAGGCTTTAAGGAGAAGAACCTGCCTAGTAGATTTCAAATGACTAAAAGCATAGAAATGAAGAAGAGAACGGATTTCCACCTGTGTGCAGTGCAGCCTCTTAGCTCTGGGAAGCACAGAATTGCGACTGGAAAAGAATGTAATTTATTTTTTACTTTAAAAGTGAGAATAAAGAAAAAGGTCAACTGTACATCTCACTTCCCACTAAGATAACTTTTACTTATATGCATGGCTTTTATATGTGGAGTTATTGGGGTTTTATAACTCTGTTTAAATGGGTAAGAAATAGTGAGCAAAAATTAAGTCCTTCAGATGCTTCTTTAGATTCTGATTCATAGCACAACATAACTCATACCTCTTGTGAGAGGACAGTTGCTGTCCTGCACTTCTTGGCTAAAAATATAGGCCACTTTCTGACTAGAAATGTAGGTAGGTATGTGACTTAAAAAGAAAACCATAAACCATATTGAAATAGCTCAAAGTTAAATCAAGTTTAAACTCAAATTTAAGTTGACTTTGGTGTTGGGCTCAAAAAATGTGTTAACATTCAAAAGGATAAAGTTGCCTTGTTAAGAAGTGACTCCTGGATTGTGAACGAAGGTGGTGATATCATACAAGTCTTGAGCTTATCAGTCCATAGCACAGCTCTACCCTTCACCTCATGAGAGATTCCGTATTTGCCGAAGACTTAATGTATTTTTATTTGCTACGTGATACGTGCTTCTAAAGACACAGGTTTGGAGATTTTAGAAGGCATGGAACTATAGTTATACTCCCTATAGATTCAGCCATTGTCTCTATCATCAACTCCCTAGGCATCTTTATAGGTCCTTTATAAATATCTGTGTGCCATTATCTAGGTGAATTAAGGTCCTGACACAGCCATAGCAAGCTGGTTTTGTTCTGACTATAACATTTCTGTTGTATTTTCCTTCTCAGAGCTTCTTTCCTCCTGTCATAACGTGTGTCATGTTGGAGCTAGTCTAAACCAGTGCCTTTCAAACTGAGATGTCTCTGAATCACCCAGGTATCTTGTTAAAACACAGATTCTGTTTCTGCGATACGGCTAAGATTCTGTATTCCCAGCAAGTTTCAGGGTGATGTCTATGCTCAATGGACCACGTTTTGAATAACAAGGATCCCAAGGTTTTTACAGTCAATACTCCCAGGAAGACAGGTGGTGGGGAAAAGCAAGCAATAAAACAAACATTAAATTGGAGGAGCCTCATATGTTCATTGATGACTACGATTACTTTGGCCGGTGCCGCGTTGAGTTCAGAGGGGCAGTAGTGCGTAAGTGCACATTGATTAAGAACCCTGGGCCCTGCAGTCCTCTCTCTGCCACTCAGCAGTTGAGTCACATGGGCACATTACTAACCTCTCTAAACTGCAGTTTCTGAATTTGTGACATGCAGATAATATGAAAATCTACTTCATAGGGTTATTGTGATGATTAAATGATATAATGCATATGAAGTACTTACTTAATAAGTGCTTGCTAAATGTTAGCTATTCATAGTGATAATTCAGAAAGCATTTCTTGAACATCTTCTATATGCCTGGCATGTGGGTGTGTAAAAATTCAAAGACAATTCTTTAATTTCAACAGAGATTGAATTGGGTTTTTTGGAAGTCCCCGAAGTTGAGATTAGATCTAAAACTGGCTCTGAGGCCAGTACTCTTCCTGCCTAATTCTGTGCCTAATTCATTGGCTGTTTCTTATGTTGGCTAACCATATTAAAGCTAACCTGGTTTCAGACAACTTTAAGTAAGTGAAACCCTGAATGTGCTGAGTCACCATGGATTCAACATGTTATAACTTAAAACCAGAAGTGAGTTATGTTTGGTTCCTTGGGTTTGAGCGAGTTATCTCTGAGGACAAAAACTGAAGGATAGGTTTTTGTTTCGTTTTGTATCAGCCGGATTGTTTTGCTTGGTTAGGTGAAACGGAGATCAGAGACTGGGCATAGTTAATTTCTATTCTGGTGGATCATATTCTGAGCATACACCTGCCTTCCACTTTGGTATCTACCTTTTGAAGTGATTTCAAAAGGATTCTGTCTTTGCACGAACTAGCTTGTTTTTCTAAGAGACTAAAAAAATTACACTCTGCTTCTTTCCCAACAAGCACCCAGCACAAACGCATGTGTGCTTATGAGGTGCTGAGTATTGCCACTTTTCATCTATCTTTTGTACCTTTCTTTCGAACCCTGTCTTGAAAAGGAAATCATCACTGATCCAGAATTTGTCTTTTCTTTATCTAATTGTTTCTCTAGTTGTTGAGACTTGCATGCTTTTTCTGAGCTTATAATAGTTCTCTTTGTGATACATACTTTTGTAATTTCTTAGAAAGATACTAGTTTGGCAGAAACTTCCCAATGAGACTGTTGTGTTTGTGAAAACATAATAATCTCACTGAGCAGAGTCTTCTGGTAGTGAAAGCAGTGGAATTAAAGCAATATTCAAGGTGGGAATTGACAGATTGCTTTCTCTAAGTGTTTTGACAATGTCTTTTCTTCCCCTGGTCTTTTTGGTTGTAAGTAGTAGTTTGTCTATTTTTGTTATATGTAACAAAAATAAATGTAACAATGACTTTTGCTGCTTGTTATTCCTCTATAGGATCAAGAAAAACTACCTGCTCTTCCTTTGAGTATTGATATATTTTTTTGAGTATTGATATATGTTGATTGATTTGTTACAACTCTGCTTACTATTCCTATGTCTTGGCAGATTTTTTAAAAAGTAGCTTCATTGGGATAAAATTTACAAACCATAATTTTCACCCATTTAAAGTGTACATTTTAAAAGTTTTTAATATTCACAGAGTTGTTTTTGTAGATTCTTACCAGTATATTTTTCTTTTCTCTTTCTACTGTGTGTGTCAACCCCCCTCCATATTACCATACTTTTAATGAATTTGGTTAGTACTGACAGTTTGGGGCAGATATATATGTATAGTAACAAGGAACTTTTAGAAACTACTAACTTAAGGTGCTTCCTGATTATTTTGTGGCTTTTTATTAACTTTATCTTAGTGCTGTTTTAATGATGAATTGATCATCTGTCAACTATGCCCATGCGTCATTAGGCATGGCCTGTTTCTCATCCCTCCTATCCTTCCTTCCCCTGACCCTCACCCTCCACGCACGTCCAGTTTAGCTTGTTTACCTTAAATATTACGTTGTTTCTCAAATGTGGCAGAACTGAACTCTGATGGTTCCACGAAGGCATTACTTTATGTACCTGAGACTCATCTGGAAATCATTGTTGTCTGCAGTAACTTTATAAAGAGAGCAGAGCCAGTATTCCATTTAGCCCAGTATCTTTTTTATTTGGGAAACCACCATTGGTTATCTGGGTAATAAAAAAAATAAGCATCGAAAGTGATGTCACTTATCCTACAAAATCCCATTTTGGGCAGCCCCAAATTATTGTCATTGAATACTTTTTAGCTGCAGGCCTCCAGCATCGAGAGTGGGGAGTGAGAGGTGGTGGATGGGGACTTTGAGATAAAGTCTAAATGCCTTAACATCACCTGCCCTTAACCCTATGCCCAGCTACACTGCACCTTTTTTCATTTCCTCAAACCTGCCATGGTTATGGAGATAAAATATAGTGGCTAGGCTGAAGAGATATTTAGAATTTGACAGGACTTATTAATTGGTTGGATATAGAGAGTTAGGGAAAGAGAATTGCTGAGGATGAGTTCCAGGATTCAGTTTATGCAGCTGGGTAGATGATGTTCCCAATTCATGCAGGAAGGAAACACAGGACAAGGAGATGTCTTGGGATTTGGAAGATGATGAATTCTATTTTGAGAATATTAAGTTCACCCAAAAGGGAAGTTCATAGGTAGCTGGGCATATAGATCTGAAGCTTAGTAAAAAGAATAAGGCTGGAAAGAGTTACTGAGAGCCCAGTAGATACTAGTGACTGGGAATCCAGAGATGGCCTCTGCCTTCAGGGAGCTCCCAGTCTTCCAGGGGAGACAGAGGGCAAGTGGAAAGGAATGTACTCAATGGCGGTATCAGCTGGGAGCCATAGAAACACCAAGGAAAGGAAACAGCAGCATGTATTATAACCATTAGAATGAATGAGATTACCCTGAGAGGTGAGTAGAGTCAGAAAGGAAGATCCTAGGATCCTGAAAAATACTAGCATGTAAATGCTGAGCAGAAGAAGAACAGCCTGAAAGAAGATTCCATCTCAGTGGTGAGAGAGAGAGGAGGAAATCTAGAAGAGTGTGGGAACATGAAAGCCAAGAGAAGAGACTCTTAAGAAGAAGGAAGTCAAGCAATGAAAGGTTAAGTGACATAAGAATGAGGAGGGGCCCTTTGGGTTGCACAAAATGCAGGCGGTTAAGAACTTTGGTGAAGGCTAGTAGAATGTAGCGGTGGAAGCCAGTTGTGGTGGGCTGAAGAATGAGGGAAGAGTGAAGAAATATAAGAAGCAAGTAGATAACTTTCTTAAGAAGTTGGCCTTGAAAAGGGAGTGAGAGATAGCAGGGTAGCCCAGCTGAGGTTGGGGTCCATAAACACTAGTCCATGCATTTGGATGCTTTTTCCGTACCCATGTTTAGAAAACTTGGGGTAGGGGCCAAGAAGGCAGATAGATGGATTGACCTGGACTGGGCCTTGCCAGGTGACTACAAGAGGACAATGGGGTAAGTGAGTAGAGGTTTTCAGTGAGAGAGGAGTTAGGGTGATGGATCATGTGCCCTCAGCTGGATGAATGGGTGTGAGGCCTGGGAGGGGCTGAGGGGGTGCTAACAGCCTGTGGGAGATGCAGTAGTTGCTGGGTATCAAAGGTGTTCTTGGATAAAAATTGCCTTCACTGCTGTCCCACCAGATAGGATGGTGATTTCCTGGCTTTAATAATGAGTGAATCACAGGACAGGTCTGTAGCCATTTCAGCAGGAACCCTAAATCTGAGATGTTCTGCTGGTTTGGCAGGAGGATATGATGCCTAAATCATTTATGTTGATTCATTCCACCAAAGGAAGATAAAAGTGGTGTCTGTGTTGTTCTGTCTATATTACTTCCTTTTCTAGATTTACTTCTTTTGTTAAAATTGGTCAGAATTCATTTCTGTTCCTTCTAGTCAGTAGTTTGGTTAAGCACAAGGCAAGCAGACTAGTTTCCAGATATCAAGTTTCAATGAGGAACGTTTATGTAGTCTTGTATACATCTGAATATGAAGACGGTAGCTCATAGGGAATGGAGAAAGCAGGGAATGTGAAGTTCAAGGGTCATAATTTGAATCTCAGATCTACCACTTACACAGTATGACCCTCATCAGACCTCTTACTCATTTTGGATCATTGCTTCTTCAGCTGAAAAGAGGGTTAAAAATAATACCATTTGCCCTGCAAGATTAGGAAGATCAAATAAGATATATATGTGGAAAATACTTTGTAATCTGGAAAGCTTTATGCACATGTTATTTTCTGTTTTGCCCATACCGTGAGCTATTCCAAGTCTTATATTCATTCATTGCTCATTTGGTCCACAGACAGTTACTGAGAGCCCAGTAGACACTAGGAACTGTGGATCTTGAGATGGCCTCTCCCTTCAGGGAATTGAGAGTCTTCTAGAGGAGACAGAGGCCAAGTGGAAAAGAATGTCTCAACGGACTCACCCAGATGCTGTAGAAGCACTCAGGAGAGGCATCTGAACCAGACGGCAAGGTCAAGGAGGCTTCCTGGAGGAGGTGGCACCTGGGACAAAGAATGAATGACAAGAGTTAATCAGGCAAAGAAGGAAATTGGAGGAAGGCAAACTCCAGAGGGAGCAGCCTGTTGGAAGGCTGAGAGGTCGGAGAGCATGGAGCATGTTTGGTTCAGTCTAGCTGAGCAGGGAAATATAAATCCTTCAAAAGCTTGACTCAAGTCACAGCGAGAGAGAAGTGAGAAGTTGAGTGGAATATACATGTAACTGAGATGCTTGAGAATATTTTAAGTGGCAATAGGAAAAAACCACGGAAGCAGAAGAGGTTGATAAGGGAGTTGATTAATGGAGGGATGAGAGGAGGGTTGGAAAGAAGCCCAGGTGGGAGACAGGAGAGGTGGGAGGAGGGGCACTCTTCTGGGGTTTTGGTGGGGAAGGAGGTAAACACACAGGGTGAGGTGGGGCGTAATGAGAGTGTTCTTTTCACGGTGAAGTAAAATACGTGAGGTCATTTTGTTTCCCCAGCACCTATTATGGTGCTCAGCACATTGCAGTTGCTCCATAAATACCCATTGAGTGAATTACATCATCCCGAGCCACTTGAGAAACCCACAAAGCAGCACGCCTGGAAAGCAGGGTGGCTTGCCAGTCTGGCTGGCACACGCTGCCTCTCTCCAGTTCACCGAAATTTGGCAGCCTGTCTTTCACTCTGCCATTTCTGGTTAGCATTGATGCAATCCATGTGCTTCTGACCATCAGGGGTGTCACAGAGTCAGATGTCAGTAGAATAGCTCTGTCCCTTAGTGACATTCATGGGAGTGGCAGTTTCTTGAGTGAGGACCAAACTAGTTCATTCCCTGTGAGGCTGGCAGCTGGTCCACACCTACTGAGCGGAGTCTGCCTGCAGCTGAGACGATAGTGGTTTATCCTGCCTGTCAGGTCGTACTCCTTACACACTTCGACGTGGTTCAGAGCTGCATTATAAGGAACGAATCTGCCCTGGAAACAGACTTGTGTGAGCATGCAGGGCATGAAGGAGGCCTGAGTTCTAGTGTCATCTCTGCTTCCTGTGTGGGATCCCGGGCCTCTTCTTCTCAGTGCATCAAAGAGGTGGAACCAAATGATTACCTAGATCCTGACGTGTACTAGGTGTCACTGACCAGGTTTTGTACCCATCGGTTTCATCAGTCTAAAGATTGTATCCTCATTTCTTACCCAGTGTCTGTTATCAAATACATGCGGCATACAGGTTTATTGAATTGGATTGCATTAGCTTCTGTTTTTTCTCAGACACACACACACACACACACACACACACACACACACACACACACACACACACTCTCTCTCTCTCTCACTTATGCACACCCAGAGTAAAATAGTGCTCACTGATGGTGCAGTTCACTGTGTTCATTTAATTCATTTCTTCTCAACAAATGCTAAAGATATGAGACAGATCAGACTTGACTTCTTTCAGAGATGGCAAGGAGCTTAAAGCCCCTGAAATAGAGAGGTCAGAAGAATTAGGAGGCTGTATCCAGGCCCAGGGAAGAAAGAGGGCTATGATCACATAGTGAAACTAGCCATGGGGCTGTGATTGGAGAGGCTGGACACAAGTGTAACACATTGTCAGTCTGGGTTCCCAAGGAGCTCACAGCTCAGTAAGAGTGAAAGAAATGCAAACAGATAACTTCACTTTAGCAAAAAAATGCTGGGTTTGTATGATGGAGACGAAAGGAATGACAAATACACGGAGTTTTCTACTCCCACAGTTTGTTTGGCATTGCGTAAACATGTCTGTTACTAGGTTTTACATTTTTACTTCACTTGGCTAGAGTGTCAGTGTTTGGTGAGTGACATGCCTTTCTTATTAATGATACTAATAGTAACAGTAATATTTATAATATTGACTGTATTAAGTAGTATCTTACTTTGTGTCAAATACTGGGTTAATTACTTTATATGCACTATTCTACCATCCTATTAAGTAAGATTAGCCCCGTTTTACAGATGAGAAAACTGAGGCTCAGAGAGACTCAAGCAATGTAAGTAAAACAATGTAGTTACAAGACTAATAAGGGGGACTTCCCTGGTGGTCCAGTGGTTAAGACTCCACGCTCCCAATGCAGGAGGCCGGGGTTCAATCCCTGGTCAGGGAACTAGATCCCGCTTGCTGCAACTAAGAGCCTGCATGCTGCAACTAAAGATCCCACGTACCTCAGAGTGCCACAACTGAGACCCAGCGTGGCCAAATAAGTAAATATTTTTTAAAAAAAGAAAGACTAATAAAGAGCAGAACCAGGATTAAGGGCCCATGTTCTTAACCCAGGTGGGCACTCAGGGTCTGTACCTTGGTTGCAGGTAAGCCAAAAGAGTGAGTGAGGATAGATTGGAGGCTGAAGATGGGGATCTTGTGACAGGGTGAACCCAATGGATTCAAAGTTCTCACCTAACTTTTAATTGACTCGCATTTTTTACTCAGCAAAGAGTTTAGGGTGCTTACAGTTTACATCTGTGGGAATGATCCAGCTTCCTGTCCCCAGTGTCACAGAAGAAATGAGACATGCCCCTAAACCTCTGAGATGCAAGTGCCACCAAACACTTAGAAACCAAGTACTGGGAAGCTGAGTCAAGACAGATGGCTACCTCTGTCTTCTGGGGATGGGTGGGGAGAGCCAGGAGAGTTTTAGTAAAAGGCAATGTGGAAGGTCTCCTCAGGCAGAGAAGTGGAGGAGGTGGGGATTTAAATGACAGGAGAAGATGCATGGGTGGGAGAAGGGCCAAGGCCACATGTACAGGTTGGTGTGTAATTATAAATCAGACACCCATATGACCACTACTCAGGTCAAGAAACAGACCCGTGCCAGCCACGCCAGAAGCTGCTTCCACATGCCCCGTCTCAGTGCCAACCCCGTGATTCCCAGAGCAATCGCTATCTTTGTGTTTCTTCATAGTTTTATCACCTGAGTGTCATCCCTAGACAGTAAAGTTTAATCATGCCTATTTTATTATTTTTCTATTTGATATGTATTTTGAGCCACCTTTAATCTACAGATTCTCTTGTATCCTTTTCCATATAATTTTTTTGTTGAAGACCCCAGGGCTTTTGACTTGGAGAGTTGCCCACAATCTGGATTTTGCTGATTGCAACCTCATGGTACAGTTCAGTGTGTCCCTCTGCCTTCTGCATGTCCTGTAAATTGGCAGTTGCGTCCAGAGGTCTTCTGATCAGATGAAGCCTCAATCCCTAGGACCTGTTAGACTAGGCAGGAGTGAATGAATGGAACTGGAGTAGGAGGTTGGGCTGTAAAGGCATTTTGAGGTCAGATCAGAAAGTGCCTTGAGTGCTGTAATAGTGAGCTTGAGCTGTGGTGTGTGTTTGTGTAGGTGGCAGGGAGTGAGGAGACTCGAGGAGGCCAACTTTGTAGGTTTTTGAGTCAAGGAACAACATCTTCACAAGTACCCTTTCCAGCCACATATCTATATAGGAATGACTGTTGGTCATGTTGTTAAAAGGGTGAACTAATGAGTGTGAAATCTTGAAATAATATGCAGATGGTTGGTTATCATTTTCTGTAATACTATGATATAAGGTTGATATAAGGAAATAAGAATTTCCTATAAATGCCTTGTGAGTGAAACTATGTAATAGGGAATAGTAAGTTCATAGTATACATACTTTTTCGAGGAGCATTATAAATATTATAAGACTAGGTCTAGGGAGAAACATGGATCTTAAGTCAAGAGGTGTAAAAGGAACAAATCTAAGAAAGTTGTCTGTTGAAAGAGAGGGAGATATTACCTATTCTGCTTAAGAAATCTTAATTTCTTAAGATTCTTAAGTATTTCTAAAAGAAATACTTTTTCCAAATGGCTTATCAAAAACTGCTACCACCAGTAGAATTTAAATAGGGCAGTGGACCCACAAGTATTATTTCTTAGAGTTTTGAGGAACTTCTTGACTTCATTATTCACCTTGTTTTACTTTCAAATAGTAAGAAGGCCAGTTTATAATAACAGCAACTCACATGTACATAGCACGACTTTGGGCCAAATGTTATTTTTAGCATTTTATGTGTTGACTGATTTAATCCTCAGAACAATCCAGTGTGGTAGGCATTACTACTCTCCCCATTTTCTAGACTGGGAGAGTGAAGCACTGAGAGGGTACGTTACTCATGTAGGTTTACACAGCTGGTAAGTGATAGAATGGAGATTCAAACTCAGGTAGTCATATGACTCCACGACACTGTCTCAGCTGGAATCCAGGTGGTAGCTGGGCCAGTGACTCAGGTGTTTTCCTAATAGGAAGGCTCCTCCATATCTGTTTTCAGTCTGAAATACCTGTTCTCTTGTCATTTCGCTGGGACTCATGTTTGAGCCCTGGCCCACTGCACACTGTCGCTGAATGACCGGGCACAGCGCCTCTGTTCTCTTGAGTCTCAGTTCACTCACCTCTGCTGTGGAGGTGAAAGTAATGCCTCCTGGGGACTTCCCTGGTGGTCCAGCAGTTAAGACTCCGCACATCCAATGCAGGGGGCCCAAGTTCTATCCCTGGTCAGGGAACTAGATCCCGCATGCTGCGACTAAGACTTGGTGCAGCCAAATAAATAAATATATATATTTTTAATTTATTTATTTATTTTTGGCTGTGTTGGGTCTTTGTTTCTGTGTGAGGGCTTTCTCTAGTTGCGGCAAGCGGGGGCCACTCTTCATCGCGGTGCGTGGGCCTCTCACTATCGCAGCCTCTCCCGTTGCGGAGCACAGGCTCCAGACGCGCAGGCTCAGCAGCTGTGGCTCACGGGCCTAGTTGCTCCGCGGCATGTGGGATCTTCCCAGACCAGGGCTCGAACCCGTGTCCCCTGCATTGGCAGGCAGACTCTCAACCACTGCGCCACCAGGGAAGCCCAATAATTTTTTTTTTAATTGCAAAAGAAAAAAAAAAAAAAAGAAAAGGAAAGAATGCCTCCTGTCTAGGGTATTCTGAAGCTCAAATGAGATCAAGTCTAGGAGAATGTGTTAAAAGAAGGAAAAGGCTATATGTTGGTTATAATTTTAATTATTATTATCTGTACTTATATATTTTTGAAGAACTTGTGAAATGAGTTTCACTATATTTTAAATGCTTAGATTCTTAGAATAAATAAAGGTACTACCTAATTTGGAGAGTTAGATACCCGGTCCTGAGGAGGGGAAATTTTCAAATGAATTTATTAAGGCTTTCTTGTTTTAAAAGTTTAATTGAAGCAATTTTAATAGCTCCTCCAGGAAGGAAAACTCAAACAGAACTTCAGTTTTGATGACTGTTTTTCCCTTACCTGAGCATCACTACCATTAGTAGTGGACACCCCAACTTTATAGACAAGAGCCATGGAGCATCAAGGCCCTATTTGGAAGGTTAATTTAGTTGTCTCAAAAGAGGTCAAGCTTGGGGCTTCCCTGGTGGTGCAGTGGTGGAGAATCTGCCTGCCAATGCAGGGGACACGGGTTCGAGCCCTGGTCTGGGAAGATCCCACATGCCGCGGAGCAACTGGGCCCGTGAGCCACAATCACTGAGCCTGCGCGCCGGGAGCCTGTGCTCCGCAACAAGAGAGGCCGCGATAGTGAGAGGCCCGCGCATCGCGATGAAGAGTGGCCCCCGCTCTCCGCAACTGGAGAAAGCCCTAGCACAGAAACGAAGACCCAACACAGCCATAAATAAAAAACAAACAAACAAACAAACAAAAAACTAGTGATTTAGTTAAAAAAAAAAAAAAAAGTCAAGCTTACTTTCAGTTCCAATATGGGCCTATTTAACTGCATGTTTTTACTGAATGTTGAACTAATCCCTAAGCATGCCAACAATTGGGGATGATAACGGTTGACTGTAAGGGGAATCAGGTTGAAGTCTACAAATATGCTTTCCATTGGTGGGCGAGGGACAGTGGGGGACAAAACAGTTAAAAGTATTTTGCATATTGCCCTGTTAGTGGGTCACAAGTATTGGCTGAATTTAGAAAGAATAGTGAATTTTCTTTGTTTGCAAGGAATGCGAAAATCATTAACCATGATTGGATTTAAGGATATTAGCAAAGTGTCACATTTTGCAGCTTTTTTTTTTTTTTTTTCGATTGTTTGTTTTAAATGAAATATTTCAAAAATAGAGAGGAATATTTAGGGGAAACAACCCTATGTACCTATAACACCCAGACTGAAAGAAAATGTTACTGATATATTAAGTCCTCTTTGTACCCCGTCCTAATTGCATAATTAGAGGGTACCCACCCTCTTTCCATAAACGTAACCACGCTTCTGAAGTTGTCGTATATTATTTCCTTGATTACTTTTTCTGTCATACTTCTACATATGTTTATGTTAATAGACAACATACAGGATTGTTTTCTTTGTTTTTTTAATTCTAAATACAAACTGTAAGCTGACTTTTTTTTCACCAAACTTTGTGTTGAGATTTATTCATGTTGATACATGTAGTTCTGATGCACTTACTTTCTCTGCTGTATAGTATCTTCTTAAAAATATAATCCAATTATCCATTCTCTGATGAATGAACATTTTGATTGTCGAGTTTCCTTTACTATGAACACTGCCTCAGTGCCCATTCGTATATGTTTTCTTATACTCCCATGGATGAGTTCTTTGTGAATATACTTAGAGGAAGAATTGCTGGGCAGTAGGTTATACCATCTTCAAGTTTATTAGATACTACCAAATTGCTTTCCAAAAGGTTATTTCAATTCATACTTCTACCAAGGAGTGAATGAGAGGTCTAGTACCTTACCAATACATTTTAATTTCAGACTTGCAAAAATTTTACTAATCCAATGGATTTGAAAAAGTATCTTATTGTTGTTTTAATATTACTTCCCTGATTACTGGGAAGGTTGAGAATGTTAAAGGTTTACTGGAAATTCAGAATTTATCTTTTGTGAATTGCCTATATATTGCCAGGCCTATTTTCTATTGTTTTGGATCTTCTTCTTCTATAATTATAATTCTTTATATATTCTATGTGTGTGTTCTCCAGATCTGGGCTTGTCTTTTAATTTTGCCATTTGCCTAGCAATTTTAAATTTTAGTGTAGTTGAATTTATTAACTTTTCCTTTAAGGTTTGTGCTTTTTATGTCTTAAGATTCATCCCAGACCCTGAAGTCATAAAGACATTCTTCTACATTTTATTGCAAAGGTTTACATCTTTATAATACTTTTTATGACTTTAATCCACATGGAAGTTCTTATGGAAACTGTGAGCCAGGGAACTAATTTTATTTTCTATTTCTTTATAAATTTCCAATTATATTTCTTTATGAATTTCCAATGGTCCCAGCATTGTTTATTGAAGAGTTCATTCTTTCTTCGCTAACTTTTTTTCATGCCAGTTTTATCATACACCAAGAACCCATGTATACATAGGTTTGTTTTGGGTTCTCTGTTTGGTTCTAGTTGTCTGTTTCTGTGCCAGTACTGTACTATTTTAATTTCTCTAGCTTATAATATTCTTGATATCTGGTTGGATAAGACTTACCTGCTTATTCTTAGTTATTTTCTGTTATGAAGTTTGGATCATATTGTCAAGTTCTGTGAGAAATTCTTTGGAATTTGAATTAGTAGATTAGCTTGGGGAAAGCAACATATATTCATTTATTCAGTTCCATATTTATTGAATTTCAGGATGTTGTTTCACTGTCTTATGGACTCTGTTTCTAATGATAGTTTAATGTCATTAATTTGGTTTTTCTGAATATTAACAGGACATTTTTCTCAGGCCGCTTTTAAGATTTTCTTTCTTTATACTTCAGCAGCTTGACTTTAATATCCCTAGGTGTGCTTTTCATTGTATTTATTGCTGCTCGAGATTCACCAAACTTCTTCTGTCTGTAAATTTATTTCTTTCAGCAAATTTTTTTTATTGAAGTATAGTTGGTTTACAATGATGTGCCAATCTCTGCTGTACAGTGAAGTGACTCAGTTTTACACACATACACATTCTTTTTTTAATATCCTTTTCCATTATGGTTTATCCCAGGAGACTGGATATAGTTCCCTGTGCTCTACAGTAGGACCTTGCAGTTCATCCATTCTAAATGTAGTAGTTTGCATCTACCAACCCCAAATTCCCAGTCCATCCCTCTCCCTCCCGCTCTCCCCATTGGCAACCACAAGTCTGATCTCTATGTTTGTCTTTCACCAAATTTGATAACTTTTTTAGCCATTATTTCAACCTTTTTTTCCCTGTCTCATTTTCTCTCTGGAACTCAAATTACGTGAATGTTAAATCTTTTGATATCATCACATAGGTCACTGAGGCTCTGTTCGTCTTTTAGAAATCTTTCTACCCCTTTATTTGTTCTTTACTTTGGATAATTTCTATGGATCTGTCTTCAAGTTCACTGACTCTTTCTGTCATTGCCATTTTGATGTTAAGCCCATCCAGTGAATTTTCCTTTTTTTCTGCTGAGATTTTCTACTTGCTCATTCATCAAAAGCATATTTTCCTTTACATCCTTGAGCATGTTATAATATTTGCCTTAAAATCTTTGTCAGTTAGTTTCTACATCCCAGGATGGGCCTCCATTGATGGACTTTTCTCCTCAGAATGGATCACATTTTCCTGTCTCTTCTATGTCAGATAAGTTTAGATGATATTGTAGTGGATATATTCTAGAGACTTTGGATTCAGTTATGTTCTATTCAGGAGTTCACTTATTTGTTTGTTTTAGGAGGCACTTAACTTGGTTGGACTCATACTTCAAACGCTATATTTCCTGTGGTGGGCAGTAGCAAAAATCTCTGCTGAAGTCATTTTAGTACTATCTGAGTGCTTTGGAGTGTACCCCATTCCTACATGGTTCAAGGATCAGCCTAAGCAGAACTTGGTGCTCCCTTTGTGTGGCTCTCTCCTTTCCAGGATTTCCCAATTTACTTTTAAGCTGTTGTAATTGCCACTGAAACTGTTTCCTGGGTCTTCGAGCCAGTACAATTATGGATTTTCTTTCTGAGTTTGAGGCACCCCACTTGGCATGGACTAGGTGTGCCCTGAGACAAAAACAGTGCCATTACTTTCTTCCAAATGTTGATTCCTTTCCAGTTTCTGCTTGCTTTTGATTGTTCTTCAGTCAGCTATTTTATACATTTTGTCCAGAATTTATAGTCATGATCTGTGGGATGGCTGACCTTATAGGAGCTACACCTCTATTACTGAAAGCTGGAAGTTGTGATCCCAGATAATTTTTACATCAAGTTTCTTATTTTGTGGCTTCCACAGTTTCATGCAGTTTCTTTCCAGAGCTGCTGGGTATACTTCTTCGAGTCTCTTTGAAACAAGATTGTGCAGCTCTTTGAGGCTCCGTGTTTTTGTAGAAGTCTCACTTTTAGGCCCCTGCCTCCCATAGTCCTGGGATCATGTCTCCTAACAGTCACCTGGGGACAGAAAAGTAATCCCAGACCCTTTATCCACGATCAAAACCCTTTGGGCAAAGCTGATATTGATACTATGTATAAAATTGATAACTAATGAGAGCCTACTGTAGAGCACAGGGTATGCTACTCAGTGCTCTGTGGTGACCTAAATGGGAAGGAAATCCAAAAAAGAGGGGATATGTGTATATGTATAGCTGATTCACTTTGCTGTACAGCAGAAACTAACATAGCATTGTAAAGCAACCATACTTCAGTAAAAATTAAAAAAAAAAAAAAAAGCCCTTTGGGTCCCTTTAGCTTTAGTTCTAGTATACCCACCTGACTTTATTTCTTTACTCTTGGAAGCTGGAAGCATTCCCTCATTATTGTTTTTGTTGCTGCTACCTCTGTTTTTATCCTTGACTAAGTATTTTCAAAAAATGATTACAGTTTTTTCAGCAGTTCCATGTTTGTAGTGGGAAATGGGCACCTGCATTAGCTTAATCCATTTTGTTTTCAGACGTTTGCAGCAGTGTTTTCTATAGTGGGAAACAAATAGACCACCCCCAGAATACTACTCTGGCTGCTAACTGCTGTACTCAAGAGGGGACTGAGTTCTGATATTGATACATGGACTTTGGACAGAGGACTTGTAGCTCTTAGAATAGCTAACAGTGTAGAAGGAACTGACATGATTTCAACATCTACTATAGCCCAAGCTCTAAGCTATTCACTTTATATCACTTAAATTCTTACAATTCCTTACTTTAATAGTATTGCCTCCACTTTACACATTAGAACAGAGACTTTAAAGAGCTATAAGTAACTTGTTTCAGCATAAAGAGAATCAGAATTCAAGCTGTTTGACTCACAAATCACATACCTTCCATGGTACTCTGCTGTCTTAACAAATTTTTTTGGTAATTATATAGATGAGTAAAAAATTCAGATTTTGCTGTGTTTACCAGCAGTCAAGGCAAAATTTGAGAGCTCTTTGGCACTGGAGCAATGTCTGGAGTTTACACATGTATGTTTGCCAGCTACATTCTTTTCATAGGTGAAATTCATGGGTTATCAGTGAACATACTTTCCGTGCTGCCTAAACTCACACTAATGGAGGTTGTTTGCCAAGTCCTTTGGAGGACAGTGAAAAACAGGAATCATAGAATTTTACACAGCTGGACAGAATTTTAATGATAAAGTCTATATGTGAGAACACAGTTTCTTCTAGTTAAATGGGATGGCCATCATAAGATGCGAAGAACAGTTTTAAGAAAAAAAGAAGCAAGAGTAGAAATGATTATATTAAAACCCTTGAATTAATATCTGTAAATTCTTTTTCTTTATAAATTTATTTATTTATTTTTGGCTGCGTTGGGTCTTCATTGCTGTACACGGGCTTTCTCTAGTTGTGGGGAGCAGGGGCTACTCTTCGTCGCGGTGCGTGGGCTTCTCACTGCGGTGGCTTCTCTTGTTGTGGAGCACAGGCTCTAGGCGCGCAGGCTTCAGTAGTTGTGACACACAGACTCAGTAGTTGTGGCTCGCGAGCTCTAGAGCGCAGGCTCAGTAGTTGTGGCGCACCGGCTTAGTTGCTCCGCGGCACATGGGATCTTCCCGGACCAGGGCTCGAACCCCGTCCCCTGCTTTGGCAGGCAGATTCTTAACCACTGCGCCACCAGGGAAATCCTATCTATAGATTCTTGATCAACATGTGTTCTTATCAAAAGCAACATTGTGCTCAATAAAAAGATCTTTATTTACTATTCTGAGCCAGTGAAAGAAATTTTTTCTTAAAGTCATTTTGATAGAGGTTATCCTGGAAAAATATTTATCTTGTTCATATATTGCTCACCTACTGAATCATTGGTGTTCTAAATCTCCCTTAGTAAGAAAAATGTTTCTATCACTTAGCATAATTTGTTAGCCAGAATAAAGAGTGTTTCTATAAATTTAAGTGCAGTTAGCTTCCTCTCCTAAAGACCCATCACGATGCATGCATATTCTATTCTTGGCCATAAAAAATTGAGTACTCATTTAACACTGAAGGATATTATTTTTAGAAGTCTGATTGCAGTGTATAGCAATGTTAGTTATCTTCCTTTTTTTTATTTTTATTTTTTTTAACATCTTTATTGGAGTACAATTGCTTTAGAATGGTGTGTTAGTTTCTGCCGTATAACAAAGTGAATCAGCTATATGTATACATATATCCCGATATCCCCTCCCTCTTGTGTCTCCCTCCTGCCCTCCCTATCCCACCCCTCTAGGTGGTCACAAAGCACCGAGCTGATCTCCCTGTGCTATGCAGCTGCTATCCCGCTAGCTATCTATTTTACATTTGGTAGTATACGTAAGTCCATGCCACTCTCTCACTTCGTCTCAGCTTACCCTTCCCCCTACCCTATCTTTCTTTTCATAAAGAAGAATTTTTCCTTTGGGATCCTTATTGGATTTAAGTCAATTTAGTGGCTGTACAAAGTCTCTCACTTATCATATCTAATAAACTTATTAACAAACTTTGGGGTCAAGAGGGCCCTTCTTATCTTTTCTCTTCAGTACAAATGTTGATATGTGCATTGTGATCTATAGAGGCAGGAAGAAATCTTACTTAGATATTGGTTGAGAATCATCACCTAAAATACCCTTTGCATTTGGGCTAGGTTTTAATTTCCTGGTTGGGGTTGCTTAGAATGTGTTGTTTTCTCTGACATTTAGTGGTGCTGAAAGAGGAGATTTCCTTACAATAATGTATTTGTTGTAAAGTCCTAAACAGAGATAGTTGCTTGTTAATTTCAGTTTTAAATGAGGAAACTGAGTACTAAAGTCCAGGTTAGTACGGCAAAAATAGGAGCAAACCAGGCTGACTGCCATCAGATTGCTGTGTGACCTTGAGCAAGTCACTTAAGCTGTCTGTGTCCTCAGTTTCCTTGTCTATAAAAAAGGGGATAAAAATAGCACCCTCTCCAAAGGGCCTTTGTGAGGGCAGATTGAGTTAATGCATGCAAAGCACCTGTATCACTGCCTGGAACATGGTAAGCACTATTCAAGTTTACTTTTTATTATTACCATTACTATTACTTTTTATTATTACTATTAACTTCAGCACGAAATGGACTTCTGCAAGAGGGGAGATGGCTCAGGGGTTCATGCTGGTTCTAACACTGTCCGAGCCCACGTTTCCTGGATAATAGAACCTGAGCTAAGGTAGGCTTTACTGAGAGCAGCAAGAGGGAGGGGAGAAGAGAAGAGAGGCAGGAAAGCACGGGCGGTGGTGCATTACCTGGCCGGCCAAAAATCAGACAGTGGCTTGGTCGCACAGGACAGCTTCCAGATTGGCTGTGTGGGACCAGTGTGCTCAGCACAGGCAGGCGAGGGGAGGGGACAGGGGTACGTCTTCCATGCTCACAGGTCGTGCGGCTTGAGTCCCCACGCTCCCCTCGCCCCCCTCTTTCTCCCTCCCCCCGGACACACGCACACAACTCCTGAGGAAGCCAGGTTCCAGCCCCTGGTGCTGAACTTCCTCAGAAGCCTCAGGGTGAACCAGTCCTTCTGTCAGTCTGGCCAGAGGTGGGTGGGGCTGGGTTGCTGGAGCCGTGAGAGCTCCTGCTGGGTCGCACCCTGGACACTGTGCTGAAGCCCTGCCCTCAGCCGGGAGGAAGCCAGGATGGTTTGGTGGCATTAGGAGAAGAGGTGAGAGTGGCGGCGATGGGGGGGGTCTCCGCTGAGCCAGCGGCAGAGGCCAGGGGGCCTTCCGGGGGCAGCCCGTGCACTGGGACCAGCCCCACCACTCACAGCTGTGTAGCCTCAGTAAGCTGCTGTGGCTCCGTGCCTTTGATTCTAAATGAGATTGTCCTGAGGATTAGAAGTGATACATGTAATGTGCCTGCAGTGCTTGGCTCAGAGTAGGTACTCAATAAATGACATAATATTTTCCTATCCATTCATATTTGAAACAGACATCAGTTTCTCTTAACACTTGTATTTGCCTCTGGAAATGAAATATCTGTTTGAATTCGAAGATATGACTGAGATGAGCTGGAAGAAGCTGATACTATTGCAAAGAGGGTAATATTTAACCCTAGAACACGTCAAGGGAAATGACTAAGAAAGCTTATGGCAGAGAACAGAGGCCATCCAAGGAGGTCAAAGGATTTAGAGAAAATCATGAGAACTGAGAAATGATTTTCATGCTAAAAATTGCTTTTGTAATTGTAGATTCGGCTTTATTTTTAGCTAGGGGAAGACAGAGAGCATGATTTCCAACTCCTGTTCTGTGGACACAGGGAGTCCAGTTTATTTAGCACTGTCGTCTCCAATCTCGACACCCCAGGGAGAAAAGCAGAGTCAGTGCTAGGCCAAATGGGGGCTTTGGTGTGAAACCAAGAAAGAAGGATGAGAAAGTGGGAGATTGCTGGGCTCTGGGGGCTTCAAGACCAAATTAGATATGAAGCTCAAAAGGACGGTAGTGTTTGGGAATTAAACGTCTATCTCTTGGAACCATATAAGTAATAGCAAGTCTGTCCTGTTTGCATTTTACAGAGGAGAAACCCTGGAGGCTGTTAGTTGCCCAGGTTACGCTGATAATAAGGAAAGAATGAACTTTGGTCATCTGACCCGTCCTCTACACTGATGACATTTAATTATCTATTCAAGGCTCATGATAAGCCCTCCAGCGATATTTGTGGAACCGATGTTCTCTTTAAAAAATTCAAAGATCCAAGTAAACATTGAGTCGGTTTTTTTTTTTTTTGATATGTTACTTTCTCAAAATATATAAACTGGAATGTAAAATATGATAATATCATTTACTTTATTCAAAGTCAGCTGAACTCCAAAAATAATTATCCAAGGCTTACTATGTCACTGGAGATTGAGTTTAGTACTTGAAAACACATTTATGATTTTTGCATTTCAGGGAGCATCAAATCAGTTCTGTACAAATCACTGCTGTATAATATGTTTGGGGGAGGTTATGTAGTATGGATCTGCCAATTAATTTCATCAAAATGAAAAATGGGAAGACAAGAAATTCCCATGACTCAGTTTGGTTTTAAATGATCTAATTATAATTCATTTCATATTCATACATTATGATTTTTGGTTTAGAAATCCATTGCATTTATTTCCCTTGGTAAACAAACATCACATATTGAAAAAAATATGGGGGAAACTTTCTAACTTATGTTAGAAAGGGAAGCAAGAAGTAAACATCACAGTCATCTTCACAAAATGAAAGTTGAGGGGGTTTTTTTGTTATTATTGTTCCTTTTTGAATTGTTTTATTCTAAGACTATGTGAAGTAAGAAGTAAAAGTGTCCATCCCTCCTGCCACCCCCAGTTCCACCTCTGGCTGGTTAAAGAGCTGGACTTTGGAGTCAGATCAAGCAGGGTCAGGTCCAACTCTATCACTTCTAGCCATGTGGCCCTGGACAAGTTGCCCACCCTCTCTAAACCTCTCATCTTGAAAATGGAGGTAACAGTAAGACCCAGCTCCTAAGGTTGTTGTGAGGAGTCAATGAGATCATGCGATTAATCTCTTTGTATAGTGCCTGGCAGATAGTACATATTCAGCAAATATTAGCTAATGTTAATGTTTATTTTAATGTTAATAGTTATAGCTGATATTATTATTCTTGTATTTTGGCTAAGGCAATGTTTATGCATGTATCTGGGAAGGAAAATATCTGCTCCCTTTGATGTTCTGCTTCCCAATCATGTTGAAAATTAAGATCGGAAGAAAATTCTAAATTTCTCTGATTTCACCAGTAAATAACTGGAGGTAATTAAATATTCCCTGCAAAGAATTTTAATTCTAGTATTTAACCCCAGGGGAAAAAAAAGCGTATTTACTTCCCGGATACAGATGCAAATAGAAATAAAACACAGCTGCTGTTATCGCTCCATGGGCACCATCTCTACTTGGTACCAAAAGAGATAATGATCTTGCAGTATAATTTTATAAGGAGGTAGCAAAATCAATTACACTATCTCAAGCGTAAACACTGAAGGGCCTTATCCCATTGCTGGTTAAGATAGGCTGTAACTGTGACAGCTGCTCACCGACCATTATAGATTATTTTAGATGAAAGAAAACATGGACTAATAAATTATGATTTGACAACATGAGAGTGTTGGTGGCCTTACAGCTTCATATTCAAGAATGAAACCAGCAATACACTTGTTGGATGAAAAGTCAACACAAAGCCACCATGCACTCAAGTGAAGGCAGTGATGGACAAATAATTTGATTCATTTCCCATTAATAAAAATGGTAAGGTCTTCACAAAAGCATAAACAAATCTGCAAAGCCTTTGGGTCAACTGAAATTCCTTGTAACCTTATAAAATATTATGAACCATAAAAATAAAAGGCTAAGATAAAGTTTAGGATGCTGTCAGGATATGTTGTTTCCGTAATTGTAATGACAGTGGGGCCAGTAGGATCCCTTCAAAGGGATCTATTGTTATGGAACTCAACTTCATATAAATGATCAATTTATAGACATCCAAGCCCACGAAATAAAATCAATAATTACGAACCTCTATAACCAAGTCCATGAGATTTCAGAGCCAGACAAATCTGCTTTATAAATTCAACATTGACACAACTGGAGTGACCTTGGATAAGTTATTTAACTAAATAATCAAAGTTTTGAATACAGATAATTCAGAATAATCATAAATACCAAGTAGAATCATTGTGGGTACTAAATAACATAACTGAGCTCAAATGGTGCTTAGCACATAGTAAACACTTGAGGATAAATGATAAGAGGATTCCTTTCTGTTTCTTTTCTCACTCTTCCTTAAGCTTTTCACAAATTTATATCCTTCTATTCTCCTGATCTGAAATAGGATTTTTTTTTAGCTTGATCCAATGACTCTGTACTATTTATTCCAATTAGCTTGCAATGTGTAAATTACTCTGTTCTCTGTATATCTTAAATTCAACATGCATTTTTAAAAAAATATTTATTTATTTATTTATTTATTTATTTTTGGACGTGTTGGGTCTTCACTTCTGTGCGAGGGCTTTCTCTAGTTGTGGCAAGCGGGGGCCACTCTTCATCGCGGTGCACGGGCCTCTCACTATCGCGGCCTCTCTTGTTGCGGAGCACAGGCTCCAGACGCGCAGGCTCAGTAATTGTGGCTCACGGACCTAGTTGCTCCGCGGCATGTGGGATCTTCCCAGACCAGGGCTCGAACCCGTGTGCCCAGCATTAGCAGGCAGATTCTCAATCACTGCGCCACCAGGGAAGCCCCAACATGCATTTTTAACATTAACACTCAGTCCAAAAGGAAAGTCATTTGGAGTAACCCTTGTTTTCCTTTGCTATGCTGAGAAAGTTAACTGAGTTAGCCATTAGACTGTTTAATCAATGGAAAATACCTAACATCTTGACAAATTCACAAGTAGCAATGACATGATGTAATTTCTTACTTGTTTTTCCTTGTTTCATTTCCTCTAAGTTTTTCATTACCTTATTTTAAATAAAGTAAACCCTGGCTCACAGTTGGGATCTAATAAGTATTTGTTGAACTGAGAGGGAAGGAAATAAATGTTTTAATTATGGCAATGGCTCCATGAGAATGAATCCATAAATATGAATTCATATGAAAAACTACTTCAGTTAATTTCTTGGGATAGGAGAAGGGTTAAATTGATTACATTATAAGGGGAAGCTAAACAATTTATAGCATCTTTTATTTACATTTAGTGTTTTAGTGTTAAAGGGACCCTAGAGATGAAATGGCTCAGCCTCCTTAATTTATAGAGGAGGAAACCAGAGCCCTGAGTTTAAACGGCTGAGCTGCAAGAAGAATTCATTTCTTTTTCTTTGCATTTGAGTCAGCTTCTAAAGGGACTTGCTCAAGGGCACTGGTTTTACTAAAACTTCCATCTATTCTAGGGGCACTTACATATCTACAAAAAATATACAGAAGATAAAGACCATGGTTAAGAACATCAGCTTTTGGGTCAGAGAGACCTGGTTTCAAATCCCTTCTCCATCACTTACTAGTTATGTGACCTTGGGCAGATTGTCCAAAGTATTCATCAAATTACCTGATCTCTCCATGCTTCAGTTTCTTTATCTATAAAGAGGGGATGACAAGCCCTGTCTTCTTCAAAATGGATATAACAAACCTTCATAGATTTATTTATTTATTGCACTATTTATTTATTTATTTATTTACTTACTTACTTATGGCTGTGTTGGGTCTTCGTCTCTGTGCGAGGGCTTTCTCTAGTTGTGGCAAGAGGGGGCCACTCTTCATCGCGGTGCGCAGGCCTCTCACTGTCGCGGCCTCTCGTTGCGGAGCACAGGCTTCAGACGCACAGGCTCAGTAATTGTGGCTCACGGGCCTAGTTGCTCCGCGGCATGTGGGATCTTCCCAGACCAGGGCTCGAACCTGTGTCCCCTGCATTGGCAGGCAGATTCTCAACCACTGCGCCACCAGGGAAGCCCCATAGATTTATTATTGATGATAAATGTGATAAAGTATATAAAGGTCTATCACCAAGCCAGGTGATAGTAAGCAATCAGTACACATTAGCTGTTATTATAAAATGAATTAGAAGTGGGAGAGAAAGTTGAAGGGAAGTGATATAGGCGAGGCTAGTCCTATATTTTGCTAAGAGGGGGCCACAAATTTGGCTCCAAGCTTCCTTAGAGCCAACATGGGGGAGGAAACGTGGTTGACTATACAGTTCACAGAGAAGTTAGACATATTGATTTTATATGCCTGGCCAAACCAGAACCTCCCTCCTCTACTCCCATCTTTGCATTTCCATACAATTTCTCTTTCTACCACACATGTTAGTATAGGTTTGAGAGACTTGTTGAGTTACAATAGGGCTCCCCAAGTCTGCCCAAACTCTCTCCTAGCATTTCTCACAGAGACCAGCCCACCCCTGCTTCTTGATAGCACCTGTAGGAGAGAACCCAGCTAAGTGTCTTCCGCTCAGCACATGCCATTCTCAGGAAGGCCAAGACCGTGGAGGAGTCCAGGGATGAATTTGGGGTCGTGTAGCTTATCTCCATCACCTACATCAGGCACTCCTTAATCGCGGGAACCAGTGTCTTTACATATTCACTCATTCCATCTCACAGTGAGTAGGTGGTGGATGCTCTGTAAATGTTTGTGATTTGCAGTAATAAATGAACGTATGTGGAGGAGTTACTGGTACGGAAGCCCTCGCATTTTTGGGTCTGGTTGTAACGGAGAGTTTATTTCAGCCAGTACCGATTTTTCAGCCAACTCCAGTGACAGCGTTCAAGGCTTAAATCTTGGTATTTTAAATGAAAAATAAAATCTCTGTGGACTCTTCTTTCCTGGGTTCTGATGTGCAATGACCTGTGTTATTAAATGTTGGAATGAAATAGAACCAGTTTTCCTAAAAAAGGAGAGAAGTGTAGTTCTTGCACTTCTGGTATCTTTCAGAATAGGTATACTAATTGGTTACCTTCCAGGACAGGTACGTCACTATAACTCACGTAAAGTCATGGCCAAATCTCATATCTCAAAAAGAAAGTATACGCTTTGCTGGGGATATCACCTATAGGGGAAATGTAGAAAGGTTATGCTACATAAATATACTTTTTAATAAAATCTGCATCTTGAAATTATTGTAAAATACCCTAAATTTTCTGTAGAAAATATTCAAAGTTGCTCATTTTAGCTGGTATTCTTTCTTTCCATGTATTTGTTAGAGTCAAGAATCAATTCCTTTTCTCTGAATAACAATTCCCAAACCAATCTACCTTGAATCTCTCCTCACTTACCCAAGTTAATAAAATCGGATGAAAGATAATATTGGCATTTAGTCAATGTGGTGTGTCTTTTACTTGCTTGTTTTCTTACTTGAGATACAAGTAAGTATCTCATTCCAATTTAATTTACAAGCTAGGAATCCTTTAAATGTTAAACTGGAAAATAAATTAAAAGGTTGTTTGAGGTAACTGGGGCTCACATAGAGCTAGTTGACTTGTTTCCTTATGCTATACCTAAGCCTGGATTTAAATAGTAAAATAGGGTTTTTGGGTTTTTTAAAAATTAATCTTTATTGGAGTATAGTTGATTTACAATGCTGTGTTAGTTTCAGGTGTTTAGCAAAGTGAATCAGTTATACATATACATATAGCCACTCTTTTTTAGATTCTATTCCCATATAGGTCATTACAGAGTATTGAGTAGAGTTCCCTGTGCTATACAGTAGGTCCTTATTAGTTATCTATTTTAAACATAGTAGTGTGTATACGTCAATCCCAATCTCCCAATTTATCCCTTCCCTCCCCTTTTCCCCCTTGGTAGCCATAAGTATGTTTCCTACATCTGTGACTCTATTTCTGTTTTGTAAATGAGTTCATTTGTACCATTTTTTTAGATTCCACATATTAGCAATATCATGTGTTTGTCTTGCTCTGTCTGACTTACTTCACTCAGTGTGACAATCTCTAGGTCCATCCATGTCGCTGCAAATGGCATTATTTCGCTCTTTTTTCTATTTGACCAAAATAATAAGTCTAGTAACCCTTTTCTTCTTTCCTTTGCTTTTACCCTGTCTCAAGCCAACATGTCACTGAAAGAGGAGCCAAGAGTAAATACCTCTGCACTGCAGAAAATCGCTGCTGACATGAGTAATTTGATAGAAAATCTGGACACGCGGGAGCTCCACTTTGAGGGAGAGGAGGTGGACTACGATGTGTCTCCCAGCGATCCCAGGATACAGGAAGGTAAAGGCTGATGGTCTGAGCGAGGAGAAGAGAGTTCAACAGGGTTGCTTGGCAGAGCACAGGTTTGAAATAACCAGCAGATGATTGATCATCCTTGCTGATGTCACAACACTGGGCTCATTTTCATTAGCTGTTTTCTTGGTGTCGCACGTTATGATTCTTAAAAAAGATGCCTGTAAAAGGCAAGTTATGCTAATATCATTGTATTCTTGCAATAACTTTGTTTACTTATTTATTTTTTAGTGTATATCCCTTTCTCTGCTATTTATAAGACTCAAGGATTTAAGGAGCCTAATACACAGATGTATCTCTCCGGCTGTCCAATAAAAGTTCAAGTTCTGGAAGTGGAGCGCTTAACATCTACAAAAAGGGTCAGAGCATTTATGGACTTAACTTGTGTTTGTCAATATATACGATTTAACACATTGACTTGTATACTCCTTCCTCCTAGCTATGACTATGCTTTCAACTTTCGGTTTGTGTTTTTGTTGATCACTTCTGAGGGCTCATCACCTCTCAAGTTTTTGCATCCTTCTCATTTAGTCTTTATTCTTATACATCTGTTTCCCCATTCTGGAAAATGCTTTTTTAAAAAGGCACTTAAGGCAGATTATAAGTTTAATAAATTGCGAAGTGCCTCTCCTAGTCCTCCTCTTTCCCCAGTTTTCTGTTCAATGTGGACTCATGAGGCATTGCTCTTCCACCTAGAATGCCAGATATAAGCCAAGGAATAGTTTAGCTTTCCTAATGCTTGTTCAGCAAGAAAATAATGTTACTACCTGGCTCTTGAAAGAAACAAAGCCAGGAGGCTGCACTGGCCAGTGCCATTGCCCAGAAGTGCTGCTGAGAGAACTCTGCTGGCATACTCTGCCCCTCTGACTTGTTCCTAACACCATCCCTTAAGCTTCACTCATGTTTTCTCTTTAAGCTCTGGAAAGGCATTGGGAGTAGAGTTTTCGTCAAACAAACCTGCATTCTTTTGAAGGGGATTGGACTAGGAGAAGCTGTTAGGGTAGCTGCGTTTGCTGTGTTACTGACTGGACTTCACACTTGTCAAGTCTGAGGGTAGAGAACATTGATGCAGGCTGGTGGCCTTTGTCCGTTCAGGTTAAGCTCTGGCCCCGGCAGAGTAAGGCTGCCATTGGCTCCTGCCTCGGGGGAAGTGTAGAATAATCTTTCTGCCGAGGGGCAGGCTCTGGAGGTTGGCACGTGCTGCCCGCTTCCTGATGATTTTGCCTCGCGCTCTGTCCTGACCTACCTGTGCATATCCCGACTCCTGGTTTACAGCCACCTCGGTATTCAGCTTTCCTTCAGGCTCTTCCTATGAGTTGGGTCCATATCTCCCTGATGCACCACTGAACACAACCTACCAAGAAATGTCTCTAAAATGACCTTTGCCTTCTTATTTCGCCTACCAGCATTTAGATTGAGAGGTGATAACATGTGGAGGTTAATTAAATGCACAGACTCCAGAGCCAGACCACATGGTTTAATTCCTGTCTTTGCATTGTGATCCTCAGCCATTTACTTAAACTCTCTGTTTCTCAGTTTCCTCATCTGAATAATAGGTATCATAGAACACACCTTTTAGGTTTGTTATGAGGATTTAATAATAATAATACATAGTATAATATAAGAATATTATATATTGTATTATACAAGTATATATTGTATAATACTATGTATTATTATTATTACTAGATATCTGCTAATGTTATTTATGAAGATAAATATTTAAGCCACCAAACCAGGGACTTCTCTTTGCTCATACTCTTCTGTTAGTCAAGTGAGTTTAGTTCTGTTCTTTTTTTATATATATTAAAATGTTTCCTTTGGATCCTAATTTTTAAAGTATAGTTGATTTACAATATTATATTAATTTCAAGTTCTGTTTTAAATCTTAGTCTGTGTAGGAAAGTTAAGGAGCTTCCTTATCCTACTTAGTGTTTAGTTTACTAAGAAATATGAACTAAATTCATGCAGTTTGAATGTGATTCCAGGTAAATAAAAATGACACTTTTCTAATGACTGAATGCATTCTGTGTGCCGGTTCATGGTTAGGCATTTCTCTTTTCACTCTCATGACAACCCTGAGGGACATATGTTGCCCCCGCCCCCGGCCCGCCTCCCCAGCAGGCGATCTCCCACTTGCCCCTCCCACTGCTCCTCCCACCCTTCTCCACCCTGTGCTCTGTCCCCCCAAGGCTTCCTTGCCTTTGTCTTCTGGCAGGGTTCGGGCAGTGGAGAGCCCAGACTGGGGTCCCCCTGGGCTGGCTGTGTCCCTTGACCAAAGGCATCCTCCCCCCAAGGCAGCCTCTTTACATGGCTCTCTCCTTCCTACTCCAGCACCTGGTCTTGCCTCTCGTCCCTTTGGAACTGGGGATGCCTTCATGAGTCCCAGGTAACTGTCCTCACGCTGTGGTTTCCTTACTCTTATCACACCTTCATGGGCAGTCCTTTTATTAAAACTTCTCACACTATTCCAGTTCCAAAAAATTCCAATAATTCTGCTGGGATATTATCTGACAGAAGTGATGCTTGGCTAAGGCTTCATAGCTGGTAGGCTGCATTACAGGGTTGCAAGCCTTTAAAATCTTCAAAAAGGATGGGACAGGGACTTCCCTTGTGGCGCAGTGGATAGGACACCGCGCTCCCAATGCAGGGGGCCGGGATTCGATCCCTGGTCAGGGAACTAGATCCCACGTGCATGCCGCAACTAAGAGTTCTCATGCCACAGCTGAGGAGCCTGCCTGCCACAACTAAGACCCGGTGCAACCAAATAAATAAATAAATATTTAAAAAAAAAAAAAAGGATGGGACAGGCTGTTTCCATTGCCCCACATTACCTTAGAATTGCTAAGAAGTTTAGTGTCCAAAATTCTGTGTTTATGTGTGAAGGGTAAAACTTGGCATTTGCAATGTTTTTTAAGTATTCAATTTTCTTAGATTGGGAATATAATCCTAGGATATGGGGCAGCTTGTTTAACTTGTATAATTTTTCTTATTTATTTGGCTTGTCTTAAACTGAGCATTTTTCACTTGAATGCAGAGTTTCTGGCCACCCTGAGTTCTCCTGCAACCTTCTCTGTGAAACATGATGCAGGATGATGCCTGTAATATTGGCCAAGGTGAAAGACAGCATATAATATTAGACCCCAGAACTGGGTTTTTTCGACTTCTGGTTATAGTAACTGTCATGGATCCCAACTAGAGGCAAAGCAAGAGCTGGATTTGAATATTTACCAGCGATATGTTTGGATTCCAGGCTTAAGAGCACAAGTTACATTGATTCTCGTGCTCATTTTTACATACTACATCTACACAGCATGGTCCATGCTTTAGAAGTTTGCAAAATATACCAAACATCAGTAATGATTGGCAGCAGCCCGGGAATCACCCGTGGGGTTGCTGACACCAAAGCCTGGATAAGCTAGTAAAGTAGGAGACATTTACTTTCTTTCACCCCCAACACTTATCAATACCTGTGGCGCCTCAATCTCCCAGCAGGGGCCAGTGCCCTCTAGGTGGTCCAGTGTCTTGTTACCCTCCCCTATCCTCCACACACCATGGGAATTTCTCCACAATCTCCTGTGCTTTATAAATATCCCTCCATCTCCTGACACTTTCCACAAAATCAAAACTTGTATCCCCCAGGTCTGTTAGCTCTTCTGATTGAAATAATTCACTAGTCAAATATAAGATATATTTGCGTTTTAGTAAAATATTTTAAAAATTTTAAGTGGAAATTCATTCTAGTTAAGTAGTTGGGGAAATATTTTGTGTGTAGGAAGATCTTTTGCTCTTTTCCCTCTAATCATCCTGTACCTTCCTAGTCACTGGTGTTGCTTCAGGACAGGGAGACGTTATAGACGAGGATGGACCTTGCAAGGCATTTCAGAAGGAGAGGGCATTAGTGTCTTTTGTGAAGAGCTGAAGTGGGCTAAGAATGACAATGGAAGTCACTTCCTCCAGCTTCCCTCTCACCCACTCCATTGTCTGTTCACTGCTTGTACTTTTGGACAATCCCCCGATGGCTGATTAAGGCTTTCACTCATTGTCTCTTTTACCTGGTTTCTTGTTTCAAGGGTGGGTGTGTGTGTCTATGTATGTGAAACAATAGGACTGGTGGGGGTTTGCCTTTGGTGTGACTCAGAGTTTGTCTTATATATATCATAAGATGAATATTTAAGAGCATATTATTTCTGTCATCAGTCGTTTTGGAAAACTTTTTGCTTCAGTACTTACACAGAATAAGTAGGCTGGATTTAAAGATATATCCATGTTACTTATTACTTAGCTATTGTTCATTGAGAGATTTTGGAATTTTTGTTGTTATCTAAACTATCAACCATTTTTATTTATCACTATAGGTACCAAGCATCAATCTTTACACTATTGAATTAACACATGGGGAATTTAAATGGCAAGTTAAGAGGAAGTTCAAGCACTTCCAAGAATTTCACAGAGAGCTGCTCAAGTACAAAGCCTTTATCCGAATCCCCATTCCCACCAGAAGGTAACTGTCCCAGAATTAATTATAAAGTTATCCCAGTATACGAGTTGGATTGAAAGAATACTTTATTCATGTTATTGGTTAATTAGTCCATTGTTGGTGAATATTTTTTTATCAAATAGGCTCTTCTAAATATAAACTATCTCCTGAAAGATGCTATGACAGTCATGGTTCAAAGAATAATCTAATAAATGTTGGCATTGTGTGTGTGTGTGTCTGTGTGTGTGTCTCTGTGTTTTAGACACACATTTAGAAGACAGAATGTCAAAGAAGAGCCTCGAGAGATGCCAAGTTTGCCCCGTTCATCTGAAAACATGATCCAAGAAGAACAGTTCTTTGGTAGAAGGGTGAGTCCTTTCGCTCGTCTGTTGTTCTGAACATACTTCTGTGGTGCTATAGAAACATGGCATCTACTGAGGGGTGAGGTGGACCTGGATGCAACTTCTCTCACCTGCTGGTCCATCACCCAGGCTGGTTTAGCTTTTCTGGAACTAGTTAGGTAACCCTTCTTTCCCAAGCCACTCTGGCCCTGGGAAGGTTGCATTTTTCCAGAAGAGGAAGAGTGTTCTATGTCAGGAGTGACTTTATGTGGAAGCTGCCTACCCCTCAGAAACCTTTTGGGGTTCATTGTGAGGCAAGATTGAGCTCATCATTGAGGGCTTTGAGATCTACTCTTTTAAAATAATCTATTTCCATATATTTGCTTCAGAATTTGTAGTGGCTTCTATGGGCACTATGGACAAAATGGAGGTTCCTTAAAAAATCTAAAAATAGAGCTACCATATGACCCTGCAATCCCACTCCTGGGCATATAACCAGAGAAAACCATAATTAGAAAAGATGCATGCACCCCAGTGTTCATTGCAGCATTATTTACAATAGCTAAGACATGCAGGCAACCTAAATGTCCATCGACAGATGAATGGATAAAGATGTGTTATACACATACTATGGAATATTACTCAGCCTTAAAAAAAGAATGAAATAATGCCATTTGCAACAACATGGATGGACTTAGAGATATCATACTAAGCAAAGTAAGCCAGAGAAAGAAAAATATCATATAATATTGCTTATATGTGGAATCTAAAAAAAAGATACAGATATATACAAAACAGAAATAGACTCACAGACATAGAAAACAAACTTATGGTTACCAAGGGGAAAAGTGGGGGGAGGGATAAATTAAGAGTTTGTATATTAATATATACACACTACTATATATAAAATATATATATATATATATAAAATAGATAACCAACAAAAACCTACTGTATAGCACAGGGAACTATACTCAATATTTTATAATAACCTATAACGGAAAAGAATCTGAGAAAAATAGATATGTATGTATGTATATATAACTGAATCACTTTGCTGTACACCTGAAACTAACACAGTATTGTGAATCAACTATACTTCAATTAAAAAAATTAGTAAAAATAAAAAAAGAATTTGTAGTGGCTTGTTCTAAATATATGTAAATATCATTCCCAAACTATAGATGGGACAGTTAGAGTCTCAGAAGAGTAGGACAAAGTACAGACACGTACAACAGTAGAACAGAAACCTCAAGACGGGGGACACTTCTGCCCGCACTGATTCAGTGATATGGTGCTGCATAGGGCAGAAGATTAATTCACTTTTTACCAGAAAATTAACACATAAATGTCAGTTCTGTTTTGCAATCTGAAACTTTTATGTTCTGAGAGGGATGTATTCAGGGTTCCTTGTCCAATGAAAACATTAATAAATAAATAACTTACAGAAGTTAAGATGGAACAGTCATGTCATTTGTCACTGTTTACATTTTCCCCTTAGTATGATGATATCTCTAATGTAAAATATTTGCATTACAGAAACAACTAGAGGATTACTTGACAAAATTACTAAAAATGCCCATGTATAGAAACTATCATGCAACAGTAAGTACTATTCAGTGATTTAAATTTTGAAATAATTTATAAAACTGTAAAGTTAAATTTTGGATTATTTTATTAACACAAGTGCTTGTATTCACTTCTGCATTGTTCCTTGGGTTAAACTAAATGAAATGAATCCAAAATTGATTTGTCAACAAGGATCCAGTATATGAGGATGCTGTTTTTTAAATATCAAAATATAAGTTAATTAATATGTCTATAACAATAGATTTAAATGAACTTGAAATGCTACTACAGGCTAGATTATCTAGAAATCAACCTCCTTCTCTCCTCAGGCTTCCAGAATAATGCCGAAAAGCATTTCTAATGCTGAAGAAAAAACATTGAGTAGTAGGTGATGAAAACAGTTGAGCAGAGTGGAATACCCAAAGATTATACAAAGCATACCATGATTGCCATCTGATTGGCCTGTGATGCCCGTAAAAGGCTTGTCTTTTCACGTGTAAGTGAGAAGCATGGGAAAAGCTAAGGAGAGAAAAAGCTCTAGAGAATTCAGAGAAAAGAGAGGAGAGGTGGTGAGTCTTGGAAGCAGCTGCAGAAACTTAAGTATGGGAGGCACGTGGCTGGCAAGCAGGAGGAAGTGGGCTTTACAGAAGGCATCAGAAAACAATGAGCTCCGCCTTCTTAGAGGCCCTTGAGGCCTGGGGCAGGGGTAGGGGCGTGGTGGTGGTGGTGTTAAAGGGTTAGGCTTCAATTATCCAAAGGTTCAGATAACTGAGAGGGCACTGCACTATTATATTCTGTGCCTGTGTATGTATAAACCGTATTGCTGTGGAGGTTGAATATGTGTGTATGGTATGTGTGCAGAACTTCAGAGTAGCTGCAGTTATGATTCAGCCTGTAGTTTAGAGAATGGCATGCACACATGAACAGAAAGAGGGAAGACTGCTGTATTTAGGAGAGGAAGCAAGAGTGCCTTGACTCTTGGGAGTTTTTTGGTGCCTCGCTGCCCTATTGCTGCCTGCCTGTGTGTTAATGAATGCTGGGCGTGCACCTAGCTGGTCCCCTTTACACACAAATGACCTGGGGCCGGGCCACAGCCCACCTTCTGCAGCAACTTGCACTGTGATGTTCCATGGACTTAAAGGACCTTCTGTGGTTTCATAATCCCGGAGAAGAGTTTCCCCAGGGAAACCAGCAATTTGGATCCAACCAGAGAACCTCAAGAGAAGGCTGATGGGAAGGATTTCTTCCTTTCTAGGTCTCAGGAATGTGCATCTTTGAAAGAACATAACGAATAAGGATATTACTTCTATTATTACTAAAAATGCTGCTTCCTGTCGTATTCTCTGAAATCAGACATGCTGTTTTCTTAGAGAATTATTTAAATGCGTGTGCTAGTACCAGCATGCAGTAATTTTCCATTTGTTTTACTTTCCTGCCTGCCTGTGACTTGGCTTTAATATTTCTTTTGGCCCTTGAACAGTACTTGCTGAGTTTAGTCTTCTTTTTCTGCGTGCCTTTCTATATTTTGGAGTCTAATGTTGATTTTTAAATGTTTTACATTTTTTCAAAGTGTTCATTTTAATTTCTTTTCCAATTATAAAAATCTTTTAAAAGTTGAGCCATATTGTATTTAGATATTCCAGAGTGTCTTCTAAACATTTCCTTTGGAAGGGAAAACCTGGTTTAAACTGACTATATGTTACTTCTTATTTTTTATTTTATTTTATTTTTTGCTGCCCTGCTCAGCTTGCAGGATCTTAGTTCCCTAACCAGGGATTGAACCCGGGGCCACGGCAGTGAAAGCACTGAGTCCTAACCACTGTACTGCCAGGGAATCCCTCTTTTTTGGTGGCTACTTAGATTATTCTCCCTAACAGCGGAATTCTCCAAAATGCTTCAAGCATGGGATACAATTTGATCTGTCTTAATTTTCTAACGTTATTTTCCTCTCACACTAATTATAATTTGTCCCAGAGACTAGATTTGCAGGCCTCTGTCTCATATTTGAGAAACTAGATTGGCATCTGTGTGTCTCCTTTGATAATTGTGAGACATATTAAAACTTCTGTCTGCAAAAAACATATTAAAAGTTATTTTTATATAATCACATGTAATTAACTTATATTTTTATAAGTGTAAAACGAGCCCCCAGTAATTTCTAGGGTCCGTTATTACCCCTCAGGTTTGTTGCTTGTCCCTTTGGCATGGGAACCCTTTGCTTCCCTGTTTCCCTAATATTTAAATGTGCTTTTCACGAGTTCCATTGGAAAGAAGATATTGATTAGTACATTATTCAGAGATCAATAAGCCCTATGGATTATTGTCAGGCTAAATTGATCTTTAAATTCTTATTCCTGAGAATCACCTGCCCAAATGGAGAATGGAATTCTTATCCCTGAAGATGCATGGAGAAGTTTGGACAATACAATATTATATTTCAAATTGTATTATTTAGGATTGCTTCTAAATTGGCTTTGCCACATTTTTTTTCAATTCCATAAATCTGTATTAGAACATTTATTGCCAAAGATTTTTTTTCTATGTAATAGGACTAGTTCTTCCTTCAAATTTCTCTTTAGTAAACCATTAGGATAAATTTAAATTTTATCTTAATACACAACTTTAAATTTTCTGCATTGCTAATGTGTACCTTTTTATTTAGATGAAATTCTTTACATTTAGCAATTTTGGTGTGATATTCTGAAGTTATAGTTTCTGAATTAGTTCAAAGAATATTTCTGTTGTCAACTATTTGATAAGAGCTATGTGCATAAGAAAATATCCAGGTAATAGATAAGTGGTTTCCCTGAAGTTTGCTTTTCATTTCCTATTCTTCCATTCAACTAGTCTCTGACTTTGCATAATTTAGTTACACCTCTGTAGTAGTTTCTTCCAGTGTAAACTAGGGTTAGTATTTTTCTCTCTGCTCCTTAGAGATAAAATGAGAACTTATGGCTTAGGATCTTGAGACAGTTTGGATTCTGTGGCTTAAAGTCTATGGTATCACTTCTAATAACCTATGTATTTCTATATTTTCTGATTAGAAAGCAGTTCCACAAATCAGATTTTAAAAATGTATGGTACCGAATTACCATGTTTTAGATAAGAAATAAAATGTAAAGACCTTGACTTTCAAAATCCTTATAAAAAGTACTATGTGAGGATATGTTTGATTTGGAGTTTTTAAAGATATTTAAATCCTTTTGAATTTCAAAGACTTCTTCAAATAACCCTAAGAAAGAAAACCAAGCATTTAATTGGACTTCACAAGTACTGACAGCTTTGAGAGGTGTGTAATTTTTCTTGCAAGGTTAATATTAGAGAGTCCCAATCATGTACACAAACCTTCAAAGGAAAATTGTTATGTTTCATTTTATTAATCCCATTTACAAGCCCAGATCAAGTGCCGTTTCCTCTGTGATGTCACATTAGCTAGGAAGTGGTCACCCTCTCCCTATAACTCTATAACTTTATAACTACTTTTCCATGTAACTGTTATGGTTCTTCCCATAGAACTTGGTTGATGTGGAGTGTTTTCCATGTCTGGTCTCCCCTTTGCTTCCTAATGCCAGGAGTGTATCTTTTTCGTCTTTGATTTTCTATTAAGGCTGTTATTGCCATGGTCTACTGCCATTGGCAGATCTCTCCATGACCTTCTTTTTTTTTTTTTTTCACACACACACACACACACACACACTGTATTTTATTTTTACAAGAGATAAATAGACTGACACCAAGCATTGTAAATGGATGACCACAACAAAAGCAACAATGATTGCAATTACCAAACACGAAACACACTCATACTGTGTCATAATATTGACGTTCAGTCCAGTAATCCTCCACTGTAACAGCTCCTTTACTTTGCAGTGAAAATTGATTTGTATATTCTTTGCCTCTGAGTCCTTGTGAGATTTTTTTTTTTTTTAATTCAAACAGAAAGTCACAAGTTTCTGGTAACTGTACTGCTGAACTGAATGAATAAGCATTTCCATGACCTTCTTGAGCATTTGTCTCTTCATCTTAGAGCACACATCACTTTCTTGATTGTATTAATTGTGTATATGCTTCTAAAATATACTCTTTCAGGGCAATACCATTATTATTGATCTGTGTCATCTCTAGAGTACCCCAGATGTGTTTATACATGAAGGTACCTAATAATATTTTTCTGAATGCATAAATTTCTCCCCCTCTTTTTTTTGCTGTCTAAAGTTTGGATTTTTGGCCTCTTTTCAGGCAGAATTCCTTGATGTAAGCCAGCTGTCCTTCATCCATGATTTGGGACCAAAGGGCATGTAAGTTCCAGTGTCGGATCTTTAAGGAGAAGTGTGAAAAGTTGATGAGCATTAACACTTGATTTATTAACATTTGCCAAGGTGATGGAGCTCACCTGGCTTCACTGATAGCTGCTTTTCTTCTCAACAGAGTTAGAGCAACTGAGGGACCTATTTATACAAAACAGAGTATCTTGCTACTTTCGACAAGGGTGTCAACTGCTCCACTCTCCTCCTCTCACCCCACAGTAGGGGTGTTTAACAGAGGTGGCAAATATGATGTGTGGGAGAATGCCTTAAAAATCAAATATACAAGATCCCTTCTTTTAATCACTGATACTAAAAATAATACTGTATAAAATGTATGCCAAGTAATAGGGTTGAAATTTACTTAATGATTATTTTCCTTCATAATATGAGAGCCTGATATTGCGAAGAGCTTAACTTTTGTAGTAAAGAGCGTTGTTAGCAGCTGTTTTAATTTTTATTTGTTTAGCCATTATTATTCTTCTTTCTTTTCACATCTTTCAAAACCAGGATATTTTTCCTTCCAAAGTATCGGTAATAGCTTTGCTCTGCTTCTTTGGCATGGCTTTGTCCCAGAACTGTAGGTGAAGGGATGCAGAAGTATATCTGTGGAATCTGTGGGTGAGCATCTCCAGTGGTCTCAGCAGCAGCTGAACCTTCCCCGTGCAGGCACTTAGCAACGCGTGGGGTCTTTTTCAGGCTGTCACAGTGACTGGAGGGAACGCTCATCATTCAGAGCCAGAAGCTGGAATGCTTAAGGTCCTGCAGTGTGTACAACAGAATTATGCTGCCCCCCCAGTGCCAACAGGCCTACATCTGACCAGAGTACTTTAAAAGATTAGCTGCTGGAGTACTCAGCCTAGTAAACATAGCATTGAGCTATTTGACAGTGAAAGAGGAAAAAGTGGGGAGGAAAGACACGGGAGAATGAAACGGTTTATTTAGTCCTAAGTTGTGAGGCTGTATCAGCTAAGTGTGAGCTGGAAGCTTGAAGATGATGGGTTACCTTGATGTCTCTTTCAGAGAAGGTATGATAATGAAAAGATCCGGTGGACACAGAATACCAGGCTTGAACTGCTGTGGTCAGGGAAGGGCCTGCTACCGGTGGTCCAAAAGGTAGGACTTGAGAGTTTTGTGTGTTTGTTTTAATAAACTGAGTATTTGGGGAGTTTTTATATACTAGTTTTCAGTGATAAATCTTTGAAAGTCATGGCAGAGCAAATTTTAAATTAAGTTCCAGGTTTCAGCTCTATTTAAACGTTCTGCTCAAACTTGGACTTGTAGGCAGAGTGTGCCAATTACATACATAAAGACCTCGTGGGCCATAGGATTCAAAAATTGCTCAGCCAAAGAACATCGACAGTGGCCAATAAGTACAAGTAAATACGCTCAACATCACTAGTCATTAGGGTAATGTAAATCAAAACCACAGTGATATACAACTTCATACCCACTAGGATGGCTATGATAAAAAAAGATGGACAATAGCAAGTGTTCACAAGGATGTAGAGAAATTGGAACCCTCATACATTGCTGGTGCATCACGTGAAATGATGCACCCACTTTGGAAAACAGTGCGGTAGTTCCTCAAAATGTTAAACATACAGTTACCATATGCCCCAGCAAATCCACTCCTAGCTACTTCCAAAGAGAATGGAAAAAATATGTCCATATTAAAACTTATACGTGAATGTTCATAGCAGCATTATTCAGAGTAGCTGTACATTAAAGTATAAGCTAAAAAGATAAAAATTGGTCAGAGTTCAGGGATAATTTTAGTTATATCTGTGAGAATGTATATTATGGTGAGTGTGATATAGACCTATGTCCTGTCCAACTAAAGACTCCTTGTGTAGCAGTATTCTTATCTGATTCTTATTTGTTCCTCAAGGCATTTATCACAATGTTTTGAACATAATAGACAATAGCTATTTGTTCCAATAATAATTTACTGGAATTTTGAAAAATATTAAGAACTATATGTTATTTCTCTAACCTTGAAAAAGATATATGAACTCATGTGTAAAAATGAAATTGAGCTATGTGTGGGTTAAAAATACACGAACTTAAAACTAGAATCTACCTTTAAACATATTTCACATACACTGCCAGCAAAAAATACCATTAAGTTGAGCTCTTACTTTCTGGGTTTTGAAAGGATAGAAGGAAAAGATCAAGAGATTTGGCTAGAGAAAACGGAAAATTTCTGTGTTACAAAAAATTTTTTTACTAAAATAAACAGGGAAACAATAGACTAGAAAATATTTGCTTTCAAATCAACTTCTGTAATTTATATAGGGAAACTTGTGGTATAAGTAACATCACAGGAAATTCAGAGACTCCCACTTGAAGTATCTTCCCACCCTCTCCCACCCCCAATTGTACAGAACCCAGGGGAACACCAAATGCCAAGCCGGGAGAGGAGCAGAGTATAAGCCAGCCTGCTTCTGCCCTTGCTTCCTGCCCCATGTCATGCCTCTCTGGGAGACAGAACTTCCCAGCCCACTGGGGCCCTGGTACAGATTCCTCCTGCCTGCTCCTCCTCAGTCACCAACTTTGCCTAAGGTTGCTGCTGAGTGCCAAGTACGGATTTCAGACTGCAAGACTTTGACTGAAGTCTTGCTCTGGGCTGCCTGAACAGAGCAGGCTGGAAGCGTTCGCAGCCCCCAGGAACAGCCCTCAGCCAAGAGCTGCCAGGAGTCCAGCCCCTTCACCCCCCGGGTGGGGTGATTCTGCAGCAAGCTCTGTACCCTCTCCTGGAGTTCCCCAGCAGATTTGCAGCCCAATTGCCCACAGTAAAGTGTGTGAAAACACATCCTTGATGGCTCCCTTCCTGCTCTTCCTTCCCGTCCTTCCCTTCCTGTGCTTCCTATTAAGCTCCCTGATAAGTCCCTTTACAAACTTCTTTCACTTACATCCTTGTCTCAGAGTTGACTTCTGGAGCAACCCAACCTAACACATCTACTCAAGAAATGGAAGCCTTGATCTGGTCCCTTTTGTCATTTATTGAGTACCTAATGTTTGCCAGGCTGTATTCTAGCCGCTGTGAGAACAGTGGTGAACAAGATGAGGTCCCTGCCCTCACAGAGCTCTATTGGAGGGGAACGCAGGCAGTGGAGAAGCTGACAAGCAATGTGAACGACATCAACGCAAGTGGTGATCAGAGCTTTGAAGGAAAAAGAAGGCAATGGGATAATGAGGGACTTGAGGACTGCAGATGGCGACTTTAGCTCTGGGAGCCAAGGAACTGATGTTTGAGTTTAACCTCTATGAGAAGGGGCAGCCCGAAAAGTTGGGGGGGAAGACTTTGTTATATAAAGGAAATACACCTCCCCGACTTTTAAAGTCTGGATTATATCAGACTTCAACCAGGACAATCTAAAAAGCTATGATCCTCCCAGGAATGAAATGTGTCATCATTTTAAATTGTGTAAATCTTTCCATGAAGCTTGAAGCCTTGGTTCCATATGAATAAGTATTTCCTGAGTCACATTCGTGGGGTATAAAATGTCAGTACCAAATAAAGATGATAAGATATAGCTGACAAAATTTGTTTCGAAAATTTCCCATACTAGAAGGCTGTTGGTGTCTAAACGGGAGTTTACTTTTAAGGGCAACAACTCGGTCATAACTCTCTGTGTTATTTTTGTATCCATAAAAAACCATTCTGATTGCTTTATATATTCTATATTGACAAATTGCCATAAGGCAAACAAGGCAATCAAACTTTCAGTCAAGTCTCATAATGACCTTGTCTCAGGCACAAGTAGAAAGAAAAAAAATGGCAAACACAGCAAACATTTCTTCCCACAATTTAAAACATCTACTTAAACAGCACATCCTATTGATGGACTAGATGATGTTTCTTATCTCAAATAATGTCTTAAAAGGAAGAGATAAATAGTTTTTAACACATTTAGCATTTACTGAACTGTGAGCTATACCAAGAATTACAATTTTTAGACAGTGACAGTGTCTAAATGATTTCATTTACTCTCTGGGGCCCATTTGTACAGCCATTATTTAGGCAAAAGGATGGCTTTGCCTGAAGACTTGCTCTTGGCCCTGGGAAGATACCAGTGGACGTGACACACATTCCCTGCTCTCAAGGCTCTCTTTTTCTAGTGGAGGAGAGACAATAAACAAGCAGACATAAATAGTTCCAGATAGTGATGAGTGCTATGAAGAAGCTAAACAGGATGGAGTAGTGGGTGGGATGGGAGCCCAGGAAAGCCTCCCTGTGGAGGAATGTTTAAACCAAAGGTTGATGGATAGGAAGGGACTGACCATGGGAGGATCTGGAAGAAATAATTTCTGGGTGAGGAATAGCAAACGTGGAAGCCCAAAGAACAAGTTTAGCAAGTCTCAGGACCAGTGGGACCAGCGTGGTGGGAGTGAAGGGGAGGAGACGAGGCTGAGAAGGTGACGTCTGGCTCATGTGGGTCTCTCTGTATCTTAATGACACGGCAAGTAGTAGCACAGGTGGTCACATCTTGTTAGAACAGACCATAATCTCACCTTCTTTAGAACAAGAGTACTCATAAAAGCTCACGTTATATTGGTGTCAGGCACTGTGTTAAGCAACGTCCATGAATCATCTCAGTGATTCCTCACAAACACTTACGAGCTGGGCATTATTTTTATCCTCGTTTTATGGATTTAGACCTCAGGCTCAGTTACCCAAGTTCACACAAGTGCACAAGTGGCAAAACCGGAATTGGAGCCCAGGGAGGCTGACTTCAAGGCAGACGCTTAGTCCCTGAGCAGCAGGGACTGACCCCCTGAAGGCTGCTTGATGGATTCCTTTCTTTTTTTTTAAATTTTTTTTTAAAATTAATTAATTTATTTATTTAGTTTTGGCTGTGCTGGGTCTTCGTTTCTGCGCGAGGGCTTTCTCTAGTTGTGGCAAGCGGGGGCCACTCTTCATCGCGGTGCGTGGGCCTCTCACTATCGCGGCCTCTCTTGTTGCGGAGCACAGGCTCCAGACGCGCAGGCTCAGTAGTTGTGGCTCACGGGCCCAGTTGCTCCGCGGCATGTGGGATCTTCCCAGACCAGGGCTCGAACCTGTGTCCCCTGCACTGGCAGGCAGATTCTCAACCACTGCGCCACCAGGGAAGCCCCTGGATTCCTTTCTTGATGCATATTCCCCTGTTAAAGAAAAACATCTATTGACAACAGAGAGAAAGGGGAGAAACCAGAAGAGGTTTGATGAATGGCATAAATAAGAAGAGCTTTAAATAAAGGCCAGGCATCCATTCACCTTATATCTAATGACTGTTGTAGAGGGCAACTCATCATTGTCAAAACGGAAGCCATTATCTTTGGCCTTCAACTTTCAAAATCCAGCAGTCACGACTAAACTGTTCTGTATTTCCAGGCTGCCACATCTTGGACTTTCTTTCTCAGTGTGACAAACCTGCCAGCTGTGGTTTTCAAAGCCTGTGGCTCCTTCCCCGTCAGCAATATAGCACACCGGTGCTCTGGGCCTGTGCCCTGCTGTCTGCTCTCTAGCTTGCATCGAAAGTCAAGCTGGGACAAGGGACTGTAGCTAAAGAAGGACCTTTACGAGATATGTGATCCATCTACTCTCTTTTAACCTTGACCAACTTTTTATCAACAGGCAGCTACATGTCTGGACTCATAACTCAGCCCCATCAGTATGCCTGAGTTACCATGTGATATCATGGCCTTGGCATTTATATTGAGCAGAGTTATGAGAATTCTTATAAAACATAAATTTCTGCATTTGCTGAAAATCATTGAGAATGTTATCCATTAATATTGTTCAATTGCCTTATTAGTTTCCAAGTGAGAAACTTCCTTTGGAATTTAGTGTTTTGGTGGGCGACCTCTTTATTTCCTTAATTTATTCATTTGATAAGAAAAGCCAGGAAGGGACTTTCCTGGTGGCACAGTGGTTAAGAATCCGCCTGCCAGTGCAGGGGACACGGGTTCAAGCCTTGGTCCGGGAAGATCCCACATGCCGTGGAGCAACTAAGCCCGTGCACCACAACTACTGAGCCTGCGCTCTAGAGCCCGCAAGCCACAACTACTGAAGCCCGCGCGCCTAGAGCCCATGCTCTGTGACAAGGGAAGCCACTGCAAGGAGAAGCCGACGCACTGCAACGAAGAATGGCCCCCGCTTGCCGCAACTAGAGAAAGCCCGCACGCAGCAACAAAGACCCAACGCAGCCAAAAATAAATAAATAAATTTACAAAAAAAGAAAGAAAAACCAGGAAACTCAAACCCACATTGGCATGCCATCACCATAATTATATTAGTGTTGTGCTTAGGTGTTTGCTTTCTGTGACCTTGATATTTTTCCTTTTATTAACCATAGCACATGTATATCCTTTACTGTGTTATCCTAAATCCATCCCACGCCCTTTTATTGGAAAGGAGACAGCCTATATATTAAAAAACAAATGAATTAAATGAAACCATGTGGAAATCAATGTAGATTTGTGTACATTAAATCCCAAATTAGAGAGCCACTAAAATGTAATGTGGTTAGCAATTTCAGTAATGATTTGTTATACATTTCTTTTAAATGCTGAGTTCACATGTTACATTTACAGTATTAGTTAATTTATGTTCAGGTGTTCTGGCCTTACCTATTTCATAATGTGCTTTACATTGCCTAACGTGTGATATAATACTCCCATTGTTACTTTATTTAGTTATCGACCGATTCATTTGATCACTATACAATCTCAGGTGGATATGATGTTAGATGCAGCTTGACAAAGTTGCCATTTGTTTTCACTTCAAATCAATCCCACCTTCTCTCTCTTGCTCTTTCCACTGTCAGTGTCACGCCTATCATCTGCGTCCTGACTATGCAAGGTGAGGTCCTAACCTCAGCATCCCCTTCGAGTCTTGTTAGAATGCAGAATCTCAGGCCCCGCCCCAGGCCTACCGAATCAGACTCCGCATTTTAACAGGATCACCTGGTGATGCATATTCACAGTGAAGTGGTGAGAAGCACTGTTCTCTATTACTACCGCAGCTTGCTCACCTGCTACAGGACATCCTTCTTTATCCTTCAGACCTTTCTTTCTGAAATATAGTTCCCATGATTTATTTTCCCATTGCCTTGCCAGGGCAGGAGGATTCCCTTATTTAAAAGGCATCTGGGTGTTTTTTTAGAAACACAGATTGTCCGGCCTTTTTAATGGATCTGTGGTAGGGCCTAGGAATCTACCGTTTTTTTAACAAGCATCTCAAGAGATTCTGATGATCAGGCAAGTTTAGAAAAAACTGGTTGCATGATGTAAAGTCATCCTCCTTCGCATGGCCTTCAGACCCTCCTCAGTGTGGCCTTTGCCTGTTCCCCACGCCCACCCCACCTACCTTCACTGTCCATTTTCTCATACTACACCTCCTGAAACCCCGGCCTCCCCAGACTTTCTTCCAATACAGGCAGCATTCCCACATGTTAGAGCCTTTGCTAACTTCCCTCCATACGGGATGTACACCTTGAACCCTTTGAGCTCTACGTGGTGGGCTTCTTCCTGGCCTCCCTCAGACACCAGCTCTTTGGGAGAATGCCACTAGCTCATTCTCGTAGTGAGAACTAAGGACTCCCTCCTCCTTACATCACTTTTTGCTTTTTTCCTCTAGTACCTATCCATTCAGCCTAGAATTGTCATCGTGCCCCACTAGCCTAATAAGCCCCTTTGAGAACATGTCTGATTTATCTTTGTGTTGTTTCTACCTCTGCCCGAACTCCCAGTGTATCACTGTACTTTTGCATCATGAGACTCTTAAATAGATATTGGATTGAATGCAGATATACTTTTGAGAGACCGTGTTCCACTCAGCCTCATTTATTAATGGTCCTTAAAGCCACCAATAATTTGAAATGAACAACAATATGTAGATTATTGGATGCTTACTGCATTTTTTTGAAAGGGGGGTTTTACTTACTCAGAGACTCATTGGCCTCTTTTATGGTGGTTTATTTTAGCAAACACCAACCCATTCCACTTTTCGAACAACTGTGGTGCCTGCTTTGCATCCTATTAGCTCTGCCTGCCCTTATCAGGGGCATTCTTCCAGGATTTGCCATTAGTGTTTAAAGAGCTAATGAATTGTTTTGAATTGCTTGGTGCCAGTACTTCTCAGAAAAACATAATAGGAAGATTTTTTATTATTTTTTGTTTTATAGTGTTTTCATATTTTTTATAAAATAGAGCCCTTGTGTAAAAAATAAAGTTATGTTTACTGTCTGCTAGAGTGTTTATACTTCAGACATGTCATAATAATTTGTTCTTTTTGTTTCAGTAATTCAGTACAACTTTAAAAATACTTATTTCCTTCTTACAGGTGGTTGATAGTAAAAGATTCCTTTCTACTATATATGAAACCAGACAGCGGTGCTATTGCCTTCGTCCTGCTGGTAGATAAAGAATTCAGAGTTAAGGTGGGAAAGAAGGAGACGGAGACGAAATATGGACTCCGAATTGATAATCTTTCAAGGTACAAATTGGAAATATTTTTAAAAGATTTCTCTAAAAACAGAGTTTTTCTCCCAACCTTAAGTGAAGAAGATGGTAAAATAATTTAGATGTTAGAAAATTGTTATTTAGAACTCATTCTCAATCAAAAGTGATGAAACTACTTTTCTTTTTGTATATTTTTAAGATGTGAATTACATATGTACACGAGTCAGAATAAATGATCCCATGTGTTGCGACGTGCCTGTTTTAATAAAATATATGCCTGTTTTAACAAAATTGACTACCCAATAATACCAATTTACCAAACAGATAAGGAGTAATAATTCATATTTTTAAAAAGTAAAAATTTACTTTATAAATTGATATCCTTTTATTAACAAAACATGTAAAAAGTGATTTGATTACAAAAATTCTGTTTACATACAGATTTTAAGAAAGATACCTTGAAGGATACTCAACTGTACATTTACTATAGATTTTATTAGCGAGTGTGTGTGTGTTGATAAATGTTTGTTTCTGGAAGACTGTAGTTATACAATATATGTGTGTCTTTATATATACATCTGTCTCTATAAAGTTCAGCCTCATGTATATAGATACTTATAGATATAATTTCTCTCTTTATACACAGACATTAAATATATATATATATATTATATAAATATGCTACTCTTAGTAATATGTTTGCATGTGTGTTTGTGTGTGTGAAAAAAAGTGCTGAACTTCCTGATCTCTGACAATAGAAGGTTCAGGATTGGTTATTGGAAATGTAGTGGTGCTGCCAATAAACCTCCCTCCTGGGAATCCCTGGTGGTCCAGGGGTTAGGACTCTGTGCTCTCAGCTGTCACTGCCCAGGGTCCAGGTTCAATACCTGGTCAGGGAACTAAAATCCCACAAGCTGCGTGGCATGGCCAACAAACAAACAATCAAACAAAAAAAAAACCCGCCTCTCTCCTGGTACTATACTTTCCTGTTTTCTGGGGGACTGTAGAAATCAGGCCACAATTCTCATTGGTCGCTATAACAGTTACTTACTGGCCGTCTTATCTCCATCTCCTATCCTCACTCACTTGCACACCCTTGCCAAATGAATCCATACAGATCCAGGTTTCATCTGCTTCCTCCCTGGTGTAAGTGGTCCTCCTCATTGTATCAAACAAGCCTAAGTTCCTCCATTTACAATCTGAGGCCTTTTATCTCTCTGCCTTTATTGGCAACCCCTCCCTAATACAGCCTTTCAGTTCTATGGAGACGGTTCTCTTCACCATCCCTTCCCACACATTTTTAAATTCCTCTTCACCTTTCTCCTTCCTGTCTCCATGTTTGGAATGGTTATTTTTTTTTTCTTAACTCTGGCTCACATCCTGTGATAAGACCACTGTTTGTCACTATCTCTTCTACAATATCTGTTTCTCATAACTGGTTTTCAGAGGCATTTCAACTCAGTTGGAGTAGTACTATCATGTTGGCTCAAGCCCAGGCACTTTCCATGCCCTCCTGACCTGCCCGCAGAATCCTGTGTCAGCCCTGCGGCGGCGGATGGAGAATGCCTCACTGCTCCCAGCACCACGTCTCACCTCGCCCCTCGCCAACCCGCAGATAAAAGCCAAGCATCAATGTTAGGATGTTTGGACATCCCTAATCTTTATAAATAATTATTTTGGGGTCTGTGAATACAGCCCCTCCCCTGCTTCTCATCAGGATCATTGTATTTCCCCCCAAAGGCAAATTCTCCCTCCTCACTCACAGGGCTTTTATACTGAGGTGGGTTTCTCCCTAAATGGCAGGGAGACCGCTGGCTCCAACACCTTGTTTTCTCTGAACTTCAAATGTGGATAACTTATTCCCACCTCTTGGTGTTACTCACCAATTCTGACATTTGTCATGTAATAACTTTTTATGATCTCCTACTCTGAATTTTTTTTCAGCACTTATAAATCTGTAACCACTTAGGATAGTTTAGTCATTGGCAGTAGAAAAATCCAGGCAATCTGGGTTACATCAGAAGTCATTAATAAGCCACGTTAACCATGGCTGATCCCAAGCTTCCAACTATGTCACTGAGATGCGTTTTCCTGGCCTTTCTCAGCTCTGTCTCCTGGGATCTGCTCCATCCTCAGGCTGGTCCCCTGGTGGTAGCAAGATGGCTGCTTCTTACACTCAAACCAAGTTCAGTGGAAGGGAAAGAGTCTCTTCCTGGCATTTCTGAGCAAGTCCTTGCATTTATTCTCACTTGTTGGGTGGAATTGGCTAATGTCCTCATCCCTGAACCAATCTTTGAGATCAGGGGCTGGAAGATGCCATTTTGTTGGCTTTGGTGGACGCAGAGTAGGGAAGGGAGGCTGAGGGAATGGACACCAGGCAGTCCCAAGGGAAATGTCCTCTACAGGAGCCAACAACTCTCTAACACTTAAATGTAGGACCTCACCTTACGTCTCTTCCGTTGTCCTCCTCACAGTCTAGCACAGCGAGCTCAAGGCCTGTAATAAGTGCCTTTACACAAGTTTGCATAAGTGAATGAGGGAATAAGTAACCTGAAGGTTTGTTTTCGCTACGTTGAATATAGTTTTAAATCCTGCCAAAAATGTTTAAAAATCTGCTTTTTTGATATAGGTAAGGTGCTCTTTGCCTAAAATTTTCAACTTATGTTTGCTGCGGTAACAAAACAAAATGGGACATGTTTAATTCTTAAATTGTTTAAAGAGACAGAACACAGAGTGACCATTCTTTTCCACATTTTGCTTTTCTTTGAAGGACACTGATTTTAAAATGCAACAGCTATAGACATGCTCGGTGGTGGGGAGGGGCTATAGAAGAATTCATCCATAAACATGGCCCCAACTTTCTCAAAGATCATCGATTTGGGTCTTATGCTGCTATCCAAGAGAACACTTTAGCTAAATGGTAAGATCTTTTTGCTCTAAGACAATCACAGTAGTCATAGCATTTAATATTGTAGTGGTCTAAATTCACCTGGAATCAATTTTTGAAGCTGTGAAAAGATATTATGCATTATACTTAACAAGGGCCTTTCTTTATAGGACTACCTGAGCAGCACTTAGTTTTCCACCTTTTGTTTTTATGATTTTTTACAGAGAGCTTTAGATAGCTAGCTTTAGATTTTGAAGTTTGATTTTAAAAGTTAACTTCATACATTTTCTTAATGATGCAAATGGAAAGTTTATTTAAGTCATTAGCCATAATTTAAGAAAGAGAATTTACTTGCCAGGTATTTCTTTTAAATGAAATCCTGCTTAGCATGCTTTTCTACCCATGGATTAGAAACTGGTCTGCTTTCAGTCTCAGAAGAACAACCGTGTGTGAGTTCAACAGGATGGGAGAATTCATCTGACCCCATACAATGATGAGACCAATCAATTTGTTATTCTCTCAGCAGAAAAGAATCAGGTTGCCTACTTCTGTCTATTTACTGTACTTCCTACATAGCAGACAGAAGGTGTTGTTTTCAATCCTTGTTTCCAGTTATACAAAGTAAACTGGTGGTTTTGTAGAAACTCTAGGCAGTGGCTTCCATCTTCTCTTTTGTCATACGATAGATTCCTTTTTTTTTTTTTTTTTTGTTAAAAAAATGAAACAGAAAACTTGTCTTTCAGGTATGTTAATGCCAAAGGATATTTTGAAGATGTGGCGAATGCAATGGAAGAGGCAAAAGAAGAGATTTTTATCACAGATTGGTGGTTAGTATTTGTCCCTGGGGAGTTTGTTTGGCGGTCTCTATGTTTAGGAATATAGAACAGTGTTGTGCTGTTATAGAATTGTACATTAGGAAAGACAGCAGTACTCACAGATGGTTTGGCCAAAGTCTCAACTAATTAATTGTAGTAGCCTCCACTAAAAGATCTTTTCAAAAAACCTGGCACCCATATATATTCTTAAAATATTTAGTTTGAACAGTTTTGTTTTTGTCTTTCCATTTGGAAGCAGATAACCAATATTCATTTTAGTAAAGATTATTTTACAATGCAAATATAGGTGTAGAGGTAATGGAAAATAATCTTCCCTGGGTATCTTTCCTCATCTTGCTGTGCCTGTCATGAGGTCCAATGAATATGCTTCCTCTGAATTGTCCCTTTGAAATTAGAATATTCCCATTTGCCTATTCTATTAAAATATCCATTGTAATGGTTAGCTTTTTTGGAGATGCATCAGGTTTCAACTTTCTAATCCCCTTTAAAATCATCCGTGAGAGTTATTATGTTTATTAAAGCCACTAAAAGTCTTGTACCTAAAACTCATTTAGCTCTTGGGAAATTTTCCTCCTGGAGTGGGTGCAGGCTTTGTAGTCTGACTTTAGTTCCAATTATCCATATGCCTGGATAGTTAAAACCCATTGCAGATGCTAACATTTGCTACAATGGAAATGAAAATGTCTTAAATATGTTTTCCTTCTAAGAACTTAGTTGCTTGAAATGCCCCCTGTTTTTCCCTATCCTGTTTCCTTCCAAATGCTCTCTTGTACTGAACTATGAAAATATCGTCATAATTCATTTCCTCCTAATTCTAGGTTTTGCAGGGAGGGGAGAGTAATTAGGAATGTGAACGCATCTTCTTCTACTGTTTTGCCTCAGTGATGAGGAAATCTATAATTCTAGGGCATACTTTCCCAATTGGCACTATTGACCTTTGGGGCCAGATAATTCTTTATTATGGGGGTGTTGTTCTGTTTGTTGTGGGATGTTTAGAAGCATCAGTATCCCTGGCTTTTATCCACTAGATGCCAGTAGCAAGCTCCCAGTTGTGATAACCAAAATGTCTTCAGCTGTCATCACATGTCCCCTGGCAGGGCACAGTCCCTCTTGGTTGAGAACGATTGATCTAGAGTCAATAGATAGGGTGTGTGATAGTCAGCATGTCTGAGAACCTGTTTATTCTCATGTTTTTGGAGGACCTTAATCTTGGCCTTTATATTCTTGCCAAATTTTGTCTCTTCAGTCAGTTACCAGGAATAAAAGAAAGTTTCATACTTAGAAGCTATCTCTTTGGTTGAATACTTTCTAAACACTTATGAGAGTAGATTGAAGCTTAATGTAGTAGGTATGTTCCTTTAAAAAGTATTTCTGAAAGTTTGACAGGGACATGAAAGAGACTGAAAATAGCATTTCCACTGAGCCCATATTTTCATGTTTTACACAAGCAAATAATATATATTTTGAAGGCTCTGAACACTAAAATATAGACTCATTTAAACATCTAAAGAGATGGAACCTTGAATGTTTTTTTTTCTACTGTCAGCAAGAAAATAAATCAGGAGGTTATTGCTTTTTCGTGACTGCACTAGGATAACATCTTATTACAACACTCTCTTTGAAATAAAACCTTTTCAGGAACTTCCCTCATAACAAGGGAGAAAATACTTGTTGTGCAAGTATGTTGCAAAAGAGAGCATTCAGAAACTTTATCAAACCCTGATATATCTGGGTCTGAGAGAGTGAAAAGCATAGTGAGAAGGTGCACATGACTTTTAGAAGTTTCCAGTCTAATTCAAGAGACATCATATACATGAGTGAAAACTGTGTTAATCTGTTTCTAAAACAATTAGTATGCAACCAAAGGCAGATTTAGCAAAATGAGAAGCAACCTGGGACCTAGAAGCTCTTAGTTTCTTTATTTGTTAATTCATTTAACCGTCCATCTTTTCATTTGTTAATTTATTCACTCATTCATTCCAGAGCTATTTAGTGAGCAGCCTCTATGACGGCTACTGAAGGAGGCCACATGTACAGAAAGATGAAAGAGAAGCAGACCCTACCCTGGAACAATAGAGAGTCAGGAAGTCATGTGTAGAACAATGGATTAGGGCAGTGACTGAGCCTGCAGGAGCTGTGGAAGCTTCAACGGACAGAATGCTGGCCTGAGTCCTGGGTGATGGAGCTGTCCAGTTGAAGACAGTGAATGTTTTTGACAGAGGGATAACCAGGACAAAGGCATAGAGGGGTGAGAGGGCACAGCAATTTTGGAGGAAGGTAGAGGTCGTAAACAGCTTAAGCATAGCATTCTTTGGGATGGTGGGTGGAGATAGCATTCAAAAGACGGGTTAGGGCCAAATTGTGAAGGGCCCTTCATGAGCTGCTAAAGAGTTTGCATCCTTTGAACACTGGAGTCCTTTGAACTCCAGTGCAGTCCCTTGAACACTGGGAATCAGTGAACATTTTTAAGCATGGGAATTTTAATCAAATTTGTTTTCTAAAAGGGACCATTTTGGTTATAGTGTAGAAGATGAATTGAACAGTGGTCATAGAGACCATCTAGCGAGTTATTGCTGTGGTCCAGGAGAGGAATGGTGAGAGTCTCTGCTCAGACCACCTTAGGGGCCTTACTATTACTAACTCGGGACAAGTCATATTCACCTTTATAAGGGGTCATTTCTAAGGCATAGTTGAGTAACATTAAGTAGCTACTATTTGTTGAATTCTTACTAAACACCAGGGACTGTGTTATAGATGAGAAAAGTGAGGCTCAGTGGGGCCGATTAGGAAACTGCCCGTAGCCACGCGGTCTGTACGTGCTGGTGCTGGCTTGGATCCAGTGTGTCTGCTCTAGTGCCCACATGTCACGGAGCTGCCTCTCCCAGGAGCCGACTGCACCGCATGGTGTGCGAGATCCCTTTTAGCTCTGACATTTTTTAAGTGCAGATTGGATTTTTTTAAGGTGCTGGATAAAGTAATAATCAGATTTGGGTAGATTTAGTCAGAAGAAATTTTCTGAAGAGGTAAATTCTAAGGTAGGCTGTCAGGTTAGAAGAGAGAATGATTCGTTAAACAGCCCAGACTATCTGAAAATTAAGGTGAAGAGTAAATCCTAGCTAGAAGTTGGAGGTATCAAAAGAGGTAGTTTCTGTGTAAAGATGAGTGAGCATTCCTCACTTGTTTCTCTGTATCTACCAGGAGAACATGTCTCATATGTCTTTTCTGTGCTTGGTGCTACTTCACGTCCCCCTGTGAACTACCCAGTGTTCCCTGGAGCGAGTCCTAGAATGAGGCTGGGTGCCAAGATGTGGCTTCCAGTCCGTTGCTTTAACTTAGGACGGATGTACAAAGCGTGGCGTAGATCAGCTTTCCTCTGGATGATGGTGACTCTCATTCCCACTGGTCAGCAGGGATGTTTGGAGCACGTGTGTTGAGTCTTTGCCTAGATTGGTTCTCTGCCTGGCCTGTCGGTGGTGAGGGTGCAGGTGGGGTCTGCCACAGTGTCTGTACTGAGTCCATGCATTAAACAGGCCAGAGACAGACTGGATTAGTAAAACTGGAGAAAAAGAAGAAAAACAATAAACAAAGATATTTAAAGGGGGAGTTTATCAGAGGAAGGGGAACAGAAACAAGGTCTCCTTTGGGCTGGAGACAAAGGCTATAAAGTGAAAAACAGACTCAACATTTCATTTGGACTGGCTCACAAGCTAAGACTATTCTAAGTAGGAGACACATTTAAGTTGATTTTATTGTTATGTTTTTCAAATGGTGGGTTGCGACTCTTTAGTAGTTATTTATTAAAAGAACTGGGCTTCCCTGGTGGCACAGTGGTTAAGAATCCTCCTGCCAATGCAAGGGACACGGGTTCAAGCCCTGGTCCGGGAAGATCCCACATGCCGTGGAGCAACTAAGCCCGTGCGCCACAACTACCGAGCCTGCGCTCTAGAGCCTGTGCTCCGCAACAAGAGAAACCACCGCAATGAGAAGTCCACGCAGCGCAACAAAGAGTAGCCCCCGCTCGCTGCAACTAGAGAAAGGCCATGCTCAGCAACGAAGATCCAACGCAGCCAAAAATAATAAATAAATAAAAGAAATTTATTAAAAAAAAAGAATTTAGTGGGTTATGTTCAGAATTTTATTAAAATAATGAAATAGGATAAGAAAAGGAAGGAAATAAGAGAAAGGCAAGTTGCAACTTAAGTGGCAGTAAGGGTTATTAGTTTGTGAAATTTTTATTTCAGTAGTCAGTAGAAGACTGATTGATAGGAAGGTAGATAGATAGATAGATAGATGAAAATATTGGGGTGGATTCATAATGTATTCCTGTGGATTATGACCCAAAAAGTTCAAAAGCCTCTGACTTTCAACAGGGTTGGCAAACTTTTTCTGTAAAGGGCCAGATAGTAAATATTTTAGGCTTTTCAAGTCACATACATACAGTCTCTGATGTATATTCTTCTTTGTGTGTGTGTGTATGTGTGTGTGTGTGTGTGTGTGTGTGTGTGTGTGTGTGTGTGTGTTTAATAACCCTTTAAAAATGTAACAGCCATTCTTAGCTCATGGGCCATACTAAAACAGGCGATGGACCAGATTTGGCTCATGGAACACAGTTTGCTAACCCTTGTCTTAGAAAGTAGATTCAAGTTACTGTATTATATCAATACTAGGAGTTAAGTATATGGTTAACATGAGAAACTGTCAATCTGTTTTCCAAAGTGCTTGTACTAGCAATGTATGAGAGTTTCATCCCTCCTCATCATTGCAAGCACTTGGTACTGTTAGTCTTTTTTAATGTTAGCCATTCCAAAGGGTATGTAGTAGTCTCTCACTGTGTTTTTAATTTGCATTAACAATGTCTTTTCATGTTAAGCATATTTTCCTGTGACTTTTGGACATTTGTTTAGCTTTTTTGGAAACATATTCAAATCTTACTTTTCTTTTTTTGTTGGATTGTTTTCTTATTACTAAACTGTAGAAGAACTTTATACAGTCTAGCTACAATTTGCTCCACTTCATTCTGGCCTCCATGTTTTCTGATGAGAAATTCGTGGTCATTTTGAATCATTGTTCCCCTCTTAAATAATGCATTGTTTTTCTTCTGAGTGCTTTCAACATTTTCTTCCTGTCTTTCGTTTTCAGCAGTTTGATTATGGTATTTGAATTTATCCTGTTTGGAGTTCACTGAGCTTCTTGAATCTGTAGGTTTATATCATTCATCATATTTGAGAAATTTTCAGCCATTTTTTCTTCAAACTTTTTTCCTGCATTTCCCTCTTTCTCCTCTTTTGCTGAGTCTCTGATGACACAAATTGTGTCTTTTAGTATTGTCCCACAAGTCTCTGAGGCTCTGTTAATTTTTTTCAATCTTTTCTTTGTTATTCAAATTGGATAATTTCTCTTTATCTGTCTTTAAGTTCACTGATTCTTTCCAACATTTATTTCATTTTGGCATTGGCATTTGTTGAATGTCTTTCCTGCAAATGGAGATTTTTCTGATTTTTTGTATGCTAAGTAATTTTTTACTGTATTCTGGAAGTTTTGAATATTATGACTCTGGGTCTTGTTTAAATCTTATAGAGAACGTTGATATTTCTGTTTTAGCAGGAAACTGGCCCATTTGGGTTCATGCAGAATGTTCCAACCAGTCTTCTATCTGTGTGTTTTTAATGTCAGTTTTGTTTTCAAAGCCTTTGCAGTGCTGTTTAGATCTGCCCCCCCCATGTGCTCCACCTAGTGGCCAATTTGGTCAGTGGTCTATTTCTTATTTCAGTTTTCAAATTCTTTGGCATAATATTAGGACCAAACCCATGCATGGGCAGCTTAGGAGTGAGCTAGAAATTCATAAACAACTTTATAGCATTGCTTTTCTGAGCTCCTCTCTCTCCATGGTATACCCACTCCTTATGGGTTGCCTGTGGCTTCCCTTTTTAGTCCTCTTGCTAGAAAGAGGCTTTATTTACCCTGCTCTGCCACACACTTTCTTCAGTGACACTTTGTGTCCAGAGCCAAGCAATGGATATTTATATTTTCCTCTTGGAACCACAGCTCTTCCATTGGAGAGGAAAGTTCCATTTCCTCATTTTTGATGCCTGTGGCCCCCTCCCTGCTACCCCTATCACTGTCAGGAAATCCCACTCTTCCTCCTCAAGCCTGAACTAGAGGACTTCTGAGGCTCTCTCTACCAGTGCCAATGCCCATTTCCAGGTTCTCCCTCCCAACTGAGAAATCACAGGGAAAAGAATGGTAAAATCACCACTGGTTAGACAGTATGTCAAATTTTTTCTTCTTTCTCAGTATTGAGTCTTCCAATTCATAAACACTGTATATCTCTCCATTTTTTTAGATCTTATTTAAATTTTCTCATCAGTGTTTTGTACTTTCCATATACAGGTCTTGCACTTATCACTAAGTAACTCGTGTTTTTTTTATGTTATTGTAAATGGTATTTTTAAAAATTCATGTTCCAATTGTTTACTGCCAGCATATGGAAATGCAATTGATTTTTTTATATTGATCTTATTTACTGCAGTCTTGCTTAGTTCACTTACTAGTGTGAATAGCTTTTTTGTAGATGCCCTAGGATTTTTCCCATAGATGATCTTGTGATGTGTGAATAATGACAGTTTTCCTTTTTCCTTAATAATCTGCATGCCTTGTATTTCTTTTTTTCTTTTTCTTTCTTTTTTTTGCTTATTGCATTGGCTAGCATCATCAGTAAAATGTTGAATAGAAGTGATGAGAACGGACATCTTTCTTGTTCTCAGTCTTAGAAGAAAAGCTTTCAATCTTTTATTATATGCTATAGGTAGATTTTTTTTAATAGGTGCCTTTTATTACTTTGAGGAAATTCCTTCCTATTTATAATGTATTGAGAGTTTTTATTCTGAATGGGTATTGAATTTTGTCAAGACTTTTTTCTGCGTGTATTGAAATGACCATTTTTTTCTTTTTTTCTGTTAATGTGCTGAATTGCATTGATTGATTTTCAACTTTTAAACCAAGTTTGCATTCTTAGAAATAACCCCACTTTGTCATGATCTGTTATCCTTTTTATAAGTTGTGATGTTTTGGTAAAGATTTTTACCTCTATGATCGTAAGGAATATTGTACTTAATTTTTTTCTTTTCTTGGATTGTCTTTGTTTGGTTTTGGTATTAGGATAATGCTAGCCTCATTGTATGAGGTGGTATTTCCCCTGCCTTTGTTTCCTGAAAGAGTTTGGGTAGGATTGATATTATTTCTTCCCACTTAAATAAGAAATCTAAAATAGTCAAACTCCTTTTTTCTGTTTTAATCTAGCTAGTTTGTCAATTTTATTAATCTTTTCAAAAAGCTAGATTTTGGTTCATTGAGTTTTGTCTACTGTTGTTCTGTTTTATATTGCATTGAGTTCCATTCTTGTCTATTATTCCCATCCTTCTTCTTACTTTTTCTTTTTTTTTTTTTAAATCTTTATTGAATTTGTTACAATACTGCTTCTGTTTCGGTTTTTTGGCTGCAAGGCATGTGGGATCTTAGCTCCCCAACCAGGGATCGAACCCGCACCCCCTGTATTGGAAGGCGAAGTCTTAACCACTGGACTGCCAGGGAAGTCCCTTCTTACTTTTTCTTAATTTATTCTTTTTTTCTGTCTTCTTAAGATGGAAGCTCTGATCATCGATTTTAAGCTTTTTTTCTCATACAAGCATTTACAGCTATAAAATCTTCTAAAAGGAGCATTTACTTAGAAGCACATTTCAACATCTCTGAAGTCATAATACATCATACACTCAATAACATCTTACAGTTATAGCTGTCATTATTTTTTCTTTCTTAGTGATACACACAGTAATGATGCATCTTACAGTCATTGGTGTCCTAAACTCAATGAAATGTATTACACAATTCTTTTGAATTTTGCTTAGCTAATAATTACTTAGTAAAGATGTTGACATAATGATGCTTGTGGGTCATAGCTATTCTCTCCTTGCCTTTGTTTATACTTTGTTTATAGCATGACTGTCAGTTTTTATAGTCTGTCTATTTTTATCTTTTCATGTATTATCCTCAAAATCCAGGTCTCCTTGAGAGCCTGCTTAAGATTCTCCAAAGCATCTAATAGAATACGCTGCATACAGGGTACACAATGCTTTTAGATTTAAAAAAAAAAGATGATAAAGACTTAATTGCAGAGTACAGACCTGAAAATGGCCCCAAAACTGAAGCCCTCCGAGCCCATAGTTAATGTGTACATCAAAAATTGCAAGTGTATATATGTTGTTGGGTGTGTCCTACTTTCAGTGAACTAGCAGTGCCCAATGACACACTTTTCTATTTAAAACAGATCTGTTTTTAATTCATCTTAGATCTTTTCCTATCAGTTGCTGCATTTTTTTTGTTTGTTTGAGTTGTGTCCTATTCTAAACGAAATATGTTAATATTTATACTGTACACACCCTTCTATTTGTCTGTTTTCTTATTTATCTTACCCAATATGAGTTTCTTTAGATACTTTTTTTCTCTGGGTTTTTATTTTCTTTAACTGAATGAAACAGAGTGTAAAATCATTTCTTTTAATCTCTTTAGCTCCTTAAAACCCTGTTGTTTTCACATGCATAGAAGACTCCCTGGCTAAGCCAGTATTCCACCCTAGTATTCTGTAAGGCTTTGATCCTTACACAGTCTACCCGACTCCTCCAGGTCTAGCATTTCAGTGGATGAAATTTTCTTTATTGTTTTTTTTGTTTGTTTGTTCTTCCCATTATAGAGGAGGTACACTACTTACCAGTTGAACTCAGGCAATAATTTTGAACACACCCCCAAGAGAAAGAGTGACTCCTGTACTGTGCTGCTTGTGGCACTACTAAGGAGAAGAACCCAGGGGTCCATTCTCACACTGGGAAAAGTTCATCTATCAGCAAACCTGCCTTCTTCCCTGATCAGAAAGCCCCAGGTTCCCATGGACACTGCTTGGTATAGGAAGTCAGTGTTCATATTTATCTATTAGAACACTTTTGGCCTAGGTTGCTAGAATTCTCAACTAAAGGTGGCTTACACAATGAGGATTTGTCTCATTGAATGAGAAATCTAAAATTAGGCGGTACTAAAGTTGGTGAAGTAATCCAGTGATTTCAGGGTTCTGGGTTTGCCCTTAAATTTCCATTTGGCTCCACCTGTCTAAGCATCACACCCCCATACAACATCCATCCTAGAGCCGCTTTTCCTGGGGGGTTTTTTTTGTGTGTGCGTGTGTCTCTTCCTCTCATCAGAGAAAGAACTTTTCCATTAACCCCTTGTGTACCTCCTCGTATATCTCATTGTACAGGATTGTGTTATTTTGTGCTGGAGCTGCACAGGAGTCTGGGAAAGCAATTATTTAGAATATTCACATTCAGTCATGGGAAGTGGGCTCTGACAGCAAGGAAGCAGAAGGTGGACAGTCAATAGTATCTGCAAGTGTGTCTATGTATGATGTGTGAGTAAGACAGAGAAATTGAAATTGACATTTTTGGGGTAAAGGCTGCTGTTCCCATATGAAGTTGTACGTGGACTCATAGTGGAACTTTGGATGACCTGCCACAGTGGAGGATGGTGATGGCATTTGAGCTAAAATTGCCTCTGCTTCCTATGACACAATCAGAACTTTATATTTTGTTTTAGTTTCTTGAAATCTTGGTTTCATGATTTCAGGTTGAGTCCAGAAATCTTCCTGAAACGTCCAGTGGTTGAAGGAAATCGTTGGAGGTTGGACTGCATTCTTAAGCGAAAAGCAGTATGTACTTTCCTAACAAATGCTGATGTAATTTTTTAAAAGTTTATTGCCTCTGAAATGCCTTTTTTTCCCCAAAGCCCTTCATATACACTTATAACTTTTTTCTTTAGAGCTTGACAAAAAGTAGAATACTTACTGTTTTCAAGTTCATTTGGTTCTGATTTTTTTCCCATTACTTTTGAATCATAAATATTTTTACCTAATTCACAGCGTGGATTATATTACCAACTCTAATTTTTTGTTTTTTAATCAGTTGTAGGCAGCTGATTTGTTAGGCAAAACATTGTAATAAAATTTCATCATTGAGTAATAAATGATGAAATGAAACGTAGAATTTTATTTATTTATTTGTCATTATTTTGTCATTTGAGCAAAATTCAGAGTCATCTGAGAATGATTTCAGTCAGATGGGGTCAAGCTGATGTTGAAGCATGTCAAATGGAAGGACATAAAGAATTGGTGGTTCCAGTTTTGGGACAGTTCATGGTAATAGTGTGAAATAGTGTGACCCTGTAGATCCTGGGTGAGCATTGAGTGTGCTTTTTTTGTTATAAAAAGTAAACAACTGAAGCAGTATAGGCTCACCAAAGACTACTTTACATTCATATTGCTAATGAAATTTTTTATGTGGTTGGTCCTCAACCGAGTTAAATTAAGTTGAATTAGAATAGTTGAATTAAGTTCAATTTATTATTAATCATGTCCAAATTAGGGAGTGCTAGTAGCCTTTTTACTATTATTTGAAACTGTCTTAATTTTTAGAATTCTGTCATTAAACATTCTAGCAGATTTGTAGGTCCTAAGTAATTGGGGTTAGTATCAATATTTTCTATTTCTCACAGCCATCACTTATTTCGTTTTTTCCATCCTCTACATTCCACTACCCCTTTCCCACTCACCTTTCCTCCTTCTTTCAATGTCTTTTCCCCATGCCTTTAGTTTAGGATATCTGGGGATAGTATAGGCAGACCTCACTGTTGATATTAAAGGCAAAAGAAGTTGATTGTCTTTACTTCAGACACATGTTCTGCCAAACAGCATCATTTTCAAGGCTAGTCTAATCTGTTGTCTCAACAGACTTCCATTCACAAAATTGGAAATTCTGGTCTTGAAAAGCATTATTTGCATATTCATTAGATACCCATCATACATTTACTGTGTCTTCTCTGAGCCTGGTACTACACTAATTACTAAGGATGCCATGTGTGTGAATAGTATTCCATCCCCACCCGTGGAGGGCTTGCTGAAGGATTCATATCCTGGGCTTAGTCCTAGCCTTACCAAACATCTTTCTACATATTGAATGGGCTATAACTTTCTCCATGTTTCTCTCCGTGAAATGGCAGCTTTCCCATTTCTCCTCGAAAAGTAAACTCCAGAAACTCCATTCTAATAAGTTTTTCCAGCCTTGCCTAGCGATCATCAATCATAACAGAAAATCCTCTCCTTATAGTACTTATCCGATACTTTACTCTTTTAGGTTTCAAATTAACATGTTTTTGTTGAATGCCTCTTACGTGCAGGGCACTTGGCTAATCACATGGGAATGTACAAAAATAAAAGACTCGATTCTTGACCTGAAGGAGCTTAAAAATCTACACAAGAGTCAGCTGGGTACAGAGACAGTGGCAAGATTCAAAGCAGGAGGGAGAGCATTGGGTAGGTCTGATGTGGAAGCCCCTCACAACCTGAGGAATTTAGGGCATTTGGTATGAACCAGAAATTTTAAAAGAAGAGCTTTCTAGGTATAGGAAGTGTGATGAGGAAACATGCTGGATGCAGGAATTCATAAGGCCTTGTCAGTCACAGCAAGGTGACAAAGTTGATGACACCTGAGTGTTAGCATAGGTAGGATGGGGGATCAAGCTGGAAAGGCAGTAGGGATGTGGAGGCTTTGTGAGTCAAGCCAGTGGTTTGCACTTTACGGACGACAGTGGGGAACCACTGTGGGGGGGTATGATGGAAGAAGGGTGATCTGATGAAAATGGTGTGTTGGGACGGTGAATCTGGTAGTAGGAGGAAGTGGGAAGAACCCAGAGTCAGAGAGCTACATTTTAGATCACGTGCGTGTGAGGTGCCTACAGGACATCTAAGTACACTCCAGAAAGCTAGTTGCCAGATCAGGGCTCAGGAGGCAGGTCCTGCAAACCTGGTCGTCCATTTCATGGTAGCTGGCGTGTGTTTGTTTATTCCCCTCAGCATATCTGTCCAGGTCCCTTTTCTGTCACTATCATGGCTTCTCTTTGCTTTTACGGCCCATGAATCCTGTGAGGTACCAGGTGAATACCATGACCAGGTAAATAGTGCTGCCCGATAACCGTGCTTTGTTTGTTTCAATTTCATCTGCTTTTTGAAACTTGTAATTTTTAAATTGCCTGAAATGGTTTTTTTAATTTCCTAAGGAAATAGTAATACTATTAAATATTAATTTCTCATGGTACATTTAAGAGAATTGCTCTTCCTTAATCCAGTTACACAATATTATTAAATTTTTAACATTCAGATCATTCCAGATTGACATTTCATACACTCATAAACACTGCTTGACATAAATAATTTAGTTTCTGAAAGCCACTAGCTTCACAAAGTACTGGGTTTAAAATAGCATTTCTTCTTGCATTAATGGGTCCCAGAGGTCCACAAGGTTGATTGAAATGAATTATTTTTTTCTTCTATCTGATTGTGCAGATCTTTGGGGAGAAATTTAGTGTCTCTACCTTGTAGCCAACATATAGGCAAACATTTCTTTTAATGGATGTTTCTTAGGGGGAAAATACAATATTTTGTTTCTCTGGTAATAGCCAAGTTGATATTTTCCTGTTTCTCTGGCCTTCTGATATGCAATGTCATCATTTAAAATAGTGTAAGCCAATGTTGAGAGGCAGACTGCTTTAACTCAAAGCAGCATCCCAGGGTTTTCACAGTTCTGCATTTATTGCACTAAGAGGTGAGATAAGTTGCATCATAGTTATCGTAACTGCATCCCTGTATCCAATTTGTATATTTTAACCTTAGAAATATGTGGTATTTCTGATGAGACTTGCACCAAAAGATTCTTCAAGTGCAGCCACCTAGAGACTTAACAGAACCTAGGTTCTCAGGGAGGATTTTGTCGTCAGGTTAATTTCTTTCTGTCCTGGGCCACAAAGCACATTCTAGAGTTGCAGTCAGTGACCAACAGGAGGGAAAGATGTCCAGGTTTGTCAAACGAGATGAATAATCACATCACTGCAGAGAAAAATCAAAGGGAATCTTACCAAAATGGTGGGCTAGAAGGGCATGGCAGGGAAGGAGGGAAGGGATCTTCAACCTTAAGGACTGTGCTTTGAACAAAACTGGCTTTAAAAAAAGGCACATGAGCATGTGTGCTCTTACATCCCAGTGCTGCTTGCATTTAAATGGTGAGGATACGATTTTGTTTTTATCCTTTACTTTGCATGTTCCTAAAATATCGCACACCTCCTCCACCTCCCATCCCCCCCCCTCCACCGGGGAAGCTCTTGACAAGTGATGATCCTGGAGATGTGTTAGCTAAGCTATCTTTAGGCAATGGACAAACTTAGCTACATTTAGAAAATACTTTGACCACAGTGCTTGAACAATCAGAGAAAAAGCTGGCTCAGAAGCAAAGTCTCTTGATTTCAACTATAAAAGATGTTTATTTTTCATTTTCTTCACATGCATTTGTATGTGTAAAGCACCTAAAAATTCCTACTGTTAATAGTATTATGTCTGCTCTACTTGCTTAAAAACTAATCAGAAAAGAGGATAGAACTTTTATCTTTTTAAATTCAGGTGTCATAAAGTTTATTCTGTGGAATCCTTGGGTTAGTTGACTTCAGCAGAGATAAGAAACATGGCATAGAAATGTAAGAAGCACAGTCAAGTCCAGGCTATTTGTTTTCCTACTTCCCCTATTAATACTTTTCTTCTGAGCAAAAAGTAATTTCCCCTGGGATCACTAAAAGGCATTGGTAAAACATTGGATACTTCAAAAGTGTATTTTTGAAATTACAGAATTAACATCAGTCCTTTTTTTTCTAATTTGGCTTTCATTTTGCACAAATATTTCCCATATTTTGTATAAGTCTGCACTATTATGGCCCAACAAATGCCTTCATTCCCAAGGGACGTATTTTGCTTTGCCCTTTATAGTTTAGAGTTTATGGCAGTCTTGTAATGCCTTGACCAAAAGAAGGGGAATTTATTGCTTTATTATCAGAGGAATCTTGTCACTAATTAACTGTTTATTGTGGACATGGACGTAAGTAAATAATTGTAAACCAGACTACATAAAAATGAACTTTTTATATTTAATTACTTCCTTATTAGTCATTTCTATTTAAGCTAAAATGACTTAAAAGTCTCTATCCTATTTCCTACAGAGTTATTTATTTCAATGTGAAAAGACACAGTATAGAAGAAAATGTCAGGTATTAATAGATGGAGGATAATGCTATAATCCATTAGCATTAAAATCTCTGTTATTTAAAAAATCCATTAGTTATGCAGATAAATGGAAAATTGTTAAGATTCAGGCCAGTTCCTAATTTTCAGTTACTGTACTTCATGGGTAATAATCTCATAAGCCTAAGAAGCAGAATTTCATCCACTTAAAACAAATGAACTGTGATGAAAGATGTCAGGTGTAACGTTCTATAATTTAGGTTGAAATTGGGGGTCTTAAACTTTATATTATGTCATTCAATGGGAGGCTATTTGTTTAACTGCTATTCAGTGCTGAATCCTAAAATATTCAAATAGCAAAGTAAATCTGAATAGTAGAGGAGAAAAATAAAATAATGTTCTAGTTTTCATTTAGAGTGCTCACTGGCCAGATCATTAGAAATTAATCTGTTCATTTCCTGCCTGCACTTTCACTTCCTTATTTCTTTACTCAAGTCTGTACTTATGTACTTGATTACAACAATAGTTGCGTAATATAACAAGTAACAAGCAAGTTCCAAAAGTCAGCTGTTAACCAGAGAAATAAAATGACATATGTATTTTTAATCTTGTTTTTTTTTTCAGAGCAAGAATGGGTCTTCTCTTAGTACTCAGATTTCTTTAATGCAGCCCAGAATGTAAATCTAGTGTATCCCTTCAAAAATATGCACACTTTTCAGATATTACTAACACCAAGTAAGATAGAGTTAGTATTTTGAAGTGATGTGTTATTATAAGGATCTAGGGGCCAAAATATGCTTTTTATTGGCAGAGCAACATTGGGGAACTGTATATATGTTTGGTTTACTCCAAGATTTTACATCTTGCAGCCTAAAAATATTAACTCCTATGTTATTTCACATTTTTATAGCATTGCAAAAATATCCAGTTCTTGTAAATTAGATGTGTTCAACCAGTAAGGCTTCTTAAATTTGTGACTCGAATGTCCATTACGAACAATACTTAATTACCATGGATTACATTTAAACTGTAACTAAATTATTCACTCTAGTTTATTAGATATGCCTGCATCTCAAATACTCTAGAAAGGATTATGGAAAACTTCTTGCCTTAAATCTGTAGGATATTAAATGCCTAGGTGTAGCTACAGTACTCAACATGCATGTAATATGTTTCAGAATGCTTTCAGAGCTGCTGGGTACAGTAAATGCAAATTAAAATGTTGCAAACTACACAGCAACACTGAGGATGCAAACCTAAAAAGTAAAAAAGTGATATAAGAAGTGGGGGTAAATAAGATAGGGTTTCCTGGAGGAACTGTATGTTGGTGGCGGAACTGTGTAAGCGGACAGGGATGGGGGAGGACATTCAGGTGTCAGGCAATTTATCCTAAGCTAAAACCTTGTCACCGCCCAGAACTAGGAGAGAAAATACTAGTACTTTTCTATACTACCAGCTGTTGGACATTTTTTTGACGGTTAATATTAAGAATAAATATTATTTGTATAGCATATTAAAGTTTATGAGGCAATTTTGATTTAATTTGACCTTCACAACGGCCTTGTCTACTTTCTTTTAGGTCCAAGGTCTAAGGATGGATCAATGTTAATTTCTGTGCTGCTGCTAAAACTCGGGGATTTTTGAATGTTAGAGAAGCTGACTTCTGAAGAAGTCATTTCAGTGGTGAAATAGACATTAATGATTTAATTATGGGTTAAGAGTATGAACCAATACATTCACCTCTGAAGACCGAGAACTGTTTTTTCCACTGAAATAATTTTTTAATAAAGAAAAATTCTATGAAAATACCCCCAGAAACATTTAAGGCATGTTTAGCATAATTTATTGCATCAGAGTTTTAAAAACACTGTTATTTCAATTCTTTGTGGTATAATAAAAACAAGCAGAAAATCCTAATCCTGTAACATGAATCAGGTCAAAACTTTCCTCAATGTCAAGTGTTCTGAGATGTTCAAAGTTGTAAGACTATCAGATACTTTTAGTATTTAAAGTTGCAATTTCAACTTTCTGGCTATAATTAGTCAAATATTGACTGTCTCAGTATGACAAGTCATAGAATGGAAGGGAGATAAATTGTTACTTTTTATATTTGTGTCTTAATATACACTTATGTTTCACCTTCTTGTATTGCATTTTTCATTAAATATTTTATTATACTTGTTTATAGAAAAAATTTTTAGAAAGTACAATGCCCCGGAAATGAAGAAGAAAAAGAAAATCATAACCTACCTCCAGAAATTCTTATTGCTCCCTGTGTTTTCTCCTGTGACAGCAACAGGGGGTGCGGATCTTCATTATGCTCTACAAAGAGGTGGAACTTGCTCTTGGAATCAATAGTGAATACAGCAAGAGGACTTTGATTCATCTACACCCCAACATAAAGGTATTCAGGTCATCTTGCTTAACAATGTTTCTTCTTTATTATTCTGTAGTTATTCAGATACATTTTACTTTGAGCAGTGGTAATCTTTAGAATTCCCTAATGTATATTTTGAATAAGTAATATTGTGAACTTCTCAGAAATAAAATAATTATACTTTCTTATACTTCTGATCTTGATGGAGTCAGCAGAGCTCTCATTTCTGCTTCTCTTACCCTGATAATTTAGCCAAGAATATTCTTCCTAGAGTTGTTTTAAGAGCCCTGTCAAGTTTCTATACTCCTCATTAAGGTTATCCTGGAACCTCTTAAATGTGATCTCCCTGGGATGTCCCTTGAACACTGATAGCAACAAAGAGAACTCCTTTAGGATTTAAAGTGCTCTCCTTAAAAGCACTTTGTATAAAGTACTAGTAAAGTGAATAAACATGGTAAGCAATTTGAAAAAAGCCTTTTGATATTTTACCAAAGACCTGAAGCCTATCAGTAAATATTGTCACCCAGTCACTGAGCTACATCAAGACAATGAATTAATCTTCAGCAGGCTTAAAGTATATAATGATTATATATTTCACCTGATTAAAAAAAGATATTCCGTGTAAATAATAACCAAAAGAGAGCAGGAGTGGCTCTACTAATATTGGACAAAATAGACTTTAAATCAATAAAGTTTACAATAGATAAAGAAGGACATTATATATTAATAAAAGGTTCAATGCAGCAAGAAAATGTGATAGTTATAAACATTTACGTACCTAATACTGACCATCAAAATATATAAAGCAAACATTGACAGAATTGAAGGGTGAAATAAAACAGTTCTATAATAATCGTTGGACACTTTAATATCACACTCTCAATAATGGATTGGTATATACGTACAATGGAATATTTTTCAGTCTTAAAAAGGAAGGAAATTCTGACATGTGTTAAAACATGGATGAACCTTGAAGACATTATTCTAAGTAAAAATAAGCCAGTCATAAAGACAGATATTGTGTGATTCCATTTACATGAGATACCTAGAGTGGTCAAATTCATAGAGACAGAAAGTAGATGGTAGTTGCCAGATTTTGTGAGGAGGAGGGAACAAGGAGTTTTTGTTTAATAGGTATAGAGTTCCAGTTTTGCAAAATAAAAAGTTCTGGTGATGGATAGTGGTGATGGTTGCACTATATGAATATGCTTAATACCACTGAACTGTACACTTAAAAAGATTAATACGGTAAATTTTATGTGTACTTTACCACCATAAAAACATGTTATTAAAAAATAAAGTTGCCTCCAAAGTTTTTGGAATGTTTCTACTTAAAGACATACAAAAATAGGTCAGTCTGGGATTATTTAGAGAGAATTCCGTTTGAAACCAGGAGGTTAATAACTTCTTAAATTACCTTTAAAATCAAGAGCTGCCAAAACATCTATATCCCTGAATCAATATGATTACTAGTTCAACTTAATGACTGCCAAAATATCAATATACTTATTAAAAATTTTGTCAGAGATAGGTGTAGGCTAAAAAGTTTTAGTGTTTTTTATATAACATATAACATAACCCTTTTGGGGGAAAAGGGAATCTGCTATTCCACTGAGCTGACTTTTATTGAAATATGCAGCCAAATTTCAAGCTGAAGGGCAGCTTCCCCCATATGTGACGGGTCCAGGGTGGTCAGGGGAGTTTTGAAAAGTATCCAGGGATAAATACTGAGGATAAAATAAATAAATATTCTGCTAAATACTGAGGATAAAATTAGAAGTTTGGGGATTTTCTTTGATGTATAGAAGCACATTTTAGCATTTGAATTGTAGGAAATGTTCAGGGGAGTAAACAGACCTATTTTATTATAATATGAAAGACATTTTAGAAAGCATATTACGTGTGTGGTCTTTTTCCTCTCAAGGTGATGAGGCACCCAGATCATGTGTCATCCAGTGTATATCTGTGGGCTCATCACGAGAAACTCATCATCATCGACCAGTCGATGGCCTTTGTGGGTGGGATTGACCTGGCCTATGGAAGGTGGGATGACAATGAACACAGACTCACGGACGTGGGCAGCGTGAAGCGCGTCACCGGGGGACCTTCTCTGGGTTCCCTCACAGTTAGTAAATTTCACCTTTATGGAACTGCATATAAGGGACACAGTTTGTCTAAGTGTGTGTTAATAGTGTGATTGGTTGACTGATGGATTGAATGAGAGGTGGCATATCCCTGGAGGGGTAAAGAACATTGAGTCCAACACAGACCTGGTTTCAAATACCACTTAGTCAGTCTGTAACTATGCATCTCTTAATCTCAGTTTCTTCTCTTGTAAGAAGAGAAAACAGATTTGATAGAGCATGTGCTATCTCATAGTCAGTTCCTTTGCTTTCCATTTAAATTAAAGATTTAGTTCCTATTTGGGAAAAAAGTTCATAAACAAAAATGTGCGGCAAAATTGGACTTTAAGTTAAATAAGCAACCTTATTACAATTAGCTGCCAAGGTTTTTGAAATCTTCCTTCTTACAGACATACAAAAATAGGATAGGTCAGTCTGGAGTCATTTAGGGAATTCTATTTGAAAGGAGGAGATTATTAACTTCTCAAAGTATCTTTCAAATCAAGAGCTGCCAAAATCTCTGTATGCCTATACTTGTGTACTTATTATTTCAACTCAAATGGTTGTCAAAATATCAGTATGCTTATTAAAAAGTTAGATGGGCTCCATCTTATTTTACTGCTGTATATGTTGGTGACTTTTCTGGGAAAACAGAGATTTAGTGAAAAGGTAACGGGGAAAATGATTGACAGAAAAAGCATCGCTTACTTAGTATTTATCAGAGGAAGAAGTTCAGTAGCTCAACAGTGAGTATAACTCACGTAATTGTATTTGAAACCAAAAGGTTAATTGGCATGAAATTTCTGGCCCAGTGAAAGAGGAACTATAATGGACTTCCTGGTATCCCTTTGGAAGTATTTAAACAGCTCACAAGAATCGCCCACTGCCCTGTGGCTGACCTCGCACGTGTTATTGCGTGTCTCTTAGGGAGCCTCCATCGTGTGTAAACTTTAAACTGGAATTAAAAGGCCACAGTGCAGCTTATCTTATGCAGTTTCTTTTCTTTTCTTTCTTTCTTTTTTTTTTTTTAAATAATTTTCTCAGGCTGAAACAACAGAGTCTATGGAATCCTTAAGCCTCAAAGATGAAAACGAATCTAACAAAAATCTGCCTGTCCTGAAGACTGTTGATGATGCAGATTCAAAACTGAAAGGCATAGGGAAGCCCAGAAAGTTCTCCAAATTCAGCCTCTACAGGCAGCTGCACAGACACCACCTACGCAGCACAGACAGCATCAGCAGCCTCGACAGCGCCTCCAGTAAGTCATCATCTGCACTGGAACTTATCTCAACTATGCTCTGTTCCTCCATAGCCAGACACCGTATACCTGTTTGCAGAACTTGTCCTTCTATGATGGAGTAAAGTGAACAATGCTGAGAAGTCATTATATCATCCTGTTCAGTCTCATGCCATTTCATGGCTCTGTTTGACTCATTTTAGAACAGATTTATTGTTTTATTCACATCACTAGTCATAACAACCACAATTCATGCTTCTAATGGTTGCAGAATGACTAAGCATTTCTAAAATAATGCCAAGTTATAAAGGAAAAAGAAGAGTATTAGGTGTGCTTTATAAACTTTTCATATAAGAGATTTCATGTCTCTTTCTATCCAGAAATACATCCAGCTTGTATCCTGAAACATCAGATTTTCTACATCTTATAAATTTACCATTCTTTAAGATTTGTCTTAAAGCTCTACGGTTTTCTGTTGCACAGAATTTGTGACTGATTCTATAGCCTTGCCTTGTTTTTAAAATGATTGCAGCTGCTTCGGAGTTTAGAAAACTTGATATATTTATATATATCTATATCTCTTTGTAAAGAAAGAACTCTCAACTTTCTCCAGGTGATTGTAATCACTGTAGGAGCCGTCAGAATTTAATCCATGGTTTAAAGCCCCACTTGAAACTCTTTCACTCTTCCGGTGAGTCAGAGCAGGGGCTCACTAGACCTAACGTTGGTAAGTGATGTGTGAAGCGCCACAATCTCTGTAGGCTTCAGCTTTTGCTGCGTGAGCAGAGTGACTGTGTCTCTGGATTGGCTTTCTGTTCTCACAGTTTTCATCCCACGTATATTTTTAGAATTGATAATCTGATAAGTTTCTGTAAGAACTAGGTTCTCAAATAAATTAATCAGGGCCTAAAATATGGTGGAATGAAGAGGAATTTGGCAATGGATCAGATTTAGTGACAAGTGATCATCATAATAAATAGCAACCACAGTAAAATTGGAAGCTAGCATTTATTGTGTGCAAACTCTGCCACTCACTGCCCCGAGCACTTGTGGAGCTTGGTAATAACAGTGCTATCTCCTTTTTACAGATGACCCAACGCAGGGTTAGAGGTGATAAGTGATGTGCCCAGAGAAGTTCTAGTTTATCAGTCTCCCAGAAGTCATGCTTCAGACTTGTGATTTAGCAGATATGCCGACAGTCATCAGGACCTTTTGGCTAAATTCTTAAGGCCACAGTTCTATGTACTATTTAGGAGATGACTGAGATAGAGCCCAGCTAGCATGGCTGGCTGTGAGTCACTTGTGGCTGTCAGGAGCTAATGACCCTGAACATTAAGCTGGACCTTGAGCAGTGGTTCCAGCATTCTGTAGTCTGGAGACCCTACAACTTTTAAACTGATTAACCGTATATAGTGAACTAAAGCTCCAATGTAACTGTTAAGTAAATTTGTTTGTCTTAAATCACATTGATATAAAATACGTAAACAACATTGATATACATTAAAATATGGAGAAGAGCATATATGGGGAGACATTTTCTTTATTTAGCATACAACTAGTCCCTGATGCCAATGTGGATTCAGCGATAGCTCACAGTAATTCCTGCGCTCCGTAGAGCGTCATAGACCTGAGACAGGGCACTGGGAAGTCCAGAGAGCCAGGTCAGGGGTGCATGCCGGGGCAGACATTAAAGATAAAAGGTTGCAAACACGTCCAGGTATTGCTTTGTAATTCCAGAGTGTGGCTTTGCTGCGTTAGGACTGACGATGAGATGGAGGAATGAAGTTGTGAAACATGAAGTCAAGGGGACTGAATGCTAGTGTTGCTGACAGCAGGATTGGGGGCAAGTGGAAAAGAAGATACAAGCTGGGTGCTGAATACGTTAAGTAATTCAGGCTGATGGCAGGCTGCAAGGGGTGATCCCCATAGTGGTGAACTAGGGACAGCAATGTGGGTGGTTTTCAGATGTTGATGGAGATCCTCTCCCTAATAAACTGGATACACGTCCAGTGCAGTGTTTTTTATTGAGAGAGAGAGAAGAGAGAAAGTAAACAACCTAAAATCCAAGAGTAGAGGATGGAGGATGGTTGAGAACATAATGAGCAGTTCATTCCCTTGATGGAATTGCACAATCATTAAAAACTGTAAGTGGGGATACAAAAATAGATGTATACGACTCATTTGTTCTTTAAATAAGTACTTACGGAGCTCCTATGTCAATCACTGTTCTAGATACTAGGGATGGAATGAACAACACAGACAAAATTCTGTTAACTAGTAGGAGAGTAAGGATGGGAATTGTATATACAAATAGATCATCAAACACAATGTGTCAGGTGGTAAGAATTATCATGGAAAACAGTACAGCAGGGGAAAGGGGGAAGGGCAGAGGGGAGGAGTTACTATTTTATATGGGGAGGGGGTCAGAGAATGCTTTTCCAATGAAGTGAGTTTTCGAGAAAGATCAAAAGGGAGAGAAGAATCAGGATAAGATAATGTCTGTGGGGAGGGAGTCCAGCCAGGAGGAGTAGCAAGTGCAGACTATGAGGCAGGAGGGGATTGGTATGTTCCAGGAGTGGCTGAAGCCGGGTGGGAGAGGGGAGAATGATAGGAGCAAAGTCGGAGAGGGTTGGGTAGATTATAGAATTTTGGTTTATACGTTGAGTGAAAAAGGAAGCCATCAGATGGTCTTTTTTTTTTTTTTCTTAAACATCTTTATTGGAGTATAATTGCTTTACAATGGTGTGTTAGTTTCTGCTTTATAACAAAGTGAATCAGTTATACATATACATATGTTCCCATATCTCTTCCCTCTTGTGTCTCCCTCCCTCCCACCATCCCTATCCCACCCCTCTAGGTGGTCACAAAGCACCGAGCTGATCTCCCTGTACTATGCGGCTGCTTCCCACTAGCTATCTATTTTACATTTGGTAGTGTATATATGTCCATGACACTCTCTCACCCTGTCACATCTTACCCCTCCCCCTCCTCATATCCTCAAGTCCATTCTCTAGTAGGTCTGTGTCTTTATTCCCATCTTGCCACTAGGTTCTTCATGACCTTTTTTTTTTTTTCCTTAGATTCCATATATATGTGTTAGCATACTGTATTTGTTTTTCTCTTTCTGACGTACTTCACTCTGTATGACAGACTCTAACTCCATCCACCTCACTACAAATACCTCCATTTCATTTCTTTTTATGGCTGAGTAATATTCCATTGTATATATGTGCCACATCTTCTTTATCCATTCATCCGATGATGGACACTTAGGTTGCTTCCATGTCCTGGCTATTGTAAATAGAGCTGCAATGAACATTTTGGTACATGACTCTTTTTGAATTATGGTTTTCTCAGGGTATATGCCCAGTAGTGGGATTGCTGGGTCGTATGGTAGTTCTATTTTTAGTTTTTTAAGGAACCTCCATACTGTTCTCCATAGTGGCTGTATCAATTTACATTCCCACCAACAGTGCAAGAGTGTTCCCTTTTCTCCACACCCTCTCCAGCATTTATTGTTTCTAGATTTTTTGATGATGGCCATTCTGACCGGTGTGAGATGATATCTCATTGTAGTTTTGATTTGCATTTCTCTAATGATTAATGATGTTGAGCATTCTTTCATGTGTCTGTTGGCAATCTGTATATCTTCTTTGGAGAAATGTTTATTTAGGTCTTCTGCCCATCAGATGGTCTTGAGCAAAGGCCAGACAAGGTCTGACTTGCATTTTTACAAACGTTTAATTCAGAGCAGACAGGGGTGGCAAGTAGTGACCAGGCAGGTACTGAATACATCTTGAGGTGGAGCTGACAGCATTTGCTGATGCACTGCATATGGGATGTGGGGGACGGAGAGGACTCTTTCCATTAACTACATTAAGTTACAATTTTAACTTTTTAATATGAAAGAAGTTAATTTACTTAAATAGGAAAGCCAAAGGATAGTTGAGTCCTTCTGGGGCAGTGCTTTGCGAAGTCTATTCCTTGGATCCTGGTGTTTCTCGGGGGGACTCTGAGGATAATACTGAGGGCCCCGGACCCTCCTACCTCTATTGGTACCTGTGTCAACCAGAAAAATCCCACATATATTATTTTATATATTGGACTGCCATGTGAATTTGTATTGGGAAAAAAAAAAAGGAAGTTCTACTATTAATAATGAAGGAAGTTTAAAGAGCACAGCTCTACATTTAAATCATGTAAACTTTTAAACTTATATTGTCTTATAGGACTTGAAACCCAAATTAAGCACAGAGTGACTCTTCATTATAAGTTTGAAACTGAATGTTTACTTGAGTTAATAACTTCCTTCCTGAAGATATGAACGGGATTAGCTTCTCTGCAATGTTTCACTTGAATGCAAAAGGCCATGGCTGAACGGGTCTCCTAGCGAAGACCCGTTTTTTTTTTTGTTTGTTTTTGTTTTTGTTTTTGTTTTTTATGCTTCATCATGGGTTCCTTTGTTTTCCATCCCTTTTTTTTTTTTATGGTCTGTGTTTTCTCTTTTTTCTTTTTATAAATTTATTTATTTTTTTTTTTTATTTTTGGCTGCGTTGGGTCTTCCTCCTGCACACAGAGTGTGCACGCAAGATCACTGTGTGTTTTTAAGTAGAAAAAACTGCACTAAAATCAGCTCATCTTAAATGTGATTAGTAACTACGGTAGATTTCTATAGTATATATTTTAATTCAAAATCACTCATCCATCTTCAAGATTTTTTTTCTGTTAAAATTATGTTGCAAGAGGGAGAATTTCAAACACATTGTTTCCTTGATACAGTTATTTTAAAAGGGTTGAATTTTATTCTTCTTATATTTAGTAATTGTTTGCTAATCTTTTCCTTTTAAGCAAGATTTAATATATGGCTGATGGGGAAAATAATTCTTGCCATTTAGTTGAGACAAGTGTTTCAAACTCAGATATCTAATCATAAGGGATAATGAAGAGTAGGTTAAGTCATTTCTAAACTCTGTTTTCAGTGGTGTAGAATGTATAACACTTATTTTCACTCTCAAAGAGCTTATTATCTAATAGGTAAGTGGTGGTATTACTAACCTAGTGCCTTAGTAATTCATCAGGGGGATATATCCTCTGGCAAGAGTTGTCAGTGAAGCCTTCTCCACAACTGTAAACCTGATCCACAATGCCAAAATCCAAAATGTTTCAAGAACTAAGAGATTTAAAAATATATATATATAACTCATTGGGGACCTGTTTTGGAACTGGCTGTGAATATAGGCAGAAATTCAGTAGGTATAGACTAAGAAGGGAGAGAAACAGGCACTCCAGGTAGATATTATATCTTAACACACATATGAGAAATGCCAACAACAAAGGGGGGAACCAACAGCAAAATGAAAAGACAACCTACTGAATGGGAGAAGATATTTGTAAATGATATATCTAATAAGCAGTTAATATCCAAAATATATAAAGAATTAATATAACTCAACAACAACAAAAAACAACCCAATTAAAAAATGGGCAGAAAAGCTAAAGAGACATTTTTCCAAAGAAGACATATAGATGACCAACAGACACACAAAAAGATATTCAACATCGCTAATTGTTAGGGAAATGCAAATCAAAACCATAATGACATATCACTTCACACCTGTTAGAATGCCTATTACTGAAAAGGGAAAAAATAAAAAATGTTGGCGACCACGAGGAGAAAAGGGAACTTTCATGCACTGTTGATGGGAATGTAAATTGGTGCAGCCACTTTGGAAAGCAGTATGGAGATTCCTCAAAAAATTAATAATAGAACTACTGTATGATCCAGCTATCCCATTTCTGCGTATTTACCTAAAAAATACAAAAAAAAACCCTAATTCAAAAAGATACATACACCTTTATGTTCATTACAGCATTATTTACAATAGCCAAGATATGGAAACAACCTAAGTGCCCATCAGTGAATGAATGGATAAAGATGTGGTAAATATATACAATGGAATGCTGCTTAGCCATAAAACAAGATGAAATCTTGCCATTTTCAACAACATAAATGGACCTTGAGAGTATTATACTAAGTGAAATAAGTCAGATGGAGAAAGACAAATACTATGTGATTTCACTGATATGTGGAATGTAAAAGACAAGGAAACAAACACAGAAACAAAATAAATAAGCAAACTAAACAGAAATCATTATGTAGATGCAGAGAACAGAGTAGTGGTTACCAAAAGGGAAGGGGTTGAGGGAGGGTGAAATGGGTAAAGGGGATCAACTGTATGGTGATGGATGGAGAATAAATTTTTGGTGGGGAGCATGCTGTAGTGTATTTAGAAGTAGAAATATAATGTCATACACATGAAACTTACATAATGTTATAAACCAGTGTTACCTCCCTCAATTAAAAAAAAGAAATTAGAAGATTCTGGATTTTAGAAAGGTAATACAATACCTATACTCTATATTATGTTACACTCCTGGCAAAGTCCAGGAAATACCCTATAAGCAAATCGTTTATATTCATGCAACATCAAGTGGGATAAATAAAGATAATAACCTCAAGTTCACGTCAGGTTTTGCTAACAAATGAGCTGTGAAAAAACATTTGGATTTTCAGAGCTTTTGGGTTTTGGAATTGCTGTTGATGGGTAGTTAATTTGTATGGATTGGGCTGGTGGGATATAACTGTACCAATATCTGGAGAGTCTTGAAAGTCAGGCTGAGTCATTGACCCTCATTCCTTAAATGCTGGAGAATCCCTGGGGAGGTGGAATTTGGAGGGGGTGGGGGGTGGAGGGGAAGGGTAGGGGAATAAGGGTGGTATTTTACGAAGGTCATACTAGAGTCATGGGGGGTCTGACTAGCTTGTTCCAGTGGGCCCAAGAATGAAGTGAGTAAGAGAATATTTTTTCAGAAGAAAGAATCAGCAAATTTCAATAGGATTTGAGAAGTGGTGATGGGGAGGTGGGTGGAGAAGACAGTGAAGAAGTGAGGGGAGCCAAAGGTGATTCTGAGGTTTTGCTTGAGAAACCATAAACAGAAAGCAGAAATCTCAAGGGAAGACTTGATTTTGTGGGAATGACGGTGATTCTAGTGCTACGCATGAGTTTATAGTTTGGTGGGACAACTAGGTAGATGAGGTCAAGTGAGGCATTGGACGTGGCTGTAGATCTAGAGCCCCAGTGAGAAGCCAGGGCTACAGGGGTACATTTAGGGGAAAGCTGGGGAAAACCTTGTGAGGGAGGAGGAGCTAGGAAAGAAGATCAAGAAGGGTGAGTTGGAGTAATGGTAGGGGAGTGTGCAGCCTTGGAAGCTAAGAGACGAGAGAAAAAACAGGAGGATGTGGCAAAGTCAGAAGACACCGGGTGAGGGGCAGAAAGATACCCTCTTCATGAACTTCAGCAGCCAGAGTCTGGGCCACCGATGGATGAGGCTTGCAGTAAACTGGCATGAAAAACCGCTGCCAAAAGACAAGGCAGATGCAATTATGAAATCAACTGGGAGCCAGATACAGACTAATAAGAACCACCTCAGATCGGCATTGCTGATGTAAAAAGTCCTTCTTTCCTGCTCATACGTGTTCATGCCATTCTGAGCAGTAATCGCAGTAAGTTGGAGTATTTTGTTCTGTTTAGCCCTAATATTGTTTCATTTGTTCTGAGGAGGACCCTGATTTATTTGGATTAGTTTAGGCCATGACTAAAACCAAAACCAAATTTGAACTGTGAGCAGGTTGAACTCAATTAGCACCAAGATCATTATCTGAGACTAAGAATTTGCTTTGTTTTTCTTATCAAAGCTGATTATTAGGTGAGATTTTTAAACAAGTATATGTGTATACATATAAAGATTTAGCCTGGAGTTTCTCAACTGATGAAAACAAATTTTATATATAATATATATATATATATTTTTTTTAATTTTACTTCAGAATTGACCCACTATTTACCTCGTTCTTTGTCCCCTTTTTTTCTTTTCCTGTTTTTTAAATAAACAAAGTGCCATGCTTACTCTAAGAGCCTACAGGTGAGCAAATAGACCTACCAGTACTTTGGCCTTTCAGTCTTAGAGAGCAGGAAAATAAATCACTGGGAGAAATCAACAGAATTCTATTTTTAACATTATTAAGTTTTGTTCATTGTTAGCATTTTAAGACATTTTCCTTTTACAGAAAATTCCAATACCCTTTGGAGGTTAATTATTCAGTCTGAGATAGAACACTAGCAGTATGTGTGGTGATTGTTTAAAAACTTCTGCTCTGCAAATGCTTATTGATTGCCTACTGACTGCCAGGAGCTATACCAGGCACTGAGGGGACACACTCCCCACCCCAGAGTTTACAGATGAGTGAGTGGGGAGCAGGGAGGGAGCATCCTTACACAACTGGGTCACAGAGTCAGAGGCCCGGAGGTGTGCAACTGTTAATGGTTCTACAGCAGTGCTAGGGACTGCCTCTCCCTGCTGGGGTCTGGGAGGTGTCTCTAGGACAGATGACAGCTAACGTGGCTCTTGAAGGAGGATGAGGAGTTCAGACCAAGAGGGAGGGAAGAACATTCTAGGCAGAAGGAATAATGTGCCAGCTGCATGATGAACCAAGCCTGTCAAAATCAGTGAGAAGTATGGTGTGCGTGGGGTCTGGGTTGTGTGAGGAAAACAAGGACCAGAAAGAGAGATTGTCAGCAGTTTGAGAAGAGCTAGCTCTCTGTGCATACTAAACCCTTAGGATTTGACCCCCCTCTAGGCAGTAGGTCATCCTAGAAGGCTTTTAGGCAAGGAGTCTGCATTTTTAGAAGGACAGCTCTGGGGCAGCGTGTTGGTAGGGAGACCAGTCTGGTACTCTCACTGGCTCCTGCACGTGGTACCATTTATTCATTCAACAAACAGTTTTGCATCCAATGTCTATCTGTTAAGTGTCTCTTTTGTGCCAAGCGCTGCATTTTGTGATTTGTAGTTCTGCTAGTTTTCCTACTTAGTTGTCTTTGTGATCAGCATATTCCATAAACATACAAACTATTTAAGTCAACATATTTACCCTTAAGTAAAACGTTCCCGACAAAGTTCTTTGTGAAATATTGCAGTGGATTGCTGCTTTTGCGCCTGTGCCGTCATGAGCTTCTGTCTATTGTTACACTTTTTATGGATGTCATTTATAATTTTAGAAAAATAGAATGTTAAAGCCCAAAAGATCTTAGATGTCATCTGGACCCAATGTTTCCTTTCACACATAAAGGATTTCTGACCCAAAAAGATGAAGCTCAGTGTCACTTAGCTAGTCAGTTCCAGGGCTGGAACACAGGTTATCTGCAAATTTGAGGTTCTTGCATTTGGAGATGCAAAAGACAAGAATTATACGTTAAATGTGCACCATACTGGTTGAGGAAAAAGAAGGACATGACTTCTTTATGGCCTCTGCATCTCATGTTCCTCCACCTGACCTGACTTTACTGCTCTCTCATAGGCTCTCCTAGCAAGTTCTTTATTCACAGTTAACCCTGTGATCTATTCCTCCAGTGATCTGGTAGATGGTGAGAATAAGAATATTAAATTTCACTGTCAAATGATGGACCTGATTATAGCCCCAACTACCCACTAATAGTAAATTCATGAGGGTTTTAAAACCTTGTCAGCCCACAGCCTCATGAACACATGCTGTCCTAGTTATGAGGCTTAAGAAGAAAAGTTAAGAAGTCTTTAGGTGTTTAATAGATAAGAGATGAGCTTCCCTCTCTGGGGTCCGCCTGAACCAGTCTCTGAGCGGGTCTTGCTGCATTTACAGACACAGGCTCCATCCGAAGTTTACAGACAGGTGTGGGAGAGCTACATGGGGAAACCAGATTCTGGCATGGAAAGGACTACTGCAATTTTGTCTTCAAAGATTGGGTTCAACTTGATAAACCTTTTGCTGGTAAGTACCGTGGTAGTGGGGGCTGCTTATATTTTGTCTTTACCTTGTCAGCATCTCAACAAGTATGCATGTGCATGATCTAATATCTTTTGTTTTGTTTTGAATATTTGGTAAAACACTGGAAACTATGATTCAGTCATATACTTAAGGGCTTTTCCTTATAGTAAGAAAAGAAAATGAAATAGAGCTTACTTGTTGGAAATCTCCAGCTTCCACATAGGCATATTTTAGGGGGGTAATAATCTGTAATTCTCCAGGAGATGGTTCCCTTCCTTTGATCATCTCCTTTTTTCTGCTTAACATCTTCATCTTCCAACATTAAAACAACACATTTCAGATTATCACTGTGCTTGTATATCTAACAGGAAATAGGAACGTAGCTTAACATTATTTCAACAGGATAAAAAAGAAAAATGTAATGTCAAGTACACAGCTTTAAATAATTTGTACCAACTCACATCTGCCTTGCCTAGTGATTATCTAATAAGTGAAGTGGAAACATGTTTGGGAGAGGTGCATGGGAGACTGTGTTCCCCAGTGTGAGATCTATGTTTCTCTTGGCTATAAGGGTATTGTTCTACCCAAGCCAAGTAATATACACACGGTGGGCATTACCACATTTTCTTATATGTATCGTAGTCAGGGTCAGAGCTGGGGTCAGATGGCTTGTGTGCCTCTGGGCACAGAAGTTAGCGAGGACCTTGCCTGGTGCACCCGGGCAGATTTCATTGACAGGCACTCCACCCCCCGGATGCCATGGCACGACATCTCCTCTGCGGTCCACGGGAAGGCGGCTCGCGACGTGGCCCGTCACTTCATCCAGCGCTGGAACTTCACGAAGGTACATAGGTGGTTTTATCATGATTCAGTCCACATGAAGAGAGACAGGCCAGGAAGAAGAGGCGAGAAGGGGCTGCGGTGGCCGCAGCTGTGCTACCCATCTACTCTTGGGTGCCCGGTTGTCAGAGTGCCTGGGTCTCTGAGCAAAAGAAAAAAAAAATATTCCTGAACTTTCACACCACAGACAATTCAGAGGGCGGAGGGATGATGCTACTATCACAGCCTATGGTTTAACCCTTTGAACACTTGGGACACTCAGTGTCGTTTAAGCATCTGGCCGGGGCTGATAGTCACGTGGAGGGCTGTCGGGCTACTGTAGGGGGATGGGAGCCTCGTTCAGGTGAGAGAGCTGGAGCTTGCAAAGCCTTCCAATCCTGGCACTGCCCTGGGCCCATATTGGTACAGGCTTCTGAGAGGCGGTTCTGAGCAAAGTGAACAGCGTGAGAAGATGGAGCCAGTTTTCTTTTCTCCAGTCTGTGTCTTCCTTAGTATGATGCCTTCATTACTTGTAAGCATTTGACCTAACATTCCTAAGTTAAGTACCTGTCGTCTAGGTGTTATTAAGATTCCATTTTATTTATAGAATCTTAATAAAATAAATAAAATGGTTTTATAGGCATTTTCTCCTTATAATTTGGAGATAATTTGGAAGAAGATGTAGTTTTATTAACAACTTAAAGTGTCACCTTATTTTCATTTAAATAACATTATAAACAGTTAGTGGGAGCTCTTAGAAACAGTGGAAATATTTTTAACAAGAATTTAGAGGCAAATGAATGAATAAACAAAAGGATAATATTTTTAACTTATTGGACTGACAAAGATAAAAACGCTGCAGATACCTACAATTGGGTTTGGGATCTATGATGGTCTTATACCTTGCTCCTGGGAGGATAAATTGGTACAACTGCAGAAAACTTTTTAAAGGTATGTAACCTTTGACTCAGAAAATCTATTTCAGGTACTTAAGCTAAAGAAGTTACTCAATAAGTCATTTATCTTGACATTGCATCTAATAATTCATATAAAATGAGAAACAGCTGACATCCTCATTAATAGAAATCGTTAAACAAGTTATGATTGTTCCATGCCATTTTACTATGAAATTATTTTGAAATGATATATAGTGCTTTACTGCTGTTGCAAGATACCTACAACGTAGTAAAAAATCAGTTTATAAAATAAGCCCATTTTTGCAATTGTATACTTCTGTAACTCCAGGTTGTATTTAAGTTTTCTTTAAAAATACAAAGCAATAATGCTCACTCCAAAAGGTAAAAGAAGGAAAAAGGGAGTTTTCTGTCCCTGGGAAATAGACAGAAAACAAAAATAAATAATCTATTGCCTCTTCACCTAGAAACACCCATTGTTAGTATCTCTTTCCCTTTTTCTTTTTCAAATGAACCTGAATTTTTTTTATAATCACAAAGTAAGGAAGACTGGAACTGTTTTTTAATTTGAATCTTTTTTACCTGTTTTTCTTTATTTTAGATTATGAAACCAAAATATCGGTCCCTTTCTTATCCTTTTCTGCTTCCAAAATCTCAAACAACAGCCCATGAGTTGAAATACCAAGTGCCCGGGTCTGTCCATGCTAATGTACAGGTAAGTCTGGCTTTTCTTTTTCATGAAGTACTAGTGGGTACAGTCACTCTTACTGGACTAAATGCCTATTGGCTTCAAGTTTTGCAATAAGGACAACTCCAAAGCAAATCCAAATAGACCTTTTAAAACTTAGTATTGTATTTTCTATTTTAAATGTACTCAATTTATCCTCTTGTTAAAACTCTCGTATAAATATAATAAATGCATATCTTTAGAAAAGGCCACTCAAGGAGAGGCTTGTCCTGTAATTCCTTCTGAAGTGACTCTAGCAACATGATACCCAGTAAACCTGGAGCTGATACCAGTGAAGTACCAGGAATACGGCTGAAACTTAGCATATAGGAAGCTAGTTATAGTTCAATCTAATTTTAGTTCCTAATTAACCAAATGCCTTTTAGAGACACTTTTAAAAGAATGAGAAATTTGCTTATTAAAATAACAAAATTTGACCACATCCAGTACAACATTCTCAAATTACAAATAAGAAAATTAAGACCCAGTGAAACTTTGAGACTTGCCCAGGGTCATCGAGCTGGTTATCAACAGAGGTGGAGCTTGAAATCCTAGTCTAGTCCACTGTTACCCAATCTGCTCCCTGTACCAACTCCAGCTCAAGTGTCTTGAGATCATACAGGGACAGAACTAGGATTGCATTGCCTTTTGTTCAAAGTCATCACTATCGGCGTCAAATGTATTGTTTAAGTACAGAACAGATTGGTGTTTGCCAGAGGCAAAGGGTGGGATGGTAGGGGTGCAGAAATGGGTGACAGGGGTCAAAAGGTACAGCTTCCCGTTTTACTCTTAATAAGTCCTGGGATGTAATGTAGAGCATGGTGACTGTAGTTAACAGTACTGTGTTGTATATTTGAATGTTGCTAAGGGAGTAGATCTTAAAAGTTCTCATCACAAGAAAAAAAATTTGTAACTATGTGAAGTGATGGATGTTAACTAAACTTATTGTGCTAATCATTTCACAATATAGACATATATCAATTTTTTTTTAAAAAGTATTTTTTAAGTGAAGATCCAGTAGTCTGCTGCTGACATCGCTATTATGGATTTATTTAATTTGGATATGGATTCTGGTGAATATGATTATATAAATGAAACGCCTAAATCAGTTACTTTGTACTACGTGCAAGGAGAGGTGTGTGTATCTAAGAAATAAAAAGACATTTCAGACCGTAGATCAAATAATAGAACAATCAAAAAGATAAATCACTTAAGAGAATTACCTACAGCAAATACTTCGTCATCCCAGGCTAAAGGAGATAACTAATTTAAACTTAGAGGCACAGATAGATATGCATTCATATGTAAGTTAATGAATATTTTATGAACCTGTTTAATTTTATTCTACTTAGAGGGAAAAATTACCTGTGCTGTAAGATAAAATAGGAGCCTTGATATTAAGAAAATAAGAGAATTTAATTTAATATTTGAGATGGCATTAAAATTGACTCAGTGATCAACTTATCCAAGTTAGCCGATGCTAATTAAGCATCTGTTGAAAAGTTATTTCTGAGAATTGTGTATTTTTATGATTAGCAAAAGATGGTTTATCCCAGTGTTGCATATACATACATCTTCTAATGTTTTTTGGTAAAGCCCTGGTTTATGTATTCTCTTCCTGCCACCCTGATGAGGCAGATAGATGCTCTGCATGTCCGCCCTACAAAACGCCTCCCTTGGTTCACCTTCTCCCTATCACTGGATGTTGTGGTAGAAATGGAGCTAGATCAGTGACTCCTTACATGCTCACATGTTCATCCCTGACATGCCCAGGCTGCCTGCACTCTACGAAGCCAATTGATTTCAAAGGAAGTTTACCAAGACTCATTAATTCATTTATTCAGTCAATTTATGTCTACTAAGTGCCATCTGTTTGCACAGTCAAATCATCAGTGCACACCTGGATACTGAGGAGGCAGACAAAAGGAGTTCTCTGACTCTGGAAAAGGAGTTAGATGGGGGAGAGGAAGCTGTGATGTTAAAGAATTCAGTTAACAAGGCAAGGTGTGGTCTAGGACCAAATGCCAGTCTTGAGAGTATGGACCAGCATGCCATGAGAGGTTGGCAAATGAGAGGGACAGAACTGGGTTCCCCCTTTAAGGAATAAGTCTGCTGTTCAGAAGATGGTAGAACCAACTGCAGCAAACCATTTGCTCTTGAAGGGGTAGTAGATGAGGTTCAGACAGCATAAAGCCAGACTGGGGATGCCCTGATGTGCTGGCCTGGTTCATTTTGACCTGATCCTGGAGGCATTAGTGAACTCTGGAATGTTTTTTTGTCATCTGAGAGGAAGCATGATACATGAATGTTTTATGAACATTAATCTAGATCAGAGTTTCTCTAATTGGGTTTTGCCTGTGAAATGCTAATAGCTATTCCACAAAAAAAGGTTTCCATGGACAGATAAGTTTTTGCAGATTTTTTTTTTTATACAGGAGAGTTTAATTTTTATTTTTTTTATTTATATTTATTTTTTTTGGCTGTGTTGGGTCTTCGTTTCTGTGCGAGGGCTTTCTCTAGTTGCGGCAAGCGGGGGCCACTCCTCATCGCGGTGCGCGGGCCTCTCACTGTTGTGGCCTCTCCCGTTGCGGAGCACAAGCTCCAGACATGCAGGCTTAGTAGATGTGGCTCACGGGCTCAGTTGCTCCGTGGCATGGGGGATCCTCCCAAACCAGGGTTCGAACCCGCGTCCCCTGCACTGGCAGGCAAATTCTCAACCGCTGCACCACCAGGGAAGCCCGCAGATTTTTAAAATATAGGACTTCTTAGTGCCTTCGTTATGTCTACGTGCATAATGAAATTACTAAGACTGAATATTCTATGAGCATTTCCCAAGCTTAATTGATGTAGGATCTCTCAATTTGTCACCTATTTCCGTTTTTCCAAACAAACACACTTTGGGACCTAAAGTTTATACATGTGAAAAACTTATAAGACTAGAAAGGGAATGAACACAAGGAGACAAGTAAAGAGACTGGTATAGTAATTCTAGAATACACTAATTTTGTATTTATAAATTAGTATTCTTTTTCTTGAAGGAGACTCCCCCATAGTTGAAAAAGTTTTAGACCTCACGAAACATCTGCTGGTTGCCAGTAGATGTTTTGCAGAACTGCCAAAATAACTCCAGTTGTGAAAACAGTGGGCACCACCAGGCAGTGCATCTTTTTGAAGACAGGAAAATCTGATATGACCAGACACTGAAGAAAAGACAAGAAATTACCCTGCTCCATTTCTCCTTTTCTGTAAGATTCTGACCACGGTATTGTTTCACTTCACATTACTTACTGGCTCTAAACATTTTTCACCTTGTTCTAGGCGTTGCTGTCGTCAAGTTATACATGTATAGTGCTTAGCCGGTAAAAGCAACAATCTAGTCCAATCCCTGGTTTTCCAGAGAATCCAGAAGACATCAGGGAGATAGGGACCTGGCTGTGTAGGAGGCTACTTAAGTCTTAAAAAGTTTATTTTTGTATTTTCAAGTCTTTCATTCTCTCAGTTACCGTGTGGCAATAGCCAAATGACTGTTAAATACTCTTGGTTGAGAAATTTAATAAAACTTAATAAAAAGTCTTCTTATTCTTTTTAACATTGATTTTTAACGTAGTTTTTAACATAGTTTATTGTTCATAACATAACTTAGAGACCACAAGCTTAATTAACTGGAAAGGAGTGATGTAATGTAGCCAGGGGAAGGGGCAGACTGTATTCAAATTCCTGTCTCACTACATACGAGCTGTATAACCTTGGGAAAATTATTTCACCTCTCTGAATGCGTTTCCTTCATCTTTAAAACAGGAAACACAATAGTACCTGTCTCATAGGGTTGTGGTGATAGTTAAATAAATTAATCCATGCAAATCACCTAGAAGAGTATACTAGTTTGAATTCTATCAATATTAGCTACAACCTTCAGGCATTCCCTAGTGTTTTCAAAAGTTTGCAACAAGGAAGCTGACATTTCTCTGGATGGGTCACAGGCTAGTTCTGGATACAAAAATCTTTATACTATTTATACCATATATATTGAAATGGAGAGAGAAAGAGCATTGGACACAATAAAGTAAATAATAGATAAAATTCATGTTGTTCTTGGGCTTCCCTGGTGGCACAGTGGTTAAGAATCTGCCTGCCAATGCAGGGGACACGGGTTCGAGCCCTGGTCCGGGAAGATCCCACATGCTGCGGAGCAACTAGGCCCGTGCACCACAACTACTGAGCCTGCTCTCTAGAGCCTGCAAGCCACAACTACTGAGCCTGTGAGCCACAACTACTGAAACCCGTGCGCCTAGAGCCCATGCTCCACAACAAGAGAAGCCACCGCAATGAGAACCCTGTGCACCGCAACAAAGAGTAGCCCCCACTCGCCGCAACTAGAGAAAGCCCGCGTGCAGCAACGAAGACCCAATGCAGCCAAAAAAAAAAAAAAAAAAAGATTTAAAGAAAAAAAATTCATGTTTTTCTTTTATCTGCAGAAGGGAACCCAGTTATTTAATTTTTTAATACAAAAGCACTGGGCCCGATCACCCTTAGGCATGTACTACTGGTGATTCCACACCAGCTACGTGCATAGCTGTTGCAGAAGCTATGGCCGACAGGGCCGGCCAAGGAGACTAGAGCTACAGCAGCCAGAATGGAGACCTACCCTCACCAACATGAATTTCTGCTTCTAAAAAAGTCATCCAGACCTGAGAGCTGACTTCAGCAACTTCCACTGACACTTTAAAATAATCTTGGGTGTTTCCCCTCAGTGCTGGGTATTCTCAGAAGCCTGCCAAGAACACTCAGAGAAGGCATAGCAGGAGACAGGCGTGGGGAGGGGGTTGGAAGAAAGATGATTCTGAAACTGCTTAGGCACAGAGTTTATAAGAGAACTTGTTTTCTCCCTAAAAAGAACAAACTATGTTGCTGAATGCTCTCGTTGCCACTTACAATAAATGACCAAGACAGAGGACATCTGACATGTCTATTAAGGTAAAAGAAAGTGCTTGGGGCTTCCCTGGTGGCGCAGTGGTTAAGAATCTGCCTGCCAATACAGGGGACGCGGGTTCGAGCCCTGGTCTGGGAAGATCCCACATGCCGCGGAGCAACTGGGCCCGTGAGCCACAACTACTGAGACTGCGCATCTGGAGCTTGTGCTCCCAACAAGAGAGGCCGCGATAGTGAAAGGCCCGCGCACCGCGATGAAGAGTGGCCCCCACTTGCCACAACTAGAGAAAGCCCTCGCACAGAAACGAAGACCCAACACAGCCAAAAATAAATAAATAAAGAAAGAAAGAAAGAAAGAAAGAGAAAGAAAGAAAGAAAAAGAAAGTGCTTGATGCCAAATTAGCATTAACACGGAATCAGTACGTGGAACAATCCTTTTTATTAAATTGGGCAGCTTATAGTAGAAAAGTCATTTCTTAGACAGTCATTGCCAAGAAGTTCTACCAAACTGAAGGAAATATTCCACTGGAGTCATGTCTTCAATCTCTTTGTCTATTAAAAGAAAAGAAAAACTATATAAAGGCAAATGTAAATGACATTCAAATTACACTATTGGAAACATTTGTTCCTACACTTGGGGAAAATGTCCAAAAGACACTCCAAAGGATGTCAATGTAGGAATCAATGTAGATTTCAAAGGACAGCAAAGTGTTTTGTATAGTGATAGAACAAAGTAGGTAGGGAAGGGTGAAAGAAAGCCACTTGATTTATTTCTAAGGAAGTTCCTTAACATAGAAGCTGCTTTCTGTTTACGGACCAGGTCTTCCTGTAGTAAGACTTCCGTGCATCTTGCTGTGGGTCTTGACTGGCTGAAGCCACGTGAACAGGGAGTGTTCACTCAGTGCCCAGCATTGCACTAAGTTTTTTATGGAGCATCTCATTTAATATTCACCAGTCTATCAATTATGGTCCTCTTTGACCCCTTATTCTACAGATGAGGAAACTAAGACTTTGAGAGGTTATTACACAGTGAGTATTGGACGGGATGAGACTGGATTCTAAGCAGTCTGCTTCCAGAGGCTGAGGTCATAACTGCTCAGCAGAGAGACTGTTTCCAGTAAGTCCCAGGATGGTTGTAACCACCAAGGGCCCCAGTAAGGCAAAGCTGCATGTCATGCTTGCCTTTTGATATTATCCTCTGTTGCCGCAGACCCAAATCCAGCCCAATCCAGCCCCAACTCTCCTTTTGCTTTCTGGCTCCAAAGAGCCCTCAACTCTACATTTTTTCCTAGGACGTCTCTCCCCTTAAGTCTTATTCTTCAAAAAGCACATTCTCTTCCTTTCCTTCAGCCTCAAGATTAACTTTTCCCTATTGCTCAGGCCAAAGGATCACCCTATTCGAATAATGACACACTGTGCTGTGAATGGATGACACTCAACTGTAGAAAAATGGTTCTTAGAAGGAAGAGCTTGGAATTCCCTGGTGGTCCAGTGGTTAAGACTCCGCACTTCCACAGCAGGGGCCCTGTGTTCGATCCCTGGTCAGGGGAACTAAGATCCCACAAGCCATGTGGCGCAGCCAAGAAAAAAAAAAATAGAAGGAAGAGCTTGGTAGTCTGAGGCAGGTTCTTGAACAAAGTCCATTTCTGCTGTTCCTTGCCTGCAGTGCTCCTCAATACAGACAGGAAGAATGAGGCCCAATCATTTGAGCACTTCTTTTCTCTCCCCAACCCATGCCACCTGTGAGCTGCAACATGGAGGCCAACTTCTGCATGAGAGACAAAAAAATATATATATATAGTGCTTTTGTTCCATGATCGACTTGGGAGCTCAGAGAAACAAAAAGGAATTAAGATATGTACTGAATTTATAAGGAATAAAAAGCATTGCAGTAAGAGAACAGGAACTTGGGACAAATACTAAGAAAGTTTTGAAAGTTTTCCTTCAAGAAGAGATTTCTGTATTTTAAGCCACATATTCGGCTTGGGCCCACTGTATGTAAGGGGATTAGAGCTTGTGGATAAAGAGAAGGTTATCTTTTAAGAAGTCAAAAAATAGGACACAGTACAAAGGAAAATGACTGGTTTTAGTTACAATCTTGAGGCTAAAACATTAAATCAGAAATATGCCCTTTATAAAGGGCATAAATATACTTTAAAATTGTGTATTCAAACTTGAGGTTTGAAAAGTGTGGGTTAGATTTGATTCTCAATCTACTTGGGTCAGTAAGATAAGCCACATTTCTGTGTGTGTAAGGAGGAGTTTGAGGCTTGTCTCAGTTACATTGGTTTGAAACAGAAATGCAAGACAAGTTAGCCAGGTCAGTTAAGAAAAAGAAGTGAGTAAATCTTAAATTTGAAACAAAAGTAAGTCAATCAAAATGTCTTTGACTTACTAGATTTGTTTACAGATTTCCTAGAACATCAAGCATTTAAAGCAGTGGAGTTGGTCCCTGGTTCGGAGTAAAAGAGAAATTCACATTTTCAGTTTATCTTGTGGTGATAAACAGATTTTAACTAATCAGAATCATAGTAAATGAATAATAATTCCAAGTAATTTTTTTCTGTATTACTTGAAAGATATGTTCAAGTTTAACCAAAAATGACGACTTTTTAAAGTTAAATGAGTTTTCATTTTGAGAAAATGATATAGATTTGGATTCAGACAATAAGACAGGTAATGCTGAACCCCCTTAGGATGTAGGCAACCCCCCACCTTCTATGGTTTTATAGGCATCAGGGGGGCTCCCCTCTACTTTGCTTACTCTCTCCCACAGGCTGATGCCAAAATGGTCTTCTTTTGGCTTACAAATGTACTTATTATAAACATTTAACTGCCTTTAGAAAGGAAAACTTTTTACCATTATCCTTCACAAGAAAGACGGCAGATATGTGACCTTCATGCTTTCCCGTCATGGCCGCCGTTGGCCTTCAACCTTAGATTTCTTCCCCAGTGTGTCTAGTTCCAAGAATCCGCTCTTCAACATAGGTGTCCAGGAAGACTTGGAATCAATTAGTCTTGACCTTCGAGTTGAAACTTGCTTGACACTCCTGATTTATGTATTATGCAAATGAGTTTATTAAGTCTTTGAAGCAGCAAATTTTGAGAGTGAGGAAGGAAAGAAAGTATAAGGTTTTGGGATTTGAGGGCAAGACTAGGACATTACCACCAAGGGTGGTGTATAAACTTTGCTCATAGCTTTTTAGAGAGGTAGATCAACCATATATCAAATATCTACTATGTGCTGCATAACATAGTGCTTTGTGTTTGTTATGCCATTTTTTTTTTCTTTACAACAGCTCTGTGTGGGAGTGTGTGGGTGGGCAGGTGTGTGTGTGTGAGAGACAGAGACAGAGACAGAGAGAGCAGTCTCAGGTGTTCAGAGGAGGAAACTGAGCCTCCGTGATGTTAAAATGACTTGTTCAAGGTGAAAGAGCTAGTAAGTGCAGAGCAATAGTGCATATCTCAAGAGTTCCTACCATTCCAGTATACTCTGCAGTTTTATACATTGTTTCCAGCGTAATATAGAATTGGATCAGGATGGGTGGCAAAAGAATCTTCTCAAGGTTGCCTGCATTTTAGGGCTATGCTCCTTAGCAACAAAATTCAACATAAATTTGAGTGGACAAAGAATGGAAACCTCTATTTGTGCAACTTTTGTTATTTCTGCTGACGAACAATAATGCAGTTCCTTGAAGATTATGTGAATCAAGCTATTTTCCAAGGGTGCATTATATTTACCTAAATATTTCTTCTGAGATATTTGACTATTCTTGTTCACAGTTAAATTTTCCAATTTCATTATACATATTCATCTGATAAAATTAAATAAAATGCTTTGAGGGAAGTATATTGTAATAAATACCTCATAATGAATAAAGAAATAACATTTTGAGGATGGCACAGTCAGTTTTAGCAAGTATTAGGTTTGAATTTCAGTAGCCTTATATGTGCAATTTTTAAAGTTATTGATTAAAGCAAGAATTTTACCAGACCTTTTATATATAACAGATATAAAACTGATTATGTATTGGATCACTTTATGAATTTCTAAGTATGGGCTATTCTTTTATTTTCAATTTCAGTTGACCTCATGAGGAACAGTTTCAATATTTATTTCAAATCAGGATTAGTGAATATATTTTTATAGTGATTCTTCTGTGATGAAACTCTATTGCTTAAGGAAAGTCAAGTAATAAGCATTTATTGACCACCTACTATATGACTAACATTATACTGGAACCCTAGTTAGAGTGCTGAAAAAAAATTACAACCAATGGATTCTTAGTGTTGAAAAGGCCTTCCATGTGGCCCGACTGTAGCCTGGCCAGACTACAGTCTGCTCTGAAGCGTCTCGGGCATGATCCACCACAGCTCAAATACATCCTCTAAGTTCTCATTAATAACAGCAAACACTTATGTACCACTTACTAGGTGCTTGGTCTCCTTTGGCTCACTGCACAGTAATTCATTTAATCCTCTCTACAACCCTATAAAGTGGATACTCAGTTTTATAGAACAGAAATCTGAGGCACAAAGAGGTTGAGAAACTTGACCAAGATCAAAGCCACTAGGTGGTTGAGCTAAGCTTTGAACCTAGGCAGTCCCACTGTGCATCTGTGTATTTAACATATATTCAGGTGTCTGAGCTGGATGCTCTTGTTGTAATCCAGGAGGGAGCAGGTGAGTGTCTGAATAGAGGGAGGTGGTATGAATGAGAAAGTTGAGAGTTGAAGTGACACACCAAAGATCAGACAGCTAATTAAAGCCAGAATCAAGATTAAATGTCTAAATGAATCTATTTGTCTTTTAGAATGTATTATTCTGAACAGTATCTATTTGAGGGAAAAAGAGTAATCACATTATCAAGTCAGAGCTAGGGTGACTGTATCATATGATTCAAACCAGGACACTTCTGAGAGTAAAAGTGGTGTTATTAATACATGAGGCATTCTGGTGTGATTGTGGGGCTATAACAGAAAAAGAGTACAAATGGTCACTCTACTCATAGCCACCAAAAGAGGTCCTTCTGAAATGCTCTTTGTAGAAACCACATCTCCTGGTTTCCAATCTTGAATGAAAATAATCCGGGGTGGAAGAACATATATTCAGGATTTCCAGCTGGGCCCCTTCATTATGGATGATGTTTAAGGACCAGTTCCCTACCTACCTACTCTGCCTTGGCCCACACATGACACACAAGCCACTGTAATCAATTAGTTGTTTGGAAGAAAAAGATGGGCTTCACTTATTAATACCTCTGGTGTCATCTCCATTGTCTTATGTTTGCTCATTTCTGCTTGCTGCCTTATAGTTGCTCCGTTCTGCTGCTGATTGGTCTGCTGGTATAAAGTACCATGAAGAGTCCATCCACGCTGCTTACGTCTATGTGATAGAGAACAGCAAGCACTATATCTATATAGAAGTAAGTCTTGCTCGTGTAAATTGGTATGACAACCTGCCTTCCTGTAAATATCACACAGAGACTGCAGGGTCCCCGAACTCAGGACCTGCTACATTAATAAGTGTATGTTGAGATGTGAAGAGGTCACCTGAATTTTGATTCCCCCAGCATACCTGACATTCACTTTGCATTTTCATTAACTCGGGACTCTAACAGGAATCCCCCAAATCCTTATTATTAAAATGTATCAATTCGTAATATGATTAGCCAGAAATATCCCAACATGGAGACGTTAAGTTTTGATTTGGCTTGAGTTGGAGGGTGTAAATGTGAGGCATGTGCTGCTTCAGGAGAGCACACACAGGGGTAAGCTGTTAACATAGAGACCACTGGATGCCTGTGGTTTGGGGATGTTGGAGTGGGGAGAGGGCAGGAAAAGGAACATGGAAAAGGGAGATGTAAGAATAGCAAGGGCAAGTACCACCTTCTTCAATTCTGGGTCAACTACCATTCATTATAAAGCTTTTTCAGTTCTCAGAGTTTGTGTGTAGAGACTAGGAGAAAACCCGCGGGTACTGGATTTAGTTTGGGAACCTTAATTGTGCTTCAAAGTAGATCTGAAGCTAGTTCAGAGCACTTGGAAAATCCTTAAAAAATAAAAAGCCGTGACAGTGGAAAGATAACTCAGAGCACATCTCTCTTCTTTATTTTAGTACTTTCTTTCTCACTGAATTTAAAAATATATATGGAGAGAGATGGGGTCACTGGGGAAAACCGTTCTAGCCCTACTTTCCTTCCCCTTGAGTCCTGGCCCTATCCCCTTCCATGAAGTGACAATTAATTAAAGGCAAGTGGGAAAGAATTGGAGCTTAATTTATTTTATAGGCCTGGAGAAAGAGAAGGCTGATTAAAACTATTAGCAGGCTTAATGCAATGTGGTATCCTGGATGGGATCATGCAACAGAAAAAGGACATTAGTGGAAAAATTAGTGAATTCTGAACGAAGTCTAGAGTTTAATAAAACTAATACTATTAGTGTTATTAATTTCAACAATTATACCATAATAATGTAAGATGTAATTGGCTGGTTCATCCATTACCCAGCATCCTTTTGCTTTGTCTCTTTTTAGTAGTATTAAATCAGCCTTTCTTTGTAACGCTACCACAGTACTAAATGAGGTCAGGAATGCCATATTGATACACATGGCTGTGGACATAAACTTGGTTGAAACGCCTGTAGCCGAGGTAAGCAGTTGGCATTCACCCTGCTCTCTCCAAAAAAGGAGAAGTGAAGGACGTGAGTCTGTGTTACAGCTGCTGAGGAATGCTAAGCTTCTCTGTGATATGAATTCAGAACAAACATGGTTTGGTTGCCCCTGAGATTTTGATTGTTTGATGCCCTAAAGGGAAATATATTCTCAAATGAGTTTTTGTCTTCCTCTAAGTTTGTCTTCTGGAAGCTGTTTACAGCTTTATGCACTTAAGTTTAAAAGCGTGTACAATAGTAAAAATGATAATGTGGCAAAAGGATGATAATCCTATTTCGAGTCATTGCCTATATATCACTTTACCTAAGATGACTAGCAAAGATTACTCTGTGATGATTATACTTATAAATTACAGGTGTGTTATAACTATTTGCATAGTAAACAGAGCGTGTGATATTCATATTATTTGTACCTAATTTTCAACAATCCGTAATGTAGCAGCTAAATCTTTCATACCATTATAATAATAATGTTGTACCCTGGTTTTTTAGTAAGAGTTTTAAAGAATGTTGCATGAACCTATAAGCAGAAGTACTTAAAGAAAAAAAAATAAAAATATTTCTCTTTCCATCTTATTGGTTTATTTATATAATGCAACATACTTACAAAAGAGATTTGTAACTACTTAAAATAGAAGTTCAGGAATAATAAGAGACCTAAACAAATGAGATAAGATCAAGGCAGATACTAGGAAATAGTGGAGAAAATTAGACCAGGATTCTGCCACCTACCCTGTTCAAAAATAAACTTAGCGTGAGATAGAATGTTTGCCAATACGGAATTTTTAATCAGAAGCATTTATACAATGTGTGAATCTGAAAAACCTGATTTCTCTATTAAGTTCAGAATGTTCCTACCATTCTAAGAATGTAACCTACAAGGAATTTGCATGATGAAATAATAGTTTAGCCTTCCACTTTACTAGGACGATATAGGTGATATTGCTTAGAAATGCATGAGACCCAGAGTGACATGAGACTTCTTTTATTCCCAGTGTCATTTACTTTCCTGAGGTGATTTTAGGAATCAGAACATGTCTGCTAGGTGAAACATTTTTTAAAAAAATATCAATGTAGTTTTTTGTTATATGCCACATTTTCCTTATATGCATGCTACTAAGATAAGAAAAACTTATTATAAATCTCATCTGTTTTGCGTAGAACCAGTTTTTCATAAGCTGCGCTGATGACAAAGTTGTGTTCAACAAGGTTGGCGATGCCATTGCTCAGAGGATACTGAAAGCTCACAGGTAAGGTTCTTGGCATTTTGGTAGGAGCTGTTACTGCAGATGTTCTTGCATTTACCGCTAAAATGACTTTTGAAAGCCCATTTTTAAAATACTATCTTTTTCTAACAGGCATGACTTTGGTTCAACTACCAGTAGGTTATTGATTCCTTAAATCTGAGTCAGCTGCTGAGAATTTTTGAGTCCATTTTTGAGGGGCTCTGAATGCTCCCAGAGCACAGTCATTTTTTCCTGGCCAGTCTCTTTCCCACGCATTAGATTTGTGATTTGATTTATTTAAAGGCAGACAGTGAGCTGTGTTCACTTAAAACTCAAAGCAAAATAGTCATAACGTTTTTCCATGGGTTATATTTAAATTCTTGTTACCCTCTGTCGTATTTTTTCAGGGATTATTTTCTTTAATAACACTTTTATTAAGATATAATTCACATACCATACAATCCACCCAAAGTGGACAATTTAGTCATTTGTAGTATATTCACAGAGTTGTGTGCAACCATCGCTGAATCAATTTTAGAACGTTTTCATCACCCCAGAAAGGAACCGCATACTTATTAGCAGTCACTACCCATTCCCCCTTTTCTTAGCCCCTGGCAACCACTAATCTACTTTCTTTCTCTGTAGATTTGCCTGGTCTGGTCGTTTCATATAAATGAAATCATACAATATGTGATCTTTTGTGACTTGCTTCTTTCACTTAGCTTAATGTTATAGAATGTACCAGTATTTCATTTATTTTTATTGTCAGGTAATATTTCATTATCTGGATATACTTCATATAAATGGATTTATCCATTCATCAATTGGTATATATTTGGGTTGCTTCTACTTTTTGGCTATTATGAATAAAGATGCTATAAACATTCTGTACTAGTTTTTATGTGAGACATGTTTTCATTACTCTAGGGGTGGAATTACTGGATCATATGGTAACTCTATGTTTAACATTTTGAGAAACTGTCAGAATGTTTTCAAAAGCGGCAACACCATTTTACATTCCCATAGTGTATGAGGGTTCCAATTTCTCTGTATCATCACTAATACTTATTATTATCTCTCTTTTTGATTATAGCGATCCTAGTAGGTGTGAAATGGTATCTCATGTGTTTTTGATTTGAATTTCCCTAATGACTAATAATGTTGAGTATTTTTTTGTTTATTGGCCATTCATGTATTATCCTTGTCCATTGTTTAATTAGGTTGTCTTTTTATTACTGAGTTGTAAGAGTTCTTTAGGTATTCTGGATACAAGTCTTATATCAGATTTATGATTTGCAAATATTTGCTCCCATTCAGTCTGTTTTCTTTTTTACTTTCTTGGTAGTGTCCTTTGAAACACAGAAGTTTTAAATTCTGATAAAGTTCCATTTATCTTTTTTTTTCCCTTTATTGCTGTGCTTTGGTTTCATAGCTGAGAAACCACTGCCTAATCCAAAATCATGAAGATTTATGCCTGTTCTCTTCTAAGAATGTTATAGTTTTAGCTCTTACGTTTAGGTCTTGATTCATTTTGAGTTACTTTTTGTATATGGTGTGAGGTAGAGGTCCAACTTCATTCTTTTGCATGTGGATATTCAGTTGTTCCAGCACCATTTGTTGAAAAGTCTATTCTTTCCCTACTGAATTGTCTTGACACCTGGGACCATTTCTTTTTATGGCTGATTTTAGCTCTGTGTAAAAACAGCAAAATAAACAAACAAAATTATTACATTTTATTATCTTAATTCATTGAACATATGCCGTGGAGAATGTTAAGTACATATGCATTTGAGGCTTAAAACATTTTTTGACTTCCAGTGTCCTGTGGTACTTTAATATCTTTTTTTCACAAAATATGTGGGGATTTTTAGACTAAGAACATTTTATAGCAACAACTACCAGCATTTTATATGATTCACAGTTTATATCCACAGCCTCTTACTGAATTTTCACAACTACCCTTGAAAGTAGATCATATAGTTTTGTTGTTATTATTATTGTTGTTGCTGTACATTTTTATTTTTATTTTTTTCTGCTTAATTCCTTTATTAGCATTTAAGCGAGATACCTCTGCACTTTTTAGTAGTTGGTCTGGGGATTACAATATGCATCTTTTTTTTTTGTCCCCATTTTTAAAGTTAAACTGAGATGAAAGAATTGGTGTGACTTGTCTGGGCCACTAACAGCAAAAGGCAAAAACAGCTTTGAAGCCAAGTCTTTGGACTTCGGACCCAGTGCCTCCCACACCATGTAACTCCAATGCATTGACAGTTAGGATTAGAGGCCACTTCAGGGTTGCCCCAGATTGAAGCAAGTAGGTTGGGCCTGTGTAATCTCCTCCTCCCATTGACTGGTCTTTGGATGTAGGCTGACTTCAGGAAATGGGCATGGCCTTGGGTGAGGCAGGCCCCTTTGGCCTCTGGAGGGCAGTTCCTGGAGAAAGGCTTCACTGTGAGTGAGTAGCCAGCGGCCAGCTCTCTCAGCAGCTGGGGGAATGGCTGTCTTGATCCCACAGTGAGGGCCTTTGGGCAGCAAGGCACAATACTCACTCATCCTGCGGGGTGTCCAGTGTTTCTCACCCCTTCCCATGCATCAAAATCACCACTTTACAAAAACACAGAGGGCTGGACTCAACTCCAGGCTTGCTGGATCAGAATTTTCTGGAGGAGGGCCCAAGTACCTGTATTTTATAATATTCCACAGGCACAGCCAGGACTATATAGTACTCATCTAGAACAGCGTATATGGCCATAAATATGAATGATGGTCTGTGGTTTTACAAGTGACCTTTATTCTTTGCCTTCTCATATGCTTTTATTAAGAAAGTCACCAAGGACTGTTTCTGAGATGACTTAAAAACAGTCTTGTTAACAGTTAAACACATATGTACACACAGAGATTCCTTGTATCCTTTCCAGTCTCCAGTCTCCCAATTTTCTGGGTCAACTTATGTCTCATTTACAAAATTGCATTATATTTCTGACAACTCTTGCATTTTATTGATGCAGGAGTGTCCCGTTTATAAAGCACATTTGGCAAAAAAGAAAAATAATTTTTTCATGAAATTGAAATGCCACAAAAATACATTAAATTGACAAATGAGCTCATTGGGCTGAGCAGTGAATCATGAATTTTGGAACTTTGACAGCTAATTAGGAGAGTAGGATGAATCCCAACTTCACTCACCCCAGTTATTCACTTATTAGTACATGGTTTAATAAATATCTGTAAGATTTGTTTTTAAGTGTTCAGGAGCCTGAAAGAATATTTTTCTTTAGCATATTAATTTGTCTTTTAATATCTGGACTTCTTCTAAAATCATAACACTTTAAGGCTGGAAGGAATGTTAAGATATTTTCTGATTGAACATTTCCCAGTGACCCTGGGATCCACGGTAAGAGAGCATGGTAAGGTAGCATCTGTTGCAGATTTTATCTCATGCTTAGAAGTTCACAGAGCACCTTAAAGGGTGGCAATTTCAAGCTCACTTTATAGAAACTGGGAAATGAGTTCGTCAAATTTCAAATTAACCGTGTGTCATTTAGCTCTGATCTCTCAATAATCTCACTTGCTTTGACAGTCACATTTTAAAGTGGTATGTATATCACACATTCAAACTTAGTGGATACACACACATATCCTGGAAACCTATTTTACATTTTCCCCCTTCTGTGTATCTCCACATTATCATTTATCTCCTGTGTTAATTCCAAACTGTAAAATATATTTTCATTGAATCATTTCAAATCTGTGAGCTTGTATTCTTAGGACAAAGGTAAAGGTAGAATTAGAAAGCTCATCTTGCAGGCTGCCTACAGAGGCTCCCCTCCTTCTCACTGAGGGCCGTCGTGTGCCATCCCCAAGCTTACCCCTCTCTCTTCCTTCCACTCTTCTGCTCTCCACTCTCCTGAAACTCAGAACTTCCCTGCCAGAGTCACGTGCCTAGCAACAAGTATAACTTTGGTTGTTGGAAAAAGAATAGAATAGAGCACAAAGCAGATGGAGGGAAATGACAGTCAGCATACAGCCAACCTGACGAAGGAACACAGACTCTCTCCCAGGACCCTCCCACCCTAGAGAGATTGGCGTCTTTAAATTGACAGCTTCTCTCAACTGGGCTGAGCCTTTACTTTTCCACCAGTGCTGTAATCCGGTCCCACACCAGTCCCCTAAAGTGAGTTCTCTGCTTCCCTCACTTTCTCCTCATTCTTTCTCAGCAGCTGTAATTCTTTTTTTTTTTTAATTAATTTTTATTGGAGTATAATTGATTTACAATGTTGTGTTAGTTTCTGCTGTACAGCAAAGTGAGTCAGTTATACATATACATACATACATACACTCTTTTTTAGATTCTTTTCCCATATAGGTCATTACAGAGTATTGAATAGAGTTCCCTGTGCTATACAGTAGGTTCTTATTAGTTACCTATTTTGTATATAGTAGTGTGTATATGTCAATCCCAGTTTCCCAATTTAGCTTTCCCCCACTTTGCCCCTTGGTAATCATAAGTTTGTTTTCTACATCTGTGACTCTATTTCTATTTTGTAAATAGGTTCTTTTGTACCATTTTTTTAGATTCCACATATAAGCGATATCATAAGTTATTGTCTGTGACTTAACGTTACTCAGTAGACAATCTCTAGGTCCATCCATGTCGCTGCAGATGGCATTATTTCATTCTTTTTTATGGCTGAGTAAGATTCCATTGTATATATGTACCACATCTTCTTTATCCATTCTTCCATCAGTGGACATTTAGGTTGCTTCCATGTCCTGGCTATTGTAAATAGTGCTGCAGTGAACATTGGGGTACATGTATCTTTTTGAATTATGGTTTTCTCAGGGTATATGCCCAGGAGTGGGATTGCTGGATCATATGGTAGCTCTATTTTTAGTTTTTTAAGGAACCTCTATACTGTTCTCCATAGTGGCTGCACCAATTTACATTCCCACCAGCAGTGTAGGAGGCTTCCCTTTTCTCCACACCCTCTCCAGCATCCATAGTTCTTTACAGAAACAGGCCAAGCCTTCATGATTTGATTCATGACCTAGAGCCTCAGAATACTGTTCACCCCAAGCTGAACTAAAAATAACGGTGGGAATCTCTGCAGAAAACAAAAGGTCTGCTCTAAAAAAGTAAAACTGTCTTCGAGTTGAGACCAGCTCCCAACCCACTGGAAGCCTGTCTTTGACAACTCAAATAGGACTAGAGATCAGGGAGAAGAAATCATAACCCACAGTGTAGAATTGACTGGCTTATACCATGTTTGAATAAGCCAAAACGTAGAGTGTAACCAGATGGTCCAAGTAGAAAACATTTTAAAACACTGTGTGCCATGAATGTATGGTTTCTGAGGGTGAAACCAGTTTTGCTTATGGAAACTTGACATGCATAATTTTGCTGCCCTGCTAAAAAGTTTGGAGGGAGAGAGTACATTTTGCACTGTTATCACCACAAGTTTGACACATGCAATGAAATTAGGCAGTTGATTTAATGCTGCTGTATTTTAATATTAAACTGCACTGGAAAATACACAATTAAACTGCCTTGGAAAATACACAATTTTGAAAATCACTCAAACTCTTCGTGCTTCCTGTAACTGTAGAACAGTGCCAGATAGTACTTACAGTTTGCCCATGGGTGATGGTATGAGGGACCTCCTCTGGGGAATCTGAAATTAATTGGGAACCAGATGTCTGGAGATCTGAGTTCTTCCCAACTCTGTCTACAGGTATGTGACCTTTTGAATCTATCATTTTTGCCTTTCTGGTACTCTGTTTTTTCACCAACAAAGAGAATAATAATATCTGCCCTACCTATCTCATATGAATAGATGTGAAAGCAATTTGAAAACCGTAAAGCACCAGTTCATGTAAGAAATTATGTTATTTCCAGGAAATTCATCATCTGGAAATATGCTAGCTCATGGTAAATTCTAGCAGGGACAAAGAACCACAATATCAAATCAACTATTTAGAAATTAATATTTATGTTAGAAACAAATGTTTTAATTAAAGAGGTGTTTAATGTGCCTCATTTTAAATTATTAGGTGACTATTGCTGGATAAGGACAACTTGCTTTGGTTCCCTATCACTGGCACTTCTTCATCCTGTGACAAGTAGAGGCACATGATTAAAACACTGTCTAGAGGTGTCCTGCCAGAAAGCAATAGCTGACTGCTCATGGGAATCAACTTTTAGATTCCCCATTATTGATTGGATCACACCTTCCCCCAAAATATAAAATGAAATGTATTCTGAAACATAATGTGTGTTCAGTTTTGCTTTGCTTTGTTTTAATTTTAGGCACTGTTGATGATTCTTTGAAGCTTTCCAATTGAAATCACTGGTTGTTAATTGATTAATAATGTTATCAAATCGTTTTTGAGTCATTCCACATCCAAGGTGCTTTTTATGCATTCCTTCATTTAATTCTCACATCAGCCTTATGAAGTGGATGCATAATGATTTCCATTCTACAGATGAGGCAGCTGAGGCCAAGTGCGATTATGGTAACTTGCCCACATCATGCAGCTATTAATGAGTGGAACTAGGACTCAGACCACATCTTTAGGACTTAAACTTGTGCTCTTTACCTTGTGCTACCTTTGTAGCTCAGCTACAAAGCTTCCCTCATTTCAAGGGAAGTAGAAATGTTCTAATGTTAAGCCTGCAAGAAATCTAGAAGAGGTTCTTTATTTAAAAATTTTTAAAAATCAGATGAACATTTTCTTTTTTTAAAGCAATTGCTTGAATGAAGCAACTGACAAAGGATTAACCTCCAAAATTTACAAGCAGCTCATGCAGCTCAATAACAAAAAAACAAACAACCCAGTCCAAAAATGGGCAGAAGACCTAAATAGACATTTCTCCAAAGAAGATATACAGATGGCCAACAGACACATGAAAGAATGCTCAACATCATTAATCATTAGAGAAATGCAAATCAAAACTACAATGAGGTATCATCTCACACCGGTCAGAATGGCCATCATCAAAAAATCTAGAAACAATAAATGCTGGAGAGGGTGTGGAGAAAAGGGAACACTCTTGCACTGTTGGTGGGAATGTAAATTGATACAGCCACTATGGAGAACAGTATGGAGGTTCCTTAAAAAACTAAAAGTAGAACTACCGTACGACCCAGCAATCCCACTACTGGACATATACCCTGAGAAAACCATAGTTCAAAAAGAGTCATGTACCAAAATGTTCATTGCAGCTCTATTTACAATAGCCAGGACATGGAAGCAACCTAAGTGTCCATCATCGGATGAATGGATAAAGAAGATGTGGCACATGTATACAATGGAATATTACTCAGCCATAGAAAGAAATGAAATGGAGGTATTTGTAGTGAGGTGGATGGAGTTAGAGTCTGTCATACAGAGTGAAGTAAGTCAGAAAGAGAAAAACAAATACAGTATGCTAACACATATATGGAATCTAAGGAAAAAAAAAAAAAGGTCATGAAGAACCTAGTGGTAATAAGGGAATAAAGACACAGAACTACTAGAGAATGGACTTGAGGATATGGGGAGGGGGAAGGGTAAGCTGTGACAAAGTGAGAGAGTGGCGTGGACATATATACACTACCAAACGTAAAATAGATAGCTAGTGGGAAGCAGCCGCATAGTACAGGGAGATCAGCTCTGTGCTTTGTGACCACCTAGAGGGGTGGGATAGGGAGGGTGGGAGGGAGGGAGATGCAAGAGGGAAGAGATATGGGAACATATGTATATGTATAACTGATTCACTTTGTTATAAAGCAGAAACTACACACCATTGTAAAGCAATTATGCTCCAATAAAGATGTTAAAAAAAAATAAAGTAATTGCTTGATAGATAAAAATTTCTTAGGTTTAAAGAAAAATCTACATCCTATAATTACCACATCCTATAATTTGTGTACCAAGTTGAAAGGACATGTTGGGTATATTTCAGAATCACTGTCTTAACGAAATTTGAGCTGCAGTTATAATAAAAGAAGAAAAATATGAAAATTAAGTATGCCAATGGCTGGTTTCACATTTTATTTTGTAGGATAACCTCCAAGCTCTATGAAATTCATGGAGAAGAGGTTACATTAGGGCAGAGATGACAGATCATGGCAGGAGAACTTTTGATTTAGATCATTTAATTGCTTTTATTTGATTCCAAAAATTATATAAATGATAATCTCAGCAGATAGAGAGAGCAAAGATTAGTACTGGGCAGAGGCCAGAAATCATTTTGAGTCTGAGCATGTGCCCTGGCAGAGAGATGAAGGAAAGGAGAGACTCTTTTTTTTAAAATGAGAATGAAAACGGCTGGGCCATTATGGGAACAGTTTAATAAGAGGTTTTGTAGAATCTTATTTAAGGGACACTGAGGGACATGCCTGCCAAAGGTTATCAAGTCCAGAGTGAAGTCTAAGTCACACATGCTGGGCTAACCCTGAACATTCTTACATTTAAAAGCTTGCCGTTTTCAAAAGATAACCAACGAAAAAAATTATGTGTGTGTGTTTTTGTGTGCACACACAATATGTAATGTCATAATCTATAAAAATCTCACATATGATATGCAAAGTCAGTGCTAAATAGAACCAGCATTTCTAGGGGACTAGCAATGATTTTCACCAACTCCTTCATTTACAGATGAGAAAACTGAAACCCAGAAAGGTTTACTGCATTTAAAAAGATTTGCCCAACACAAAATAAAATGGGCTATGTCCCAAACCACTGAGAAGCTACAGATCCAATTCTCCCATAACTGATACCACTATAGAATAAAATTCTCCCCACAAAAAAAACAAAAACAAAAAACCACTAATCCCCAACCACAATTCTTCTTACTTCTGGCAGCATTCACTGCTGCAAAATCTACAACGAGAGGATTTATACCAGCTTCTGAAGTTTATGGCAATGAAACATGATCTATAAATCTCAAATTCTCAAAATATAAAGCATCTTGTCACTGGAGAAACACAATGAGCTCCTTTGGGGCCTTCTTAATAGATCCTGAGACCTCACTCTGAGAAGAAGACCCCTCTTCCGCTGACTACCCACCATGTGGGGGAAGGAGGAGGTGAAGGAGGAGGGGTTCTTCTGGAGAGAACAAGGTGGGAAGCTAGAGGAAAACCACTGCTAAGACCCATTTACGTTGGTGAACTAGGACTTGTTTTTAAAGGGGCAAGCAGCATTTCAGCAAATCACAAAAATTGAAAATATTAAAGATCCCACATTCTCATCACCTAAACAATTTACTTTTTGTTTTCCTATTTTCTTTTTGGTCCATATTAATATACAGACATATTTTCTGAGTTGTAATTTATTTCCTTTTCCTGTAACTCACTTGGATTTCTGTCTCAAGTCCCTTTTCCACACAATAGAAGGAAATTTAGTTTAGTCACTTCCTGATAAATGTGGCCAAATTCAGTGGTTTCTCATTATTTCTGCTCCGTATTCAGTCCGTCAGGGTGCCCCTGGCCTTTCCTCCCCTCCCCCATCCTTGGTATGGACGCTAAGGGGCCCTGGATCTTTGGGAAGGGGCTTCTAACACTCAGTATCCATCTGGCTCAAGCCTGTTCTGGCATCTGCTTACTGTAACCTGGGATCCTCAGCCTTCTCCTCTAAAACCTGCCTTTCTGTCCCTTCTCCTCTACTGCTGCCAGTAGAGGGTCCCTGCACTGAGTCTGACTCTTATTTCTTCTTCTTTTTTCTTTTTTTAATTTATTTTTTTGGGCACACTGCCAGCCTGTGGGATCTTAGTTCCCTGACCAGGGATCGAACCCGCACCCCCTGCAGTGGAAGCTCGGATTCTTAACCACCGGACCACCAGGGAAGTTCCTCTTATTTCTTTATACTCCCGCCTCAGCTCAAAGGATCTCTCCCCAGTTCCCCAAATCTAAGAAGCTGACACCTTTGTGCCCTGGTTCCTCGGTGAGAGCGCCGTCCTAGGAGCAATGCCTGCTTCATATCTCCAGTCACAGAGAGGGGGAAGTTAACACATTTAAGGGGAAAAATTATTTAATATTTCATAGTATCAGCCTGCCACATCTATAATTGTCTCGTAATTGTAACTTTGCATTAGGGCCATTTTAACACACTACCAGAAGTACTTTGCTAGTAAGTCATCATAGTGGTCATTTTAGTGGCTGTAAGAAGTTACATCCATTGAGTGACTATAACATAATTTAGTTAATCATCCCCCCATTATTGGACATTTCCAATTTTTATCTATTATACATAACACCGCTGTAAGAGTTAGTGGGTTTTGAAAGAAAAACTTATTTTAACAAAAAGCCTGAGCATGCAATTTTATAAAATTGTTCTGAACTAAAGTGGATGGAGCAGTTGCCTGCATGATGGCCTGGTGCCCACTAGCTCTTCTCTTGCTTTTAAGATCATAAATAATTCTGCACATTAGGGGCTCAGGTTCTTGCCCTATGCTGATTGCTATCATTTGCACCACCCCAGCATTGTGAGGATGCAGTGTTTCGGAAGAGGTTAGAATCCTCGGTGGCCAAGAACTGTTATTTTCTGGGGACCAGATCAAGGAAGGAGACTGGACGGGTTAGCACATAGAATTTTCTCTTCATTGGCTTAAACTTAGCCACAACTTTATGGTTTGAAATTCCAGAGCCCTTTTTTTCTATAGCAGTGAAAATCTAGGTCCTCTATGCTAATTTGCTGAACACAGTTTAAAAATTTCATCATTTAGGAAATTCAAAAACTGCATTGTGTTAAAAAAATAAAAATAAAACAAGGATTTTGATATAGAGCTAACCAAGAACAAGAAAATGTGAATATTCTGATTTCTACAAACTAAATTTGCAAATATGCTTTATTTAAAGATACAAGATTTTTATAGAACATTTCCCAGTGTCTACATTTTGAAGTCATTTTTGCTTTTATAAAACACATGGGCAAAAGGAAACCATCTTTTCCAAACAGAATTACAAACACTTGGTGTTCAAGACCAGCAATACTGCTTCTAATAAATGTGAAAGATGACTTATGTGGGTTGGCACACATAGCAAAATAGGTATTTTGGGGTAGAAAAAATTAGAAACAGTTCAATGCCCAGCAATAGAGAACTGGTTAAAATATTATGGCATGGATTTGGAATACTGTCACTGTTATTAAAAAATGGGCATCTCTCTAAGTACAGTTATCAAAGAATTTCCAGGATACACTGATAAATTACAAAAAAAAAAATAACAGAGAAGTGTTTACAGTATTCTAACATTTGTGTAGAAGGAGAGAATACATATATATATGCTTATAAATTCATAGACTATTTCTGAAAGAACATGAAAGGTAATACAGGTTGCCCTTAGGGAGGGGAAACAAAGGCTGGGGACAAAGGAGTGAAAAAGAAGTTTTTTCATCATATAATATTCCACCTCTGAAGGTTTGTCCTGTGAACATATATTATCCATTCGAAAATGTAATTTTTTTTGGTGGTTCCTCAAAAAGCTAAACATAGAATAACTGTATGACCCAGCAACACCATTCCTGGATATATACCCAAAATAACTGAAAACAGGGACTCAGATACTATATGCCCGTGCCCACTGCAGCATTATTCACAATAGCTAAAAGTGGAAACATTGCAAGTGTCCACCAACAGATGACCGGATAAACCAAATGTGGTCTATATATATAACAGAATATTATTCAGCCATAAGAAGGAAGGAAATTCTGACCCATCCTACACCGTGGATGAATCTTAAGGATATTATGTTAAGTGAAATAAGTCAGCCACAAAAGAACAAATATTGTTTGATTCCACTTAGCTGAAATATCTAGACCAGGCAAATTCCTAGAGACCGAAAGTAAATTAGAGGTTACCAGAGGTTGCAGGGAGGGGAAATGGGAAGTTACTGCTTAATTATCACAGTTTCTGTTTGGGCTCATGAAAAAGTTTTGGAAATAGAGATCATGATGGTTCACAACATGGGAAGGTAATTGTTAACACTGAACAGTACACTTAAAAATGGTGAAAATGGTAAATTATATGTTTCATATATTTTTCCACAATAAAAAAAATTCAAATAAGATGTAATCTAATTTAAAGAAAAACATGCTGTTTAACCTCTTGTCTACCAGAGGCTTCCCAGAAACAAACATTCTTCCAACCTGACCCCATCCTCCCAAAGCAAATAGTACCAAGTGCATACTGAGTGCAAAGGTCCTCTGTTGGGCACCACCCAAAACAGAAAGATATGTGGACGTACGTCCTGTGTTTCAAAAGGGCTTATCACATAGCCTAGCCTAGCAGAGGTACCTGTCACTGTTGTGTAAAGCAAAAAAGATGCTGAGTAGGCATCCCAACCATGTGCAAGTGGGAGTGCAGAGGCAGGAGCAAACCAATTTTCACTGGCACATCCAGGATGGCTTGATGGAAGGAGCCGGTTATCAGCTCCTCTCTGCGAGGCAGAGAAGGGCATCCAGGCTCAGGGGGCAGATGAGTTAGGCTGACTAACCTGCCTTACTGGGGGTGCACCTCTGAGCACAGGGCAGTGGTGTCCAGTCCTTGGAGTGTGGGCCTGGGAGGACCAGGCCGAAGGTGATTCTGTAAAGGCAGTTGAAGCCAGATGGTGTCAATTTTCAACTGTAAAATTCATTTGGACTTTTAAATACTGGCTGTGAGGAAATAGCTTAGGTATTCTTTCTGTTCTTCCCACTATCCTGTTTACTGTCTAGAAATGTGAGCTTCGTACCCTTATTTGACAGAGAACTTTAACCGTGTATATATTTTTTTTAAAAATGGGGTTTTTCCAACTCAAACTGTGTTTGCCATCTAGCGATTAATCCATGCCATTACAACACCCTGGTTCAGATTCCTCATTTCTCAGCACTGCGGTTAAAGCTCATAGGCCTCCAGACTCCGTTCTGTTGGCCACGGCTTCTGTCTCAAACTGCACTTTCCCTGTGCCCTGATATGTACGGTATGTTGGCATCAGAGACCTCAGTAATGATATCTGACCCCGCTGAGAGTAGTAATAATATTCACCTGAAAGAAAAATGTAGCTGTTTAGAAGACAATGCACCTTAGAAATTAAGTATTATGAAAAGTTTAAGTAGGTTCCGATTTGAAAATTAACCTGTAGCAGCATCTTCGTGTGAATGCAGACTTCTCACATAAACTGGCGAGATTCTGACCATAAGGGATACCACAGTCATCTCCAGACTTTCTCTTCTTCCTGTGTGTTTTCTAGAGAGAAGGATATTAACAGTCTAGCCTCCAAAGAGGCGACACCTATTTGAACATAATTCTCCAAATTTCTGACTTTCTGAATGCAGATCAAAATTAGGAGCCACATTTTCTGCTTCTGTTTCTTTTCTTTCAAAAGCTGTTGTTAATCAGTTGGGACGGCAGACCAAGAAATATTGTGTTATGTCTACAGGAGATTTAAAACTCAACATCAGTTATTCAAAATTCTTGACAGGCCCAGGGTAACATTTTGCATCTGAAGCAGAGTTTCCAGAGATGAATCAGAGTTTCTAAACAATGCTGATTTCTGCATTGGAAAATATACTGGGTCCAATATCTTTTTTTGCCCCTGAGTTTTAGGCTGTGGGAGCTCATTTACTCAGTAATTACTAACTGAATGCCTACTATTTGCTGGACTCTGAGCTTGGTACTGTGGCTATAACTTGTTATACATAAAACGGTTAGGATAACGTCTTTTTCAAAACTTTATTATAACCCCTCCACCTCCCATGGGATCCAAGCAAGGCTTTTTTACAGTGAATTTTGTCCTAGGAAGGATTGTGCTATAGAGAGATAGTGGGAACAATTCCCACTTTACTGCCAAGTTCAGCTTATTTTTCAGGTTGTTATGAACGGTTACCCTGGATAACAGTTTCTGGCCTTTAATCCAACAGCATCCCCTTCCCTGCCAAAGCCTGGAACGTGATAGAATGTACTGTAGGAAGCCATTCACTCAGTCTCCAAAACCATGTGAACTGCTTGACTGTCATTTTTAACTGTTACTGTGTCTTTTTTTTTTTTTTTTTTTTTTTTCTGTGCAACTCCTTCCATCTAACTTTTGCAGGGAAAGCCAGAGATACCGGGTTTATGTTGTGATACCACTTCTGCCAGGTTTTGAAGGAGACATTTCAACCGGTGGAGGAAATGCTCTACAGGCAATAATGCACTTCAACTACAGGTGCCAAAGTTCTAAAATCCTCTGTTTACAGCTTTCAATCAGTTATGCATGTAAGCTGGCGAAAGCAATGGAAGTGTTTCTCCACATCTATTCAGTGGAGCATTGAACAGATGGACACTTTGCTTTATTTTACTTTTGAATCTTGGCCTGTTTACTAGTTGATAAAATTCAAATAGAGCCTAAAATCATAAATGGTAGGCCTAGGACACATGGCACGTATAAAAGAACTAAAATATTAGTGTCTCTTTTATACTCATTGCCTATCACATATATAGAGTGCTTGTCTCCATTTATGAGATGTATATATACACACAATATATATGAATATAAAAAAGACTAATATTTTTGTTCTTGAATATATATTAATATATTATAAATGGAGACAAAGACTTTATATAGATACAGTTATGAAGTCCTTTATACATAATTAATTTTTAAAGATAATTTTAAAATTATCTTTAAGCCACCAAATAGTTATTGAACTTTCCATATTCTTTGCAGTAAGTAGATGAAAGAAAAAAATTAAATGCTTAAAATGGTATGATTTGCACATATTGGTTTATGATTTTTCTAGGCAGCAGTCCTTCAACAAGGTTGGTAATAATAGTCTCTGCCAGTAAGTGAAGCGTGAAGGTTCTTTCCTGTCTCCTGGAATTTTAATTGTTTTCCCTACCATCACTTTGTTAAAATTTTAGGGAACGTGGTAAGTCCTGTTCTCAATATTCTAAAAAGCAGAGTTTCCATATTCACTCAAAAAGGCACATGAGACTTCAGACTTGGCCAGTGGAAGATTATGAGGGGGGTTGAGAGGTGCTAGCTGGTGGGCGGGTGTAGAGAGGTGCTGTAGAAAGTGATGGAAAGGCCCCCCCTGACGTTCTTTTTGGGTCACTTAGCTGAGAAGAGGTAAATGGACAGGCCTGGCATGAATCCACGTCCCAATTATAAGCTCTGTGACCTGAAGCACAAAAGAGTCCTACTCAGGATCACACTTAATAAGTCAAAGCAAGGACTAGCGCCTGGATATTTTCTTTTAATATCCCCTGTTCTTCAGAACCACCTGTAGTTTCCCACCTTTCTAAGCAAATTCTTTTGTGGGGGAGGGACAAATGAAGTCTTGCCCCAAACCCACAGTGTGTAAAGCAGATAAGGGTTCAGGGCCTTGGTCAAATTGGGGCTGGGGGCTTAGATGCCCTTTTGCTTGAGTTCCCCTCCCTAGAGGCACCTCCTCAAGATCTAAGGTCCTCCAGGCACAGTTTGAGCGCACCACTGTGGTGGAAATCTTTTTTTGTTAATCCTCTTGCTTCTTTCCGACTTTTTAAGCTTGTATCTTTCTGTCTGCCAGGGTTTCAAGTAAGGCGTTTTGTTTCATCTGGGGTAACTTTGCCTCATTACAGTATGAGAAAACTTTAACTGTGCTTTGGTCTATACACTTGGATTGAAGATTTGCCCGTTTCTAATATTATCTGATTTATAACATGGCAAACAGAGCTTTTCAAGTATTTAAGGCACTGACATAATGTTTAATTGGATTTTATGCACTTCATTTGCCATGCTAACATTATTTTTGGAATATTGTCGATTGTAGTTATTTTCTGTAACTATTTTCTTGGGTTTGAGCCAACTGAATGAAATAACATGCTTCGCTTTTGTTCAGCAACCAAAACTATAACCTTTTATTATGCAAAAACATCTCTATTTTCTGGCATCATCTTTAATAATATCAGCATTTCCCAGGCATAACTGTACTTTTAATTACTTTCACAGAGCAAGCAGATGGAACATAGAATTTTTTGTCTTGTCGGTCTTTATAATTCATCGACTATTATCAGAGTCTTGAGAAGCAAAATCATTAGTAGAGGCAGCTATTTGAGACTATATTTTTCACTTTTAAGGGGTTTTCTGACTTTATAGAGACAGCTCAGGTATAATAGTTTCCTTAATTCCAGAATTACTTTGCTAAGTTTGCCCTTTTCACCTCTGAAAGTAATATGATTCTGTAAGTATTCTTATCTATTGTGGCATTCTAAGTTTATCTTTGCAGTCGCCACATTTTCTAAGTGGGAAAGCTCATTCATAACCCATCTTTTAAAAATAGCATCGCTTTCTGAAATCTAAGATCAATTTTATAACTTTTCCATTTACGCACTTCAAAATAACTTGTCCCATCAATAACATTACAGAAGTGACATTCATATGTTTTTTTTGGCTTTTAAAAAATCTATGAAGCATCTTCTCATAAAAGCACTTGCTCTATTTTTACTTGGATTAGGACTCTACCCCACAGATATTGCAATTGAAACTATTGAAACCTCTATAATTATTTCTTTCCTTTACATATGTTCAGAACCATGTGCAGAGGAGAAAATTCCATCCTTGGACAATTAAAAGCAGAGAGTAAGTAACTGCTTTTCTTTTCCTCCATGGTTGTTTTTGGTGACATATCAGTGATTATTAATGTTTTCACAGTGTGGTTATAGGACTCTTCACAAAAGGTAGCCCACAAAATGCTTAACAGAAATAAATTACTTATTCTCATTAAATTGTCCAAACATTGTTCAAATGAAGACATCACAGCATGAGCTGCATAGGTGATAAAAATGAGAGTATGTTTAAAATTTTTTATAATTTATTTTTATTTATTTATAATAATTGTTTTGATAAGAAGTGGGATTTGTAAGGCACTTCAAAATGACCCCACGTGTATCTTCTCCTGCGATCCTTCACCACAGTCCTGGGAAGTAAGCAGGAAGGTGTCATCCCTGCTTTAAAGATGAGGACACAGTCAACATGTATATACGTGGCCTCCTACAGATGCAGAAGTCCCAGGGTTCTCACACACTGTCATATTTAGGGAGGAAAACTAATTATATAACCATTTTAACACCATAACACTTGACTAAATCTTCGAGGGTATTATACTGGAGGTAAGTAAATAAGAAAAAAACCGACAGTGATACCTTTAACTCCTGAAATTCTTCACATTTTCAAAGGCACTTTCTCAGATATCTTAATTGATCCTTCCACATAGTTCTTAGCTACAGTACATTGTAATTGTGGGTTTACTTACCTATATCTCTGTGAACTGGCTCTAAGTTTAGCACATAGTAGGTACTCAATAATCTTTTATACCCTGAACAGTAGGTACAGAAAATTCCACAAGAACTAAACTGAAGAAAGAACCCAATTTGTCTGACCTCCAGTTCATATCGGGTTAAGATTGTGAAAATTTGTAGGTTACATTAAAAAGACTAGATTTTTATCCAGAAAAAGACAAGATGTGGTGTTGGATGCCTCTGATCACTGATTGAACTCATCAAAGTGGTGTTTATATCAAAGCTCACTGACTGATGGCAGGTGAGAGAAAATGGTACCTTGGGAATGGATAGAAAGGTTATGTATGGATAAAACTGTGAAGGAGCATTTGAGGGGATGTGGGAGCAGAAGAGTAAGGGAAGGGTCAGATAATCCTAAGAGTTTTAACCCAACTCATCAGGAGGATGGAGCTGCCACAGGAAGGTCTGAAGAGTCAGGAGGAGCCACCGCAATCATATGATGCCATGTGGTGTGGCGTTCACATATGCTATACACCTCAATTGAGGTTTTTGAAAATTTTATTTTACACTGGGAGCCTCCTAATCGTGGTGCACTGGGTGATGTATCAGAATGTAGGGAGAAAAAATTAGTCCTTCCATGTATGTATATTTTTCCTTAAAAATAAAGAATTAGGACATTAGCAGAAATGGCATAGTAAGGATCCCCCCAAATCCATTCCTACATAAAAGCAACAAAAACACTAACAAAAATTGTCAAAAATCAACTTTTTCAGAACTCTGGAAATTAACCAAGGGCATGCAACAATCTGTTTATTCAAGAAAGGCAGCAGAATCTTGGTAAAAGCAGCAAGCTTTTTAATTTGCCGTATGCCCATCCCCTTCTCCTCATTCCACAGTAGTCTTGAAAACCAGCTCCCCATCACTGTGAAAGAAAACCAACAGCCTAGCAGCCACTGGAAGGAGCCAAATGGGTTTGAAGCTCCCATCCCCCAACAATTCTCAGAGAATTGTCCTAATTTGACCTGTCTGACAGTTTAAAAGACTTTAAAATGGCTAGTTTAACTATGTTCAGAAAACTAAAGGAAACAAAGCTAAAGAACTAAAGAGAAGTCTAAAAACAATCTCTCCCCAAATAGAGAGTATAAAAAAATAGAATTTTTTAAGTTAAAATTTTTATTAATTTTTTTACATAAAAAGAACCAAATACGAATTCTGGAGTTGAAAAGTATAATAACTGAAATGAAATGTACATTGGAAGGCTCAGTAGCAGATTGGAGTAGGCAGATGAATCAACAAACTTGAAGATAGGTCAATGAGATTATCCAATCAGAGGACCAGAAAGAAAAAAGAATGCAGAAAAATGAATAGGGCATTTAGAACAGCCAAAACAATCTTGAAAAAGAACAAATTGGAGGACTCATGCTCCCAATTTCAGAACTTACTATAAACCTACAGGAATAAAACCAGTGTGGTGCTGATATAAGGATAGACATATAGATCACAGGAATAGAACTGAGAATCCAGAAATAAACTCTTATGATTATGGTCACTTGAATTTCAACAAGGGTTCCAGGACAATTCAATGGAGAAAGAATAATCTTTTCAGCAAATGGTGATGGAACAACTGTATATTCACATGCAAAACAATGAAGAATGACCTCTACCTCACGCCACATACAAAAAATAAGTCAAAATGGATCAAGACCTAGAATGTAAAAAGTGAAACTATAAAACTCTTAGAAGAAAACATGGGCAAAAAGCATCATGACCTTGGATTAAGCACACGTTTCTTGGGTTTATAACAAAAATATAAAAATGGATAAATTGGATTTCATCAAACATAAAAGCTTTTGTGCTCCAATGGACACTATCAAGGAACTAGAAAAAAATGACAGAATGGGAGAAAATGTTTGCGAATCATATCTCTGATAAGGGATTCATATCCTGAATATACAAAAGAACATTTACAAGTCAACAATAAAAAAATAATCCAATTTAAAAATGGGCCAAGGATCTAAATAGACATTTCTCCAAAGAAGATACACAAATGGCCAATAAGCATATAAAAAGATGCTCAACATAATTAATCATTAGGGAAATTCAAATAAAAAGTCACAAGATACAACTTCATATCCACTAAGATGGTTATAATTTAAAACATAAAAAAGATAATGATGAGAATATGAAGATATTGGTACCCTCATATGTTGCTGCTGGTAATTCAAAATGGTGTGGGCTCTTTGGAAAGCAGTTTGGTAATTCCCTAAAAGTTAAACATAGAGTTACCATATGACTCAGCAATTCTCCATAGAATATACCCAGGAGAACTGAAAGCACGTGTTCACACAAAAACTTGCACATGAATGTTTCTAGCAGCATTATTCACTATAGCCAAAAGGTGTAAACAACTCAAGTATCCATTAATGGGTGAATGAAGAAACAAAATATGTATATCCATACAGTGGAATATTATTTAAATCTAAAAAGTAATGTACTGATCCATGTTACAACATGGATGAACCTTGAAAATATTATGCTATGTGAAAAGAAGCAAGACACAAAAGGCCACATATTGTATAATTCCATTTTTATTCAATGTTTTTAATAGGCAAATCCCTGGAGGCAGGACAGTAGATTAGTCATTGCCAGGGTCTGGGGAGTGACTTCTAATGGGTATGACATCTCTTTTCAGAATAATTAAAATATCTTAAAATTGGATAGTGGTGATGATTGTACAGCTTTGTGAATATACTTTAAAAAAACGAACACTGAATTGCATACTTTAAAGAGGTGAATTTTATGGCATACGGATTTTTAAATGATTTGGAAGTTTAGAAATAATGAATTAAGCTTTTAGGACTAAATAATTTTAAACTTATCTATCTATTGGTGTGTGGTATTCAATAATTTTTCACTAATGGTCTCCTCAATCTAAAATATCTTAGAAAGAACTTTGGACAGAAGACATGTACATCACCAATAATAAATAATTTCAGGGACTTAACCTTGTGGTCGTGGTAAAGAATCCACCTTCCAATGCAGGGGACACCCGTTCGATCCCTGGTCTGGGAACTAAGATCTCACATGCCGCAGGGCAACTAAGCCCGCACGCCACAACTGTTGAGCTCACGCGCCTCAAAGAGAGAGCCCACGTGCCGCAAACTACAGAGCCCAACGCCTTCTGGAACTCGCGTGCCACAACTAGAGAGAGAAAACCCACACGTCGCAACTAGAGAGAAGCCCAAGCACCGCAACAAAGAGACCGCGCCTTAATGAAAAGATCCTGCATGCCTCAACGAAGATTCCATGTGCCACAACTAAGAGCCAACACAGCCAAAAAATTAAGGAAAATAAATAAATTTAAAAAATAATAATAATAAATACTTTCAAAAGGTGTATCTAATTTTATCCAGGACACAGATTTACCAGAGTATTACCCTATCTATTTTCTAACAGTTTAAAATTAAACTGATAGTGAATGAGTAGGGTTCTAAAAGATATACTGATTACAAACAAAATCAGGAAAGCCATTCGGTAATAACAGTGGCTAGTAAAAATGCAAAGGTGAGGTTATAGGAGAATAAAAAGTCAGAACAAGCCTATTACTTAGTTTCTCAACCATAAAAATGTCCTGAACTTATTATAAAGCATTTTCTTTTGCTCTGAACCCTTTTCCTGCCTCTGCCTATTCTGGGGAAAAATTGGATTTAACATAAGTAATTTCAATGTTAAGCCCTCTTATGAAAAGAGTTCCAAGTACCCTGGGAACAAGTCAAAATCACACATCTCAGTGGGGAAAATGTTCATTGAACATGGAAGAACAGATTAATTACATAATGCCCCTTTTTGAGGTACAGTGTTGTTGGTTTTGTTTTTGTAAATGTATAGTGGGTTTTAAATACATGAACTAACTAATCTCTAATTGGATAGAGAGCTGTAGTTTTGTACTGTTTCAATTCTTTAGAAATAACAAAATTGCTGCTACGAATATGTTAAAATTCCTGAAAAGAAAACCAGCTGCGATTAGTGTATAATTTTCTGATACACTAATCTTCAGGGATCTAGTGTTTAATTTAAAGCATTTCTTTATTATTTTTATAATTGTTGTGAATTATGGCATTTTAGCAGCCAATTTAGTATAATTTAACACAAGGTCTAGAGGTATTCAATCAGGATTAGAAACGTACATATAGGAAGTGCTTGTTTAAGCAGCAAAAGCCTGTAACAACTCTTCAAGTCCTTTCAAAAAGTGTCCTTATAAACGTAGAGTCTATTGTATCAAATTTCTCATCTTTCGAGCTATCGATATATATGCACCAACGTTCACAACAGATATGTCTTAGGGGCCTATATAAACCTCCAGATTCTCACATACCTCCATAACATGTAAGTTGGAACCCCTCATGATTCTTTTCTATCTATTGCTTCTTATTAATACCTGTCATGCTCCTGGCTTTCTTATATTTTCTTCAGAAGGCACTGTTTCAGTATATCTTCACACCACAAGTTAACATCACCAACTTTGTATCTGTTACTCGTTGAGCCAGTTTCCTTCACAGAATAAAGTACAGTCAGACCTCTGTATCTGCAGTTTCCCCATCCACACATTCAACCAACCACAGATCGAAAATATTTGAAAAGGAAAAAACAAAAAAACAAAAAACCAGAAAGTTCCAAAAGGCAAAACTTGAATTTTCCATGTGCAGGCAACTATTTGCATAGCATTTACATGGTATTAGGTATTATAAGTAATCGAGAGATGATTTAAAGTGTACTGGAGGATGTGTGTAGATCATACGCAAATGCTCTACCATTTTATATAAGGGACTTGAGTAGGGCAGATTTTGTTATCCTTGGGGGTCCTGGAACCAATACCCTGTGGGTACTGAGGGACAACTGTACTGGCCAAAGTAATTTCTCGATTTGCTTTGTCATCTTCTCACTAGAGTGTGTGGTGGATCCATTCACCTCATTTGACAGGCCACACTTTAATTCATCAAAATGTCTGCTTTCTGGCTTGGAACCTTTGTTTTTCTTTTGTCCCTGTGACTGGTACTCACCCTTAGCTTTCTTCTTAAAGGCATTTTTCATAAAGAAATAAAGATTTTTTACCACTTCACAAGAGCTATTTTGGGGACTTCCCTGGTGCTGCAGTGGACAGAAATCCGCCTGCCAATGCAGGGGACGCGGGTTTGATCCCTGGTCCGGGAAGATCCCACATGCTGTGGAGCAACTAAACCCGTGCCCCACAACTACTGAGCCTGTGCTCTAGAGCCCGCATGCCACAACTACTGAGCCCACATGCCACAACTACTGACGCCCACATGCCTAGAGCCCATGCTCCACAACAAGAGAAGCCACCTCAATGAGAAGCCCGTGCACAGCAATGAAGAGTAGTCCCCGCTCGCCACAACTGGAAAAAGCCCACACACACAGCAACAAAGACCCAACACAGCCAAAAATAAATAAAATTAAATCTAAAACAAAACAAAACAAAACAAAAAATCCTTTAAAAAAAAGAGTTATTTTGTAGCAAGGATGAATGGGAGTAGGTATGGACTGTGGGCTGTGAGGCTCGCCCACTAGTTGGAGTGTTGCTGAGACTCTCCAGACCTGCTGTGGAATGGCACAAATCTGTGCCTTAGGAAATTACAAGTTATTATGTGTTAAGCTTTCAGGCTGCTCACAGCCAGTCAGTATCGTTAATCCTTAAAAAATATTTTTAAATAATTTCAAACGTACGGAAGAATTTCCAGAACTACCATATACCCTTCATCCTGATTTCCCAAATGTTAATAATTTGCCTTCTTTGCTTTATCATTCTCTCCAGATAGATAGATAGATAGACAGATAGACAGACAGACAGGTGGATGGGTTTTTTCCCTCTGAACCATTTGACAATAAGTTGCAGCCATGATGCTCATTTACTCCTAAATATATGTGTGTTTCTGAAAAAGCAGGACATTTTTAAAGCAGCTATAGTTCAATATAGAAATTAATGAAATTAACATTGACATAATACTATTATCTTGTTTGCAGACCTTACTGAAATTTTGCCAATTGTCTTACTAATTAAGGTCCTTTATAGCAAAAGGGGGGGAAATGTTTTTGTGTGTGTGTGTGTGTGTGTGTGTGTGTGTGGCCCAGGCTTCAATCAACAACATGTGTTGTATGTATCTTTATTTTCCTTTAATCTGAAATAATCCCTCAATCTTTTTATTTTTGGAGAATGGGGGGACTTTCATGATCTTGGTATGTTTGAAGAGTACAGTTATTTTTTGTAGAATAGCCCTCAGTTTCGGTATATCCATTGTTTCCCCGTGATTAGATTCAGGTTATGCGTTTTCAGCAGGAATATCACAGAAGTGATGTGCCCTTCATATACCATGTCAGGAGGAACATTGTGTTGATTTGCTCCATTACTGGTTATATTAACTTTGATCACTTAGGGAAGGTGGGATCTGCCAGGTTTCTCCACTAAAAAATTACCATTTTTCCCTTTGTAATTAAATATTTCGTGGGAAAACACTTTGAGTCTATATAGTAAATATCCTGCTTCTTATCAAACATTCACCCACTGGTTTTAGCATATATTAATGATTCTTCCTGGATCAATTATTACACTATGATTCAGTTATTATTACTGTATTTCCAAATGTTGATTTTTTAGTTCCATTGCTTCTTCTATATTTATTACTTTCTTCTAAATTTCTTAGTTGTAATTCTACTATAAGAAAGTTTTCCCTTCTTCCCCACTATGCATTTATTCATGTGTAGACCTATGGATTCTTGTGTTATTCAGTGGGTAATAATTTTGATGATCAGCTTGCACAGGTTTGGCCAGTGAGGGCCTTTTTAAGCTTGCTTCTATGTGCTTTGGACATGTCCCCATCAGCCTTTTTTTCTTACTGGCACAAGAGTTCCAGACCCATCTTGTATATTCCCAGAACTAGCCCTGCAATCAACCATTTCTCCAAGAAACCTAGGTTCTTTTAGTGGAAATTGGCATTTAGAAACCAAATTCTGGGTGCTAGATATGATCATTACTACTGGGATATTACTGCTTTAGGCCTTTTGTATACACATTATCTATTATATGTCTATCTATCTGTCTATTTATCTATCTACCTATCCATCTATCTATCTATTATCTATCTGTCTCCATACTGATACTTATAATTCCAGTCCCATGCCACAGGATTCCTTCTATTATCTCTAATATATATACTTCCTCAATCTTAGAATACACGAAAATCTGTAGCCCATACTACTATGAAAAATAAATCTCACTAGAATTCAATATTTGTTTACAGTTCTTTTTGTCTTTAGCCTAAGAGTATATGCTCAAAAACCAGTGTTGAAAATTTACTTGGATTATGTTATTAATTTGAAATACAGTTAGGTTCATTGCTTTAATTTGTATTTCATTTTAGGCTTTTTTTTTTTCTGTCTTTCTTGATTAAATGTGTGTAACAGACTTCCAGTAGTCAGAACTATACAAAAGGCATGCTTAGACAAGTGCCACTCCGCTATACTTCCTTTCAGTTTCTTCCCCACCCATCTTTTCCACCCTATTCCACTCATCCCCTATTGGTAACCAATTTTGTTAGTTTCTAAGTTATTCTTGCTGTGTTTCTTTTTGTACAAATGAGCAGATACATGTTTATTTTCCTATTTCTCCCAATCTCTTTCATAAGAATAGCATACCACATATTTTCTTGTGCATTTGTTTTTTCATTTAACACTACATCCTGGAAATCACTCCGTATCAGTTCATAGAGATCTTCATTCCTTTTTAGCTCTGCATAGTCTCCCATGTATAGATTTGCCATAGTTGATTCAATCATTCTCCTCTGTATGAACATTTAGGTTGTTTTCAATATTTTTCAATTACAATTATGCAATTGATAACTTTGTGCATATATGTTGTTATTTGTTGGAAGTGTATATTTAGGATAAGTTTCTAGAGTGGGAATGCTAGGTCAGTAGGTAAACACATAGGTGGTTTTGTTAGATATTGCCAAATTCCCCTCCAAGTTTGTACCAATTTGCATTCTCACCACCAATGTAAGAGAGAGCTTGCTTCAACCCAGTCTCACCAATAGAATGTGTTATCTTACTTTTTTTTTTTTTGGCCAATCTCATAGGTTAAAAAATGGTTTCTCACTGTGGTTTTAATTTGCATTTCTGTTATTATGAGTGAGAACGTATGTCTTTTCAAATGTATCTTTTCGTGTGTGTGAATTGTCTGTTCATGTCTTTTGCCTATTTTTCTGTCAAGACTTTGATCTTTTTCTACCTTCAGTTATTGAGTTCTTTATATGTTCAGACTCAGTTCTTTGTCTGTAATATACACTGCAAATACGTTCTTCCTCTTTGTCATTTGTCTTCTGTTTTTGCTTATTGTGTTTTGTGTCATGCAAATATGTTTTTTTAAATTTAGCCAACATTATCGATCTTTTCTTTTATTGGCTCTAGATACTTACAAGCCTTCCCTGCACTCAGGTTAACAGGAATTCACCCTCTTTTCTTCTAACACTTGTATGGTTTCATATGCTTACATTTTCATCTCTGATTTATTTGGAGTTCTTATGATTGCTGGGAGAAATGTATATAATTTTTATCTTTTTCAAATAGCTATGCAATTGTACTAGCACCTTTCATTTAAAAATTCTGTTCCTTTATGTAAAAAGCCCTTTTCCTAGAGATGCAGCCTTTATCATATGCAAAATTTCCATACTTACTTGGGTCTGTTTCTGGACTTCCTATTCCATTCACTGGTTTGGCTGTCTATTTATGTACCAGTTCTACACTGTTTTAATTATACAGACTTTATAGTATGTGTTAATATAAAATATGGGAAGGGTTATTTGTAAATGGAGGAACCTCTGTATATTACCTATGAACAAACTTCTTTCCAATATACTTAAATTTAATAGATACACTAACATCAGCAGTAAAATAGAAAACATCAGTAATACATGGAAACTTCAGTAAATGAAACATGAACTACCATTGGTTCTATTAGTATGCTTCAGATTCTCTTTTAAAAATTTATGTTCTCTTTCTATAAGAATCTGAGATGGTTTGGTTCCACTCCATTTATTCTTAGTATCAGACTTTGCTTATCCAGGGTGATTGCTATGTGGGAGAGGGACCATAAAATCTCATGACTAACACTCATGCCAGGGTAATGAATATGGGTTGGTTTGATATGGAATGCATTTCTTCTTATCACATAAATGACCCTCACATGATGAGAGGACAACATTTTAAAGTACAAACCTAGTACTGCTTGCTCTGAAGAAAATTCTCCAAAGTCAAATGTACTTAGGATTCTTTCCTAATTTTAATGATTTAGAAGGAGGAGTGTTATTTAATTGCCAACACTCTTACTTACCCAAAGTCTGCAAAATTTATCTGCTGCTTTGCGCTGGATACGCTGCAAAGTACGTGTATATCAGGTAGTTTGGGCTCACATCTTGCATCTGATTTAAACAGCGGCAGGTGTCAACCAAAACAGATGCAAATGTCACACTGAAATCTTGGGTTGTCTACTGCAGCTATACTTTATCATTCTTCAGTAGTTGCTCACCAAATCATTAAAATAAAATGTTCATATTTGAATTTATCTTTGGATTACCTCGGCATAAGGAATTCTTAGAAATCACTTCAGTATGATATTTTAAAATTGTATCTCCATTCATATTAACAATATAAAACTCTTCAGAAAGCAAAAATAGATCCTAGATGTATTCTGAAATTATACACACACACACATACACACATATATTTTACAGTCTATTCTTAACCTGTTTATGTGGTATATTTGTTTTGAAAGACAGTAAAATTTAAGGTGCCATTATTGAGCTTGGTCATATTAATTTTAGTGATTTCTTATTGAATTTACAGTCGGCAATCAGTGGATAAATTACATATCCTTCTGTGGTCTTAGAACACACGCAGAGCTTGAAGGAAACCTAGTCACTGAGCTTGTCTATGTCCACAGCAAGTTGCTAATTGCTGATGACAACACTGTTATTATTGGTAAGTACTTGGTCTCTAATTGTATTCCTTGTTAGTTGACTTACCTCATGCAACAATCTTTCTTTTTATTCCTCTAAAGCTTCCTTTGCAGTTGAAAGGGACAGTCACACAGTTATCTAAAACATTTCTGAAGCAATCTTTTTTGCTTATGTCCTGTCTAATCCCTGCCTTTATCTATGAAGTAACAGAGGCACAGAACAATCAAATGGCCATCGTGTAAATTACAGTCTCCAGAGACAGCAATTTAACCCAGCAGTGCAATAAAAAGCCTGCTCTCATTAATTCTTTATTATTCCCTTGTTTTTATTTTGAATCCAAGTACCTAGATTTCTGGGCTTGGAAGGAGGAGATGTGGGGAGGGAAATGTGTCACAAATGAGTACCTCGTGGTAATTTGTACATGTGCGCATCACACCCACCTAACCATTTCCACAGATCTGAAGTTTTGCAAGAGTTAGGATCGGAAGGATATTAAAATATTGCTGCCTCTGTGCTTACCATTTTTTCCCTTGAGTCAATGTTTTGGATGTTATTAATCAGGGTGCAGAGCAGACCAGCTTTGTTGGGGGCGGGGGTGAGGTGGAAATTGTGTAGTAACGATACGATGTAGTCCTAGACTAAGGTCTGCAGTCTGTTCCTGCAGTCCTTGCCCCACTGACAGATTCAGGAGAGTTACTGGTTGTACATTCAACCCAGATTAGATCTTGACCAGAGGGGTGGGTTTGCAGCTTCATTCTTATATACACCTGAAAAGCTTCATTTTCCCATCATTGAATTGGTTTGCCTTCTAATATCATGTTACGCAAACACTGAAAGGCCAGGAGGAGAAATAGAGTATTAATAACCAGCCAGATAAATGAATTGACAAGGATGGAGGGATGTTACTTAGAGATATGCTGTGTCCCACTATTGGAAATTTCACTCATCCATTTTAAATAAAATGTAGTTTCTCAGCTTTAATAAGATACTTAACTATTCTTTAAGAAATTAAGTGTCATGGGGTGTTTTGAAAAATTTTGAGAGTAAATATGCCTTTTCCATGTCTATCCTCCACTGAGAAAAGAAAAAAAAAATCTCATACCTAGGAGTAATGAGACTGTCTTGTCTGGAAGATGATTTGAAAAGAAAAAGTAGTTCAGAAGCCAGAAAATGTATAGACCACAGTGTGGTGATACATATATATATATGTGTGTACACATGCACACATTCTTTTAATACTTACTGGGCATTTAAGAAAAATATCTTGTGTCTTCAAGTTCTTGCTCAGTAGGGATCAAAGCTCTTTAAGGATTTATTTCCTCCCTTACTTCCCCCAGTATACAAGTTTTCTCTTATTTCCCACAAGCTGTTCTGGTCTTGCTCTTCAGAAGCCAATCTCAGAATATTTTTATAGTACATTTGGCAATGACAATAAGGAAAGGAAAAATATGATTTTGCTGAAATGAAAAAAACAAACAAAGCCAGATAAAATTCAGTTGATCTCTTCAGCAAGATTTCAGAACTCTTGAAGTAAAAATTAACAGATGTAAATATTTTCCTTTTAAAGGTCATTTTGACCTTCAACCTGCTTTACTTTACATCAAGTATAAATGCAAAGTAGTTTTCAGTATCTGAGCTAACAGTTAAACAGATCTGTAGAGTTTTTTAGTTGACTTATTTTCTTGAAAGGTCTCTGACCCCTCAAAGGCTACAGTTTATTTAGGCCAGCAATAATTGATCCATTTTGCACATCGTTCTTACCGACTATCTTGAAACTGAAGATGTGGCCTTGGGAGTATGACGAGGTCTCACTTGCTAGTCTTTAGAGGCTGCACTTCTTTTTCTCCTTCCCCAAGGGCAGAACACATTTCCCCCCGTGGAAAATCCACAGGTACTTTTGTTCTTTTTATCTCAGTGGAAACTCTATGAGAAGCAGGCTTGTTATTGCTGCTGTCAGATATCTGGCCTGTTTTCATAACACAGACAGAGAACAATGTTTAAAATTCTCAAAGAGGAACTTGAGAAGTTAGGTTGACAATATTTTACAGGTGTTAAGCAAGTAGTTGAGAGCTTAAAAGGAATTAAAGTAACCTGTGATTAAATTTTCTAACATGGCAGACTTAGGCCAGAATTATTGAATAATTGACATAAGAAAAATGACTAATGGTTTTTCCTCATTTTTTTCCTCACAAGGAAATACTTGGTTTCTCACCTTGAGATCTCTTGTGTGTGTACCTTTAATTATCTCTTACCCCCGGTGGCCCTGTTGGTCCTGAAATCTGTGACCAAGTACAGTTTTCTAATTCATCTTACTGGCACTTAACAGAACTAACATTTATTTGCTTTCCTAAACAAAACAAGACTATCCTTAAATAGAATTTGAGTCTATCCTGTTGACTAAATGAAACGATTTTTTTTAGTATTCACTAATCCATTGCACAACACAACAGGGAGATACAAAACATGATCACACAGTGCCACTGCCCTACACAGCTCATGGGCTACAGGGGAAGCAGATGTTCTTTCCACTAAACACCGGAAACATCGGGATGGATATTGATGAACTGGCGCGAGAAGGTCTAGAGACGGTCAGCGAAGGTGGGTATGTGGGAACCTATGGAGAGAGAATGGATATCAGTGCTTAAGGGGCAGGCTTGAGAGCAGCTGTTGAGAGTCTGTAGTTGAAAGGCCACCCCAGTAAAGAGCGAGTCCCGTGGGTCTCAACCCTGGCTGCCTTAGGATTGCCTGGTGGCTTTTTTTTTGGTGGACTATCCTTTTTTAATTAAGGTATTATATATAGTAAATTGCACAGACCTTAAGTGTATAGCTTAATGAATATTCACATGTTTACATTCATGTAACCACCACCCAGAACAAGATACAGACTATTTCCATCACTCTGACAGGTGTCCTCCTGTCTCCACTCAGTCAATCAGCCCCTAAAATGTTTTCACTGTCACCACAGAACAATTTTTTTTTAAATTTTATTTATTTATTTTTGCTGTGTTGGGTCTTCGTTTCTGTGCGAGGGCCTTCTCTAGTTGCGGCGAGCGGGGGCCACTCTTCATCGCGGTGCGCGGGCCTCTCACCGTCGCGGCCTCTCTTGTTGCGGAGCACAGGCTCCAGACGCGCAGGCTCAGTAGTTGTGGCTCATGGGCCCAGTTGCTCCGCGGCATGTGGGATCTTCCCAGACCAGGGCTCGAACCCGTGTCCCCTGCATTGGCAGGCAGACTCTCAACCACTGCGCCACCAGGGAAGCCCCCACAGAACAATTTTGAACACAGATGAGTTTCAGTTCAGATAAATGAAACTATCATTTAAGGGGAAGATTATTCATGTCTGCAATTTACTTTCAAATAGATTCCCCCACCCCCGAAGATGGATTAATTGATAGATAAAGGGATGGAGTGGTATTAGGGGAAAATATTAATGCCTGGTTCCTACTTCCAGAAATTCTGACTCATTGGTCTGGTTTGAGACCCAGGCATCAAGCTTTTCTTGCTTTTTGTCTTTGCTTTGGCACCAATATCTTGTGAAAGCGTCCTGGGTGCTGCTGCCGTGTAGTCAAGCTGAGAGCCCCCGAACTGGAGGCACAGGGAACACAAGTGGGTAGAAAGTACTGAGTAGCCCACTGAGGCTCAATTGAAGAGTCAGTTTTCCTTTAAAACAAATAAGCTAAAACAGGGTAGAGTTTGTGTGTTAGTTGTCTATTACTGCTGTAACAAATGACCACAAACTTACTGGCTTAAATCAGCACAAATTTATTATCTAACCATTCTATAGGTTAGAAGTTCAACATGGGTCTCACTGGGCTAAAATCAGGGTACCAGCAGGGCTGTGTTCCCTTCTGGAGGCTCTCAAGGTGAATCCATTTCCTTGCCTTTTCCAGCTTCTCCAGGCTGCCCACATTCCTTGGTTCATGGCTCCCTTCTTCCATCTTTGAAGGCAGCAATGTTAGATCTCTCTGAAAGTTCTCAAAGTGTCAACCCATTCTTCTGTAACCACATCTCTCTCTGAATCCCGTTTACTTTTAAAGACTCTTGTGATTATACTGGGCCCACCTGAATAATCCAGGATAATCTCCTTATTTTTAAGGTCAGCTGATTAGCACCCTTAATTCCACCTCCACCTGCAGCCTTAATTCCGCTTTGCCATGTAATATAACATATTCACAGGCTTTGGGAATTAGGCCATAGTCATCTTTGGGAGCCATTATTCTGCCTACCACAGAAGAATTCACAATGTCTGAAACAGGACATTTGAAAAAAGCAAAACCACAGAGGAAATGACAGATAAATCCAACTGCATTAAAATTCAGAACTTTATTCATTAAAAGTTGCTGTAAATAGAATAAAAAGATAAACCACAAACTGAAAAAAAGGTATTTGCAATACAGTTAATATTCAAAACATATAAAGAACTCCTTAAATCAATAAGGAAAGACAGTATCCGAAGAAAGATGGGCAAAGGAATTGTATAGGAACGTCCCCAAAGAGGACATACCTGAGGCCCATAAGTATATGAAACATGTTCATCCTCATTAATATAATAATGAGACAAAGAACAGGTTTTCAAAATACCAATTGGCAAAAATTAAAAATTGGACAATCCAAGTATTGACAACACTGAGGAACCCTGGGGATTCCACTCTTGCATACAGAGCCCAGGTAAACTCCCACATGTGTACGCCAGGAAACGTACATAGCTATGCAGAACATAATTGTGTATTACAGCAAAACTCTGGAAACGACCCAAATATCCATCAACAGTAGAATGGAAAAATAAGTTTGGGAGTGCTCATTCCAGGAAAATAATGCATTACAATTATGCACAGATAAATCCCAAAGACATGATTTTGAATGAAAGAAGCAAATCTCCAAAGATTATCTTCTATATGATTCCACTTATACAAATTAAAAATAAGCCAAAAGTAAACCTTTTTTGTTTAGGAAAACATCATCAGAGCATGATGAACACAAAATTCTATACAAATTCTCTCTTAGGAAGGGAAGGTCTTTCATGGGAAGACAGCTGGGGGCTTCTGGGATGTGGTAATGTTCTGTTTTTCAGCTTGGATGATAAATTCAGTGATTTTCTAGAATTATTACCTAAGTTGGACTTATAAGTTTTCATATACTGTTTTCTATTTTGCTATATTACATACTGTTTAAAAAGTTCCTAATAGCAGACTTAGAAAAGGTCATTTTCCAAAAATTATCAAGGCAATGTCCTAATAAACCAAGGGGTTGCAGTTACCATAAAAAGTAGTACATGAATACAGAGCATATTTCTTGTAAACAGTTAAAACTCTAAGGACTCATAGAGAGTAAAAGGTCAAAATTCCACTTACTGTCTCCCTCTCTCTGCCAGAAGGTACTCACCACTCTTACCCTTCAGTGTGCATCTTTCTAGAGGTCACTTGCCCTCTCTTCTTCCTAGTATGTTCTATAGAAATGGGGTAATACTATGCCTGCTGTTCTGAATTTGATTTTCAGAATATGGGAATGTTTAACAACAAGAAGGGAGGTAACATTTACATCCATCGATATCTCATTTTCGGTATCTCATTTATTCATCTGAAATTTTCTCTTCCCTTTCTTCACATTCCTATTAAGTAGTAGCCAACTCACTTACCCAGCGTGGTTGAGAGTCAGTGCTCTGGGAAACTCCAGATGGGCCCTGGAAGTACAAGAACCACACCCTCTAAGAATTCCAGCTCAGAACGCCAGGAATGCATTCCTCCCCTGGCGATGGGAGGGAATCTGAGAGGACTGGTGTGAAAGTGTGTGTGTGTGTGTGTGTGTGTGTGTGTGTGTGTGTGGCTTTCCAGGGGGCTCACATCCCCAGTCTCCCTGACGGTGAAGAGCAGCTATGTCCTGCCAATTCGGCAGCCCCGGCCCGAGAGTGGCCTCTGCTGGGGCCCTGTGGTAGTGATGTCCCAAAGCAGCACTGTGGAGTCCTTATTCCTTGGCCCTGACAGTTGATTCACCCAGAGAGGAGGCTTCTTTGATACAAACGCTACATGCCAGCAAGTCTTCCCTTCCTATGGCAGTGTTCTCTAGTGCAGATATTCTCGAGGTAACAAGTATCTGATAATAATGCCAGTAATAATTAGCATTTGTGGGGCAGTTTATAGATCGGTAAGTGCTTTCACATGGTCTTACTTCATTTTTACAACAACCCTACAAGGTCTGTATTATGATCTCGATTTATAAAAGATCAAATTAAAGCTGAGAAAGATTAAATGACTTTGCCCAAATTAATGCTGGGCCACATGTTAAGCCCAAAGACATGGCTGCAGATTTTATAGTGTAATTAAAGTGTAAGTGTATGTATAAAGGTTGATTTGTTGCTGACAAAACAGTGTTGCGAAGGTGGGGCCCACCTTACCGTGCTCTAATAGTGCTCCCAACTTTCTGTGAGGTGCTCCATCCTTTCTGTCACCCAGAGTCCCTATGGGACACCATTCCCATCCACAGTTATCATAGAGTTGTGTATTAACTATGTGACCATATTGTAGCAAATGGCAGTAAAGACTCTTCAGGAAGAGCCAGCTTCCTCTCATGTCCAACATCCCACCGTCTGGGCTCTGGGTAGGGCTGCTAACACCTTACACCCCGATGGTCCCCATCACAGACGGTAGCCCGAGCTTGTGTTCAACCAAACTCTTCTGCTCCCTGTCTGCAGAAGCAGTGGAGTGTGGGACTAGGGCAAGAGGAGCAAGAAGAAAAAAGAGTCAGTCAGGCCCCTTTTGTAGTTTGTAGGACACCTCAAGGATTCAAAAGTGTGGATCCGCGATGATTAATGCAGAAAATGTAGCAAGGTTTTTGAATACACAGCAGAGGAGCGCAGGAAGTGCAGGTTGAACTAATATTCAAATACTTGCCCTTCACATGTGAAAGTCAGCATTCTCAGCTCGTTTGGATTTAAAAATAGAATGGAGGGAAGTTGATACAGAGGCTGTTGGCATGCCACACAAGTGAGGCAAGAGAATGAAAACCCAAAGCCACTAATGATAATCTGTATTTGGGAGTGGACTGTATTGTTTGTGAAGGTCCTCTTGTGTTTTGACATTTATAATTATGTGACCATGAGTTAAAGTCTACAGAGTTTGATTCCTAAGTATGAAACCTTATTGCACTGAGCTGGTAAGTGTTCTTGTTTCTTTGTGTGCTTAATGACTATATCAGTTAGAATCCTTTGAGCCACAAGATAGAAAATTCAGCTAGAAGTATGTGAAACAATAAGGGAAATGTATTACTTCACATAACAGAAAATAAGAAGGTTCTAGGGTTGGCTAGCTCAGTGACTTAAAGACCCAGAGTCTTTCTTCTTTCTGCTCTGCCATCTTCAACTTGTCTGTTTGTCCCTTGGTTACAAAGTGGCTGCAGCAGCTCCCACAATCATGTCCTCATGCAACCCTTCAAGCCAGAGTATCCAAAGACTGGAAGTGACACCATCTTGTTCTTGTGTCTATTTATAAGAAAGAGAAAAACTTTCTCAGAAGCCCCTGGCAGATTTGCCTTATGTTGCATTGACTAGAATCATGACAAGTGCCCATTTCTAAGCTAATCACTGGCAAAAACAATGAAATGACCATGACTGGCCTTAGACTGATCAAGATTTACCCCTGGGTTAGGGAGCGCCCTGCCTTCCTAGAGCACAGCATCTCTTGATACCTGAACAAAATTAGGGGTTTTTTAGCAAGGAAGAATTGAGTCTGGAGGGCAAATGAGTGTCTGCCAGGACAAGAAAATTGTTCAGTTTCACTGTTTCTCCTTATAGGCTCTGCCAACATAAACGACCGAAGCATGTTGGGAAAACGGGACAGTGAAATGGCTGTCATTGTGCAGGACACGGAGACGGTCCCTTCAGTAATGGATGGAAAAGAGTACCAAGCTGGCCATTTCGCCCTAGGACTTCGGCTGCAGTGCTTTCGGTGGGTCTCGGGAGCTGGGTCTCCCTCACATAATCCCGCTGCAGTGGGCAATGGAACCCAGCCCAGCCTCTGGCCCTTAGCGCACATGCCATCTCCAGGTTCTTCTTTGTCCAACACAGCGTGAACCACAGCAGTCGTATACAAAATGGCTCTGTGGGGGGCATAAAAATTTCCTGTTTGAACAGCTTTTATTATTTTTATGTGTAATGGAGAAAACTAGCATTTTAAATCTATTAATTGATTTAGGACCAGGTCAAACCATCTAGTGTCTATTTAAGTTTTTTATAGTGAGTCCATTTTTAGAAATCGAAATAGTTCCAGCGATACAAGGATATGATAAAAATTACTAAAGGAGAAAGCTAGCGACTCCTGGTGTCAAATTAAATGTGGAAACTTCATTTCTCAGATTTAAGATGACTCCAGACATGGAAGATTCCTGATCTTCTGCAAGAAGATGTGAATTTTAAACAAACCTGTGGTCCAACAGAGAGAGCACTGGGCTAAGTGGCAGGGGTTGTGTGTCCCTAAATGAGTCCTTCATTCAGTTAAGTGTTACTGAGAACTTTCCTGGGCGGGGCTCTCACTGGCCCCGCCCCAGCCCCTGTAGTCCAGTCTCAGTTGTCAGAGTGATCCTTCAAGAACCTAACTCAGGTCCTATCACTCCTCTGTTCAGCCAATCCTCAATGCCTTCTTATCTCGCTCTCTTTTTTTTTTAATGGCTTCTTATCTATCTCCTGTCCCTCTCCCCCAGCCCACTGAAGACACACTGCGCTCCCCACTGTCTGTGGACCACTCTCCCACCTGTAGGCTTTTGCAGGAAGTCCACAATTAGAAGATTCTAGAGCTATATTGGCCAGGATGGGATTTCAGTGTGGCCGCTCTGGTGAGATAGAGCCAAGTGTCCCCGATTAAGGGTGGTATTTTAAGCTATTTGATGAAAGGCACTGCACAGATACTGTGGTGGTGCTGTTGTTTTAACCCTTCCAGTGTTAATGGTCGCTTCTGAAAACTGGCTCACTTGCAAATGGGCACAAACCCAGCACTTCCCTCCTGCAAATGCCGGCGGCCCTTACCTCCTACCTCACTCCACACTCTGGCTCTTGAGAACCAAGCTTCAGTTCCGGAGACGTTCCTTCTGCTTCCTCTGCCCCAGGAGCTCAGCAAATCCATCCCTCAAAATTTGACTGTCAGACCTTCTCACAGTTTTTATTGCTGTATTTATCACCTTTGTTACGAATTGTTTTGTCAGTAAGGTTTTTTTTTTTTTTTTACAGGTGAATTAAATTTCTTTTATTTTGTTACTATTGTTTAATTTTTTAATTGTTTTTGTATATTTATCTTAATTTTAAAAACTCTTACTTATGTTCATGTTCAGCTCAGTTCATAGATCTTTTTTTGGAAAGGCCTTTATCTAGTGTACCAGTCATAACTGACCATTCTGTCTTCTTTAAAAGTTGCTCTATAGGGCTAAAACCAAACTCATCATGGGGCCAGTCTATAATTTCTGTGAGTGTCACTAAATTCATGGATCCTTGGTGATAGAGAAAAAAAACCTCAGAAATGCAGCTGATTTGCTGCACTAGGCTTAAAGTCAGTTCAGCTGCCGTAATTTATTCATTTATTCTACAAATATTTATTGAACTTATACTATTTGTCTGGCATTGTGCTGGGTACCAGGGAGACAGGCTGGGACCTGGGACCCTTTGCTGCAGCGCTGCAGTGCTTGCACCTGGACACACCTCTCCTCCAGCAACAAAATACAAAGAAACTGTCTGGGACTAAAAATAATTGCGTGCCTGCAGTTAGGGTAAATTCTGGACCTAAAAGATACAAAAAGACCAAAAAACCCAACTGCCACTTTTGAAGAGCCTGGAGCAAAAGCAGGGGGTGGGGAGCAAAAGCAGGGTACTGCAGATGCCCCCGCAACACACCACCACCTAAGGGGTGGGCAAAACACCTAAGCCACCCCTCTGGCCCGACCCCTGGACACACCCCTACCCTCACCCCATATAAGGAACAAGCTCCCCCGCCTCAGGGAGCCAACAAGCAAGGGAACCTGTTGTTTGTTCTCACTGCCCACTGCTGCAGCAGGGGCCCCAATAAAACCTTGCCTGAATTTCTTGCCTGGACTCTGATCAACTTCTACTGATTAAGGAGGCCAAGAACCCTGGTTGGTAACGCCAGGAATATAGAGCAGAAAATAGAGTCTTTCACAAGTTGGGGAAAAAAGGACAGGAAAATCTTTGGCCCAAGACCGACAATCACAAAGGGCTTCAAATTAGCCTTTTATCCTTATTTACACATGAAGTTATAAATGTAGTCATTAAAAAACAAACAACTCTTTTGACATATAATTCACATACTATAAAATTCACTTTTTTAAAGGATACAAGTCAGTGGTTTTTAGTGTATTCACAGAGTTGGGCAACCATCACCACAGTCTAATTTCAGAATATTTTATCACCCCTAAAAGAAACCCTATATCCATTGATCTTGCATCCTACAATCTTCAACTCATTTATTTTTTTGTGGCTACCTTAGCATTTTCTATATACAAGATCATGTTATCTGCAAATAGTTCTACTTCCTTTTCAATCTGAATATCTTTTATTTCTTTTTCCTGTCTACCCGCTCTGGCTAGAACTTCCAGCACAATGGTGAACAGAAGTGTTGAGAATGACCAACTTTCTCTTATTCTTGATCTTAGAGGGAAAGCTTTTAGTTGTCTTTCACCATTAAGTATAATGTTAGCTACGGGGTTTTTTATAGATGCCCTTTACCAGGCTGAGGAAGTTCTACTTCTAGTTTGTTGAGTGTTTTTATCATGGACTTGTCAAATTTTTTTTTCTGCATCTACTGAGATGGTCATGTGGTTTGTCCTAAATACAGTCATTTTCATATTACAAAATGAATTTGTTAAGGTAAATATTTTAAATATACCAAAATTATTAGAATTCTGCTTTGGATTTCAATCATTTTTAATACATGAAGAACTTAAAAAATGGAAGAGATCAAGCTCTCTCTCTGGATCTTCCAGAGACCCTGGATTCAAAGACTATTCCTGCCCTCACAGAGTTTACAGCTAAGTAAATAATGCGTTAACCGCTGTAATGGAGGTCTGTAAGGTTTTTGTTTTTGTTTTATTTTAGACCATTGATATTTTAATTGGCTTCTAATGTTAATTTGTTTTGTTTAGCAGGGGAGAGTTTAAGATTAGCAACCCACTGTTAATCAACCCACTGATTGCCTACTGCAGCTCATATAAGGAAACAAATATTTCCTCCTGTAAGCTAGAAATAAATGTCACACCTTTTCAGTTCCATGAGAACTTAAGTATTCTCTTTAAAGGTGTAGCCTCCTTTATAACTTTCTAAATGTATAATAATTATAGAGGGGGAGGGTTCTGATTACAACATATTTTTCATTGTAGAAAATTTGGCAAACAGAAAAGCAATAAGGAAATTAAATTTATCTGTAATCCCACCACCCAGTGCCAACAATTTTAACATTTGATATATGTCATTCCACTTTTTTTCTATACATAACTATTCACTACTGTATTTCTTTTTTTAAACATAATTAGGATCTTGCAGTTCTACAAAGTCCTTTATTATTTAAATAATATTACACATACTTTTCCATGTCATTGCGTTCTTCTATAACATTTAATGGCTGCATTGTATTACATTGTTTGAGCCTGCCGTAATTCCTTTAACCAAAACCTCATTGACGGGCAGATTTTTTGCTGATATAAAAAAGTGGGTATGATTGTAGATAGTATCTTGCTTACCTTCTTAGTTGTTTCCTTAACTAAATCCTAACTATAGGATTTCTAGCCAAAAAGTGTGCAATTTCCTTTGCCCTCTGAGTTCTATTATTATCTTTGCCGATTTGTTGGGTTTCAAATGGAATTTCATTATTTTAATTTGCAATTTGAGGGTTTAAAAATGTATCCATTAGCCATTTGTAATTGTTCTTTTGCAAATTGTCTAGACTATTCATGTCCTTTGCCCGTTTTTTTGGAATGTTTCACTTTCTTTTAATGATTTGTCAGTAATTTAAGTACATAAAAGCCTAATTTCTTTCTCCCATTTGTTGCAAAGCTGATTTGCGAATTGCCTTTTAATCATATTTAGAGTATTTGGGGGAACCATCAATTCTTATTAATCAAATCTATCAGTTTTTTTCTCTTCCCCCCTTTTTAAAAATATGCTTAGAATAGCTTCCCCAAGATAAAATATTTACTTATATTTTCTTCTAGTGCTCGTTTGATATTACTTTTACATTTAACATCTGCAATTTATTTTTTTAATTTTTTAATAAATTTATCTATTTATTTATTTATTTATTTTGGCTGTGCTGGGTCTTCGTTGCTGCGCGCGGGCTTTCTCTAGTTGCGGCGAGCGGGGGCCACTCTTCGTTGCAGTGCATGGGCTTCTCATTGCGGTGGCTTCTCTTGTTGCAGAGCACGGGCTCTAGGCACGTGGACTTCAGTGGTTGTGGCACATGGGCTTCAGTGGTTGTGGCTCACGGGCTCTAGAGCACAGGCTCAGTAGTTGTGGCACACGGGCTCCACGGTATGTGGGATCTTCTCGGACCAGGGCTCGAACCCATGTGCCCTGCCTTGGCAGGTGGATTCTTAACCACTGCGCCACCAGGGAAGCCAACATCTGCAATTTATTTTAATGTAAGAAATGAGGTAGGAACTCTAACTCTTTTTCCCAGGCAAACCAACTGACCCAGAACTGCATGACTGCAGTACTCGTTGCCTGTCTAACCTGCAGTGCCTCTTTATGGTGCACCGAATTGCCACACATCCTGACCTATCTGTACTCTCTGCTACTTCCTATTGAAAGTCTGTTGACTTGCATGCCATTATGATACCACTTTAATTATCGTAGCTGTGCACTTTAATACTACTTCCTACCATACCACTTCCCCAAATTAGTATTCTTTTCCAGAATAATCTTGGCTACTCTTAGTCATTCTTCCGCACGAACTTTAAAATTGTTTATTCAAGTTCTCTCACTAGTTTTCTGATCAGGACTACAGTATACTTATAGATTAATATAAAAAGAGTTGATGTCTTTATAACATTGAGCCATCCTATTGAAGAACAAGGTATGGACTTCAATTTACTCACATTTTTTTGTTCTTCAGTAAAGCTCTAGGGTTTTCATTATTGGAAGCAGAAGTTGTTCTTCAGTGATCACTGAAGTTTTTTGTTGCTCTTCTTTTGGTGTTTTGCTGATCCTATGCCTTTCATGCTAAGTTTATTCCTAGATGCTTTATTTTTCCTGGCAACTTTCAAACTGTCTTGAAGAGGCAGTTGTTCTTGAACAAGCATTTTCACTTTGCCACAATGGCAGACACAAATAATACATTAAAAAGCACCATGAAAACCTTGTGTTGATTTTAGCTCTTTTTATTAGGAAATATTCGCAAAGATAAATGTGACCTAGCGCAGAGCCATTTTCTCCCTTAAAAAAATGCAACTTCAATCCATTTTCCATCTGGGCTATTTTTGAATAGAAATAGAGAGACACATTTCAATGTGAAATCAATTCTAAGTAGAATCAACCATCAGGGTACTGCACTAAATGTCACAGCTACATGCCAAACAGTTCATTAAGTCCTAGAAAATTATCCAAACTTTACAGATGTAACCATCACTCAACAGAAACCATTATCCACACAAGTAGAGCTCAGAATCATTTACAGTGATAGACATGAGGAATGGAAAGAACAGAAACAATTTTCTGCAGTTTTCCTACTGTCCCACTGAGGCATAAACAATTAAACATTAAATAATTGACATTATTCAACTTTCAACATAAAATCAAATTTGTTTTCTCTGAAACCTTACTCCTCTAAAGGATATCCAGAGTACTTCATATTATTTTTACTGTATGAATTTTTATAATTAAAAAACTGACAGGGAAAATAATTTATCACTGAACATTGTCTGTTATAGACTTATTTAAATACTTTTTCTATACACAGGCTCTTAACTGATAACTTGATAGACACATTGCCTCACCTCCTGTTCTCATTTAAAAGCAAAGTCATAGAAATATTCTTTCAGCTCTGTTTTCAGTGGGTTAGACGCCACTCAAATCAAAGGCATTACTCTGATTGACTTATTGTTATAACTTGCTCTGTCCTTCAAATCTGGCACGGTTAAATTTTGCTTCAGTTCTTAAGGAGCGGCAGCATCTAGGCGCAAACATCATCCTTTAGAACCTTTTTGAAAGTTATTCCTATAGAGTCTGAGGGAGACTTTATTTGAAGTGGAAATAGAATTTTGAGGTTATAAAACTCTAGGAATCCTAGTGAGCCCAGGTGCCAGATCCATTTATTTTAGAAAATTTTTATATAGTAGAAAAAGTGCAGACTAAAACTAAAATGTGATGCCCTTTTATCCCTATAAGCTGGCTGAGCCTTTTCAGGAGTTGATAATATTGGAGTTGACTGGGGAGAACACACATGGTTAAATAGCATGTGTGTTGGAACAGCCTTTCTTGAAGTACATTTTACATAGTGTTTGACCCAGGATTTTAATTCTTCAATTTCTCCTAGTGAAATAATCATAGAAATTCACAAAGTATTATATATGATGAATAAATTATGTTCATTATAGCATTGTTTATAATAATGGAAAACTGGAAACAACCCAAAAGGTCATAATAAAATAGCTGGCTAAATAAAATTTCACATAATGGGAAATTCTGCAGCCATTAAAAACGATGACGTAAATCTACACATTTAAATACAAAGAGGGTAACAATATTATGACCTCCACCCTGTTAAATCCAATGGTCAATTCTCATCTGAATTTGACTCCGTGTGGTTCCGAGATACCCATCCTCTGGCTTCTCTGCAGCCTCACTGGCTGCTCCTTCTCTCCCCTACTGTTGAGGTGCACTGGTCCTCTTCTCTATCGATACTCACTACTTCGGTAAAGTCAGTTAAAGTCACATGGCTTTATGAGTGTACATATGTGGACAATTCTCAAGTGTATATCTCCAGCCAAACCTTCTCTCCCAAACTCCACATTCTTTTATCCAGCTACCTACTCAGCATCACCTCTTGTATATTTAATAGATGTCCCAACAGGTTCAAAACTGAATTCCTGGTCTTCCCCCCACTAACTGGCTCTACCCACAGAATTACCCATCTCAGCTAATGGCAACCGCAGTCTTCTGTTTGCTCAAGGCAAAGCCCTTTTAGTCATCCTTATGCCTCACTTTTTCTCACACCCTGTGTCCACTGGATCAGTGAAATCTGATCTCTCCACCTTCCTCTCCACCACCCAAGCCACCATCATCTCCCACCGAGATCACTGCAGTGACTCCTAACTGACCTCCCTGTTTCAATCCTTGCCCTGCACGGTCTATTCTCAATCCAGCAGCCGTTTGTTAATGTTTAAGTCAGATCCTGTCACTCCTTGCTCCAGTGTCAGCAGTATGTCCCAGTTTCATGCAATGTAAAAGCCAAAGTCCATCTGAGACCCATTTCCCCACTTTTCTTTCTTTCTTTCAATAAATTTATTTAGTTAGTTAGTTAGTTATTTTTGGCTGCGTTGGGTCTTGGCTGCTGCGCGTGGGCTTTCTCTAGTTGCAACGAGCGGGGGCTACTCTTCGTTGCGGTGCACAGGCTTCTCATTGCAGTGGCTTCTCCTGTTGCGGAGGGCGGGCTCTAGGCGTGCGGGCTTCAGTAGTTGTGGCATGCGGGCTCAGTAGTTGTGGCTCACGGGCTCTAGAGCGCAGGCTCAGTATTTGTGGCGCATGGGCTTAGTTGTTCTGCGGCATGTAGGATCTTTGCAGACCAGGGATCGAACCCGTGTCCCCTGCATTGGCAGGCGGATTCTTAACCACTGCGCCACCAGGGAAGTCTCCCCACTTTTATTTCCAATGTAGCACAAGCCTTTTTGGTATTCCTTGAACCTACCAGGCATGTGAGAAAAGAGCTTTGGACTCAGTTTCAATTCTAGCTCTATTAATAGAATGCCTCCAACCTTTTGTTTCCCATTTGCAAAATGGGAATCCTGTACCATCTACCTCCCAGGATTAAGATAGAAGTGCTTTTTAACACTCAGGCTTTACGTAAGTACCAGCGCTTGTATAATTTTCACATATGACCTCTAAAACTTGTCTTGCTTTGCTTGAGAATTTCTTATTATTTCTAGTCCTCTGTTTATATTTGATCAATTCAAACAATCTACTGTATGGCTTCTTTTATGCCAGGTACTCTGAGGATATGAGAATAGCCAGGTCATGTTCTCTTAAAGAATTTACATGCTAGAAGTGGGAGATGGGCCTATTAAAAGCAAAAAGTGCATGAAATATTGCAGGTGCTCTGATAAAAACAAAGCACAGATGAAGCACAGTGAGGGGGACAAAGGAAGACAGTTCAAATCTTTCAGGATTGACGGGGAGAAATGGGAGAAGGGAAAAAGGGAGCCATAAAAAGTTTCATAGAGGTGACCTTGTACTGAATCCTGAAAGATGGTAGGTAAGGTTAGGCAAACAGGCAGGGGAGGGAAAAGCCTCCCGGACTACTCCCATCTCACACTCTTAAAGCACACCTGGTATTTACCACATTTTAATTAATTCCTTTTGAGGGTGATTCTTTATTCATTGTTGATCTCACCTACCAAGTATAACTGCACCCAGAGAGGCTCCGTGCCTTTCATATTCATTTCTGTACCCTAGAGTTCAGCATAGTTCTTGGCCCAAGGGAGGGAAGAAGGAAGGAAGGAAGGAAGGAAGGAAGGAAGGAAGGAAGGAAGGAAGGGAGGGAGGAAGGGAGGAAGGGGTGGGGAGGGAGGAAGGAAAGTCAAGTCTTGGTTAAGAGCACAGGTTTGGGAGTCAGGTGGTCCTGGTTGGAGTCCCAGATATACAATTTGCTAGCTGTATGACCTTGAAAGAGTTACTTGACCTCTCTGTGCCTTAGTTCCCTTTTCTTTTTTTTTTTTAACCTGTTGATCTATTTATTTATTTATTTATTTGGTTGCACTGGGTATGGTAGTAGGTAGGCTCCTTAGTTGCGGCTCATGAGCTCCTTAGTTGTGGCATGTGGACTCTTAGTTGCATCATGCATATGGGATCTAGTTCCCAGACCAGGGATTGAACCCAGGCCCCCCGCATTGGAAGCTCGGAGTCTTAACCACTGTGCCACCAGGGAAGTCCCCTTAGCTCCCTTTTCAGTAAAAGGAAAATAATAATACTTGCTTCTTTTGTTTTTACTATTTTTTTACTTTTTTTTTTTTTTTTTTAATAGCTGCTTCTTCATAAGGCTATTGAGGATTTACTGAGATCATTTTTGGAAAGGCTCAGCACGTTGAAAGGCACATGCTTTGAATACTAATCCTATCTTCCAAGGTTCTCACCCTCTTAGGCCAAATTACAAGAACTCTGTTAGAGCAAAATGAAGGTGTTTCTCTGTCCAACAGTTAAAACTTTCAAACATCATAACAACTTAGGTTTTTCTGTTTTGTTTTGTTTTGTTTTGCAACTTGGCTTTTTTTTATATAGACACACAGACACACACTTAGTCTTTTTTTTTTTTTTTAATTTATTTACTTATTTATTTATTTTTGGCTGTGTTGGGTCTTCGTTTCTGTGCGAGGGCTTTCTCTAGTTGCGGCGAGCGGGGGCCACTCTTCATCGCGGTGCGTGGGCCTCTCACCATCGCGGCCTCTCTTGTTGCGGAGCACAGGCTCCAGACGCACAGGCTCAGTAGTTGTGGCTCACGGGCCTAGTTGCTCCGTGGCATGTGGGATCTTCCCAGACCAGGGCTCAAACCCGTGTCCCCTGCATTGGCAGGCAGATTCTCAACCACTACGCCACCAGGGAAGCCCCACACACTTAGTCTTAATGGCTTCCTTTGATTTCCTTAAAAGAAAAGGACTTCTGTGGTTGAGTGTCTGAATTGCTGTACCATTAGAAACAGTGCCTGCAGCAAACTGCTTTGTCTCAGTTACTCATTTTGGAGGACACTTGTTTTTCAGGGTTGTCCTCGGCTATCTTTCTGGCCCTAGTGAAGACATTCAGGATCCAGTGAGTGACAAATTCTTCAAGGAGGTGTGGGTTTCAACGGCAGCTCGAAATGCTACAATTTATGATAAGGTGAGGTTTACATATCCTGCTCCTTTTTTAACTGAATCACATCACAAAAGCACAAAATTATTTCTGCATATTATTAGTACAGAGTATTCTTAATGAGTGTAAAAAACCAATACACCTCCAACTTGTAATAAAATACTTCTTGGTAGACATTAAAAAAACAGAGTCAAAAGGAGCCATAGATTATTGTTTAGAAGAGACTTTAGTGACATTCTGGTCTCAGATTCCAGAATCCCATCATAAGCATCCTTAGCAGGTGGTTACCCAGCCTTTATACATGTCTAGTGACAAAGAGGAAAGAGGCAGATGGGATCAAAAAATGAGTCAGACTTGGGTTCAGCCCAGCTCACACAGTTGCTGGTGATATAACTATGTGTATAGTAATTTGATGTTCTGAGCCTTCCTTTCTTTCCTCTCCTATAAACTGGGAGGAACATTCACTAGGTGGTCGTGAGGATAAAGAACAGTCTATTAAATGTACTTAGCACATAGTACATATAGTAAATAGTGTCCATCCTAATGATGAAGCTTATTAATAATGAGAAACTTTCAGCTCTAATTTTGGAAAGGTGTTTTAAAACCAACTTCATTTGTTAGGTAGGCCAAATGCATCTTCTGGTAAGTTCCGTCCATTGATAATGATAAAGAGTGTACAAGAGTTGAGTCACCCGACACTGAAACAGGTTACATCATGAAGTAGCCAGCATTCCATCATAGAAAATATTCAAGCTGAGATCCACTGACCATCTATCATAAACTGGGTGAGAGTGCATTCTTTTTCTGACTTCCAGAGTCCCTTCAGCACAGAAAATTCATCATTTCTAATGAAACATGACAACTATCTACATAGCCTTGTTTCATACTGAGGCCTCAAGGCCATGATCAAATAGGTTGTGTGCATGGAGTCTTTTCAAATGTAATTTTTTAAATGCAGGGCACAGCCTAGTTTGGATCCTGGATTGGGAAGAATAACAGCTATAGAAGACATTTTGGGAATAATCGGATAAATCTGAATATGGACCATATCTTAAATAACATAGAATTGATTTTCTGAGGTGTGAGAATTGTGTTGTGGTTATATAGGCACATGTCCTTATTCTTAAGAAATACATGCTGAAATATTGAGGTGTGAAGTGTTATGATGTGTGAAACTTATTTTCAGTTAGCAAAATACATACACAATTGATAACTTTAAGTACGGGTACAGATATGAACATTTTTCAAAATTAAAAAGTCAGAGAAAATATAATACACAATTTTCCTTTTAGACCAGAACCTCCAGTGAAATTCAGGGGTGATTATTATCCAAAAAGTAAGGTATCACCCATGAAACTCCTTACCACTAGCTTGACTTTATCCTGAGGTCAATCACTTATGTAGATCAGATATAGGATCTGTGTTGTTGTTTTTTTTTTGATGGAAGCAAATCTAGCACTCTCTTTGTAGCAAATAAAAGAAGCAACCCTTCAATCAGGTCTGCGCTGTAACATAAAACTAATATGTGTTTCATAAAACAAAGGTTTTGTCCGTCGGAATGAGTATTTTCAGTAAAGGGGATATGCTTTCTTTTAAGCCTGTCACTCAGTTTCCTATTTAATCAGGTGTTCCGGTGCCTTCCCAATGATGAAGTACACAATTTAATTCAGCTGAGAGACTTTATAAGCAAGCCCATCTTAGCAAAGGAAGATCCCATTAGAGCTGAGGAAGAACTGAAAAAGATCCGTGGGTTCTTGGTACAGTTCCCCTTTTATTTCCTGTCTGAAGAAAACCTACTGCCTTCTGTTGGAACCAAAGAAGCCATGGTGCCCACCGAGGTTTGGACTTAAGAGTCATACTTGTTTGCAACTCAAAGACTTCCACCCTGAAGAGTACATGTCACACAGTGACTTTCTGGAGACCTGACAGCCAAAGCCGGACCCAGTGCACTCTTGTATCCAACCTTGGACCCTTTGGGTTGGCTGGGAAGGGCTGTAGTCATACTGATATAAGGACAGTGAAAATCAGCAGGGCTTTATCATTCCTCCTGCCTATCCCTGTGAAAAAAGGACTGTATTCTTAGGTAGCATATACCCAACAGCTTAAACACATACTAAAATTCCATGATGTATACCAAACTGCATTTTCTTTGCTAACAAGAATTTACCTGTCACTGTGATCTACTTTGCCAAAAGTTGTCTGAACCTCCTTATTTTTCTCTGACCCTCGCTTATGCACTTGATGTCTGCTGGACCTGTCTTCATCTCATAGTCCGTGCAGGCTCTGTCTGGGATATTGTTTATTGCTAGAAGATGTTGTGATGCTGCTTCAAGGTTATTTAAGGTTACTCGGGATGCTTCTTCTCCTGCCCGTCTGGTCCTGGAGTAGTCGTGTGCCCCCAACCAAGGACGTGGTCCTTATTCCTTTCCAGTGGCTGACAGGACAGGACAGACCTTAGTCTACACAGCAGCCCATGTTAGGCACTTCTGATAACATTGACAGCATGGATGTTGACACCACAGATCAACAGGAAGGAATTAAATTCGGTTATTAAGGCAGAGATTTCACTTTGCCTCCAAAGGCATTGACAAGATGTGTCCTTTTGATAGGGCCCACCCGATCAGATTTGAAAACGTGTAGGATATTTGATTACACGGCAACCGATAAAACTCAAAGACACAGCATGCAGCCTTCAGCAATCTTCAACGTTTTGGTGGGAATCTGATCCAGATAAGAAAAGAAGATTTCTTATAGCCCTGTAAAATTTCCTGTCATCCTAAGCTGCTGGATTGATTGAAATTTGAGTTTCTACATTTCAAAATCAAACCAGTGAATACAACTTGTCTTTCAAGAGAATCAGGGGCTTCATAACTCATGCCAAGTTAGTGGGTATGAGCCTAACCTTATTTGACATTCAGCTCTCCAGCTATGTTACCTTCTTTAAGAAAAATTGTTTGCAAAATGCATACAACTTCACTTGTGTTATTAAATATACATTAACATTCCACCAGGGTTCCAAAGAGGTTAGGATTATTTTTTAATTCACATTATCCTAGTCTGTGAATTGTTCTGGAAACCCATTTCTCCATTTTGGATGTTAGTGTACATACCCTTTGGTACCCCATAGCTCTAATTTTATTAAGCAGAACTATTCTTACAACCTAAAGAACTAATGTGGGTTCCCAACGGGCATGAGGCCATAAAACATGGTGTAGGTGCAATGATTACACCCCTATGGACCTGGACAGAATCTCATCCAAAAGAGTAAGGACCCAATCCCTATTTTCCTAGAACTGATAGTCCAGTGGAAAAGGTTAAACAGGAGCACAAAGTCAGTGAACTAGGTTAGTAGGAGAGAGACAGTGTCACACCCAGGAGGGTTTTACAAATGAGGTGGGACTATGTAACCAACAATGGAAATGAATATGCTTTTATGGTGGCTGAAGATAGTAAAACGACTTCATTCTATAGCAGTTGTAAATAAGACATTTGCTATTTATGAAGTTTAGATTGGCATTTAAAGTGCTGAGTATATGTGGAATACCTAAGGATTTTTCATGTTTTCTTTTTAATTTTTTAAAAATGTAGAGCAGTCAACAAACTGGCTCTTGAAAGGGCCCTTTCTCTTAAAAAAAAGTCACTTAATCCAACCTCTGCCCATTTTATAGCTGAGGAAACTGAGACCCAGGTTAGTTGAAGGACTCACTGAAGTTTACTCATTAGGACCAGTGACATTGCTGGTCCATTACTGGCCTCTCCTTTCACTCATCACAGCCCCAAAAAGAGGAGATGCAGTAAATAGATTTGAGACAGGATGTCTCTAAGCTATTTTGAACCCTGTGATATTATGTATTTATGTGCTTATCTGTCTTCCCCTACTAGAATGTAAGCTCCATGGGGCAGGGACTTTCCTGTGTTTTGTTCATAGTGTATCCCCCAAGCCTGAAACAGTGCCTGGCTCATAGGAGGTGCTCAGTACGTGTTTGTCGGATGAATAAAGGAGGTGGAGGAGAGAGCTAATGAAATGAAAAACTTATGGAGTCTCAGACAAGAAATCTTCCTGCTATTGCTAAAGAAACTGTTAGCAAGTTTCTTTTCTACTGCATCCTCTTAAAGGCAAGATGCTCATCTGCAAAGAGAGGGACTGCAAGATTTATTTGGGTGGATTTTATGGAAAATTCAGTGCCATAATTGCCTGCTTTGCAGTAGCAGTTAACATAGTGCAGCATTCTGCAAACATTGCATGGGCTGTGGACACAAGATATACCATATGGCCTAATTACCCATCATTCTCTGACACCATTACTACCTAATAGAAGTTCAGATAATTTATCTTTAACATTGCAATGTCTGATATAAACATTAAAATGCAAGTGATTCAGTCTTGAAAAGCAATTATGAATCTGTTCAACATTTTAAATTGACTATAATCTTTTGAAATGCCTATAAGTGCTGTACCTGACACTCTGATAATCTCTGTAATAATTTTTGCTTTCTAGAAGGAAAAATTCTATGATTATAAGAAGTGAAGTGTAGAAAGTGGTCATGGCCTATTAAAGCTATTCAGATTGGCCAAGCTTAGTGGTTGGAGGATACTAGACACAGCAGGTCAAGTTCAGGCATTTGCTCTGGAGCAAGTGTCCACTCAGGGACTCACCCTCCAGTGGGATGGCCTTCATTCTCAGCTGTAATGCATGACAGAGAGCTGGTCATTAGATAATTGAGTGACATGTTGTAAAACAAAACATTGGTTTTATTTTAATAGCGTGTGTAGAAGAAAATTTTGTCTCTAGGTAGTCAAAACCAGAAGCAGTTAATCTCTTATGTAATAACTTGGGAAATTGTAACATATCGTGAATTAACAGTCTTCCAGATGAAGGCAGTAAGCCATGAAGTCTTTTTGCAGATATAAGGTGACAGGCAGAACAGATTTTGTACACATCATGGAGGTCCTGCACGTCTTTCTGCCCCTCCTCATTCCTTATTCCTTCAACCTCTTTCCCCAACCAGAGCCCTTCTGTATTATGGAAACCATTTTAGAGGACAAGAAAAAGCTTTCTGGGGAAAAACAACATTAGGCATCTAAAATAAATCTTCAGTTTAACTCACACTTTTAAGTGATTGACAAAATATTATCATTTTTTAACAGAGGTAATGGTTCTTCTTAACATCTCTGATCTGATGTGGCACTTGAGCATTTTCAGATGCCTGTCACACTCTGGAGAGGGGCTAAAGAGGGCCCTTCATGTCTCCTCATCCCTCTCAATTCTCCCATGTATGAAAAGTGAGCAAACGCTGAAGGACTTTCAGTGTGCTTAGGAATACAATTTTATTTCCTTGGAAGATCCTCTGAAGTCAGTTACTACTGGCAACTTGGAGGTTTAAAATGGGTATTACCAGGCATAGGCCTTGAGAAATTCTTGAATCTAGAAATTCACTGGAAAAGGAATTCATTGCCATCTATCAAAAAGTTGCAGGTGAAGAATCAATGGATTCGCGTTATGTTTGGGGGGAGGCAGATGCCATGATATGATTCCTAGTGGCATTTAATTCACATGTGATATATTATTGGCTTTGACTGCAGATTGGAAGGATTCATTAAGGGAAACAAAAATTCTTTGGCTTAATTTATTATAGGTTATTTTCTTTTTTCCTTTATACCAGTATTAAATTTTAACTTAAAAACAAGAAGTAATCAAAGTAAGATAAATGAAAATTTGTCACACTAATCATTTTAAACTTTTAAGTTTTAAAATCAGAGACTGGGATTGCAATCCAGCCAAGATGCAGACTTAATTACTCTTTCCTATTCCCTAGCAGCTATAATTGTTTGCTTTATTCTAGATAAATGCACTTAAGTGAATGTTGTCCTACTTCTGCTCAACACTAGGAAATGTAGCACCATGCTCTCCTAACGTATATTCCACTTGGATTCTTCACATAAAATTGTCTGAGCCAAAGGTACTGATATCCTCCTCAACCATTCTAAAAATTCATACCAAAGTATTGCAGTTGGAGCACATGTCTCTGATGCAAAAACCAGATACTTGCTGGTGAACATCCATCCATTCAGAATATTCAGGTATTCTGGACAGAGCTCAGGCCCTAGCCTCACCCTTATGGCAGGCTTTGGCAAACTAAGGCTGGGCCTCCTGTTTTTGTAAATATAGTTTTATTTGAATGTAGCCATGTCCATTTGTTTACATGCCTCATGACCAAATGATCTGTGAATCTGAGAATACTTAAGAAACGTTTACTGATCCTTCCTCTAGAGAGAGCAAAGAATGTCCAATTAGGGTACTTCAACCAAACAGATTTGGGTGAGTTCTAATCTCTTCCATAAGCAAGGTTTTCAACTCTCCACATCCCAGAGCCCAGCATTCTACAATAGATTTATTTTAACAAGGTCAAGTCCTTTCAAGAATGAAAAATCACATGTTTTTTTGTTCTGAAAGAGTTTTTGTCAACTAAAGCAATCTTCTCTCAGCTGAGCACTCATATGGAAGCATGGTTGATAATGTTTGTAACTAAAGTGTTAAATGAGGATAGATAGGCCTAACGATTTGTATTCAGAATGACAATTGTGAACTCAAGAAACTCAGTCTCCCTGGATTTTCCTTCTACGAAGCCTTGGAAATGATACGTGTATCCATCCTCTGCCTCACAGTCAATGCTTTTGATGCCAAGTCCCTTAACTGCTTTTTTTAATGTAAATATTCATTAATTAAACAATTAAAAGTGTGAAATTGGCCGTGTCCCTCTACTTGAAAAGAAGATTCCTCATTCCTCACATGGGGTTTTTACAGCCAGCGCACTGTAGGTCTGAGCTCCAGACAGTAACCTGCGCCTTTGGAGCAGATGTCAGAGCCCCAGCGTCCCCAGTCTTCTCACAAACTTCATGCACACATCTCAGCAGCACCCAGAAAGAGAAGGAAACAGAAGTCCCCTTTTGCCCCTTCCTCCACCAGTAACTACCTATTCCCTGAAGGGCAATCACTTTCCCCAGTTCTTGAAACAGAGATTAGTTTTGCCTATTTTTGTACCCCACTGGCTTTTTCAACAAGGACACCCTCAGCCTTTATCTCAACTAGGCATCTCTGAAGCTTTCTTTGTCTTCCAGGTGGCTGCTTACGTTTGTAGAATCGGTGGTGGGCTCTCCATTTCACTTCTTCAAGATCTGGCTTGTTCTTCTCATTCTACTCAATGCTCAGGCGATCCCATCGACTCCCATGGCTTCAGTGCCATCTCTTTGCTCACCTGCAGCCCAGGTCTCTCTCCTAAGCTCCAGACACATTAGATGTCTGAGCAATAGATATCTCTACTTGCTTTTCCCACATGCACCTCAAAGTCAACAATACATCCTGTCCAAAATGGCAGCCATCACCAGCACTCTCAAATGCTCCCCCAATGCTCCTTCTCTTGTTCCCCATATTAGAGAACAGCCCCACTAACCACCAAATATTATCCAAATTGGAGAAATAATCATCATCCTCGATTCCTCCCTTTCTCTCACCTCCCCCACTTCCAATCAGCCACCAAGTCTGCTAGTTCCACAACTAAATGTCTCCCAGGTCCTGTCACTTATTTCTCCTCCTAATGCTACTTCCTACTTGACCTTGTTCACCATCACCTCATCTGGATTAACTAGTCTCACTGTCAGGTCTGGTCCCTCCCAAATCCATTCACTACAATTAGAGATAATTTTTAAGCGCAGATCTGATCATGTCTCTTCTAGCTTAAATCCCTTTAAGAGCTTTTGTTTTCAGGGTAAAGTCCTCATAAGGTTTTATAAGACTCTTTATGGACCCACCCCTCCTTAACTATCCAGCTGAATCACTCCCAGTTTGCCACTCTTCTTTACAGCAATAAAGTATCTTTATCCACAAATTTCCATTTCTCGTTGCTTGAATATTGGCCCTGGGGGAGTCAAATCCCCGGCACTTCTGGAACTTCCCTACACAAGGACTCAGCAAGCTGCTGTGGGTCCGAGAGAGCCGGTGGAGAGACAGAGAGAAGCCCATCGGGGCAAAGCTGCAGCTTGGGGAACTGCCCTCTGCAGCTGCAGTTGAGCTCAGAGGTGGGTGGACAGCCTGTGTGATGGGGCGTCAACAACACCCCCTAGAATGGGCCTGTGATTTTTTTTTTTCACGATGTAGTAATTCTTATTCTAGAAGCATATAATTTGTTTTTTTTACATTTTTATTGGAGTATAAATGCTTTACAATGTTGTGTTAGTTTCTGCTGTACAACAAAGTGAATCAGCTATACATATACATATATCCCCATATCCCCTCCCTCTTGCATCTCCCTCCCACCCTCTGTATCCCACCCCTCTAGGTGGTCACAAAGCTCCAAGCTGACCTCCCTGTGCTATGCAGCTGCTTCCCACTAGCTAACTATTTTACATTTGGTAGTTTATATATGGCCATGCCACTCTCTCACTTCATCCCAGCTTCCCCTTCCCCCTATGCCCTCAAGTCTGTTCTCTACATCTGTGTCTTTATTCCTGCCCTGCCACTAGGTTCATCAGTACCGCTTTTTAAAATTCCATATATATGCATTAGCATATGGTATTTGTTTTTCTCTTTTTGACTTACTTCACTCTGTATGACAGATTCTAGGTCCATCCACCTCACTACAAATAACTCAGTTTTGTTCCTTTTTATGACTGAGTAATATTCCATTGTATATACGTGCCACATCTTCTTTATCCAGTCATCTGTCGATGGACACTTAGGTTGCTTCCATGTCCTGGCTATTATAAATAGTGCTGCAATGAACATTGTGGTACATGTCTCTTTTTGAATTATGGTTTTCTCAGGGTATATGCCCAGTAGTGGGATTGCTGGGTCGTATGGTAGTTCTATTTTTAGTTTTTTAAGGAACCTCCATACAGTTCTCCATAGTGGCTGTACCAATTTACATTCCCACCAACAGTGCAGGTGGGTTCCCTTTAGAAGCATATAATTTGAAGACGAGGATCTTCTTTCTTCATGCTTCATATTGGGCTTGTCACGGTGCGTAGCATATTGTTCAGGTTATGTGAAAAGTGACTTGAAAATCTTCCTTTGCTCATGACATGTGAGATTCATTAGGCCAATCTATAAAGCATGGATGAGAACCCAAAGAACTAAGAGCTGTTTTTATGTTAGAGTGGTGGAGTAAGAAGTGGATTTTTAAATTTTTCTTTAGTATTAATAAAGTGTCAACCACTTTTTAAAAATATAAAATATAGTTCAAGCTGTGATAATGGAACCTTTAAACATCAGGTCAAAATCTCATGTAAAGGATAATAGAAAATTCAAGTTAAATAGCTTTTCTCATGATATTTGGCTATTCACTTTCTAGACAGTAGGTCAACAGGTAGGTTTAGAATTGCACCAGATAACTCAGTACACAAACACTTGGTGATTTATGAGAAACAACAAAAACAGGAGCAGTATTTTTTAAAATCTTTTAAAATAAAGACATTATTTTCTGAGCCTCTTTTTCATAACCGTTCTTCATTCATAAGAAACCTTACATTACAATGCATTCCCTGGATAAAGACACAAGGACCCTAAGGTAGAAGGCAAAACTCGCCTTGATTGGCAGCTTAAATCATCCTCCCCTCACCCTATTAATTACCTGCTTTTATGCCCAGAACAACCTAGTCCTGGATCACAGATGTCTTTTTGTTTTGAAACTGGTCTGAGGTGTCATTGGATGCTACTCCTCTTTTTCTATCACTCTTTCTGGTCTGAGGTGTCATTGGATGCTACTCCTCTTTTTCTATCACTTTTTCACATGCCCTTCATTTTGAAAGTCTGGATTTTTTTCCAGTAGTTTTTTTCTTTAATGCTAGTTCTCAACTTCTAGTACAGAAGATTGAGTAAATCACGTTCCTCAGTCCAAGGCGCATTAAGACTCCCTCTCTTGTTTAATTCATTTGTTATTTATTTTTATCTACACATTCCATTCATTTTCTCCTCCTTGCCATGATCTGCATTTTAATGTATTTTTATATATCTTTTTACCTGAATGTGTTCTTGCGAAATGTGTATTGTTGTTTGAGGGATTTTTAGTTGCATAAATAATATTATTTCTGGGGAAGCACTATTTTTAATACCTATGTATGTTGATGTATGCAGGTCCAACCTCTTGCATTTAATCATGGAGCTTACTATTATGCAATCATCACATTTCACCCATCACTTTCCCACAAACTGACACCCGGGCTACCTCCAGCTACCCACTACCAGAAACATGCTGTGGTGAAAATTCTCATACCATAGGGCTGCTTGAGTGGTCTCACAATATGGCAGCTGGCTTCTCCCAGAGTGAGTGATCCATGAGAAAGCAAAGCAGAAAACATATGTCCTTTTTTTTATATATATAAATTTATTTATTTATTTTTGGCTGTGTTGGGTCTTCATTGCTGTGCGTGGGCTTTCTCTAGTTGTGGTGAGCAGGGGCTACTCTTCGTTGCGGTGCACGGGCTTCTCATTGTCGTGGCATCTCTTATTGTGGAGCACAGGCTCTAGGTGTGTGAGCTTCAGTAGTTGTGGCACACAGGCTTCAGTAGTTGTGGCTCCTGGGCTCTAGAGCGCAGGCTCAGTAGTTGTGGTGTACGGGCTTAGTTGCTCTGCGGCATGTGGGATCTTCCTGGATCAGGGTTCGAACCCATGTGCCCTGCATTGGCAGGCGGATTCTTAACCACTGTGCCACCAGGGAAGTCCCAAAAACATGTCTTTTATGACCTCACCTTGGAAGTCACAAACCATCATTACACCACTATCCTATTGATTACACCAGTCAGCCCTATTCAGTGTGGATGAAGACTACAGACCTTTTCGACTTACAATGGGGTTATGCCCTGATAAACCCATTGTAAGTTGAAAATATTGTTAAATTGAAAATGTATTTAATACATCTAACCTACCAAACATCATAGCTTAGCCTAGCTTTCCTTAAATGTGCTCAGAACACTTACATTAGCCTATAGTCGGGCAAAATCAACTAACACAGAGCATTTTATAATAAAGTGTTGAATATCTCATGTAATTTATTGAATACTGTACCAAAAGTGAAAAACTTTTGTATGGTTGTATGGGTACACAATGGTTGTAATTGTATCAGTTGTTTACCCTCGTGATCACAGGGCGGACTGGGAACTATGGGCATGCCACCACTACCCAGCATCACCAGAGAGTATCATACTGCGTATTCCTAGCCTGGTAAAAGATCAGAATTTGAAATTCGAAGTACGGTTTCTACCGAATGCTTATCCCTTCACACCATCGTAAAGTCAAAAAATTTTAAGTCAAACCATCGTAAGTCAGGGACCATCTATATGCACAGCACAAATACTGGGAGGCGGGATCATTGGGGTCATCATGGAAGCTCTCTACCACAGACATTGGCCATTATACTTTTTTTTCAGACTTCTTGTTTTCCCAGGTAGATATTTGGTTTTGCTCTGTTCTTTTCATGAGTTGATTATTTGTGTGATAACTCTGCTACCTAGAAGATGTACATTACTTTCCTGCACTTGCAAGAATCCCAAAGACTTTTGTGTTCATATTCACACTGGGTTCTATTATAAGAATTGTCAAATGGTTGTCAAATGCCATTCATAGAAAGGAAAATCATAATAGATTTACAACACCTGAAAAAAAAGCCCATCATATTCAGGATCCTGAATCTCAAATAAGCCACGGTATTTTTTTGTTCACTTAAGCCAACCTCAACTCTTCTTTCTATTGCTGTAAGTAGTAGGATCTGTTTCACCTGATATCATTTTTTAAAATGTATTTGCAAATAACATGTATATTAGTAAGATATCTAACCTTTTTTAGAAGTCAAAAGAAGTATAGGAGGGAGAAGCATCCTCTCTGATGCTTTTATAGGTCAGAGAAAGCTACAACAAATGCAATGTGTGTTGAAAACAGAAAATGGCCATTATAACAACTCTGACATTATACTGCATGAAACGTTTAAATGTTAAATATTCTTTCTGTTTCTGCTAGTCTGTGATCCTCGAGTTTTTCACACATGAAGACAAGGATGCACATGAAATAAAAGATTAAGGATCATGGATAATAGCAATACAATGGGGAACCAAATGTTCATATTTCATTAGCAAAAATAAAAAGAAAGAGAGAAATTTATCCCTGCCATTTTTTATTTATTGAAGAAAAAATACTGTTCAGCACAAATGCAGCTATTACCATCCAAAGTGCGATACAGATGAGCATTGAGAGTCTGAGGGGAAAACAAAGTCCCTCAGCCTTGAGCGTTTTCCCATCACATAGACCAGAGAAATAAATTATTGAACTGTATCTGAGTTTATATGGTCACCACGATTGAGAGCCTCAGCACAGAAGCAAACTACTTCAATTTATTGTAATTTTTTGCCCTTCATTCCTATGCTATGATAAGCATGTTATGGACCATTAACAGCCTCCTATGGGACACCTGTCTCTGGTGGAGATTATTTGTGTGATAACTCTGCTACTTAGAAGATGTACATTAGCTTCCTGTGCTTGCAAAAATCCCAAATGGGTGCTCAACCTGTGTCTAACCTGAGACAGACACAAGCCAAGGGACCACCAATTTATCCCCTTCCCCAATGGCACCCAAACCAGTAAACATAAAGCAAGACCAATCAATTGTTTTTCACCTTGCTTCATCTCTCTGGAGATTTGTACAGTTAGGGATAGAAATTCAGAGGAATAAAAGACAGATAATAACAATTGAACATCCATCACAGGCCAAGCTTCCAATTTTACTGTTGAAGGTAGGACTTGTAGTAAAGAATACATAAGTCAATCAGTGAAAGTGCCCTGAAAATTGTAAAGGGCTGTATAACTATAAAACATGTACCTAGGACCAGAAATAGATTCAGGATTACTTCAGGATGAGCGCTTTGGGCTTGGAAATTCCAGAGAGCATGCACCAGACTCAAGTAACCTAAATTTTTTCTGTTAAATGTATCTCCTGTACTTGATAGCAAGGAGTCAGGGCCAGGAAAAAAATTTGACCCTCAGATGATACGGAGTGTATGTGTGGGTATTGTCTCCATTGACTATGTTGCTGTTTCATTCACCACTTCAGGGCCTTTTTTCATCAGAGCATGCCAGTTATTGACCAGGTAAGCCTACAGGAGGGCCATATAAGACCACTAAAAGGTCCACCCTTCTCCAAAGAGCTTCAAACATTTCAAAGTAGGATCTCAGAATAGTTGCTCATGGCAGATCAGAGCAGCTGTTATATTTTCACATTTTATGGAGCAGAGAACTGAGAGATTAAGTGACCTGGATAAGGTCTAAATAATGGGTAGAGAGAAAGGAACAGACTCTCTCCCCCGCCCAAGGTGTTTAGAGCTGACAGAGTTAAGCCCCACCTCCCCACAAGTTTGAGGGAATGAGCCAGGTGAAGCAGCCCATACCTGTTCTGTGCTTCCCTTCACCCTCCCACGCTATCAGGCTACTAATAACATTAACTGCAGCCCGGGATAAAATGCTTCATTGACCTTTCCTGACCTTCTCCATTCCATTTCCAAAAATCTTAATGATTGGTTTGATTCTTGACCTTTTTTTTCTTTTTTTCTTTTGAGTTTAAAAAACTGAAAATCACTCAGACCATATCTATGAGTCATAGTAGGGATGACTAAGGTGGAGTGAACATGAATTTCACAAGCATTGGAATAGAGGTCAAGATACTGAGAGGTCAGGGTGTTAGAAGAGCTACCCATCTGGACAATGAGATCACCTTAGTTAACAGTAAAAAACACATGAAAAATCTCATCTATGTTGTTTGAGTGGGAATGACTAAAGGATTGATTGATGACAGGTAGAGAGTGATGAAATATAGCTAGTGGAAAGCAGCCGCATAGCACAGGGAGATCAGCTCGGTGCTTTGTGACCACCTAGAGGGGTAAGATAGGGAGGATGGGAGGGAGACACAAGAGAGAAGAGATATGGGGATATATGTATATATATAGCTGATTCACTTTGTTATAAAGCAGAAACTAACACACCATTGTAAAGCAATTATACTCCAATAAAGATGTTAAAAAATAAATTAGGGCATATCACCATGGTCAGTTTTAGAATACATCCATCACCTCAAACAAAAACCTGTATCTTTCAGCTATCACCTCTCAAACATCCCCCCTCCCCCCCCCCACCTCACTCGTAGGCACCACTAGTCTATTTTTATATCAATAGATATGCCTTTTCTGGATATTTCATATAAAAGGAATCATATAATATGCAATTTTTATAAATGACTCTTTTTAGCATAATGTTTTCAAGGTTCATTATGTTGTAGCATGTATCAGAACTTAATTCATTTTTATGGCTGAATAATATCCCTTTGGATGGAAATACCAAATTTTGTTCATCCGTTCATCAGTTGATGGACATTTGGGTTGTTTACATCTTTTAGTTATTATTAATAAGGCTGCTATAAACATTTGCCTAGAAGTTTTGATATGGACATATGTTTTCATTTCTCTTAGGTTCATACCTAGAAGTGAAATTGCTGGGTCATATGGTAACTCTTTCACTTTTTGGGGAACTGCCAGACTGTTTTTCAAAGTGGCTGCACCATTTTACATTCCCATCACTATGTATGAGGGTTCAATATCCTCACCGACATTTGTTATTATCTGATATTTTTATTATAGTCATCCTAGTTGGTATGAAGTAGCATCTCATTGGAGTTTTCATTTACATTGTCCTGATGGCTAATGATGTAAAGAATATTTTCACATGCTCTTTGGTCATTTGCATATCTTCTTTGGAGAAACGTCTACTCAGATCCTTTGCCCATTTTTTATTGGTTTGTCTTTTTGTTATTGACTTATAAGAACTCTTTACATATCCTATACAGAAGTTCCTTGTCAGATATATCATTTGCAAGTATTTTCTCTTATTCTGTGGTTTATCTTTTCATTTTCTTCATAGTGTCCCTTGTAGCACAGAACTTTATTTTTTTAACATCTTTATTGGAGTATAATTGCTTTACAGTGTTGTGTTAGTTTCTGCTGTATAACAAAGTGAATCAGCTATACATATACATATATCCCCATAACCCTCCCTCTTGCATCTCCCTCCCACCCTCCTTATCCCACCTCTCTAGGTGGTCGCAAAGCACCAAGCTGATCTCCCTGTGCCATGCAGCTGCTTCCCACTAGCTATCTATTTTACATTTGGAAGTGTATATATGTCAGTGCTAATTTCTCACTTCGTCTCAGCTTACCCTTCCCCCTCCCTGTGTCTTCAAGTCCATTCTCTACGTCTGTGTCTTTATTCCTGTCCTGCCCCTAGTTTCATGAGAACCATTTTTTTTTAGATTCCATATATATGTGTTAGTATACGGTATTTGTATTCCTTTTTCTGACTTACTTCACTCTGTATGACAGTCTCTAGGTCCATCAACCTCACTACAAATAACTCAATTTCGTTTCTTTTTATGGCTGAGTAATATTCCATTGTATATATGTGCCACATCTTCTTTATCCATTCATCTGTCGATGGACACTTAGGTTGCTTCCATGTCCTGGCTATTGTAAATAGTGCTGCAATGAACACTGTGGTACATGACTCTTTGAATTATAGTTTTCTCAGGGTATATGCCCAATATTGGGATAGCTGGGTCACATGGTAGTTCTATTTTTAGTTTTTTAAGGAACCTCCAAACTGTTCTCCATAGTGGCTGTATCAATTTACATTGACACCAACAGTGCAAGAGGGTTCCCTTTTCTTCACACCCTCTCCAGCATTTATTGTTTGTAGATTTTTTGATGATGGCCATTCTGACTGATGTGAGGTGATAACTCATTGTAGTTCTGATTTGCATTTCTCTAATGATTAGTGATGTTCAGCATCTTTTCATTTGTTTGTTGGCAATCTGTATATCTTCTTGGGAGAAATGTCTATTTAGGCCTTCTCTCCATTTTTGGATTGGGTTATTTGTTTTTTTGATATTGAGCTGCATGAGCTGCTTGTATATTTTGGAGATTAATCCTTTGTCAGTTGCTTTGTTTGCAAATATTTTCTCCCATTCTGAGGGTTGTCTTTTCATCTTGTTTATGGTTTCCTTTTCTGTGCAAAAGCTTTTAAGTTTCATTAGGTCCCATTTGTTTATTTTTGTTTTATTTCCATTTCTCTAGGACGTGGGTCCAAAAAGTATCTTGCTGTGGTTTATGTCATAGAGTGTTCTGCCTATGTTTTCCTCTAAGAGTTTTATAGTGTCTGGCCTTACATTTAGGTCTTTAATCCATTTTGAGTTTATTTCTGTGTATGGTGTTAGGAAGTGTTCTAATTTCATTCTTTTACATGTAGCTCTCCAGTTTTCCCAGCACCAATTATTGAAGAGGCTGCCTTTTCTCCATTGTATACTCTTGCCTCCTTTATCAAAGAAAAGGTGACCATATGTGCGTGGGTTTATCTCTGGGCTTTCTATCCTGTTCCACTGATCTATATTTCTGTTTTTGTGCCAGTACCATATTGTCTTGATTACTGTAGCTTTGTAGTATAGTCTGAAATCTGGGAGCCTGACTCCTCCAGCTCCGTTTTTCTTTCTCAAGATTGCTTTGGCTATTCGGGGTCTTTTCTGTTTCCATACAAATTGTGACATTTTTTGTTCTAGTTCTGTGAAAAATGCCATTGGTAGTTTGATAGGGATTGCATTGAATCTGTAGATTGCTTTGGGTAGTAGAGTCATTTTCACAATGTTGATTCTTCCAATCCAAGAACATAGTATATCTTTCCATCTGTTTGTATCATCTTTAATTTCTTTCAGCAGTGTCTTATAGTTTTCTACATACAGGTCTTTTGTCTCCTTAGGTAGGTTTATTCCTAGGTATTTTATTGTTTTTGCTGCAAAGGTAAATGGGAGTGTTTCCTTAATTTCTCTTTCAGATTTTTCATCATTAGTGTATAGGTATGCAAGAGATTTCTGTGCATTAATTTTGTATCCTGCTACTCTACCAAATTCATTGATTAGCTCTAGTAGTTTTCTGGTAACATCTTTAGGATTCTCTATGCATAGTATCATGTCATCTGCAAACAGTGACAGCTTTACTTCTTCTTTTCCGATTTGTATTCCTTTTATTTCTTTTTCTTCTCTGATTGCTGTGGCTAAAACTTCCGAAACTACGTTGAATAATAGTGGTGAGAGTGGGCAACCTTGTCTTCTTCCTGATCTTACAGGAAATGCTTTCAGTTTTTCATCACTGAGAACGATGTTGGCTGTGGGTTTGCCTTTATTATGTTGAGGTAGGTTCCCTCTGTGCCTACTTTCTGGAGAGTTTTTATCATAAATGGGTGTTGAATTTTGTTGAAAGCTTTTTCTGCATCTATTGAGATTATCATATGGTTTTTATCCTTCATTTTGTTAATATGGTGTATCACATTGATTGATTTGTGTATATTGAAGAGTCCTTGCATTCCTGTGATAAACCCCACTTGATCATGGTGTATGATCCTTTTAATGTGCTGTTGGATTCTGTTTGCTAGTATTTTGTTGAGGATTTTTACATCTGTGTTCATCAGAGATATTGACCTGTAGTTTTCTTTTTTTGTGACATCTTTGTCTGGTTTTGGTATCAGGGTGATGGTGGCCTCGTAGAATGAGTTTGGGAGTGTTCCTCCGTCCGCTGTATTTTGGAAGAGTTTGAGAAGGATAGGTGTTAGCTCTCCTCTAAATGTTTGATAGAATTTGCCTGTGAAGCCATCTGGTCCTAGCCTTTTGTTGTTGGAAGATTTTTAATCACAGTTTCAATTTCAGTGCTTGTGATTGGTCTGTTTATATTTTCTATTTCTTCCTGGTTCAGTCTCGAAAGGTTGTGCTTTTCTAAGAATTTGTCCATTTCTTCCAGGTTGTCCACTTTACTGGCATAGAGTTGCTTGTAGTAATCTCTCATGATCCTTTGTATTTCTGCAGTGTCAGTTGTTACTTCTCCTTTTTCATTTCTAATTCTATTGAATTGAGTCTTCTCCCTTTTTTTTCTTGAGGAGTCTGGATAATGGTTTATCAATTTTGTTTATCTTCTCAAAGAACCAGATTTTAGTTTTATTGATCTTTGCTATTGTTTCCTTCATTTCTTTTTCATTTATTTCTGATCTGATCTTTATGATTTCTTTCCTTCTGCTAACTTTTGGTTTTTTTGGTTCTTCTTTCTCTAATTGCTTTAGGTGTAAGGTTAGGTTTATTTGAGATGTTTCTTGTTTCTTGAGGTAGGATTGTATTGCTATAAACTTCCCTCTTAGACTACTTTTGCTGCATCGCATAGGTTTTGGGTCGTTGTGTTTTCATTGTCATTTGTTTCTAGGTATTTTTTGATTTCCTCTTTGATTTCTTCAGTGATCTTTTTGGTTATTTAGTAGTGTATTGTTTAGCCTCCATGTGTTTGTACTTTTTACAGATTTTTTCCTGTAATTGATATCTAGTCTCATAGCATTGTGGTCGGAAAAGATACTTGATACGATTTTAATTTTCTTAAATATATCAAGGCTTGATTTGTGACCCAAGGTATGATAGATACCTTGGATACCTAGGATAGATTATCCTGGAGAATGTTCCGTGAGCACTTGAGAAGAAAGTGTATTCTGTTGTTTTTGGATGGAATGTCCTATAAATATCAATTAAGTCCATCTTGTTTAATGTGTCATTTAAAGCTTGTGTTTCCTTATTTATTTTCATTTTGGATGATCTGTCCATTGGTGAAAGTGGGGTGTTAAAGTCCCCTACTATTATTGTGTTACTGTCAATTTCCCCTTTTATGGCTGTTAGCATTTGCCTTTTGTATTGAGGTGCTCCTATGTTGGGTGCATAAATATTTACAATTGTTATATCTTCTTCTTGGATTGATCCCTTGATCATTATGTAGCATCCTTCTTTGTCTCTTGTAATAGTCTTTATTTTAAAGTCTATTTTGTCTGATATGAGAATTACTACTCCAGCTTTCTTTTGATTTCCATTTGCATGGAATATCTTTTTCCATCCCCTCACTGTCAGTCTGTATGTATCCCTAGGTCTGAGGTGGGTCTCTTGTAGACAGCATATGTACAGGTATTGTTTTTGTATCCATTCAGCCAGTCTGTGTCTTTTGGTTGGAGCATTTAATCCATTTACATTTAAGGTAATTATCAATATGTATGTTCCTATTACCATTTTCTTAATTGCTTTGGGTTTGTTTTTGTAGGTCTTTTCCTTCTCTTGTGTTTCCTGCCTAGAGAAGTTCCTTTAGCATTTGTTGTAAAGCTGGTTTGGTGGTGCTGAATTCTCTTAGCTTTTGCTTGTCTGTAAAGGTTTTAATTTCTCTGTGGAATCTGAATGAGATCCTTGCTGGGTAGAGTAATCTTGTTTGTAGGTTTTTCCCTTCATCACTTTAAATATGTCCTGCCACTCCCTCTGGCTTGCAGAGTTTCTGCTGAAAGATCAATTGTTAACCTTATGGGAATTCCCTTGTATGTTATTTGTTGCTCTTCCCTTGCTGCTTTCAGTTTTTTTTCTTTGTATTTAATTTTTGATAATTTGATTAATATGTGTCTCAGCATGTTTCTCTTTGTGTTTATCCAGTATGGGACTCTCTGTGCTTCCTGAGCTTGATTATTTCCTTTCACATGTTAGGGAAGTTTTTGACTATAATCTCTTCAAATATTTTCTCAGACCCTTTCTTTTTCTCTTCTTCTTCTGGGACCTCTATAGTTCGAATGTTGGTGCATTTAACGTTGTTCCAGAGGTCTCTGAGACTGTCCTCAATTCTTTTCATTCTTTTTTCTTTATTCTGTTCCCTGGCAGTTATTTCCACCATTTTATCTTCCAGCTCACTTATCCGTTCTTCTGCCTCAGTTATTCTGTTATTGATTCCTTCTAGAGTATTTTTAATTTCAGTAATTGTGTTGTTCATCACTGTTTGTTTGCTCTTTAGTTCTTCTAGATCCTTGTTAAATATTTCTTGTATTTTCTCCTTTCTCTTTCTGAGATTTTGGATCATCTTTACTATCATTACTCTGAATTCTTTTTCAGGAAGGTTGCCTATTTTGTCTTCATTTATTTGGTCTTGTAGGTTTTTACCTTGCTCCTTCGTCTGTAACATATTTTTTTGTCATTTCATTTTTTTTTTTTTTTTTGATGGGTGGTGCTGTATTCCTGTCTTACTGGTTGTTTGGCCTGAGATGTCCAGCACTGGAATTTGCACACAGTTAGATAGAGCTGGGTCTTGGTGCTGAGATGAGGACCTCTGGGAAGCCTCACTCTGATTGATATTCCCTGGGGTCTGAGGTTAATCCAGTGGTTTGGACTTGGAGCTCCCACCCCAGGAGCCTGGGCCCAACCTCTGGCCTGGGAACCATGATCCTGCAAGCTTCGTGGCATGGTTAAAAAAAAAAAAAAAAAAAAAGGAAGAAAGAAAGAAAAAAAGCAGTACAATATCAAAGGATAAAAAACAAAATAAAATTAGAAAGATAAAAAATATACTAGGAAAAATAAAACTATAATTGAAAAAAGTGCAACAAAAAATAAAACCACAGCAGAAAAAAAAAGATTTATTAGGAAAAGTAAAAATATAAAAGAATCAACAACAATGAATCAACAAGGTAAAACAGAACCCCATCTAAAAGAAGAAAAAAGAAAAGGAAAAAAAAAGCCTTGTCTATGGGGGCAGAGTTTAGGCGGGGGTGGAACTTAGGCAGGGGTGGGGTTTAGGGTGGGGTGGGACCTAGGTGGGGGGAGTGGTGACGTTCAAGCATGGGGCGGAGCCTCTGCTTAGGACCTGTGCAGAAGGGAGAGGCAGCACATGGAAAGGAGGGCCTCTGGAGTGTGGGGTTCTGGAGTTTGGAGGTAAGGCCGTGGGTGAGGGTGTGTGGGTGGGGTTTAGGCCCAGCGCGTTGGAGGGGGTCTCCGAGTGTAGAGGTGGGGCCCTGGGTGGGGGTGTAGGGGTGGGGCTTGGGCTCTGCGCAGCAGGAGGGAGACTCCGAGGGCAGAGGATTAGCCCAACAGGCTCCCCGGTGCCTAAGTGGACAGGGAAGGCACTGGCCCTGTTCTCTTCCATTCCCTCGCACCCCTCCCCCACCGTCTCCACCAGGGTCTCCCCCCGTCACCGCTGGACCCCTAACCGTGGGTGGGTCCCGCTGCGTGTAGGAACTCCTCCCCTCCCCCAGCCACCCCTCAGGGGTGCCGGTCCCCTAGTCCAGCCTTTAATTTTGCTCCCCCTTCCCTCCCTTCCTCCCACTCCCTCAGGACCCGCATGGCTGGAGGGGCCTCTGTGGGCAGAGGATCAGGCCCGGGATCTCAGCAGGTTCCTGGGGGCCCAAGTGGGTAGGGGAAACCTGGCCACACTCCCTTTGGATCCTCTGCCCTCCCAATGGTTCCCCAATTTCCCCCTTTGGGCGTGGGATCCCTTCCCCTCCCCCAGCCGCCCCTCAGGGGCGCCAGTCCTGTCCTGCCTCCAGTTCTCCTCCACCTTCACTCCCCCCACGCCCCACGTCCTACCTGGTCGCTGGGGGTTCCTCCCATCCCCTTAGGTGTCCGTGGTCCCCCACTGGTGCCCAGTAGGTGCCCTAGTTGTGAGGAGACGCGAATTCCATGTCCTCCTAGTATGCCATCTTGACTCCGCCCCCAGAACATTTAATTTTGATGAAGTCCAACTTATCTTTTTGTTTTTGTTGCTTGTGTTTTGGTGACATATCTTAGAATCTATTGCTAAATCCACGGTCACAAAGATTTACCCTGATATTTTTTCTAAGAGTTTTATGATTTTGACTTTTACATTTAGGTCTTTGATCAATTTATAGTTAATTTTTGTATATAGTGTGAAGTAAGAGTCCAACTTCATTCTTTTGTATGTGACTATCCTGTTGTTTCAGCAGCATTTATTGAAAAGACTATTCTTTCCCCATTGAATGGTTTTCACGTGCATGTTGAAAATTAATTACCATAGATACATGGGTTTATTTATGGACTTTCAATTTTGTTAATATATGTCTATCCTTATGCCAATACCACAGTCTTGATTACTGTTGCTTTGTAGTAAGGTTTGAAATTGCAAAGTGTGCGTCCTCCAATTTGTTCTGGTTTTCCAAGATTGTATTGGCTATTCAGGGTCCCTTATGTTTCCATACGGATTTTAGTATCAGCTGGTCAATTTCTTGCAAAGAACCAGCTGGTATTCTGATACAGATTGCACTGAATCTATAGATCAATTTGGAGAGTATTGCCATCTTAACAATATTATGTCTTCTAATCCATGAACAAGGGACTTCTAAATCTGTTTATTTAGATGATCTTTAATTTCTTTCAGCAATGTTGTATAGTTTTCAGAGCTTCAGTTTTGTACTTCTTTGGTTAAATTTAACAATGAATACTTCTTTAGAATAAGTATTTCTGATGCATATTTATTCTCAAGTATGGACATACTTACACTAAAAAATTATATCTTGTTTATATGAAATTCAAATTTAACTGATCATTCTGTATTTTATTTGGCAATCCTACCTTAAAAGTGACCAAAACATAGAATGGAGCATATGAGCCTACAGCTGTGAAGGGCATCTGAGTATCCAGAGACTAGAAGAGAAACAAAGAGAATTAGGTCTATATAAAAGCAAATATTTAGCTCATAGGAGGTTATAACAGTTAATTAGCATAATCTATTTTGTCCCTAGAAGTTGTTCTGCTTTAAACTTTACTCTGAAATGTCATGTTGCTTTGAAGAAGAAAGTAAACATTTTGAAAATAAGTGCCATTAACCTGACCTTAAAAAAATATTTTAGTATCAAGCTTCAAGATAGTAAACCCTGAGCTATGTCTGTTACTCTCAGCAATCTCTATTCTCCCAAGAGCAGAAACTTTCAATGCCCATGAAACCTATGTGATATGGGTGTGATGTAGCGATATAGTTACACCCTTGAGCTCTTACTGGAATTGTTTCATGTTTGAGAAATTATTTTTTCAGCCTGATATCTAATAAGAAATAACTCTTTATGTCAAAATTCTGATCTGAGCTTTACCAAAATTAGCATGACAGTGGAAGAGACAACAGCCAGCAAACATGGAATAGTGATGGTCAGAGAAAGAAAATATTCAAAGTACTTATAGGAGAGAGAATGCATTTTTGGAGTAACAAGTGGGTTAACAGCAGGAACTTTTACAGAGTAGATTGGAGAAAATAGAACACCATGCTAGAATCAAATTATAAAAACAGTATCTAAAGTAAACTTGAGGGACTTCCTTGGTGGCTCATTGGTCGACTCCACGCTCCCAGTGCTGGGGGCCTGGGTTCGATCCCTGGTCAGGGAACTAGATCCCACATGCATGCCACAACTAAGAGTTTGTGTGCCACAACTGAGGAGCTCATGTGCCACAACTAAGGAGCCCGCCTGCCGCAACTAAGACCTGGCGCAAACAAATAATAAATAAATAAATAAATAAATTTTAAATATATAAAAAAATAAACCTGCAATATCTGGAGATACAAAGTCTATGATTAATAAGTGCCCTGATACAAAGATACAACATCCCAGGCAGATTAGCCTGGGCCAAGGATATCATGAGACTCACAGAAATGAATCTGTGTACTAGGCAATGTTCTTTAACAAGGAATAAACTGGTCCCTCTACAGAGACTCTTTTCTAAGTCACATTTACTTAAGATTCTTACTAGATCTCTAGAAAAAGAAAGTTGCGTATGGTATAAGCTCCCTATGTGTCGTATACATACTCACATATAATTGAGCCTGTGTTGACTTTACAGAGAATTTAATTATTCATATATTTAGCTTACATGTATGAAAGGGCATGTCCAAGAACAAGAGATTGATACCCGGTTGGGGCCACAGCAGGAAACACTAGGCAGGTAGCAGTTTCTTTTCCATGAGACTCCAGACATTTTGCAGGCTGACATCTTAGCCAGGTTAATCCCTGTCCTGGTGTGCTTCAGGCTAAAAAGAGTAAAATCTTACTGTCAGAACATTGGAGCCATCAACCATGCAAGAGCCCATGGTCTTTGTTCTGAGCTTAAAGAACAGGCATGACTTCTTGTGTGCCTGTTTGCTAACACATGCTTCTATGTGTGGGAGACTCCCATCTGACATTCCTTTAGCTGAAACATACTACCCAGTAGGAGTGTTGTAGAGGAGACCTATAGCTCTCACAAAACTCCAATCATGGGAGGCTACCAATACCCACGACCATAGAATCTAATGTACATGAAAGGACAAATTGGCTTAAGGTAATACACAACATTGATTTTAAAAATATGTTTTCCTCTAACCTATTATTGAGGAATAGGCTAAAGTGGGCTTTTCCATGGGTGACAATGATGCGAAGATGTGAACAACAGGGTGTTATGAATTCAGATTCTGAGATCCCAGTAAAAATACATAACTGGCATAAAGTCACTGCTCAGCCTTCTTGTGTTTTATTTTTCTAAATCAAACTAAGACCATTTCCAAATCTTGACTCACCAATGTGCTGAGAGGTCCTATATTAGTCATTAGTAAGAAGATTCCCTCCCTCCATCTAAGGTCACTTAAGAAACTCAAGAAGCTCAGACAGTCCAGAAAACTTGGGGACAGGCCCTTAGTCTTAAGGACTCTGTAGCCACTAATGTTATGTGCATTTTACAGCCTTCCTGTTCCACTAGAGATGAGTGACTATTGGCATTTCTTCCAAACCTGGGCAAGAGAATTTTTGATGTGTCTCCCAATGCCATGGCAGTGGATTGTTACAGTAATGACCCCTAATGAATCACATCTCCCTATATCTATGCCCTTGAGTTCCCTCCCATGTTGACTCAAGCTTTTGCCATATGACTTGCTTTGGCCATTGGGACATGATGCAAGCTTGAAGAGTGCTTGCACACTGGGGCTTATGCTCTCTTGCCACTGTGGGACCACCATGTGAAGAAGCCCAGGTCATTCTACTGGAGGATGAGACTACCTGGAGCCACGTCAAGCTGTCCCAGCTGAGACCTCCTGGACTCGTACGTTCCCAGTCAACCTGCCAGTTGTCTGCAGTCACATGAGTGACCTCAGGTGCAACCAACAGAACTGCCCAGCTGAACCCAGCCCAAATTCCTGACCCCTAGATTAGTCATGGGGAAATTAAATTTAAAAACTGTTTTTATTAAAGCCACTATGTTTTGAGATGGTCTGTATGGCAGGTGGTTTATAGGAGGGCCCTCTGATTCCAATCTCTGGCATTTATATCCTGCATAATCCCCACACCTTGTGTGTGGAGGGGACCCTCGACTTGCTTCTAGCCAGTGGAATATGGCAAAGGGGAGGGGATTTTGCAGATGTAATTAAGGTCAGTTGATTCTGAGTTAATCAAAAGGGAGGTTATCCTGGGTGACCCTGACTTAATTAAGTGAAAGTCCTTAAGAGAGGGACTGAGTTCTCTCAAGGCCAGAGACTCTTTCTCTATTGGCTTTAAAAAAGCAAGTCATCATGAGTCTTATAGATGCAAGGCAATGAATTCTGCCACAACCTGAATGAATTTGGAAGCAGGCTTTTCCCCATTCAAACCTCCATATAAACATACAGCCCGGCTGACACCTTGATTACAGCCTTGTACTACCGTGAGCAGAGGACCAGCTAAGCCGTACCCAGACTACTGACCCAAAGGAATTGTGAGATAATAAATGTGTGTTGCTTTAAGCCGCTAAATTTGTGGTAATCTGTTACGTAGCAATAGAAAACTAATACAGCTTGTTACTCAGCAATATAGAACCTATACAGCCTCATTACCAGGTATTCAGTCCCTTTGTATCCATAGGCTGACCCTTTGAAAGTTCTGTCAACTTCTAGTGCATAAATCCAATGACTGCCCCAGTATTAGTGCTGGAAGTCCTGGGTCCCAGGAAATCCGTCAGTCCAAAGCAAACCAGGATGGTTAGACACCCTAACACATGATAGGTCACCATCACATGTAGACTGGCCACCCACGTCTTTCCTCTCAAGGGAAGATATAGCTCTTTCTATAGGGATTGTGGCCCACCTCCTTTTTAGCTTCCATCTTCAACTCTCAGCGAGCCATGGACTTCATCCCCTTCATTGAGCCAGAAAGCTGTTATTCCCACAGAGGTGGGAAGTGGAGTAGATAGAGCTATATGTAAGGAGCTCAGGCATTTTGAAGCACAAAAATTCCTGGTTGGGAGTGGAAGAAAGAACTTTATCTAGCAAGTTGAAAGCAGCTAAAAAGCTGGAACGAGGTAATTTTTTTCTTCCATTTCTTTCTTCATAACTCATCTTGTTCAAACAGAATAAGAATTTGAGTAAGAAAGCCAGTGTGAACTGAGATGGGCTCTCGCTGCTACTCATGATTGGCAGGCTGAGACCAGACAACTTCTCTCTTCTGATTCTCACTGAGCCTGGCTCCAAACGAGCTTGGAGCCCTAGCTGGGCAAAGCTGGCAGAGCTTACCAAAACCCCTCCAGCCTTGCAGAGGGGCCCAGAGCATCTCTTCAGGCTCTAGTCCTCCCTGCTGTCCGTTCCAGTCTTGTTCTGACTATATTGCCTCTTATTGGTTTTAGCGTCTTTCTGTCCAGTCCTTTTGCATAGGTGCTTAGGATTGGTCCTTGCTAATTCCTCTGCTGTCCACCAGCCAACCCGAACCTCATACCCAACCCCGGCTTCCAGAGCGCCAGCCTGGACTCTGAGCCCTACACCCGCCATTTATCCAAGAAGGAGTGTTAAGGTATATGGGATAGCGTAATGCTGGCCTCACAAGCAATTAGGAATGTCTGAAGTTCCAACCTAGACCTGGCCCCAAGCTCTATCTCAATTTCTGTGTCCAATCAGCTAAACTGGGGATTTCCTGGGCTGCCTGTATGGCTCCGACACCCTCTCCCATTTCACATTCATCCAAAGGCTCTGACAGCTCTTAGAAGTATGCCAGGGTTATTCTACAAGGCTGACAAATAAGAATTCATGCTGCACAAAATCCAGCTAGATTCATAAAGAGAGGACTTCAAGTGGAAAAACAGAAAACTGACAAGGGTTCTCATCCCCAGTTCTCTGTTATCTGGAAAGGGAGGGTGTGAAAAGATGAGACGCTCCCTTCAGAGTGGGCTGCATGAAGTAGAATTAACTATCTCAATAAAAATATGAGGGCACTTCTTCCCCAATCCCCATCCTATATAAATCTACACAGAAATTGTTTTGTTTGTTCTCAAATGGTCCATCAATTTTAGATATAGGACATGCTCAGGTTTCTGTAGAAAATTTAACTTTTTGTTATCCTTACAAGAGTAGTTATGAAGATGAAGATCTGATAGTCTGTAGATGAATGTTTTCTCAGTCTCTCTTTCAACTAACCCTATAAAATAGTCATCTGTATCAGTAACCTATTGTCACAATAATGCTGCTTGACAGCTTCAGAATCCAGGGGCTTAAAACAGCGATCACTTACTCTTGTTTGCGCATCTGTGGGCTGGCTGAGGGTGGGCTGGTCTAGGTTGAGCATACATCCACATCTGCTTCATGGATCTGTCCTCCTCCTCAGACCACTGGGTTGGCCATTTTCCTCTCATGACAATGGCAGAAGCACAAGAAGAAAGCACAACTGAAAACACAAATGCCTACTAAGGATTAACCTGGAACTGGCACATGGTCACTTTGCCCACATTCCATTGGCCACAGCAAGCCACATGCTCAAACACAACACCCACACTTCTAGTGGGAGCAACTGCAAAGTCACAGGGCAATGGGTGTGACTACAAGGCTACAAAAATCAGAGCTGATAAGTCAGTGTACCAGGACATCTAACAGGGCGCTGTTTCCTATCCTTACTGTATCTCTCACCAAATCAATTCCATCTGGTTTTCCCCTAAGAATACCAATAGCACTCTGAACACATTTGAATTTCTTTCTTTGCCTGCCAAAGTACAGTCTTGCAAAGTGAAGTCTGAGGAGTCTTTTCCTCCTCAGATTCTGGCTTTCCTCAACAGTAAGATTTCTGGAACTCAGTCACTTCCAACTCTTCAATGTATCACTTGGGTGAGTATGAAGGTGGGTACCGCTCATGGAAGACTCATCTGCCCGGCCTCAAATAAAATAAGAGCTTCCAACTTTTCTTGGGGGAAAATATCCTGATTTAAATACTTTTGAATATGTTGTTTTGTCACTTTAAAGATTATGGTTTTTTTGAGTTTTTGATGTATTTTCCTGCGTCAGGATATGTATTTCATTCCTTTGTTTTCCCAGAGACTTAATATGGTTCTGGCCATGTTTTCCTGACTGCAAATCAGGTGCACAGGCTGACAAGGAGAGGGACAACAGGAAGGACTGTTTAAAGCTGGCAGTTACTGCATTTGACATATTGCCTAGTATTGATAATTTGTATTCTTCATATTTCCCCTCACAGGGTATTAAATTTTAATTCAACCCAAGGACCTCTGACTGTCTTCCATAAATAGGGAAAACTCTAGAGTCCTAGGCAACATTTTTATATGCAAAATGAGTCGCTAACTTATCATGCTAATTGTTCCGATGTTTATCCCCCGAAGTCCTAACTGCTCCCTTCACATTTGCACTAAATCTTCCTACCAGCCTATGGCATGCTGGGTGATAAGCAGTATATTTTTTTTTATGAGGTTCCTCTTCCACAAACTGTATCACCTCGGAAGGAAACTTCTACCTCTGTTTGCCAGGATCTCGAGCCAGAAACATCCAATGAAAAAATGTAAGAGGGTCTCAGGAATCAACAGAGGTCAATGTCACTGTTTCTGGGTATCTAGGGCACAATCTAATCCTATAAAAATAAAATCAGAACTCACTGTGTGCCAGGCCCTATGCTAAGTGCTTTGCATACACCATATTAGTGAGTCTTCACGACAGCCCTGTAAGGTAGGTACCATTGCCTCTCAGGATACTGATGAGAAAATTGACCAGCCAAGTCCTTGTATATGTTGACAGAGCCTGGATTTGGACCCAGATGCATCTGACTCCATAGCTTACCTTTAACTTTTAAAGGTAAAAGGGCTCCTTTGCTACTATCTTCACGATGAGGAGGGATTATAATGGGACCCACAACCTCAGATGTGTTACCAAAGTCTACATCTGCTACATATTGTATTGACCCAAGAAGAAGAGATTCTTTAAGAACTATATTTAATTCCTTCTAATCCATCAAAGCAAATCTTGAATTATTTCCCTGTATTTCTTCTGTGTTTCTGTAAGAATGTCATTCCAAGGGCCCCCTCAGTTCTTGGGTATACATATTGAACCCAGGACTCAGATGCCTTCCCTTTAGGCATCTCCAGATTGTGTATCCTAATTTTTCTCCCCAATACACAAAATGTATATAATCGTTCTTCTTCTACACATTTTATTCACTGCCCTGTTTAATAATGAAAATTTCTTGCTTAGAAAGATGACTTTTATGCGAATATTCATAGCAGCCTTATTCATAATAGCAAAAAATTGGAAACAACCCAAATGTCCATCAGCTGGTGAATAGACAAATAAAATGTGGTCTATCAATACAATGGAACACTACTTAGCAATAAGGAGAAATGAAATACTGATAAATGCTACACCATGGGTAAACCTCAAAAACATTATACTAAGTGAAAGAAGCCAGCCACAAAAGAGCACATGTTGTATGATTCCATTTACATGGAATGCGCAGAAAAGGAAAATCTATGGAGACAGAAAACAAATTGGTGACTGTTTGAGGCTGTGGGGTGGGAAGGGGGATTAAGTGTAAAAGAGGTACAAGGGATCTTGTAGTGATAAAAATGTTCTGAAACTGCATTATGGTGATGGCTGCACAACTCAGTACATTTACTAAATATTAATGAATTGTATATTTAAAATCAGTTAGTTTTACCATATGTAAATTATACTTGAATAAAGTTGTTTAAAAAATAATCGATTCATGGAGAGTATTTTCAGTTTCATAAAAAATTGGTCAAACTCTTTGCACAGTAAGCTCCTGAGAGATGAATTTCTTCATCAGTACAATGAAGATAGAAATTTCTAACTCAAAGATAATTACCTGAATATCAAATGAGATAATAAAATGAAAGCGCTTTGAAAAGTGAAAAATGGTTAATAAAGATTCCTTCGATTTAGCAGTGGATGGAAATTATTTCATTCTCTCCTCTAGGTGGTGCTAGAATCTAAAAATGAGCATGCCACTGGTAAAAGCAGCTGCTTTACACAAAATTACCTTTCCCTATGAGGTTACATCCCTAAAGGGAGTTTATAGTCCAACTGTCCTTCAGTCCAGAGCCTGCTCATGAATTAATCTTAGGATAATAGACATCCAACTTCAGTGCCAGCCTTCTAGCCTCTCACAAATTGTCAATTGCACATTCCATGTGTTGTATGGTCCCCTCTTTGTCCTGGGGGATTATCCCTCAGACTAAACCACATTCATCTTCCATTTCTCTCCATCTTCATGGAAACTTTAGTTTCCAACATATTGATAATTGTATACTTCTCTTCCGTTGCATTTTCAATACTCTCAATTGCTTTTAGTGTTTAGTTTAATTGGGAACGAGGGTCAATTCATCAAACCATTTGTAAAATGCCTCAAAAATAAACCCAAGCCTAGCAAATGTGGCCACATCAATGAAGAAATGCCACAGAAGGGCCCCTTCTTGCTGGCGCCATGTGTTGGTAGAAGGAACAGCTGGTGTGCTGTTACTTTGCTGTGTGCCATGTAGCTTTAGACATATGAAAATTAAGGCTTCGAAAGTTGTAAGATGAGCTTCTGTCTCATGTTCAGGACTTCGATCTGAGGCAGCCCCCTATCTCCCTTCCTCTCTTTCGAAAGAAAAAGAAGTGTTTTTAGATTATTGTTTTGCTCTTCATCTGATGGTTTCTAAAAGCATTTGGTTCAAGTAGGAGAGCCAAGAGCCCAGGGTGCAAGGCACATGGGCCCCGCTGTGCAACAAGGACACTCAGGGCCATTATCTGAGGCCCTGAGCTCCTGCAGGACCACTTAACTCAGTTCCAAAGGGCGCCCAGGGCTGGTCTTTCAAGAGAGCATGAAAGCCGAAGCTTGTGCCCCATGATGTGTCTTGCAAAAGGAAGAATACAGAAGCAGCACGAGAACATTCGCACAGGAGTTGTGCAAACAGACAGCTCATTATTGAGAATTCTTTGCTGGTGAAAATGCTTTCCCGCAAGGGGAAGGGTTTGAAAAACGACTCTTGCCTCCTGGAGCCTGCTCTTGGGTGGAAACAAACCAGCTTTGAAAACACAATACCATAAAAGCTTTAAAAATTGGTATTTAAGGAGCATGGAAATAGCCCACGAGAAATTAATGCGAAATCAATTCAGGCACACAGTTTACATCTGCTGCGTTACCCAGAATGGCTCTCTTCTATAACTGGAAATCTATGGACCTAAATCTGGGATGACTGGAAGGAGATTTATGTCTTCTGAGATGTAGCTGCACAACCTGTCACCAGGAGGGAAAATCTGTAACCCTTTAGGGCCAGCAGAAGCTGGGGCCCTATTGTTAGAAAACGCACATTTAAAATCAACACCCAACGAAGTAAGTGCTGTTCACAGGTCTAGGCCTTTAAACCTGGCCCTCTGCCCGAACGGGCAGTCTTTCCACACCCAGGAGGCTTTGTCTTTCCTAAATATAGTTCCTAGCAAACAATGAGCTGCTCGTGGTTTGAAGGTTGACAGTGACTGCCCAGAAGAGACACGGCCAAGCTCGTTGCTGTGCTGGAGCTGGGAACCCGGCTCCTCATGGGATCGGTGAGCAAACCCAGGGTCTGCTGTGGGCCTTCCTCGTGAAGTTTTCCCATCCCCACCCCTTGTCATGATGTTGATTTTTTAGTTCATCCAAACCATCGTGAGTTAGCTATGCACAAAGCACCTTTCAATTTCCAAGTTTGGAAATTACTTATAATCAAAGAGACGGAGAGGGAACATCAGAGGAGTGGGAGGCGAACGGGAAAAGGATGGTCTTGGGAAGTCACTGGAGTTTCAAGAAAGGGGAGTTTCAAGGAAGAGAAAGTTGGTAAGAGTGTCAAATGCCACAGAGAAGATGGGCAAGATAAGGACTCTCCATGCCCATGAGGCCGGACCTTTAGGAGGGCACGGTTCACCTGGGGGAGCATTTCACGACATGGGAGGGGAAGCCAAAGGTTGAGTGGATGCAGATGAGCAGGCAGTAGGTGTTGGCCCTGCCGCCGCCTCCTGTGAAGGGAAATGGGAGGAGTTTGCCATTAAATAGGAAAGAGAATTTTTTCACACTGCAAGGACTTTTAGACATGGCATGCCTCTATCCAGTGCTGAAATGACAGCCTAGGAACTCTGATCTCGCCATCCTTCTTTGAATGGCTCATGGTAGGGTTTCAATAAATATTTGTGGAAGGAAGCAAATCTGCACTCTCAGAACTGCCTATATGCAGGTTGTTGAAAGCAGAATTTTTTTAAAAAGTCATATTGAAAGATTTCCACTCCTTTGTTTTTTAAGATTTTGCCCTTCTTAATTGTGTGACCTTGGACAAGTAACTTAACTTCTCTAGCCCTCAATTTCCTCACGTATAAAAGTGGAAAAGTGCATGGCTCCTGCATAAGAGCGCACGGCTCAGAGTAAGGAGATTATACTTTCTCCTTCTCCTTATTATTATTATTCTCTTCATAACTGTTTGTCATCCTGGGAGCAATGGGAGGCATGTGACATCTGTACTACATATCCAAAGAACTCACAGAATATTTTTGCATGAGGGGAAAGGTTTGATAAACAGCTCTTGCCTCCTGAAGCCCTCCCTCGGTGGAAACAGAATTGCTTTTAAAATGCAATACCGTAGGGCTTGCCTGGTGGCGCAGTGGTTGAGAATCTGCCTGCCAATGCAGGGGACACGGGTTCGAGCCCTGGTCTGGGAAGATCCCACATGCCGCGGAGCAACTGGGCCCGTGAGCCACAACTACTGAGCCTGCGCATCTGGAGCCTGTGCTCCGCAACAAGAGAGGCCACGATAGTGAGAGGCCCGCGCACCGCGATGAAGAGTGGCCCCCGCTTGCCACAACTAGAAGAAAGCCCTCGCACAGTAACGAAGACCCAACACAGCCATAAATAAATAAATTAATTAATTTTAAAAAAATGCAATACCGTAGAAGCCCTTTTAAAAAATATTAATACGATTTCAAAAACGTTCTTAAGAAATTAAAAAAGTCAACATCAAGAATAAATCCTAATATAAACTACAGACTTTGGGTGATTATGACGTGTCCATGTAGGTTCATCAGTTATAACCAATATCCCTCTCTGGTGGGAGCATTAATAATTTGTGGGGACAGGGGGTCTCTGGAAAGTCTTTGTATCTTCTGCTCAAGTTTGCTGTGAATCTAAAACTTCTCTAAAAATATAGTCTTTTCTAAAAATTGAAGTATAATTGATTTATAATGTGTTAGTTTCAGGTATACAGCAAAGTGATTCAGTTTTATATATTTATATACATATATTCTTCTTCAGATTCTTTTCCATCAAAGGTTATTATAAGGTTCTTTTCCATTAAAGGTTATTATAACCTTTTCCATCAAAGGTTATTATTATTATAAAGGTCCCTGTGCTGTGCAGTAGGTCCTTGTTGTTTATCCATCTTATATACAGTAGTGTGTATCTGTTCATCCCAAACTCCTAATTTGGGATTAACAGATCCCCCTTTCCCTTTTGGTAACTAGAAGTTTGTTTTCTATGTCTGTGAGTCTATCTCTGTTTTGTAAATAAGTTCATTTGTATCATTTTTTTAAATTCCACATATAAGTGATATCATATGGTATTTGTCTTTCTCTGTCTGGCTTCCTTCATTTAGTATGATAATCTCTAGGTCCATCCACGTTGCTGCAAACGACTTTATTTCATTCTTTTTTATGTCTAAAACAATAATCTTTAAAGAAGTCTGAAGCAATTCTCTATCTAATCGTGTTTGTAAAAGAAAGGAACCACTGCATCATGCCAGGACGATGGCAGGGCAGCTGTGCCAGGGCAGCTGTGGCTCTGGGCAGTTGGGGAGGGGGAGATAGCCTCTGTGTTCTGTGAAAGGCAGCCAGAGGAAGGGACTAGGATGGGTACAAGCCCAAGACTGGACTCTGACAGCACCTCGTGAGCTAAATTCTGTAGATCTTCCTGCATAGCTAGGGTACAGGTGAACTCCTGGGGGAAGCCTCCAGGTTGGACTCAGGTTACAGGGAGCGCCCAGTACTCTTGCCCATGACCGTAATGAGGTGAACTGTGGGGTTTTCTAGAAAACACCCTAAAATGAGACAGAGTAGCAATCTTATAGAAGAATTCTGTTGATGGCAGAGGCAGGGGTGCTAAGAAGTGACTGCCCTGCCTTGGTAATCAAGCAGGCCTGCTTTGAAATCTTGGCCTCATCACATGGTTGACTGACCTTAGGCAAGTTACCTAACTTCTGACCTTCAGCTCCTCATATGTCGAATGGGGATAGTAATAGGACCCGATTCAGAGGGCTGATGTCAGGCTCTGGGGAGACAGTGTGAATATAAGGCACTTTACAGTACTCAGTGAACAATGGCCAACTTTTTTTTTTAAATCAGTGAATCTAACTCTTACCACCCTCTGCTTTTGTCCTTCATGGAAAACAAACAAACAAACACATTTCTACATGTTACTTCCAATTCCTGTTATTTCATTAGCTTTGAGGGAAGATTTCCTAGTGCAGATTTCCTTCCTTGTTCCTACAAAGATCCAGGATTGAATTGGGGAGGGGTTAGTGATAAAAGTGTTTTTCTTCTTTTTAAAGGTCAGAACCTAAGTTCATGTTTTCATACTGGTTTCTCTCTGACTCATCCTCGTGCCTGAAGCAAACTGTATATTTCCTGTCTCATTTTCTTTGCCAGAAAAATGGACTTTATTTAATCTTTTCTCTCCCTGCCTTTCAGTACAACCTTACCGTTTGGGGACAGTCTATAACCTGCATTTGAATGTTTTGTTTCCAGTTTCCTCTTCCAGGAGATGTTTTAGATTCCTTTCCAACAATAAGAAATGGGGCAAGTATTTCTCCAGTGGTATCATAGAGAACAATACCAGAGAGCTGTGGTTCTCACCTTGGGGTGATTTTGCACCCAAGAGACATTTGTCATTGTCTGAACACATTTTTTGGTTGTCACAACTGGGGGCCCCAGATCCTACTGGATTTCATGGGTGGAGGCCAGGGTTGCTGCTAAACGTCCTACAATGCACAGGACAGCACCTCCACAACAAAGAATCATCTGGCCCAAATGCCAACAGTGCCATAGTTAACAAACCCTGCTATAAGGAGTCTCGATATGTTAACTTTTCTCATTTACTTGTTCTTTTTACATTTTTGTCCTTGGTCTCAGTTTTCTTTATCCCCCCGAATCCAACTTCTTTCCCTCTCTGCTTTCTCCCTCTTACCACTAAGTCTTTTTTCATTCTCTCTTTCTATCTTCTTCCCTGACGTCGTTTAGTGTTTGATGACCCTCCAAAGTTCCTAGTCCTTGAAAAATATTCATGAATTTGCTTTTCCAGCTTGGTCACTAATTCACCATGTGCCCTTGGGCCAGTCATTTCACTGGCCAGTCATTTCTCCTCTCTGGGCCTCAGCTTCCTCCGTGTACATGGACACAGGACTGAATGACCTCTAAGACTCCAATCTGTGACTGACAATTGTCAGGAGAATTCAAATGCCTAGCACTCTTACAAGAAAGTCTTAGTGTGAGAGAGGGCCCCTATAAAAAAAAAAAAACACTGAGTTTATTGGTATATAGTGAGAAAGAAAAATGTGTTTATGTGGGTGTGTGAATATATGGACATTCAATCTTGTGAAGGCAATTAGGGGTAAGATAAAATTTATGGGAAAATTAAATGAGCTAAAAAGATAGATTGCAGCATTATTTGTAATAATAAAAAGTTGTAAACAATATAAATAACCAACAATTGTGGATTGAGACAAAAAAATATGGTATATTTATATGATGAAATACCATGCAGCTATTAATAATAATTATTAGGAAGTTTTTAACAACGTGGAAAATACTGTAATGCAGGTTACAAAATCATATATACTTTATACTCATATTTAGTGAAAGTATTTTCTAGAATGAACTTTTTAAATTAAATTATTTTGTCTTTTCCTACTTCAAAGGTAACACATGCTTATTTTAAATAATTTTGAAAACTCAGATAAGACAAAAGGAAAAAATTGTCTACAGTTTGACCACCAGAGTTAACCTCTGAGACATCTTTCCAGTCTTTTTTTCATTCTATTTTTAAAATAATAGTAGGGTTATACTGTTTTTATGACCTGCATTTCCTTTCCTTGTCATTACATAGTCTTCTGCAAAGGCATTTATTTAAGGTGCATAGTACTCCTTTGTATCTGTACTGGATCTAATTGAGGGAAAGTAAGTAAACTTTTAAAAAATGAAGAGTGCCAATTCACAGCCAGGGACCTGGTGGACCTGAATGATTGATGTTTCTCTTCATGACTAAATCAATGGAATTTCCATCAAGTGACAGCTTGAGCAGTGTTGGGCTTGTTAACTCCTATCACCCAATCATCAAATAGCAAGTTGGGTGGGGATCATGGAAGTCATTTAGGGCAACCCCTTCCCCTCCCTCTCCCCACATCCCCACTAGATGTTTGACTAAGGTCCTAACCCTCCAACTAACCTATGACCTGGTGTACTTGGTTTGATCAGCCAGACCGGGAGAACCATCTGTGTGACCCTCCGCTCTCCTCCAGTCTCCCTCCCGGCTCCATCTCCACTTCATCTCGTTGAAATGATGGGGTTGCTGTTTCCCAACCCTTTCTCCCAGGAAGGGGGTGGGGCCTCAGGGCCTTGTTTGTCATCGAGTTCCCATAACACAGGCTCAGTCTCAGACGCTCTTCCCTCTGTGATTCACTGCCAAGTCTGCATTCTGCTTGCCTGTCTGGGGATGTTATGACATCAGATTTATCTGGTTAAAGGGGGGAAAAAGTGCTTACCGGCTCATTTTTTCACCGCGGGCACTCTGAAAATCTTCTAAAGTTCACACAGCCTCACCAGCAGGATCAAAGCTTCAAAAGGCCCTCAGTGACATTGCCCTGGTCAAGGCCGCCTGGCCTGATGAAATTCCAAAGAAGACAAAACTGCTTTGTTCCAGAAACTCCTCCCTCTGTGTCCATATCCCATTTCAGATCCCGTTTCCCAGTGCCTTCCCAGCAGGCAGAAAGTAGCTGACAAATGGATTTTCCCATATCCTTCGGGGATTCAACACACTGGCAGTTGTAAAGAGAGCTACAGTGGGGCTTAATCCAAAGATGTGACTGGGCTACTATGGGACCTCAGGTGTCTCCGGGGGGCTGTTTGATCAAGAGACGCGTATAAGGCTTTCACCACGGGCTGTACCCCCTTCACTCACATCTGAAGGGTTGGGGTAGGGGAAAGCAAAATTCAGGAAGCCCCACAGTGTGCCAGGCATGGTACCAAGTGCTTTCCGTTGGTTTCCACATTTATTCCTCACAGCACTGTGCACTGCACATTGTTAATCTAATTTTAACCTAGAAGAACAGAGACTTCAAGAGGTGACGTCATTGGCAGAAGGGGCAGTCAGGATTTGAACTCAGGGCTGTTGATTCTAATGTTACATCATAATGTTGCCTCCCCATAAGATTAGAACCTGTATACTTTCAAAGAAAAACAGAATTCCTGAGCCCTAAATTAGCGTGCTTCTGTGCTCCAACTTATAGGTTAATACATTGTCTTTGTACACTGTAAACTTCCCTAACTGAGCCCTTTTGCTCCAGACATCAGGCACGCTGTAGGTTCTAAGAACAAGAAAAGGGGCTTCCCTGGTGGTCCAGTGGTAAAGAAGCCACCTTCCAATGCAGGGGATGCAGGTTTGATCCCTGGTCAGGGAACTAAGATCCCACGTGCCACGGGTCAACTAAGCCCACACGCCACAACTACTGAGCTCACGCGCCTCAACTAGAGCCCACATGCTGCAAACTACAGAGCCCACGCGCTCTGGAGCCTGTGCGCCACAACTAGAGAGAGAAAACCCGCATGCCACAACTAGAGAGAAGCCCGTGCCCCGCAACAAAAGATCCTGCATGCCTCAATGAAGATCCCGCGTGCCGCAACTAAGACGTGACACAGACAAAAAAAAAAAAAAAAAAAAATTTAAAAATTAGAAGAAATAGGGCTTGCCTGGTGGCGCAGTGGTTGAGAATCTGCCTGCCAATGCAGGGGACACGGGTTCGAGCCCTGGTCTGGGAAGATCCCACATGCCGTGGAGCAACTGGGCCCATGAGCCACAATTACTGAGCCTGCGCGTCTGGAGCCTGTGCTCCGCAACAAGAGAGGCCGCGATAGTGAGAGGCCCGCACACGGCGATGAGGAGTGGCCCCCACTTGCCGCAACTAGAGAAAGCCCTCACACAGAAACGAAGATCCAACACAGCCATAAATAAATAAATAAATAAATAAATAAATAAATAAATAAAAAGATCTTCAAAAAAAAAATTAGAAGAAATAAAATAAAACAAAGGACAAGAAAAGTCTCCAATTCACTTGTAGTGACTCTAATTATTGCCTCTCCTGCCTCCCTTGTCCCTTTGCAATTGCTTCCCCAGAGTCACAAAAGTGAGCCACAGAGGACCCGGAGCAGTGGTTCACAAAGTGTGGTCCTCGGACCAACAACATCAGCAATTCCTGGGAATTTGCTAGGAAGGCAGTTTCTGGGACCCCACTCCAGGTTTGAATCAGAAATTCCAAGGGTGGGGCCCACAATCTCTATTTTAACAAGCCCTCCAGATGATTCTGACGTGCTATAGCTTGAGAACCACTGACCTAGAGAATGTGATTAGCATACATCTTTGACTGCACCCCACATCCAGTCAGCTGCTAAGCTCTGTGAATGCTGCCTCCGCCTCCTAGTTTGTCTGCTTTGTCCTAGTTCGGGCCCAGTTAACTCCCGCCTGCACCGCGGCAGTGCCTCCCAGGAATCTCCCCTCTCGTCCCTCACTTACTGCTAGTCCATGCCACCCTCTGATACTGCGTTATCTCTCTGCTATGAAGATGTCATGTGGCCACTGGAATAAAATCCAAATTCCTTAGTGTGTGGCTACTGGGATAAAATCCAAATTCCTTAGCTTGATATTCCAGATCCTCCAAAATAGGCATCAGACTTTTCTTTTTGATCTTATTTCCTACTTGTCCTTCCCTTTATGCATCCTAGACCCAAGCTGTGCAAAACGACTCACTGTTTGCTACAGATTCATACTTCCTCCCCTCTGTGCCTTTGCTTATGTTATTCCCTCTGCCTGGAATCGCCTCCCACTCATCCCCACATAGCTGTTAAGGGTTAGCTCAAATGTCATCTCCTCCATGAAGTCTTTCTTCATCCTTCTAACTACTTTCTATTCTTTAAAAAAAATAAATAAATTTGAAGTAATTTATTTAATTTCCTATAGAATTAGGTTAGAATTTTGTCTTTTTGCATTTTTAAAATTTTTAAATTGAAGTATGATTGACCTACAACACTATGTTAGTTCCAGGTGTACAACATAGTGATTCGATATTTCTATACATTACAAAATCTTCCTTCCTTTTCTTGAAATCGTAGAATTTATCTTTACTTCTCTTATGGCGCTGATTAAATTATACTGTATGCCTCTTTGTGAGCATATTTTATCTCCCTCCTAGGTAGTAAGAGGACAGAGTTGTGCCTTTTTTCATCTTTGCACTTCCTACAGCAACCAGCACAGTGACAGAGCTTAATACATGGCTGTTGAACGGATGAATGAGTGAATGAGTGAATGTTGGATCCACATAAGTAAAACTGAAAGATTTTTCATCCTTTATTCTAAATATGCCTGTCAAAATCAATGATATTATTATTGCTGTTTTCTAACAGTGTCCATTTTACCTCCTCTCAAAACTGGACCAGTTAGAAAGAATAGATTATAGCACAAAGTTTTCAGGGATGATAGTGTGGGTAGAAACAGATTGTTCCCATAATATCTGTGGCTTGAGTAACAATATAGGAGAATGAAATGACAATTTTGTTGCTAACCTTCACCTTGAGCTGCATAATGGACAGCCAAGCCCCAGCAGGTTCTCCTGCTAAGCAAAATAAGAATAAAGCAGTGGGCTTCCCTGGTGGCGCAGTGGTTGAGAATCCGCCTGCCAATGCAGGGGACACGGGTTCGAGCCCTGGTCTGGGAAGATCCCACATGCCGCGGAGCAACTGGGCCCGTGAGCCACAACTACTGAGCCTGCGTGTCTGGAGCCTGTGCTCCACAACAAGAGAGGCCGTGACAGTGAGAGGCCCACGCACAGCGATGAAGAGTGGCCCCCGCTTGCCACAACTAGAGAAAGCCCTCGCACAGAAACAAAGACCCAACACAGCCATAAATAAATAAATAAATAAATTTAAAAAAAAAAAAAAAAGAATAAAGCAGAAATGATTCTCAAGGAAGCAATTGCTGGAACCTCAAAAGTCCCCAGCCAGAGTTGCTGGTCTGACTTCATTCCAAAGTTGGGAAAGAGATTTTCTGCTCAGACAAAATTAGTTAGGTAGGTTGTGCAATACTCTGCTCCATCTTGACGACACCACTCATGGAAAACCTTCTTCTACGTGGGCTGAAAGAGGTGACCAAGGGCAATTTTTCAGGCCCTCAGCCCTGGGGCACCAGCAAGAGTGTGTTAAGCACTGAACAAAACCCACAGCAGAAAACATAACTCTGGGTCCCTGGCTTTACGGTTCAGTGGGAGGGCCTGTGGCTGTGAAGAAGCAGAAGTGTCTAGTGTTCTTTAAGGACAGGCATGATTTTGATGGGTTTTAAGTTCTCCTGAAAATCCAAGCATTAGAGATGCAATCCCTCCTTTCAACAGCTCCGGGCTTCTAGTTCTGTGTGGTACTTGACTTGCATCTTCTCTCTGACTCAACAATTGTCTTTTCTTGGAAAAGACTTTGTCATCTTTCTAGCCTCACTTCAAGAAGGCAGTGGGCCCTTTCTCTCCAACCTGCACTTGGGCAGAAAGAAGAGTTAGGAAATGACACAACATCACAGAGTCGTGCCTGGCTGTCATGGTTCCACTTGAAGGCAAGTGGCCCCTTCTGCTTCCACCTCACTAAGCAGGATGGCTCCCCAGCCACGAGGGGCTCTTTTTGGCTCACGTCTCAGCCCTGGGACTTTTCTATCGTGTGTGGGGGCTTTGAGAGATGAGCCTCTGGGTGATCTTCCACGGTTCTTGCTTTGTCGTCTCCTGCGTGAAGATTCTTCTAAGAAGCAGGCAAACTTCCTAGGCCCCATATTCATTTTGTGCCTATTGGTGAGAGTCTATCCCGTGAATGTTTTGAGTGCCTGGACACTTGTTTTTAGCAGAATGCTCAATAGTCCCCCCCTGTATCTCAAGATGAATTCCTAGGTGGGCTGACCGCATCGGAGCTGGTGTCCCTGTGAGGCAGTCTTCCGGCAGTGTCAAAAAGCGCTCTTGTAGAGGAATGAATGTTTCATGACATGGAAAGGCCATCGCCATATGTTAAACATAAAATACAGGTTATAAAGTAATGAACATTGTAACATGTATACTCACACACAAATATGTGTAAAAAGGACAGATATTAAGTATTAACAGTAGTTATCTCTAGTAATGGGACGGGTTTTTCTCTTTTCTTTGTTTTCCTAATTTTTTACAATGAACAGATTTTATTTTGGTGATAAGAAAAGAGAAGCAAAAGTATTTTCAATTTTCTGGGACTTCCCTGGTGGTCCAGTGGGTAAGACTCCGTGCTCCCAATGCAGGGGACCCGAGTTCCATCCCTGGTCAGTGAACTAGGTCCCACGTGCATGCCACAACTAAGAGTCCGCATGCCACAGCTAAGAAGTCCACATGCTGCAACTAAAAATTCCACATGCTACAACTAAAAAGTCCGCGTGCCGCAACTAAAGATCCTGCGTGCCACAACGAAGACCTGGTGCAGCCAAAATAAATAAATAAATAAATATTAAAAAAATATTTCAGTTTTCTAAACAAATAAGTCCTTGGTGGAAAGAAGTTTGCAAGAGGACCTCTGTTAGTACCTCTAGGGGTTCAGATATACAGCACAGTGCTCTGATCTTAGCAATATGGGGCAAGTGAGCAGGGGCTGCTGGGACTTTGCAAAAGCTCAACCGCTGAGGCAGGCGACACCCAGACTCCATCCCATTCCAGCCATGGCTGACACCAAAGGAGCCAGCCAGGCAGCAGGAAATCCTCCGGAGTCTGGCAGGTAGGCTTTCTGACTCAATCAGATTTGGCAACTGAAACCACAGGGCAGGAGCGGCAGTGGCCCCCACTCTGAGGAATGGGGGGCGCACCTGAGGAGCTGACAAGAGGTCCCCTACTTTCTCTCAGCCCTCTCCTTATTGTGCAGAGTGAGTTCTGTACAGATTTCAGCAAAGCTCTTAAGCATTAATGCCCCCTAAATACTATGCCCATTTAGTAAACACCCAGTTTTAGACAAATTGCTTGTTTTCCAAGGTCTGAATAGATTAAGTGCTGGAATTTTGAAAGATGCTATTTACCTGGGCTTTTTGGGAAAGTTCACATTAATTGTGCTCCCTGCTCCTTTCATTTCCTTTCCTGCCTCCTGTTTCCACCTTGACGTGCTAAAGGGGTCGACCATGCTCATGTCTCTATTAACTACCACACGGAAAGGCCATCATCAGCGTGGCCCTGGTGCACATCTTAATCAGGGGCAAAGAGCCCTGAACACATTGCATCCTTGAGAACTGCCTTGTGTGGCAGCATCGGGGGTCTCCACGCCCTGAATCTGGGATTGGCCAGGCTAGAGCAGAGCAAGACCCGTTACTCCTGGTACTGCTGTCCTCCACCTTGTGTAATTCCTCAGCTACTCTTCATCTTGCAGTCTCTTCGCTGTGCAGATGGATATACCAAGGGAAATGTGTTGATGGGGTACTGGTTCTCTTGCTGAAGCTCATGTTTCCTAGACTGCTACGCAATCTGTTTAAAGCTTGAGGCTGAACACATCGTCATTTAGCATAAACTTAAAAATTTTTAACACCAGAACACTTTTTAGCTCCTCCTTTCCTTATGTGTACTCTCCCCAATGAAGACTACTTGTTTATAGTCCCAGGGCAAAATCCTTGGGATGTGGGGATACACTGGGACAGCTCCCAAGCCTCCTTTAAAATCTACAGATTCTAAGTCAGATCTCAGAGGTTTGTAAGGAAATAATAATAGGAATAAAATATAGAGTTATTTTCGCAAGTATTTTTATTAATAGTGAATCTGAATAGATGGCTAGAAGTCATATCTAAGATGTATGTGGGTAAGAATTTGAGACTTTGGTTCCACAGCTTAAGTCTAATAAAACTATAACCCATGGCATTTTTTTAAGAAGTATTGAATCTCCTCTCCTGATGGCTGAAACTCTGTGGTCCTGGACAAATGTTCCCATCTCTCCTAAACCACTGAAAATCTTATTACAAATAATTTAAATGACATAAGCCTTCTATCCTCCCTGAGAGAGATTTCATAATATCCTGAAAGAAAAATGTGACTTTAAGAGATGAGACTAGTATGATCTCAACTACTTTTAAAAAGATATTCCTAAAAGCTTCTGCACAGCAAAGGAAACCATCAACAAAATGAAATGGCAACCTACTGAATGGGGGAAAATATTTGCAAGTCATATATCTGATAAGGGGCTAATATCCAAAATATATGAAGAACTCATGAATTGCAAAAAAAAACCTGATTTTAACATGGACAGAGGATCTGACTAGATTTCTCCTAAGAAGACATACAGATGACCAATAAGTGTATAAGAAGATGCTCAACATCACTAATCATCAGGGAAATACAAATCAAAATTTCAATGAGCTATCACCTCACACCTATCAGAATGGCTATTATCAAAAAGACAACTAATAATAAATGTTGGCAAGGATGTTGGGAAAAGGGAACCCTTGTGCATTGTTGGGAGGAAGGTAAACTGGTGCAGCCACTATGGAAAACAATGTGGAGGTTCCTCAAAAAATTAAAAAGAGAACTACCATATGACTCAGCAATTCCACTTCTGGGTATTTATCCAAAGAAAATGCAAACACTAATTTGAAAAGATATATGGGGCTTCCCTGGTGGTGCAGTGGTTGAGAATCCACCTGCCAGTGCAGGGGACATGGGTCTGAGCCCTGGTCTGGGAAGATCCCACATGCTGCGGAGCAACTAAGCCTGTGCATCACAACTACTGAGCCTGCGCTCTACAGCCCATGAGCCACAGCTACTAAAGCCCACATGCCACAACTACTGAAGCCCACATGCCACAACTACTGAAGCCCACACGCCTAGAGCCCGTGCTCCGCAACAAGAGAAGCCACTGTGATGAGAAGCCCGCGCCACAACAAAGAGTAGCCCCAGCTCACCGCAACTAGAGAAAGCCCATGCGCAGCAACGAAGACCCAACACAGCCAAAAATAAATAAATAAATAAATTTATAATGTGACAAATTAAATGTGACAAATACATGTAAGCATACCTAATAGCTGCAACTTGCCTTAATAAAATGGGTTTAAAAGAAAAATAACAGAAAAGATATATGCACCTAATGTTCATTGCAGCATGTTTTCAATAGCCAAGATATGGATGCCTCTTAATGATGAATGGATAAAGATGTGGTACATGTATACAAGGAATACTATTAAGCCAAAGGAGAATGAAATCTTGCCTTTTGCAACAACATGGATGATCCTTGAAGGCGTTATGCTAAGTGAAAAAGTCAGACAGAGAAAGACAAATACTATATCATCTCACTTATACATGGAATCTAATAAAACAAACAAACAAAACAAAACAAAACCCACCACCACCAGCAAAAAACCAAGCTCATGGATAGAACAGATTGGTGGTTGCCAGAGGTGGAGATGGGCAAAATGATTGAAAGGGAGTCAAAAGGTACAAACTTCCAGTCATAAAATAATTAAGTCATGGGGATGTAATACAGCGTGGTGACAATAGTTAACAATAGTGTAGTGCGCATTTGAAAGTTGCTAAGAGAGTAGATATTGAAAGTCCTCATCACAAGAAAAAAATTTTTGTAACTATGTATGGTGACGAATATTAACTAGACTTATTGTGGTGATCATTTCACAATACATACAAATATTGAATCATTATGTTGTACGCCTGAAACTAGTATAATGTTAAATGTCAATTATACCTCAATATAAAAAAAGATATTACAGTGCAAAGCAAAAAGTCTCTAGAAAATGTGCTAAAATGAAATATTTCGGTAGTGAAGTTAGGGGTGATTATTCACTCCCTTTGTTTTCAACAGTGAGTATGCTTGACTTTTATGATCAGGAAGAAAATTAACCATTTAAGAAAGGAAAGTTGAATGCTAAGCCACAATTATTATGTGGCTCATAGAATCAGCTTGATTTTAATCTGCAGCTGGGTCCTTTTTGACTCTTGTCTCACTTAACTGTTTGGCCAACAGATCTTTGAGGTTACACAACTGCCTGGGTCCTGTTTAAGAGAAATATATTTTTTCAGCTACAAAAGAAAATTCCAAGTTGTCAGGGGGGCCAAGCTCATAAAAAGAAAGCTTTTGAGAAAGAAGCTGTTTTCCACCCTTCGTGCATTCCACCCCATGACCAGCACTGTGTTAATGACAGAACTCCTGTGTGCGAACGTGTGTGGGGAAGTTTCTGCGATACAGGGTTGCATTGTACAGACAGCCTGTGTCCCAGAGGCTCACCGCAGCTGCGTGCCCTGGGGTCAGCATGAACAAATTCCCCTGCAGAAAGGGAGTCCCCCTGGGGAGCTCAGTGAAACCTACTCAACTAGGAAAGCACGCAGTAAGAGCCAGAAGGTTGGGGATCTACAAAAGATAGCCCTAGAAACGAATAGCCTGACTTTAAGGCCCCTCTCTAACTTAAATTTTGGGGGGGAAATCCTCCCACAGCATTTACCTTTCCTTTCCCACCTCTCTTTCCTCCATCATTGATTCAATCCTTGCTCTTGACAAAGCTTCTTTGCCCTGTGGGTGATTTCCCCTAGCTGGCCTCTGAGAGTCAAGGAGAGGGAATTAGAAAATAAATGAGGGACCTAAGCTGTGTGCTATCACTCACTGTGTACAAGAGACAGAAAAGGCTAATTCTGTGACTGCCATGGAGAGCTTGGCTGTCAGGGATCTATAGGAAGAGGCCTAGGAGATTATATCATCAGCTCACAGATGGGAGAGTCTGGAAGAGCACGCCAAAGCTTCAGAGTTCTGTAATTCTTCTCCTACCTGACTGCTGAGGCTTAGTAATCTCCTACGACCTGGTTAGCAGGGCTGGAAGCAGCATCAGAGGCAATCTCACCTGGGGATTGCCACCTCAAATGCCTCCAGAGGTCAGGAGAGTGACAAACATGAGTGAGGAACACTGGGAATAAGGTCAGAAGGAAAGGTCAGGGCTGAGTAAAACCGGAAATACAGGCATTTTCAAAACACTGTGTGGGCCAAATAAAACAGGGCTACTAGCCAACATTGTCACGCAGGCTGCTCATTTGTGACATATGGCTCCAAACTCATCCAAACTAATTTTGTGGATGAAGAAAAAAAGGCTCAGAGAGGTGAAGCGACTCCCTCCAGGTCACACAGCCATGCCGTGGTGGAGCCAGTGCTGGCAGCGCCGTCCCTGGACTCCGTGCCAGCGCTCTCCCCTCCTCACCACACCACCTCTTAGCCTGCACCTTGGGTGGAGTTGGGTCATTGAACAGTGTACTTCTCTCCTCTTCTGAAAGCTGATATCAGGCATTTTAGTGAGACTCAGGGAACTTTTTCCTGTAACTCCACATTCTGGTTTACCCAAGAGGTCACACCAGCTGCAAATGCCACCATCAGTTATGACTTTCCCACACTGGGAATTTCTTCCTTTGACAGCATATGAAGTGTTTCCTTCTGTTGGGTTTCCTTCTGTTCCCCTCTGGGTACAATTTGAGAACTGTTTGATCCTCATTCCAAGGCCTCAGGCAACAAAAGGATGGTCTGGGTCTAAAACTTCTGAGTAAGGTATTCTGAGCATCAGTGCTGGAAGTTAACTCTAAATTTGTCCCTAAGATGTTGGATAAATTAATTACTAGTTGTAAAGCACTCTGAGAATTAGGGATGAAAGGATACATGGATCTACAAAATATTATTATAATTAATGAATACCTATCAGTAAACTGTGATTAAGAATAACGGGCATTCTCCACAGGTTATCAAGCTGAGGCATCTTTCACACGAGTCCTTTTAGTATCATCTGCTTTGCCAGAAATATTCTGTTTGTAATTTGCTCATGGGAGTTTTGGTTCAATGTAAAAAGGTACATTTTGTGCTTTGAAGAGAATACCATTGATATTTTTATACACCATGAGTTAGTAACAATGGATACTACACTTAATTTCCATTTATAATTTCTTACTCTTGGGAAACTTTTTCAAATTTCCTCAAGCTTAGTTTAAAGGAGAATCTTGTCAGATAATATATATGTTTAGGTTTCCTCCTACGACTGCTCCTCTGTCTAAGAACTCAATGTCCTTTTGACTTTCCAACTAGGAGAGACTCTTTTGATGTATAAATATCAAACACCATGCAGAGCTCAGGGTCTACACATAGTAAATGCTCAATAAACATCTGATGAATGAATGAGTGAGTAAGTGAGTGACAGGCAGGCCATGGTTGCCTGAGTCCGGTTTGGGAGCACGGATGATGTTAGCCCTCTGAGTTGGGAGGCTATATTAGTTCTTCGGGTAAATGGACAGACTGTCCTCTGGTAGCGGGACCTGGCTGGAATCCCTGATTTCTGAGGCTTGGTTTGGATTTCCAGTCCATCGCTCAAGCCCGTTTAGTAACTGGTAGTGATCTTCCTGCTCAGTGGTGATGAAGACTGGTTTCATTACTTCATTTGTTTGTGGACCATTTATAAAAATTCCAAAGTCATCAGGCCTGAGAACATAACAAAGCAATCGCAGTGATTCCCCTGAGACTCACAAACCACACAGGTGCTGCTTTGAAACAGACATACTTAGGTTCAAATTCTAACCAATAATGACAAATATTTAAGCAGTGATTACACTATGCTAAGCACTTTGCATGTATTATCTTATTTAATCCTCACCATTACCTTAATGAAAGCGGTACTATAATTATGCCCATATTTAAGTTGAGAAATAAGAGGCAGAGAAGTAAAGTAATTCATCCCAAACAACACTGGTAAGTAGCAGAGGGTGGATCTGGGCTCGGATCTATCTGGTTCTAGGGTCTGACCTCTTTTTTTTTTTTTTTTTTAATTTTATTGCATTTTTATTTATTTATATTTATTTTTGGCTGTGTTGGGTCTTCGTTTCTGTGCGAGGGCTATCTCTAGTTGCGGCGAGCGGGGGCCACTCTTCATCGAGGTGCGCGGGCCTCTCACTGTTGCGGCCTCTCTTGTTGCGGAGCACAGGCTCCAGACGCGCAGGCTCAGTAGTTGTGGCTCACGGGCGTAGTTGCTCCGTGGCATGTGGGATCTTCCCAGACCAGGGCTCGAACCCGTGTCCCCTGCATTGACAGGCAGATTCTCAAACACTGCGCCACCAGGGAAGCCCCTGACCTCTTAATCTCTATAATATATTGCCTCTTGTCAATCACAGCTTTGCCACTTATTACCTCTGTAGCCTTAAATGAGTCGCTTGACCTCTCTGAGACTTGGCTATCTCATCTTTAAAATGAAGATCGTCACATCCACTTTGCAGCGTGTGTACCTGAACATCAGCCTCTTCTTTATTACTCTCTCTGACTCTAATCATAAGGTTCAAAGGGAGTTGTTCTTTTCTTACAGCATCCACTTCTGACCCCACTGATAGGTGAAAGGGTGAGCACATGACCCCAAAAGGCCCAATCAGAGTAGCCTATCTCCTTGGCCATAGTTGTTTGTGAGGGGATGGACAACTGGGTCAGTGGAGCCTCTCTCTGGGATTTTCTTTTACTTGGCACCAGAGAAGGTGAGCTTTAGCCCTCTCGGTAGTGATAAAACAGAGAGATGGGAGCCAGGCTATGCTTCCCTGCGATAGGAGAAAGCCTGTCAGAGAGAATGAAACCAATGTAAAGACTGAAGCAGAAGGAATAGATGGAGAAAAAATCCAGGTCTAAACACACCCAAGCCCTAGCAGCTCCTCTGCCATTTCCAGTATATTTACAGAGCCAACAGATCCCCATTTATACCTAAGCTAATTTGAGTTATGTTTTCAGTTACTGGCACCAAAGAAACAAACAAACAAAAAGGATCCTGTCAAGTACAACATTGCATTGCACCTATATAAGCCTAAATGAGCACATGTAGGGAAACCCATTTATAAAGGGTCCAGATTTTAGATATACCATTAGTAGGCTAACAGGGAAGCTTGGGCAAGTTATATCAGTACTGAGAACGGTGTCGCCTGGAGTTTACAGTACATAACCTTTGCACTCCAGTGCCATAGATATGATCATTACATGACGCAAAACTTGATTACTGGCTCATCTCCTCCCAGTGCAAATGTATTGCTCATTACAGGCCTTTGGAATCTTGGCTTTTACCAGTAGTTTTATTTTGTCACAGAGCTAGTGTCAAATATAAGAGAGGAAATTAAATACTTGCAAAATGCTCAAAAAAGCAGGCAACAATGATTTTATTTAGGACTTTTCAAGATCACATGCATCAATGCCTTTTTAGGATGTAAACTCCTTAAAGATACTATGAGGATACCTTTTAATTTCTATTTCATTAATACCTGGAACTTGAACACACAAAAAAAGAATGGGATGTTTTCAAGTGTCAAGCAAAATTCAGAAGCAGTTTTTTTCATCCCAATCACTTGGCATGCTATTTGTAACAATTATTTCCTGCTAGAGATAAGAAACATGCATTTTTATTTTTCAAATTTTATAGATGGGGAATTAGACCCAGAGAAACAGAAATAACATTAGTGGCATAATCCATACTGTTATATTATGGTTACTAGTACAGTAAATGTTAACTATATACATAGACACACACACATATAGTTATCTCTTGCTATCCTATCATTATTTGAACTCAAGAACGAAATGAATGTGTATAAATCCGTCCTGTCCTAGTAATTCTCCCTTTGCTCTCCAGATCAGGTTTCCACCCTCCAGTGCCTACTCTATGGCCTGGATCACCAGGGATCCCTTACCCTCTAGCTTCTAGGTGGGTATGGTCAATGGGAGATCAATGGCGAGCGTGGTTGGGGTATTTATTTCCCTCCTCCCCTGTGGTGGACACTGTGGGTGCTGTGCCTAGATGCCGGTTTCTGTGTGTCCATTTCTGCTTCTCTGTGCTTTGCTTCTGTTGGCTGACAGCTATAACTTTCTTCAGAAAACCACCTTTGGGCCACCAGATCTACTTCATCCAGTACAGGTAGAGAGCTGGGAGTGTCTGGGAGTTCATGTCCCCCAGGGTCTGCTTCTAGAGAACCTCAACCAAGACCTCCCCCACTATCCGCTCCTCCAGAATCTGTTCACAACCTCAGCAGTGGCTGAACCCCTCTATAGCCACAGATCCTGTCGTGTGACCCCTCTTCCAGGACTCCAGTTGTCACGGAGGCCCTGGGAACACCATTTCTTCTCCTTGTTTCTTTAAGTCTAGGGATGTTAACCTCTGGTGCTAGTCCTTGGGTTCTTGTTGGTTCCCTTAAACTTGTCCACAGAACTCTAGAGAGTTTTTCTTTTCTCCTGCTAGAGATAGGATACATGCATTTTTATTTTTTTAATTTTATAGATTAAACCTTTTAAATGTACCATCTATTTCTGAATAGGACCCTGACTGAGAATCCTCTCTCCTCCCAATTCTGCTACTCACCAGCTAAAAGTTAAGAACCAAATTGATCCAGATATCAAGGTATCCCTTATTATCCAAACTCTCTGTCAAGAATGTCTCCATTTGAATTTAGGATCTAACAGATTATGAATAGTGAGCATAATTAGACACAGTCTCATACTCACATGTATACACACACACGAACACACACACACACACACACACACACACACACACACACACACACACATCACACTTGCCTCATATAGTTATTTTGAAAGTTATGCTGAGGATAGTTAAAAAAAAAATCACTTTGATGAGAAGTGGTAGAAAATGCCTAAAAAATGTTAAGTAGTTTTCTGATTCTACCCATTAATTATTAACTGCGAAAGGAATTGCCCCCTTGATATACACAACTAGAAAACCAGACAAAATATATGAAACAACTGTTTGCAGATTTTGGACAGGCAAAGTAAGACTGTAATGGCTAAGAGAAAGGAAACACACGACAGGAGCCCTCCCTGTGATCACCCCAGTTATCGCCTGGAGGCAGTTTCCAGACTAAAGGGCAGGAAAAGGGAAACCCAAATAGAGGGCAGTAGTCCCATTCAGATGAGGAGACGGACATTAGATTTCAGGGAAGCTAAGGCAATGGATCACTAGGACAGAGTACTGGAAATGAGGAAAATGCACAGAGAGAACTCTGGAGCTCTGCTGATAGGCCCCTTGAAATCTTTGGCTGAATACTGACCTGTGCATATGTGGAGTGAAAACCATGAGTCTGGAAAAAGAAAAACAAGAAAGAAGAAAGCTAAACCATTCTTGGAGTTCATACAGGGTTGGGAAATGTTCACTTTTTTATCAACCAGAGTAGAAAGACTGCAAATACACAGGGCATTAGATATAGTATTTTGCTTTCTTAAAGGGGCTAAATTAGCCCTAAACCAAAGACTTCTTTGGACCCCACCTAACAAAGCTTAAAAGAAAACCTTGAAAGAATCAAGCTGTTTCCAAGTAACTTAACTGCATGTCAGAACAAAGTCCACAATTATTTAAAAGAATGCAACAAAATCCAGCACCCATAAACAAAACAAAAGAAAATAAAAATTTACAATGTTTGCTATCTAATAAAAAATTACCAGACATGAACCAAGCAGGAAAATATGACCCATAATCAGTATAACAATAAATCAATATAAAATCCAGAAATGACAGAAAGGATGGAATTAGAAGAAAAAGACCATAAAAGAGTTGTTAGAAATATGCTCTGTGTGCTCAAGAATATAAAGAAAAACATGAATACAATGATAAGAGGAATAAAAGAAATAAAAAGAAGACCCAAGTGGAACATCTGGAGATGAAAAATGCAACAAAAATAGTGAACATGAAGACATAAGGACAGAAATTATCCAAAATAAAGAGAAGAAAAGATTTTTAAAAAATGAACAGAGACCTTTGAAAAAATGTCAAGCAGCCTAGCATATGGTAAATAGAGTTCTAAGAGGAAAGGAGAGAGTAAAAACATAAAATATTTGAAGAAATTATGCTTGAAGATCTCCAAAATTTAATAAAAATGGTGAATTTATAGATCCAAGAATCTCAACAAACTTCAAACAAAATAAACAGAAAGAAAATGACATAGACGTATTATAGTTAACTTGCTAAAACACAGTGAAAAAGAGCAGCCAAAGAAAAGAAGTAAGATATAATAAGAACACGTTTCTTGTCAGAAACTATGAGCCAGAAGACATCTTTAAAGCACTGAAAGAAAATACAATGGTCAACCTAGGATGTTATGCCCACTGAAAATGTCTTTCAAAAACAAAGGTAAATGCACACTTTTTCATACAGACAAAAGCCAGCAGACCTCCACTACAAGACATGTTAAAGGAAGTTCTTCAGGAAGAAGGAGAGTGGTAGCAGATGGAAATTTGCCATAACAAAGGAATAAAGAACATTGGAAATGGGAACTATGTGAGTCATACAAAAAACATTTTTCTCATTCTTTAATTGTGAGGTTTCTACTATATGTAGAATTAAAATGAATGACATCAGGACTTTCCTGGAGGCACAGTGGTTAAGAATCCGCCTGCCAAAAAAAAAAAAGAATCTGCCTGCCAGTGCAGGGGACACAGGTTCAGTCCCTGGTCTGGGAAGATCCCACAGGCCGTGGAGCAACTAAGTCCATGTACCACAACTACTGAGTCTGCACTCTAGAGCCCGCATGCCACAACTACTGAACCTGCATGCTGCAACTACTGAAGCCCACGTGCCTAGAGCCTGTGCTCGGCAACAAGAGAAGCCACCACAATTAGAAGCCCATGCACCGCAATGAAGAGTAGCCCCCACTGGCTGCAACTAGAGAGAGCCTGTGCACAGCAACAAAGACCCAACGAAGCTCCCCCCACCCCCTCCCAAAAATGAATGACATCAAAAACTAGATGAAAGATTTTATACCATACATAAAGTTGAAGATCGACTATGGTAAACTAAAGATGTATAATATAGATCCTAGAGCAATCACTAAAAACAAACAAATAAAGAGCAACAATAACAACAAAAAACTAAGGAAGTACAGCTAATAAACCAATTATGAAGCTAAAATGGGATCATAAAACATAAAGTAAAATAAATGAGTAAAAGAGGAGGAAAGAAACAAAGAACAGATGGGGAAAATAGAAAATAAAGAGCAATATGGTGATTTAGACCTAACATATCAATTGTTACATCACATATAAATAGTCTAAACATTCCAACTAAAAAACAGAGATTGTCAGCTTGGAAAGAAAAATAAGAACAACTATATATTATCTATAAGAAACATGCTTTAAATAAAACAACACAGCTAGGTTGAAGGAAGAGGATGACGAAACATAACTTTGCAAACACTAATAAAAAGAACACTAGAGTGATGATATTAACTTCAAACAAAGTAGACTTCAGAGCAAGATATATTACTGAAGATGGAAAGGAACATTATATAGTTACAAAGAAGTTAATTCATTAAGAGGTCATAACGATCCTTAACTTGAATATACCTAATAACAGAGCTCCAAAATACTCGAAACAAAACCTAAAAGAACTGAAAAAAGGAATAGACAAATACTCAATTATATTTGGAAATTTCAATCTGCCTCCCTTGGGAACTGATAGAACAAGTTGGCAAAAATCAGTAAGTACATAGAAGACTTGAAGCACACAATTAGCCAACTTGATATATTTGAGTGGTTTTGGGAATCAGACTCTAATGATGGAATCCTGGAATTGGTTTACTCACCAGCCAGATGAAAATGACCTCATCACTAGTGGTAGGTACTGATAGTTCTTGGAATGCTGTAACAAAGCAATTGTTAAAGCTTTCACCTGTAGAAAATGGGGATGGCATACAAGGAGAAGGGTACACACTAGCCTGTAAAATGTCTCTGACATTTGTAAAGTATGAGGGGAAATAACTCTAAAGACTGTGGAATTGAGTGGCCAATTTAAAGCAAAGGGTGAGGGGACTTCCCTGGTGGCCCAGTGGGTAAGACTCTGTGCTCCCAATGCAGGGGGCCCGGGTTCAATCCCTGGTTGGGGAACTAGATCCCACATGCGTGCCACAACTAAGAGTTCACGTGCTGCAACTAAGACCTGGCGCAGCCTAAATAAATAAATAAATATTTAAAAAAATAAATAAATGAAGCAAAGGCTGATTGCCAAAGGGAGCCCTGGACAGCGTATAAAGAGACCCTTATTTCTTTCTCCAGAGGGCAGCAGGAGCTAAATGCCAGGCATAATAATTAATTGTAAGAGAGGTAGAATTTAAGAGAAACTGAATTCTCAGGTAGAGAAGTCCTATGCCAAAGTTAGAGCCTCTCTGTTTGCAAACTGTATCAACACATGCTTCAGCATCCTATACAAAATTCTTCCCAAATTCAATTGCTTTCAAGAATTGACCTATAAGACAAATCCTGAGGCAGCCCCTGCCAAGGCCCAGGTGGACAGATGACCATGACTACAACAATTCAGAAAAGTCTACAGTTTTCCCCTGAGACCCCAGCTCTATCGCCTCCCTCCATCAGCAGCCAAGGGTTTGCCTTGTAGTCAGGGAGTAACAAATGCTTGGAGCAACTCCTCTCAGTTTGTCTCACCTCCCTACTGGTGTCATTTAAGAGGATAGGTGATCTTCTGAATGCATTTGATTTCTTTCTGGAGGGTGCTTCTAGGCATAGCAGGGGAGCTGCAGGCAATTTCTGCTGTACACTCAGGGCTGAACTTCAGAGAGGAGAGAAGCAGAATTATTTCCCTAGAGGACAATTCAAACTTACTAGGGAAAAAGTTATGGGAGTTCCCAGCTGTATGGGTTTGGAAACATTTTGCTAGGCTTGGTCAGTTCAGTAGAAAATCCTTTGTGTTATGATTCGAGGGGGTTAGTGCAGTGAGGAGATTCTCATACCTAAAGTTGTTCAGAAGGCTGTTTAATGTATTGAAGAGTTCCCACCTTACTGTAACACATTGCAAACCATATTCCAGTTACTTGTCTCCTATATTTTCTTTGAAATCACCAATAGAATTAAACAGTTGGGCTGGTCTCATCTAAGAAAAGAAGGAGAAAAGGCTAGCAATAAGACAGACATATAGACATAAAGAAAGACCACCACCATCTACACTAACTACAAATCCTCTCTGATCACATAAAATGCTTTGCCAGGTGGCTCTGGAACTAGCTACACTTGCCAGGTTGCATTTACCTACTTCTGTTGGATTGCATCACCTGTGTTTCAAATGCTCTGGCCTTGTGAGATCCTCTCCCACAAGGAGGCATTTTGTGATGAGAATAACCTTAGTAGTAGTAGCTAAACATGGTGACTCATTTTTTGTATTGCTATATGTTGAACAGTCAAGCCCTGTCACTGGAGGTGAGGGCCTGAGGCCCCAGAACAGACAGAACAAGCCCCTGTGGCAGGGCTGGTACATGAGCAGAGCTGCCCTGGCTTCTTACTGGTCTTCCAGTCACAAACCTGCTTCTTGAAGTAGCTCTTCTGGCTGTGAAACTATGTTTTTTAGTTTTGTATTTGGCAAATTGTATGATTTTTAGTTATTCTGCCTTAGCTTCTATCACTCCCTGATTAACCTTCTCCCCCTGCCCTGCCCTTGCCTCTCTCCCCTCCAACTCATCCTGCACAATGATGGCATAACTTTCCCAAACCCCCGCCCCTCAAGTCTAGAAGCCTATTAGGACTGCTGGCTAGTCAACACTTTAACGATGTCTCATTTTCTTTCGTAGCATTCATGGCCCTTTCCAAGCACAATCAACTAACTCCCCACTCTCCTCTCCCACCTAATCTCACCCCTGTTATACATTTTGCAACGCTGCAATAGATGTTAGAGTGACTATTTTTCAAAGCCCAAATCAGAACACTTGCTTAAGCAAATAAAAGAATAATCTGACGCTATTGGTAAAGAATATTTTCAATCTGTACAGTACTGGAACTGTCTAGGTCTTATGATATAATTTCTCCTTCCCATCTCTTGCCTGCCTCTGTGTCACTGTTTTTTCTGCCTAGAAGAACTTTTGACTTCCTCAATATCCCCACTCTCATTCCCCTGCCTGTTGGTACTCTATGTGTCTGTCCAGTCCCAGATTAAATGCACACCCTCCATTTCACAGTTTAAATTAATTTCTCTCCTCTTTGTGCCCTCAAGCCATTTAAAGATCCATTCCATATTTTCCCTTCACTAAAGAAGTATGTGTCTGTTATTCACCTTTATGTTCCCCTAACATCTAGTTATAATAAACATTTCTTGAGCTTCTGTTATGTAACCAGCCCTCTTATTACCTCATTTGAGTCTCACAACAAACTTCTCATACATTATTACCCTTTTACCACTGAGGAAATTGCATCTCGTGATGGTTAAGCAACTCATCCAGATTCTCACAGTTCGTAAGCCGTAGGCCTGGAATTCAAACCCCGTTATCTGTGGCATCAGAGCTCTGCATACACAGGAAGTGTTCAAAACACAGTCTTCAGAAACTGAATTGAATCAGGTACAGCAAAAGATAAGCGAATCGCTCCGCAGAAGTTAACACTGCGGAGATTAGCGACCCTCATATTTTTTCTTTATAACAAGGAGGATACCAAATAATTGATTAGATTTCAAAAATCATTGCAGATGAAGTATGAGGTAAATAAATGTGAGCAGAGTAAAAAACAAAACAAAACAGAACAAAAAAACCCAAAAAAAGCTTTGTTCAAAATGTATTTCCTCTCTCCTTTATCAGAGGTGAACGTTTTCCTTTTTGCTGCTGGCTGCGTAGTTGCTTGGACATCCTGATATACACTGAGTCAGGAGATGTTGGCGGAGTGTGGGCCATGGGGGCCTGTGGGCCCTGGGCTCACCCCCAGGCCACACACTCACCCACCTCTGCTCCACTGACCCAACCCCCGTGAGAAGTGTCACCTTGACACAAAGTGCCGTTCAACCAATGAGGGCCCCAGGGATGACCAGACAACAAAACTGATGCTGCTCCGTTGGAAGTATGCTGAAAAGAAGGCCAGCTGTGAAAATGCAGCAAGCTTAAGTGTCCTTGGAAAAGGTTCTCTGTCTCCTCTTGGTGCAGCAAAGGGCCCAGCCTTGTTTCATAGGCAGGGACCGAAAGGAGGAGTGGTATCATAATTATTACTGCCATTAATATTAATGCATGGATCCCACTTCTATCAAACCATCTTGATGACTTTATAATGGGTTCCTTGCAGGTCTGACTCATCTAAGGCTTCCAGAATAAAATTGCTTCATCAAATTTGGACTTTCTTGATGAGATGCCTCTGGCTTCATCACATGAGCAGCTCTCATAGAGTTGAAAGCCGGCTGCTATTCCATCTTAATTTCTTTTTCCTTTCTCCTCTCGCGCTTAGAGATTTTGGATAAAAGAGTTTATTAGCTGAGTTCACTGGCTTGTCTCCCTGAAGCCTGGAACTATACTTCAAACTCAGCCAAGGCCCTTCCTTTGAGAGTGTGCCAGCTACAGAAGACAGACAAGCAGGTGCAAACTGTTTGTTCTAGTCAGCCTTCCTGCAGAAAGCTTGAGAACATCCCACCTGGCCAGCGAGTGACACTCCCGACAGCAGAAAGCACGAGCAAGTGATCATCTTCATAGTCTGTACACAATTTCACAATCCATTTTCCACAATCCTAAAATCTAAAAAGCTCTGAAAGACAAGTTTTTGTTTTGTTTACAAATCTTTAGCAAGCTCACCTGGTGGTAAAATCTGATTGATATGAACTGGAATAAAGCTATTTATAATCATTATCTCATTTTAATATGAATATTTACACATTGTGCTGCAAAAAATTAATATGTTTAATTAACGGTATTCCCTGAATGTGTCTCTGTGTGTGTATCTGAAATAACTCTAAATATCAAAGCACGTACAACCCCAGAGATTGTAGATAAGGAATCGTACACCCATAGTACAAAAACACAGTAAAAATCCCTGTGTCATAACTTAAGAAAAAGTCTTCCTCCATCTTGACTTTCATGAATTTCTATTTCTCTCTTACTGAGTTGGAACTTCCTTGCTGGCCTAACAAAAGTTATTTTATTGCCACGGAAACAGTCTTAGACTGTGAGCTGGGAGATTGTTTAATCTCTCTGAACCTAAGTTTCCTCATCTGTGAAATAAGAATGAAAATTCCAGTTCTAATTTCTTCGAGGGAAGGTTTGAGACTCAAATGGGAAAGACCTTTGAAAGGAGAAACGACCGCAGAAGTATCAGATATGATTATCAAAGCCAGGTCACATGACGATTCATTTGGGGTCCTTACAAAATTCTTTCAGATTAAAAAAAATATTGATACATGCTCCATTAGTTCATCTAGGCCCAGCCTCATCACCATCAATTTGTGAGTCTTGATGCCCTTTCACTCCTCAATCACATTGGATAAGTGTGGAAGACCAAACCTGGGCAAATTTATGATTATATATTTGCGTGAGTTTAAAAACATGGGAGCACACCTGCTTAGAGTGCATTAGGGTTCAAATACTACAGAACAAGACTTTCTGGTACATTGATTAATAAATATCTTTTGGTAACACCAACGTATTTTTTTTTTATTTTTTTCCACTTTGGAAAGAGAGCAAGACTGAGTGAAAGAGTTCATGCAACAGACAACTAGCACAGCTGTGTATGGTGATTAATCTTAAGTGGTTTGTATTGGTGGATCAAAGTAATACCCCAAAGTAGGCAGATAAGATCCTAGTCACAGGCTGGAACCGGAGGGAGCAGAAACCAGCCCAACAAAACCAGATATAAAAAATAGAGAAAAAGACATATAGCAAAGAACAGGGAGTCTAGAACTCCATAGGGCTTTTGGCTGATGTACACTTGCCTTCCATGGGGCAAATTACTCTCTGTTCTCAGAGCTGCAAAATGTACATCTGTGGAACATATGTATGAGTTAGCTACCTTAAATAAGGACCTCAGAGAGGCCTAGAATGAAATGTAACAATGACAATAACAATTTGCAGTTAACTGACTGCTTACTGTAGGCGTTTAAATACATTATCTCACAATCTTCATACTATTTCTATGCGGTAAGTATGGTTAGCACCTTCATGCATTCTACTTATTGCTATTTAACAAACCACCCCAAAAGTCAGTGACTTGAAACAATAATTCCTTATTATCCTTCTTGGTTCTGTGGGATAACGGAGCTCAGCTGAGCGGCTGTCTTTCGGGATTTCATACAGTCGCTGTTGGAAGTGACTGGGGCTGGCGACATCTGCTGACTCAGTTGTGCTGGCCATCATGATGGCTTCTTCACTCATAACTGTCCCGTTAGCTGGGGTAGCTGGAGCATCTGGGGGCTGGCTAGGCATTTCTTCTCTCTCTGGGTCTTCTCCACAGGCCAATTTGCACTTTCTCCAAGCATGGCAACTTCTAGGTAGTTCAATTTCTCTCTTTTTTAAAACATCTTTATTGGAGTATAACTGCTTTACAATGGTGTGTTAGTTTCTGCTGTATAACAAAGTGAATCAGCTATACATATACATATATCCCCATATCCCCTCCCTCTTGCGTCTCCCTCCGATCCTCCCTAACCCACCCCTCTAGGTGGTCACAAAGCACTGAGCTGATCTCCCTGTGCTATGCAACTGCTTCCCACTAGCTATCTATTTCACATTTGGTAGTGTCTATATGTCAATGCTACTGAGTAGTTGGATTTCTTATATGGCAGCTTTCTTCCCATCTAGGGGAAGTCCCAAGGGAACTAGGTGGAGGCTGCAAGGTTTCTTATGACCTAGCCTCAGAAGTCACGTTGAGTCCCTTCCATGAATTCTCTTGGTGAAAGTGAGTCACAGGGCCAATCCAGATTCAAAGGGAGGGGTTTTACAAAGGTGTAGATAGTAAGCCATGTGACTCATTCAGGGACCATCTTAGGAGACTAGCAAATATATATTTATAACAAATAGAAATATAAATATCTATAACAAATCATGTTATAAGTGAGAGAATTAAGGTTTGCAAGGTTAAGTTACTTGTTCACGGTCTAACACCTTGCAGGTAGTCAAGGTGGAGTTCAAATCTTGCTCTTTATGATTCCACTATGCTACACTTTATCTAAGTAAAATTATCTCTGGAAAATGACTTAATTTACTACAACAGCATTTATTAAGGCACTGCACAAAAAAGCATAAACATAAGATCTCCATCCCCTAAACACTGTATCTAGAAGGCTGTGGTTTAGTATGAAAACAACACTGGGCTTGCAATAAGAAATTCAGAGTTGGAATCCTGACCCTGTAACCTTGGGCAACTCATTTAATACCTTTAAAACTCAGTTTTCTCAAGGTAAAGTGGAGATAACAATGCCTTTCCTACAGGACTGTGTAAAAATCAAACAAAACAAGTTACATGAGCATGATTTCGTTAGTGATAGAGTATTATATAAATAGTGGGCTTTAAATGAGACGAGAGGCAGGGACTCCCAATCAGTCATATAACAACGTAAAAGAGGAGCATGCCTCTTCCCAAGATGTATGCAAGTTGAGGCTTGATGGACGTCAGCCAAGATGTACTAGAAGTGACCGATGCAATTGCTGAGACGTTGTACCAGACGCCCTGTGAAGCTCCTTCCCTCCCTCTACGTTCTGACACCATTCATTTCCCTAGGCAGTTCCAACAATCTTGACAGCAGGAGGCACTTACTCCTTCACAAGATGGCAAAATACCATTTTGTCAGGGAATAAAGAGGACACCAGGGCCCCAAACAGCAAAAATTGAGAGAAAATCCACTCAGTTTTATGTCACCTTTATTTCACTTCTGTTTTTTTTCACCTTAGCTTCAAAATGCTTGATATGGGCAGATGAGTTGGGAAGGAGATACTATAGAAGTTCACGGGGAGCCTCAGCTGTAGCCTAGTTTGAACTTGAGTGTAACCGAGTCTGACAGTCCTGTAGAAGTAAATGGGTGTGGATGGAGAAGAAGAGCCCAGGGGGCGTCCTGAGCTGGGTCCCGCCACCAGTTTGAGCCCCGGGGAAAGGGCACAGCAGCTACAGGCAGCCGTTAGGCACTCACACTCACGAGGTTTCCTCTGATGCTCTGGGGAACAAGCAGTGTGTCTTTCAGGCCCAGGAGGCAAAGAGAGACAAAGGGGATTTGACCACTTTCTCCTTTCTTCCTGGAACTCCTTGTTGTTTGGCACAGAGAGGGCCGTTTGGGCACTAAGGGTGTTACATAGGAAGGGGGAGTGAACCTCTGAACTGTAAGAAGTAATGTGAATGTCACCTTGTTTGTTTGGATATGAATAAATTCAGGATACAGACAGCTGACAGCTGACTCCTAATATAGATTAATCTGTGTATAGCAGTGTTTCCCAAACATCACTCCAAGGATTCATGTTTACCCTTTTTCTCTCATATGTTTTAAATAATACTGCCCATGAAGCAAAAATAACTTTTTAAAGTTTTTTTTTCTATTTTTTAACATATCCAGTTCAGTGGTTTTTTAGTATATTCACAAGTTACAAGCATCATCACGATCTAATGCCATAGCATTTTTATCACACCAAAATGAAACCCATTAGTGGTCACTCCCCATTCTTCTCTCCCCAGTTTCTGGCAACCACTAATCTGCTTTCTGTCTCTATAGATTTGCCTTTTCTGGACATTGCATATAAATGGAATCATACACTATGTGGTCTTTCTGTCTGGCTTCTTTCACTTTACATAATGTTTTCAAGGTTCATTTATGTTGCAGCCTCTATCAGTACTTTGTTCTTTTTTATTGCCAAGTAATATGCCATGGCATGGGTATCCACATTCTGTTTATCCATTCGTCAATTGATGGACATTGTGTTGTTTCCATTTGGGGGCTATTATAAACATTCATATACAAGTTTTTCTATGGCTGTATGTTTTACAGTTCTCATGGGTATATACATGCCTAGGAGTAGAATTTCTGGGTCACATGGTAACTCTATATTTAACTTTTTAAGAAACTGTCAAACTGTTTCAAATAAAACATTTTCATCAATAACTTTCATGTTTTTTCTTAATGAACTCACAGACATTAATCAGTGCTTCTGATCAGCATGAGATAACCCTTATTACTATATTGACCTTTTACCTTTTTAACCACAAGCAGAGAAATTTGTGGGCAAATGATAGTTTTCTTTAGACTTTTTGAAATTTTGCCAGTAGCTCAAGGTATCCTCATTAGAGTACCTTTGAAAGTCCATAGGGTCCTGAACTCCAGATTGGGAACGGGGCAAAGAGTAAGAACAGCTTTTGGAAATGTTTCACAAGAGTTTAGGACATCTATCCTCTCCTTTTTCCTCTTCCCTCAACCAGAGGCCTTTATTTTTTTTAACTCTTAACAAACTTGATTCCCAATCCCACTTTAGGATTTTATGAACTAGTAAAAAAAATTTTTTTAAATGGTGGACTTACATATGTTTGCCAACTTTCTATTTTGCCAAATAAGAACATTAAAAAACCATTTTCTATCACAATGATTTAATTAAAGAAAGGCCAGCTCCAGATACTAGACTAAAAGGCAGTTTTTAAAATTCATTTTAATAATTGTTTTTACAAACTTACTAGTTTGTTTTTCTCATTTTGTTATGGACCATTGAAAATAACCTCATAGACTAGAAAGACAAAATCAGATCATACCAAGTGGAGACAGAATAATTGTCGACAGCACTATGTTAAAGTACAACTGTTCCTAGTCTCACCCACCTTGCTCTCATTAAGGACACGCTATCATTTCCTAGTGGTATGTTTTTCCCTTTAGCTCCTCCTAGTTAAGAAAGTTAGATTTCTGTGCCACACATATTCCTAGGCTTTGCTGATTTAAAAATGTGGGGAGGGACTTCCCTTGTGGCGCAGTGGTTAAGAATCCAACTGCCAATGCAGGGGTCACGGGTTTGATCCCTGGTCCGGGAAGATCCCACATGCTGCGGAGCAACTAAGCCCATGTGCCACAACTACTGAGCCTGCGCTCTAGAGCCTGTGAGCCACAACTACTGAAGCCCACACGTCTAGAGCCCATCCCGTGCTCCACAAGAGAAACCACCGCAATGAGAAGCCCGCACACCACAACGAAGAGTAGCCCCAGCTCACCGCAACTAGAGAAAGCCCGCACGCAGCAACGAAGACCCAATGCAGCCATAAATAAATAAATTTTTTTAAATGTGGGGAGAAAGGCCAGTAAGGGATGACTAAAAGAGGTTAAGTTGATCTAAAGAGCTGGGAAAACAAATTCCAGGGAATAACATCCTCTTGGGCTGAGGGTAATTTTCTTTGGGTGGGCATGGTGCTGGGGATGACAGATACCAGAAAGTGTGTGTGTTGTGAAAAACTTAGGGAGGGGCGACAAGAATAAACAGGAAATGTTGCTGGGATAAAGCAGGTACTCTTTACTATTTTTCAGAAATATTATACAAGTAGACTGGAATTCTTTTTTTAGAAAATACAGAGAGTGGACTTCATGATCTGGGATTCATAAAGGTCATACAAAATTGGACAGTAGTTGATGTCCAGCTTTCAGACCATCAATCTCTCATTACCACTGGTATTCCTTCGCTTCTTCTCCAAGACACTTTGATTCTCTTCCTCTATCTCCTAGGTAAAACTTCTCTTAGGAAATAAAGAAAATTTATTGTAGAGGATAGTATGCATGTGCTATATAGATATGAGTAATTATCCTTTGGGACTGGAGGGGGTAACTTTAATGGCCGTCTTTAGTTCATTTATTTGTTCATTCATTCACAAAACTCTCATTGAGTATCTCCTAAGTGAAAAGATTTTGCCTGAGTGCTAGCTGGATATACAGATAAAATTAATGCCTAGGCCTTGAATTAACAGATATTTGACCTGAGATACGTAAACAAAAAAAATTACAATGGTGCACAATAATAATATTACAAGGCACAGAGGGTGTGGAGTGATCAACTCAGTCTTTGGAGGAGTGGGTGGGACAGGGGGAAAGTTCAATAAAGACTTCCTGGAAGAGGTGACAACTGAGCCTAAGAAGGTAAACAGCAGCATACCGGGCAGACTAGGGTGGGGAGAATGTTCCTGGAAGAGAGAACAGGGAACAGTGAACTATTCACAGTTCCACTGTAAAAGGTGTGAGGCTGGGAATGGTGGACGTTTAGGCTGGAGTACAGGGAGCAGTCGTGGGGGTGACAGAGGCCAGTGAAAAGGTTTACTCAAAAAGGCATTATATGATTTGCATTCAGAAAGCTCACACTATAAGGTTGCAGAGGAGAGGGCAGGCTAGATGAAGAGAGACCAACTAGGCAGCTCTTGCAGCAGCCCAGGTGAGAGAGAATCCAGAGAAGGACTATGATACAGTCCGTTGAGGTTGGAAAAGGGAAAGATTCATTCTGCCTGGGAAGATCTGGGCAGACATCAGGAGATGGGATTTGACTGTCTTGAAAGAACTGAACTTCAAAGGCAAAAACAGAAGAAAATGGGAACTCTTTGGAGATAATCTGTGTTGACTCTAAACCCCCAATGCCCTGCACGGATCATGTCACAGAGCAAGCTTTTACTGTCTGGTTGTTGGATGAATGGAAAACAAATTCCAGGGTGTATTAGTTATCTCTTGATGTACTCCAAACTTTAGTGGCTGGAAATAATCACCATTTATTTTTGCTTTCCTGTCTACAGAGTAGACAGACAACTCTACTGGTCCGGGCCAGGCTTGGTTGACCTCAGTGTCAGCAGTCATCATTCACTCAAGCACCTGCAGTCCTCTAGTAGGTTCGTTAGTTGTCGGACGGCTGTCAGGTTGAGAGACAGGGTGACTGAGCCACATGTGTCTTAACATCTAAGTAGACTAGCCTGGGCTCATTCCCATGGTGGCATTGGGGTTCCAAGAGAGTGAACAAAAGCATGTAAGACCTCTTAAAGCTTAGGCTCAGAACTTGCATTGCATCACTTCTGTTGCATCTTGCTGGCCCAAGCAAGTCACAAGGCCAGCCCAGATTCAAGTGGAGGGGGAAAACGCCATTTCTTGATGAAAGAAAATGAAAAGTCACATTCCAAAGGGATGTGGATACAGTGGGGAAAAGAATCATGGTCACGATTATAATCCATCACACAGGCAGAAGGAAGAGGCTGAACGGGGTTGGGAGGTCAGACTGTGCTGAGCGCCATCAGGGCAGCATGGAATGACAGCGATCACTCACAGGCAGGCTGCAGGATAGAAGACTGAGCTGGATGAGAATGTAGAAACCAGACCAGGGAGGGCTTTGAAGGTCATGCTGAGGATGTTTGGGCTGTGTTCTCCACTCCTTCTCAAAAGTTTTTGAGGAACTTCCCTGGTGGCGCAGTGGTTGAGAATCCGCCTCTCAATGCAGGGGACACTGGTTGGATCCCTGGTCCGGGAGGACCCCACATGCTGCGGAGCGACTCGGCCCATGCACCACTACTACTGAGTCTGCCCTCTAGAGCCTGCGAGCCACAACTACCGAGCCCACACGCCACAACTACTGAGCCCGCGTGCCTAGAGCCCATGCTCCGCAACACGAGAGCCCACCGCAATGAGAAGCCCGTGCACCGCAGCAAAGAGTGGCCCCCGCTCGCCGCAACTGGAGAGAGCCTGCATGCAGCAACGACGACCCAACGCAGCCATTAATTAATTAATTAATTAATTTAAAGAAAGTTTTTGGGGTAGGAAATGACACCATCAGAAGAAACCTCAACCGATGTGGGAGGTTAGGGGAGCTCATTTTAGGCCCAGGGGCTCATCGTTCAGGAGTGGGCTGTGTACTGCAGCTGTGAGAAAGGCCCGTACAGCAGCAGGCTCTCCCTCTGGGTCTCGCCATCATTTCTCCTTGGCCTAGTGCTCTCTAAGGTGGCAACTAGACCCATTCCAAATGCCAAACCAGGAGCCAGCCCAAGTTTACTGAGACTTCCACACGAGTAAAGATTACAACATTCTCAACAACATGCAACATGTTTGCCAGCCCAGGCTAATTTTTAGCTACTCCTTCCTCTCCTTTGGAAGTATTTTGGACATAAAATGAATGCAAATAACAATCTCTTATATTTGTGGGACATAAATACTAAACCTGGTGGTAGAGCCTACTGGTTATTTTCTTTTTTTTTTTTTTCACACACACACATTGTATTTTATTTTTACAAGAGATAAATAGACTGACACCAAGCATTGCCTATTGGTTATTTTCAAAGCCCAACCACATTCTCTTTTTTTTTTTTTTTTAATTTTATTTATTTATTTATTTATTTAGGCTGCGTTGGGTATTCATTGCTGCGTGAGGGCTTTTCTCTAGTTGTGGTGAGCGGGGGCTACTCTTCGTTGCAGTGCATGGGCTTCTCATTGCGGTGGCCTCTCTTGTTGCAGAGCACAGGCCTCAGGTGCATGGGCTTCAGTAGTTGTGGCATGCGGTCTCAGCAGTTGTGGCTCACGGGCTCCAGAGCTCAGGCTCAGTAGTTGTGGCGCATGCGCCTAGTTGCTCCATGGCATGTGGGATCCTCCTGGACCAGGGCTCGAACCCGTGTCCCCTGCATTGGCAGGCGGATTCTCAACCACTGCGCCACCAGGGAAGCCCCACATTCTCTTTTAAACTTTAAGTATTCTTCACATGTCCCTTGTATAGATCTTGAACTAACTTGGGGGTTTGCCCTACCTGTTCTGCAGTGTTGGGAACTCAACCAAAGAAAGGCTAGCAACAGAGTGGTAGATGCTGGGTCACTGGGATGTGAGTAGACTTAAATCCTAAGCCATCTTAAATGACAAAGTTCTTCCCCTCTAAGGATAAACTCCTTCCAATGATCTTTAAGGTGTACCAACATGACAGAATAGGTCCCATCACTCATGCTAAAAATGGCAGCATTTCAGACAGTTTAGCTCTCTTAAGAGGAATCCTGGGATGTTCTTCTCCCCACTTTGCTGTCATTAATTCCTATGCATCCTGTAGAGTTCCACTTCGACAATGTGAACTCAGGACCGTGGCCATCTGGCTCCCTGCTCTATCACTAAGGTCTAACACTTAAGTGGTGCTTAATGATTATTAGTCAAATGAATATATGAATGAATATTGGAGCCAAACACAGCACTCACCAGTGTCACTTGCCCGTTGTGTTTTCGTGGGCAGGTTACTTGCTTAGCCGTCCTAAGCCTCAGATTTACCACATGTAAAGTGGTGTTAATAGGCTCTACCTCAGAGTTTTCAGGGAAGAAAGTACCTACATAGGATCAGTGACATAGCGGATGCTCAATAAGCAAAAGATGAGAAAGGCAAGTTGGAGAAAGAGACAGCCCAAAATTCTGGCAAGGTGGAGTTCTCTCTAAAATGTGCAGAAGGAGACATATGGAGCAAACTAATTCGATTTATCTGCAGCTGGCAGGAAGGTGTCATGAGCCCACTCTAGCTTTTTGGGTTCCTGCCATCTCAGCAGAGCCATTCCCTTCCTCATCTGGAGGAAGTGCAGTCCATATGTCAGATGGCAGCATGTTGTGGACCAAGCGTGAACTCCCATTACTAAGTACAGTTAATACATACTGCAAGGGGTTCCATTATGCACCCCCCCCAAAAGATCTATCCAAGTCTTAACCCCTGGCACCTGAGAATGTGACCTTTTTTGGAAATGGGGTCTTTGCAGATGTAATCAAGTTAAGACAAGGTCATACTGGATTAAGATGGGCCCTAAATCCAGTGACTGGTGTCTTTATAAGGGAAAGGAGAGGGAGATTTGGACACAGAGACACACACAGGGAAGAAGTCCATGTGACCGCAGAGATAGAAATTGGACTGATGTATCTGGAAGCCAAAGAATGCCAAGGATTGCTGGCAACTACCAGAAGCTGGAAGAGGCAAGGAAGGATTCTCCCCTAGAGCCTAGAGCCAAAACCTTAATTTCAGACGTCTAGCCTCCAGAACTGTGAGAGAATACATTTCTGTTGCTTTAAGCTGCCCAATTTGTGGCAATTTGTTATGGCAGTCCTAGCAAACTAGTACACATACAAATAGCTTTTTATTCTAGTCTCCAGGATTTGTTCCCAGCCTTTCCTGGAAAAAAATTCATATCCAGAACAAAATACTTTTAGGCAACAGGACATTTTCAGACATGTGAAATTAGTAGTCATAGGAGTAAACAAGGGTAACAAAGGAGTCATGTCATCATGAGGAAGCAGCAAAGGAGAGAGAGGCAAAAGGAAAATCATCAAGGCAAACGTGGGCATCAGCAGGGTGACAGCGGGCAGTGTCAGCCAGAGCCGGCTTCCAGCTGAGAGGGGCCAGGTGGGGCTGGCCTTGACAGTTGCTGCAGAAGACAGGTGTCGTGAAGTCAGCCTGCCCAGGACAATTGCAAAGGTCACACAAGGTCAGGCCAGAAGCCAGGCCTGGAAATGTCCACGTCAGGCATTTGATCATTCTTTCCATCCTACGTCACAGGGGCTCTGGGTTTGCTTACACTTGCAAAGGGTTAGTTTGGCACACCTGTGGAATTTTGACCTAAATCATTCCTGGAAAGCTGTGTTTCCTGTGAGTTTATGGTCTCAATCTATAATGGACCTTTCACCAGCCACTAGGGTATCCCCTTATATGGATATTACCTACAGGGACTTGGGTCATTCCATCCTCCTCACCTCCTGTATCCTAAGATTGGAATCCAAACCCCCATGAGTGGGCTGAACTCACCAGGGCTCAGGGCCAGATAAAGGGAGTAGCATCGTGGGAGAGCCACCGGCCTCTCACAGAGACACACAGCGGACTGGTGCGTGGCCTGTTGTAACAAATGACCATGGCTCCTTCCCCATTACCTCCAGTAAGGGAGAGAAAACTGTGGACCACATGTAACGTTAACTAGAGTTCCAACTCACACGGCTATTTTTGAAAGACTCCAAGTCGACGGTTGATGGTTAATTTTATTTAAAAATTATTCTTGAGGGCCATCTCTGCACAGGTCTCTGGACTGAGTCTGTGGGACTTGGGAGTCAGAGATCATGACTGTTGGAGGCTCATAATTCTGTGTGGGAGAAGGAGCCATGTGAGCATGTGGAGGTGAAGCCGGATGAAGGGACAGGCAAAGGCCAGTGGAGGAAGGATCACTCCCATGGACGCACGGGGGTTCTGAGCGCCTACCCTGTGCCAGGGGCTGGAGACACTGAGAATAAGCGAGGGCCTTGCCTTGGGGAGATTGAAGGCAAAATATGTTCAACATAAGCAGCCAATTTCTGGCCACTTCTCTCTCTCCTCCCTGCTCCCTGTACTTCCCTGTCTGGGTCACTCTGGCCTACTTTCTTCACAGCCTTCATCACTCTCTGAAACAATCTTGCTGGTTTATCTGTTACTTGTTCATCGTCTTTCTCCCTCTCTGGACCGTGTGCCCAGTGAGAGCTTACAGTATGCTCTCCCCAAACCCTAGAATGGTGCCTGGCACTTCATAGTTGCCCAACGAATATTTGTTGAGTGAATGAAATACAGCCCAACAGGAGTAAAAGAGGCCAGTAATGAAAAGAGATTAAGATTATTGTCTTTGAATCCAGACTCCCTGAGCTGCTCCCCCTACTCACTCTTTGACCTTGATCTAGTTACTCGACCTTCGTATGCCTCAGTTTCCTCAACTGTGAAATGGGATCACTAAAACAACCTGCCTCATAGGATTGTTAGGAGGATTAAGTGAGTTCATATATGCAAAAAGCACTTCAAGCAAGGATTAGCAAATATTTTTTTTTAACATCTTTATTGGAGTATAATTGCTTTACAATGGTGTGTTAGTTTCTGCTTTATAACAAAGTGAATCAGTTATACATATACATATGTTCCCATATCTCTTCCCTCTTGCGTCTCCCTCCCTCCCACCCTCCCTATCCCACCCCTCTAGGTGGTCACAAAGTAAATACTGCAGGCTTTGCAGGCCATATGGTCTCTTTACAATGACTCAACTCTGCCCTTTAGCACAAAAGCAGCCACAGACAATACATGAAGGAGTGTGGCTGTATTTCAATTAACATTAAGAATTATAGCACAACATATAACATAAGAATTATAACCCTAAATAATAACTTATTGGCTGGGGAACTCAAAGTCTTTCTTTTGCAACAAATTCACTGTGTGATTTCAAAACTCCCTAAGTCACAGTCTAGTCATCTGTAAATGGAGATAATAACTACTCTTTCCTAACTTGCTGGGTTATTTGGTGATCACATCAGTTAAAAGATGAAATGAAAGTACAAACCTACTATGTACAAGTAATGCAAAACACAGTACAAATATGGTTCTCAAGCACTGTTTGTATCCCAGGTTGCCATGCAATAGGTTAGTCAGCTACTATTATACTTGTTTTACAGGTGAGCAAACCAGAGATATTAAATGATTCATCTGAGGTCACACAGCTGATAAATGGAGGACCTAAATTTGAACCTAGGAAAATTTTATTGTAGCACAATGCTTGTCAGCAATAGCATGACACAACTCCCCATATATAACATGAACCTTACACACAGAGTTTCTCTTGAATTTTTCTCCTTCACCTTTCTTAAGTATACCATTTCCCTAGGCTCATCTCAGGCCAAAGAGTTCCAGAAGAATTGTAGCAGTTCCTTCCTGTCCTGGTAGTTATCAAGAAATCATCATAAACTCAGCCCACACTTTTTGTCAAACCAAAAAAAAAAAAGAAAAAAAAGAAAGAAACGAAAAGAAAAATTCAGTGGTATGACTGTTCCTTAATTAGCTTTAATGCAAAAGAGAAAATTTCACAACATAATTCCAACCCTATCCCTTACTCCCAATCATACATTTTCAAGAGGCACAAATAATCTATTCTAGTCAGTTTTTATGTAAGTTGAGTTGCATATGTTGTGTTATTGTAAGACACTCACTCAGCCTAAGTTTATAGTAACAAGGAGATGAAGCTTTTGGCAGATGATGAAGACTTATCTTACGTTGATTAGAATTCTAGAGTCTGTGATTATGGAAACTCAAAACCCCAGCTTTCAGCTTCTGTGTGAGTGGAGCTTACAACCATGCTACCTGCCAGCTAAATGCCTGTGAGTGAATTGTCCAAGGGCTATGTATTTTTCACCCACTAGAGTAGCTAAAATTAAAAAGACTGACAATACCAAGTTTTGGTAAGAATGTGGGGAAACTAGAACGCTCTTGCATTGCTCATAGGGATGCAAAATGGTATAACCACTTGAGAAAACAGGCTGGTAGTTTCTTAAAAATTAAACTTACACTTCATATATGAACCAGCAATTCTACTTCTAGGTATCTACCTGAGCAAACTAAAAGTATATGTACACACAAAGATTTGCATGCAGATGTTCATAGTAGCATTATTCATAAGAGCCAAAGCCTGGTAACAATTCAAATGTTCATCATCTGATGAATGAATAAGCAAAATATTGTGTTTCCATGCAGTAGAATACTACTTGGGAATAAAAAGGAATGAACTACTGATACATCTAACTATATGAATGCATCTCAGAAAGAAATGAAAGAAGACAGACATAAAAGACTGTATACTTCCATTCATATGAAATCTCTAGCAAAAGCAAAACTAAATAGCAGCAGAAAATAGATTGAGGAGCTGGGGGTCGGGGGAGCAGGGATAGACCATAAGGGGACATGAGGAAACTTTTGGGGGCTTTGGAAATATTCTCCATTTTTGACTGTGGTGATGGTTACATGACTATAAATTTTCTAAAGCTCATATAACTACACAGTTCAAGTGGGTGAATGTTAAGGTATATAAGTTACACTTCAATAAAGCTATGAAACAGAAGTGTTACGTATTTTTTAAGTTCAGCTATATTATTCTTTTTCAGAGTTGCATATTTATTTTAGAAAGTGTGCATGGTATAAAAATGGAAAACAAAAACCTTGATCCCATCCACCAGACATAACCACTATTAAATTTTTAATGAGTTAAGATTGAAAAAAATATTATACCCTGAGAGTTTTCACTTAATATTATATCTTGAGCATTTTACAAAATTCTTCAAAAATCTAATTCTTCAAATATAAATTCTTCAAAAACTCTTCAAAAATATAATTTTGGGTGGCTACATAATGATCTGTTGTGTGTGCTACAGTAGTAGACTTACTGACCAGCTCCCCTTTGTTAGACAATTAGATGTTTCCATATTTTACTCTTGTAAAGTTAGATCCTTTTTTTTTTTTGAGACTGCCTTTTTTTTTTAAATTTATTTTTGGCTGTTTTCGGCCTTTGGTGCTGCGCAAGGGCTTTCTCTAGTTGCGGCGAGCGGGGACTACTCTTCATTGCTGTGCGCAGGCTTCTCATGGTGGTGGCTTCTCTTGTTGTGGAGCACGGGCTCTAGGCACGCGGGCTTCAGTAGTTGTGGCACAGGGGCTCAGCAGTTGTGGCTCGCGGGCTCTAGAGTGCAGGCTCAGTAGTTGTGGCGCACGGGCTTAGCTGCTCCGCGGCATGTGGGATCTTCCCGGACCAAGGATGGAACCCGTGTCCCCTGCACTGGCAGGCGAATTCTTAACCACTGTGCCACCAGGGAAGTCCCGTAAAGTTAGATTCTGAAAGTATAATTTAGTTCCAAAGGTTATGAATAGATTTTGAGGCTTTTGATAGATATTTTAAAGTATCTATCCAGAATCTTTCAGAACTATCGTGTAATCAGTGTAAGAGAGTGAGCATATATCACTGCTACTCTGGCACCACTGAGTGTTTTCTTCTTTCTCTGTTTCTTCAGAGATTTTAGACTTCTTTGATTTCTGGTGAGGTTGATTTTTTCTTGAGTGCTGTGGCCGTCCCTGGGGTTGTTCACACACAGTCCAGTCCTTCTCCCACTGGGAACAGGATAGGTTTTCATTTCTCCTCCTTTGAAGATAGGCTCGCTTTGGCATATGACTTGCTTTGGCCAGTGAAATATGAGTGATGTGACATGTCGCTTCTGGCAAGGAGCTTTAAGGGTCAGTGCAAAACTTGCCACGTCCCCGCTTCCCTGCCTGGATAACCATGGAAGCATGAGTCAAGATGACGCCTCTGCCAGTCGAGGTCCTTGAGTGACCCTGTTGACCAGAGGTCCCCACCTGACTCACATTGGGAGGTAGCATGAGTGAGAAATAAACCTTATTAAATCACTGAAATTCAGGGTTAGTTGTTACTACGGCATAACTGAGTTTTTCCTGTCTCATGTATTTTTGTACGATAATAAAGTGAAACTTTGATCCGTGTCCTTCCATTTTAGGAAAATGCATAAATTGGTACTAGGATTGTGTGATTATGAAACAAAGGAAACCATATGTCTTCATGGCCAATGATGTTTCAATTTGAAAGTAATTTCCTATTGCATTTCTATAAATAGAGTGAAGAAAGGAAGTTATTTGGTTCATAGGAATAAAGTAAACCATGGGTTTTTATGGAAATGGCACCAAAAATTCTTAAGGAAGGGAAAAGTCAATTCTGGGACTCTGAATTGATCTATATTTAATTTGTTTTGTGTCCTTCTACTATTGTTACCCAGACAACATTGTGAGCATTGTGATTTAACGAAAGCACCCCATGCTGCTTTGATGAGAAGTGTTTAGAGGGGGTACACAGGACATGTTGTAACAGTCATGCTGCTGCCGATGGATGGAGCATTTTGTGTTTGGATCTCAAACAGGAAGTCATTTTTCTTGTCAAAGGAAAGATAATAAATGATCTTTCCCAAGACCACACAAGCAGAAACACACACAGGATGCAGAAGGTCAGGTAGAGCTCCAGGGGCAGGGAAACAGAGGCTCACATGAATGGCAAGGAGATAATATCTTGCAAATTATATCAGTGGATAGATCAGAAATGTTCTGCCATAGGTATCAAGGACCCCAAAAAAGTGGCCTCACCGTACAAGTAAGCCTGAGATTTAGGGCCAGAATCCACACAGAATCCACAGAGCTCATAAAATGTAAGAAGAAAAGAAATCATGCCAAATGCCACTGGCTAAGTATTTTCACCCTACAAAGTGATAAAGCTCTCCTACATAGTATTTTTTGTTGTTGTACACAACATGTCGTGTGTGTGTGTGTGTGAATGTGTGTGTGTGTATACGTATGTATTCATAGTCTAAGTACAATCATTCTCAAAAATCATTTTGCCATCGTTAAAAAGTCCCAAGTTTCAGAACTCTTCTGGGCATTGCTATAGAGAGGTATCTGGGCTGGTGGATTCTTTACATGACTATCACAGTCAAGATTCTGGTGCCCAGAATGGGAAAAACAATAAATAAACAGCACCTATACATTCCATTGTCCCTGCTAAACAATGCATTGCTGTGTGGGTTTTTTGTTTGTTTGCTTGCTTGTTTGTTTGTTGAGAAGAGCTTTTGGTAAAGCATGAGTGATTTTTTCATTTACTACTGAAATATTTATAGTGACCTTGATGTGACTGATACAGGGGAAAAAATATCAAATAGCAAAGAAATAGTAGGAGAATTATAGCTGGAAACAAGGATTTATAATGAACTTAGGTTAAAATCACAAAAATCAACAAACAATTTTTATGTTTGGAAGAATCATTAATGATTTTTGTTAATGATTAATGTTAATCATTAATTAATGATTAATCTTAATATTCAGATTTTAAATTTTGATTTCAAAGCCATTTTTAGTGAGAATATAGGAGAATTTTTACTTTTTCAAAATCAGAATATAAGACCACATCTTTGCTGGATTTAAATAATCACAAACCATCTACTAAGCAGCACGATTGAGCACAAAGGAAAAAAAAAAAACTACAGAACTACTTCTGCTAGAGAAGGTGATAATAAAGAGGTAAGAAAGCAGGTTAATTTTCTTCCCCTGTATATTTATAAGTAAAATAGGAATAATCCTTATGGTCACGGGGATTGATTTTGAAGGTCGTTACATCTTAATAATAACAACTAATATTTATTGAGTATCTACCATGTGGCAGACAATTTAATCTTCACAAAAACCCAGTCAAATCAGCTGTGGTAGACACTTACATCATGGTCCCCAATTAGCCACACCTCCCAGTATTCACACCCTTATGTATTTTTTCTGTGATGACTCTGAGCTTGGCCATATGACTTGCTTTGGCTAATGAGACACTGGCAAGCATGATATAAGCAGAGGCTGGATAAGTGCTTAAACATTGGATTTGTCCTCTTGAGATCTAGTTGCAACCTAAAAAGCTCAGGCTAAATTACTAAGTGATGAGAGGCCGCATGGAATGAGGCTCTGGAGCCTGAGAGGTCATCTTAGATGATTCCAGCCCTAGCCAAGCTCCCTGAATGCAGCTGTATAAGGTATTCAAGCAAAACCAAAAGAAGAACCACCCAGCTGAGCCCTACCCCACAGAATAAAAAAAAAAAAAACTAATAAATAATTGTTGTTTTAAGCCACTATATTTTGGGGTGATTTGTTACAAAGCAATAGCAATGGAAATATGGGTAATATAATTTACAATCAACAAATATGGAAACTACAGCTCAGAGAGGTTAAATGTATTGTCAAAGTCTTATAATATGATTGTAATTCCAAATGTACCCCATAAAATCTCAAGTCCTTTTCATTATACTCTCCTCTAAATTCCAAATTGAATATCTAAGTCTCTCCTTAGCTAGATAATAGACATCTCAAACATAAAATGTCCCAAACCAACTCTTAAATTCCCCCATTTCCTCTCTCTGGGTTCCCTACTTCAGTAAATGGCACCGGTACCCACCTAGTTGCTCAGGCCAAAAATGTGGAGTTATCATTGACCTCTTTCATCCACTCACACCCCTCAACCAATCTCTTAGCAAATCCTTTCTACTCTGACTTCACAGGATCCTCTGAATCGGACCCTACTGCTCATCACCTCCTCCTCAGCTACCCCAGTGCAGGTTACCATCATGCCTTACTTGAACTACCTCCATAGCATTTGGGTTAGAGGCGGTCAGTGGGGGAAATGGCACCAGAGAGAGCCAAAGGCAAAGGGAAAAGGGACAATAGAGCAACACCTTCTGAGTTAACAGCTCTTGCTGTCAACTGCCCCACCCCACCCCATCCCTAGCACTCTTGGTTATCTTCAAGGAAATGAGGCTGGAATCTGGCAGCAAGAGAGGTCTGCTACCTCTCTTTCCCCTTGCTACAGAGGCTTTAGCTCATTTCTAGAAAAGCATAGCAACTGAATGTTTGTGTAACACACCCCCTGCAATTGATTTGGGAATAAGTTTCTACCTCTGACTTCAGGGAGATTACAAGGGTAGGGGATTAAGGTCTCCAGCAGGTGTTACCCTTCCTCTGCACATTAAAATGTTGCTTTGGATTTTGAAGATTTATTCCTCAAGGGAGGAGATTTGGACAGGGGAAGGTTAATTGACTAATCAAGGCCAGGACTTCCCATAGAGAATGTTCTTCAAAAAAAAAAAAAAAAAAAAAAAGCACCAGGATGTGTTAGCCCAATAAATAATTAATCAAACTGCCTATTCACAGATTAATAGAAAAATATTGCAGAATGCCTACATGTCAATCAGTGTGCAGTTAGTTAAATAAACACTATGCAGATGTTACTTGTAAATATAGATTTATACATTAATTTTATGCCTTACACAGGCAAAAACATAATATCTAGTAACTTTACTTCAAATTCTATTAAAATCTCATGGCCTTGAAAAGGTGACCTGACATCTTGTAGGCCAGATCCAGGGCTGAATAGACACGTCCCCTGCCACTGAGTGTACAATAGCCAAACGCTCAAATGACACTTGCCGCCCATACAGAGAAACACTGAGGGCCGTGATCCTCTGGGCCTGCTGGAATTCTCCTGACTTCAGGGTGCACAGCTGCAGCAGCAAATGCAAAGGCAGAATGTGTGTCTGCAGATGCCCCAAACCCAGCTCTATCAGCAATTCCCATTTTTGTCTAAACAATATCCTAATTGTTTGATATGCTTTTAAAAGAAAAAGGATGATGAAGTACTACTACTACTGCAGGTCCTACTATGTCCCAGGAATTAAGTGCTTTATGTGCTATTGTCCCCCTATTTAATCCTTACAACAATCCTGTGAAGCAGGTTCTATTTTTACCCTTTTTTTTTCAGATAAAATGTCTGGAACATGAAAAAACACGGAATAATCAAAGTTAGCTCACAGATAATGCGACAACAAATTGATACCATGTAGCTCCTAATGAGATGCACTCAGAAGGAAATAAAATCACTTCTATGGTTTTCTCGCTAAAAGTGCATAGCCTGAATTCAATCAAGGTCAGACAAACCCAAATTGAGAGGCATTCTAAAAAATAGCTGGGCAGTACTCTTCAAATGTGTTGAGGTCATGGAAGACAAAGATGTTGAAAATCTGTTCCATGTTAAGGGAGACAAAACAAGACAACTACATGCAGCATGTGGACCTGGACTGGATTCTGGACCAGAAAAAGAACATTAATGGGGACAACTGACGAATTTAAGGACTGTGGATCAGATAACAGTATTTTGCTAATGTTAACTTTCTGATTTTTATCATTTCACTGTGGCATGAAAAATGATAGCATTTGGGTAAACTAGGTGATGGGTATTCAGGAATTCTTTGTGCTATTTTTCTCACTTTTTTTTTTTTTGCAAGTCAAAAGTTATTTCAAAATTAAAAGTTGAAAAACGGAAAAAAGAAACAAAAAGTTAAAAAAAAACCCCATAAAGTATGGCATCCCAGCAGGGAATCTCAGGAGACTTAGGAGGTGGTACCAAATAAGGAATGGAAAATGAGAATGTTTCTCTTCCCACACCTCTTGATACCATTTGAGGTTTGTTCTTAGAGTGGTTCATCCAGAAGATAAATTTCTCTAGTGTAAAATTCTTGTGAATGACAGGCTGTTAGATTTGGAAGATAACTTAGAGGTATTCTTAGGGGCCTGGTTTTGCAAAAAAGACACCTGAAGCTCAGAAAGGCATGGGGATGATGGGCCTGAAGTCACACAACAGGAGAGCCAAGATTAGCGCCCAGCAAGTTCTTCTGAGTCATGGGATACTATTTCTGTTCCACCACTCATTTCTGAAAGAGGACACCTCTGTGCCAGATGGAACTCAAGCCCAGAATCCATGGTTTAGGGGCCTCATCCATTAGCTCTGTGACTCTTTCTACCCACCCGCTAGAGGTTTACTTCTGCAAGCCAGATAGTCATTCATTCATTCAGCATATATCTATTGAGTCCCTCAACTGTCTGGTGCTGCTTGAAGGGCTACAGATAAAGCAACTATCAAAAACAAAGTTCTCAAATTCTAGTGGACCGGCCTGGGTACTGATCCATTTTCCACCACTAATGACCTGCATGACCTTGGGCGCACTTATTTACAGTTTTCTTTTCTGCAACATAGAGAAGATAGAATTACTGAAAGGTTGTTCCAAGTATTAAATATCACACCTAAGTTCTTAGGAGAATTGTCTGGCATGGAAATAGTCAATAAATGTTAAATATTACTGTTTTTTTTTTCTCTCCAACCTGAAACCTTGTCAGTTATGTTAGTTGGTGGGGATACCAGGGAGTGCTCAGAAATTCTATAGAATATTTCTAAATGCATTGAAAACTCACATTTAGGAAGGTGAGTTTTTCCAACAGAGTGATTTTCCATTTCCCACTCCATTTCTTTGTTATTTTCAAAGGTAGATAAACAATAAAAAGAAAGGGCAAGAAAGGCCAGCTGAGAAAATCGGTGCTGAGCGAGGAATTCAAAAGGGAGTTGTAATATGCAGAATATCTGGTAGGTTTTATCTAGATTCAGATGAGACAGTTCTTGGAGGCTGGTTGCATCTAGCCTCTTCATGGGCATAATTTGAATGCCACTTTAGCCAACCCTTGATTATTTCCACAAATGGAAAGAATAATAGGTACCGTACATAAAACAAGACAAGCAGAACCCATAATGCTGCTTGGAGCAAGCTTCTGGGGCTTGCTATACCCTGAGAATGTGACCATTGATCCTCTGCCACATTCCTTGTCACCTGCCTCCCCAGGATCAGGTCCATCTAGTTATCCACCTTCTTCCCCTGCCCCACCTTCTCCCATAGCACCCAGCAGAGGACCTCAAACATAGAATGTGTTCAACAAATGTATGTGAAATAAATAAATAAATCTATCTGGGGGAGTCAAGCAATCAGAAAATAAGGTCTAATTGTAGTGAAAGTTCCTTCAATTCATTCAAAATTCTGTCTGTCCACACAGAGATGGTTGGAACTCAAGTGAATAGAATGTATTTCAGTTTCACAGGCTTCCTACAGAACAATTTTCAATGAGAGGGTATGGTCTTATATTCTCAGTCACAAACTCTTTAGAGAAATGACACTAAATAAATCTAATCAATAGATCTATTTGGCTATATATCCTATAGACCTGTGAGCAGAATTCATTGGTATTACAGTATGTGTATCTTCACCTTCCTTGATAAGCAGGGATGAATCAGTATTTTTTAAAAGTGCCCCTGGTGACCCTACGGAGCAGCCAGTGTTGAGACTCAATGCCATGGATGCATTACGCGGTCAAGTACCCAGCCCAGCAGATCATGGCATTTGTCAAATCCCAATTTCAAATTTTTGGAGGAGAGAATCTGTGTAACTCAGCTTGGGTCAGGTAGCTACCTCAATTCCAGTCAAGTTGGCCGGGCAGGCAGGAACACACAGTGCAAACAGGTTTTCTAAGGACCCCATTCTTGTGGTAGTTCACGCACTTCTTAAAGAAAATGGGGGAGTGCTACTGCAGGTTGGGCAGATACCTAAAAATGTGATGTGGCAAATATATAGAGTTGTTTCTACTTGTTTCAGAATAATTTAAAGTAGCTTACAAAGACCAAAGCAATGTAAACACCTTTTTAGAGCATCATTTGAATGAAGAGACCTAGTGGATAAGAAAAGAAGTTGTAGGAGGAATCAGATGACAAAGAGGTAAGGTTGGTGCTCCAAACTATGACATGAGGCCCAGCACACTCAACTAGAAGTGAATCCCAAATTTGGCTGTGAGTTTCTTTGCAGCAAACACAAAGAAAGTAAATCGGCGACATGATTCAGAAGATAAGACATACCAGTCACTAGTAAAAGGGCAGCTTTCCCTGAACAGAGAACTTAGAAGAATTTCTCTGTGTGGTTTAGTGAGCCCTATTCTCAACGATCTTCCTGTAGGAAATAGGGCAACGAATTGTTATGACATCATTCTCGGTAGGTCTATGACCTAAGGCCAAGGGCAGAGGGCAGGGCAAGTGTAGAGAGCAGAGTGTAGCATGTGGTCCATGTAGAGTGTTTGAGGATGGGTCCCAACTGGTGAAACAGAGAACAACTTTTTTTGAAGCAAGACTTCATTTTCTTTTTTGAAGCGAAACCTACTGCTTCAAATTTCCCTCAAGCCTGCCCTGTTCCCCTGTAACCTCAACCCCCAGCCCAGCCACAAACTCTCTGTTATCAAAGTTGGGTTGTTTACTTAACAAGAGCCTAGTAGTTAGCTAGACAGAAACCACATTTGGGTTGGTCCCCTTGAAAGAGCCGTGAGGAAGTTCTTTGAGGTTCTCTATGTCACTGACATTAGTCGGTTTACAGAGGACAGATGAGCATTTGTGAAATGGGGACATGAAACGAAAAGGAAATGAGAAAAGGAAATAAAGTTCAACAGACAGGGCACTGCCATTTTGGGTTCACTTTTCAGAAAACCCACACTATCATTTATCCTCTACCTACACCTGTTTCTGAAACAGACTTCATTTTGAGTTCCATTTTTTCTTATCCAAGCAGGAGAATTTCTATCTCCATGAGTTGAGTAGGGTCAACATATTAAAAAGCAAAACAAAACAAAACAACTGTGGCAAAGAATGTCTGTTGTGTGGGCAAACAACATGAGGATGGGAGAGAGTCAGCCATGGGCCATCTGGAGATCATTTAGATAGTTGTCCATGCCTGCATGCATCCAGAAACGGACTCCTCATCTGTGCTCTTCTTTTTTCTGTAGATGTCTACTGGGTCCATTGAGAAAGCCTGGACCATCCCGGGGCACAGAGAAGGAGGCAGTGGCCTTGGAAGGGGCATGGGCCTTAGAGTCAGACAGGCCTGGGTTCTACTCCTGCTCTCTTTGATAACTCAACCTGTCCCAGCCTGTTTTACAACCTCTGAAATGGAATAATAATTCCTTCCTCTTGAGGTTAACCATAATGTAACAATGCCAAAGTGTAGAAGTCATACAGCACATAAATCAGGATCTGGCAAGTAAATAGGAGGTGCTCCATCAATGAAGGTAGTTCATCCATCCATCCATCCATCTACTTATTTTTATTCCCTTTTCCTGCTCTTTGCCAGATTTGAGTAACAGCTACACAGTCAAGCTAGAAACAAGAAATGGAGTAGCCATGAGAGATTTCGTGGTAAAGAATCAGCCTCCTTCAGAAAGAATCAGTTCCAGGGGAATATTCCATGCCTCCAGTGAAGTGAATTCAGAGGTGCATAGCTTAGTATTTCCCAATCCTTTAGATGTTAAGAGCAATGGAAAGTGGGAAGGGAGCTGACTTTCTCCAGTAATGGGAGGTTCTCACTGCTTCGTTCACCCTGAATGTTTGTCTTGTGGCCCATGCACTGGCTCTTAGGAATCCACCCGTCCATCTGCCCTTGCCATCCTGTAGCATGGTTCTGGTCAAATACCTACTTCTACAGATACAGTCTTCTCACTCCCTACCCTTCAGAAAAGACAGTTCTAATGCTACTTGTCTCTATACTCTTGAAATGGGCCTATCTGACCTTCCTAGGATGCTTTTAATCCTTTATTTATAACATTAATTTCTTTCTGATTATCAAAGTAATATTTTTTTATTATAAAAATCTGAAAAGTACAAACAAACCAAAAACAAAAAACCAAAAAACTCAAGGAGGAAAGGAGCAAGTCCTGCTAATTGCCCCACCTAGAGATGTCAGGCCTGCTAGCATCTCCCCAGCCTTTTTGTACCCAGCACACAGGCATTCTCTTTTTCTCCCCTCAAAAGCATCACATGATGCATATCACGGTATGTGCTTCCTTTACACAGCAATATATTGTAAGCATTTCCACCATGCCATTAAATATTTTGCTTTCTTCTTATTTGAGTCTTTCTTATTTTTCTCAGAACCATAGTGAGAGCACCAAATCAGGAAGTCAGGAAACCAGGGTCCCACTTGGCTGGGTGACTGGGCAAATTATCCAGTCTTCATCTGGGTGATCTATACACTCTGTCTCAGCATCAAAGTTTTATGGTTCCAAGCAGAATAGTAATCTTTTCTTAAAAAACAAATGGATTCTGGGGACTTCCCTGATGGTCCAGTGGTTAAGACTCCGCGCTTCCACTGCAGGGGGTGCGGGTTTGATCCTGTGTCAGGGAACTAAGATCCTACAGGACGCCCCCTGGCCAAAAAAAAAAAAAAAAAAAAAATTGATTCTGGATTTTAAAAACACAGACCCTCTGTAAAGCCCAGGTTTTCATAAGTTCAAATATATATAATCTTTGTGGGGGGAAAGACTGAGGACCGTCAGGGGTCTTCCATGCATGCCAGAAGTTATTCAGAAAGGGAGGAAGAAATGCTTAAAATGCGTCAGTGAGGTATGGCCCTCTCCCACTGCTGGCCTTGGTCACTGGTATAAGTCTCTCCAGTTGCTGCTTCTGTGGCTTGCTGAATCTGAACTCTGATCCCTACCCAACCTTGAGATCTTTATAGTTTACTGAGGCAAATTATTGTGGCTGTAGAGGGAGCTGATCATGCCTCTCCTGTTACTTTAGCACTGTGACTGCCCTCATAGAAGTCCTTACGTGTGTTATTTGTGGAAAATGTTTCAAGAAGCTCCAGAACTTTTGTTTCCTTGATTAAAAAGAAAAAAAAAATCAAGATAGATCCTGTGGCCAACTGAATGTTCTTTTCACCGAGCAGAGTTTTCACCATTGAACCTACATTTTTTAGTCATTCCATCAAGTCACAAATTCCCACTGTTCTAAAACCTGGTATTTCAAGGATTATTTCCACCAAAAATACTTTCTAACCTCTTTGATTAGGTTATAGGTGGTTAAATGGAAACAAATCAAGACAAATAATAAAAAAAAAAGATGAAATAAACAAGTAGTATTGCCAAGAGAAAATGAGGAAATAAAATCATTTAAGACACACACACATACACATACACACATACATATACTACATATATAATCACCATGTTTGGTGAAAACAATTTTTTCACATAAATATTTGGTGGAGTTCAGTGCAGAAGGTTTGGAATCTAAGGACCTACAGGGTGTGTCATCCTGAGTAAGCTACTGAACACCTCATTTGTAAAATGGGACAGAAATACTGCTCACGAGGATTAAATAAGAAGGTGAAAGTAAAAGCAAATCTAACCTGTACAGTGATATGCAAATGTGAAAAAAGCAAAAGTTTCTTGCCGCTCACAATAGGCAGATGCACAAGATGCCAAATCTCCAAATGATTTTACTTTCCTTAACAGAGGTTCCCCGGAACGAAGCTGCTGCGTTCTTGGGGTTTGCACTGCTGGCTGCGCCAGCCTTCGCAGAGTCATCTCCGGGGCTGACTCACGTATGGTCTAGTAGGCGGAACAGGAGTTCATGAGCCTGACCATCTGATCTCAGTTTTACCAGCTGCCCTTGCTCAACGAGGTGACATACTTAGCTTCTTAGTGAGTCATTCTCTAAGATTCCAAACTGGGACCATCAGCTTCGTCCTCTACTTCACTCAGTGGTCAAGAGGAAGTCGGGATGACGACTGGGAGAGGAGGGATTTTTTGACCCTGGGAGACACTTCCTCTGAACTGGAGTGGCAGGGAGGGGCAGGGTGGTGCACTGGAGAGTGTGCAGGGGTCAGGCCTGGGCCACTTCAGCTGGTACAATCTCTGCCTGGTGTACCTCAGTTTTGTTATCTGGAAAATGACAATATTTTTGCCTCTAAATGAGTTTGGTTTTTTTTTTCAGCTTTATTGAGGCATCATTGACAAATATAAACGAGTTGATTATAATACTTATCCCTGATATTATACAATGATTTAAATTTACATACATAATGTTGCTCGGTTTATTCTCAAAAGAATCCTGAGTGATAGATAGTGTGATAGTTTATTAGTCTCCTACATTAAAGGTGAAGAAATATGGGCTGTGATGGTTAATTCTGCACATGAACCTCACTGGGTAAGGGACGCCCAGAGAGCTGGTAAAGCATTATTTCTGGTTATATCCATGAGCCTGTCTTCAGAAGAGATTAGCATTTGAATCAGAAGACTGAGTAAAGAGTGTCCTCACCAAAGCAGGTGGGCATCACCCACTCTGTTGAGGTCCTGAGTAGAACAAGGTGGAGGAAGGGTGAATTCCTTCTCTTTGCTCGAGATGCCTCAGCCATCTACTCTTAACCCTGGACTCAGTATTCCTGGTTTTCAGGTGTTGAGACTCAGATTGAGACATTTGAGTCTCTATATCAGACTCAGATGGGCCCCCCGATTCTCAGGACTTCAGACTTAGACTGAATTACACCACTGGCTTCCCTGGTTCTCCAAGTGATAGCAGATCTCGGGACTTCCTGGCTTCCACGATTTTGTGAGCCAATTCCTATAACAGCTCTCCTCTTATATAAATGTATTTGTATATATTCCATCGGTTCTGTTTCTCTGAAGACCTCTAATACGTGGGCTGAGAGAGACTGAGCACTAAAGTGCTCTAGTGGTTAAAACTCTCCAGTAGTTCCATGTCGGCTTCATCATGTAATCCAAACTCCTCAGCACGGTCACTATTCTAACCCCTGATCATTTCTTCAGCTCCAACTCTACTCAAAACACCTGCAGTTTCTCCAAGGCAGTGGTTCTCAAAGTGCAGTTCCTGAACCAGCAGCATCAATTCGGCACTTGTTAGAAATGAAACTCCTGGGGCCCACCCAGATGCACTGAATTAGACATTGTAAGGGTGGAGCCTGGCAATGTATGCTTTAACAAGCCCTCCAGGCGATGGTGAAGCATGCTCACTGTTAGAGAATGCCTCTAAGGCATCCCACCCTCTCTCTCTTACCTCTAGGCTTTACCTCCTGCTGTCCCACCTGCCTGGAACACCCTCCAATCCTGTCTCAAGCTCCAACTCTGGCCTTCTCCTCACACTGTTTTCTGAGATCAAGGAGTCTACTTTACTTACTCCTGTATCCCCAGGGCCTAGCATAGTGTCTGGAACACAGTCAGTATCGAACAAAGGTTTGTTGAATGGAGAAATAAATGATTAAATGAATGAGTCATTGTGTGATACAACTAAAACTTGCATCTGTGTCAGCGGACTCCAAGCCAGACAGGATTATGTACCAGAAGTGTCAGCATGATGCCTGGGTCACAGTAAGTGACCTACAAATGTCTATTCTTCTCAACTTTGCTTCCTTTTTCCTCTTTTAAAACATTTTGCAAAAACTCAAACACCGAATAAAGACAATGTTCTATTTTGATTGATTAACTGAAGAAAGGTGAAGAATGGTTTCCAGCCATCTACCTAAATGTCATGGTTTCCGAGAACATCACCACACTCAAAACTATGCTCTGCCATCATCAAAAATAATTTATTGTTGACTACTTAGAAAAGATCAATTTTCCTTTCTTCTCAATTATTTTTCATTTCAAACTTCTTTAAATAAAAATCTAAAATATTTTGGACATTTGAAAGATTAGCACTTGCACCATGATAATCCATATTTCCAGGGGTCCCCAACCCCCGGGTCTCAGACCGGTACTGGTCTGTGGCCTGTTAGGAACCAGGCCGCACAGCAGAAGGTGAGCGGTGGGCGAGGAGCGAAGCTTCATCTGCTGCCCCCCATCGCTCCCCATCGCTCACATTACCGCCTGAACCATCCCCCGCCCCTTTCACCCCCCCACCCCCCATGCCTCCCCCTCCCACCCACCCCCCCCACCCCTCCCCCCCACCCCCCCCCCCCCCCCCCCCGTCTGTGGAAAAATTGTCTTCCACAAAACCGGTCCCTGGTGCCAAAAAGGTTGGGGACCGCTGCATATATCTACTACCTGGAAAAGGGTTTCTCACACTAGGACATTTGCATACAGATAATTTTTTGTTGTCAGAGGCTGTCCTGTGAATTGTAGGTTGTTTAGCAGGATTCCTGGCTTCCACCCACTAGATGCCAGTAGCACCATTACCCCTAACTTGTGACAGCCAGAAATGTCTCCAAACATTGCCAAGTATTTCTTAGGAAGTAAAATCATTCCCCCTCCCCCATTAAGAATCACTTAGATCAAACAGCATTTTGCTATATTTGCTTTACTATACAATTTTTTAAAAAACCTTTTGAAAATAAGTTGCATATACACTGGCAGTTCACCTCCATATACTTTAGCAAGCATCTCCTAAAATTAAGAATCTTGACCTACGTAATTATACCATTATACATATAAGAATGTTTAGAAATCTCCAATATTATCTGATACCAAATCCACAGACTAGTTGTACAAAGTAATATTGGTATTCGAGTCTGGGAAAGGAAAATGTAATTTACTGATTAATTCTGATCCTATATCTGAGAAATGAATGATTATACAGTTGTCTTTGCTATTAGGTTGGGGCAAGGAATTTGATTTCAAATGGCTTCTCTTAGCTTCAGTGTTCTGGTCAAGTTTTCATGATCAAACTATAGCACAGTTGCATTAAGACACTTGGTGATTTAAAAAAAAATAACAAAAATGAAAATAAAAGTCTTTTTAAAAAATAAACCACGGACCACATGGATTGGCTGGCTGTATACTTTGGTACTTTCAATACCTAGATATTTTCATTTTCTCCTTCCGTCATTTCCTCCCTGACCTCACTTTTTTTTCTATACAGCTTTGACAACTGGTACATCATCCTATGGTTAATTCTTATTTGACTCCTCATTTCCTTTGCCCTCCCCCCCATCCTTTACTCACAATTCTTGGCAAATCTATAGCCTTCAAAGAATTGAACTGTTACCTTCCTCTCACTTGCACCAAGGATCCTGTGATTTGCTGCAGAAAAATCATCCAGATCGATGCCACTATAAATCCTGGTCCCCATATTCAGCTGGGCTTCCACAGCCTAGAAATCCTATGATGTCTCCCCTAATCTCTGCAGTGACCATTTCACAGACCTCAGACCTCTGCACACTCTCATTATAGATGACATCACCTCTTACTCAGAGTCCAGAGAAGTTATCTGAAAAGAAAGCCTTCAACTTCCAGGCATGCAACCCACAAATTCAGGTGCATTCTATTCTAGTCTTTACTCCTTGTTTCCTGCCTTTAGAAAGTTCTTTCTACTTCTGCCTAAGACCCATGCCTTTTGCTCTGTTATGGAGTCTCTTTGTCCCTTTCCAGGGACTTGGTCTTCTGCTTATTCCTCCTCTCTCCTGTTTCTTTAATCACTCCCTTGCTTCTCCTTTATCTGAATATGCCCAGGTCTCTCTCAGCTGAAAAAGAACTCTTTATTGATCCCATGACAGCCCTCAACTACACCCTGATTACTTTCATCCTCTTAACAGCCAAATTCTTTGAAGATATTTCTGGAAAAAAACATTCATAGAGTTCATCAGGTTCTCACTCCTTCACTTCCAAGGAAACCGAAAACCTCTTCTCTAGCTCTTTTCCTTGGGCAATCTTATCTACTCTTATGGCTTCAGTTGCCCTCCATGTGCTGCTGACTTCTGATCCTTCTTCTGAGTTTTCCATTTCCTGGATTTCCAATTGCACAAGCACCTCAAACTCATCAGGTCCCAGGGTCAACTTGTTACTTTCCCCCACTCTCAAACAAGCTCCTACTTGCTTCCTATATCAATGACTGACACAAGCCCCTCTCGATTGTCCAAGGCTAAAACCAGGAGACAACCTAAATAGTTCTCAGTCTTACTCTCAGTATCCAATTGACACCCAAGTGCTACAAGAATTCTACTTTCTAGAAGTGTCTCAGGCTCACACACTCAATGCCCACTGTGACCATCCCCATCAACATGCCTGTGTGACTCCAACAGCCTTGTAATCAACCTCTCTGCCTCCATTCTTGCTTCTCTTTAGTCCATTTGGCAGGATGCAATCACCATAATCCTCCTAATCTGCAGATCTAATGACATCACTGGCTTACAACCCATTAATGGTTTTCTGGTATCCTTAGGACAAAGTCCAAACTCTAATTTGGTCACCTGTCCCTTTGTTAGCCTTCTACCTCTCCAGACTCACCCCAAGCCCCTTGCTCTCAACACCACCCACTCATAGACTTAGTGCTCCAAACATAATGACTTTATTTATTTTTAACATCTTTATTGGAGTATAATTGCTTTACAATGTTGTGTTAGTTTCTGCTGTATAACAAAGTGAATCAGCTATATGCATACATATATCTCCATATCCCCTCCCTCTCGCGTCTCCCTCCCGCCCTCCCTATCCCACCCCTCTAGGTGGACACAAAGCACCGAGCTGATCTCCCTGTGCTATGTGGCTGCTTCCCACTAGCTATCTATTTTACATTTGGTAGTGTATATATGTCCATGACACTCTCTCACTTCGTCACAGCTTCCCCTTCCCCTTCCCCGTGTCCTCAGGTTCATTCTCTACGTCTGCATCTTTATTCCTGTCCTGCCCCTAGGTTCTTCAGAACCATTTTTTTTTTTTTAGATTCCATATATATGTGTTAGCATACTGTATTTGTTTTTCTCTTTCTGACTTACTTCACTCTGTATGACAGTCTCTAGGTCCATCCACCTCACTACAAATAACTCAACTTCGTTTCTTTTTATGGCTGAGTAATATTCCATTGTATATATGTGCCACATCTTCTTTATCCATTCATCTGTCGACGGACACTTAGGTTGCTTCCATGTCCTGGCTATTGCAAATAGAGCCGCAATGAACATTGTGGTACATGACTCTTTTTGTATTATGGTTTTCTCAGGGTATATGCCCAGTAGTGGGATTGCTGGGTTGTATGGTAGTTCTATTTTTAGTTTTTTAAGGAACCTCCATACTGTTCTCCATAGTGGCTGTATCAATTTACATTCCCACCAACAGTGCAAGAAGGTTCCCTTTTCTCCACACCCTCTCCAGCATTTGTTGTTTGTAGATTTTCTGATGATGCCCATTCTAACTGGTGTGAGGTGATACCTCATCGTAGTTTTGATTTGCATTTCTCTAATGATTAGTGATGTTGAGCATCCTTTCATGTGTTTGTTGGCAATCTGTATATCTTCTTTGGAGAACAGTCTATTTAGGTCTTCTGCCTATTTTTGGATTGGGTTGTTTGTTTTTTTGATGTTGAGCTGCATGAGCTGCCTGTATATTTTGGAGATTAATCCTTTGTCAGTTGCTTCATTTGCAAATATTTTCTCCCATTCTGAGAGTTGTCTTTTCGTCTTGTTTATGGTTTCCTTTGCTGTGCAAAAGCTTTTAAGTTTCATTAGGTCCCATTTGTTTATTTTTGTTTTTATTTCCATTTCTCTAGGAGGGTCAAAAGGATCTTGCTGTGATTTATGTCATAGAGTGTTCTGCCTATGTTTTCCTCTAAGAGTTTTATAGTGTCTGGCCTTACATTTAGGTCTTTAATCCATTTTGAGTTTATTTTTGTGTATGGTGTTAGGGAGTGCTCTAATTTCATTCTTTTACATGTAGCTCTCCAGTTTTCCCAGCACCACTTATTGAAGAGGCTGTCTTTTCTCCATTGTATACTCTTGCCTCCTTTATCAAAAATAAGGTGACCATATGTGCATGGGTTTATCTCTGGCTTTCTATCCTGTTCCATTGATCTGTATTTCTGTTTTTGTGCCATTACCATACTGTCTTGATTACTGTAGCTTTGTAGTATAGCAAACATAAGGACTTTATTTAAGTGCCTCAAATGAGCTATCTGGTCTATCACTCTTCAAACTTTGCGTATACAATTTTCTCTGCCTACAGATTAAAGTCAACCACTGTCTTGAAACTGTTGGAAACTATTGCATACTCTGCACTATGATAGGCCAAAGCCTTTATATTAATAATGGAAGGTCCTTATGGTTTATATAATACTTCATACTTTAAAAAAATTTTTTGGCCACTCCATGCAGGTTGTGGGATCCTAGTTCCCCGACCAGGGATCGAACCCAGGCCCTTGGCAGTAAAAGCGCAGAGTCCCAACCACTGGGCCCCAGGGAATTCCCAATACCTCATACTTTTTTTGTAAGTAAAGTTTTGGTGTAGGAGCAATGTATACTCATCCCAGAAAATTTAGAAAAAGCAGGTATGCATGTAGTGTGTATACATAGAGACATAAATATATATAGACATAGATAAAGATAGATTTAAAGAATAGGGTCATCCTGTACATGCATATATTTTTAAACCAAACACTTTTCTTTGTGCTGAAAATGTTAGTAAATAATTTAACGGAACATCCAATTATATGCCCCTCATAATTAGAACAGTAGCAAACTGTAAGAAACCACCATAGCTTTGCATGAGAATTGTTTTTGACCTTCGAAGAACTTCCTGCAACTTTCCAGCTACCCTATTTTTTTTTATTGTGGTAAAATATACATGACATAACATTTACCATTTTAACCACTTCTAAGTGTACAATTCAGGGCCATTAAGTACATTTACAATGTAGCGTAACCATCACTACTGTCCATTTCCAGAACTTTTCATCATCCTAAACAGAAACTTTGTACACATTAAACAGTGACTTCCCATTCCTCCCTTTCCCTGGCGCTTGGTAACCTCTACTTGTACACATTGTTTGTAATTTTTTTCACTTAATTTTCCGATACCTTTAACTATTCTGCAACATAATTTTTAGTGAATGCAAATATTCTGTTGATTATACCGTAATTTATTTAACTGGGTTCCTGTGTTTAGATTTTTAGATTAAGCCCAATTCTAATTTTTCACTCTCAGAACAACACTACACTGAACTTTCTTGCCTTATTGTTCGTTAAGCAGTTTTCATCTTCTCAAACCCTGCGAGGATTCAGAATCAATCATGTTATTGCAACATTTAAGATGAAATACTAGGACAGTGAAACTTCTCTGTATGATACCATAATGATGGATATATTATTATATATGTGTCCAAATCCATAGGATGGACAACACCAAGGATGAACTGTAATGTTAACTATGGATTTTGAGTGATTATGATGTGTCAGTGGACATTCATCAGTTGTAATAAATGTGCCACTCTGATGCGGAATGTTGATAATAGGAGAGGCTAGCATGTGTGAGGGTAGAAGGTATATAGGAAATCTCTGTACTTTCTCCTCAATTTTCCTGTAAGCATAAAACTGCTCTAAAAAATTATCTTAATTAAAAAAAAAAAAAGGAAATAGAGTTCAAAGAGAGATTCTGAGTGGTCCAGTGTCTCAGGGCTAGGGAGGGGAGAGCTGGGCCTGGCACCCAGGGCTTCTAAGTGCATGCCACTGTTCTAGCCTGTCTCAGTCTCATCATTTCTCAGCTTAGCAGAGATGGCAGTTTGGACAGAATGGAGTATCAAGGGATAACAAGTACGTGTGGAGATACAGCTGAACAGAGCTGCCAAGGCTGGGTTAAGTGGGAAGAGTGCAGGCTTGAGATAACATAGGCAGGGGAGTTGTGAAAGGCTCACAGCCAGCAAGTCAAACTGGGATACCACAAGTCAAAGCAAGGGCAGCTAGTGATAGGGCTGCAACCAGCTCTGAAGGCAGCTAGGATGTAAGGATGGGCACCGCCTTGCTCCCCAGTCCCCAAAATCCTCCATGCGAACTGCTTGCCAGCATGGAATTCTTAGCATCTGGAGTCCACCCCTGTACTATGTGCCAATTTGATCATGAACACAGTAGTAATAATCCTATTTTGGGAACTGTTTTGAACAAATCTAACACCACACATATTTAGCCACAATAAGGTTAAGCGGGCTAGTTAAAATTCCAGTCTTCTTTGCTTTTTGGCCAAAATGATGTTATCTTGGTGGGAAAAAACTGGTGTTTAAAGCAGATTGTCTTGGACCTTCAAACAATAACTTTTATTATTACTTCATAAATACAATTTTTGTGTGGGGAAAAAAAAGTAAAACATTAGATCCACAGTGGAAAAATAACAAGGGACTCTTCAAAACAAATAGTTTCTAACTTTTCAACCAGTTAATGCTGACTTTTAGCCATTTTTCATTTATATAATTTTGATTAATCTGGGCTTCCCTGAAACCAGAGACTGGGACGAGGACTTGTGAGCAGGGAGCTTATTTGCGAGGTGATCCTGGGAAGCAGAAGTGTGGGAGTTGGGAAAGAAGAAACACCAATTAAATGCTTGTTAAGGAGCTGGTTTCTGCTGTGAGCAACTGTGGCTCACTACTGCTGAGCGTTTCTAAGGACCGAGTAGACCATGCCCTGGAATTGTCCCATCAGGGCACGGGAGGCTGGAGAGTTTGTCCATCAGCTTCCAGCCCTTCCAGCACTGAAGGTTCCACCCTCTTACTCTCTCCTTCCCTGGCACTTCTGGGCTCTAGGGTCTGACTCAGCAGCTTCTGTGGCTGTGGAAAAAGCCATGAGGCTCAAAACAGATCCTGCAAGGCGTGTACACTCAAGGTGGGCACAGGAAATACGTGCATGGAACTGGCCAACTCAGTTGCCCTGAAGTCGAGTGGGCTGAGGGCGTGTGGTTCAGAGAGCACAAGTGTCCGTACATATTACTTTTGTACTTAAATCTCTTCATTTAAAAACAAAACCAGGACTTCCCTGGTGGCGCAATGGTTAAGAGTCCGCCTGCCAATGCATGGGACATGGGTTCGATCCCTCGTCAGGGAAGATCCCACGTGCCGCAGAGCAACTAAGCCCGTGCACCACAACTACTGAGCCTGCGTGCCACAGCTACTGAAGCCCACATGCTTAGAGCCCGTTCTCCGCAGCGAGAGAAGCCACCGCAATGAGAAGCCTGAGCACCGCGACAAAGAGTAGCCCCCACTCGCCGCAACTAGAGAAAGCCCATGCGCAGCAATGAAGACCCAACGCAGCCAAAAATAAATAAATAAGTAAATAAATTAAAATAAATAAATAAATAAAAACAAAACCAAACACAGACACACACACACACAGACCCCTACAACAAGGACAAAGCTTTTGCTTCCAGCTAGCGCAGAAAAGCAAATTAATATTTTATTTATTTATTTATTTATTTATTTATTTATTTATTTATTTTTGGATCTATTCTCTGTTTATTCCATAACTAAATATTTACTGAGCACCTACTATGTGCCTGACCCTGTTCTGTTCCGTGTGATACAAGGGTGAATCAGATATGCATCGCTTAGTTTTACATGGTGCCTAAGTTATTCCCTGAGTGGTGTCCTGATGGCCTGGAAGAGGTAATGCAACTTTCAAAAGTGACAGACACCTTGCAGAGAAACTATCATGGCATGTGGAAATGACTCTCCAGTTCCACATGACAGGATTGTCAGGAAGAAGCTTCGCCACCCTTCCCCAGGCTAAGAGCCCAGATGTCCAGAGGGGTCCCGCTTAGACTTCAATCCCAAGCGCATTTAATTTCAGATTTGTGTGACCCTCATCAGGCTCCTTCATCAAGTTGCAAGTTAATATTTTAAATGTTATATTAAATTTGGAATGTATAAGATGGCTATAATGAAAGAAATGGACAATAACAACTGTTGACAAGAATGTGAGCAAACTGGAACCCTCATATTGCTGGTGGGAATGCAAAATGATACAGCCACTTTAGAAAAGAGGTTGGCAGTTTCTTAACTTAAACTTACACTTCCAATATGGCCACCCAGCAATTCCATTTCTAGTAAGAGGACTGAAAACATATCCTCACATGAAAGCTTTTTACACAAATGTTCACAGCAGCATTATTCATAATAGGCAAAATGGAAACAACCTTAATGTCCATCATCTGGTAATTGGATAAACAAAATGTAGCATATCTATACAATGGAATATTATTCAGCCATAAACGTTAAGGAGGTACTGATACATGCTACAACAAGGCTAGACCTTGAAAATATGATGCTAAGTGAAAGAGGCCAATTACCAAAGGTCTACATATTGTATGATTCCATTAATATGAAATGTCCAGAATAGGTAAATTCACAGTATCATGCACAAAGATTCTGTGGCTAGAGACAAAAAGTAGGTTAGTGGTTGCCTGGGGCAAGAGGTAGGAATGGGTTTTAGAATAAGGCATCCCTGGATTCAACACTACGAGTTTTGAAATCTTGGGCATTGTATTTAAAAACTCCTGCCCTCAGTTTCCTCAGCTGAGGAAATCATAATGCCAACCTCCTGTGGAGATTCAACTGAGCAACTTAATAAGGTATCTGACACGAAGCAAATTTAGTAATTGCTAATTATTATTATTATTATTGATAAAGAATACTGGGTGAAAAGAGCATAGGATAAGAGATACAAAGGCTAAAATACAGTAGAGAGTGGGCACAGAACCTTTGAGCAAGATCATCTGTGTTAATAATTCGATCATTTAAGGTATCAAGGACTGCTTTAATTGAATTCCAACTATCAATATGATAAAATGTGTTCAAAGAATGGAGAAAAATTAAAATTAGTGTGGAGAACTAAGGGGAATATAAAGATAATTTCTAAACAGTTCTGGACTTAAAAGGTGGAACTTCGGCCTTATTCTTAAGACTTATATCAACAAGTAACTTTTACCAAGCCTGCCCCTGGGCCAGCACTCAGACAGACATTATTTCATTTAGTCCACATGAAAACACCAGAGGTAAGTGTTATTATTATCCCATTTTTCTAAATCAAAAAATGAATACTTAGGTAAATCAGAAAGAGAAAGACAATTACCATATATCACTTATATGTGGAATCTAAAATATGACACAAGTGAACTTATCTATGAAACAGAAACAGACTCACAGACATAGAGAACAGACTTGTGGTTGCCAAGGGGGAGGAGGAGTGGGGGAGGGAAGGGTTGAGAGTCTGGGGTTAGCAGATGCAAACGATTATATAGAGAATGGATAAACAACAAGGTCCTACCGTATAGCTCAGGGAACTATACTCAATATCTTGTGATAAACCATTATGGAAAAGAGTATGAAAAAGAATGTATACATACGTAAAACTGAATCACTTTGCTGTACAGCAGAAATTAACAGAACATATACTCTATGTATACTTAATAAAATAAATTTTAAAAAACCATCAACGAATACTTAGAAGATTTAAAGTAACTTTCCAAAGGTTGTACAGCTAGGAAGTGGCGGTGTCACCATCCAAACCCAGGTCTATCTAAATCCGCATGGTGCGCTTTACAAGGAAAGGAGGATGTCACGGCGGAGGCAGAGATGAAGACAAAGGTGAATCTTGAGGAGGACTGGAGTTCAGCTGGGGGCTTTCCTTTGAATGGCCTCATCTGGGACTTTGACTCTGCATACCTCTGGGCTTCGTTCACATTGCGTTCACTGTGCAGGGCCTTCACTTACATAGAACACATTGTGAGTGCTGGAAGCCAGCTGCCTCCTCCACAGACGGCCAGGTGAGTGTGTGTGGTGAGGCTGGAAGGCAGGAAAGCGCTGGGACCAGAAGCTGGGGGATGTGATCAGGAGCGAATTAGAAATAAATGAAAGGGCAGACTGCAGCAGCCAGTTAAAGTAAGGAGCAGGAAAAGATGGGGGCTGGCGTTGTCAGAAAAGCAAGGAAAGGGTAATTTTGGCTCTGTATACTTTAAGGAAGAGTAGCCTTGGGGAGCAAAATGTCCTACAAGTCCACAGGCTCAGAAGAGCTGGGAGGAGCTGGGAGTTCCACGAGGTGGGAGACAAGGAGAGGAAGGCAGAAGAGAGTCATAGAAGAACCTTGCCTACTTTACAGTTTCACCAAAGACTATTTCTGAGTTGTTGATTTTGCTGTAGATGGTGAAGTGGAAAAGAAAATAGGTTAGCAATTGGTCTTTTCACTTAAAAAAGCAAGACTCAGGAAGTTTCGATGACTCAGTTATGAAAGTGATAATCGTTTTTGAAGTGTAAAACATACAAGGGGAATTTTCTTTTTGTAGTTGTTTTTTTCACCGTTTGTCCAAAAAAAAATTTTGGAAAAGGGAACATATATATCTCATTTATGGAAGATGTGATTTCTACCCACAGGTTAGCTCAGCTATAATGTGGTAGATTTCTCCTTTGATTTTGGATGCCTGGGTTTAAATGTTTCAACAGACTTCTGGAGCCCATTCTCCTGTTACAGCCATCACAGTGCGGTGTGACACGTTTTCACCAAGTCACCAGGTAAATGAGTAGCAGATAGGGTCAGTCTCGAAATCCTAGATATTAAGGTTCAGTCCCAATGAAAGTTATAATAATATTTTAAAATTATGATAAACCCAAAATCATATGTGAAAGTATTCAGAAATTCTAAATAACCTTTTAAAAAAGATTTAAATGGAATGTAGATCAATTCAAAGACATTTGAGAAGATGTATTCATGGTAGTTTAAAATCTAATTATGCAGTTAATAGTGTATGAATAATTAGACATTCAAAAATGTATAGATGGGGCTTCCCTGGTGGCGCAGTGGTTGAGAATCTGCCTGCCAATGCAGGGGACACGGGTTCGAGCCCTGGTCTGGGAGGATCCCACATGCTGCGGAGCAACTAGGCCCGTGAGCCACAACTACTGAGCCTGCGCGTCTGGAGCCTGTGCTCCGCAACAAGAGAGGCTGCGACAGTGAGAGGCCTGCGCACCGCGATGAAGAGTGGCCCCCGCTTGCTGCAACTGGAGGAGGCCCTCGCACAGAAACGAAGACCCAACACAGCCAAAAATAAATAAATAAATAAAGGAGTTCCTCTAAAAAAAAAAAAAAAAAAAAATGTATAGAGACATCACCCTTTACATACGGATTTCAAATCTAAGCTAGTGCCTCCAAACCATTTGAAAGCCATCATGTTTTCCAGGTGCATGAAACATGCCACCAAGGTTGCGGGTTGATTGTAGTAAATATTTTTAAGGAGAAAAACTCTCTACTTCATTGCCGTAGAGTAATTGCACTAATATTTCCCATCTGAACAAGGCCTAGACGTTTACACAGCAGTTTCACATGGATCTTCTTACTTATCCCTCATAGTAAAATAGATATTAACGTTATGCCTCTTTTACGGATTTTGGGATTGAACAGTAGAGTGAAATGAAGTGGTTTCCAAATATTTTGGCAGCCTAGCAAATTCTAATTAAGAAATCATATATATATAACCAATGGGCCGAAGGTATCCCTCACCCCAAACTGCCTGGGCCAACCATACCCAGGAGGTTCTCTCATGCACAGTTTGAAGACCACCAGCGTAATTTGGGAAAAAAATGTGAGTTTTAAATTCAGACAAGCCTCATGTTGAAACCTGACTAAATAGATACAAGCTGAATATTTCTTTGGATGCATTATTTAACTCCCTAATTCTCGGTTTCCAATTTGTAAAATGGAAATGATAATATTGTAGAGTTCCTTGCACTATAAGTTCCTAGGCTTAAGCTTGACCTATCTCTGTCTCCCTAAAGAGATTCGCTCGAAGTATTGAAAGAGCAACTTGGAGAATCTAGGTCTTCTGCTACCAAATCTATGGCACTTTCTACCTATCATGTGATTACAGATTGTATTGTCAGTCGAGTTTGGAGGCCTTGACAGTGGCACAGTGTCCTCTTGCAAGGAAACATAGTAATGTGCACGTCCTGTTGTAGTGAGAGCAGCAGAGTGACAAATCAGGAGGCAACATTGAAAGTATGTGTTCTTAACCAGGTCTGAGACCCCTTGGATGAGCTCAAGAGCCGCATGAACTTCCCTGAAAATTTTTAGATGTGTGCAGATGTGCTTTTTTCTAGGGAGATGGTCCATAGCTTCAAATTATCAAAAGCATCCAAAATGTAAGAAAAGTTCAGAACCTGTGGACTCCGGTGTCATACCTTGATCATGGACTCTGCTGTTTCTCTTACAAAGAAAGCCAGAGGTTGTTATCAGCTCTTCCAGTCTGTCAAACAGGGCCTGTGATTCCCAAACATTAGTGAGCTTAAGAATCATCTGAAAATAATACAAATATGACTGCGTATTAGATGATATTAGAGACTGTTATTTTTGTTAGGTGCTATTCAAGAAAACTTTTCAAATAATTTAATTAATTTTCAATTAATGAATTAATTTTCAAATAATTTATTACCATAAAATGTTGCCACCATTCAAGGAAAAAGGTCCTACCAAGTTCATTCAATGATTCACTCTTATTTTATAGAAAAAGAGATTGATAATATATTCAATACAGAACAAATTAAAAAGGAAAACTATCTAAAGTTCACTGGACCTTTAACTAGCAGCCAGCTGGGTGGGTCAGTAACTATTTCCAGAACAAGTTTTAATTTCATTAAAGTCCATCAGAAAAGTGCTTAAGAATTTTATCATGAATGTAAGTATTTTTGCAGAAGGTGGCTATGAATTACATTATGCAAATATGTCTGTCTCCGACCTGGTTTGAGACCAGTTTTCTTTCTGATGTGATAGTGATATTGTTGTTCTGCACCCCGCCTTTTTTTTAAACTAAGATTTTTGTAAGTATTTATTGAAAGGAACAGATGTTTGTTCCCAAAAGTTACTGTAAATTTAAAATGAGAATGAGAAAAATCACAAGAGATTGGAATTACATATTTTACTTTTTATTTTGATTATTAATTTCTATTTTATTATTTTCCAGCTTTATTGAGATATAATAGATATATAACATTGTGTAAGTTTAAAGTATACAATGTGATGATTTGATACATAAGTTTATATTGTGAAATGACTACCACAACAGGTTAGTTAAAACCTCCATCATCTCTTACAATTACCTTTTTGTGTGTGTGTGGTGAGAACCTTTAAGATTTACTATATTAACAACTTTCAAGTATATAACACAGTATTGTTATAGTCACCATTTTGTACATTAGATCCCCAGAACTTATTCATTTTACAATTGGAAGTTTACACCCTTTGACCAGCATCTCCCCATTTCCTCACCCCGCAGCCCCTGGCAACCATCATTCTACTCTCTGTTTCTGTGAGTTTGCCTTTTTTAGATTCCACACATACATGAGATCATATAGCGTTTGTCTTTCTCTATCTGACATATTTCACTTAGCATAATGCCCTCAAGGCCCATCCATGTTGTCGCAAATGACAGGATTTCCTTCTTTCTCATGGCTGAATGGTACTCCATTATTCTTTATCCATTCATCTGAAGATGGACACTTAAGTTGTTTCTGTATCTTGGTTACTGTGCAATGAACACAGAAGTGCAGAAATTTCATTTCCTTTAATCACATTGTTATTTTTTGTTTTGTTTTGTTTTTTGCTATTGAGTTGTGTGAGTTTCTTATATATTGGGTTGGCCAATAAGTTCGTTCGTTCCATAACATCTCATGGAAAAACCCAAATGAACTTATTGGCCAACCCAATATTTTGGATATTAACCCCTTATCAGATAGATAGTTTGCAAATATTTTCTCCCACTCCATAGGTTGCCTTTTCATTTTGTTGATCATTTCCTTTGCTGTGCAGAAGCTTTTTAGTGTGATGTAGTCCTATTTGTTTATTTTTGCTCTTTTTGCTTGTGCTTATGATGTTATATCCAAAAATCATTGCCAAGATCAATGCCAAGGAGCTTTTTCTCTATATTTTTTTTCTAGGAGTTTTATGATTTCAGGCCTATGTTTAAGTCTTTAATTCATTTTGAGTTAATTTTTGTGAGTAGTATAGGATAGGGTCCAATTTCATTCTTTTGCATGTGATATACAGTTTTTCCAGCATCACTTATTGAAAAGACTATCATTTTCCCATTCTAGATTCTGTTTCATAGGTCTGTGTGACTGTTTTTATGACAGTACCTACCGTTTTAATTAATAAAGCTTGTAATATAGTTTGAAATCAGGAAGTGTGATGCCTCCAGCTTTGTTCTTTCTCAAGACTGCTTTGGCTATTCAGGGTCTTTTGTTGTTCCATTTAAATTTTAGGATTTTATTTTCAATTTCTATAAAAAATGTCATTGGAATTTTGATAGGGGTTGCAATGAACCTATAGATGACTTTGAGTAGTATGGATATTTTACCAATATTAATTCTTCTGATGCATGAACACAGGATATCTTTCCATTTAGTTGTGTCTTCTTCAATTTCTTTCAATAAAGTCAATAGTGTTCAGTGTTCAGATCTTTCATCTCCTTGGTTAAACTTATTTCTAAGTATTTTCTTGTTTTTGATGCTATTGTAAATGGGATTATTTTATTTCTTTTTCAGATATTTTCAGGTATCAGTGCTAGAAACACAATTGATTTCTGTATGTTCATTTTTTATCCTACAATTTTTGTATCCTGCAATTTTACTGAATTTGTTGATTAGTTCTAACACGTTTTTTGGTGGAGTCCTTAGGATTTTCTATGTATAAGATTATATCATCTTCAAACAGAGACAACTTTGCTTCTTCCTTTTCGATTTGGATGCCTTCTATTTCTTTTTCTTGCCTAATTGCTCTGTACTATGTTGAATAGGAGTGGAAAGAGTGGGCACACTTGTCCTGATCCTGATCTTAGAGGAAAAGTTTTCGAATATTCACTGTTGAATATGATGTTAACTGTGGGCTTGCCATATTTGGCATTTATTATGTTGAGGTATGTTCTTTCTATACCTAATTTGTTGAGAGTTTTTATCATAAAAGAATGTTGTATTTTGTCAAGTGCTTTTCCTTCATCTATTGAGATGATCATATGATTTTTATCCTTCATTTTGTTAATGTTGTGTGTCACATTTATTGATTTGGGTATGTTGAACCATCTTTGCATTCCAGGGATAAATCTGTAAAATGAGTTTGAGTGTTCTCCCCTCAGTTTTTTGGAAGGGTTTGAAAAGGACTGCTATTAATTCTTCCTTAAAGGTTTGGTAGAATTCACCAGTGAAACAGTTGGGCCCTGGACTTTTCTTTGTTGGGAGGTTTTTGATTATGGACTCAATCTCCTTACTCATATTGATCTCTTCAGATTTTCTTCTTCATGAATTAATCTTGTATGTTTCTAGGAATTTATCAATTTCTTCTAGGTTATTCAATTTGTTATACTCCTCCCCCTTTTTTATAATAAACTTCTTAAAATTTTACAATAGTTTTAGATTTACCAAAAAGTTGTAAAGATAGTACATAGTTCCTATATACCCCATACCAAGTTTCCCCTATTGTGAACATCTTATATTATTCTGATACCTTTATCACAACTAAAGAATGAATATCCGCACATTACTATTAACTAAACAACACACTTTATTAAAATTTTACTAGTGCCTTTCTCATTATATCTTGTCAGGTGTGCATTCTATCAATAAGACTTATCACTGATCATGTTAACCTTGATTACTTGTCCAAGGCAGTGTTTCCTGTTTGCTAAATTTCTCTACTGTAAAGTTACTTTTGCCCCCTTTCATATTTTATGCTTTGGAAGCACATCACTAAGCTCAACCCACACTCAAATCCCACCCCCTTTTTTTGAGATACATATTGAAATATTTAGAGGTGAAATGAAATGATGTCAAAGATTTGTTTTAAAATATTTTAGCAAAGAAAAAGAAGCATGGGGGAGGGGCAGAGAGATAAGTAACTATGGTGATATACTCTTGACTGTAGAAGCTGGTGATGTATATACCAGAAGTTGCAAAGAATTCTATGCAACTTTTCTGGGCCTTTTTCACTGAGAGATCACCAACAGCATCTATAAATGTCTAGAACCTCTGTCTAACCAGCTTTAGGATACTATTTCTTTTCTTCATAAACTGGAGTCTGTCCTGAATTCCTTCCACCCCTCTCAGCTTTTCTGACATCTGTACATTTAACCTAAGTTTCATTATGTTCATTTTGAAGTTGGATTTTGTCTCATGTTGATATGGACTGAACGTTTGGGTTTACTGCCCCAAAGATTCCTATGTTGAAACCCTAATCTGCAAGGTGATGGGATCTTTGGGAGGTGATTAGGTTATAAGGGCAGAGCTCTCATGATTGAGATTAGTGCCCTTTATAGACGAGACCCCAGAAAGCTCGCTTGCCCTTTCTGCCATTTGAGGACACAAATGAGAAGATGGCTCTCTATGAGGAAGCAGACCCTGACTCTGCCAGCACTTGGATCTTGGACTTTCCAGACTCTGAAACTGTCAGAAATAAATTTCCGTTTTTATAAGCCAACTAATCTATAGTATTTTGTTATAGCAGCCCAAACAGACTAAGATACTTATGGAGGTATAATCAATACTCATTATTCCTTTGGTCTAAGCAAAGACCTTACCCATCAAAGATGCTCAATAAATATTTGGGAATGGGAAAAAAAATCATCTGGGAGGGTGCTTGTTTAAAAGTGAAGATTCTTGAGCCTTGCTCCCTCAATGTTCTGGGAATCTACATGTTAATTAAGCCCTACTTCTCTTTTTGATACAAGTGCCCATGGACTACGGTTTTAGAAACAATGCCTACATTATAAAAGCAGGGACCATTTTGATGATCCCTGTATTCAATACATGTTTTTGATGAATAGATATATTAAGTGAATGAATCTATACTCTTTGTGAATGGATGCAAAAGGTGGATCCACAACTGATTTTTATTAGCTTTTGACACAGTCATAGCCATGGGACTCTTGGTTTGTTCTCAGAGTCAACTAGTCACGTAAAATCTAACAAATATAAAAATGTTGACACCTAAAGGGCTCAAAAGACTTGTCCAAATTTTTCTGTATTCAAAGGGCCAGTTCTGTCCACCTTTATCAGCTACTTCTTTACACTGATTTATTGATTAATCTTATAAGCACCACTTTATTGCAGGCATTATGCTAGGTACTAGAGAAATAGAGCTGAACAAGGAAAGTTGCTTGTGTTCAACAGCTGAATGGTGGAAAAGAAAACCAACAAAACACAATATAGTATCTTAAGTGTTATAAGAGAGATAACACATATTCCAGTATAGACCACACAAGTCATCCATGTAATTGCACGAATCTCTATTAAATTAGAGATTTCTATTTTAATAGAAAAAATTAAAATTTTAAATTAGAGAATCTCTATTAGATTAAATCTCTATTAAATCTCTAGAGAGGTTTGGCCTCTGCCTTCTTTGGCCAAGTGACCAAAACAATTCCTCATTCCTTGTTTTGTCTCCTGAGTTCTCTGCCTTAAAGAACCCACTTGAGCAAACTTCTGGGCTCCATTATTGGCACTTCTTCCCCCACTAGAGGCAATACCAGGCATGGCACACCCACTCCTTTAGCTTGGAGATCTCAGGCAGCCCACACATTAAGGGAAATATGCTTAGTTGTGTACTTTACAGTTTCTTTTAGATAAAAAGCACAGCACAAGTGGATGGTATCTGGGGTGCAATATGGTATAGTAGAAGGAACAGTGGATCGGAATCTCAGGGAAAACAATAACAGTAAATACAGTAAATACAGTATTTATACAGTAACAGTAAATACAGCCTTTTTTTTTTTTAAACACAAAGCCTTTAGTTCCCAAAGCTTTTTCCTGTGTTAACTCTGTGACATTGAGCAAGTCACATACTGTCTCTGGACCTTGGTTTCCTTATCTATAAAATGAGAGGGTTGGACTCGTTATCTCAAAGGTTCCTTCCAGCTTTAAAAGTCTGATAGAAACGTTTATGTACCTTATGACTTCATGTAAAGATCCAGCTGGGCTACTTCTCCCCTCTCCCAGCTCCGGGCTAACCTGTGGGCCTACGCCATTCAAGTACATGGACATGAACTAAAAAGCTGGAAATTATTTTGTGTATGGTGGGGTAAGGGAGGCTTAGAATCTAAAATTAAACAGGATACAGTTCTGTAGAAAAGTTCTGTAGAAAAAGTGGGAACTAATTGAGATAGCCAGCAGGAAGCAACATACCACAGGCTTTTGACATGGTCCAGACAGGCCCTGGTGGTCAGAATAGATGTCCTTTTATCATTTCTATTAAAGTATGTTTGGTCATTGACCAGACATGTATGGAATGCTAACTGTTGCAAGACACTAGGTTAGGTCCTAAAAATATTAAGGAAAAATCAAGCTGGAAACTCCATTATTCGGCTAGAATATAATTCAACTTAAAACTGCTTTAGGATTTAAGAAGATCAAGCAACTCCCAAAAAAATTATAAACAAACTTTTACAGTAAATATTGAAAGCTTACAGCTGCATATTATAATTTCTATACATGTTTGTTGCCAGAAGTTTCTCAAAAAATGAAAACAGAAAATGCTGTTTTGAAAGGGCTTGCCAAATTTTTAGTAAAAATAGTTTTTTTGTATTTGGGGAAAGTGTAATACTGGTATTTTAGATCAAGTGTTGTGTTTGTCTTTTAGATTAAAAGGTGCTAGATAATTAGGAAAATTGCTCTGAACTCATTTAATACAAAAAAGATATAGTCACTTGGCATTATTATTCCGAGCTAACTAGGTTAAAAAAAATCTATCTGGAACAAGAAATGAGAACTATGAAACAACTGTATTATTTTTCTTTTTTCTTTTGATCTCAGGCAGTTCAACTCCAGGGACCATGCTTTTCACCTCAGATCATACTATATGGAACACAGTATATGGAATTTCAGCCTCCTAAACACTTTGAGGTCCATCATGGAAAGGGAAGGAAGAAAGGGTAAGAGAGAAAACCAACTGGAAAAGAAGAAAGAATGCCACCAAAGGCCAGATATGGGGTTTCTGTGAGGCTAAAAACAGTGGTAATAGTAGCAAAGGCTACCAGGAAGCTCAAAGGATAGGCTGTGCAGTTGGAGAATGGGAAGTTGGAGTTTTATTCTCTAAGGCAGAGCTGTTTAAGACGATGATAAATTTCTGATTGGATCCCTAGGAGTAAGTTTAACTGCCCGGAGAGATTAAAGTGATTCTAGTGAAGAAGGTCCAAGAATTGTGAATCTATTTAGATAACTCTGTGACATGAATACTGATATCTCTTAGTAATGTGGTCTGAGAATGTGGTATCCATAACTGCTGCCTTTTGGAAATCATGACCTTGTGCCTTATAGCCTGGTCAAATTTTATCAATTTCCTATGGCAGATTTGTGTATTCTTGGGTTATTGGTGTTGTTTTGCTTTGCTTTTACCCACTCTGATTCTAATAAGGCAATTTAAATATTTATTCTTATTGAGATATGTTTGTGCTTACGCCTGATACATTATTCTTTGGTTGAAAGCAACAGCATAAACCAACTCTGGTTAACATGAACAAAAGGCAAAGATATTGAGGTCAGAGAATTGATTGTATGGCTGGAAGGATGTGCTAGGCTTTAGTTTCCAAAATTACTGCAACAATTTCTTCTGCCCTACATGCTTTTCTACAGTGTGACTGAGACACTCCTCCCATCGAAAGGTGGGATGTTTGTGTCTTCCTCTTGAATCTGCGTAGATTTGTGACAATGGTGGAAATGAAGTCACATGACCGCTGATGTTAGGCAGTCATGACGCTAGGTGATAGAGCTTCTGTCTGGTTCTCATGGGACGCTTGTTCTTGTAACTCAGCCACCATGCCATAAAGAAGCCTCAACAGCCCATGGAGAGACCAACGTGGAGAGGAACCAAACCTTCCAGCCACCAGCCTTGGTGGCCTCAGCGCATAGCCCAGGACCAAATCTGCTAGGTACATGAGTGAGCCATTTCAGAAATGGGTTCTCCAGCTGTAGCTGATGCTCTGTGGAGCAAATGAAACTTTCCCATCAAACCCTGCCCAGATTACAGATGTGTGAGCAAAAGAAAGAACTTGTTTTATTCACTAAGTTTTGAGGTGGTTTGTTACACAGCAAGAGATAACTAGCACAGAGACCACGCTTGGAAATGGATCGGAAAAAGGCAACTTCTGAGAAATAGGAAGGAGGAAAGGACTCTAGTAAACACCTTATGGGTAGGGCACCACAATTGGAATGAATGGTCACTAACCATTTTCAGTCTGTTGCCATTCTTCTCAACTTCCAGGTTTCTGTGAAGGGTCCTTCTACTGTTCTGATTTCAGACACCTATCACCCTTTGGATACCAATGGGCAGAAAACCCAAGGAACAGCTCCAATATCTGTAACCAAGGGGAAAGAGACAATTATTCAAAAGGAAATATGGATACAGGAAGTTGAATTAGGGTTTTTTTTTTTTTAAATCACAGCTGTGGCAAATTACCACAAACCTAGTGGCTTTAAACAGCACAAATTTATTATCTTACAGTCTGGAGGTATGAAGTCAAAAGGGGTCTTACTGGGCTAAAATTATGGTGTCTGCAGGGCCACATTCCTTTCTGATGGCTCTAGAGGGGAACCCATTTCTTTGCCTTTCCAGCTTCTAGAGCCTGCCCATATTCCTTGGCTTCTGGCCCCCTTCCTTCATTTTCAAAGCCAGCGATGTTGCATTTCTCTGTGTCTTTCTTCCATTTCATCTCTTCCTCTAATTTTGATTCCTCTTCTGCCTCCCTCTTTCACTGTTAAAGACCTCTGTGATTATATTGGGCCCACTTTGCTTAATTCAGGATAATCTCCCCATCTCAAATTCCTTAATTTAAGCACACATGCAAAGACCCTCTTGCCATGTAAGGTAACATACTCACAGGTTCTGGGGATTGGAACATGAACATCTTTGGCAGGGGGAGGGCATTAGTCTACCTACCGCAGGATACAAAAGCAGAAAGGATGCTGAGTGGGCCCCACCACTCCACAAGCATGTCCTTTACACTACATATTCTGGTTTATATTTTTTCTTTTCTTCATTTAACTTGAATTCATCAAGTTATCCTTTGTTCCTTTTTTTTCTATTCAAGTAGTTTATAACTTACACGTCTATATTTGCCTATATGGTGACACATATTTATCTTGCATAATTGACTTACATTTTTTCTGTGTTTAGAGAAAGTATATATATACATCTCCAAATAAGACAAAAATCTTAACATGCTTTTCTCTCTCTCCTTTCCCTTTATCATGGTGATAAGATTATTTTAGTTTTAGATTATCATTTTTTCTTTTTACTTTATGAATCAGCAGTAATACTTATTAAAACTTATTAAAAGTTTTAATTTTTATTTTCCATAACAGGAAGTGTTTGGTTGCACAAAACAAAATACACAACTAAAAGGAGCTTAAATAAAGAGAGAAAAACTTATGTCACATAAAAAGAAGTTCAGAGGTTGTTCCTGGATTAATTTAGTGGCTCAATGATGTGATTAAGGATCCAAGTGCTTTTCATATTCTGCTTTTTTTCTCAAGCTCATCCTAACCTGGTGATGGTTAGGAAGATGGCTGCTACAGCTCCAGCTATTAGTTATCTACTGTATTAGTTATCTACTGCTGCATAACAAATCAAGTGGCTTATAACAACAACATTTATTTATTTATTTATTTATTTATTTTTTTATGGGTGTGTTGGGTCTTCGTTTCTGTGCGAGGGCTTTCTCCAGTTGTGACAAGCGGGGGCCACTCTTCATCGCGGTGAGCGGGCCTCTCACTATCGCGGCCTCTCCTGTTGCGGAGCACAGGCTCCAGACGCGCAGGCTCAGCAATTGTGGCTCACGGGCCCAGCTGCTCCGCGGCATGTGGGATCTTCCCAGACCAGGGCTCGAACCCGTGTCCCCTGCATTGGCAGGCGAATTCTCAACCACTGTGCCACCAGGGAAGCCCAACGTTTATTATTTATCATGGTTTCTGTGAGGCAGGGATTTGGGAGCAGCTTGGTTGGATGGATCTAACTCAGGATCTCTCATGAGGTTGCAGTTAGGGCCAGGAGGGATTGTAGTCATCTGAAAGCTTGACTGTGCTGGAGGATCCCCTCCAAGGAAGCTTACATGGCTGGCAAGTTGCATGAATGTCTGCAGGACACGGTAGCTGGCTTCCCCTAGAGCAGTGGTTCTCAACTGGGGGTGATTTTGCTTTCTAAGGGACATTTAGCAATGTCTGGAGACATTTTTGGTTTCCCCAAAAGGAAAGTGTTATTGGCATCTGGTAAGTAGGGACCAGGGATGCTTCTAAACATCCAACACTGCACATGACAGCCCCCTACAACATGAGTTCTCAGGCCCAAAATGTCAATAGTGCTGAGGCTGAGAAACCCTGCCTTAGAGCAAGTGACCCAAGAAAACAAGGTAAAAGCTGAAATGCCTTTTATTACCCAGTTTTTATTACCCAGTTTTGGAAGTCCTCTGTATTCTATGTTGGACGGAACTACACAAGAGCATACACCAGGAGGTGAGGTTCATTGGGAGCCACCTTGGAGGATGGCTGCCACAGGCAGGAGGATTTTCCTGGTCTTCCTCTCTTCTCTTGCTTCCTTCTTTTCTTCTTCTTTTTTTTTTTTTTTTTTTTCAGTTTTTTAAGAGGGAAACCATTCTTATACCCCCCTTTTATTTACTTAGTGTTGCATGATATATCCATGTCTAAACCAAGCATTAGGAGAGAGAATAGATAACTATGATGAGTGTAGACCAGTTAACATTCATTCTTTCTCTGGGGCTGGGGAGAGCCCATATTCTTGAAACACATGGAGGATAAATTCTCAAAATCAGAATTTTGCTGGTAAGGAAGAATGAGAATGACTTTGAGCGGGTAACAAACAGAGTTTGCTACTTTTGCTTACCATTGTCTTTTGTATTGCATGATTTCTTTTTTTGATTCAGTTTTCCCTTTGGTGGAATACACTTTTCAATAATTTAAGAGATGATCAACCATTTGAATCCTTATGTATCTGAAAATATGTCATTATTTTGTATTCTCTCTGAAATGATAGTCTAGTTGGGTAGAGAATTCTGAGTTAAAAACAATTCCCTTAGACTACTTTGTTCCATTTTCTACTAGCATCCATTGTTGCTGATGAGAAGCAGGTGATCTGGTGAGAATTTCCTTTGTATCCTTGATGCTCTGAAACTCCTTCATGATGTGTTCAAGTGTGATGCTTTTTACTTATACACTAAACGAGAGCTTTTAACCTGAAGATATTGGAACGTTTTGTCTCATGTCTTTGAGTATTTCCTTCCATCCATTCTCTAGCTCTTGTTAGAGAAATGTTGAAACGTCTGGATTTATTCTCCATATTAATTAAATTTTTGCTCATTGCTTTATCCTTTCTCCTGAAATCTAGGAGAAAACTGGGCCCAATCTTCTAGTTTACTAATTTACCCTTCAGTTCAGCCTAAATCAGTATAGCATGGTGAGTAAGAGCCTGAGTTCAAATTCTGGTTCAACCATTTATTACTGTGCTGCCTTCAGTAAGTTAATTAACCTTTCTATTTTTCGGTTTACTCATCTGTAAAATGAATATTCTAATAATATTGCCTATTTTGTAAGATTATAAAGATTAAATATGTTAATACATGAATGCTTATAAGAGTATCTGCAGCACAGTATTAGTTATTACTGTCCAACTCATTAAAACATTTCAATAAATAAATTCTTAATTAGTCCTCTAACTAGTTTGCTTTCATAATAATCTGATTGTTTTATGAATGTAAGATTCTGTATTATCCATCTGAGGGTAAAAAATATATATATAATAAAACCTATTTTTGCTCCATTAAAAATAACTTGGAGCTTTCAATTTGTTTATTGACTGAAATCAGTTTCTGTCTTGGACATCCCTGGTGGCGCAGTGGTTAAGAATCTGCCTGCCGGGCTTCCCTGGTGGCGCAGTGGTTGAGAGTCTGCCTGCTAATGCAGGGGACGCGGGTTCGAGCTCTGGTCTGGGAAGATCCCACGTGCCGCGGAGCAACTAGGCCCATGAGCCACAACTACTGAGCCTGTGCGTCTGGAGCCTGTGCTCTGCAACAAGAGAGGCCATGATAGTGAGAGGCCCACGCACCGCGATGAAGAGTGGCCCCCGCTTGCCGCAACTAGAGAAAGCCCTCGCACAGAAACGAAGACCCAACACAGCCAAAAATAAATAAATAAAAAAAAAAAAAAAAAAAAAGGAATCTGCCTGCCAATGCAGGGGACACGGGTTCGATCCCTGGTCCAGGAAGATCCCACATGTCATGGAGCAACTAAGCCTGTGTGCCACAACTACTGAGCCCACGTGCCATAACTACTGAAGCCCACGAGCCTACAGCCCATGCTCCGCAACAAGAGAAGCCACTGCAATGAGAAGCTCACGCACCCCGACGAAGAGCAGCCCTCGCTCGCCACAACTAGAGAAAGCCTGCACACAGCAACGAAGATCCAACACAGCCAAAAATAAATAAATTAAAAAAAAAAAAAGAAAGAAAGAAATTAGTGCCTGTCTTTCATAGTAATAGATTTCCACGAATGATTGGTGATTGGTCTACTCAGTGTCTGGAAATCTCACTTGCCTATCTGTGGTACCACTTCTAAGTCTGAGTGCTTGCTTTGCTGATTGCGGTAGGAAGAGGGGCAGGACAGGGCATGGTGGAGGTCAGGCGATGGAAGTATGTATAGTTTACCTTCAGCATGTGTGTGTGTATGGTCTCATTTCTCCTGGAAATTGGTGGTAGTCCCTTGGGGTGATACCTTGTTTCCTTGGCCCAAGCACCCATTAGTAACAATCCAGACTTAATGATTCCAAACATTTAGCAATATTTGCTTAAGATCTCTTTTCAAAAATAAATTTATTTATTTTATTTTTGGCTGTGTTGGGTCTTTGTTGCTGCGCGCGGGCTTTCTCTAGTTGCGGCGAGCGGGGGCTACTCTTCTTTGTGGTGCACGGGCTTCTCATTGTGGTGACTTCTCTTGTTGCGGAGCACAGGCTCTAGGCCCACGGGCTTCAGTAGTTGTGGCATGCAGATTTAATAGTTGTGGCTCACGGGCTCTAGAGCGCAGGCTCAGTAGTTGTGGTGCACGGGCTTAGTTGCTCCGTGGCATGTGGGATCTTCCCGGACCAGGGCTCAAACCCGTGTCTCCTGCATTGGCAGGCGGATTCTTAACCACTTCGCCACCAGGGAAGCCCTAAGATCTTTTTAAAAAAATTAAATTAGATACCATTGTTGGAGCCTCCTTTGTGCTTTCCCATACTCTTTCTCTTCTTCCCTTCTCACTGCCCCGAAGTTCATGCTTCTGTATCCTTCCTATGTCCATGCTTTTTGTAGTTATCTACATATTTAGACAGACATAAACAGTGTATCATATTGTTTTGCAGGCTTTCAAACTGCACATAAATGATAACAATTCTTTCAACCCTTCAGATTACACCAGGAAGAAAATCTCACTTTGGTCAAGTTTTGAATGCCTTTTCTGGCATTTGCTAATCTCTCTTTTAACAAATTAAAGATTCAGGGTAGGTAGTTACTTAGAATTTAATAATACTGTTTTATTTTCCATTGTATTTATTGTAATGATTTCCTTCTATTTTTTTAGCAGGTGTTGCTAGCTTTCCATCCACAGTAGTGACTTATGTTTCCTTTTAAGTTAAATATGAGAAAAAAAGAAAAGTGTTGATTTAAAGAAAAATGTTAAGTAAATAACAACTGTCCAGGAGGTTTACAGATATGGCAAAACATTAGTTTTTACAGAAATGGCTGAAATTTGATATATACTCGACCTAAAAAATAAAGTTCAAGTTCCTTAAATGGGTGTGCAAAGCTCTACCTGATCTGACCTCTGCTTTCCTCCTCAGCCCAGTCAGCACAATTACTTCACCTCCAGCACAAACTGCCTGGAGTTTCCTCCTTCCCTTACCAGCTGGAGGGACCTTGACTATTGTAATCTCTCCTTTTATGGTATTTCCTGCAACCAGCATCCCTGCCTCCACCTGACTCTCTTATCATCCTCTCAGGCTCCTAGGAAGCCCTGCCCCACTTAGTACACACCGCTGTAGGGAATATACGGTTTTCTAATCGGATTCTAAACCCAAGGGTAGAATTTAGTGCCAGTATCATGACATCCTTATGTCCTGAACAGCTGATTAACGCTAAAAGAAATGACCTATTTGTGATGTTTCAAATAAAATTGGGGGTATAAAATGAAGGTTCCCCTTGAAAAAAATGTTTACCTCATATTTCATATGCTTGGAGTTTTAAAAATAGTTCTGTTCATAGATATCAATACCTGATCTCAATTATTTTCTTTCAATACTGAGACAATACATTAACTTGTCATCTAGATTAAGGGTAAAAAAGGCACAGAGAAAGGAAAAATAAGGGCGATGAGAAATGATAGGTTTTTACGTCATTTCGACATTACTTGGTGGCTTAGTTACTACCTCGAGCTGGATGATTTTATAAGAAAATGTGAGATCAAATCAAATGTTTTGAATATGACACATTTAAACGTTTGACGTTTTAATGGCAAAAGCTCCTAAACTGTTATGGCCACTGAGATGTTGGAACAATTTTCAAGTTTCATGATGCACGATGCATATAAATAAATACAATATTATTAACAAAAACAGCAGACCGCATACCGAATGCTGTTTGAAAGTCTTCTAACGTCTGCTGTCCTGAAGAACTAACTACATTGGGTTCTGTTCATTCATTCAAAAGCATTGTTCTGAAGCTGATATTCATACCACACGACTAAAAAACCCTCACGACACTTGGCCAGAAGAAAATTCTCATCTTAACAGAGGTGCAGATAATGCTTTCGAAGCTACTGCTGTATTGGGAGAACAGTTCAATTTTAGCGTTTCATCCTATGTATTTCGCGTGGCCAAGGCCGGACAGGAAGGGCTGTGCGAGGAGGTTGGGGGAAGTGACTTGACACTCCAGATTACAGAATGTCAGGTTTACCACTGTAAACGTACAGCCTATAAATGAGAATGCGGGTGGAGTGAAATCTCTCTCACGCCGTACATCTTCTGGGTTACATCTTATCCGCCAGCCAAACTTTCTCTATCAATCTGGGTAGGTCAGCCAGAAAGGACGATGCAGGGTCCTGAGGCGGCGTGTGCTGCCTTACCCAGTATTGCCTTCCGAATTACCTGAAGCATTCAAGCCATTGCACCCAGAGAACAATCCTCGTTTCAATTCGGTCGTTTCCGTGGGGGAATTGCGGTACGGGTAGGTCCTGGGTGTGGCGAGACCAAGAGGGAGCTCAGAGCTCCCAGCTTTCCCGCTTTTCGCAAACCTTCCCAGCCCGGAGGCGGCGAGTCACCGGCCCTCGAGAACTGCCATGCGGGGTCCCGGGGGCCGCAGGAGGACCCGACCCAGCGGCAGTTGCAAATTGCCGAAGCGGGGGTCTGGGCGCCCGGCGCGAGTGCGCTTCTCCCCCATTCGTTCCGCGGCTGGAGGCGGACCCCCTTCCTTGCACACAAGTCCTTATATGCACCGGTTGCAGCAGCCCGCGCTACTCCAGCCCCACAAATAATTAATGGGGGAGGGAGGGCGTCGCTCTTTTCCTTTTTCCCTCCGGATTTTTTTTCAACGTTGGAGCATTTGAACCCTGCCGAGAACCCCTCAAAATGCGACTGAAGGGCCATTTTGCTGCAGCGCACGAATTGGACACACAAAAATAAAGTCGCCTTGTCCCTACGATAAGCACGGCAAGGTTCAGGAACAGCTCTTTAAATCCAGCCCGATTAGCCCGCAAAACCTGGGCTGAAAGGGTGCGCGCCCCTCCCCCATCCACGTTGGTGCAGAGGGACCGGGTCAGGAAGCGCGGCCTCTCCCCAGTAGGAGACCACGCCTCCTCCGCCTCTTCCCCCCCGCCCCCTTTACTCCTCCCAGGAAGCGGTGATAGACAGTTCTGTGTGGTTCTCCACCCCCACCCCCCCCCAGCTGAGTGGAGGAGTTGATGTGTCTCATTATAACAGCCAGTGCAGCCGCCATCCACGCACAAGCAAAGAAGCATGTCCCATTTAAATACACCCACGCAGCCCCAGCGCCCTTAGCTGCTCAGGGCGCGCAGCCCACACGCACCGCGACTCCGGGCTTGGAGATCCGCGCAGAGGCTGGGCTCCCAGAGCCGGCGGACTGACGCGCGGAGGATCGCGATCAGGCGCTGTGGGGCCGGGGTGGGCGGGGGAGGCTGGGCCCCGGGCCTCTGGCGCGACACCCGCATGAGGACGCGAGTGAAATAGACCGAGGTGGAATTTTCAACGGGGAATCTTCGGGGTGGTTTTGGTCCATTTCTCCCGCGAAGAAGTCGACATGGCGAGCGACTCGCCGGCTCGCAGCCTGGATGAAATCGATCTCTCGGCTTTGAGGGTGAGCGGAATATGTTTTCTGATTTCTTTCCAGTGTTTTGGGTCAGGGTGAATGGGCTCGGTGCGTGGAACTGGGGCTCGGGCTGGTGGGCAGAGGCGGGCGAATGCGACGCGAGGGAACCTGGATTCTCGTTTAGATTCGGGGGTTGCTGAGGTGCTCTTGGCTAAGCACCCAGAGCAGGGGCTGTGCGGTACGTGTCCTCCTTTGGTGGCAGCCAGAGCTCCCCTGAGAACTCGTGGAGCTTATACCAGTTTCATCGTAGACCGGTGTAAGAGCATTAAAATGAAAGGCTCGTGTGTGTGTGCATGCGTGTGTGTGTACACAAGCCCCGGGTAGTCGTCTAGTGCCAAGGCTCTAGACCCCACTGTCCCTTTCTGCAAAAAGAATAACAACAGCGCGAATGAAGGCACTGGTCCCTCACGTTTTCTAGCTACCTGCTAGATGACATTGTGAGCCTGGCTGTCCCCGCGAAGCCGAACCTGCCGCTCCAAGGGGGCAGCTATTGCTATGCTGGTCTTGTAGCTGGCAACTGCCTCCCCTTCCCCCCCTTTTCTGCCGTCGGCGCCCCGACTCCCTCTCAGCGCTCTCTTAAACGCAGGTCTGCCGCTCACCTTTATTTATCGTTTTAACTCAGCCCTGCCTGTGCTTTCTGACTTTGTGGCTGTGACATTTCAGTTTTATGGCTGAACTTAAGCAGGTGAAAGGGATGTGTTCTCTGATTTTCCCCAATCAGACCGGAACTCCTGGGAGTGTGAGTGTGTGTGCGTGCGTGTGTGTGTGTTTTCTCTGTGTCTGTGGCTAGTCCTTTGTAAAGCACCTACCCCCACCCCCCTCCAGACCCCCTGGTTTGCATTTACCCTCACGTGAATTGCCTCAGACGCCGTTTCATTGTATTGACTAAGACATCACTGATATAGAATCCATTTTGCTGTTGTTTTGAGATCGAAATACCAGGAATCCTAGTGCAGCCTCGACGCCTCCCCACCCCCCAAGCCCAACACACTCCTTCGGGGAAGGGGGCAGAGCTTTCTTGCGATGTTAATTAGATGCTGCCTGCCTGGAAGCGGGGGGAGGGGTGTGGGTGGCAGCAGCAGCGGGGGTCTGAGAAGGATGGGCTACCAATCTTAGCACGGCTTTTTCCTCTCTTGAACTAAAAATAAATTTTAAAAAAAGCGATTGTATATACATGAGGCAGGGAGGGTCGGTGAGACCGAATTGATGGTAGCTCTCAACACAGAGACAGGCAGGATGGGTGAAGCTTGGAAGTTCACACGCCCTCCTGAAGAATACATTGTTAGATGCTAAATCTTGGGGTTGTATACCTGAATCTTCAGTACTTGCCTTGACATTGCCTTCTTCTCCACTGTTATTTTAAAGAACTACCTTTATGGTCAAAGTGGTACTTTTTCTTTAGTCTCGTTAATCCTCTCTCTCCTGACCTACCCTCCTCTTTTTAACTCCTCCCCCCCTTCTCCTTAATCCTTCCATCTCAGAGGTGAGGTTTCTGGGAGGCAGCCAAGGGGCTGAGAAGGAGCAGAGATGCCATTTGAAATGGCTTTTTTTGATAGTTGGTTAGCAAAAGCTCATTCATGCGTTATTACAGTAAGCTATTTCCTTGGCGCCGAAAGGCCACATTCAGAACCCGCTGCCCCCTGGGCAGCTGGGGGTGGAGGTTGGTAATGGGGTGGGTGCTTTGGCCAAGTCTGTGGCTTCCTGCTTTACAGACTGTGTGTGTTCATTTGCCCTACTTTCTGTGCTGGGAGTTTCTGCCAGCGGGTTAATCAGGTGGATGGATGGTCCAGACTTCAGGGTAGAGGAAAGTGGCAAAGCTGGGGAGGAGGACGGGGCGGGGGGATGGGAGTCTGAACAATGGGCAAGTCTTGCGATTTCCCTGAGCCGGAATCTCAACGTCGCTTCTTTAATGGATAGCGCTCTGATACGATTGTAAATTGGGCTTGGTCTGGAGGTGTCCCTTGTGGGCTTTTTCCTGGGGAAGGTTTTCAGAGATACCCAGAGCTTGCAAGCTTATGAGCAACCACAAGGGCTCCTCGGCCGACCTGGAGTTCGATTCACACCTGGGAGATCTGCGCTCGGGAGATCAGTATTTTGAAAAGATATCTTTGCACAATTCACTGAAATTGCTCTTTGTGGCTTGGGCTTTAGTGCTTTGCCACTGTATTTCTGCCTGCAGGAGGTGTGGAAAGAGGGAGGGCTACAGCTTCCAGCTAGCCCAGGAGATGGGGAACTGCTAGCAGGATGACTTAAGTGCAGGTGTGGGGACAATTGCCTCCCGGAGGTCAGGGGTCTGCGACCAGTCTTGTCGTGGGTGAGTTGTGCAGGCCTGGAGCTGAGTCCAAAGGCCACAGAGGTAATCCCCACAAATCAGAGGGCAGATGATCTTTTTCTGTTTTCCCAGATTAAGAGAGATGGGCTCATGCAGGTGAGAGGTCTCATTTGTTCCTAAACCCTCAGGAAAGCCTGCCTGCTGAGAACTTCCTGGGGAATGCCTGACCCCTGAAATGCAGCCAAGGTCAGTGGCATCTAGGATAATTTACTGCAGCCTTACCAGTCCCTTGCTGTTTTGGTGGCTCTTTACACAATCAATGCCCTTTTTGTAAACTCTGTGCTCAATGCATTAAAAGCAGATCCTGTCTGGAGAGGCCTTTATCCTTTCTCACTTTGGGGGCTTATTGTTCTCAGCCAGTGATCCCAGACTGGACCCAGTCTAAATTTTCCCCAAATAGCAACAATGCATAATTTAAACCAGAACAACCAGGGAAGCACTGATCACTTAAATTATGCAAGACTTGGATGGTTTTAAAAAGTAAGAAAAGAGAGGATGGTTAGAAAAGAGGTGATCTGAATCCAGTTTTATTAGTCCTGATTTTTAGAGCTGTGGAGATAAACTAAGTCTTGAGGGAGAGGAATGATTTCATAGATTTAGAGCTGGAAGAGAATTGTAGAACACTTAGCCACTCCTTTCATTTAATACGTGGGAAGCTGTAGCCCAGAGAGGTCAAGTCTATTGCCCAAGGTCACACAGCCCCCTCCCTGCTTGGAGGTGGGGTGAGTAGGGAAGAGGAGAAGGGTGGTTTGGGGAGAGGATATAGGTTTCCTGACTTCTCATTCAGTGCTCTAAGTCACATTGTCTGTGGCTAAATCAGATATCAATAATACATTTTCTGCCTGAGCACAAAAAAAATGGCAGAGAGGAATTATTTCACCAGGGTCATGGAATTTTATTTAGCAAAAATAGAGAAACTGCTTTATGCAGGTAAGCTCATAAAACATTAAACCATGGAGCTTTAAAGTATCTTTGGAATTCATCTTGTCCAACCCCTTCAATTCCTCCTCTGCAGGCAAATGACTGTCTGAATCATCTAGGACAGATGGTTGTCCTGCATGGTAACCTCTCTCTCCGTAACCCTTTTCCATCTAAACATATCTCAAGGGGTTGGTCTAGACATACACATTATTCAGATGTCTCTGCATGCAAGGTTTATAGAGTTCTATGTATGTTTTGTATCATCTATGTGGATACTTTTATTCTACATAGCTTTACGGATATAAACTATCCATGTGGGTGTATGAAATGTGTGTATACATACATAGGCTATAGAAAACAATCTACTCATTCAGATGCAGGGCTTGAGTCATTCTTCCTTCAAGATATGACAGTATTAAAAGAAATGAGATGTACCACCAGTATGCTTTATTGCATAGGAGGTGAGGTCAGCCCAGAAAGCTTTTTGGAGATTAGCATACATCTGAATCTGAGCACCATGGCTGTCCTTAGCTTGGCCCACAGAGGAAGGCAGTCAAGGCCAAGATTGGCCGCTGCTGACTTCATACTCTTAAGTTTCTGCCAGGACTCACACTCACTTTTCTATTTGAACAGAATTGGATGACCTCTGCTTGTCTTTCTCCCTCTACCCCTCACTCCCTGCTGGGCCTAGATATTTCTTTCTCCATTGAAACCTAGGTTTAAAAATTGACCTCATCTGGAAGACTTGCATGCATTCTTCCTGCTACGCTTTTTACGTTTGTATTATAAATGGTATGGGGTTTTCTTTCTACCTGCTCGCTAAACTGTGGGCTCTTTGGGGCCAGAGGCTAGGTCTCGTTCATCTCTGAGTCCATAGTCCCAGTTAGTTGAATAAATGAATGAGTTAATGGAGTGGACTGAGCACTGGGTTCTGTGTCCATGTCTTATTAATTCTGTGACTTTGGATCAGTCCTTTGTCCATAATTAACTCAAAAATGGGAATGATCACAACTGCTTGCCTTCCTCATACACAGGTTTCAAAAATCAATAAGTATTTATGGCAGTGCTTTGAAAACTGTAAAGCACTACACAGATATGCTATTCCATGACTGAATAGAATTTTATGGGAAACTTGATTCCACCAACATTTGATCCCAATGATTGTGTGTAACAGAAAATGATCCTGAGAAAAAGATGTCAGAAGGTCGTGCATCTTTTTAATAGTACTTTTTCCTTTGAATGTATCAGTATGGCCTTATGTTGACCTCTCATGGTCTCTGTCTGACCCTCTGATGGCCTGGGTTGACCTTTGCTCGAGGTGAGTTCAGCCCGGAAGCTTTTTGGAGATTAGCATATTTCTAAACCAGTATCAAGTATCAGCATTATTCATTAAAAACTTTTTCTTTTCTTTTTTTTAAGACTTTTTCTCCTCTTTATGGATTAACCATGATGCAAATAAAAACACATTTATTGTGCCTGTGCCTTTTCAAAGTTTGTGTGTGTGTGAGGTGGGGCAGGGAGTGGGTGCCTGAAATGATACACTACTAGTCCAGTATTTAAAACCTTCTGGTCAGAGGTCTCATGGGCTTCAAGAAATCTTGAAACATTAGTAATTCATTACCCCAGAGCAATTAATTAAATTTGGTCTTAAATGAGAATTCAGTAAAGTTGCATGAATTGCTAAGATAATGGTATCTTAAAATGATAATAGCATAACAGTGTTTTAATTAGATACATGTGCTGTTTTTTAGAGATATTAAACAGGTGTTTTCTTTGCCATGACGTTGCCTCATGATAAAATAGGGTGTAGTGGTAGTTACCAGAACATCAGAGAAATATGTGTAATCATTTTCAGTATTCATTATTAACTGGAGTAATCTTTGTACAAAAGCTAATATAAGTCATGGTTTGCTGTTTGCCAAATTATTGACTTAGGAGGTCGTGGAATATTTTGTTGATGAAAGAATACCGAACACTTTTCCTTTATGGGTATATCACATTTTCCCCCCTTATCAGTAAGGCTCTTTGAAATCTCGTAATTTTGAGTCCTGCTGGTTGGCCCTTTCTTCCTTCTGTGTCTCTGTCTGCCCTGGAATTAATCTTCCGTGCCCTTCTTGTTCTACGCCATTCCTTCTTTCAGTGATAGTGGTTCTAAAGCCCACACAGCTTTGAGCTACTGTGATCGAATCATGGCAGCCCTGCCCAGCTGAGCAGAATCAGTCTGAGTCTGCGTTTCTCATAGAATTTGGGATAACTTGTGTCTGAAAGATGCTTTCATGTTCAATCGGTTCTTCCATTTCTGTGGGGGGGGGGGGAGTAGCTCTGTGAGAAGAGGGCCTGAACTAGCAGCTTGCTGAGAATTCCAAGAAAATCTGGGTGATAGTTTTGAAAGAAATGTTACCCTGCACATAGAAATATAAGGTTCCTAGCGGAGAGAGAGGGAGGACTTAAATAGAAAATGTTGGATGAGTTCTGCTTATAATTTCTTCCATTCTGGTTGGAAGCTTATTTCCCTCTAGAGAAAGATGATTCTCTCTCCACTTTTTTTACATGCCGAGGCTGCCTCTAGTTATCTCAAGGGGGTGCCTGGAAATTCTCAAAACACATTTTATTTTACCCCAACCTTAAACATCTTTCCTTGATATCTATTGCCTGGGTCCCCTTGTCTCCAGTCCTCCTGCTGGGCAGCACTATGTTTCTACCACCAGCCTTCTCCTGGCCAGTTTCCCTTGTGTACTGCAGCCACGTTAGTCTTCCTAAAGCACAGTTTCAGTCTGGGTATTTTTTTTTTTAAATTAATTAATTAATTTATTTTTGGCTGTGTTGGGTCTTCATTTCTGTGCGAGGACTTTCTCCAGTTGCGGCGAGCGGGGGCCACTCTTCATCGTGGTGCGCGGGCCTCTCACTATCGCGGCCTCTCCCGTTGCGGGGCACAGGCTCCAGACGCGCAGGCTCAGTAATTGTGGCTCATGGGCCCAGTTGCTCTACGGCATGTGGAATCTTCCCAGACCAGGGCTCGAACCCGTGTCCCCTGCATTGGCAGGCGGATTCTCAACCACTGCGCCACCAGGGAAGCCCCAGTCTGGGTATTTTTAATTCACGGTCTTCCCCGACTCCTCACAGTCTACAGAACAAAGACTAAACTCTTTACTTCAAGACCAGTTAAAATTCAGCGGGGCCCCGCACCATGCCCTGCAGTTAACGACCATTCCTCCTCACCTGCCATAGGGAACAGCTTCCTTCTCCCCAGGGATGCTCTTTAGGGGGTGACCTACCTTATTCTCTTTTTCTGTACCTACTACCCCAGCACTCAGCATTCCAATGCCACCTTTTCCACCAAATTTGCCCTGATCCTTTCAGAGAGAAATTAGCCCTCTCACTTGTAAATCCTCTCCGAACTGATCTCATAACTTTTTTTTTAGACCTCAGAATTTTCTGTCTTGGATTATATTTACTACTAGACAGCAAGCTTCATGAAGGCAATGTGTATTTTTGATTTTCTTAGGAATCCCACCAGGATGACCTCTGGGGCTCCAGGATCCGGAAAATGTAGGTTGGGAATGGGAGCAAAGACTGCTGAATTGTTAAAAGTATGTTTAAATTAAAAAAAGCTTTTTGTTGTTCTCATTATAAAAGCAATGCATGATCATTGCAGAAAACTTGGAAAATGGAGAAAAAACAAAAAGAATTCATGATTCCCAATGATAACCACATATATATTTTGGTATATGGCTTAGTAGTTTTTTCTACACATAGCTAAATGGATGGTTTTAAAAATTAAGATTATGTTGTATCTATTATCTACAACCTTTTCAAAACAACTTAATAATCAGCCATTTTGCATACTATTAATGTTTTTCTATGGCAAAATTTTTAAAAATTCTTTATCGTGGGGAGCTTAAAACTTACGTAAAAGTAGAATGATTACTGGAATGCTCCTACATCGCTGGTGGGAATGTAAAATGGTGCAGCCACTTAGGAAAACAGGTTGGCAGCTCCTTAAAGTGTTAACTAGACAGTTACCATGTGCCCCAGCAATTCCAGTCCCAGGTATATACCAAAGAGACTTGAAAACATATATCCACACAAAAACTTGTACACCAATATTTTTAGTAGCATTATTCATAATAGCCAAAGAGGGGAAACAACCTAAACATCCATCAGTTGATGAATGAATGAACAAAATGCATTATATTCATAAGATGGCATATTATTCAGTGATGAAATGAAGTGTTGACACACGCTATAACATGGATGAACATTATGCTAAGTGAAAGAAGTCAGACACAAAAGGCCACATGTTATATAATGTCCAGAATAGGCAAATCCATAGAGACAGAAAGTAGATGAGGGGTTGCTGGAGCTGGAGGAGAGGGGGAGCAGGAAGAGACTGCCAGTGTCCTGGTCGTGGTGATGGTCGCTCAACTCCGTGCATATACTAAAAATCACTTGTATACTTCAAAAGGGTGAATTTATGGAATGTCAATTAAATCTAAATAAAACTATTTTAAAAAGTAGACAGATAGTGTAATGAGCCCCCAAATTAACAATTATCCACTTGTACCCAATCTTATTTTATCTACACCCCCATCCTCTTCCTCTCCCATATTATTTTGAAGCATCATATCTTTTCACTTGTAAATATTTCAGTATTTCTAAAAGATGAACAATCTTAAAAATCACATAACCACAATACCATAATCATGCCTAAAAAAATGTAATTTTTAATTTCTTCATTCAGTCAGTGTTCAAATTTCTAATCATATGTTTTAAGGACCACTTAGCATTTTACTGTGGGGATGCATCATAATATATTTAACCAATTCCTATTGATGAAACTTTTGGCTATTTCCAACTTTTCAACTCATGCAAATAGCGCTTTGGTAATCAAACATCCTTATATATGTCTTTGTACACATTATTTTTATACATTTTACATTATTTATCCTTATACATAAGTCTTTGTATACATCTCTGTTTCCTTAGAATAACTTCTTAGAAGTGCAATTTACAGTGAAAGTTATAAATGATTTAAGGCTCTTGACATTGTTAAATTATCTCCCAATTTCCTGTGAGGTAAGTGTACAGATGAATGCATGAGGCTTGGAAAAATCAATTAATTTACCAAAGGTCGTAAAGCTTCTAAATGGCCGAACTTACGATTGACCTACCCCAAAGCCAGTGCCCATAGTAACTCACATGGCCAGTATTTGACTCACGGACCTTGTCATGACATCAGAATTATCTGATGTATTATCTCCCTGGGTTCACAGATTTCCCAGAAGACTTCCGTTTGGGGCACAAGATCTCTTTGATGAGCATAGTTGTGTTTTAAGTGTTATTTCCAAAATATTTCTTCCCTTGTGATTTTGTTTTTTAAATAACCAAGGTCAGCTTAGAACATGGTAATTGTTCTTTTTCTTGTCTAAAAACCTGAAAGCATAAAATACGTTTTGCGATTAGCAGTGATTTCCTTTTACATTGTATATAAGGTATGTTTATGTTTAATCTGCCATTCTCTTTGGAGAAGTATCCAACAAGTGTGTTTGGAAGGCATGTGGAATCAGGCTCAAAGGTTTCCATTTTTTAAGAATTGAAGACCACTGAGTTTGCGATTATCACAGAAGATAGCAAGATGGGGAGACGTGTTAGAACAGGAGCCATTCTCAAGCTTTTATCTGCCAGATAATTATTAAAATCAAAATCTGGAGTTACACTTTTTTTCAGACAGATATAGATATTTTAAGATTAGAATGGAGAAAATGGAAGATGGAGCTGGCAGCCAAAAGAGTAAAGAGCCCGGTGTTTTTGACCACAGTCTACTTTCCACCTGGTTTATAAGTAAGAAACTTATAACATCAGCATAACTTTGTGGTTTTCAGTCTTGTGGAGGCCAGCTGCCTTGACCTCACTAGATTTTACAACCTAACCCTCCATTTAAAATGCCTATGAATTATTTATACCTAGGGTAAAAATCTGAGCTTCACATGCACATGGTTTCATCATTTCTACTTCTAGGTGGTTTTTTTTTTTTTTTTTTTGGGCTTCCTGTAATCAAATTATAGCAGTGTGGCGGGTGGAATAGGTTGTATGCAGTAATTGCAAACTGTATTTAAATAATAACATTTAGCATTTATAGAGCACTTTATATCTCAAAGTACTTGCAAACAATATCTAATTAAATACGCTTTCTGATTATAATCTGGATATAAATGCACTTAAATCCAGAACAGGGTCATGAGAAAAGTATGCATTTGAAGTTAATGCTTTAAAAACCTATGCAATAATTGGAGAGTTAGAGCTTGGGATTCTGTTGGATTGTTTGTGTACATCCTTTTGTTCAGCCTGATGGCAAGTTTAGATTATATCTGCACCTTATCAATGCCTCTGCTTGATTTCTGACCATTAAGGACTGAGTGTTGATCATGGCTTTGGTCCTTACAGACACTAAAATATCAATAATGTAAATAAGCTTTAAAATGGGCTCCTTCACCACATTTTGTGCCCTGGCCTCAGATGAAACTCCCGTTAGTAAGTGAAATGAAGTGGGGTAGTGAGAGGGAGAATGGCTATGCATTGTGGTTTAGTAATTTCTGTCTGAGAAAAATACATTAAACTGCGCAGTAGGATACATCATAAAGAAACGCACTGGAGAAATGAAACGTCTTTAGTCTCACCATAGTAATGATTTCTTGCTGTTTTGGGCATGTGACTGTGTATTGTCCTCTTGCATGTACATCCTGTGTTGGCAATTTTGAGAGTGTTTGGAGCAAGGACTAGCGTGGCTTATCCAGTAGATAGAAGAGGATTCTGCGGCTGGTTGATTCTCAGTAAATGTGATCCTGTGCATTGTGATTTTCTAAGAGCTGGTTGACAGGTTAATTGCTTAAACAGTGGTTCTCAAAGTGAGATCCTCGTTTCAGCAGCTTCAAGATCATCTCTTAGGTCCTGCCTCTCTGACCTACTGAATCAGAAACTGTGGGGATGGGACCCAGCAGCCTGTGCATTAAGAAGCCTTCCAGGTAATTCTGATGCACTTTAGAGTTTAAGAACCACTGGCCTAAATGTTTAAAAGACAGTTTTCTTTCTTCTTGTTTCTTTCATGTTGGTTCATTCATTCATTCAACAAATATTTATTGAGCGTCTGCTGTGTACCTAGCATTGTTCTAGATGCGGAGGATATGATGATGAAGACGCACGTGAACGCTGTCCTCATGGATCTTAGTGCCTAGTAAATGGGAGAAGTATATGTTAAAGAAATCATACAAATGATTTACTAAATGCAGGTTGCTTTGAAAAAACACAGAATATATCCATAGAAGTTTGAGTTTGCCTGACACTGTTGCAGAGTAGGAAATAGTGATTTATATAAGGTAACTGGAACTTTTTCTTAAGGCTTATGGCTTCAAATTGTGGGAGGCACATACTTTTAAGAATATGGACTTTAAAACTTCACACTAGTATTTTATGAGTATGAATTGTTTGTAAGAAAGGGGAATACTTGAAATGGTATTGAGTATCACCTGATACCATTTCAGCTGATAATCCTGGACTTTTCTTTGCATTGCCTTTTTTTTATTAGCAAGTTTATTCAGAGGCCAGAAAAAGCCCCATCTCCATGATCAAGAAGATGCATCCTTCTGGTGTTAATTTCCTGTTTTTCCCTATGGATCTGTAGGGATTCAGTTTAAAGTCCCAGGAGGTGCTGACTTTTGCCTAGAAGCTGAAAAAAAGAATTGTATTCACACACTCTTTCATCCCTTCTTTTGTTTGCAGTCTGAAATCTTTGGGTTGTTTATTTTTTGAGACTTGGAAAATGGAATGGGCGTTTGGAATCTAGACAGCAGGTTAGAGGATTTCCTTACAGAGAAATTCCACAGACATTCTTTGTAACAACAATCCCTAAACATCTCTGACCTAGCCACAAAGATGCCCTATGTTGTTATTTAATCTACAGTTCTCAGATAAACACACTGCTTATATTGCATGTGTTTTTATTTGGGGGAAGGTTGACGACGATTAAGGTTGTTAAGGCAGCTTTGTACACAACTTGATAATGAGCATGTATCAACATTTTATTTCATCCTCACTGCTGGGGAAGATGCTTTTGAAAAATTGAATTCAAAGACCCCTCTTGGAACATCTATTTTAAAGGAAAAAGATATGATTAGATAATAATTGGTAGACTGGATATAAAAAATATCTGGTTGAAGATGATTATGTTTTTTGCAGTATTGACAATTAGGGGGACATATCCAACTTTCTCAGGAGAGGTTTTAATATTATTAAAATGTGCAGCATTTAAATCAGAAATGTTAGTTACTCTTTAGATGGGGGAGTGAATTAATTGCATTATTCAAGGTGTTCTGTCTGGGACCAAGTTTGGGACAGTTTTGTTTCTAGTACTGGTGGTATCTTAGGTTCTGGGGAGACTACGAATTTGAAATGGCTTCTTTGCAGCCATTTGCACGGTTGAAAGTGTCCTTTGAGTTTGGGAATGCTGTGGTTTTCTATTTGAACCCTTAAGACTCTCTTAGAGGCCAGAGACTGGGTAGTCTTATGTTTCATAAGGTCAAAGCCAAGTGTTAGCTGTTCCTAAAAGGCTACCCCCTCTTCTGTTTTCTTTAACTGGTAACTCTAGCACCCGTCAGAGAGAATACAGTTTTCTTTCTGTGCAAACAAATAAATAAAAGCACTGCTGAGCTCTCCTGCAGTTTTATTCCCAGGTGCTGCTCTGGGAAGAAACTGCACATGCTGTTTGGTGGGAACAATATGTATGTTCTCTCTGTGAGTGTTTCAAAGATGTAACTCATGCTGGTATTGTAGTCAGCATTTCTTGAATATAAACAGCTTTTATTTTTGGAGAAGAACAGATGTAAAAGTGTGAAATACAGAAGTCTACACATCTTGGCAGGGGGAAGGGAAGGAGGAGCAGGGTTTCTTTAAAATCATGGTAACCCAATCTTAGTTACTCCTTTGTTTTCCTGAATGACTGAAAATTAGCAGGGGAAATCTCCTGGAACCTGACCAGCTGGGTACCTAAACCTCCACTTAGCTGATTGCACCAGAAAGAGTGCTAACGGGTAATTAGCATAGGTCCTCCTAGGTCTTCATCTCTAGGAACAAAAAGGGTTCCTCCAAAGGAGGAAACCTGTAGGTGAAGAGAGGAGATTGTACACATTCAGTGAAATTTATATGACACTTTAAGTAAAATGTTAGAGAGACAGAGATCCAAGCCCCAGACAGGGGGTGGGGGTGGGGGTTGTTTTCTAGTTAGGAAAAGTGTGTGTGGAAAGCGTTTGGTGTCCCTCTGTGGTCTCTGAACCAAAGCTCTTGCCAGTCCTCTGGGTGCCCACCCCCTCTTTTAATTTGTGAGTACAGTATGTTTGTAAGAGGTACCTGAGGTTTTCAAAGCAGCAGGGGCATTCCTGTGACTCTTCTGTGTTCCCTTTAGGCCAGGTCTGCTTCTTTTCTTTTCTGGAAGCAGGGTCTCATCTTTGCAGCTCATCACCTGATATAATGCAAGTTGCATCAGATTTAAAGGAATAGTTCCCTGACTTTCTTTCGGGTTCCTGGCTGTGATTGCTGCCTTCTGCAAGTTTCTGCTAGTTTGTAGGATTCACAGTTAAGATTTTGTCCCCTGGGAAACTCTGTTTAGTGTGGGAAACACATTCTCATTTGTCATGGTTCTTGATAACTCTCCTTTGACAAATATTTTTGTCAAATGTTCTATGATTAGGTCTATATAGTTTTTTTTGGTATTGAGTTTTGATACTAAATGATTTCAAGCATGTTTCAAAAGAACATCTCTGATAATTTCTTTTCTAAATTTCAGTGAAATTTGGAATGTGAATAAATTACAAGGCCACAGGAACTCCCCAGTTCACAGAAATGCTAGTTCCAACCTTATTCAGGCTCTGCTTCATGCTGTAATAAATGTGAATCTGCATTTTAGAATATACTTGAGAATGTGGATAAACTAGAATGCTCATATGTTGCTGGTGGGAATGTAAAATGGTTAAGCCACGTTGGAAAACAGTTTGGCTGTTCCTGAAAAAGTTAAACATAAATTTATTATATGACCTAGCAATTCCACTTCTGAATATCCACCCAAGAGAAATGAAAACATATGTCCAGGCAAAAAAAATTGTACATAGCAGCATTATTCATAATAGCCAAAAAGTAGAAATAACCCAAATGTCTAGCAACTGATGAAGAGGTAAACAAAATGTGGTGAAAGATGATGGAATACTCTTGAGCAGCAAGAAGGAATGAAGTATTGCTTCATGCTACAACATGGATGTGAAAGAAGCCAGACACAAAAGATCATATACTGTATAATTCCATTTACATGAAATGCCCAGAAAAGGTAAATCTATAGAGACAGAAAGTAGATTACTGGTTGGTTAGGGCTGGAGAAGAAAGCGGGGAGTGATTGCAAATGGGCATGTGGGATCTTTTTGAAGAAACAGAATATGTTCTAAAATTGGATGGTGGTAACATGAGTGAATTATACCTCAATAAAGCTGTTAAAATGTAATATGCCTGAGACATTACTTCATAGTTGGACCAGCTCCATACACTATGAGGGCAAATTCCCCAGTCTGGTTACTCTGGTATTTCTAGGAAGGCCTTCTCTTCAGTACCTTGAGGGATGGGGACTCTGGTCTTATCTTCTGCTTTCTACTTACCTTCATGTCATCCCTTCTAGAACTTTATAATTGTTACTGTAATAATTTCCTTCAAGATAAAGTGGATGAGGCCCAGATAACTTATCTCTCCTTCCAAAGAAAGGAGGACTTTGGAGCCAGGACTAGGGTAACTACAGTAGTTCTCTCTTATCCATGGGGGATACATTCCAGGACCCCCAGTGGATGCTTGAAACAGCAGGTAGTACCGAACCCTATGTATACTATCTTTTTGCCTATACACACCTACCTATGACAAGTTTAATTTATAAATTAGGCATATAAGAGATTAACTACGATAAGTCATAATAGGCTCAAAGTGAGAGATTGGTTCAAGATGGTGGAGTAGAAGGACGTGCACTCACTCCCTCTTGCGAGAACACTGGAATCACAACTAACTGCTGAACAATCATCGACAGGAAGACACTGGAACTCACCAGAAAAGATACCCCACATCCAAAGACAAAGGTGAAGCCACAATGAGACGGTAGGAGGGACGCAGTCACAATAAAATCAAATCCCATAACTGCTGGGTGGGTGACTCACAAACTGTAGAACACTTATACCACAGAAGTCCACCCACTGGAGTGAAGGTTCTGAGCCCCACATCAGGGTTCCCAACCTGGGGGACCCAGTAATGGAAGGAGGGATTCCTAGAGAATCAGACTTTGAAGGCTAGTGGGATTTGATTGCAGGACTTCGACAGGACTGGGGGAAACAGAGACTCCACCCTTGGAGGGCACACACAAAGTAGTGTGCGCACTGGGACCCAGGTGAAGGAGCAGTGACCCCATAGGAGACTGAACCAGACCTACCTGCTAGTGTTGGAGGGTCTCCTGCAGAGGCGGGGGGTGGCTGTGGCTCCCCATGGGGACAAGGACACTGGCAGCAGAAGTTCTGGGAAGTACTTCTTGGTGTGATCCCTCCCAGAGTCCACTGTTAGCCCCACCAAACAGCTGGGGTAGGCTCCAGTGCTGGGTCACCTCAGGCCAAACAACCAACAGGGAGGAAACCCAGCCCCACCCATCAGCAGTCAAGCGGATTAAAGTTTTACTGAGCTCTGCCCACCAGAGCAACACCCAGCTCTACCCACCACCAGTCCCTCCCATCAGGAAGCTTGCACAAGCCTCTTAGATAGTCTCACCCACCAGAGGGCAGACAGCAGAAGCAAGAAGAACTACAGTTCTGCAGCATGTGGAAGGAAAACCACATTCACAGAAAGATAGACAAAATGCAAAGGCAGAGGACTTTGTACCAGGTGAAGGAACAAGGTGAAACCCCAGAAAAACAACTAAATGAAGTGGAGATAGGCAACCTTCCAGAAAAAGAATTCAGAATAATGATAGTGAAGATGATCCAGGACCTCATCCTGGAAAAAGAATGGAGGCAAAGATCAAGAAGATGCAAGAAATGTTTAACAAAGACCTAGAAGAATTAAAGAACAAACACCTAGAAGAATTAAGGAACAAACAAACAGATGAACAATACAATAACTGAAATGAAAAATACACTAGAAGGAATCAATAGCAGAATAACTGAGGCAGAAGAAGGGATAAGTGACCTGAAAGACAGAATGGTGGAATTCACTGCCACAGAACAGAATAAAAAAAAAAGAATGAAAAGAAATGAAGAGAGCCTAAGAGACCTCTGGGACATCATTAAACGCAACAACATTCACATTATAGGGGTCACAGAAGGAGAAGAGAGAGAGAAAGGACCCGAGAAAATATTTGAAAAGATTATGGTCGAAAAGTTCCCTAACATGGGAAAAGAAATAGCCACCCAAGTCCAGGAAGTGCAGAGAGTCCCATACAGAATAAACCCAAGGAGAAACACGCCAAGACACATAGTAATCAAACTGACAAAAATTAAAGACAAAAGAAAAATTATTAAAAGCAACAAGGGAAAACGACAAATAACATACAAGGGAACTCCCATAAGGTTAACAGCTGATTTCTCAGCAGAAACTCTACAAGCCAGAAGAGAGGGGCACAATACATTTAAAATGATGAAAGGGAAGAACTTACAACCAAGATTACTCTACCGGATCTCATTCAGATTCGACAGAGAAATCAAAAGCTTTACAGACAAGCAAAAGCTAAGAGAATTCAGCACCACCGAACCAGCTCTACAACAAATGCTAAAGGAACTTCTCTAAGTGGGAAACACAAGAGAAGAAAAGACCTACAAAAACAAACCCAAAACAATTAAGAAAATAGTAATAGGAACATACATATCGATAATTACCTTAAACGTGAATGGATTAAATGCTCCAACCAAAGGACACAGGCTTGCTGAATGGATACAAAAACAAGACCTATATATATGCTGTCTACAAGAGACGCACTTCAGACCTAGGGACACAAGCAGACTGAAAGTGAGGGGATGGAAAAAGATATTTCATGCAAATGGAAATCAAAAGAAAGCTGGAGTAGCAATACTCATAGCAGATAAAATAGACTTTAAAATAAAGAATGTTACAAGAGACAAGGAAGGACACTACATAATGATCAAGGGATCAATCCAAGAAGAAGATATAACAATTATATATGCACCCAACATAGGATCACCTCAATACATAAGGCAACTGCGAACAGCTATAAAAGAGGAAATCGACAGTAACACAATAATAGTGGGGGACTTTAACACCTCCCTTACACCAATGGACAGATCATCCAGACAGAAAATTAATAAGGAAACACAAGATTTAAATGACACAATAGACCAGCTAGGTTTAATTGATATTTATAGGACATTCCATCCAAAAACAGCAGATTACACTTTCTTCTCAAGTGCGCACGGAACATTTTCCAGGACAGATCACATCTTGGGTCACAAATCAAGCCTCAGTAAATTTAAGAAAATTGAAATCATATCAAGCATCTTTTCCCACCACAATGTGATGAGATTAGAAATCAATTACAGGGAGAAAAACGTAAAAAACACAAACACATGGAGGCTAAACAATACGTTATTAAATAACCAAGAGATCACTGAAGAAATCAAAGAGGAAATCCAAAAATACCTAGAGACAAATGGCAATGAAAACACAACAATCCAAATCCTACGGGATGCAGCAAAAGCAGTTCTAGGAGGGAAGTTTATAGCAACACAATCCTACCTCAAGAAACAAGAAAAATCTCAAATAAACAATCTAACCTTACACCTAAAGGAACTAGAGAAAGAAGAACAAACAAAACCCAAAGTTAGTAGCAGGAAAGAAATCATAAAGATCAGAGCAGAAATAAATGAAATAGAAACAAAGAAAACAATAGCAAAGATCAATAAAACTAAAAGCTGGTTCTTTGAGAAGATAAACAAAATTGATAAACCTTTAGCCAGACTCATCAAGAAAAAGAGGGAGAGGACTGAAATCAATAAAATTAGAAATGAAAAAGGAGAAGTTACAACAGACACCGCAGAAATACAAAGCATCCTAAGAGACTACTATAAGCAACTCTATGCCAATGAAATGGACAACCTGGAAGAAATGGACAAATTCTTAGAAAGGTATGACCTTCCAAGACTGAACCAGGAAGAAATAGAAAATATGAACAGACCAATCACAAGTAATGAAATTGAAACTGTGATTAAAAATCTTCCAAAAAAAAAAAAAAAGGGTAGCTGCTGCTGTTAATTTTTAAATAAGCATATATACGTGTGTGTGTGTAACTGAATCACTTTGCTGTACACTTGAAACTAACACAACATCTTTAATTAACTATACTCAATTAAAAAAAAATCATCTATATTTTGAACCTAATGGGTTGAACCTGCAGAAGGGGTATTGGAAGGCCTCTGCCAGGGATTCGTGTTGGCCATAACATGTTTGTTTTGAAGGTGTAGCTTGGGTTGTAATGGTTTTTAAGAAGGCACCTGGGGACTTCCCTGGTGGCACAGTGGTTAAGAATCTGCCTGCCAATGCAGGGGACACAGGTTTGAGCCCTGGTCTGGGAAGATCCCACATGCCGTAGAGCAACTAAGCCCACGAGCCACAGCTACTGAGCCCGCGTGCCACAACTACTGAAGCCCACGTGCCTAGAGTCCATGGTCCGCAACAAGAGAAGCCACCTCAATGAGAAACCCGTGCACCGCTATGAAGAGTAGCCCCTGCTCGCTGCAACTAAAGAAAGCCCGCGCGCAACAACGAAGACCCAACGCAGCTAAAAATAAATAAATAAATAAATAAATTTTAAAAAAAAGAAAGAAAAAAATAAGTCATAATAAAATAGAACAATTATAACAATATACTGAAATAAAAATTATGCGAATGCGGTCTCCCTCTCAAAATATCTTGTAGAAATTTAATGCCTTTTCCATCTCAACTCAGCACTTATCACACACTATGGCCATAACTTTTGCAGTCTGAGGTGCAACAGCAAAACTAGTATGAATTTCTTTTTCCTTCTTCACAGTTTCACAGGTAGAAGATTTGTTCTTACCATAGATCTTAGCAACCTCTGCATGCAATTTTTTTTCTTTCCTTATTAAGTTGAGGACTTTCACCTTCTCACTTAAAGGAAGCACTTTATGGCTTCTCTTTGGCAAATGTGAATGACCACCATGGCTAATCTTGCATTATGGGGCCATTATTAAGTAGAAAGGGTAACTTGAACACAAACACTGTGATAATGTGACAGTTGATTTGATAAAGAGGTGGCTACCAAGTGACTAAGGGGCAGATACACTGTTCAAAGGGATGATTCAGGCCTCGGCAAGATGAAGCAGGACGGCGAGATTTCATCACGGGTGCACAATTGAAAACGTATGAATTGTTTATTTCTGGATTGTTCCATTTGATATTTTCAGACTACGGTAGACCACAGGTAACTGAAACCACAGAAACTGAAACTGTGGAGAAGTGGGGACTACTGTATTCCTGTCTGAAACCGTTCCGTACTGAACGACTTTCAAAACGTTTCGGGCTGCGCCTCGTCCCTGTGCTGTCCCTCTGCCTGACTTCTCATCCAGTCCCGACTGTTGACAGGTAATTTGTCTCCCCACCCCTCCCCCAGGGGAGACTGTAATCTCTACAAAGACAGGACCTAGGTTTTGTTTTTCCTCATATCTAATTCTCAATGAAATGATTTCTCATGACTTACAGCCCAAGGCCAAACTCTTTAATTTAGGAAGGCCTTCTATGATCTGACCATTCCTCACTTCTTTACAATATCAGCGGTCACCACTCCCTCTCTACACACTAACCCAGTGATTTTCAAATTGTAATGAGTTGTGGAGTCACTTCAATGGGTTACAGTCAGCTTTGGAAAAAAAATTATTAGAATGGAGTAGACAGATATTACTGTGCATGTACTGTATTGTATATGTGTGTATTTGGTCACAATGTAGAACTGTAGAATGTATTTCTTACAGGGTACCAGGACCAGAAGTTTGAAGTTCACTGCTGCAGCTCAGTCTATAGGAATGCGTGAGACCCATTAGAGGGATTTTCATTTGCAGGTTCTAGTTCAGTAGTTAAGCCGGGGGCCCACAGATCTGTACCTCTGTGGCCCTCCCATAATTCAGATGTGTGTGGTCTGCATTCTAAGAAACTATAACAGAGCGCAGTTGCTAGTTGCTAGCTGATTTAGACCTCTTGTTCATTTATTAAACACCCACTAGGAGATAGGAGCAATGCCATGGCCCTGGACACAGTGGTGGACACAAGAGCTACAGTCCAGTTGAAAAGATGGAAGAGTGTAGGCCGTGGCTTCTTCTGCTTGGGAACCCCCCACCCCCATCTTTGCTCCATCAACTCTGTGATTTTTTTTAAATTAATTAATTAATTTGTTTATTTATTGGCTGCGTTGGGTCTTCGTTGCTGCGGGCTTTCTCTAGTTGCGGCGAGCGGGGGCTACTCTTCATTGTGGTGCACGGGCTCTAGGCCCACGGGCTTCAGTAGTTGTGGCATGCAGGCTCAGTCGTTGTGGCTCACGGGCTCTAGAGCGCAGGCTCAGTAGTTGTGGTGCACGGACTTAGTTGCTCCGTGGCATGTGGGATCTTCCGGGACCAGGGCTCGAACCTGTGTCCCCTGCATTGGCAGGCGGATTCTTAACCACTGCGCCACCAGGGAAGTCCCTAACTCTGTGATTAACAGCTATTCATCTTTCAAATTTCAACTCAGAAGAGCTAGACATGACTTCTGCTACTTTTTATAAAGTTCAATGACATTGGTATTTGGGTAGAGATTCAAGGAAGATGAGAAACTGAAAGGAGCTATGATCACTTGAGAAAAGGGATCCGTGAGACCAGAGAAGCTGAGCTCTAGGGGTGACAGTGGGGGACTGAACGGGTCAGCTGTCACAGAGGAATGAGTTGCTGGAAATGACAGTAGACACCATAGCCATGGATCAGCCTCTGGGAGATGTGGGAAAGGAAAGAGGCTTGGGAATGTCCCCAAAATAGCAAAACTGGGAGGGGGCTCAGAGCCAATTATCACTGTGGTCATCCCCCAGGCTGGCATGGCCTTGATATCAAACAGAGACAGAGGAGGAGCCATGGACACAGTCGTATTCTGCATAGGAAAACTGTAAGGAGCAGCCTACAGGCTTGTACCGTCTGGTGTGCACCAGTGAGGTTGGGGAGAGGTTGACTCCCCCCTTCTGAGTAGCTGGGATACAGGGTGGAATGTTCATGAAACCAGTGGAAACTGAGCGGAGGTTTAGCGTTTGGTGGCTGCTTGTGCCAGGTGTTGAGCCAGGGGCTGGCAGGCAGGTGGCGCAGGCTGGTGGCTCATGCTGGCCTTGGTTGGGCAGAGATTTGGTCCTCAACTTTGCAGTTCCCAGACGTGATGTAGTCAGGGTACCAAGTTCCAAGTCACACAAACACATGGATGCACCTGACACTGATCTGGAACACGATTTATATAAGAATAATAATAGTAACACCAATATTAAGATCTAATACCTTTTTAGACCACTTGCCATGTATGAGGCATGGGCTAATTATTATAAAAGTCTGGTCTTATTGATGCTTTTTGTGATATGTACTATATTATTCTTCTAATTTTACAGATGTGGGAACTGAGGCTTAGGTTAAAAGACTTGTTGAAAATGATGGAGCCTGGTTTTGAACTCAGGCTGGTCTGATTTTGAAAAAAATTAATTAATTGGTTTACATTTGTATCCTTTATTATACCTATCACATAATTCAATGATGGGCACGCTCTTGGGGTTAGCCTGTTTGGATCCTGCAGCTTCACTGTGAACCGAATGGATAGGGGACTTGTTTTACCATTTAGTGTTTTTAGCCTGTAAGAGGAGAAATTGTGATATTGGGAAATGAAACCTTAAGAAAGTACAGCGGCGCCAAAGATATTGAAAAACCCGTGTACCAGGCAGCTGTGAGACCTAATGTTGCCATTATTTGAACCCTCCTAGGGTCTTAGGAAGTTCAATGGGAAGAAGCAGACAGGGGTTTTGAGATGGTGAAATGGGCTTTAATTATTGCTTTTCTATCTCCTCTCAGACTTTAAAGTGGTTCATTAACACAGCAGACTATAAACCTCTTTATAAGCACAGGCCCGGTAAATGAGACACCAGTGAATTTTTATTGGTGACAAGTCACAGTGAATGTACAGCAATTATATTCCCAATTTTGTTCCATGGACTTTAAAAGGCACTGCATGTGGGGCAGCTTCACCAATGACTAGCAGGAAGGCAGGGTAAAGGACATTGTGTTACATCGTGGTATTGGATAGCTAGCTCCTAATCAGCTGGGTGTCCATCCCCTGGATTTCCTCAGCACCTGTCGTTTGTGGCACATTGTGGGCACTCGGATATCTGCTGAATGAAGTCATCTGAAACCTTCTAAGCTTACTTTGGAGAAGTGTATGAAAGAGAAAGATTCTCTCCCTAACCCAGGGGCATCAGATGAAGTTCCAGGATTGCCTCTTGGTGTGGTCAGCAGATGAGGGGTTTCAGTTACCTAATAAGAGCTGGGAATGACGGGGTCAACCCTGGCAGTAGACTCACTGACTGCTGTGGGAGAGAGTTCTGCCCTTGGCTGGTCTGCTCTGGGACAGAAGGAAGGACTGAGCTATTCTTCGTTGGCTAAGGTGCTTGAGTATCTCATGCAGCTATATAAATCCCAGAGCATCCCGGAAGCAGAGAGGTATTAGCCTAGAACTAAGTCTTGCGGGCATAAGAAAAAAACTCTTTTCCTTTGTCTATGCTGAAATCTGTCTATTTTGTTTGTTTTATTTTCAGCTTCTAAATATTGATTAGCTTTAGTGAGTGCTGTCTGGATCTTGTGGTCCCTTTCTTACAGATGTAGGGGGATAAGGCCCATGGCAGTTAAACGGCATTCAGGGAACAGAGCAAGCTAGAGGGGGAGCTTTTCCCATCAGGTCTGCAGATTACAGTTCAGCAACAAGCCTATCCCCATGTCTCCATGTTCTCTACTGGGTATTGCCTGTTAAGCTTGGATACTTTTTTCTTTTACAAATGCAGACTGCTGCACTTCACAGTAATTAGCCGATATGACTGTAATGGAGTCTGGCTTCATTGGATAGAATCTTTGAAATCAAGTGTATTAAATTGACTCTTCCTTTCTCGGGTAATAATGAGTAGAAATTCCTGCTATAAACATAGAATTAATAGATTCTAAGCTTTTATAGGCTTTGGGGCAGTAATAAAAGGAGAGGGGAGGGACTTCCCTGGCAGTCCAGTGGTTAAGACTTCGCCTTCCAATGCAGGGGGTGCAGGTTCGATCCCTGGTCAGGGAGCTAAGATCCCACATGCCTTGTGGCCAAAAAGCCAAAACATAAAACAGAAGCAATATTGTAACCAACTCAATAAAGACTTTAAAAGTGGTCCGTATCAAAAAATAAATAAATTAATTAAAAAAAAAAAGGGGAGGGGAAATGGCATGGATACAGCTGTACTTGATTTCATTCTTTTTGAGGTGTGTTGAGATTCTTGAAAACCTGGCCAAGTGATCCCAAGGGGGCAGACGCACCAAGGGCTCTGTGTGAGGATGGGAAAGGATGGCGAAGTGGATCCTCTGCCTATTCCGATGCAGATGTGTGCTGGAAAGGTCAAATCTTCAACTTGTTCTCAGTCCTTCTAAAATCAGGGAGTGTCACTGAATGATGGTGGCCCCTGGCATCTGGTTAGGATTCTCCAGATGACACCTTGGCAGTGAATTCAGCCAGAACATTTTTGTCAGTTCCACGGAGAGTAACCTGTATGAGAGGTGACCATGACATAATTTGGGCTTATCTCATTTGTTTTCAGAGTCACAAGAAGCAGAATGGCTTAGAGGTTACATCAGGGATCAGACTCTGGATTTGAGTCCCAGCCCTACAGCTTAAAAGCTTTGCAACTTGGGGCAAGTTGTGTAAATTCTCTAGGCTTTTTCCACACCTGTTAAATGCAGATAATAATAGTATACCTAGGGATATTGTAAGAATTTAAAAAACATATTTCAGTACAGCAGAAGTTAACACAACATTGTAAATCAACTATACTTGAATAAAAATAAATTAAAAAATAAAAAAAAACATATTTCATATAAAGTACTTAGGACAGTGCTTGCCATATTACAAATGCATGATAAAGTGTTCAACTCATTCAATACCAGCATCATTTTTTCAAATAATTGGAAAGCCCACTATGAATCTGGAGCAGAGAAAGCAACTGGGTGTATGCAGGTAGATTCACAAGGTATAGGTTCTGCTCTCAAGAAGCCCAAAGTGAGAGTTAGAGACAGATAGAAAAATTGATATGTTCATTAAGATCACTGGGGTGGATGGTTAGTTGTATAGAGGCAAGGAAGGTGGGCACTGAGATGGGCACTGAGATGTCCAGGGAGCTGAAATACCTTGAAGAAATTCAAAAGGATTCTGTGGTGGGAGTGCCAGTGATACAAAACATTGATGTGGATGAAGTATGGGTTGTTCCTTAGAAGTAGCCTTTGCATCTTTCCTGTGCTCTTCTGCCTTGCTGTCCCCACCCCAGAACAAGCTTTCTCTCCTGCTTGCCACCCTCTGACTCCAGTCTGTCTTCAATTTTTCTGTTATAGGATATGAAAAAAATCATACATGTATGAAGCGTTGTTTATTAGTAAGCAGCAGTGTATGTGTCCTGCTTTGTATGAGAAAGTCTAAAAATTGCTTATCAGTATGGAACTGAAAACTTTAAAAAAATAATTAATTAGGCTGTGCTGTGTGGCATGTGGGATCTTAGTTCCCCGCCCAGGGATCGAACCCGTGTCCCCAGTAGTGGAAGCACTGACTCTTAACCTCTGGACCACCAGGGAAGTCCCTGGAACTGAAAACTTTTAAGCTTTAAAATATCCTTGCTTCTGTTTCAGGAAGTCTGTTAATACAACATATTAGTAGGCCAAAGGATATTAACTCTGGAATTATTTCAACTGCCATCAAAGATATGGGTAAAATTTAGTAGTCATTCTTGATTTAAAGACAAAACAAAACAAAAAACAACTACTCTTATTAAACTAACTCTTACTTTCCCTATTACGCTTATTAATAGGGGGATTCTTCTTAACTTGATAGGGAATGTGTCTGAAACCAACAGCCCACCTCATATCTAGTTGTTAAAAACCAGAAACTCTGTGTGGGCGACACTGTTGATTACCAGCCTATCAGCCATTCCCATCTCCTTTCTTGTTGTCAAAGCTCTGAGTTTGTTTCGGTGTTTACCCCTCCCATGTTCTCAGGGGAGTGGACCCCCTCCCCAGCCCCAGCATAGAGGGGGTGGAATAGATTAAGCCAGTCCCTTGGTTTCAGTTTTTTTGTTGTTGATGATGAGTTTAGGCAAGTCACGTGACACAACCCTGGCCAGTGAGCGGCCTGGGGGAATCCTTCCTGGGAGCTCCTGGGAAGGCTTTCCTCACTTTTACAAATGGGTTTTTACAAACGAGACTTTCCCTGTCCTGGACTTGGAAATCATCTGTAAGACTGTGATGCGGTAGATTTGCTGGAGCCATCTGGTAACCATGAGGGGAGAGCTTGGAGAGTCACAGAAAAACGGACTCAGGTCCCCCCTACATTGTTGGGCAGCTGAATTAATCAACCCTGGAACTGGCCTGATTCCAGACGTCATATTATACTAGCTAACAATTTCCTCATTGTTTAAGCCACTTATAGTTGTGTATTCTTTCACTTGCAGTTGCAAACATCCTGATTGATATATATTTCTTTCGAAATCAGGGACCACAGAAGGACGTTAGGGTTAAGATAAGGACCAATAATTATATATATATATATATATATATATATATATATATAATGTTCTGGAAATTCTAGCCATTTGAAATAAGGCAAGGCATAGAAGAAACAAGAGTTATAAGTATTAGATGATAGGGACAATATCGTCATTTTATACAAATGGTGCCTTTAAAACTTAGGAGGGTCAACTGAAAAAAATTATTAAAACAGTAATAATTCAGTGTGGTTGGTTACAAAATAAGTATACCTAAATCAGTAGTATTCTTATTAGCCAGACAAAATAACCAATTAGAAAATACATTTAAAAAAATGATAGCTTTAATAACAAAAATGGCAAAATATATGGGAATAAATTTACCAAGAGCTCTGCAGGACCTATATGAAGGAAAATTTAAATCACAGCAAGGAGTATACTGAAGACTTGAGTCAATGCAGAGATACCCCATGTTCCTGGATAGCAGACTTAGTAATGTAAAGGTATCTATTCTTCTCATGTGAATATGGGATTTCAATAAAAATATCAAGCAGGAATTTGTTTTAGGACTTGGCAAAATGATTCTAAATGTCAGCTGAAAGAATTATCAGACAAGAACAGCTTCCGAGCCTCCTGGTAAAACTTGTTTCTGTCATTTGTGTTTGTGTGTGTTATAAATGTCTATATTGTATTATTTGCTATATAAAAGTTTTAACAGTTATAACTTCATAGTAGATTAAGATTTTTATTAATATAAAAACACTCTGTCCCAGGTAATGACTTTTTCTAGGAATTATTTTTGGTTTCTTGACTTTTTCTTTGTGTTTTTGCTTGATGTATTTGATCTTCCTTTTTATTTCTAGACTTTGTCTTGGTTTATTTCACTGTAGGCAACATATAGTAAGATTTTGTTTTTGAACCTAATCTAAGGGTTTTCTTTTGTTTCTTTTTGGTTTTTTTGTTTTGAGTTTTCAAGAGGGTTAAACCATTTGGTTTTATTGATATGTTTGATCTTCTGTTATGTTTTTAATTCCACCTTCCTTAGTGTCTGCTTTGTTTTTCTGTATAAACTGTTTTCAAACATACAATTTAAATATATACTTAAACCTGTAGTTCTCTAATTATGCAAATTAATAGTAAAATGAGATCCTTTAATGTCCTTGTTGCATAATAAAAGAGTGAAACCTTATTTCCTCTACTCTGATCCGATGCTTCTCCTGCACTTCCCAGTGTTTAATTCAACCTGATATTACAGATTGAGATCTTCTTTGATCTCAACTTAATACTATATCCTTCTTATTTTTAAAAGATTACATTTTAAATTAATATTTGAATATATTAAAACAATATATTGTTTTTCAAGGATGCTTTTTGTGATTTGCATTAGATTGGTTACACTAAATTGGTTGTTTTTTTTCTCTGTTATATTCTTGTGTTCCAAATTATGATTTATCAGTTAGCTGGAATGTACACTTTCCTTTTATTTTTAAGGAATATTATGTATGTTTGATATTTTATGAGTTCTTGCATAGCTTAAAAATTTTCTTTTCCCTTTCTTCATACACAATAATTTGGGAATACAATTATTTTATCACAACACTTTCCTCACCAAACTTTGGAGATGGATCATTGGCTTGTGGTGTTAAACACTGTGAAAGAGAGGTTTGGGGCTGGTGATATTACTTTATAGTTAACCTGATTTTCTGCCTGATTAGTTGTATGAGTTTTAAAAAGTACTTGAAATTACTTTTTTGGGGCACAGGTGGGGTCTGTTTTCAGTTATTTTGCTTGGAACTGAGTGCATTTTTGCTTCTCGGAGCTGGTTTTGGTCCATGCATAAATATTTACCTTTACCATTTTTATTATTCTCTGTTGAATTTCTTCCTGTGGAATAAATATCTATTTGCTTTGTTTGGATCTCTGTCCCCTGTGGTCCCTTTATGTCTCCTTTCCTATCTTCATTTTTTAAATCTGCCTTATAAAACTGCATCTGGTAGTGTTTCATGTTTGTCTTTCATGGCGTGGCTGTTATTTCCACAGTGTTAGTTCTGTCTGTACTACCTCCACTTTTCCATTTGCATTTTAGGCTCCCTTGTGTTCTTATTTCATTTCTGTCCTCATCTCAGTCTTTTCTTCCCTTTGGCTGCTTGCTTCAGTCTTAAGGAGGCCATCTCCTCTTGCAGTTCTACATTTTGAGGACACCATGAAGGTACATTCTAAAATTTTTATATGTCATATGTTTTTTATGTTTTCTTTTGAGTCATCAGGACGTAATGCAGACTAAGAGAAGTGGACTAATGTCCCAGTGTCACAGAGCTATTATTGCTGTTGTATTTTCTGTTCATACATTCCCTAAAAGAGGTGATGAACCAGTCCCAGGATTTGCCAAAAGGCAAGGTGGAAGTTGCCAGCCTGGGTGGCAGCTTCCCGGTGTGTGACTTTAGTGAACTTGAACGGCAGTTTGCATGCACTTGAATCCTGTGTACAATATACTTATTTTCTCGGTGACTCAGTTTTCTTATCTGTAAAATGGGGATAATGACTTTACCTATCTCAGGATTATTTGGAAGGTTAAATGAGATGATAGATATAAAAATACTAATAAAAAATTATCCTAAATGTAGAAATAAGCTACTGTACTATTGCTTACATAAAACAAAAATATGTCCTTAAAAGTGTTTTTTTAGATTTTAAAGTTAATATATGCAGATTGAATAAATTGGGAGATACAAAAATAATAAAGAAGGAGTGAAAAAATTATGTGTAATCCTCTCTGAGATGTAACTCCTCTTACTATTTTGGCATTGCCTTTTCCAGTCTTTCTGTTCATTTAAGAAACGTATATATATATAGTATATATATATAGTGTATATATATATATATGTGTGTGTGTGTGTGTGTGTGTGTGTGTGTGTATATACATACACTAAAAAGACTGTACTAGTATGGAACCCTGGACTTTTTGGCAGTAAAACTCCAAAGAGACTAGATGTACAAAAATATGCTAAGATCTAATATGACTGCTACCACGGTTCACAGTAGACATGAATAAAAGAGTATTTTTTTAGGGATTAAATTGAACATATTGCAATATTCCAAGATAGTTTTTACTGTTATTCTTTTTTTTTTTTCCAGGAGAAAAAAAAATTCATTCTGGGCCCTTTTAATTTAATTGTTCTTAAATATGGTTGTCTAAGTAGCCAAAACAAGTAGGGTAGACCAATCAAATAAGTGTAACTCATTATTACTGAATTTCCTGAAGGCATATTAAACCTGGTTCAATTTGACTTGGTTCTACTTTTCATCTTATCTAACATACAAATTGTTTAAAATTATGGTCTGATCATCTTGTGGTAGGTATTTTTTATTTAGCTACCTTTTCCTGTATTCACCATTAAAGTACAACCTCAGGCCTTCGGAACTATTTTCCAAGGTTGATATATAAAAGAAGATTCTCTGTTTATTACTTAATATTAAAATATTTAGTGTTAGAGAAAATAATTTACTTTCATGTTATTTATCTAATATTAAATTTAAAATATTTAAATAAGCTCTTGAGTAAAACAACATTAATTTATTTTCTTGGCTCATGTTAAAAACTTGCACACTTTCGTTTTTTAGTCTAAATTTTTTCCCTAAAATTAGGGGTTGGGAGCAAAATTCACTTGATATTTAATGGGACGATACCTCTAAAACAGTATTGCAAACTCAAGTTTCTCGAGAGACAGCTATACACTAGATAGTGTCCTTGGTATTTTGCATAGCATTTAGTTGGTAAAATAAAATAACGTAAGGCAGTATTTTATAAGTCAGTGGTTCTCAAATTTCAGCCTGCGTTAGCCTCACCTGGAGAGCTTGGTAAAGCAGATTGCTGGACACTAGCTCTAGAGATTCTGATTCAGTAAGTCTGGGGTGATGCCCAAGAATTTGCATTTTAACAAGGTGACGCTGATTCTGCTGGTGCCAGGGCCACACTTTGAGTTATAAGTGACATAGGAGTGGTAAGGTCAGTAAATTCTAGGGGAGGAGTATTGCAGACTGTTCTTGGTTGGGATGTGTGTGTGCAGTTCTAGGGCAAGATAAGGTAGATATGAACAGGACCTTGATGGGTGTATATGAGAGTCCGCCCTCTGTGTCTGCTTGTTCCCTACCTGTGGATTCAACCAACCTCTGATGGAAAATACTTGCGGATGGAAATCCCAGAAAGTTACAAAAAGCAAAACTTGAATTTGCCCATGCTGGCAACTATTTACATAGCTTTTGCATTATATGTACAACTACTTACATCTCATTTATGTTGTTTTCGGTATTATAAGTAACCTAGAGATGACTTAAAGTATATTGGAGGATTGTGGGTAGGTTATATGTAAGTACTATACCATTTTATATAAGGGACTTGAGCATACCTGGATTTTGGTGTCTAAGGGTGGAGTGGGGTATCCTGGAACCAATCCCTCCCATCAGATACCAAGGGTTGATTGTACAGGGTACAGAAGAGAAGCTGGAGGAGAGAACAACCAGAGAGTGAACTATGTGAGCAGTGGTGCAGAAGTGAGAATGGGTAAGGTTTGCCTGAGGGGTAGAGAGACCATCTGGAAGGAGAAAGTGTTTTTTGCTGGACATTTGTAAAAATGATAGTAATAATAATAATTGTAATAAAATTGGACAGCTCGGTAGAGACTGGATTCTTAAAAGTCTTTAATATTTTTTAACATAAATTTATTTATTTTATTTATTTATGTTTGGCTGCGTTGGGTCTTCGTTGCTGCGCTTGGGCTTTCTCTGGTTGCGACGAGCGGGGGCTACTCTTCCTTTTGCGGTGTGCAGGCTTCTTACTGTGGTGGCTTCTCTTGTTGCGGAGCACGGGCTCTAGGCACACGGGCTTCAGTAGTTGTGGCATGTGGGTTCAGTAGTTGTGGCTCGCGGGCTCTAGAGCACAGGCTCAGTAGTTGTGGTGCACGGGCTTAGTTGCTCTGCAGCATGTGGGATCTTCCCGGACCAGAGCTCGAACCCATTGGCGGGCGGATTCTTAACCACTGCGCCACCAGGGAAGTCCGAAAGTTTCTTTTAAAAGAAAAGCAAAAATAACCAAAATCAGGCCTCCCTCATATACTCTTGTGCTCCCCCCCTCCTTCTTCCTTCCTTTCTCTTTCCCTCTTAACTTCTGAAGTAATGTGGAGCCAATAAATATCATTGATCAGATCAGCAGCATGATGGAAATTGTTTAAGAAAATTAAGCTGGTGGCCTTGTAAAATGAATTGAAGAGGGGAGAAGGGAGGATCTTGTAGAAATCCTAGGCTTAGGAAATAAAAGTTTTTATGCTGGGATTGTTAGATCCTTAAAGTGAACAGGGCAGTTAGAATCAGGTGGAGTGTTTGCTTTGGGCCTGGGGAATTTGACGGGGCAGCATGACTTCTAGCAGGAATGTGCAGTTCCTGGCTGTGGATACAGCGCTGGAGCTTAGGAGACAGGTGAAAACTAAATATAGAGATATGACAATTGATGGATGGATTGATTGATTCATTTGTCTAATCACCAGTGTTCCAGGCACGGAACTGGGATGGTCTGAATGGCTGTAAGTGTAAGGTCCCGGTAGTGTGGCTTCAGAGGGACAGAGAAAAGTCAGAGGCTGTAACATCTGAGAGAAATAAAAGGAGGAGACAGTCAGAGAGAAAGGGGAGAATGTGGAAGGAAGATCACAGCCACCGCAGCGAATCAGGATACAACATCTTCCCGAGGTGAGAATCTGAGGAGGGAGGGGGTTAGGCAGTGCCAGATGCTGCAGCTGCAAGAGGATTGCAGCTGCTGGGCTGGATGCTTGCAATGTCGTGGTGACCCTGCAGGAGTGTTGTAAGGAAGGGAAGAGGCGGTGTCTTTTGTGGGAGAGGAGGGAGAGTCCTTAAGGGAAGGCGGTGGTTACAATTCAATTGTGCAGGAAATGTAGGGTCAAGCATTAGGACAGCAGAAAGCTAACGTGCTTTCTTTCCTCTTCTTAAAGTGAGGAAGACCTTTGGGTGGTTGATGACGGGGACCAGGAAGCAATGGTGGGGCAGAGATAAAGGCGTGATCCAGCTGTCTCGCCCATTTCAGTAAAGGGCCACTCTCTCCTTCCTTGGGATCATCACTGGCTCTTCCCTTTTCCTACACCGCACATCGGATCTATCAGAAAATTCTTTTGGTACTACATTCCCTTCAAAAGTGTATCCAGAATCGCAACCTCTCGTAACTGCTGACCACCAGCCACTGTCGTCTTTCTCCTGAATTGCTGAGATAGTCTCCTAACTGATCTCCCAGCCCCTTCCTTGACCTTGAGTCTGTCCTTGACACAGTGTCTGGAGTGATCCTAATGACCGTTACGTTGGATCATGCCACTACACAGATTTCACCTGGGGTTTCTTCTCTTTTACTAGATCAGAGTAAATGCTGATTTCCTTACAACAGCCTACAGGGCCCTGGCACCTCCCACCCCGCGCACCCATACACACCTCCCTCATTGTTCTGCTCTCATCTGCTGCCTTCCCGTCACGGGTGTCCGCCACACTGGCGTCCTTGCTATCCCTCAACCCTTCCAGGAATGCTCTTTTCCAAGTATCTACTTGGCATCTCGCCTCTTTGAGGTCTTTGCTTACACACATGCCATCTCTTTTAAGTGAGGGCTCCCAGGACCTGCTTTCATAAATTGCACCTCTGTGGGGCTTAGCATCTTCTAACTCTATGTAATTTACTTCTGTGTTTTATTTATTGTCTGTCTCTCGCTCTGCCTACTTGGCTGTAAACTCCATGAGGGCAAGGATTTGTCCCTTGGTTTGGTTCATTGCTATATTCCCAGTGGCTAGAATGCCTCTTCGAAAGTTGGCTCTAAGTGAATTTTTAATTAATGTGAGAGAATGTGTGCATGGTGATTGAGGGAGACAGGCCTTAGAGGGTAAAGGTAACAGCTACTATTTGTTAAACACCTCACTCTGCTGATGTGTTATTGTATTTAAATTTTACAACTGCCTTACACAGTGGGCATTGTATTCCATTTTAAAGCCAAGAAAGCTGAATATTGGAGAGATTAATAAACTTTCATAAGGTTAATAAACTTCTACCAGTTCTTAGATTGTGGAGGCACTCTAATATACCTGACTAAGAAAAGGGGATCAAAGGCAGAGGATTTAGTCTTAGAAATCAGGAAGAATTTTTCTCAAATTAGGAAGAAAGGTAAAGAAGATAGGTGAAGAAATTTAAGAGCTGAGATTGAAAGGAGAGTGTATGAGCAATCTCTTTTCTGATGACTTTGATTTTTCTTAGTAAAGAAGGAAACCAGCTTATCTATTGAGATACAGAGGAGGTGACTGGGGATTTCAGGAGGGTAGGGAAGGTATGAAAATAGATCTATCTGGGCAGTCTGCTGAAGGATCTACAGGAGATCAAACAGTAGGATTCTTGAGATGTATTTAGGGCCCGGTTAGAGTAACCAATCAGCCAACAAAAGGTTGTTAGCAATGAATGGCATCTTTGAGATCATTTAATGTAGCTCCCGAATTTTATACTTTATCACTCTGTATCCCTTTTGTCTGCTATTTACCAAGACTAATGGTCACTTCCACTCATCTTTGAAGATCTTACATCAATCAGTTTTCCTTTTTGTTTTTTTTTTTGGTTTGTTTATTATCTTCATCAGTCTTTATTTTTACTGAGTTATAACTGATATAACATTATATTAGTTTCAGGTGTACAACATAATGATTCAACATTTGTATATATGCAAAATGATCACCACAGTAAGTCTTGTTAACATCTGTCACCATGCATGGTTACAGTTTCTTTTTTCTTGTGATGAGAACTTTTAAGATTTACTCTCTTAACTTTCAAATATGCAATACAGTACCATTAACTATAGCTACCATGCTGTACATTACATCCTCATAACAATTATTTTATAAGTGGAAGTTTGTATCTTTTGACCACCTTTACCCACCCCTTCACCCCCTGCCTCTGGTAATCCCCAGTCTATTCTTTGTATCTGTGAACTTGTTTTTTGTTGTTTGTTTGTTTTTTAAGATAACACATACAAGTGAGGTCATACAGTATTTGTCTCTGACATTTCACTTAGCATAATGTCTTCAAGGTCCATCCATTTCATCGCAAATGGCACAATTTCTTTTTTATCGTGCAGTAATATTCCATTGTGTATATATCCATTCATCCATTGATGGATACTTAGGTTGTTGCCATGTCTTGGCTATTGCAAATAATGCTGCTATGAACAAGGGGTTGCAGATATCTTTTCAAATTAGTGTTTTTGTTTTCTTTGAATAAATACTCAGAGGTGGAATTGTTGGATCACATGGTAGTCCTATTTTTAATTTTTTGAGGAAACTCCATACTGTTTTCCATAGTAGCCACCACTGTCGTCATCATTCTTGAGTAATTATTTGTCCAGGTCGACTACCATTCAAAACCTGGATCTTGCTCTTCATTGCCCTGCCCAGCTTCAGTGACCATAACCTTTCCCCTCCTCAGTCACTGGTATCTGTGGCTGGACTTGAATAGTCTATGGCCTTATAGGGAAAGCAGTGAATGGTTGACAGTAGTAGGGTGTTGTGAGAGGGGGTTGACAGATAGATACCAAGGAGGGGAGGAAGATTTGGAGGGTCTAGAGAGAATGGTGCTCCAGTCAAAGTGGGGAGAGATTTGAGGCCAGATAGAACTGAATAAAACTCATTCCTGTTTAAAATAGGTTTATATGTATTCCAAGATGATTCTGATGTTTAAAAATATGCATTTTTACATTTATGGTGCTGTCATTTCTTATCTTTTTGATAAGTAGAACCCATTGTTCACATTAAAACTGTTTTGTTTAAAAATGGAAAAAGTTACCAATGAGATGTTTTCTGCATAGAATTAAGGGTTAATATTTACTCTGTAGGTATGGGTGATAAATATAGCATGAATGTTAAATATTAATTTCTTAAAATTAGAATTTGTAGATAAACTATGCATCTTATCTATATTTAGCCAAAGAGATGCTAAAAAGTTGGCATTTATATTTGTGTGAATTAGTGTTACTATATATAACATTATGAACATCTATTTGAGAAAAATTGTTAGTTTGTGCACCCATGTTTCGGTATTTGGCAGGTTGCTTAAATTGTGGTTTCTATGGAAGTTAGTACATGCACATTAAAAACAAATATTAACTTCATTGCCTTCTTCTAAAGCACACAAATCAATCATATATAATTGAATGAGAGTACACATAAATGCAATATACCAGTTTGTATGAATTCAGATTATGTTTTAATATAAAGAGTTTGGTTTTAAAGGATTTATGTAATTGTAGTCATTTCCTCTATTTAGTAACAGGTGCACAGGTTTATATAGCTGTTCAATAAAAAACTATTCACATATTGACAGGATGCCATGCATTGACTGATTTGCACATTGGCCAAAATGTCTGCAGCTTTAGCCATGGAAAACAGATGGAAAGTTCAACCTGGTTTAAAATGGCAGTTAGAATCACATATTCTCATTGGAGAAGGGATGTGATTAGCTTCTTAGTCTGCCTTTTCATTTATGCAGAGGAGGATTCCAAAGTTCTGAAGATTTCAACTACTCAAAGCCAACCCATTTGGGAAGTGTTAGAGCACTAACAAGAGCTTATTATTATGTCAATGAAGAGAATTAGTTTCGTTAAGAAATTTTTTTTTCTGGGACTGAGTGGTGGGAGAAGTGAAGAGATGTTGGTCAAAGGGTATAGAGTTCCAGTTAGAGGATGATTAAGTTCTGGGGATCTAATGTACAGCATTATCGTATTTGAAATACAGTAATGTATTTGAAAGTTGTTAACAGAATAGATCTTAAATGTTCTCACCACAAAAAAGAAATGGTAATTATATGACTTGATGGAGGTGTTAGCTAATGTTACAGTGGTAATCATTTTGCAATATGTAAGTGTATTAAATCAACAGGTTGTACACCTTAAACTTGCACAGTTATATGTCAATTATATCTCAACAAAGCTGAAAAAATACTATTAATTGAAAAAAATTTTTTTTACCACAGTTTCACCAGACTGTGAGCTCTTCAAGGGTTAAAGCTAAGAACGGTCCTCATTACTTACTCATCTTTGTATCTCAGTGTGCAGTACAATTTCTGGTCCATATTAGGTATTTGATGAATGGATAACTACCAAAAGTAAGTTTATTTTCCTTTTTTTTTTAATTTGAATTTTATTTTATTTATTTATTTTTTTACACAGCAGGTTCTTATTAGTTATCTATTTTATACATATTAGTGCATATATGTCAGTCCCAATCTCCCAATTCATCCCACCACCACTCCCCCACCCCCGCCTTCCCCCCTTGGTATTTTCCTTTTTTCTGACAACAGTTCTTTTAAAAAAGTAATAAAACAAAAGAAGATATTCCGAGAAAGTAGAGATTTTGAAAAACAATGAATAATTATTGAATTAAAGCAGATACCATTTAGCTGGTTTTTAAAAGCTATATAAATATTGTTTTCATGTTTATAATCTAATTTACTAATTCACAGAAGTAAATGGCCCAACTCTAAACAGTGTGTGTATATGATTGCATGTATATAAACACATATGTATTTGTGTGTACAATCAAATGGTGGGTGGGGCGGTACCTATTTGTGGTGTACGACCATGGGCACCAAAAGGCTGATAATACTATGACCTCTGACAGAGAATATGCGTCAAAGTTGAACCCATAGCATCACTTTATACACAGTACCACGCAAGGGCCATGGAAAGAAGTGTGTGTTTTCTAGGTGGTAGGCTGGTAGGCTGTCTCCTGAGAGGACTCGCCTCACATGGGTGAAATTACCATGATGGGTCATTTCTGCCATTCAGGCTCAGGAATCTTGGTGTATGTTGGACACTGTGTATCACCTCATTTAATTCTCATGCCAACTGAGAACGACTGCAGTGCTTTCCCCCACTTCACAGATTAGGGGAACTGGGGGGTTAAAAGACTGGCCCAAGGTCACACAGCTATTGAGTGAGAGTGGTGGGATTTAAACCCAGGGCTTTCAAAAAGTCTTTATTCTTTCATCTTTAAGTAGTAATCTGGGGCCATGATTGTTTATTTTTTAAAACAGTTTTTTTGGGATATAATTCACGAAACATACAATTTATCCATTTGAAGTGTGTGATTCAGTGGATTTTAGTGTATTCACAGAGCTGTACAGCCATCATCACCACCAGTTGTAGAACATTTTCGTCACCCCAAAAAGAAACCTCTTACTCATTATGGTCACTCCGCATTTCCCTCCAACTCCCTCCTCACTCCAGCCCTAGGCAACCATTAATTTACTTTCTGTATCTGTAGGTTTGCCTATTATGGACCTTTCATACAAATAGATTTGTATAATATGCGGTTCTTTGTGACTGGCTTCTTTAGCATAGTAGTTTCAATATCCATCCATTGTTGTAGCACATGTCAATATTCCATTCCTTTTTGAATAATATACCATTGTACATGTATACCACATTTTGTGTATCCATTCATCAGTTGATGGACATTTGTCTTGTTGTCCCTTTTTGCCTAGTATGAATAATGCTGCTATGAACATTTGTGTGCAAGTTTTGGGTGGACATATGTTTTCGTTTCCCTTGGTTATAGACCTGAGGGTGGAATTGCTGGATCTTATGGTTTGGGCCACGTTTTAACCTCTAAGGTTATGTGTAGATCATTTTGGAAGTTGCCAGAGTACCCAAAATACATTCAGGTAGCAAAATACGGAAGAGCTACCCAACGGTTTATGCGGTATTTTTGAAGTTTGATAATCATGTTCCCTTCTCTGTCCCACATAGGAACACTCAATGGAATTTCGGAATCTTAGAATTGGAAAGCAAGTGAGAGGTGACCTAGTCTAATCGCTTTATTATAAAGATGAGGAAGCTGAAGCTCAGAGACTCACGTCTCAAGATTGTGCAGCTGGCCGGACCCAGACCAAACACAGTCTCTTTTTCTCCCAGGGCTTGATTTCCACTGGGTTAGCCTCTCAAAGAGGGATTGGTTCTTAGAAATGAGGCTCAGTTGCTGAAGGAAAGATGCTTCATGTGTAGTTTGCTACTGGCTGAAATCTATCAGGAGTGACATTCTAGAACTAGGTCATTGTAATTCTTTGGGATATGCTATGTGGCCTTGGAGAAAGCTTGTCTTGCAAAGCATTTTGATTACAGGAAGGGGGTGCATGAGGCCCCAGCAAAGGTAGTGGTCTTGGAGGTTGACACAAAAGAGTGTTAGTAAGTATAAAAGACATATAATTGTTGAAGTTCAGTGAGCAGTCTGATTTCAGTAAAGTAGAATGTGAATGTCTCAGAGCCTGATGATCCAAGAAATTTACAAATGTCAAGATTCACAAATGGAAATGGAAATTAAAAAAGCAAGGTGTGAGATGAAAAGCAGAAGGTTAAATGATTTTTAAATGTTATAACACCTTTCATAATACCGGAATCAATTCAATACGTACTAAAGATAAAGAAATAAGCAACTGTAAAATTTCTCATTGAAGAGGGTGAGTGAAGATGCAGTTGATGTGAATGGAGAAGGTGTATAAATCATGATGTGAGGATGATTTGGTGAAACAAGCCTTGTTAGCAGAGTATTCAGAAGAGCATACTAAATATTCCTAATGCCATCTCAATTTGAAATAAGGTGTGATACTGACTTACTGAGTCACTTATTTAATTTTTTATACATGGAAAGAATGTCTTGATTTTCCAATTTCTTCAAAAAACATTTTTTTGAGATGTGAAGAATAGTTTTATTGTTAAACATTTCATGAAATATATAAGAGGCTTGGCAATTGAATGTAAGTTGCAAAATATGAACGATGTATTAGTTCCTCAGTACCTTTTGTAGCACAGAGATTCAGGGTCATTTAAAAATTCAAGCAAATAAAGTCATTACACAGTCTAAATTCAAGAATATTAGTTAAAAAAATTCAACAACCGGGCTTCCCTGGTGGCGCAGTGGTTGAGAATCTGCTTGCCAATGCAGGGGACGCGGGTTCGAGCCCTGGTCTGGGAAGATCCCACATGCCGCGGAGCAACTGGGCCCGTGAGCCACAATTACTGAGCCTGCGCGTCTGGAGCCTGTGCTCCGCAACAAGAGAGGCCGCGATAGTGAGAGGCCCGCGCACCACGATGAAGAGTGGTCCCCACTTGCCGCAACTAGAGAAAGCCCTCGCACAGAAACGAAGACCCAACACAGCCATAAATAAATAAATAAAAAAAAGTTAAAAAAAAAAATTCAACAACCTATGTACCTATGAGCTATGTACTCCATGTGAGGCATTGTGTTAGCCTCAAGGAATGCCAGGATTAACCAGGTATCATTTCTATTCAAGGAATTTACAATTTAATGGTTGAAGTAGTATTTAACGAGAAGTATACTAAATGTTAATGGTGAGAGAGACAGAGAGAGAGAGAAATACACAAAAAGAATAATAGAAGTACAAGAGGCAGACAGGCTTAGGAAATACATGTTTCATAATCATCTTGTAAATAAGGATTTACAAGCCCTGTCTCCTCCAATTAACATTAAAGATGCCCTACGGAGTCTAAGCCCTGTTGAGCTCAGGATATAGATCTTATTGTGACCAGGTGTATGTACCTGGAGAAGGACATGATGTATGTGGAAAATACATAGTAATTACTTGTGGGTGACTAATGATAAATTGTATCTTGACTTTAAATAAAGCAAATAGGTGTACCTGGTAAAGCTTTTGTAACCTATGCAGTCCGTATTCAACTTTTCAGTTCCTCAATTTTTATAGCTATATTTTCCCAATCCAGGATCCAACCTAGTTTTTTTTTTTTTTTTTAATTGGAGTATAGTTGATTTACAATGTTGTGTCAGTTTCAGGTGTACAGCAAAGTGAATCAGTTATACATATACATATATCCACTCTTTTTTAGATTCTTTTCCCATATAGGCCATTACAGTGTATTAAATAGAGTTTCCTGTACTATATAGTAGGTTCTTATTAGTTATCTATTTTACATATAGTAGTGTGTATATGTCAATCCCAATCTTCCAATTTATCTCTCCCCTCCTTACCACCTGGTAACCATAAGTTTGTTTTCTAAATCTGTAACTCCATTTCTGTTTTGTAGATAAGTTCATTTGTACCTTTTTTATATTCCACATATAAGTGATATCATATGATATTTGTCTTTTTCTGCCTTACTTCACTCAGTATGACAGTCTCTAGGTCCATTCGTGTTGCTGCAAATATTTTGTCCTTTTTTATGGCTAAGTAATATGCCATTGTATATACGTACCACATCTTTATCCATTCCTCTGTTGATGGATGTTTAGGTTGCTTCCATGTCCTGGCTATTGTAAATAGTGCTGCAGTGAACATTGGGGTACATGTATCTTTTTGAATTATGGTTTTCTCAGGGTATATGCCCAGTAGTGGGATTGCTGGGTCATATGGTAATTCTATTTTTAGTTTTTTAAGGAACCTCCATATTGTTCTCCATAGTGGCTGTACCAATTTACATTCCCACCAACAGTGTAAGAGGGTTCCCTTTTCTCCACACCCTTTCCAGCATTTACTGTGTGTAGATTTTTTGTTGATGGCCATTCTGACTGGTATGAGGTGATACCTCACTGTAGCTTTGATTTGCATTTTTTTTTAATCTAGGAGAATCTTCCTGTCTTTTTTGATTTTCCTGACATTAATGTTTTGGGGATTCCTGACCAGTTATCTTGGGAGACGTCCCGCATTCTGGACATGTGATGATTTTCTCATAATTCCATTCAGGTTAAATATTTTTAGCAAGAGTACTTCATGGTCTATGTTGAGTAGTTTTTATTGCATCAGATTGGAGCTTGTGAGGTCATGTTGTTCTCCTCTCACTTGATGAATGCCAGTTTACTGTCATACATGCAAAACCCAAGAAATAACTTGGCCCTTTTTCCAGAAGGATAGCCTGAGGCATGTGATAGAAGTGCCTTAGGCAATGAGAGGCCAGTTGGCTGGGGTAGGAGAGGTGTGTAGGTCATTAATCTGTTCTTATCAACTGAATGGCATTAGCTCCAGTGATGTAACCTGTTTGTAACAGTTGAAATCATGGTCATTCTGGTACCAGGGATTCTGCCTCCTTGTGCTGTGTCCCATCCATAGCACTCATTGTTCTTTGCATTTATCCTAGTTGTGAGATTGGGTTTTGTTCTTTTGGTTTCATCCGTAAGAATCTTTTCAAATTGGAAGAAGTAGAGGTTTTAAACAGGGAAGTTTATAGGCTGCATTCCTTTATTCAACACATTTTCATTGGGAGCTTCCTATTGTCGGGCACCATTCTAAGTGCTGGTGAACTATACAAAGATCTGCCCTCATGGGAGCTTACATTCTAGTGGGGAGACCACTGATAAACACAGAGAGAGAAAAATTTGTCAAATGTCACATAGTGTTAAATACCATGATGAAACATTACGGAAAGTGTTAACAGAGTATGTGGGGGGATGCTGATGAGATGAGATGGGCTGAAGGCCTCTTTGAGGTGACATTTATGCGGAGGTGTGAATGAAGTAAGGCAGCGCGCCGTACAGTGGGGTGGTCCCTGAACAGGTACCCACATGGAGCATCCTCTGTATGTCTGAGGAGAGCCAGGAGACTGGCTGGGCAGCTGGAGGGCAGTGAGTGAGGGGAGCCTGGTAGAAAACTGGATGTAGGAAGAGTATTTAAATGCAGTCCCTGCTGAGTATGGTAACAGGAAACTCCTGCAGGTTGGAGCTGTATGCACCTACTTTACTGCAAGAAGAACAAGTATGGAAGACCCTGAAAATGGCTAGTGTAAAAATAGACTTTAACTGAGGTCTCCCACTTAGTCCCATGTGGTATAAAACTGCATTAAATAAATAGCATTTGACAATTTTGCTTTTCATTCCTATCTCCAAGGTGATAGTACAAGTACTTTAGCCAAAATACAGTTACCAGTGGGTTCTGCTCTTTCCAGCTGGGCATCTCTTTGTAAAGATGTGCAAATAGTTTTAAATCCTGTGGTGCCATAAAAGGAGCATTGAACTAGGAGTTGGAAGATTTGAACCAACAAACTGGCATGAGGGAAAGCTCTCGAACCTTCTCTAGCATTCCCATTTTTCACACTAAGATAAGCCCTCTGGGTGTCTGATGGGGCTGCTGGAAAGATGGAAGGCGATGATGGATTGGACGTGCTTTATAAACTGTGGTGCACTCTGCAAGTCTAAGGTATTATTATCATTTAGACCTTTATTATAGTTTCGCTAAACAGCGGCAGTCTATTATCTACCTCTCATTTGAAAGGGGGATGACAAATAGTTACTTCAAGGTAAAATGCTTCTCAAAGAGCAGAGTCTGATCAGTGCACCTTAAAGGACGTAATGAATTATTCAGCTGTTCTTCAAACTGGCATATCTGAAGTAAGGAAATGATCACTTTTCACTCCCTTTTCAACCTCCTGGAAATCAGCATGCTCAGTATGAGATCCTATCTGGAGAATCTTCTTGAGTTTCAATGCCGGATTAATACACTAGAAACAGCTTTGTGCTTCTTGGAGAAATGGAAATTTGAGAAGGATTCGTGCATCTAACTGAGGCAATTGGCAAACATTCATTGAGTGTCTAACATAGATAGATGCAAAGATGGATGGATGGATGGATGGATGGATGGGTGGATGGCTGGATAGGTAGGTAGACAGAGAAATAGATTAGATGGTTGATGCTCTGGGGGATAGAAAAAATGTGTGAGAAATGGATATTGATAATAATTGTAGCAGACATTATTAAGCACTTATATGTACCTGCATGAATCCTCCCCCAAGCCATAGAAGGTAACTAATATTATTATCCTGTTTTACAGGGGAGGAAAATACTATTTAGAGAGGTTAATTTGCTTGCTCAAGGTCATAGAGCTAGAAAATCGGAGAGCTGGGATTTGACTTCAGATTTGCCTGTTATAAACCTATACCCTTAACCATATATGCTCTCTCAAGTTGTATATGGTAGCACTGGGGAGAGAAGAATTTTCTCTAAGGGAAGTTACATAACAATACTGAACCATGCATATATGCAGTGGAGAGGAGAAGGCCACACATGTAGGACTTCAGAGGAAGAAAAGAATAGGTTACTGGGAGCTGAACTGGTCATGGGAGATGTCTTAGTTTGTTCAGGCTGCTATAACAAAATACCACAGGCTGGGTAGCTTATAAACAACAGAAATTCATTACTTTGAGATCAGGGTACCAGTATGGTTGAGTGAGGGTCCCCTTCCGAGTCACAGACTTCTAGCATCTTTAGGTGGAGAAAGGGACAAGGGAGCTTTCTGGGCTTTCTTTCCCCCCCCCCCCTTTTATTTATTTATTTATTTAATTATTTAACATCTTTAGTGGAGTATAATTGCTTTACAATGTTGTGTTAGTTTCTGCTATGTAACAAAGTGTATCAGCTATACATATGCATATATCCCCATATCTCCTCCCTCTTGCGTCTCTCTCCCACACTCCCTATCCCACTCTTCTAGGTGGTCACAAAGCACCGAGCTGATCTCCCTGTGCTATGTGGCTGCTTCCCACTTGCTATCTCTTTTACATCTGGTAGTGTATATAGGTCCATGCCACTCTCTCAGTGGGCTTTCTTTTTATAAGAACACTAATCCCATTCGTGAGGCCCACTCTCTTGACCTAATCACTTCCCAAAGGCCCACTTCCTAATACTATCATCTTAGGAGTTAGGATGTCAACATATGAATTTTGGGAAGGACGCAACCATTCAGACCATATCGGGAGGATTGATGGAAGAAGAGGCCCTTTAGCAGAGACTTAAAAGATTGAGGGGACTGGAATGGGAGAAAATGAATAGGAGCTGGTGCTCAGGGGAACGGGCCGGTGCAGATACAGAAGTGGGAAGGAGCAAGGTATATACAGCCAGAGACAAGTGGGCTGAGGGGCCCCATCCTTCCTAAAAGGAGAATTCCATATGAGGCATTAGGAGAGATAGGATTAGAACAGAAGCCTGCATCTCTGCTGTGAGGTATAGAGGTGGCCAGACAGCGGAGCCTGGGTTTTATTACTCCATTAACATTAAAGATCCTTTCACAGCCCTGAAGCCAGCTAGTGATTTAATGAGAGCTGTGTCTGAAGAGGACTTCATTTGGAATCAGATGTAAGGACCTACTAGAGTTGAAAAGTTTGGATATGAGTAAAAATACATTTTTGTATGATGTTATTACATATTTATGTATCTCTAGGGAAAAGGAAAAGGAAAATATGTACTGATTCCTTGTGCTATGAACACAGGCTATACAGTCTCTCTCAGAGTTATACCCAGTCCATGTTTAAAACGGGGTCAAGGCTGTAGAGAGGGAGCCCTGTCTAAGGTACAATCTCCCTGCTGGGCTTGGCAAGGGGTGTTCGTGTTCCTGATGATTCTAGGTTTCCTTCTCTTTCTTGTGATTCATTTGTGTGAGCCTAATCATTTTGCCTCTGGTCTGCATAATAAAAATAGCTATCATTTGTTGAAAACTTATGTTCTGAGAATTCACAGCAACTGAAAGAATTAAGTGTTCTCTGTTTTGCTGATTAGAAACAGGCTCAGAGAGGTTAAAAACTAAAGTCACATAACTAGCACAGTAATTGGTGGCGTTGGGAATGATACTAGCTTTATGTAGTCAGAAAACTCCTGTTTCTTCTTCCATCTTTGTGGTAGTTAAGAGTATGAACTTAATTGTTGACCGTCCCCGCCCCCTTGCTTGCTAAGTGCTCTAGGGCAGGTTATTAAATGTATATGCGCCTCATTTTCCTAATCTGTAAAATGAGGACAGACATAGGATCTACCTGGCATGTTATAAGGGCTCAAGTAATAGCTCTTTTATGATTAATTTTTAAGTATTATTTTCTATCACCAAATCCTTGTGTTGGCTGTAACTCTCTGGTGCTCGGAAAAAGGCTCCAATTCTGGCACAAAGGAAAAAGGAACGTCTTTGAAAATTCATTCCAGTTTGTGCATATTAATTTGAAAACTCTAATTAGCTGTCTATTTTTCCCCCGGGATTTTCTTAACCCAGTTTCCATGTCGATGCTGCACACCCTCTCCTCTGTACCCATCACCGGGATCATCACCTGCTGCTCCGTGTTGGACTCTGGATACTTCAAGTTGGTGAAGCAAGAGGGAACTTGATGTTGCCTCACTGTCAGTCTTGCCTTGTCCTCAACAGGGAAGAACTGCCTCTCCCCAAAGTGAAAAGAGTTATTCCAGCTGTCCTACCTTATTTGGACCTTGCGGGGCAAGGACGAGCTCAAGTGCCTTCAGGATGGTTTGAGATTTCTAGAGAAGTCACTCAGCAAATTTCTGGCTATTATGGAACCAGCCAAGCCAGGCAAATAAGGCTACTTACTTGGTAGCAGTTATCAGGAGAGGGGGAAGACAAAAGATTCAGAGAGTACCAATTCCCACAGGGCTTACTAGTCATCTAAAACTGAAAACTCCTCTCCTTGTCCTTTGTGTGTTCTTCTAGGGTCTAGAACGCCAGAGATATTCATTAATGAGCCACTGGTAGGGATAAGCTTTGGTGTAATTGCTAAGTTGGCCTTTCTAGGAGTTACTTCTTTCTTGCCTGACTTTAATGAGCAGTTTTATATACAGATATATTCTCCAGTACTGGTAGTATTGATTTCTGGGTCTAATTTAAAACAACCCGAAGTATTCCTGCTCATCTCAATGACTGTTCACAACAGGAATTCAAACACAAGTTTGCATTGCTAATGTTCTGAGAATCTGTCCAGTACTAATTATCCATTCATTTCCACTTGGAAGACCAGCAGAAGAAGATGAGCAGTGAAGTCTTACAGCAATCAAAATTTGAAATTAAGGCTTCCCTGGTGGCACAGTGGTTAAGGATCCTCCTGCCAATGCAGGGGACACGGGTTCGAGCCCTGGTCCGGGAAGATCCCACATGCAGCGGAGCAACTAAGCTCGTGCGCCACAGCTACTGAGCCTGCGCTCTAGAGCCCGTGAGCCACAACTACTGAAGCCCATGCACCTGGATCCCATGCTTCGCAACAAAAGAAGCCACTGCTCCGCAATGAAGAGTAGCGCTGACTCGCCGCAACTAGAGAAAGCCCGCGTGCAGCAACGAAGACCCAACGCAGCCAAGAATAAATAAAAAATAAAAAATAAAAAATAAAAAATAAAAAATAAAAAAGTAAATAAATCCTTTAAAAAAATTTGAAATTAAACCTATTGCAGCTCCATGAAAATACTAATGGTATTTTTTTCCCCAGAAGACATGATAACACTTGCAAAAGGTATGTAAATTTGATGATTGTCAGTGATTAGAGCCAACTCTTTTACTTCTCTTTCTTTCTAATAACTTGCCCAGCCTTGGAGATCGGCAGTGAAATGAAAACACTGTAAATAGCTAACTCGCGTAATTCACCAATACCTCTTTTTATTTCCCAGCAATAAGATTGTGATAACCTGGGGGTGTGGGTATTCACATGTGCAGAAATCTGATCCACTGGAGCTCACTCTGCCATCAGCCCTTTGTTTGTGATGGAGACCATGCAGGACTATCTGAGTGTAGTGTGTTAATGCTGGCTTCAGTTCTCCTGTTGAGAAGTAGGGTCTATACCTCCTTTCCTTTGAATTTGGGTGTGTTTGATGACTGCTTTGCCATGTAAAATATGGCAGAAGTGACTCTGTGTCAGTTTTCTGGGCAAAGGCTTCAAGAGAATGCAGCCTCCACTTTCTGTGTATTGGAACACTTGCTCCATGTAAGAAGTCTGAGTACTCTGAGACTGCCATGCCGTGAGGAAGCTCAGGATACTTGTTTGGAGAGGTTGCGTGGAACAGAGATGCCAATTGACCATCTCAGCAAGGTGCCAGACATGTGGGTGAAAAGTCTTCAGATGATTCCAGCTTTAGCAGGGAAGTGAGAGCTCCTAGAACCATGAAAGATAATAAAAAATGTTATTTTCAGCCATTAAGTTTTGGGGTGGTTAGTTATCCAGCATTAGATAACCAGAACAGGGAGATGTTTTATTTTTTACTGTCAGAGGAGAAAAGATGCATTTGATGCCCTAGAATTGAGTATTTCTGTTTCTATAGTCAGATGCTGGGACCTCTTTAGACTGATGTTATCAGGGTTCTTTTGAGTTTCCTCGAGGACCAAAGAACCCTGTATAAATTTCTGCTCCTTATTGCTGGATTCTAATTTCTTTTTATTTAACTTCACCTTACTTGTTTGTACAAAATTGTGGTGAATATAAATTTCCATTCCTCTGGCATAATATCCATGAAAAGCTAGTGTTGCATTGGCCAGAAGAAACACTGGGCCAGGTAGGAAGAACCTAGAAATTGGCAGAAAGGAGAGAGTAAAAATCATTGAAAATGCTGCTTGTACCAAAAAATGGAGAGAGAGAGAGAAAACTCCAGAAGTTTTGGTTTTGACTTTTTTTAACTTTCGGCATGAATGAAAAGACAATTCAAAGTGACTGGTTCCTCTGAAACCCCATGTGGCGTGTATGGTGTTTAGGGGACCAGAAGATAAGGTCCCTAAGCTTTGTCTGTGTCCATCCAGTTCATCATCTTCTCAACTATACGGGTAATGAGGGTCGTGGAGACCTTTGTTTGGTCTGTTTATTTTCAACAGCTTGGGACTGAAGACTATATATTATATCTAAAGTTTATATGTGGCCCTTCTATGAATCAGTTAGTCAGTGGACATACATATCAGTAAAATAATGTTAGTGCTTTTCAGATTTAGTGTTTAGCTTTTTCTTTTCACTCATAGGTGATTGTAGATTGAAATCATGTTTTCCTCCAGTTAGAGAAAGTGCCCAGCACTTTGCTAGGTATCGAGAATTCTAAGGCAAGTTTCACTCCAGAGGAACTCACAGTGCTTTTGTTTTTGACTCTTGTTTTTGTTTGTTTTTAATTCCACTATCTGTTTTCCAAATTGAGTGGGGGAAGAAAAACCCCTACTGTAGTATTTTAGTTCTCTATGTAGACTTTTTCTCTCCCTTCTGTTTAATGAAGAAGTCGAATTTATACCAGGTGCAGAACAAAAACATAATGCGAGAGATGTTATGTTTACTTTGTCCTTTTTTTTAGAAGAAGCTGCCACCAAAATGATTTTAATGGAAATTGTATCTTGTTGTGATTCTTATCATACTGTTAGGATTTTCTCTTTCATCCTTAGCGGTTCCTGGGAATTGTTGTATCAGAATGAGTGCTTCAGAGTAGGTGTGTCCTTCACTGCAGGTTGTGAAAGCTGACTCAGAACCATAGTGGCTGAAGGGGTTGGAGACCGGAAGCAGCCGTGAGGCACCTGAACTGCTTCCTTTCTGAATGGTCAGATGATACCGCGGATGCTCCCGTGGGCCTGATGAGACGGGTGGGTGCAGCTCATGGCTCTGGGATGCTCATATGTGTCCCATACTGGGAGATGCTGGTGTCTCAGCGTGCACACTTAGGGGAGCTGAGCCGCAGCAGGAACCACACAACACTTGTGAGAGTAAAGTTAAAAACATTAAACCTTTAGATGTTTCTGTTCCCTTGGAAAATGGAGATAAAAGTTCTGCTCTTCTGCTGAAGGGCATTTACTGAGTGCTGATTTGCAGAGGGGAGGCGCTGCTTCCCTGCCTGCCTTCTCTCTTCTGCCAACGGAGAACAGAGTTTGGGGGGGTATCTACCTCCCAGCCTGTTTAAGATGCTATGAACCCAGAAAAAATTGCTGTATTTATAATGGTGGCCAATTGTCCCCCTAACTGCACTGCATTAAAATGAGGGAAAGTGGACCAAAGCAACAAGGCAATTTTCATTTTACAAGTAAAAGAGTTTCTAAATTTGGAACAGAACTGTGGAAAGTTAATAGAGTCTTAGTGGTGTTGAAGGTCATCTGGATGGATGCTTGCTTTTTTTAAAAAACTTTTTATTTTATATTGGAGTAGAGTTGATTAACAATGTTGTGTTAGTTTCAGGTATACAGTAAAGTGATTCAGTTATACATATACTTGTATCCTTTTTTTTTCTTTATTGGAGTATAATTGCTTTACAATGGTGTGTTAGTTTCTGCTTTATAACAAAGTGAATCAGCTGTACGTATACATATATCCCCATATCTCCTCCCTCTTGCATCTCGCTCCCACCCTCCCTATCCCACCCCTCTAGGTGGTCACAAAGCACCGAGCTGATCTCCCTGTGCTATGCGGCTGCTTCCCACTAGCTATCTATTTTACATTAGGTAGTATATATAAGTCCATGCCCACTCTCACTTCGTCCCAGCTTACCCTTCCCCCTCCCTGTGTCCTCAAGTGCATTCTCTACATCTGCATCTTTATTCCTGTCCTGCCCTTAGGTTCTTCAGAACCATTTTTTTTTTTTTTTTTAGATTCCATATATATGTGCTAGCATACGGTATTTATTTTCTGACTTACTTCACTCTGTATGACAGTCTCTAGGTCCTACCACCTCACTACAAATAACTCAACTTCGTTTCTTTTTATGGCTGAGTAATATTCCATTGTATATATGTGCCACATCTTCTTTATCCATTCATCTGTCGATGGACACTTAGGTTGCTTCCATGTCCTGGCTATTGTAAATAGTGCTGCAATGAACACTGTGGTACATGACTCTTTTTGAATTACGGTTTTCTCAGGATATATGCCCAGTAGTGGGATTGCTGGGTCGTATGGTAGTTCTATTTTTAGTTTTTTAAGGAACCTCCATACTGTTCTCCATAGTGGCTGTATCAATTTACATTCCCACCAACAGTGCAAGAGAGTTCCCTTTTCTCCACACCCTCTCCAGCATTTATTGTTTGTAGATTTTTTGATGATGGCCATTCTGACTGGTGTGAGGTGATACCCCATTGTAGTTTTGATTTGCATTTCTCTAATGATTAGTGATGTTGAGCATCCTTTCATGTGTTTGTTGGCAACTGTATATCTCACACACATATGGTCACCTTATTTTTGATAAAGGAGGCAAGAATATACAATGGAGAAAAGACAGCCTCTTCAATAAGTGGTGCTGGGAAAACGGGACAGCTACATGTAAAAGAATGAAATTAGAACACTACCTAACACCATACACAAAAATAAACTCAAAATGGATTAAAGACCTAAATGTAAGGCCAGACACTGTAAAACTCTTAGAGGGAAACATAGGCGGAACACTCTGACATAAATCACAGCAAGGTCCTTTTTGACCCACCTCCTAGAGAAATGGAAATAAAAACAGAAATAAACAAATGGGACCTAATGAAACTTAAAAGCTTTTGCACAGCAAAGGAAACCATAAACAAGACGAAAAGACAACTCTCAGAATGGGAGAAAATATTTGCAAATGAAGCAACTGACAAACGATTAATCTCCAAAATTTACAAGCAGCTCATGCAGCTCAATATCAAAACAACAAACAACCCAATCCACAAATGGGCAGAAGACCTAAACAGACCTAAATAGACATTTCTCCATGTATCTATTCTTTTTCAAATTCTTTTCCCAGTTAGGTAGTTGCAGAATATTGAGCAGAGTTCCCTGTGCTCTGCAGTAGGTCGTTGTTGGTTATCTGTTTTAAATATGATGCTTGCTTTCTTTTTATGACATCCCTGCCAAGATGGTCATCATCCCCTGTGCCCACCTTCCCCGTTTTCATCACTGACCACTGTAGAAAGCCACCCTAGTTCTCTTTGACTTCTTTTGCCCACTTTCTTCAGCTCAACGGCTCTTTCTACTTTTCTACTTTTCCTTACCCCCTTTCACCCACTAAACACCAGTGGAGACCCCTTCCCCCAGTCAGGAGGTCAGGTCTCCTGACCTTTCCTCCCCGACCCCTCCTGGAGGGGCCTCTCCCTGTCGTCTTCTACTTCTCCCCACTTCCATCCCCTCCACTGAGCGTGACTGGGAGGCCTCCTCCACTCCCATTCTGCCTCTCCCCCGCTTTGCTCTGGGTAAAATCTTATGGGATCTATTATGATCCTTGTCAGCAATCACTGTGCTATCTAATGTGTTCAGTACAGACTCAGTGAATTGAGGACTATCGCACTTCTGGATGCTTCCATTTTCCATCTGTAAAGTGGGGACGTGGTCACTTACTCTGGCCAGTTACTTGGTGGGATGTTTTCTAGAGAGTTTTTGGCCCATGATTGCTCTGTGTGCAGTGTCTGCTGCATGCCTCAGAGCTCTGGGTTCTGTTCAACCCCCGACTCTTTGGTCATCTTGCTCCAGATCCCTGCCACGTACTCACCCTGGCATCTGATTTCTGTCATCTAGGGAGGCACTTTAATGGAATAGCCATAAGGTTCTGCGATTAAGCACTGTCTGCTGGCAGCAGGGATCACTGCCGAACCAACAGCAAGCGCATGCTGTGGTTTTTTCTTCTAGCTCTTCTTTGGTCGTCCATCATTGAATACCTAATTATTAACTCGGCTGTGTGCCTGTGATCCTGGTATTATATACCCCAATATACTTGTCAACCTATGTTGTAGCATCAAACAAATTATCACAAAGTTTAGGCCACACAGAGTTTTACTAATGGCTGCATTTTCTCCAGCCCTTTCTAGTCTTAGCTCTGTAGAGCTATGGTTCTTCTGAGGAGTCAGATGAATGATTTCTTTGGCTATAGCTCAGGGTTTTCCTTAAATTCTTACTTACCCTCAACTTGGCCTGTTTTTTTCAGCATGAACATGACTCTTGTGGTGTTCTACTAAACTAGTGCTATTTGACAACTGTGAATTTTTATTTTAAGTAGCGTTTCCTAGCAGGGTATCATACTCTTACTTCTGGAGATTAAATTTGGTTTAAAAAAAATAGAATTTTGGGATGCTCTGTGGAAGTTGTAGAGGAGAAAATCTATGAGTCTTCTGCACTGGTTATCAGTCGTGGCCAATGTAATCTGCTACATGGAGTAGAATAGAGTCAGCTTCTCCATTTCTATTTTGAAGTTGTTTGAATTAAATGGATCTATTTTCTCCAGATTGCTGTTTTACTCAATGGTTGCCTGTATATCAGTGTTGCTCTGATCTTTCACCAAATTGGTATTTGGGAGTTCTTTGTACATTTACTTCTTTAGTCTTTTCAAGACATACACTGGTAAACTAAGAGTAGAAAAATTTTAAGACCATCACGTCATCCAAACAAGATGGTCAAGTGTCTTATATGATTATTTCAGGGTTACTTTGTTTCCACAGAAAACAAGGGGTAGAAAATTGATAACTTATTAAATACCCCTTACTTGAATAATTAAAGTACTGGTTAGTTTGGCAAAGGACTAGTTATAGGATTGTTTCTATACTGTGAGATCACTTTTACAAATCAACAAAACGGTTATATGAGGAATGCTGACTTATATATTATTTACAAAGCTAAAGAGAACATTTCTTTGTTTATCTAAAGCATTCCACCTACTGGTTTTTTGGGTGATTTATCTCTATTTTCATGATATATCTTTTAATTTAATCGATTATAAGTTTTTCCTACAGAGTTAGACTGCCTGCATTCAAATCCCCACACTTACTAATGTGTAACCTTTAACACATTGCTTACCCCTTTCTCTATCTCTATTTCCTCATGTGTAAAATGGAATAATGATTCTACTTACCTCTACCAACCCGTGTGGGCTTATAAAGTCAGCTTTATTGATTTTTTTTTAATTGTACTGTTCTGAGGACCATTATATCTGACCTAACGAGTTAAAAAGAAGATGCTGGGTTTCACATTTCTAATTGCGTTAAAGGTTTGAATTGAGCTGATATGTTATAGGTTTGGCATAGAGGAAATACTATCTAGAGTAAGTACTTAGCTGAGTGGAGAAACTGCCAACCTGGCAACCAAGAAGTCCTGGTCTCCACCCTAAGTTCTGTCAATTATGTGCTTGGAAAAATCACTGCTCTGAGCCGTAGACTCCCTGTCTGTGCAAATGGAGAAAATAGTATTTTCCTTGCCAAGCTTACAAGACTCATAAGAGAATTAATTAGCATAATCAATGAGAGAACATATATGAACTCTCTTTTTTTAAATTAAACTGTGCACTCTGCAGTTGTGAAGTAGATTTGACTGAAGGCTGGCAGGAATTCGAGATTCCTCAGATTTTCTTTAGCTCATTTTTTAAAAAAAAAACCTCAAGACTCAAACTATCTTTAGTAACAGCCAAACATGTGTGAGATCAGATTGCTCATGATTTCTTAATGAATGTGTTATGAAGACTCATTAAATTAATGAACTGATGAAAATTAGTTGCAGTGATAGGAAATAAAGTTGGCAAGTTTTAATTTTTATTCTTTTTACTTAGTCCTTGTTCCCGAGAAGAGTGGTTCTCAGAGGCTTTTGGAAATACGGCATGTGGGAGGGGGTAATTTTGGTTGTCATAATGAATGGGGCATCATAATGGCATTTGGGGGGCAGTGGCCAGGGATGCTGACCTCCATGCAATGAGCAGGGCAGTCCAGCTTAACAAAGAATTGTCCTGTTCAAAATTCTAATAGTGCCCCCGTCAAAAACAACTTGTTACCTGATTTCTTTTTTTTTAAAATTTTTTTTAAATTTAAAAAAAATTTTAAACTTTGTAATTTTTAAAAAAATTTTTTTAAGTTTTTGTTTTTTTTTGTTTATTTTGGCTGCATTGGGTCTTTGTTGCTGCGTGCAGGCTTTCTCTAGTTGCGGTGAGCAGGGGCTGCTCTTCGTTGCGGTGCGCGGGCTTCTCATTGAGGTGGCTTCTCTCGTTGCAGAGCACGGGCTCTAGGCGTGCAGGCTTCAGTAGTTGCAGCACGCAGGCTCTAGAGTGTGCAGGCTTCGGTAGTTGCGGTACATGGGCTCAGTAGTAGTGCGGCATGGGATCTAGGGTGCGAGGGCTTCAGCAGTTGTGGCACGCGGGCTCAGTAGGTGTGGCACATGGCTTAGTTGCTCTGCGGCATGTGGGATCTTCCCCGACCAGGGGTCAAACCTGTTCCCCTGCATTGGCAGGCGGATTCTTAACCACTGCGCCACCAGGGAAGTCCCTACCTGATTTCTGTATCCTTACATAGGTCCTACATGTGACCTTTTAAAGCAGTACCCAGCCAGTGCCACTTTACAGAAGACAAGTGGCTGCACTTCATGTTTTCATTAATTGGAAATGCTTCTCCCACTTCTCTCATCTTCACTGATTTCATTTTCATTGCTGTAGTCGTGTCCCGGGACGTTTTACCTTTGAGTCTCTGTAGATGTGCACAGTATGAAGGCCAAGTATAGGTGAACAGTTGTTGCTGTGAAAAACAAGACCAACTAAAGCTACTGGCCTATCAACACCTTTTAAAAAATATTTAGAATTTACTTTCTTTTATTTTTGAGTAGGTAATACACTCCCATGGTTCAAAAATGAAAACAACATAAAAGGTATACTTTCAAAAGTCTCACTCCTATTCTTGTCCTAATCCACCCATTGCTTTCATCCACCTCCTATAAGAAGCCATTTTTATTAGTTTCTTACTGTGCTTCCATTGTTTCTTTATTTGAGCAAATGTGAATATATAGTAATTTACCTCTCTTTCTAATGCAAAGCTCTTATCTGTTTGTTTCCTTAGTTTCTTATGTGCTCATCCCTAGTGTTTCCCTTTATTCTTGCTCATGTGAGAACTGCCAGTATATTTAGCTACAGCAGGTGTTTAGCTCCTTCATTGGCTTGGAGTCATTTCTTTTGGAGCCTTGAATCACCTCCAGTCTGGATGGCCTGTTGTCCTGCCGTCCTGGGCTTTCCTTTCACCTTCATCCTTTGGCCCTCTCTGTTGGATCTCCTTTCCTCGATTCCATGTCTACTCTTTCTTAGCTTACTCCCTTATTTTCAAGGTGAGCATCTTTCAGGAGGTTTCAGAGAAAGGGTGGAAAATTTCAGACACTGCGTATCTGAGTATGTCTTTATCATGTTCTCATGATTTCTGGATAGTTTTGCTTGGTAAAGAGTTCTAAGTAGGAAGCCATACTTTATTTGTAGATGTGTGAATATATAGGTCATGTGTAAGTGTGTGACTTTATTTCCTCTAAAAGGTGAGAACATTAATTGATTTGAGCTGGATATATTTCAGTGTGATTCTGCCTACCCTGGAACAAAAAAGACTAATGAACAATATAGAAAAAATTCTGAATTTCGGAGAGCTAGCCTTTGATTCTAGTACCTTGTCTCTCCTACTAGGAATTAAGGGTGTTTTTTGAGCATGAAAGAAGGATACTTTTAATTAGGTGATTAAGTGTTGCTGTAAGGATATTATTGTACACATTGTTCATTGTATTACTGTCAGTTTATGAAGGAAAAAAATGTTCATGCTTCAGTCACAGCAATACCAGTATTTCCCCTTAGTTTTGGAAACCATCAGTTATTCTGCAGATCCTGTTTCACTCTTTGCATTCACTACTGTGTGATCACAGCCAAATATGCGACCCACTACTAGGATTAAGAAAAGGGACCTGTTTGCATGTCCATTCATTTCCATTCGGCACCAAATAAAATTTCCCCTACCCTTTAGTTCTCTTTAGACTGATTGCCTCACTTTCTTATTTTTGGTCTGTTGTCTTTGCCAACCTCCACACATCCTTTTCAAATGAGGTGGGAGCAGCAATAATGGAACACACAGGCTCAGAATGTCTTACCCTAAAACAGCCTCACGTGGGCTTTCTAAAGGGAGCATTATTTTCCATTTTTTTATTTTACGTCTTTTGGCAGTAGCCATATTTATAGTAAAAATGGTACCAGTTATCTTTAGTCATTATCCCAAGAACGCTCAACCACCAACTATTCAATAGTATGAATGGAAACCTATAGAAATATATGGTTATTAGCATCTCTTGTTTGGGAGCTTTAACACCCAACATAGTTTGTGAATTTTCCTTTTAATTGAGCAGTAACTGCTGACTTAGATTTCACTAGTTCCTAAGAAACAGGGATCACCTCACTTGTTTCCAGAAAGAAATAACAACAGCAGTAGCAGCAACAACAATAACAGCTAATTTATTGAGCTCTTGTTTTGTGTGAGACACTGGGCTACGTTTAAATGCATTACTTAATTCTTCTAACTGCCCTATGAGGTTGATATTAAATTGCTTCTTTGCTCTTTCATGCCAGTTTCTCTGGAACCTGCTGCATTTATATTCATCTGACCATCTGCTTCTCATTGGTCTCTGCTCTACTGAGCCCTATGGGGGAAAACGATTCCAGGGTGGACATTGGTGTTCCTAGATGTTCCATAAAATGGTGGTCCCCACCTCTTGCCTTCAGATGCCTTGCTCTGAGCAGTGCCCAGAGACCACGCTAAGACTTTACTGCTCTGAAAGTCCTCTACTCTTGCCTCCTCTCTCGGCATGACCTTATCCCCTAATTAAGAGAACTTTGAACTCTTTCCTCCTTCAGTTTCCTGCCCTTATGTCTATGAATGTGTTTTCTTCTGTACTCAGCATCCCCTCCTTTCTAACTAGTGATTCTTAACCAGCACGGTGCACCTGAATCAATTGGGAACTTAAAAAAACAAACAAACTCAGACTGGCCCGTGTCCCCGAAGATGATGGTTTAACAGATCTCGTGGGGTTCAGGTGGTTGTTATTCTTATCAACATGATTCTTTTCATGGCTGCCTAGTATTCTAGCATTGAGATGTTCATAATTTATTTAAGTCATCCCCTGTTGTTGAACATTTAGGCTGTTTCCAATTTGTGCTCTTATAAATAATGCTACACTTAATAACCTTGAACATAATTGCTCGTGCATGGCTGATTATTTCTTTAGGATACCTTTCTAGATGCTGAATGCTGCTGGGTTTCAGGGTGGGACCAGCACTCTTACGTGTGGTGGTTGTAATATCTTCTCAGGAGATTGTGATGTGCTCCCTGGGTAAGAATCAGTGGGCCGGGCTCCCCATGATGGAGTGACTCTTTTGTTTGACAGTGGTCCTCACCCAGGTTTTTGTTCCTAACCCCTCCTTCTGTTCTTCTAGAACTAGACCTGCCCCGCTCTTATTCCCTTCTGTCTTGAATTTTTGTTGACCCCCCCCCCTTTTCCTTATATCCCTCACTGTAACTTCAAACACAGATTGGATTCTTCTCTTTACGCTTTGATGACTGGCCTGTGTCTCTCCTGCCATTCTCAGATAAGCCCTTAAAGAATAGTTTATATTTTTTACCCTGTGTGGTTCTGACTTCAGTCCAACCTAAATCATTCTGATAAAGAACATCAGTGCTCACTAGAAGCCAGATCCAGAGGGCACTTTTGAGATCTGTCCCATAGCGGCTTCCTTGGGGCATGTGATGATCAGAAGACTCTCTTCCTTTGCCTTTTGTGACACCATCCACTCCTAGTTCTCCTAATTCTCTTGCTCAATCTCTTTCTCATTTTTAGTGTTTCTAAAAGAAATAATTTTTTCAGAAAGATTAAGAATAAAATAGAATTTTACTTTATTTACAGAATGGGATAGTGGAAGAGCATTGTTGGGTAGGAAAGGTCTTTCTGGCAGGGGTCTGGATCTAGCATTTTTTTGTGAGGAAAATGAGGACCTCAGGGGATGAATTTGGCATTATTTCTTAAAACCCCTCTAAGTCAAATTCAGAAAACTTAAACTTTTAGGTTTTTGGTTTAATCCTAGGATGACAAGAGAATTGTGGGTACAGAGGTTGGTTTCTACAATTCAAGAAAACCAGTCAATCCCTAGATCATTTTTGAGTCTGGTAAATTTACTGGAAGCTAAGTCACATCTAGGGCACCCTTGTGTGTATATGTGTTCTGGGACCCCGACAGTGGACCTGCTTCACAGAAACCTATTGCGCAGTTACGTGTAGCCCAGAGCAGGACAACCCATCAATCAGCACTCTTGACTTCCTTATGCTTTGATTTTTTGTTGTTGTTGTTCCTTCCCTCTCCCCTCCATACAAGAGTAAAGCATGCTTCATGTAGAAAACAAAAAAATATTGAAAAAATGATGGAGAATAAAATAAATTTTATTATCACCCATTATTTCATCGCTCAGATATAGACACCTCTAAACATTTTGGTATATTTCCTTCCATTATTCTTATTTATGCAAATACTCATATACATGTTTTTATCAATTAAATTTGGATCAAACTCTATAGAGTGTTGTTTATTCTGTTTTTTGGTAATGATCTTTATTATGTCATGAAAAATTCTTATCAACATGATTCTTTTCATGGCTGCCTAGTATTGTAGCATTGAGATATTTGTAATTTATTTAAGTAATCCCCTGCTGTTGAACATTTAGGCTGTTTCCAATTTGTGCTCTTATAAATAATGCTACACTTAATAATCTTGAACATAATTGCTCGTGCATTGCTGGTTATTTCTTTAGGATACCTTTCTAGATGCTGAATGCTGCTGGGTTTCAGGGTAGGACCAGCATTCTTACGATTGATTGACCTCCAGCTAAACCAGCCTCCAAGAGGGAGGGAGGCTCAGGGGCCGAGGGCATTTGCCTGCTGCTTAAATTTGTTCACATTTGCTTGAGGGCTTCTAGACTGCATGCTGGATTTCAAAATAAAGAATTTTTTCAGGAATCCATAAATGGGAATTTCTTCAGGAATCCATGAATGGTAAGCTTTGTCACAGGTGAAATTGAATACATATGCTTCAGAATAAATTCCTATTTGCTAGAGACTGGGTCTGAATTTTCTCTGTTCTTTGCATGCTCTGGGTGAGTTCTCAGCTATTTCAAAGAAGAGCAATGGAGCATCTACTGTTTGTCAGCCAATGTGCTTACCTCCAGGGATACAAAAGTAACTAAGCCCTCAAGGGGCTTACTCGCTGTGCAGGGACAGACAGGGCAGAGGCTTATTGTGGGTAAGACTCGTCATGGGAACACAGAAAAGTCTCTGATTTGGGGGGACTAACAGGGCCAGGAAAGCCAGCAAGGGCCTGGAGTGCAAAAGTGATGTCTGAGCTGAATCTTGAAGAACAAGAAATGTTTCTTTTTGCAGAGAAGGAAGATGCTCCAAGGGGAGGGAAGGGCATGTGCAAAACCATGGAATTGTGTTGGTGACATGACAAGGCAAGGGAACCATGCGTACATTCCCATAGGTGGCATCTAAGCAGAACTTCCCAACCTTTGTGCCACACGAGGCGACAGGTCTCCATAGACAGTGATCCTGTCAGTCTCAGGGCTGAGCCCCTAGGCCCGGAGCAGTTTCACCCATTTACCTCAATGCACTATGTGAAAAAGCTTAGGTAACATGATTTGGGCACATGGTACAAGGATAGTGGGGGATACGCTAGAAAGTTGGGCTGGGAACAGATTGTGAAGGGCTGTGTGGGCCGTGCAAGGAGGAGTTTGGATTCCTTTGTCAGCTATTTCGGGATGTCCGTCTATTACAGGCCACTGTGGAGGTAGAAGATATGGGTCCTCAAGTGGCTTAACAGCTGGCATCCTTTTTTGCTATCTTAGCAATTCCACAATATGCATTCTTTCCCCCAAATAACAATCTGATGCTATTAGCTCTGTACGCTGGCCTGTTTCACACATCTTTGGGGAAAATATTGCAATGTTGGAACTACACGGTGGAAACTTGCAGTTGTGAAGTCTGTTTTGAGCTGGCAAAAGGTGACAGTCTAAGGAGGAATGATTTGAAAAGTGCTAATAGTAAAACATCAGTTATTTTGGTATCTCCAAAAGTTCTGTGCTATTTACTGTGACTGGTGTGAAAAGAATCAGTAAATGGGAAAATTGTGTTTTGGCCAACATATATTAAAGCTCCACATATCACTGCTGTATTTTCTTTTTCCAGCATTTCCTATTCATTACATCGCACTTCGTATCTGAGGTCTAAGAATTCCTTAGTAGTGAGGTTAAGAAAAAACAATGTTAAGATTCCTAAAGGGATATTAGATAGCCCTTTGCTTTACTATATTTTTGTTTTGTAGATATTGTGAATCTAGACCATAGAACTAAGCAGAAAAGAAAAAAAATGTGTTATGTCATGTAATAGAAATAGTTTCATTAAATAGTTTGATAAACTCTACATACTAGTGTCTGGTGTACGTGCATCATCTGAATGAATTTGGATTTTAGGAAATTATATAAGTCTTGGTATATGTATTTTCTTTGAGGTATAAATATATGACAGTGATATCTCTGTTTTTAAAAGTAAATATAATTTTTTGTAAGTTGTCATTTTGCAAGTTTAATTGTTACTGCATGGAGGGATTTCATTTTTTTCCTCCTGTTCTTAACTAATTGCACTTCAAGATTAGGGGAGTATGGAATTCCCATGAGTAGCTGAGCAGTCAGCATATTTTCATGGCACTTGCCATGGGATATTTAGAATCCTTGCTTTGTGGGACCGACCCCACATCATTCTGAGCAGCGGTACGACGTGAGTCTGAGACACTCAGAAATACCACATTAAAATTCAGAGGCCCTTCTGTATTGGCTAACTTCTTAACCCCCTCAACATAGATAACATAGAGGTAAGTAATGTACTCCTTGGTCTGTCACCTCTCTGTGTCCATCAATCTGGCCACGACTCACAGAAGAGGCGTGCAGTAGACCGTGGAAAACAAGGCAGGCATTCAGTAGGAGAACCAGAGACAGGTGCCCTTAGCACTCTTGTAGTGAAGGCTTTAGAGACTGACACATCAGACCCACACTGATTGTTGAGGGTGTGAATAGATTTTCCAGATGCCACATTTCAGGGACTCTGAGATGAAGCTTCTGCACTTTAATCTCTCTCCTGCCACCCCCTGCCCACTTTCTGGTCATCATATGATGACATCATACAATGTCAGCATATTCCTGGCAATATAGACTCTTGGTGGGAAGTAGATTTATCTTAATTTTTATAAACATACTTGCTGGAAAATAAGTTTGAAAAAATAGACTATGCCTAATGGGTTGAGATTTCTGTAGGTCTTCAATATTGGTCCACTTTTATATTCCACCTTTAGTGGTCTCATTATTAAAATTACAAAAATTGTGGACCGGGTCTAAAAGAAAAATGCTTTTAAAAGGATGTTTTGGGGGGCTTCCCTGGTGGCGCAGTGGTTGAGAATCTGCCTGCCAGTGCAGGGAACACGGGTTCGAGCCCTGGTCTGGGAAGATCCCACATGCCGCGGAGCAACTGGGCCCGTGAGCCACAATTACTGAGCCTGTGCGTCTGGAGCCTGTGCTCCGCAACAAGAGAGGCCGCGATAGTGAGAGGCCCGCGCACCGCCATGAAGACTGGCCCCCGCTTGCCGCAACTAGAGAAAGCCCTCTCACAGAAACGAGGACCCAACACAGCCGTAAATTAATTAATTAATTAATTTAAAAAAAAAAAAAGGATGTTTTGGGAGTCCAAGGAGTGAACCAAGAATGGCTAGGAAGTGGGGACGCCTTGATTCTGTTAAGTTCAGTTGTCTTCTTGATACTGGCTGTCTTTAACAGCTAGAGAATTTCAGTTCTTAGAAGGCGGTGTCTACACGTATGTGAATAATTGATTTGTAGCTACTTATAAGGTTGATAAAACTTGCCACTGCCATTGAGCATCTACCTTTGGCTGAATAGGTTGGTTTAGCACCATAAGTCATTAAAGTACTTTTATCTTTTTGTCTCCTGGGAATCAGTATAAAAGCTGGTGAACCCAGTTCCTCAAAAGATTAAATAGAGTTACCCTATGACTGAGCAATTCCACTTCTAGCTATTATATTCCCAAGATAAATGAAAACATATGTCCACATAAAAAGTTGTATGTGAATGACCATAGTGGAGTTATCCTTAATAGCCAAAAGGTGGAAGCAACCCAAATGTCCAGAAGCTGACAAATGGATAAACAAGATTTGGCATCTTCATACAATGGAATATTATTTGGCCATAAAAAGGAATGAAGCACGGATACAAGCTGCTACGTGGATGAACCTTGAAAATATTATGCTAAGTGAAAATAGCCAGTCACAAGAGATCACACAGTGGTTGATTTTATTCATATAAAATGACAGGAAAATCTACAGAAGCAGGAAGTAGATGAGTGGTTGCTTAGGGCTGAGGGTGGAGAGGATGAGGGGATGGGGGTGATAGCCAAAGGGCATGGGGTTTCTTTTTGAGGTGATGAAAATGTTCTAAAAATGACTGTAGTGACGGTTGCACACATCTGTGAATATACCAAAAACCCCTGAATTATACACTTCAAACGAGTGATTGTATGGTTTGTGAATTATATCTGAAGAAAACTGTTTTTTGAAAAAGGTAAGAAATGATAAGAGACATAAAATTCAAGGTAGCAGTTACCATGGGCAGTGGGAGGAGCATACCTCAAGGAGGGTGATTTCAAAGAGTGGTAGTGTTCTGTTTCCTTAGCTGGCTAGTGGCTACATCGATGTTCACTGTGTTCAATTTATCATAATTTTTATTTAAACTGTACACAGGTATCATAAGCACTCCTGGCATCTATTATATTTCATAAATAAAAAAAAATCTCTGATGCAAAAAAGCTGGTAACTCATAGAAAAGATCTCTTTTCAATATATAATTTTAAAAAATCAAACGTCATTCCATGGATACTTTTTTTTTTTTTAAATTAATTAATTAATTTATTTATGGCTGTGTTGGGTCTTCGTTTCTGTGCGAGGGCTTTCTCTAGCTGCGGCAAGCGGGGGCCACTCTTCATCGCGGTGCGCGGGCCTCTCACTATCGCGGCCTCTCTTGTTGCGGAGCACAGGCTCCAGACGCGCAGGCTCAGTAATTGTGGCTCACGGGCCCAGTTGCTCCGCGGCATGTGGGATCCTCCCAGACCAGGGCGCGAACCCGTGTCCCCTGCATTAGCAGGCAGATTCCCAACCACTGCGCCACCAGGGAAGCCCCCATGGATACTTATTGCTTCATTCGACTGCCATCATCATCATTGTCATCATCACCATCACCATTTTCCAGTTTCTTGAGTAGCTGGTGCATCTCCAGTGTCCTATGCACTGTAATGGAGCATGTAATGAGATCTCTGTGATTGGAGAAAGAGATATTAGTAATGCTAGTTGTAATAATAGAGACCATTTATTAGGGGCCTGTTAAATGCCAAGCACTATTAGAGGAGCTTTATATGCAATCTTTAATTTAATTCCTAGCATGACCCTATGAGATGTGTATGCAAATCCCTATTTTACTGATGTCAAAACTAAGGCTGGGAGAGATTAAGTGAAGTGTTCAGAATCACAGAGCTAGTTAAGTAGGAGAAAGATTTGGAATTTTAACCCAAAGTAATACCAGAGTCTGTACTCTTAACGACCATGCCATGTTAGCTTTTACTATACCAGTGCTCTGTGAGCTTCTAAAACCCATGCTCCACTTTATGAAAATATCATGCCCTCTCTTCCATTGAGAATCACTATCTTTTTTCTTTCTCCATCTGCCAAGATCCCTTTGTCAAATCTTATATTCTTTAGTTCAGTGAAAAGAAGAGAGTATTTGTTTTCTAGATATAAAATTATACTGAATATGCATTTTCAAATGACACATTTCCCCTGGACTTTTAGACATGCCCTCTCCCCCCAACACACAGCCTTGAAAGTTTTGAGCACAAGCCTCTTTCGCTAATCTCAGAATCCATTTTCACACTGGAAAGTAGTATTGGATCAGGGCCAGGTATCAGAAGAGCAGGTAGCTTTCACTGGAGAGTAAATAACAGAATTGTAGATTGTAAGAGAACTTAGAGATCAGCAGTCTAAAATTTTCATTTTTCGGACAAGGGGGACCTGAGACTTTAGGAGTAACCAAGAAGACGTGAAATCCTATCTGATTACTGATGACCTAGAAAATCATGAACTTTGTGAACTTGTGATTCACCCTGTGAACTGAGGAAGAGAATGTCATGAGGTTTGTTCATCCATCCTTTCAATAATTCTGTTTTGATCTCAACTCCATCCTGGGAAGCGTCCCAAGGGCTTTGTATCAGAAACATGCAAGATGCAGCCTTTGCCTTCACAGAAATCATCGTCTATTGGAGGATATAGAGAAAGAACTCCAAATTATGGTATGATAATGCTATAATAAAGCAAGGAGGTTGTGGAACATCAGAAGATGGACATTTATTTCAGCCCTGGGGAAGGGGAGTTATCAGAGAAAGAGATTTTAGGTAGTCGATACTTGAGCTGAATCCTGAAAGGTATATGGAATTGAGAGAAATTTGGTACATTGAGGAAAATGCTCATAATTTGGCAGGAGGCAAGAGGAGATGATGCTGAGAAAGTAGGTCTGGGACATGTCATGGGCCTCTTACTCCTTCCTTACCCACAGGTAAAGGGAATTCATCGGCTCATTTAAATTAGGGGAAGGGTCACATGACCAGAGAGATTGCTCTGATGGCAGTGTCCAAGGATGCATTGGGGAGAAAGGACAAATTCAAGGGGAAAGATGGTTTTACTCTTGAGAAGTATTAAACAGTTCTGTGTGGTGCATATAATTGATTGTCAGATGCTATTTTATGTCCTAAAAGAAGAAAACCAGTATTTTAATTTTCAGCTGTATTTCAGTTCCAGAGATGATCAAATGTGAAAACAAAAAAGTGTATTTTAGAATTGATGAAAGGCAGTCTTAAGTACTTAATATATATTTGTCAAAGAATGGCTGAAAGATTTTTTTTCCATCAGTGTCCTGTGTAGACTTGGAATAAAAGAAAATACCTGAGAAATGAACAGTACATTTGGCGCATGAGTTGACACATTAAAATTATTAAAGAAATGACTGATTCTTTTCCTTGAACACTTGTCCTATTGTGGGTGTAACAGTCACTCTTGATAGCATATTTTGGAAAAGAGATTTCAGAATTGGCTGAATGAGGAAGTGCTCTTGGGGGGGGGTGACATTATTCCATTTAGATTTCAGGTCAAATAGTGAAGCTGTGTTTGTGGACCTACAACTGTCTCCCTAGGGGACCATCATATGGTTCAAGAGGCCGTGTTTAAAAATCAGTGATAAGGTCCTGGCGTGATTAAAAAGAAATACCCAAGGATAATTTACAGGTCTGCCCTTGGGGGCACTCCTGGAGGGAAATTGCTGTTTGTATGCTTAGCTTATGTTTTTCGATGATTGTTCTCTCTTGCTGCAGCTGGGTGTTTCCTGATCCTCGGGTCGGTCGTGTCTGCTCTTCCCCCACATTTGCTCAGTGGGATTCCAGCCAGGAATGTCTAAGAGACAAGGGCAGCTGGGTCTGCACTGACCTCGAGATTGCATTTTGCTTCTGTTGCTGTTTCGGCTCGGTTCACACCATTTGGGGGCACTTCTCCAGGCAGAATGCGGCGAGGCTGCCAAACTTGGATACATTCTTCACATTCTCCATGTGTTTGTACTTGTGCAACCCGAGAAAGCACACTGAGCCTGGAGAGAAGGGGTGAGGGAGGTGGTGGAAATGCTGTCCGCCTTTAGATATACTGATAAGGGGGCCCTTTTACGATCGTTCCTAGAAATGTGACTTATATGGGCATGCCGCACCGTGTAGAAGCGGCAAGGACACTGCTTATTGGAAAAGAGGACAGAAAGGTTGTGGAAACTCTTTCTTTGGGACAGACTCGGATGGCTATTCTTGTGCCCAGTGAAAGGGTTGAAAGTTTCCTCTCTTAGAGGAGACTGAAGAATGCTTTTAAAAGATCCTTGTATAAGACAACTGTATTTTCTTAACAAGGAGTTAGAATAATTGCTGACTGTCTTTGGGCAGATCAAGCATGTGCTCTTTTCATATACTGAAAATGCCACATGTTAATATGTCAATATGCCTTTCCCTTAGGTGGAGCCCTGTGGACCTTCTGTGGGTGTTTCTGTCACTACTTTTCATCTGGTCTTGCCTACACCAGCCCTCTCCTCCCTTTGCTCACAGCCACCCGTTTGGATATTGTGACTAGAACTTGCTTTAAATGTCCAGCTCTCCACCAGGTCCCTTCATGTGTCCTTCATCTACCCCTGCCCTGAACCTTCCTGCCCAATTTTTAGTCCTGCTGGGTGACTCCTACCATTTGCCTTTGTCCAAATGCTGCCTTTCAACATCTGGGCCCAAACTCAGGCCCCTAAACGAAATATTCCTTGCTTCTTGCCTATTGGAAGGAATTTCTCCTTGCTCTGAACTGCCATGACTTCGTTTGTACTTTTTTGTGTGCTCCTTAATTAGTTTCTGCCTTGCATGATGGATACAGGCATTAATTTTTCCTGGAAACCAGACATTCTGTTGAAAAACTACCTGGGGCAGATTTCCCTTTCTTTAAAAAAATGAGAAAAATGATAATATGTTACATGTTAATTCCAAAGCCCCAACCAATTTCCTAAAGTGTAAATAAAACACAGTAGAAATATCTGTAAGTAAGCTCCTTTGTTAGGATATAAAATGCTTAAACCTCACTAAGGACTGTTTTGTGCATAGATATGCAGTCAGCAGCCATCCCAGACCACTCTTTGTGCTGACTGAGTTTGACACTTTCCAAAATCTTCTACACGTCACTCTGATGTTTCACCAGTTGAGTTTGAAGTATAAGTTAATACTTATCTAAGATCGTATTTTGTTTAAAATATTCTTTTGAGTTTTGCAGTAAAAAAATTTTTGTATGTATGCATTGGCCAAGATATTGTTTATTGAGGTGTGTATAGTCTCTGAGGCTTTAGAATTGATAATCAAGAGGCATCTAGACATTTAGGTTGCTTCCATGTCTTGGCTATTGTAAATAGTGCTGCAATGTAAATGTCCACTGACAGATGAATGGATAAGAAGATGTGATGTGTGGTGTACACACACACACACACACACACACACACACACACACACACAGAATGGAATATTACTCAGCCATAAAAAAGAATGAAATAATGCCATTTGCAGCAACATGGATAGACCTAGAGATTATCATACTAAGTGAAGTAAGTCAGACAGAGAAAGACAAATATCATATGACATCACTTACATGATATGTGGAATCTAAAAAAATTACAAAACAGAAACAGACTCACAGACATAGAAAACAAACTTATGGTTACCAAAGGGGAAAGGTGTGTGAGGAGGGATAAATTAGGAGTTTGGGATTAACATACACACACTACTATATATAAAATAGATAATCAATAAAGACATATTGTATAGCACAGGGAACTCTACTTAATATTCTGTAAAAACCTGTATGGGAAAAGAATCTGAAAAAGAATAGATATATGTATATGTATAACTGAATCACTTTGCTATACACCTGAAGCTAACACAACATTGTAAATCAACTATACTCCAATATAAAATAAAAATTAAAAAAAAAAAACCTTACTCTAAAATAAAAGAGGCATGTGGGAAGCTGTTAAGGAGGGAGATGGTCTGCAGGTATGTCTGTTCTTGTGTCTCAGTTTCCTCTCCCTCTGTAGTCCCTAAGCTCACTGAGGGCAGGAGGCACACCCGATTGATCTTTGTGTTTTCTGTAAGACCAAGCACAACTACCCTGGGTAGTTGCTTACCATTTTTTGGAATGAATTAGTTGATTTTGTGCAGACTTGAAGGGACATTTTGAGCTGTTACTTTGTTAGAATTTTAGTCAGCTATCTTCAGCAGTTATAAAGTGTTGGGAACTTTTGGATCTTGAAGGTCTTTTCTCTCAGTCATCGAGCAGATTTTTCTTTGTGTCTGCTATAAGTTTGTCAAAGTCTTGTCGCCCCACATCTTATGGCCTTATATACAGACATCAAAAAGTTGTCTTACAAGCATCTTGCAACAGAAAACAGAAATAGATATTTATGAAATGGAAGATGCTTTCTTTCAGTTGACTGATCATGTTATTGTTATATACAAACACCCCACCCCCTAATAGACACAGATAATACAAGACAGATAAAAAAGATAAAAATAGTTTCTGTCCTTAGGCCTTGGAGTCTAGATGAGAGTGAGTCATGCCAGCCAAGGTGATCTGTGCGAGATGAGTCTTAGAGATTGTGGTTGCATCCTGTGGAAAGTTGTGGCTAAGGAGCAGGAGGGCCCCCAACCTCTTCTCAGGTGACTCAGGCGCGTAGGCAGCTCAGAGTTTGTTCTTCTCTTATGAGATGCGGGTGAGTGTACCACGAGGCCAGCTCGTGTTGAAGGATTATTGAAGGGTCAACCAAGATTCTGGATATTAGAGCCCTTTCAAATGATCAAATGTTTGGATTTTCTTCCTTCAAAAATGCACGTGCACAAAACATGGACTCTGGTTCCAGGAGGTTCACAGGCTGTAATGGGCACAGGTTAAGATCTGTTTGATAGATTACAGGGTAGAGGAGGAAAAAGAATTTGTTTCCCCTACCCATCTTAGGTCTTTTGGTGGGGCCCTACAGATTAGATTGACAAGAGAGATTAACAAGAAAAAAACATATATTTTTTAAAAAACATGTACATCATGCATACATTCGGGAGAACCCAATGATGAGTAACTCAAAGGGGTGGTTATAACTTGGGTTTATATAGCTTATTAACAAAAAAGCAGTACATTTGTAGAGAAGAGAAACGGCAAAGAAAATGGGTTTTAGGCCTCCAAGAGCTGCAGACTCTGGGAAGGTAAATATACAGGGCAAGCCAATGGAAGTCAAGGGTCTGTTAGTTAGATTTGTTATTTAGATTCCTCTGGTGCCATCTCTGGGCCAAAAGAATCTAGAGTTGTTTCCGGGGATTAATAAGAATCACACTGCCCTTCCTGGTAGAGTGGAGAGGGCAGAGTGTGTGTGTGTGTGTGTGTGTGTGTGTGTGTGCCTGCTTCTTCAGTAGTCTTCAGCTCAAAATAATCCTTATGTCAAAGTGGCATATTCTGGGGAGGCATATTCTGAACCCCACGCAACAGCTACAAACTAGCATATTCATCTCATGAAGGGCAGGTGTTAGGTTAACATGCATCTACTCAGCTAGTCAGGGAAGCAGGTTGATGGTCTTGGACTTTCACTTGAAAGATGCTGGAGTCACCAACATCACCCAGCATCAAGTGCTTCGTTGGAAGCAGAGACCAAGTGCAGTGTGGCAGTTTGTTGGCGGCTTCTGCGAACCTAACCAAGTCATTTAGTTTTATTAATTGAGTGGCTATGTGGGAGACCCTGTGAAATAGGGGCTGTTCAGAGGGGTGTGTGAACCATAATTGCTCAGCCCACGAGGGAATGATGGTGAGAACTGAAGGCCTAGAAAAGAGATCAGATGTGGTTACGGTGACAAAAGACATAAAATGAGGCTGCGATCTTGCTCCATTATTATTTATTATCCACTTTCAATCCTATTCGTGTTGCTTTCAAAGACGGTGTGGCAACTATTAACATGGAGTTAACACCGAGTGGGGATCTGACAAGAGTATATTCAGTTGGGTGGCGTTTTAATTAAAGTGCTGAGAATAATTACTCTTATATGTGGCTGATTGTGTGCACTTTGGGGCAGGAAGAGAGGCACCTTGATCATCAGGCTTTGCTTGACCTTGGTCAGTCAGTGCCAGGAGGGGACAGTGAACTTCTCACATGTTGCCTGAAAGTTGGATTTGCCAGTCATGGCTTGGCCACGGAAGGTGCATGGAAACCTTAATTCCCTTGGTAGTGAGGACCACTTCTGTTGCACACCATTCACGATGTATTCCTGTTATGTTGTGTTGTGCTGGGGTGCCGTTCACGTAGGACGCCAAGTGAATGGTGCCTTTCGGGGTTGTGAGCAGAGGTGCACCAGGTTGCCAGTCTCAAGATGGACATAATGGGTTGGTGGAAACAAGAGGTTCCTCCAGGGAGGGGTTGGCGGGACATGTGTGATAAAGTCTCAGTGATGGATGACTTTGATGTCCTGATGCTCACCGCTTTGCTGGATGGCAGTCATATTGCTGTTTCATTGGAAACCCTGAGCCGCTCTCTAAGGACTCATTTCAGTACCCCGGGAGGTAGGAGTCCCCATGTGGGCTGCTCTTCAATTGTAGCACGAACATTATCTTTGTAAAAGAATCTTCTGCGGCCACATACGTGGCACAGAGCAGGCTGCTCAGTGTTCCATTAAATGATTCACAGGTCCCCTAATGACAGACTTAATGGGCATGCAACATCTGCCCATTAAGAGTATGTGCTCGGAGACACTCAGAAGTACCCATTGCTGGCGCTCTACAAATGCGGCACCTCCCGGTGTCTGCTCCTGGAAGACTGGGATCGTGACTTTTCATCCGTGGCTCTCCCAGTGCACAGTACAGAGCTGGCGTAGAGCAGGCACTCGGGAAATATTTGGAGAATGATTTTTTCCAACGTGCCATTGAAAAAATTGTTCATGAGTGCTGATGCAGAATTTGTTGAAGTGAGCTGTTTGTTTCAAATTTCCTAAGTTACAGCGTTGACCAACAGGAGTGAATTTAGTTTCTGATACTGCCTTCCATGACTGCAGTCACATCCTCTTTGTTGTTTGAGCAAAAGGAAGGAGGATGCCACTTTCCGAGGCCCTAAAAAGTGCTAAGTGTTCTGCTAGATTCTTTGTAGGCAGGTTGTAGGTCAGTCCAGTCCTGACTTTAGTCACTTGTTTGCTGTGTTTGGGCTTCAGTTTTCTCACCTGTAAAACTGAAATACTCAGGTCCACCTTGTAGAATTCTTGCCAGGATTACAGATAATACGTGTAAGTGCTTTTAGCACATAGTAAATGCTCAAGAAGTGAAAACTATCATTCATTCATTCATTCATTCAACACTTACTGAGGAGCTCCTGTGAGTTTTGACACCGTTATAAATTAGAGATACCAATATGACTCAGAACTGTTTCAAGTAGCTCACTCACAGTTTAGAAGGGGGAGTCAGACGCTTGAGCACATAATTACAATACATGGCAGGTGCTGTAGTCACTTTCTAGAACAAATACTGTGAGAACAGAGAGGAGGAGCAACTAAGCTCTTCTGGGGAAAGGAAGTGGGTTTTAGGGAGGGCTTGGCGGACATGATGCTTAATCTGATTTGAGGGTGGAAACCAGCTGGTGAGGAAGATGCTTGTGAACAGACTAATTGAAGCTGGTTAAAGCAGAGCAAGGGGGTGGTGTGTGTGTGAGGGGGTGTGTGTGTGTGTGCAGAAGTGGTAGGGGAAGGAGTGTCTTCTGCGGTAGACACACTTTCTTCCCAAGAAATTTAGGAAACTCAACAAAATAAAATAGCGTGCTGAAACTCACATGGGTAGCGAGTAGCCCGGCCTGAAATTGGAACTGAAATGATTTGTGCAATGCCACTACTCCTTCCTCCTTTTTATACCTAATTCTAAATATATGTAAATTACATTCTTAAGTGTGTTTCATATTACTTCTTAGAGCCCCAACCTTTTCAGGAGGAGAGTATCTCTAGTTAATAATATGTGTCAATGGCAAGTCCTCTGTTATAAAGATGAGGTGCTGAGCCAGACCTTTCAGCAGTGGTTGTTTGCATGAGTGAGATCTGCTGGGCTTCTCCAGCAAGCCAAGCAGCCACCCTGTGAGGAGGAAATGAAGACCTGGCCTTGTGGTCAGGAGGGATGAGATGGTACTAAGAGATGGAGGCTCAGGGCAGGTTTGCCAGCTCCTCCCCTGGCCAGTATTTCCATTGAGTACTTTAGGGCATATAGAAATCACAAAAATGCACACAGGCAGTTTATTTATGTTATATTATTCCTGGAGAGGGTTAAAGTAAGTAAACATATTAAATACCCATGTCGTTCGCTGGTAGGAGCCCTTTCTCTACGTTGGAATGGTCTGCCCCATCCCCCAGTCCTCTGCCGTCATTATTGATTAATAATGATTGTACAGTCATTGCTTTGGTTCTCCTGGAGTCCAAGTTCTGAACTACTAAGCCACGTTAACTGTACATTTTGCCTGTGGAGAACTTAAAATTATTCCACTTGCACCTATAAGATGCAACTAGTACAAGAATTAGTGTCTTCTTGCCAGTTCTAGCTAGAACTTCACATGCCTCATTCTCAGTGGTTAGAATCTCCTAGTACTACAGTGGCTTTGGTACAAGTCAGATGGTTCTACTCAAGAGGGAAAGTTTAATGACATGTAGATTTTTCAGTTGTTTTCATTTTAAATTCATTGTTTGACTTAATAATCAACTGCACAAAATTCTACTTCTTTCTAAAAATACCTTCAGCCACGTATTCCCCAAGACTCTTGTCTCAAATAAGCATTTGAATATAGTGGCTGAGAAGGGCACATGAGAAGGCTGTTTGAAAGAACTATCCCTAGAAAGATTTGGAGCAAGTGTGGGAGATGTGAGAGAGAGCTGATATCAGGTTTTGGGGATGTTACCACAGGCTCGTTTTAGGTACACATTCACTGGCAAACAGTATGTCCATGAAGTGGATACTTTGTCTACAAATATTATATGCTTAGCATTGTGCTGTATGGTATGGTCACCTACTGAGTGGAATTCTGTATCAGGGTGAGAATTTCTGCACATAACAAAGGATGCTTACCTACTGGGTTTTTTTTTTTTTTTTTAAACATCTTTATTGAAGTATAATTGCTTCACAATGGTGTGCTAGTTTCTGCTTTATAACAAAGTGAATCAGCTACACATATACACACGTTCCCATATCTCCTGGGTTTTAAGTAAGCCTTAGTTTACTGATCTCTGAAGCACTCCTCGGACAGGGAACTGGTATTTTAATTGTTGGATGACTGCTTATTCTTCAAAATTGAATCTGCATTCTTCTTGATTAAGTTATTTTAAGCCTTTTAATTGTGAAATATATACTGAAAAGTGCACAGAACAAAAATGTTTAGCTCATTTAATAAACACCTGTGTGACCATCTTTCTATTTGAGAACTAGAATCATCCTATTTGCCTGAGAGAACAACCTCACTAATCCAAAGAATTGGGAGGAGGAGGGGGCATTTTTATATTGGTGAAAAGTAAGACAATAATAATTTGTAAAGAGTCTTAATCCCTTTTAAGTTTAGATATCTGTGAGGTACAAGAATGGCAGTGTTAACACAGGTTGTGGAGTGCCGGCTTTAGTAGAGACATCTGATTGTAATTAGCCAGTGATCGGATGTGAGTGGCACTTGACTGCAATGTTTTTTAAAAAATAAGTATTCCTTTTATTATTTTTTAAATGTATTACTTTCTTAAACCCTATTCTGTGTGAGCAATAGAAAATTAAACTGCTGTCCAGCTGTAACTTAAGTAATTTCAAGTTCTGAATGAATAGAGGTGAAATAAAGGGCATTGACTCTATTAGAAAATTAGGGATATGGGTAGTATAGGTGAACAGTATACTTCTGAATACTGCATACCAAAACATCCCTGTAGGTGAAAGAGAGTAAATTTGAGCCCCTAGAGATGCTGGTGGACTGACTGAAGTACCTCCACTGGAAACCTGAAATTTATTAGAAGCTTTCTGCCTTATCTTTAACATGGACACAAACTTATCCATGCTTAATTTAATATATTAAAATAAATATGTAAGTCCTCAAGGAAAATAGGCTTTCCAGGAAGACGCATCGTATTCGAATGTGGATTCACAGATTCTCTGGCACCTAGCTGTGTACTCCTGAGGAGTGCATATCCATATCTTCATGACATATAAAGTCTGCCTTACTTACTCTTTATTTCACCAATGAAAAAGTAAATAACAGCTTATATATGTTATCTTATTGTGAGTCTTGGTAAAATTATTTATTTACCTAACCAACATTTATTAAGTGCCCTCTGTGGCCTGGATACTGTGCGAGTTGCTAAGAATATTAATAGGAAGAGGGCCTGGCCCCTGCTTTTTGGGAAGAGGGAGCATAGTTGAGTGTGGATGGACGATGAATGTAAACAAATTACTACAGCAGTGTAACTTTATTATATATTTGTTCCTTTGTTGCCTGGGAGAAATGAGGCTTCAAACATGGCATTTTGTTAAAAAAAAAATACTGGCTTTTTATTCGTTATCCCATGTGGGTCTGCCACTTTGTCATAGCTATGTGGGTTCAGTGCTTGAAATCTGTTTGCCTCATGAAATGCTTATGGACCCAAGGTTTCTAGAAATAATCTAAATCTTGCTGAGTGAGGGTGCTGTCCTATGAGTGATGTTTCCAGGTTCGGATTATTTCTGACGGAAGTGATACATGAAATTAATGTGTATCCTTTTAAAATAATACCATTAGAAAATAAACTTCTCCCCTCTGCTAATCTCTCCCTGCTTGTGCAAATCCTGTGTGTATTTCCAAGTCCAGCCTGGTGCCCGCCTTTTCTTTTCAGCCTTCCTTGACTGTGTTGTTTGTATCCATCTCCCCCTCCACCTGAACTCTCTTGGCATTTCCATTGTGTTCTGCTAAACTCCATCGCGTCTCCTTGAGTCGGGTTCTTGAGAAATGGGTTCCAGCAAATGCTGCCTCCTTATTCCTCAGACCCCAAAGTACCCTCCAGTCTCAGGCTCCTGCCCCAGTAGACCTGCCTGGCAAACTGGAATCCTCAGGACTCCCTTAACTGTTCTTTCCCAAAAGCTCTGGAGCTGAGAAAGCCCCAGGTCTGCTATGAATTCCTTCTCCTGCGGCTCATGCTGGCGGCCCCTCCCATGCCTTCCTCAGCATTTTCCAAGCCGTAGGTACCCTCAGCTTAGGTACCTTACCATGACCACTGCTTGAGCAGGCAGAGCCAGATGCCCCCTTTATCTCTCTCCTCATTCCTTCCATTAAAACTCCAACCTCAAATCCTATAAAATGGAATAAGCTGAACATTATTTTGTAATGGCCGTAATATGCAGTTTTGTCCTTCAAGGGTGGCCACCCTTGAGCGTGGGTTCAGGAGTGGAAAATTTGTGATGGGCATATTTTATTTTTGTACTAATGGATAACAACCCAACTTCACCCTGGCAAAATTCTTTCATGCTTGTGTTTCATTTCAACTTTAGTACAACCCTGAAAGGCAGGCAGGGAAATGGTATTCTTATTTCTACTTTATAGGAGAAAAAACCAAGAACTAGAGAATTTCAGTGGATTTGGTCAATGTCAGAAAAAACTGTAAATGATGAAGTCAGGTTCAGAACTATGATCTTCTAAAGCACAGCCCTTTCATTTCTCTTCATTTATATTACATTTGTTTTCCTCTGTTATGACTAATTAGACATGCTCCTTGAAGGAAGCTCATGTTATGATATCTGAATCCTCCATAACACCAGACAACTCAATTTTCATTCCATTTTATATTAGGGAATTATTAGTATATTAGTAAATTATTAAACGTTAGTATACTCTTATCGTTAGTAATAGTTTCGTCATTTAGTGAGGATCTGTTAGTTATCATGCTCCTTGCTGGGTATTTTCCACAAACTTTTCCTCATTCTCACCATAATTCTGCTAAGTAGGTTTGATCAGTACTTTTGTAACATCAATCTTCACTCGAATCACCTGGGATCTCATTAAAATGTTAATTCTGATTCAGTAGTTCCGGGCAGAGCCCAAGATTCTGTATCTCTAACCCCTCCCAGGTGCTGCGGACCCTGCTGGTCATGGACCACACTTTGAGTAGCATCTGGTTGCTAGGTGAAGAAACTGTGGCTGAAAGAGATTAAGTAATTTTTCAAAGATTACACACCAGGAAGTGGCAAAGCCCCACTCAAACCCTGATCGGTTGGTACACAAATTACAACTCATGCTCCCATGTCACACTACTGATGTGTCAGGCATTACTGTTAAACATCTTGGGAGATCTGAGATAATGAGACATAGACCTTGCTCCCTGAAGAGTTACCTTCCAGGGCAGTAAGACAGACACATTTCAGGCAGCTTTGGCGATGCAGTTTAATGCGGAGTTTACACTAATGCAATGCTGGGAGGGTCTTAGGTGTGAAATATGACTTGAGTTGGACCTCAAAGGACTAGTAAGACTTTGACAGAAATGGGAGCAAAGGACTTCCTTGACAGCAAGAACAAGGACACAGAACGTAAGAGCATCTTCTGGGCCTGGTGAGCAGTTGGCTGTAGCTGATGCATGGAGACAGGCTGCCTATGCTTTAAAGATACAGCCTGGGGGGGCTTCCCTGGTGGCGCAGTGGTTGAGAATCTGCCTGCCGATGCAGGGGACACGGGTTCGAGCCCTGGTCTGGGAAGATCCCGCATGCCGCGGAGCAACTCACATGCCGTGAGCCACAACTGCTGAGCCTGTGCGTCTGGAGCCTGTGCTCCGCAACAAGAGAGGCCGCGACAGTGAGAGGCCCGCGCACCGCAATGAAGAGTGGCCCCCGCTCTCCGCAACTAGAGAAAGCCCTCGCACAGAAACGAAGACCCAGCACAGCCAAAATAAATAAATAAATAATTAAAAAAAAAAAAAAAAAGATACAGCCTGGGGTTGGATGGTGAAATAGAATAGGCCACGGGAGCCACTGGGGTTTGGGGGAGGGGTCTACAATAGGACATTGTACGTACCCAGGAGATGGGCCCTGGTCAATTTAATGTGATCTAGGTGTTAGTAATCCACTGCCCATACTATGCTGTTGACATCTCCATAGAATTCTGTGGCCAGTTACAGGTCACTTACTCCACGGTGGCCTTTACTGTTGTTTGTATAGAGCCATCTTAATAAAATCTCTTTGCCGGTGGCAATAAAGGATATATTACGTTTTTCCCCCATTCCAAATTTTCCTAGGCTATGAAAATGCTGTTTTTCCACAGACCAGTAATAAACATTCTTCTTAAAAGAAGCATTGTTCCTTCGGTAGCAACTTGTAATGGGAAAAGTGGAATATAGACAAAATGCAATCCTGGTCTGAATGGAGACCGGTTTTTCTTTGTGTGAATAACCAACATTCCAGTCAGGTTGCCACGGTGATGCTGAGATTTTTTAACTGTTCATGCCAGCAGTCAGAGAATGTTGCCCAATTAGTTATTCTCAGCTGCTAGGTTACCTTGACAGTGGCTCCAAAAGCAGGTTTTGAGTTTAAAGGCACTCAAATGAGCATCAGAGGACTTGTAGTTCTGCTCTTCTCAGTGTGGTACTAGGACTACAAGCCCCAGCATGCCCTGGTTTAGTCCATACAGGATGTGGTCAGCCAGGAGAGCGCAAACTCCATTTTTCAATTCGGTTCCCCCCACCCTCCTTAGTAACAAAGGGTTCCACGGATTCCTGTGTCACCAGTCAGCTTTGTAAGGGTTTTCATTGTTTCCAGGGCTGCCTTCAGATGTTGCAGGTTGGAGACAGTGGGGAGAATGTGCGTTTTGGCATTGGACATTGATCTTATGTAGGTTACTCTCTTAGTCTCAGTTTTCTCTCTTGTGAACAATCTACCTTACAGGATCAATGCAGAGATCAAATAAAATAATTTTTGCAAAATGTTCTGTACAATGTCTGTGGTATAGGAGATAACCTAGTAAAAAGTGATTCTTCTGAAATATTGTTTCAGATATCATAAAACATTATACAGTGAGATTATTATTATCACCATCTTTGGGTCATTTCTGTCAGTCAGAACAGGCTAAGACGTGCTGTGGTAACAAATAATCTTAGAGACTTAATACAACTAAAGTTTATTTCTTGACCATGCCACATGTCCAGAGCCCGTCAGGAGAGACTCTGTTCATCAGCTACCCAAGGATACAGACTAGTGGAGGCTTCATGTCCACATATGCTTCCATAGTTATCAAAATATCTCACACTAACAATCAAATATTCCCTCTGAAAGTGGCACATCACTTACACTCACATTGCATTGGCCAAAGCAAATAATGTGGCCACACCCAACTTAAAGAGGGGTGAGGAAGTGCCATCTTGTAATGTGCCAGTGGAAGGAGAACAGGAATATCTGTTGAACAACTATAATATCTGCAACCTCTACCAAAGCAAAGGCTGATGAAGAAGAGTACTTTAAAGAAGGACTGTTAGTTTAACACAAATAAATAAAAATATCTGAACAGTAAACTTCAAAGTAAATGAATTAGAATTCAGCTGTATTGGACAGAAAACCCTAAATATTAGAGAGTTTAGGAAGATATAAGTTTATTTCTCTCTCAATTTAAAGAAGTCCAGATATAGGCAGTCCAGTGGTGGTACGGTAGTTCCATGGGTATCAGAGACTTAGAATCATTTTATTGTTCTGCCGTAACAACCTAGCGTGAGGCTTCCATTCGTAAATTCACCTCAGGGTCAGAAATGGCTGCAGGGCTCCAGCCATCACATATACATTCCAGGGAGCTGGAAAGAGGAGGTTGGAGGACAAAAGAGTGCTTCTCTCAGCTAAGTCAGCTCCATTTGAGCAACCCTTCTGAAAGTCCCACACAATAATTCTGCTTACTCATCACTGACCAGAACTTAGTCACATATTCACCCCTAGCTTCAAGGAAGCTAGGGCATGTAGTTTTTGATCTGGGTGCTTTGTCTCCCAAATAAAATTGGGAGTTTTTGTTACTAAGGACCAATGGGAGAATGGACATTGGGTGGCACTGGGCAGTTCCTGCTCTAGTAACTTAAGATGGAAACTTTGCTTAAGCATGAATGAGAAGGGAAAGATTGCTGTGTACACTATCATTTTCTAACCTGTGCTCCACAGAACACCAGTGCTTAGAGAGACACAAGGGTCCCTTAAAAAGTGTTCTACAGCCAGACAGTTTTGGGAATGTGGAAAGCTTCGCCCTCTCTTGGAGATTTCCAGGGCATATTAATACATTAAAGGCTCTGAGAGGCCCTGCAATAAAGAAAGAACTAAATTGCTAACCTTTTAAACTCGGTGTTCCCAAACCTCTTTGACAATGGAAATTCATCGCCTTTGGAAGTCTGGAGGGACGCAGAGAAGTTTAGTTTGAGTTTCTTGGATTTGCAAAACTATTTAGACCCTTGAAAAGACCGTCTAAAGCCCCCATTCAAAAAAGTATCCACCCTGTAAAACAAACAAACTTGTATATTCTTAGTGCCAGCCTAGTCATAGGGACAAAAGCCTTGAAGAAAAAAAATAGATCAGGTGCCAGTGAAGCCTTGTCAAAAACAATCTGTATAAGGGTTGTTGTTAACCAGCCATCTGTGCCATTAGTGGCGACACCAAGTGATGAACCGGGATGGGCTCACACTGCCGTCTTCCAGATGACAGGCCCCTACCCCAGGTTGATGTTGATGGGCTCTTGGCTGTTTCTCCCGGGCTCTTAGCCGTGCTGCTCCTCTCTGGAAGTGAGAGTCATAGGGGATCCAGCCAGCCAGTACTAACCTCCTCATCCCACAGAGAGGGCCTGTTGTCCAGGGCATGGTTGCTTACAGGTGTGGGGAGAAAGGCTGAAAATGCTTTCAAGCAAATGTGTGTCGTTGGTCTGTTGGAAGCAGGCAGTAAATGAGTACCTTTGGGGGAAGGGTTAAGGCTCCTTTTTCCAAAATGGAACCTTGGATGCTTTCCTAATCTTTCTTACTTAATTATTTAGGTAATCAGTTCTCGCCTTTAAAGTCCATCTGCTGCAATTGCTATCTTTTTTCTTCATCTAAGCATCTTTGAAAAGGCAAAATGCCAAAATCTTTGCTAGTCTGGTTCCCATCATTTCGACCTCGTGTTGCTGGAAATGCTGGAAAGTTACCTTGTCCTGACAGGCCTAGAGAGATCCCATGTTTGCATATCTGTAAACTGTGTGATACATTTCCCCAAACAGCTGTATAATCTCTGCAACAACCTGATAGGTGGGAGGGAAGGGGCCGGGGTGGGGGGGGAGGCCTTTATGTACATATTGACCTTTAGAGCAACTTAAATGTTCGAGCTGGAACAGACTGTGGGAGAGTTGAGGCAAGTCCTGGAAGGTGGAGATCCCTTCCTTGTCCAAAATCTGCCATGGGACCTAGTATCCTGGAGAATTCTCTCCGGCTGCTTCATGGAGTTATGTACCTTTCCCTGACTGCAGTTGTGTTGGAAATTGTCCCTGAAGAGAGTGGCGGGTTCTGTTTATTCCACACGTGGACAGGCAGGTTTGTGGCCACAGCTCAGGGACTCCAGGTCAGGAAGGGTGAGACGGGCTGGCTGGGAATCCCAAGAGTTGACAAAGGATTACAGTACCCAAATCAGAATAAATTTCCAAGTTAGATTATAAGCCTTTCTCAGCTCTCTTTTTAATTTTATGTTCCTAATTATGCATGCCCATTTTTCCAAGATAAGCCAGCAAACAACAATCAACAATTGTGTAGAATTCTTTGTTTTCTCTTGTAAGGAAATACAGTTGATCCTTGAACAACATGGGTTTTAACTGTACGGGTCCACTTATAAGCAGATTCTTTTCAATAAATACCTACTACAGTACTACACCATCCATGGCTGGTTGAATCCATGGATGCAGAACTGTGGCTACACAGGGCCAACTGTAAAGTCATATGAAGATTTTCAGCACCCCTAACCCCTGCGTCGTTCAAGGGTCAACTGTAATTTGGAACTAAGCTAAATATGAGTGTGAATGTACAAGGTGTGTGAACTGAGAAAAGTATATTTTGAAAAATCCCACTCATCTATGCTGATATGTACTTGTGAACTAGTAAATTCATTGTTTCAATGATATCAACTTGGCGATGTGTGATAAATCTTGTTACATCGTTTCTGGGTGTGAAATAAATTCACTTCTCAACCCAAGTACCTGGAATTTACACCTGAATACTGGTGCCTACATTCCCCCTCCCCCCAGCGCCAGTTCCTGCTCTCTTCCCTTCTAGGTCCACTGTTTGAACGACAGTGAGTGATTACTCTGGTTTATCGAAGGATTTTATTGAACACAGAGAAAGACTAAAAGTCAAAGGACTTGGGGTCTTGACCTTAATCTGCTACTAACTAGTTGAGACCTTGGACACGCCACCTAAACTCTTCTTGTTGGAAAAACCTATGATTTTATGAGTATATAGGACTTGCCTGGGCCTCACTTTGTTCTTCTGTAAAAAAATGAGGAGAGGGATTTTATTGATACAATCTCAGAAATCCCTGCTCCAGATGTCAGAGATCTCATCGTAAGGTGGCTTTTGGTGGTGGAACTGGTGACCCCAGTGGGGACATGATTCATCCGGCAGCTATTTATTAAGTTTATAATTTATTAGGTCTATATTATATATTTATATTAAGTCTACATTTATTAGGTCTATAATGTCCCGGTCACTGATCTAAGTAGTGGGGGCACTGCAGTGAACCAAACCAGTATAAGTCTTTCCTTCTTAGAATTTGCATTCTACGGTAAGGAATTATTAACAAACACTTTTGAGTACTTACATTATGCCAGACATTGCTTTAAATGTTTTCTATATATTAATTATTTTGTAGTAATCCTTGGAAGTAAGTACGACTATTATCACTCTTTTACAGTTGAGGAAACTGAGGCACAGAGATTAAATAATCTGTTCAAGGTCACAGCTAGTAAAGGGGAAAGCTGGGATCAGAGTCAGGCTTTCTGGCTGTAGTCAGTGGTCTTAACTACTATGGTTTACTGCTTCTCACTGTCAATTGATTGGTTAACTTAAAGTAGTCAGTATTCATCCTAGCTGATGGCAAAGTAAGAAAAAAAGAAACGGTAGCTTTGGATGGAAATCTCAGCGCCCACTTGGTCTCCGTGTCTGGGACTCCAGGCTCTGAAGGGAAGGAGGGGCATCGAGCAGCTGTGGTACATTTTACTTCCGGATTCCCAGCCACTTGCCTGGTTGCCTCCGCCTGGTTTGAGGTTACTGGCCCTTCTCTGGCTCCATGGTTAAACTGCAAGGCCTTCATCAACCCCACAGCCCCAAGTTAATTTCAGCATTGGCCATTTGTAGAGAAGTGAGAAATAGTGATGGGCTTGGATTAAAAATATCTGGATTTGAATTCTGCCTCTACTACTGACAATGTTGTCATCTTGGGCAACTTTTAATGATACCAGCAGCAAGGGCAATAATAGCAGTAGCTTTTTTTTGTTAAGCACTACTGTGCATCGTGCTAAATATATATGTTGTTTCTGATCCTCCGAACAATCCTCATGGGATGTATTTTTTTCCTCCCTTTGCAGTCTGGCCTTGGCTGCTGTTTCTACCACATACTATTTAACCTTGAGCCAGTTAATTCCTTGAAGCTTTTGTTTCATCATCTGGAAATTGGGGTTAGTAATATCTACTTCCCACAGTCGCTATGAAGATTAAATATGAAAAGGTATATAAAGCATTTAGGCCATAGTCTATCCCAGAGACAGTGGTAATGACCATTATAGCTTAAGGTCTCACCCCTATTAATCTGAAGAGCCAGGTTTCAGATCTCGTTCTAGAGGCTGCTTCTTGAGGACAGGTGGGAGATGCAGCATCCCGAGTGGAGCAGGTGAGCAGTGGCAGGCGTGGGGAAGCTGGTCTACTGCCGCTGGCTGCTGAGTAGCAGGTGGAACTGGGACCCAAACAGGAAGTGGGGAGGCTCCGGTCCCCCTGACCAGAGGGCTAGCAGCTACCAGCATCGAGGGCCGTGTCCCTTGAGGTTTGGCTGGGACCATGTCCAGAACCTGCCAGAGTTAGTATTGGTAAAAGGACGCCAATACCGTCTAGCCAAGCACAGCCGTAAGGGGCAGTGGGCATCCTGGAGTCAGCCTGCACTTAGCACTGCCCTTCCCAGAGGACAACCAAGGACATGTGGCATTGGGGAGGTGCCCAGCTTGTGTGGGATACAGCCTTGCAAAGACCGCAGGCCAAGCGGGACTCTCCCATTTTACAGATGGGGAAATCAGAATATGAGAGGTCAAATAACACCAGCAAGGAGCAGAATCCCGACTTGAAACCTAACATTTTTGCACCAATCCTTTGATAGCTCTGCAGAGCTTAATTTATATAGATGATCAAGTGAGAAAATTCAGCAACCAGTGTTTTAGCTTTATGTTATTTTTATATGTATTTTTTACTTGAATTATCTGTTCCATTTGAGAGGCATGGCTTGGGCAGTATGTTAATGAAGAGAAATCTGGGCTGTTTTGTAGATCTCCCAGGAATATGCTCTCGGAGCACCTTTTATTTTTCCTGCATGTCGCTTGTCATTGTAATTTAACGGCTGTGTACGTGTAGTTATTGCTCATGTCTATTCCTTCATCAGACTGGAAGCACCAAGAGACAGGGCCAGTGTACCGCCTGCTTCCACCCCAGGCAGTAGGTGCGTGGGAGGGTGCCGGCAGCGCCCAGGGACTGAATAAACCCCGTTGTGGAAGGCAAGACCTTTGGCTCCTCAGACCCTCACATTAGGAGGGAGGGCCAGTGAAAAATGATTCGAGGCACCTGGCCTGGCTGTGAGTGCAGCACGGACTAGAATTGGGGGTGCTGTGCTGAGTCAGCACGATGGTTCCCAGTGCTCTACTTACTGTGGAATAACGATGGTGTTGAAAAGCCTGATAGGCTCAAGATAAATATGGAGAGTTCTCCTACTGTTCCTGTTTTCTTTGTCCTGTTTTGCTTTTGTAAGCATATGCTTGTCAGTTAGGGCTGAAACCGAACAAATCAGCTGCTAAATATGGTTCTAAGAGAAATAACATTTTGGTCTTTTTAAGGCCCGTGAGTTTGGAGTAAGCACAGTCTTCTAGCAGATGTCAGTAGGGAATCTGCGGGTAGGCAGTCATTCTGGGAGCTGTATCAGCCGTCCACATTCTGCGAGGGTTTATTTCACCCTGACGCAGAACTGATGACCTCAAGTGAAAGATCTGGCACAGAATGGCCATGGCTTGAAGAAGAGGAGTTTGGGAGAAGGGTTGTCTAGAGTCTGTACAAGCTCCCAATTTCTCTCTTGATTTCATTTTCAGAGAAGGGGGAAAGGGCTGGGAAGAATATGTATCATCTATTATGATGCTAAGGAAGTAGTCATCCTAGTTGTATATTTAGGTTTGGCTTTTCCAATCTTTGGGATTTAGTCCAGAGATGTTATTTAGTATTCTGATAAATCCAGTGTCATTCAGGGGACCTGGAAGAATTAAAGTATAACTCAGTGACTGGGAATATTAACTCCTAGATCTTAAATCACGCCACCCTGCTGAGAAGTCAGACTTGAGCCTGCCAATGCCACCTGAATTTCATCAGCTGATAGACGAGAGAATTTATTCCAGCATCCCAGGAGCCCCGAAAAGTTAATGCGTCTTTCCAAATGTCTCGCTGATTTCTAAAGAGACACTTGTTTGTCCATAGATAATCTGACTCGGTTTGTTAAGCATGTGGCGATCTTGGTTAATAAACAATCGGTGTTCTTATACTGGCTTTATGAGTTGAAAATATTTGAAACACACCCTGAATTTTTCTGCAGCATATTCCTTGTGTATTAAATGAATTCTTTTTTCAAAGGGAAAAAGAAAAGGAAGGAAAGAGGTTAATATTTATTGAAGTCCTATGAAGTATCAGGCCCTGAGCTAGTCTAGACACTTTCCCAGTCTTCACAGTAACCCTGCCTAGGACATACTATTATTCCCTTTTTAAAGATGGAGAAACTGAGACTCAGGGCAGTTTTGAAACTTGCCCAGGGCTGGAGAGCTAGCAAGTGGAAAATCAAGGGCCGGGAATTCTGATTCTGTGAAGCTGATGGGGTGGTGAGTGGTTAAGGGCCTGGGGTTTGGAGTCTGACCCATCCCGGCTCAGCCACCCGTTGTTGGTGTGACCTTGACTTAGTGCTTACTTTCTCTGAGGCTCGTTTCCTCCTCTGTAAAACAAAGGCAAGGACAGCAACCACTTGATAGAGTTGTGATAATCAAATAACCTATCCATGGAAAGTGCTTAGAATAGTACCTAGCACGTAAGGGCTCATGAAATGTTAGTGATTATTGTGATTTTTATTATTATGACTAATCAAATTTGCCTTCATCAGTGACTTGCTGAAAAGTTACATTTTCTTTCATGGAACAGCATGTCTTTTGATACGTCGTTATATTTCATTATGAAATAATGTAACCTGCTCTACCTTAGAATTAAATTTTCTTTTCAGCCTCCCAGCAAAGGTTAAGATCTGAATAAAGGCATGTGTAGCCAACAGGGATTCCTGACTTTGGTAAATGTCAATGATTTGCTCATTTCTCCTTGGTGTATGTAACCTTCTTCCATGCTGCCCATCCTGGCTTTACGAGCCTCTATGCAAACATGAGAGAGAGGATTAAGCTGATTCTTTTCTCTCACCCTTCCTGTCTCTGTAACATGATCATTAGGCACAGCGGCTTCTCCTTGTTGCATTGCACGTGGCCGCATCCTGCACGTGCATGTGGCCATTGCACGTGGCCCCATCCTGACAGCCTGTCTTCTCCACGTACCTGAGGCACAGCTTACAACAATGGCCCTTATGAATTTTCTTTAGAGCTGGGACGACCATAGGAGCTTATGCATGTGACAGTTTTGTGCAGCTGGGAGCCGGGTCAGGGGGGTGCGGAAGGGGCAGTGGCTGGGACAGCTATGTCTAGATGGAAAAAGAAATGACGTAAGCTTGTTAGACCTTTGGCTCTACATTCTGATCCCATTTTTTGCGACTTCCTCTACTTATATTGTGGAGCATTGTGGGACATCAACCTTATTGAGTAAATAGTTATGTCTAGCAGTTGTGTGTTGGACACCATGCTAAGTGCTGGAAACACTAAGATAAATATGCTCCAGTGCTTGCTCTCAGGCCATTTGTAATTCATCAAGAGAGAGAAATGGAAGAGGGGACCTCACTGGGTGAGAGCGGTTATCACGGAGCCATGCACAACGTGCTGTGGGGGCAGAGAGATGGGGGCACTAATTTGAGACAGGCTTCACAGAGGAGGTGTCACACTGGCCCTTCAAGGATGGGCCTTGCCTCACAGAGAACAGTAGAAGGAATAATCGTGGCAGGCAGACCGTATGAACCGAGGCAGAGAGACATGGCTAAGTGTGATGTGTCAGGGAAGTGAGGTTTGAAGTGGTTGGATGTAGCACAAAATGATGGAACACGAAGCTGGGAATGAAAGCTGGGCCTAAGAATGACAGGACCTTGACTTTCAATTTGAACCACCTTGTGTAGGATTTTAAAGCGCGGTGTGTTGTGTTTAGAAATGTCTATTTTAGAAAGATTGGTGTGAAGGATAGGTTGAAAGGAGGAGAGAATTGATTGAAATAAACAGTCCCAACAAGAGATGGTGAGGGCTGTTGTACGAACAGCGTGGAGTAGACGGACGTGGTGGACTTCTGGAGATAAAACCCTTAGCACTTAGTGAACAACAGGAGCATGGAACCTTGGGGTCAGCCAACCTTTAAGGTATGGGCGGAAGAAAGAAAAATCTCTCTGAGAGGCTGGATGATGGAAGAGAAAGGAGGGGGTGGATTTCAACAAGAGTGGCTATGCTCAGCAGTGTCTGTGCCTCAGAGGGAACAACCAGGACAGACTGAGAAGAGACCATTACGAACAAGAGATCGAGGTCCCTGGTGAGCCAGGAGAAGTTACTTTAGAGTCCCGCAAGAATGGAGAACACAGCCGAATGCTTACAACATTCAAGCTATATCAGTATTCCCCAAGAAAGTCTCTGACATTTATATGCATTTGTGTAAGGGAATATTCACAAACATCCAGCTGTCCAGGTACTTGGACTGGGGGAGAGGGAATAGGGAAGCTTAAGAGTCAGTGCTAAGTTCAAGTGTCCCTGAACAATAGCTCTGCCTTGTGCTTTCTAGGGTCTCAGAGAGCCCCCTCCTTGCAAACACCATGACTCTAATTGTGCCGTTTTGTCTTATTACTATCAGTGTACTGTAGAAGGTAGATGCTTGGAGACTTCTCTTCCCTCCTTGCAAACACCACGACTCTAATTGTGCCGTTTTGTCTTATTACTATGTGCATACTGTAGAAGGTAGATGCTTGGAGACTTCTCTTCCAGTTCCAAGTGGGCCCTCATTTCTAGCCACGATGCTTGTAGCAGATGCCGTGGTGTGTCACCCAGATTCCCTGTCCACTGCTGAGGTGCTCATGGTCTACCTGCTGGGAGTGTAGGCGGCTAGCGATGGTTCTCACCTGGGAATTGTCCTCGGCTGAAGAGTGTCCCTTCACCCAAGATCATAACCTCTGGGACGGGGATAGGGGACAACCTGCATGCAATGACTAGTCAATGGAGGTGGGGTACAGAGGCCCCCATGCCTCAAGGTAGGGTAGTTCTGAAGAGTCATCCCAACTCCAGAGCTCCTGTGGGAGCAGATGAAGTCTTGGTCCCACTGCATTGCACTGACTTCCGTCATCCGCTCAGTCCAGGCCTTCCTCAGTCACTCCCCACTGGCGTTGGTTATGAGGCACATCCCAGTGAACCCTCTGTGTAAATCTCGGTGATTCTCAGAGTCTGTTTCCCAGGGAACCACCCTAATTTGACGACTGTTTCTGGTTTGGTTGCTTACCCAAGGCGGGATGCCAATCAAACTCTGTAGTCCCTCTGATCTTTGCTTCTGAGCCCGCTGATGTGTCCAGTGGGAAGAGCCTCTCTTCCAGCAGCTGGAATGAAAGTCTTGGCATTGAACCTTCTTGGCTCCGACTGGCTGGACCAATATGCCTATGAATGGATTGTTTGAGGAGAGGAAGGAAACTAGGAGTCAGCTGCCTGGCTCATATTGAGACCTGCCCATTACACCCCAGCCCTGAGGAGACGTCTGTGAGGTGGGGTGACCCCTGGGTGTAGAAGTGGGTCCCGCTCTGCACCTTGTTTCTGCTCCTGCCTCTCCTTCCACCCTCCTTATGCTTCCCAGGCTCCTTACGGCAGCTAGTACTCACCATCCTACATGTCCTTTCTTTTGTTCATATTTTTTTTTTAGTCAAGAAAAATGAATGTTGAAAACACAGTTGAGGGGCTTCCCTAGTGGCGCAGTGGTTAAGAATCCGCCTGCCAATGCAGGGAACACGGGTTCGAGCCCTGGTCCGGGAAGATCCCACGTGCCACGGAGCAACTAAGCCCTTGCGCCCCAACTACTGAGCCTGTGCTCTAGAGCCCGCGAGCCACAACTGCTGAGCCCGCGTGCCTAGAGCCCGTGCTCCGCAACAGGAGAAGCCACTGCAACGAGAAGCCCGCACAACGCAAGGAAGAGTAGCCCCCGCTCACCGCAACTAGAGAAAGCCCGCGTGCAGCAACGAAGACCCAATGCGGCCAAAGATACATAAATAAATAAACATTAAAAAAAAGAAAACAACACACAATTGAGATATTTCAAGCAAATGTAGGACCTCTCTTGAAATTTGTTGCAGAAACACCACTGCACAAACTACTGGGAAGCACAGCTTAGAAACAAACAGCAGCTGCCACCATTTGTGGGCTACTTCTCCCCCTTTTCCTCATTTCTTTCTAATTCCATTCATAGTAAAACCTGCTGCTCTAATGGCCTAGTAGTTTGACAAACACGATTTTTCTTTCCCATCTTGAGGCACCTCCCAGGTGGCCTTAACAGTGACTTTTAGCTCTGGGGTCTCCGTCTGCAGAGCTCTAGGTCCTTTTCCCATGTTCTCCTGTCTCATGGTTCCATCTGGGATGATGTCCACACCTCCCTGACCAGGTGGGGCATAGCTGGAACTTCTGGACTTCTCCATCTGTCGGGACATGAGTCTGGAGTGGGGTTTCTTGCCTTCCTGGCTTTATAACAATGGATAATGCTAATTGCAGTCTTTGTGAGTGACTAAGTGCTTCAGCTGTTGCTGTTTTGTCTTATTTTTTGCTTTTTTAATTTGTTTTCTATGTGAGATCTTTGAAGACACATCACAAAGGGCTATTCTTGGGCCTGATTTACTGAAGACTGTCACTTTAAAGAGCTCTAACTTGTCACCTCCAACTCATTTGTCCCCTTCCCTGTGAATAGCAGCCCCTCTCCCTTTAAATGCTACTAGAGGTGTGGGATTCCTCAGCTTAGAAATGATTCCTGTCCGATATTAGGTTTGCTGACTACGTGCAGGTGTGGTGCTAGGCCCTCACTTACTCTTCCCCAGAGCTCTGCTGGGTAGATGTCCTCCCCGTTTTATCTGCGTGGAGACTGAGTTGCTCTCCCAGGGGAGAGATCTGGGATCATGCCGCCAGACAAGGCAGAGCTGGGGCTCAGCCCAGGCCTGTCTGAAGCTAAAATCCAGGCTTTCCCCCGCCTGCTTCTCAGTCACTGTCACACCATATGGCAGTGCTCTGTAAACCTGTTGACTGGAGAGGGGAAATGCTTTTTAGGCCAGAGGCTGACGTTTTTTTCATTTGTCCCCCAGAGTTTTTTTTTTTTTTTTTTAAAGTGAGTTCGTGCCTAACATTTAAAAATGAGATCTCACATGAAACAAAATGTTCAGTTTTTCTTCAAAAAAATCTTCAGACCTGGCAAGACTGTGCTCATAGGTTGACATGACAACGATTGGTTCCAGCTGGCCCCCCTGCCCCCCAAAGGGGACGTGACTTCCTCAGTTTGTCCCAGGCCCCTGCGGCCCCCTCACTCTTTTCCGTTACTTGCCTGGCCTCTGTGGACATGTATGTTTGTGATTCATGAGCTAGGCCTTTAAAGAAATCATTTCTGTCCAGTTAGGAATCAGAGGAGGTCAAAGGCACTTTCTGTCTCTGAGTTGAATCTTATAGCTTTGATTTTTCTTTTCAGCTTTCAGGGATGGTAATTTGGTAATAATATCCACGATTATTGGATATTTATTGAGCGCTCTAACACAGCTGACTCTTGAGGGTTAGCAGACACCTGTTTGGTGCTAAGAACTTGCATAGTTCTCCGGTTTCGTTTGCATTCTAGATCCTGCCCGGGACTCTCCAGGTCCTGCAGGAACTGGAGGCCAGCCGCAAAAGCGTATTTTGCAGAAGCAGCATTGTCGAGAGGGGAGATGAATCCAGAGAAATACTTTCTGAGAGAGGAAGTTAGGTTGATTCCATTTTCTCTTGGAAACTGTTGACTTCTGCAGGGAAGATTGGCCCACAACACAGGAGCACTCCTTTCTGAACTGCCAGTGTTCGACACAATGAGCAGCTCAGAAATGTCAAACAGAAGGATCTTCAAAATTAGAACCCCTTCAGGATGATGAGCCTTTCAGTTTAGCCCCATGTACCTACAAGTGTATTTCCATTTGACAGTGAGAAATGCATTAATTCTTTTTTTTTTTATCATTTCAATGAAGTCTCGTTTCCTTTTGTCTGATTTAAACACATCTCATAGAAATGTAAATTAGAAACAAATAGATTTTGACTCATTTCATAGCCACAGCTGAATTAAATTTTAATGCTCTCTAATATTAACATATGAGAGCCCCCCCAAAGCTAAAGTTGTTATTTATTTGCTTATTTTAAATGCGTATTTGCTTTTGATTAAGACAACGGCTAGCATATCGTTTTGACTTTTTATTGTTTATTTTCTTTCAGGACCCTGCAGGGATCTTTGAATTGGTGGAACTTGTTGGCAATGGAACATACGGACAAGTGTATAAGGTAAGTTCCTTGAGCTTGAACATGGCTTATGTGTGGTTTCGGTTCATGAATGCGGAATAGCAGTGCTGTCTGTTCTCACTCATACATGTCTCATAACAGATTTAAAATGAAATAATATACTTGTTAATTGACTCTCCATCTTTTTAAATGTATCTGTAGTCCCATTGCCTAAACTGGATTCTGGGATTTGGGCATTTCCCTTCATTATATATGATAGAGCTTATAGCTGACACATGCATTCTGATGGTGCATATCTGAAGCTCTTTAAATGTTTCGTTTCTTTACTTTAATCACTGCCAGAACTGGTTTTCAAAGGCGCGAAGGATGCTATTTACTTTAGAAATTTAAGCTATTAAAGTATCACAGCTGGAAAAGTAGATTTGTCACTGGCCTAGGGCATGAGTTAAATGAATTTAGTGAACACTGTTAGGAGAAAACTGGCCACCTCACAAAGAAAGGCCTAATGGCAGCAACGACTCTTACAAGATCGGAAATACTTAGAAGTTAAACTTGAGCTGAGATTGAGCTGAGGAATGAAAAGTTCTTCTTTCCCTTTTGCTAAATTTTTGCTTACAAATTCACTCCAAACATGCTTTTAAAACATATTTTCTCCCAGAAAATGATCTGAAAAAGTGATTGTTTAGAAAAGTGGGTTGATTCTCCTGATTATCAAAAGAAAATGGAAATTAACTTTTTGGACTAAAGCTCAGGGGGTTTTAGTGAATGAGCTATTGAAATAAATGCCTTCAAAACAAACCAACTGTTTCCACATGATTATTTCAAGGGAAATATCCGTCACTTTCCTGAGTGGTAGTGATATGGGATGGCATTTTCACTACAAATTCTCTCTTGTTGTTCTATTTTTAAAAAATTACTTCTTTGAGTCCTAAACTTCTCTTAGTTGATTAAAATTATTGTAGAAGTCATCCAGATTGTAATATTTCTGATTCTACAGAATGTCAAAAGTATATGTGTGTGTATATATATACATATATATATATATATAAATATATAAATACTTAAGCCTTTATTTACCAGGAGGTACCCTTTGGTGTCCACTCCAGGGGAAAATTTCTCTCTTGAAAGAAATGATTATTTCCTAAAATGTCAACGCCCTGCAATTAGACAAACTGTAGTCTACTCCAGCTGTTCACTTGACACTGATCCTGTCTGACACAAGAAAGAAAGGTGTCGCAGCAAATGCTTTTAAATACTTTCAGTGAAGATAATCAAGTTGGAAGATCGTGCTATTGCATTTTGAGAAGTTGGATTGAACTTGTGAATTAATGTGAGCTTATGAATTAAGCCCTGATTTAGGTAGAGAGTTACTTCTGATTCGCTGTCAATATGGAGAAGCAACTCTGTATAATGCTGTTGGTTTTATAGTGCCATTCCATTGTCCTGTACTTCCCACCTGTAGAATACACATCTGGGAGATGATTCACAGCTTTGTCTACTAATCTAAGAGGTGGACTGTACACTCTTGCAAGGCAGGATAACAAAGAGATAAGGATTCTCAATTAAGGATGAGAATGTTTGGAAAATCCAAAATTAGCCCTAATTTCTTGTTACCTGAAAAAAAAAAGAAAATGAAACAAGTGGCAAGAGGTCTCAGATCTTCCGAGAGGAAAGAAATTCACCAACTACGTTGTTAACACTATTGTTCTAAAGGGTGCCCTTCTCTTAGTGGTTGATACAGAAATTTGGCCTCTCTCAAGCTGAGGGGAGACTGCAAAGATGGCCATGGTGATCACATTGGACTTTGAGACAGGAGGCTTGGTTTCTTTTACCAGCCCTATGTATTGTTTTGTGGTACAGCAGCTTTTCTGTGCATTAGTCAAGTGAGAGTGTTTGCTATAAATGTTTTGGGGACTTGGAATGATTTACCTGAAGGATTAATCCTCCATGCCCAGTTAAGGGTTTGGTTTCTAGACGACCCAGATGATTTTAGGTGGCACCCCCTCAAGAACAGAGACACCTGGGTTTTCTGGGTCACTAATCCAGTCCTGCTGTTACTCTGAGCCCTGAAGGATTAAAGCTTAATAAACTGCAAAACCTGAACTCAAATACACGTGAACCTAAAGAGAAATAATTTAGGAAGTGATTGTCCACATTATAGGTTATATTTAACTTTTATGGAATAGGTATATTTCTAAAATAGTGTAAGCATAAATATAAATTTTAAAGCCCTAGGAACAGATTTCTATACCAAAAAAGTCTGTGATAAATACTTTCTTTACATTAAATATTAAATCTTTGATTTAAATTTTTTGTAACCCTGGCTTTTGTTGTTCCTGGATTTCATAAAATGAGGTATAATTTTATGAACAATTATACAGATGTAGCCTTTCTTTTCTGGAAAGATTCTTATAAGTTTCTTTTAATAAGCTGTCCTAAGAGAGTCATAATATAATTTTATTTACAAGTAGTTTTTAAGAAGTAGACTTAATTCAATAAACAAAAAGTATACATAGATATTAAGAGAGTATTTCTTGACGTATATCTTCATATAATAAGCCACTTACATCTAGATGTGGAAACATATTTTATATAAAGGTCATTAATAACATTTAGCTTTTCAAAGTTGCTTCTAGCCTTACTCCCAAGTCTAGCTTGGTCTGTCTCTCCTTGGAAGGTTAGATTTGTTTATCATTTTGGTCCCAGGTGGTCAAGTGGCAGTTCAGTATCTGTTTTTTGCTTTATTTACTAGACAGGTTGCATAAATAATGAAGAGTAAAGAGGCTCTGTCAGGGTTTTTAATGAGGAAATCACCTTCTTGGGCCTATGGCTCCCATGAAAAAAATGAACCAACAAAAGGCCACATACCCGTTTGCTAAAGACTTTGGCTGTTAATTGGCATGCCACTTATTGGGACCTAATGGAATCCAGACACATTTTTGTTAAAATAGAGTAATGATTTTAATAGATCCAAATAATTATTTAATGTTTATTGCTAAAATACCATTAAATCTTAGCTACAGATTTCAAAAATGAATGTTAGTCTATCCTGTTTCTTAATTTGCCCTTTGGAACTGTATATTGGTTATTGCAGAGATGGAGATGTACTTTATTCTGGGGTGACAATGTGAATTGGGAATATGGTGGATTCCTCAGTATCTCTCAGGTTTCTCTTAAAACCTCCTCTAGGTTGTAAAGTATGAAGTAAAGAGGCCATATTGGTGGTTACAGTACTTGTTGAGAGAGACACTGTGACTGAGTGTGTGTGTGTGTGTGTGTGTGTGTGTGTGTGTGTGTTTTCAAAGGGTTGCAAAGGTCCTTATAGGTCATCTGGCCCAACCATGCCTCTGCCAGTGTCTGTTCAGCCCATCCTTGATCACCTCCACTTGTGTGGGATTCATTACCTCCCAGTCATTCCATTTGCCTGCAATTCCCTTTCAATGTTCATTATCATGTTGAGCCAAGATCCTGCCTTCCTAAAATGTTTACCGGTTCAAGCTCGTTCCACTCCCTCGGAGCTATTTAAAAAAATAAATGTAATCTTCTTCCACAAGAACATAGTCCTTCAGATATTTGAAGAAGACTTCTCCCTTCTTCCCCCAAACACATACTTGTGTCTCCTCATCTCCAGGCAATGTAGCCACAGTTGCTGAATTAATTCTTCGTATGACTTAGACTTGAGGTCCTTCATTATCCTGGCTTCTGCCCTGAAACGATTCTAACATATTAATAAAAATAATACTTCATACTTTAAAATAGCTTTCTATGTCATGAAACATTTTGTATGTATTATCTGATTTCTGATTTAATTTCAATAATAATTTCATGCAAACCTTTTTCTCACCTCAGGGTCTTTCTAGTAATAGTTTCTTCTGTCTAGAGCACTTGCCCCTCAACCCTCTCATGACTGGCTTTCTCTCCTTCAGGTCCCAGCTCAAATGTTACCTGCTCAAGGAAACCACTTTTCATCCTTGTGTCTAATAGAGCCAGCCACTGCCACTGCCTCCCACCTCCCAATGACTTTCTCTGTCAACTTGTTTTTTTGTCTTCATGGCATTGCCACTCTCCAAAATTATTTTACTTCTTTGTTCATGTATATATTAAACAATTTAAATGCATAATAAGGAAAAAATAAGGGTAGGGACCTAGTCCGTCTAGCCATCACTGTATCCCCCATCTGGTACATAGTAGATGGTGACCTGTGTGTGGGCCAGAATTGAGCTCTGTCTTCCTTGATAATTCTATTTATATTCATTCCCAGTTTTTTCAGCATTTCCCATAAAATATCAGTCTGCTTACTTCAAATGTGAATATTTGGACAAAAGTCATCAACAGAATTCTCTCCCTGTTTTTTATGGTAAGGGTGTGGATTTTATGTTAAATTAATTATTGATAGTCTGTAGAAGCAAGACACATGCTGGAAATTTACAAATGAGGCAAATCCATTTTCTGGGGTTCACCCTCCTGGCAGAGGTTCCCAGAGTTTACTATGCAAAACAAATATTTGAGAAATGATTAAAAATGTAGATTTCCAGGCCTAACCTCTCAAATTTTGATTCAGTAGGTCTGGTTGGGGTCCAGGAATCTGCACTTCTCATAAGTGTATGGGTTCATTCTGATGTTCAGGGCCCTGGGGCCACACCTCCAGAAACTCTGCAAAAATGATTGTAGATTATCCTGTTGTAGGGCCACTTGAGTGAATGTTAATCCTAATGTTTTTTGTAATCATTTACTTTAGGGTTTTTGTGCCGACTCTAACATGCATAAACTGAGAAAAGTAAAAAAACACAAAGATCTGGACCTGAGATGTGATGCCAGCCAGTTCTGACATACTCATTCTGAGATTTGACTTTCGCTGTTTTTATTTGACATGCTTGTGATTACAGTTTAAGGTTGTTTCTGAATAATTCAACTCAAGACCTGACAGTTGATACGGTCAAAACTGACCTGGTATAGATAGAAGAATCTGAGCCTGTTGCATGAGATTTCCTTAAATCTATATATTGTGATCTCTTAATAAACTTTCTGTTGAAGTGAGACAAAACATTTTTTTTTTTTTTAATTTATTTATTTATTTATGGCTGCGTTGGGTCTTCGTTTCCGTACGAGGGCTCTCTCCAGTTGTGGCAAGTGGGGGCCACTCTTCATCGCCGTGCGCGGGCCTCTGACCATCGCGGCCTCTCCTGTTGCGGAGCACAGGCTCCAGACGCGCAGGCTCAGCAACTGTGGCTCACGGGCCCAGTCGCTCCGCGGCATGTGGGATCCTCCCAGACCAGGGCCCGAACCCGTGTCCCCCGCATTGGCAGGCAGACCCTCAACCCCTGCGCCACCAGGGAAGCCCGAGACAAAACATTTTAATAGTAGGCTTATTAATATTCTTGCTATGGAGGTGATTCTATGACATACTCAGGATGCAATGTAGCTTTTCATATTCTGTTCTAATGAATCATGAATTATACTATTCACTTCTTGTTCGGTAAGGAGTGAGTATGGGAGAATGTTGTGTTTCTTAAATAATAGTGGCATTTGTTTTTTAAACAAAAATTCAAATATAAAGAATACATTATTTCACATTTGTTGAGTGCCAGTGAAAAAAGCCCTGTGCTTTGTGTGGGAAGAATGCAGAGCCAACAGAGGTGGTTCCTACTCTAAAAAGTGTGCAATCAGATTAACTAATTAGGACTCTGAATGCTTACTGTGTGCTAAAGCTTTTCATATATGGTGTCTTAGTTACTCCTTATGATTTTATAGGGGAGGAAACTAAAGCACATTTTTTAAACCACATTATCCCTTCAAGGCAGGGTTTCTCAGCCTTGGCACTGGGTTGAGAAACATTGGGGTCAGATAGCTCTTCGTTGTGGAGGTCCTGTCCTGAGCATTGTAGGATGTTTAGCAGCAACCTTGGCCTCCACGCATGAGATGCCAGTGCACCCCAAAGTCCTGACAATCAGAAATGTCTCCAGGCATTGCCAACTGTCTCCTGAGGGGCAAAGTTGTCCACAGCTGAGGACCACTTCTCTAAGCATAAGAGAAAATAGCAAAAACTCTTAAAATTGATGTGCAAACAGAGACAGTGGGAGTGTAGAATATAGAGCAATGTGAATCAGAGTGGGGACCTGAATGAACTGTGGGAAGGGGATTTAGAAGAAGCTTAGAGGCCTTGGCACATGCATATCTTGGGGTATAATTTAGCATTTTCATAAGTGGAAAGGAGTGTAATGGAAAGGACTTAGAAGCAGGACTGAGCTGGCGTCCAGTCTGTTTCTGCCTCGTTCTGGTTTTGTGAAGATGGCCAACTTGCTCTCTGAGTAACAGTACTGTTAGTAATAGTACAGTGTAGGGTTGTTATGAAAACTAAAGTGTAATGTGTGTGGAATCCCTCAGCCCAGTGCCTGACACATAGTAGGCACTCAGCAACCTTTTCTTCTTCCCAAACACATGCGCCAGGGGGAACCTAGCTTACCAGCTCTTTCCTTGGTCTTGGTTTTGCAGAAGAGTTTCTGATGTGCAAGAAGCATTCATAGAAGATGAGATCAGAAACACACACACCTTTGTGCTTCACCTTCTACCTTTGAGTTCTTGGTTTTTATGTATGTTCAGAATTGCATTATTTATATTAAATCCAATTCTTAATTCTTCTTTATGGCATTTGATGACATAATTGCCATTCAGATACTATAGTTGGTCTTTGTTTAAAGAAAGCCAATTTCTCAATAATTTGTAAGAAGAAGTAGATTATAGTTGGTCTTTGTTTAAAGAAAGCCAATTTCTCAATAATTTGTAAGAAGAAGTAGATTATTAGAGGACATAAGAAGAATTGGGTGTAGCGCTCTGGGATTTTAGTGAGGTGAGAGTGATTTTTAAATAATTATATATTTTACAAATTTGGGGGGAAGAATCAACGGTTTTTCCCCTTAAGATAGTACAAGATCTAAATAGAGAGCCCTTTTTATGAGATTCGTAAGGAGAGTGGGGTAGTAAGGACCTCACTTAGGACCTGAGGATCTGTCTTTATGGGTTTGGCTCTACCTCTAACTTGCTGTAGCTTTGAGCTTGCCATATCACCACTTAGAGCTTCAGGTTTTCTCATCTGTAAAATGAGGATAAAAATGCCTTTCCTGATATATCCCATCAGGTTACTGTGAGATTGAAATGAATTAAGGACTATGAAAGTATTTTGTTAAATTTAAACTGCTATGTACACTTAAGGTTTGATTATTGCTATTGTCTTTTATTACAAGGTAGGTGGCAGAGTCCCGTATACAGGGACTAGGGAAGCTTAATCCTGAGTTTACCTTTCTCTTCTTCATCCTTATGCCCATTAAGCTGTGTGTTACCAGGTACATGAAAGTCCCCTCTGGGTGGCCCGACTCCAGCTACAGATTCATTCTTGCACCCCTTCTATTTTGTGATCTTCAGGCAAACAGGGTCATTGGATTGAGTGGAGGTCTCTCTGGCTTTGCCTTTGCCTCTGCCTCACTGACATTTGTTAGCTAGACAGTCACATTTCCCAAAGTGTGTTCAGTGGAACCCCAAGATCAGCTCTGTGAAAAAAGAATAGAGTGACTAAAGAGGTTTCATAGTGCTCCTAACCATCCCTTACTCTTGAATATTAGCATTTATAGTACTTTGTTCTACCCAATATTTTCCCAATTTATTTAACTGTGGAATCTCCCCTTTCCTCTCCCTACCCAAGTAACTGCTTTTAATGCCTCTTGGAACTATTCTATAGAACACAGAAAATCAGGATGGCTTATGTCTGGGTACCGTAGCTGAGTGCCCATCTCCCCATTGCTGCAGCCTCCGTATCATCCTTCGCATCAGGGGCATTTTATATAAAACATGGCTGCAGTTCTATCTTTCCTGTTTCCCTGTAAACCAGGCTCTTGGGCCAGGTCTAGTATGTCGATCACCTTGAAAAATAATTTTCGTACTGTTTATAGTAACAGATTATCTATTAAAATTGACATAGCCCAAGGGTACTAGTTGGTTTCATTCACTTAAAAAAAAGTTGTACCTGCCAAAAATACCCAAGCACTATTTTTCTAGGAGTGCAGAAATTGTGATTTTTAACATCAAATAGACATGTCTCTAAGATGCTGTAGCACATGCAAAGCATTGTTCTTAGTCATAGGTTCATTTGACTATAGCTAAGACTTTAGGATTACTTAGTTATTATTATTTAGTCTCAGAAGGTACTTTCATTGCAGTTGGCCAGAATTATAGGTAACAATTTTACTCCTGCCTCATAAGTAGAATCATTTACCCTTGAAATGGGTTGGCTTGATGAGCTTTTCATAAATCCCCATGTTCTTTGCATCTAATTTGGCTCAAGACGATGTCACCTCATGCTGTGATCGTGGGTGTAATGAATTAGATGGCTACCACGTAAGCACAGAGGGAAGACCTTTGTGAGCCCATGTGCCATCTGCATAAGGAAGGCCACTTTCTCTGCTGGGTGGCCAGACCTCCAGAGTAGCTACTAAAACTTGCCACAGGGGACTTTGTAGGATTTCTTTTTGCTGCTCGTGTTTCTCAGCCCTCACTGTTTACGGAAATCATCTGGATAGCTTTGAAAAACGAAACATATCTGGGCCCTTCTCTAGAGATTTGGTTCTAGTGGGTCTGGTGTAGGACTGTGTAAAGCTGGTTTCTAGCACTTCCCAGATGCTTCTAATGCAAAGCCAGAATTGAGGTCCACTGGGCTAAGGTATTGCCTCTCAGGTAGCTTACAGGCTCTTTTTGGTGTCTTTTGCCTTTGGGGAGGAGTCTCTTCCACTCTTATCTCTATCCTGGGGTTTTGTTTACCTTGTTTGTTCATTTATTCAACATCAGCCTTTAGAATAAGCATCTATTATCGGCTTGGCACATGTGTGCCACCTTTCCTTAGAAGTGTTTAGATTACTTTAGTTCAAAATTCTTCCCTTCCCTCTCATATCAGTGAATTACCAAATAACTTGGTGCGCTGGCACCCTGGTGACTTGTAGTTTTTAGATCTCATAACACCCTTAATGATTTGGTGATTATAAGGCAGTCTCAAGTAATTAAACAATCAATAGTTACTATGTAATTACCATTATTTGGGGTTTATTTGTAACCTGTGAAATGAAACTCCCTCAGGATTACAGGCACAGAATTTAGGGCCATGCACAGTTTTAACTCTTTAGACATGGGAAACATTTGAGACTCTCTTAAAAAGAATAATTAATTGGGGCCCTGGATTAAATTTCTTATCTTTGTGGTTTAACCTCAAATATAATTTTATTAAGTCCACTTGGATATTTTGCATGCGCAAAAATAAGTATCTACTGTTTGGCAAGCAAGTATGTGTTCTCTATTAAGTAGGAGCCCTGCTCAGTGGTGAGGATCTGGAATGGGGGGAGTGAAGCCTTGCCAGGGCCTCCAAGTCGGGCAGAGTACAGCCTCTTCTGTCGAGTGCTGTGGCCTTGGGCATTGCTTCTGATTTTGGTCCTGTTGCTTACTTTCCCAGGCAATGCACAGAACTGCTGTGTGTTTTGTTCCCATCCACAACAAAGGAAGAGAGGATAGCAGCTGGCTCACCGAGAACTCTTTTTTTTTTTTTTTAAAGATTTTTAATTTTTATTTATTTATTTATGGCTGTGTTGGGTCTTCGTTTCTGTGCGAGGGCTTTCTCTAGTTGCGGCAAGCGGGGGCCACTCTTCATCGCGGTGCACGGGCCTCTCACTATCGCGGCCTCTCTTGTTGCGGAGCACAGGCTCCAGATGCGCAGGCTCAGTAGTTGTGGCTCACGGGCCCAGTTGCTCCGCGGCATGTGGGATCTTCCCAGACCAGGGCTCAAACCCGTGTCCCCTGCATTGGCAGGCAGATTCTCAACCACTGCGCCACCAGGGAAGCCCGAGAACTCTTAATAAATACAAAATAGCTACCATAATAATAATGATAATAACGAGATCATCTTTCTAGACTGCAGGGAAGAGTTCTGAACTAAATTATGTGAAGAGCTCAGTCTCCTTTAGGGGGAAGGTGCTCTATTGTTTTAGAAAACTTGCCCATGATTACATAATATAGCCCGTTGGGACATATAGTCTTTGGCAGGCCACTAGCATGTTCCAGGTGATGCTTTTCTTTAGAGTATTTCTTGAGAAATTCAGTTTTGTTCTGTGCATCACGTTCAGGAACGCAGTAGGAGGCTCTCAGTTGAATTTACTAGAAATCTTACTACTTTTTAGTTTTGCCTCGTTCTTTCTCTCTCCCTCTCTCCTTCCCCCACCCTCTCTTATTGTGGTAAAATATGCATGCCATAAAATATTGTTCAGTAGCATTAAGTACATTCACATTGTTGTGCAACCATCACCACTATCCAGATCCAGAACTTTTTCACCATCCCAAACTGAAACTCTGTACTCAGTAAACAGTAATTCCCTACTGCCCACTCCCCCTCTTTCCCCCAGCCTCTGGTTTTCCTTTTAAAGAGTATTCCCAGTAAACTTAATTGTAGAAGTGATGGTTTCCTGGAGAGTTTCTTGTAACACCTGCTCTCCAACAAGGCTGGAAGGGTCCTGCACATCTGCGTGTCCGTGTGTCTGTGTTCCTCAGGATGACTCACTGGCTGCTTTATCCTCCAGGTGACTGAGTGCCCAACACCTGCAGAGCAGCATCTTGTTCCAGGAAAGCTGAAACCGGCTGAGGCCCTTGACTTTTTCAGCCTGTTTATATCTAAATAAAATGATCCTTCTCAGGTGGAGGTAGAAGTAGAGGTAGAGGTCAATCAATGTGCAAGCATTTTCTATGAATCCTAACAGAGTCTTGTTAATGTCTTCTCTATTAAACTGGGCTGTGATTATTTTTATCACACTTTTATAATGAGATTCCCCTTTACCTTTAAATGCAGCACCTGTTTTCTTTTTTAGTAAGTAAATTTTTTTTTTCTTCCATATGAAACTCCAGTATTTCATACGACGGCAGAATGTTCTAGAAGGAGGTGGTCAGGGTGTCCCCGATGCAGCTGTCCTTTCTCCAGTGCGCCACTCCCCTGAACACCCCTCCTGCATCCATCCACAGAGCAGCCCCGCACTGAGGTCCCCAGGCCCAGATTCCTCAGGACGCGACCTCTGTCTCCCTGTCCAGCCTTGTCCTGGGCGGATCCGCACTCACGCGTGCGCAGTGCTATCACAGTGCTAGCAGTTTCTGTTTATCCGTGCCACCTACCCGACAGCCTTAACCCTTGGCTCAAAAGCAGCCCTCCTTCTCTGCACCCTGGGACACTTGCTGACCTCTCCTCATCATCCTGCCCTCACTGTTTTGTAATGTTGTGTCTGGCTGTTTCCACTCTGAACTCTGAGCTCCTTGAGTTCCGGAACATTACTTTACTTTTTCTCTAGTGCCAATACAGAGTAGATGGTTAAAAATATCAACTGTAAAGAAAAGGATACCACTTTCACGTTTTGCTGAGCTTGGAACGCCCTATCTCAGTGGAATATGTGTCATTTTTGCTTAATCTCAACTGTTGAAGCATATACATCAAGGAGACTGACCCTCAATATAGTTGTTAATACTAGCCAACAGCTGCCAAATACTGATAAGTTACATCAAAACCGTGTCCACCTACTGTGCATTATCACAGAAAAAAATAGGATAAGGAAAAAACTGTTTCGCCTTTTTTTTTTTTTCCCAATTATTAATTTATTTATTTATGGCCATGTTGGGTCTTCGTTTCTGTGCGAGGGCTTTCTCTAGTTGTGGCAAGCGGGGGCCACTCTTCATCGCGGTGCGCGGGCCTCTCACTATCGCGGCCTCTCTTGTTGCGGAGCACAGGCTCCAGACGCGCAGGCTCAGTAGTTGTGGCTCACGGGCCCAGTTGCTCCGCGGCATGTGGGACTCTCCCAGACCAGGGCTCGAACCCGTGTCCCCCGCACTGGCAGGCAGACTCTCAACCACTGCGCCACCAGGGACGCCTTCGCCTTCTTTTTGAAACTGGTTTCACGGACATGATCTAAAACTGTCCCTGTGGCTAAATGGCTACAGGCCGTTTAAACTTGTAAAGACCCTGTTACACACTTCTGGGAACAGAGGTGGGTTTTCTTAGGTTTTCCTTTTGCTCCCCTGTCTCCAGGACTGTGGAATTGAACATCAATATTGATGATTATAACAGTTTTTATAAAACCTTCGTCTTCATTATTCTATTTGACCTTCACAGTATCCTCACAAGTGAGACAGAAGGGATATGATTATCCCTGTTTTAAAGTTGAAGAAGTTAGGTCTCAGTTTATAAATGACTTTCCTGAGGTCAACAAGTAGGCGATAGAGCCTGACTCGTGGTCACATAGCCTAAATTCTCTCAGCTCCACACACAAGTTCCCCAGAAGGAAATCTGGGGCGGGAGGAGAATCCCCCTAGATGTTTGGCAGGGATTGGTTTTGCCCTGCTCTTGCATTGCATGTTTAGAATTCATTTCAAGTAGATCCCTGATAAGTCTGAATATATAATATAAAGCAGTGATGACATAACTTGTTTCAATATATAGTTGGTCTAATCTTTATATCCAAAATACTGAAAGGTGATTGATGGTTGGGTAGTTAATCACTGATTTCTTACACTATGTTTTTATACAACAAACAAAATTGCTATTTCCCCAGAAAGATAGGAAGGGAATTCTTTTCCATCTTTCTAAAAGGAACTTGGGCTTGTTACATTTTACAATGTGAAATGCTGCTGTGCTGATCATCTGAGGGAGTTGGTTGCTTCTTTTCTCATGACTTGTTTTTGGTGGGAGTGGGCAGGAATAGCATATTTCTAGACTTCTTCAAAAATCAGCTCCAATATCCAGGTGCATGATTTTTCCTCCAAAAGACTCTGTAATCAGACTGGAGCTTGATAAATGTTTGTTGAATTGAATTGATTTATTCGCTCAGCTGCAGTCGTGTACTTTTGGAGCAAATGGATGAATCTTACTGCTCTGGAGACCAGGCAAATATTTGCCAGTGCATAATCTGTACTTTTCTCTCCAGTTAGCTGTAACCTGGTGTGACATTGTGGTAGATTGCTTACTCTTTGCCTTTGTGTTTTCCCCTCTTAGGGGGGCCTAGGTTTGTGTGTTTGGGGTTGAGGATGGGGAGAGACAGTGAAACAGAGGATAAAAGGACAGAATTTCTGGGTAATGTAGTTGAGAGTGATCTGGCAACAGTATCAAGATACAAACTATTTGTTGAATAATTTATCATGAATGCAGGTTGGGAATCTCTCTGTAGAGACTCTCCATTTCTGTTTCCATTAAGGATCACACTGGTCACTTTTTTTTTTTTTTCCCCTGCAGATTTTAAGTAGGTAGTGCCCATGACCCAAGAACTCCAGCAATGCCTCTAAAGGCCATTATCAGATGCTTCAATGAGAAGTTTGACCTGTATTCACCTCATTCGTTCTCTTTATGTGTCAAAAGAGTGAAAGTTAGTGAAAACGAAAGACAATGAGTCTTTTTGTCTGGATGGAGGCAGAGTTGATTGTATATTCTCTTAAAAGGAGTTTCAAATGAAGCAGATTCTGATTTCCCCCTGCTAACCCTTCTGATGATTTTAGCAGAAGAGGAATGTTTTGTCACCTAAATGTTTGGTACATTTGGTTCTACAATTTTGTACCCACTTACCCATGTTGAGAGATCCTTCAGAACTTTCAAAACCTTTTATTCCCTGAAGAAACCTATCACGGAAGCTCAGCACCCAAACTGCTCTCCTCCCCACAGGGATCTGCCTGTCTGTTGAGTGCTCAAAGGAGGAAGTGCTCGGCGCCCAGCCTGAATGGTCTGCGGCAGGATGGGGATGGGGTGGGAGGAGCAGATGCCTAATGCGGAGCCCAGGCTGCCCTCTTCCTTGGGTCTCCAGCTTACCCGTTGCTCAGGACGAGACTTGCTTGAACAAGACTAATGACTACAGTTAATCATCTGAGTAAATATGTTCTAAATTTAAGGTGTGTCCAAGAAACCAGTGTTGGAGTGTTGGTAGGGGATAAGGAAAAACACAAAATAGGGAGAAAAAAACAACAACAAGCCTACCATCAAAACCCAAAACAAAAATAGCAGCGTCCAGAACAAAAAGCTCGTTGTTTGACCATTCTTTTCCAGTCCAGAAGCAAAGGAGATTTATAAATACTGGTTCAGCTGATGAGTAATACCATGGTCAATTGTGGTCTTTGAAGTTCGTCCTAAGTACTACGTATTGTGGTGTTAGTTCTCCTTCAAATCCATCTATTTGTGAACATGTAAAAGTAAAACAGGTACTGATGTGCTTCCCATCGCACTCCAGTCACAACTTCCATCACCCCCAGCATTCTGCCGTCTGCATGATCAGTGTTGAAGAGACTCCTTATTCCGTGCATTGGTCTCCAGGGAGTGTCTCGGCATTTCCAAGTCTGTGTTCCTCATGTTGTTGTTCTAACACTTGAATCCAGAGATTGGGTGGGATTATGATACCCATTTGCTGACTGAGACCATGAACATCCAGAGGTTTCAACGTCTTAGTCAGGATCTTGCCTCTCAGGAAGGGTGTGACCCACAGAGCTCACAAGCCCACAGAGCTCTGCTAAAGAGCCCTCCTCTCTGCTCCCGAGGTCCTGGTTAAAGCCCAGAGGTTTTCTTTCCAGGTTTCTTTGAGGGACACAGCTCAGGGAGCTGACCAGCTCAGGTCTGTGGGCACATGAGGTTTAAGTGACTTCTCTGTGGCTGGTGTCTCTTCCAGAGTAAATATGGGGGAGAAAATCCCCTCTTCACAGTTTGTGTTTTGGGTTAAAATAGAAGCGGTTAAGTGCTTAGTGTTGAATATTAGTTAAAAAAAATGAGTAGATGTACAAGGGTATGTATATCTATTTGGTGTTGGTGTTGACAGGGTTCTGTGCTTTATTGGAATTGGATTTCTCCCTAAGAAGAGGTAGCAGTTGAGGCCAGTTCCTGGTGGTGCAGTGTCACCCTATGATATATATGTGGCCAGAAAAGCTGATTTTGTTAGAATAATGGCACTTCATACTAACATACACTTTTGGGGGGATTTGGAGCATGGAGGATATTTACAAAAAATTCTCCAGAATAAAAGTTGTAAGAACTAACAAATATCAGCTTTGCTTGGATGAAGGACTGGAGCATCTCGATGAAATTCTCAAAGCCTAAGAACTGACTTACCGGTAAAAACACAGCCCAGTGACCTGTGTGCCGTGGAAGGTCACATTGAGGAAGAATGTTTCTATCTTTCTAGACTTGAACCTTAGAGGTTAAGATGCATTCAGAACTCTTGGTAGTTTGTTAAAGAACAGTCTCCTTATATTTGTTACCCTGGGTCCTCTCTTGTGGTTAGGAGTTTCATAGATTTAATTTGTGCTTTAGATGGCAGTATTTTTTTTTTTTAATTGAAATATAGTTGGTGTACAATGTTATGTTAGTTTCAGGTATACTACATAATAGTTTGACATTTGCATATATCATGAAATGATCACCACCGTAAGTCTAGTAACCAATTGTCCCATGCAAAGTTATTACATTATTATTGACCATATTCCTTATGCTGTATCCCTGTGACTTATTTATTATATAAGTGGAGGTTTGGACCTCTTTATCCCCTTCACCTATGTCCCCTCTCCCTCTCTCTGGCAACCACCCGTTTATTCTCTGTACCTATGAGTCTGTTTTTGTTTTGTTTGTTTGTTTTGTTTTTAAGATTCCACATGTAAGTGAGATCCTGTGGTATTTGTCTTTTTCTGTGTGACTTATTTCACTTAATACCCTCTAAGTCCATCCATGTTGTTGCAAATGGCAAGATTTCATTCTTTTTATGGCTGAGTGATATTGAATTATATATATGTATGTACCATATCTTTATCCATTTGTTTATCCATGGACACTTAGGTTGCTTCCATATCTTAGCTATTATAAATAATGCCTCAATGAACATTGGAATGCATATATCTTTTTGAATCAGTGTTTTTGTTTTCTTTGAGTAAATACTCAGAAGTGAAATTGCTGGATCTTATAGCAGTTCTATTTTTAACTTTTTGAGGAGCCTCTGTATTGTTTTCCATGGTGGCTTCACCAATGTGCCATCCCAACAACAGTGCACACCTCACCAACACTTGTGATTTGTTGTCTGTTTGATGATAGCCATTCTGACAGGTGTGCAGTGGTATCTCATTGTGGTTTTAAGTGGAAGCTCTTGACTTTTCTTGTGGTTCATGTGTCTCTTTAAAGCTCAAGGACTGACTTTGTTCTGCTAACAATAGAAGCAGTACTGGTATGTAAATATATATGTATAGTGTATATATATAGCACTTATGCCCATTAGAGGAAAGACTCCATTCCACAGCGTCATGAGGTAGATACTTAATACTTATGATCCCTGCTCTTCAGATGAAGAATCTGGCCTTAGAAAGCTTGACTTGCCCTAGGTCACTCCGACAACTGGAAGTTGAACCCACCTACAACCTTTTGATACCAAAGACTTAAGCAGATATAATTCATTGGAAGAATGAAAGCAAGGTGGGGCTGAACTCAAGCTTTCGGTGATTTAACCTTTAATTTAAAAATTTCTGGCTTAACAGAGATCTATGGTCCCCAGTTCTTAGGGTCCCTTCTAAAGTGGAGGGGTAACACTAGCAAGCCATTATTCCTCAGCATTGTTTACATACTTTATCTCTCCTCTCTGACCATTTTAAAAAGGTTAAAGAGAATTATTTTGCTGCTTACAAGTGACCTAGTAATTCTGCTAATATGTCAAAATAAGTGTGCTTTAAAATATCCCACTTAAGAGGACAAGTGACTTAATGGTAGAAACCCAGCCAAAACATGTTGCTATTCTAGAAGGTTCTTTGGCTTGGGTCAGTCAAGTAACCTTGACATCACTTCTGCATCTCTGAGTACCTTAAAAACTTATTAATTTTCAGAGAGGAGATGTGGGCTGAACTTGACCTTTTAAAGTGTCTTACAAGAAAGAGTTTTCCAAGTAGTTTCAGACTATAAACAGAAGTTTAAGAAGTATGTTGAAAAACCTGTCCTTAAGTGCCCTCAGGTATTTTAAAACTGCTGTTTATGTATTCCTATTGATATGCTAATCACAAGTTGTTCTTCAATATTAGAGCATTTCCTCCAGAGAATTTGTACTGCATGCATTTGTTTCATTTAACTATACAGTAAAATAGTTCCTTATTTACATAGTGGTGCCAACTCTCGCATCCAAAGTAGTCTGAGTTAGAGAGGCTTACTGAGTATTAAACACATTTAGGTCAAGGATTCACCATTTTGGAGAATCTGAAATTATTAGTTGCTTACTCTGTGGATCACTGGACACTAGAGAACAGGTGGCTCAGTGACGGAAGGGATGCCTTTAGCTTCATGTGTGGAATAATGGTCTTTCTCCCTATCCGGAGTGAGATATCCTTGTGGAGTCCGAAAGCTTAAAAAGTGAATGGATATTTCTAAGGACTGTCTAGAGTTTTTAATGCCACATGACTATAATGGAAATTTTTTTAGATCACTATGGATTTGAACCAAAGGTGGGCCTTTCAAAAATTCAAACAAATACCTCCCCCCACCTTTTTTTTTGTGCCTCACCATGTGGCATGCAGGAACTTAGTTCCCTGACCAGAGATCAAACCCTCACCCCCTGCAGTGGAAGGGTGGAGTCTTAACCACTGGACCTCCAGGGAAGTCCCCAGAATCTGCTTTTTAATGAGATTCCCCAGATGATTTGTAGGCACATTTAAATTTGGGAAGCATGAAATTAGGCCACTTCATTGGCCCTGAGAACTGGAGACCACTTGATTAGGTGAAACACCTTTTCTAGATAAAGAGAAGGCATAAATCCAGATTCAGAATAGGCTGGGTGCCTGAATGGGCCATCTAGCCTCTGTGTTGAACCCTTCCTCTGGGAAGTGAGAAGGTGAAGGCAAGGCCTTGATGCCCACTGCTGGCTGACTTGTCACGTCCACAGAGATAAGTCACACACTTGGATCAGTGAAGGGGAGAAGGCAGATCTTCTTAGTTCTGGCAATAACCATGATGATGGAGCCTTACAATCTTCAAGCGCAGAGTACATACAGATTTGCTGAGTATGTACAGAGACATTTGGCTGCTACTATGCCTTGGAGGTTTTCCTTGGAACTTTTATAAATTCAGTGATAGTCCTAAAACTCTGTCCTTTAAGATATTGCAAAACTTTCTCTGGTGCTGTTATATTTCACATTAAAATGAAATAAAAAGAACAAGAACATGAGAGTAAATGAATTCTATTCTTCTCAAAATAAAGATTCAATCAAATCACCTACTGGAAATATGAGAAGGTGATGCATAATGCAGTTTTTGTGTGAATACATCATATGATTAATCACAGAGTATCTAAGATGGCTTTCTTTCAAGAGTTGAGAGATTTGTCACATGTTTTAGGGTGATGGGATAGAAGCTAGAATCATTCACACGCACATATACACACACCTACTTCTATATCTGCATGCATATATACAATGTACCTACAAACACTCTTCCTATGGTTGTTGGGAATAGTAAATGAGATAATGTACATAAAGCATATACGGCACGTAATAAAGTATCCAGTAAGTGGTAATTATTATTATAAGAAGCAGCAGAGCAAAGTGGTTAAGAGCATAGGCTTTGGCATTAGATCCCTTGAGTCTAGAATCTTGACTCTGCCACTTATTGGCTGTTCGACCTAGAGTTAATTGCTTAACCTTTCTGTACCTTGGTTTCATCTGCTGAAAAATAGGAATAATAATAGTACCTATTATTCATAAAGTTCATATAGTTCATAAAGATTAAATGAGATGATACATGAAATGCATTTAGAAGAATTTAAAAATGAGTACTCAAAAAAAAAAAAAAGTGTTAGCTCCTTTCTATATACGGTACAGTCTGTTACCTGGAGTCCCAGTTACAGGATTGAGTTTCTTTAGACATTTTTTTTTTTTTAAAGGAACAGAACTTTAAGCTTTTTACATGGAAATCTTTCACTTCCTCGTGCTTATTTAATTGTAATAGTTAATTTTTCTCATCCCAATTGGATTTCAACAAGCAGTAAAATCAGATATGATCTTGGGTGGCCTCGGCCTGCAGTGGCTTGAAGCAGGGTTTCAGTTCCCGGCCAGAGATTGAGGTTGGGCCGCGGCAGTGAGAGCGCTGAATGCTAGCCACTGGACCACCAGGACCAGTGACTAGTGACAAGGCCCCGGCCCTTCGGCTTTGCAGAAAAAAATTCCCACCAAGACGGAAAGTAGTGAAGCATGGAAAGTGTTTATTAGGAGGAAAAGTAGTACGTGTGGCTAGACACCCGGGCAGACTCAGAGAGAGAGAGTCGTACCCTCGTGGTAGTTTGAATCACTTATATGGGGCACTTCTTCTGGGCTTCCTTTGGCCAATCGTCTTGCTTTGCCTGGTTCTGAGTCCATATTTGGTTCATCTCAGGCTCCTCCCATGTGTGCGCTTGCATCTCTTAGCCACGATGGATTCTAGCAAAGAGGCCTATGGGTAGGTTGACATCACCTACTATGGGGTGGCACCCCCTCCCTTTTTGACCTTCAAGGAGCCTTTCTGTGTGTGTGTAGTTGGGAGGGTCTCCTTGACTTCGAGAATGAGGAATATATGGTCTTTTTTATCTCTTACCTGGGCAGGGCTCAGCTTCTCCTCCCTCCTGCTATTTTGGAGTATCTGTCCACAGGGGACGAACTCCAGCCGCTTGGCCTGGGGCCCATCTATCTCCTGCCTCAAATCCCCCTTGGGAGATGTGAACCCCAAGAAATCTTTATTGGGAGGAAGAAGGGTGGAGGTCTGTCTTCTGTAGCTTCTTTAGACTGGTATGGGGCTCGTACATCCTACCTAGTGGGGTCACAGAGCTCTCTCCCTGTCTCATTAAGGGGCCCAGGGTGACTTCTGTGTTGTTATTCCAGTAGGATCTGTTCCGAGGAGTGGCTAGAATCTCTGCATCACTGTCATCTTGTCTGGGAAACCGTTCCTTAGAAAGAATACTTGAATCTGGTATTATTTAATCTCTTCAGATGTTTTACGGAACTCCTTCATTCTGAGAGTTGAGATTAGCTGTAAAGTAGCTCCAGAAAATACTTCAGCATCCTGGGTCAAAAAGACCAGTTCCCTTATCTAGATTCAGATTCAAAAATATGTACTGACTACCAGCTTTGTTCCAGGGGTTAAGAACATGACTTTGGGTCTAAGCAGACCTGAGTTCAAATTCTGATTCTGCTTATTACTAGCTACAATATTTTTATCCAAATACTAGGTGAGGATGATGGTATAGCTAATATTGGCAGAGCTGAATGAAACAACTGAGAATCTTATTTACTCTCCTCAAAAATGTTTGCAATAGTGTTGTATTCTATGTCTTATTTGCTTTGCAGTTCTGTAAATGTTCATGAGAAATATATACAATTTTCTTTGGGCAGCCCTTCTTGCAGATCCCTGGGAAATATTTCATTGGCCATTAAAAACAACATAAGGCCTTCTTGCTTTGAGAGTAGTAAGTCCCTTCCCTCTAAGTTAACAACTCTAAGACATACAAGAGAAAAAAGAAGCCCTAGAATACTACTTTTCGAAGGTCCTGGATGCCACTGGCTGTTTCATATTCAGCAATGGGTCTGTGCTCTGGGGAGCTAAAGCATGCAAGAATGGATTGATTTCAAGTACTAGCGGGGAAAATATCCTTCCCTACCTCCAAAACATGACTGAAATGGAATGGATTTTTGGAATGTTAGACACACTGGGCCAGAAAATTATTCTGACTTTCCATCATCATATTTTGACAGGGCCCCAGACAGGTAGTTTTGGGAAGATGTGTCAAATTTGTGTTGAGCAAGGGTAAACAATCTAATCATGTGATGCTGCCTCTTGGGAATCAGGAGGTGGCTTCCTCCAGACCCTGGAGTGATTAGTTTATGCCCCAAGGCTGTCTGACCCTTGTAAAATGATCCCAGCTGGATGGACTGGACTTCCTGATCTCATTTTTACATGAATGTCTTATTCTTGTGAGGAATCTTTATCACTTATCTGCCTCTGTCCGTACAATGCAAGACTTATGTAGGACCATTTCACGTGCCAGTAAAAGGAGATGCTTTGTTCCAACCAACAAATATTTCTTGCTCTCAACATTGTGACCTACTAATTCTGAAAAACAATTATCATATATGATTTAAAATGGAATTAAGCAATCAGACCATTATCCAAACTTCTAATTTTCCAAAAAGGAAACTTTATTGCTACCATGAATGGGAAATCCATTATTTTTAATTACACTTTAATATGTAATACATACTTTTCAAATTAAAAATGTTAGCCATTGTCCCATCACATCATGGTGTTATTTGGACCACCATACTTTAAGAAATATTATTGTCACCTGTGTTTTGAGGTTTACCAGCACAACAATACCAACTACCCAGGGTCACAGTGTGATTCTCATGGACCCTAGGCTCTTACTTTTGCCTTCGTGGTCTCCTGACTCCATAAAAAACATTTTAAGTTAGATTTTACAATTTCCTTGGCATAAAGACAAATATATTAATATTATATATGAAAACATTTACTTTGACCTAAGAGTTAATTGTTTTCTTCTGATTTTAAAATTCGTAGGACATTTTTGTCAGCTGCAAAAAGCATTGTGGGTCCCAGGCGCTGTACCCACAGTGCCCTGTGAAGGAGTCGGTCTGTAACTATGCATCTCCTGATAGCAAGAGGTCTGGGGGCTTCCTTCAAGGTGGTGGTGGGGAAACCACAAAAATGAAATATATTTGAAATCTTGTGTTTTAGCTTGAAAATTCGGGTGGATTTTGCCTTTTATACATTGGAATAGTTATTGTTGCTTCAACTTAAAATTATCTGAACTTAATTCTTACAGAAAGGTAAATTTAAAAAAGAGTTTTGTAGTTTCCCACCCCTGCTGGGCATAGCGTTACCAAACCAGGTTCATTTGCCCAACATGCAGCAAGGCAAATGCAGAGATGCTGAGGTTTGCAGCAGAGAAAGGGTTTATTCACGAGGCAGCCAAGTGAGGAGACAAGTCTCAGGTCCGCCTCCCAGAAGGTGAGGGGCTCCGGATATTTATGAGATAAAGAAGCAGGGTGGCCTGAGGCGTGGGGAGCATGCGGAAAGGTGACTAGAGATAAGAAAAAAGTGAGGTAATCGTCGTTCTGCGCAGGCACAACTAAGCTAGCTACTGGCTTCTTCGTGGGACGCATGTTCAGAATATGGTGGCCTTAGCACGCTCTGAGGGTAGAGTTTTTGGCCCTCTGACCTCAAAAAGTCACCTAGTGGATACTGGTGCTTGCCCAGTTAGAGAGGGTCAATGGTCCTAACCAGTCTTAACCAAACGGCCTGAGCTCAAACTGGACAGGGTTGACTCCAAATTTCTGAAAAACAACTTGGGCAAACGTTTTATTGTTTAGGCTATGTGATGCTTGAAGGACTTGCACATTTTTGTAAGAGCCATTAAGGCAAGTTTGATCAGCAAAGGCAGATTACAGTTTATTATTTATTAATGGCTGACTGATGACTACCCTCATCAGTTTCTATAGGATGATGTGCCCCCTGGAAGTACATGGTCTCTGGTTTGGAAACCCAGGCATAAGGCATTTAAAGCTTAGAGAGCCTTTTTTAAAAAAAACAAAACAAAAAAAACCTATGGTCAAGGGTAGGAATTGGGTTTATGATGGATTTATGTCAAAAACAAATAAACTACAGGTATTATCCTAATCTGTTGTGACCATAATCGGGTGATCTTAAGGTGAATAAAGTCCATTAGGATTCTTAGACGAGCCTAGAAGAATCTATAAAGCACTGTTTGGCTTCAAGCTCATTTGTAAGCACCTCCTTTCTTAGGGCCTCATGAGTGATTTAAACTCTTAGCTATTTCTGGCAAAGAGGAAGAACAGCCACTCCTGATGACACTAAAATTCTTCTTTTCACCTGCTCCTTTTTAAGAAGTCACTTCCCTAGGTTTCCTTGTTATTTGGAGGAGGACGGTTTTTCTCTTTGTCCTCTCATTACTGTCTTAGCCAGGACAGGCTATTATAAAAGCTTTTTGTTTGTGAGATCAGTTCTCTGATTTCTAACTTCCTCTCTCAAACCTCAGTGCCACACTTGAACTTCTCCCAAATTGCTCCTGCTGCCGCTCAGATGTCTTCTCTGTATTGTATGCTAAATGCAAGGGTCTTTATTTAGGTACTTTGCTCTCTGGAAAGAAAATCCTGATGGGTCACCCAGTTTGCTGATTTCTCTGTAGGTGTGACCAGCTAAGTGCTACCATAATGGGGTTGAAACAGAGTCATTTGGATCAGGAGCTCATTTGTCCCGAGTGTAATGTAGCCTACAGGCTTCTCTTCTAATATTTTTTGTGATAGCCCCTTCTCAGCCAAAGGCCAGCTTTGGGGCCACTGAGGACTTGAATACCAGGGATCTAGATACTACTTAGAACCAGCCTGACTGCCAAAGAGAAGAGACATAGTGTGCTCTGTGTGATTGGTGCCTGAGATAGGATGTCTTGTTCTTTTTTCTTTCTTTTTTCTCCAGCAAATGAACCAATGAATGAAGGACATTATTATGACTCCAAAAACCAACTATGAGTCGTCCATAACATCTTAATCTCCTGAGTTTGATTTCATCACTAATCTCAGCTGACTCTACTTTCTTATTTCTTCTCAATTCCCTCTTCTGTTTTCTGTCTCTACCACCCCTGTCCAGGTCCAGGCAATGCATATCCTCTCATCCGAGTGCCTGCAGTGGACTCTCCCCTGGAGTTATCCCTGCAGCCCTGCGTTCCCACCATGCAGCCATAGAGGTCACATGAAAATGTTTACTTGACTCTGTCTCTCTCCACCTAAAAGCCTTCAAATGGTTTCCCATTTGATCAAGACCAAACTTAGCCTACAAGGCCCAGCATGATGTGACTACGGCTTCTTCTCCAAACTCAGTTTTCATTGCTTGCTTTAATTAATTAATTAATTAATTTTTGGCTGCATTGGGTCTTTGTTGCTGTGCACGGACTTTCTCTAGTTGTGGCGAGCAAGGGCTACTCTTCCTTGAGGTGCACGGGCTTCTCACTGCGGTGGCTTCTCTTGTTGCGGAGCACAGGCTCTAGGCGCATGGGCTTCAGTAGTTGTGGCATGCAGGCTCAATAGTTGTGGCTCGCGGGCTCTAGAGCGCAGGCTCAGTAGTTGTGGCGCACGGACTTAGTTGCTCCGCGGCATGTGGGATCTTCCCGGACCAGGGCTCGAACCCATATCCCCTGCATTGGCAGGCGGATTCTTAACCACTGCGCCACCAGGGAAGTCTCTCATTGCTTTCGTTTAATACAGCAAACCCAATTTGCTCCTGCCCATCTCAAGGCCTTTGCACATGCTGTTCCTTCTTCCTGGAATGCTCTTTCTCCTCTTATTAACTCCTTCATATCACTTCCTCACAAAAACCTTTCCTCATCCTCCAGAAGACCCCAGTCCCTGTTTTCAGTTCTCATACCCCACCCCCGCCAAATCCTTCAGGGCGCTACACTCAGATTACGTGGTATGTATAGTTGAATAATGCCTTTCTCCTTTATCTGACTGCAAGCTTTGTGAGGACAGGGACTTATCTACTTTGCTCATCATATTATTCCCAGTAACTAGCACAGTACCTCGTAAAGACTAGATGTTTAATCAATAAAAGAATAAGTAGAATGTAGTGCATAGATTATGTGCTTCGTATGTCCATGAATAAAGTATGACACTTACCTATTGGAGTCATCTGAAAAGATTTAATTATGGACCATATCTCTTACAAGGCAGAGGGTTATATAACATATTTTCAATGATTTTGCTTCATAAATGGTAAAAATCAATGTTTTGGGGCTTAAAAGAGTGGTTAATTTATCTACAGTGGCTCGATTCTGCAGAGATTGTTAAGCTTTTAGAGGAATTAGTGATCAACCATGTCAAGCGTGGGCTGACTGCACTGCCTTTGTTCCTGCTGTCCCATCTGCCTGGAATCTTCTCCTCCAGATACCCCTGCTGCTTGCTCCTTCACTTCCTCCAGGTCTCTGCTCAAATGTCATTTTATTAGGGGCCTTCCAGACCACCTCTTAGGAAGTAATACCTCACACTCTGGACCTCCTATTCGTTGTTCTCCTTACTGTGTTTAATTGTTTCTTCCATAGCAATCATCATTAATCTGCCATTCATTCATTCTTTCATTTCAGCCTCTGTCCACTAAACTCCTCCTTGAGGATAAGGACTCTGTTTAATGAGTACTCTATCTTAGCATCTAGATCCATGCTAGATACCTAGAAGACATCGAAAGCATATTTTTGGAATACATGAATGATCATGGTAAAGAAAACCTCAACATTTTATTCCTTTGTTTCTAAGGAATAAGGAAGGAAAAAAAGTCCACTTTCATTTTTCATCTCTTTATGCCCTTCACGAAAACCTGCGTGTTCTCGGGTTTTCTCTTTGCTGAGGCAGGAAAAGCAACTCTGGGTTTTCAGGTGGGCGCAAAGGTCGAGTTCCTCCCCACCAGATTGTGTGCCCCATTTCAGCTCCTGACATTCTGTTAGAAATCTCTAACCCTTAAAGACTTCTCTTTCTCAGATTTCTTCATGAGCCTCGGATACAACTATAAACACACACTTTTGCCTCGTGGCTAAAGTAAAAGAACTTAGGATATTTTCACCTAAAAAATAGCAGCTTGCTCTTCATTAAGCCGGCAGCCTACTGCCTGCTCCTGTATTCAATCCTTCTCCCGGCAAGAAATATAACAAAGGAGGAGGCTGGTGGTCACAAGCCAGGACATTGCAGGGTTCATTAATTACTTGGAAAATGGTGCCTGGGTTGCAGCCAGAATCCCAAACAAAGAAAGGAAATAGCTCCTGTTCTCCAATTGACAAGTTGTTGAGTGAGGTAAGAATGAAACTCATTTGGGTAAGTTAAGAAGGGAAAAAATCAGATGGAAGCAGTACTTTTGTTCAAGAACAAGGACACAATTAAGACATATTCCCAACCCCAAGGGGGTTGATTCATATCAGTGGAGACCATGGAAATCATTATCTGCTCCTGGCCATGAGACGAATTCATTATCTCTAATAAAGGGATTGGGAACTCCAATTTAGGAAAAGTGTTGATGGTGTCGGAGCTGCGGCCCGAGTACATGATATCTGTACAAATGAGTTATTAATCTCAGCAGCTTCTATATTGGTTGGATCCTTATGACAACTATGTTGTAAATATACAAAGAGTTAAATACTCTTACATAAAATAGTATCCATAATTTTGGTAAGGCTAATAATCCTAAACCATCTTAGCAAATTTGTTGTAATAAAATGGGGATAGTTTCAAGTAGGAGTCAGTTAAGAAAAATGAGAATTTCTTAATGTTGATGTGAAAAGAGATGATTAAGAAAAATATATTTAGTGGGTTGAGTAGTGGAATTTTGTTGTGATTATATTTGGGGGCAATGTTCGCAAAACTCAGGCTTTGGCTTTTATAATTCTGAGCTGTGCAAAATACAAAGGAAGGTCTGATCATCTAATACTTGCCTGAAATGAGGCCATCAGTAATTCCTTTCTTGGGTGTGATTTACACAGTTTTCAGTACTGATTGGCCATAATATAAAACTGTTGCATTAGAAAAAAAGGAAAATGAAAACACACACACACACACACACACACACACACCACCACCACCACCACCACTATCACCACAAAACCCCTACACCTTCTTGTGGCTGTTTCATAACCTATAAAGAATACTTGTTTATTCAAAGAGGGAGCTACTTTTGGAGTTTGCAGGCAATCTCAAGGTCAAGCCCTTTGGGAGGAGTTTACGAAAACTGCCCACTGAAGGGTCATATGTTTAACTTCCCTGACATGTGAATGCAAAGTGAAAATTAAAATTGTGCTGTAGTCATGCAGAGAGAAATGCAAACAGTCAAGATTCAGGCATTAAAGGAGAATTGTTTGGTTTGAGGGTTCTTTTTTTGCATTGGGGGCTTGGAGGAGTTGAGAAATGAAATAGTACTATTTCTAGGAAGAGGCAAAGACTGAGAACTGAATTGAGTAATGGGAGAGGAAGGAAGAAACACACTTAGTTTGAAATGTTGATTTCTGCTCAGACCAGGCATGTTGAAAGCTTGGTCTGAAAATTGGCTGGGCAGATTCATGTGACAAAGGGGCTGCCCTTTTCATTTTACTGAAACGAGTGAGGCATTTAAGCTCATTTGTGCCTTTTGAGTAAACCACCAAACAACTCTTAAATAGCTGACTTGGTTGTGATGAGATACTGGGTCTGAGATACAATCAGAATAATCATTGAAGAAAAAGACTAGAAATCCCGATTATGATACATAACTCTAGGAGACCCTTGGAGAAGCAGGAGAAAATAGGTGCAGTATAAATGATCTCTAATGGAAACCATGTAGCATGCACCGTCACGGTGCCCATCAGTCTACAGGTTGACTCCAAAGAATCTGCAGAACAAGGCTTAAGTGAAACAAGGTTTTGTTTCAAAAGGGTGGAAAGCAGGTGTGGTGATAGTCATTACTACTGTTCATCCCCCCATTCTGGGTATGCGGTGGTTCTCACATGTCCTCATCACCTTGTCGGTGGGTGGGGCTATGTGACTAGTTAATGACCAATGCGTTGTGGGCAAAAGTGATGGAGTGGAGCATTTAATTACTGGTCTCAGTGCCTTCAGACTTCTCTTTCCCTTGGTCAAGGTGACCAACAACCTTAGAGATGGTGGATGCTCAGTGAGCCTCAGTGTTTTGTTTTTTAATTAAATGAAGTTGGTATTTTATTCGGTTTTCATTAGTTTTCCCCTAATGTCTGTTTTCTGTTCCAGGATCCCAGGCAGGATACCACATTACATTCAGATGTTATGTCTCCTTAGGCGCCTCTTGACTATGACAGTGTCTCAGAGTCTCCTTGTTTTTGATGCCCTTGACAGCCTTGAGGAGTGCTGGTTTAACAGTTCATAAGATGCCCCTCAATGGTCTGATGGTTTCTTCGTGATTAGATTGGGTTTGGGGTAAGAAGACCACAGAAGTAAAGTACTCATCACATCATCTGAAGGGTACACACAATCAAAATGACTTGTCCCTGTTGCTGTTGACTGTCATCACCTGGTTGAGGTTCCTCCACTGTACATTTACGCCCTTTGTTTCCATGTTGTCCTTTTTGGAAGGACATCACAATGCCCAGCCTGCATTTAAGAAATGGGGACTTATACTCATCCTTGAGAACAGAGTATCTGCATACATTATTTAGAATTATTCTGCACAGGGGATTTGCCTTTCCCCCTGACATTTATGTATTTGTTCATTTATTTAGCTCAGTATGGACACACGGATATTTTTATATTTTGAGTTTTACGCAAATACAACCTTATTTATTTTGTTGCTCAAATTGTTCCAGCTTTGGCCATTGGAAGCTCTCAGTAGTCTGCTGTGTCTCTTTGACATAAGACACCATTTTTTAGGGGGGGAGCACTTCCTTTCTTTCTGGCACCACAAGATGCTTCAGAGCGACTGCAGTATGCAAAGCCTTTCTGTCAACCTGTAAAAAAAACCCATGTATTCTCATTAAGAAAACAAAACTCTATCAAGCTAATGAGATTCTAGAGTTGTTGGTTTCAAAGTGTAATGTAGATCAGTGATTCTCAAACACTCAGGTGTTTCTGGGTCCAGCAGCATCAGTATCAGTTGGGAACTTGTTAGATATGCATATTCTCTGGTTCACCCCTTGATATAATGAACAGAAACAGATGGGGACCCAACAGTCTGTGTTTCACAAACCCTCCAGTGTGTTCTGTTGCACTCTGAAGTTCAAGAACCTCTGAGCCAGACTACATGAATTTTGTGAATGGCAACATAAAAGACACAAACTCAGTGAATCTTTTGGTTGTCTTAGATTATTGTATGTTGTTCCAAAGCAAACCTTAAAAAAACTACTCTAAACCAAGGTGGTTGGTTTTCTTCATATGGAAGATGCAAGAAATCTTGAAAATATACTGATGTGAAGGAATATTTCTTAGAGATGGGGTAACAGGGCTTGCTGGGTACTGTGTCCATTTTATAGACCTCAGAAGCAGCTCTGTTAACTTCAGGAATTCCTCCATTAGGGTCAAATAAGATGGTGGATTCAACAGTGCTTGGCGAACCAGAATGAATATCTGGGATTATTTTTGTGTTGGGCCTCTCCTCCACTAGATTTTAAGCACCATAAGGATAAAGACTTTGGGTTGTAGCAATCACTAGTGCCTAGAACAATGCCTGGTCCATACATGGATGAACTCATTGAATGTTTGTGGAATAATCACATTATTTTTCAGTCTTTTGTTTCCACATTATACCTTAGGATTCCTACCTCATCTGCACACCACCTGTACTGTTCTATTAAGTTTTTTAAGAATTGAGGGAGAATTTACATACAATGGAATATACAGTTCTTCAGTGTACACTTTAATGAGGTTTGACAGAGTCATCTATAGTATACTAATTTTCTTGAAGTTGACAATTTTATTCGATTTACAACTATATCAATAGCCATGAACTTGTGGTTTTGTAATCTTTGTTATATATTTTCTAGTCAACATTAAAATCAATGCATATTTATTAAAAAAGAAATATTAATCCTAATATTACCCAAAGTGCTCACTCACCTAAGCTATTTTGAGTAACATTGCAGAGAAAGGATTGTCTACTGCAATGTGAAACTTCAAGCACCGGTTAGTGGATGGGGAATGTTTGAGTGCAGTGTGGCGTCATGGCAGATTGGGCTCCTGCAATCCCCTTGGCATAGCCTGAATTATCAGAGAAATGTCTGAGTCTGTTGTCTCAATGAAACAACATGTTTGATACACTGGACTGTTGAGATACCGCTCACGTACTTCCATCTGCCTCTTAAACAGCTTTCTTCATTCATCCATCTATCCTTCTTCATCCAACTTTTGTTCTGCCTTACAAGAGGAGGACAACTTGCTTGTTTCTGAATTTGTAGTTGTTTTTTATTTTAAAAGACCAAGGGCCTTTATGCCATTGTGATGAGAGGGACAGGGGAGGGACTTTTGGACCAAAGAAGGGATTGTTTCCATTGGACTGCCTGGTTATTTCTTCCATGATACCTTTGGAAGAAGTTGACTGCTTTGGAACAGTTTGGCACATTCTGAAAATTAATTTGCTCCATAGGCACCTTTGGTACACCTGTTACATGTAGGCTCTGTATAGGCACTCCAAGACTGTCCTTAGGGAGCTGATAGCCTTTTGGGAGAAAGGAGTAGAGCCTGCAAGTAAGTATAATTAACAGAGCATAACGTCAGGCATTCCAGAAGACTCGAGCTGTGTGCCATGTGATCAGGCTGTACTCTGTTCACTAGCTTGAAATAAGATGGGAGTAAATTAAAATTCGAATAGTATTCATCTTGTTTTATTAAATTAGGCTTACTGGTAACCACAGGCTAGTAATTCAGACCCCAGTGGCTGAAAAAACTTGAGCCAAGTGCTGTCAAGATGCAGTTGTATCTGCTTTAGTATGTGTTTGCAACAAGAAATTTACTGAGTTTTCATATTATAAAAGTAATATATGCTTGTTGGTGATATATTAGAAATTTAGAAATATGCAGAAAAATGTTCATGAAAAACCTTAATCATTCATAATTCAACTGTTATTGCTGGTATTTTTTTAAAAAATGTGTTTTCCCATAGTTAGGATCATACTGTGTGTAAATCTTATAACTTTGTAGATATTATAAGCATCTTCTTATGCCGTCAGTATTCTTTATAGTATCTTGATGACAGAATGCAAGCCCATTGTGTGTATCTGCCATACTTTATTTAACAGTTTTAATATTCATTCCAATTTCTTGCTGTCACATCTTTGAACATAAATCTCTGAATTTTATATGATTTTTGTATATAATTATATAAAAATATTTCTAGATAAAACTAGACAAAGACCAATTAATACTGCCAAGCAAGGCAAGCTGGGAGGGTCTGGAATTCATCCCATGAGCTGGTCTGTGCCAACAAACACACCTTGCAGGTGCTGCCAGGAAGCTTAGTCTGGTGGACAAGGCATATAATCTGAAAATTACAACAGACCTGATTCTGGTTGTCACCTGGTATTAGGGGATCCAGAAAGCTTGCAGACTATCGCAAGTCCTCTTAGATGGTCTTAAGACTGAGCAAGAGGGAGTAAGTATCAGGAGGTCAAGTGGGAAGCAACGTGGCCATCAGTCAGCCTGGGATTCAGGTGAAGGACCTCAGTCTCATCAACCCACAAACATTATCCAGGGCCTACTGTGTACCAGGCACTGTGCTGGGAGCTTGGGAAACCTAAGTGAACAGACAGACACCAATCTCTGCCTTCATGAAACTTACATTCTAGTGAGGAAAATCTTCCTTGGACAGGCACTGACAAAAGCAAGGTGGAACTCTCGTTCTTGAGGAACTAGAATATTGAGTGTATTCCAAGGGAGTCTCAAGTACGGGGAAGGAACAGAGCTGATTATCAGAATGCACAAGGCCACAGCCAAACTCACAGCAAGGGTGACTTATCACTGAGTCACAGAAGAGACACCTGAAAGTGCACCTTTCTGGTCTAAGGTCACATTGGACTAAACAATGAGCACCTGCCTCAGCCTGCGAATGGGGATCCAGTGCTGGCATCTGGGTGCCAATAGCTGGTTATGGGAGATGGAAGTTAGTGCCAATGACTAAAGTGGAGAATTCAGAACTGTGTTACAGCATCTAGCTTCCTGCCTGGCGTGTATCATAGTAGGTTTTGAATGAAGTGTCGTTGACGCAAATACGTGAATTTAGGAAAAAAGAAAGATTAGCATTATGGGCGAGGCATGGAAGAAAGAAAATAAGACTAAAAGATAGTCGTTAGGAGTCTGAGTTCCAGAGTCAAACAATCCTAGGTTCAATTCTTAACTCTTCCATTTTCAAGGTCTTTGAGATTTGAACTCATTACTTAATATCTCTGAGTCTCAGTTGCCTCATCTGTCAATTGGGGTAGTAATAGTAATACTAACCACACTTTAGGGTTGTGAGGCAGTTCTTATAAAGAGCCAAGCATATTTCTTGGCACACAGTAAGTGTTCAATAAATGTTAGCTACTAAAAACAACAGTAATAATTTTTAAATGAATGGTTTTTGAGGGGATATTATAAATATATTACATATTCTGTGGTGAGGTCCAACTTTCTTTTTGATCAGTATCCTGACCTTAGAAGATGGAGAAACGTTATTGTTTCTGTAGAGAAGATGAACTATGATGGAATTTGATACACACACACCTCTGTACATCACCTGTTATTCCTACTGAAATGAGGGCTTCTCCCAGCTTAGAGATGAGGCAAGGAAAAGTAGAAGGATTAGCATGTGTGATATTATTCAAAAATTAATTGTTGGTTGATTGAACATAAAAGACTTGGAGGGGGAAGCCACATGATACATGTATCTTCCTTCAATCACATTATGATAATAATTACAGAAAAATGGGTCCATATAGGAGAACCTGGTTGAAGAGGCAGATCAAGCTGCCAAATGGCTTTATTGTTCTCTCTTGTGGGAACAACATCTCTCCCTTCTGATCAGGCTAGGATGGTATAAAAGAAAAAAAGACCCAGAGCTAGGGTCACTATTTATTAATGTTGTATTTTGGTTTGGATTCCGCTCATTGAAACAGTGTTGATCCCGAGGGCATTTTTACGTTCTCACATTGGGAAGAGTCTAGGAATCTTTGTTTGCACAGAATATTTTGAGAAAATATTTCTAGAAGTGAATCAAATGTCCAGGCATTTCCTTTGAGTGGATGATCTTCTACCTTTGACTACTGAGGAACTTGGGCCTGGATAAGAATTCTGTTAGGAACGATGCTATCACAGAAGATGCAGTAAGGCAGGGTGAGAGGTATACGTAATTGGCATCTGTTTTTATGGGTAGGGAACACTTAGGTGGGAATAGGGAGCTGAAGTTTCACTGGAAGTTTTGCCCACGCCAAACTCCAGATTGACATATGCGTTGTACCATTCACAGCAACACGGATGGACCTAGAGATTATCATACTAAGTGAAGTAAGCAAGACCGAGAAAGACAAATATATGATATCGCTTATATGTGTAATCTGAAAGAAAAAGATACAATGAACTTATTTACGAAACAGAAATAGACTTATAGACATAGAAAACAAAGTTATGGTTACCGAAGGGGATAGTGTGGGTGGGGAGAGATAAATTAGGAGTTTGGGATTAGCATGGACACACTACTATATATAAAATAGATAACCAACAAGGACCCACTGTATAGCACAGGGAACTATACTCAATATTTTGTAGTAAACCATAAGGGAAAAGAATCTGAAAAAGAATATATATATACACACATATGGGTGTGTGTGTGTGTGTGTGTGTGTGTGTGTATTTATATAACTGAATCACTGTGCTATACGCCTGAAACTAACCTGACATCATAAGCACCTATTCTTCAATTAAAAAAAAAAACAAGAAATATGGCATTGTAGCTGTCTCTGCACCAATAGGATGCCCAGATTTAAACTGTACATACATGTATGCCCTTGTGCCCGGTGTTGCTGTGTCTTCATTTATCCTTTGGACTCCGTGTCCCTTCCTCACGCTTGCGTATCGGCGGTCTCTTGCCTCCTCCCAGCTCAAAACCTGTTTCTGTTCTCCCCCTTCCTAGGACTTCCTCCATGTAGGCAGCATGGTGTGTCCCTCTGTTCTCACCATGAAGCTGTCAGCCTTCTCTCGATCCAGTTGAAGGGGTATTTGTGTCTTTGTTGTTGTTTTTCTTCTTAGGAGCCTTCTGCCTTGGCATGAGATTGTCGTGGATGGACTCCTGATAAGTCAGGCTCCCCCTGGAGCTGTAATAACACTGGTCTCCTGTAGTCATATTAACCTTTATGCAGCGCTGGCACATTCTCTTTCCCGTTTGACTGGCACAAAGTGCTCTGAGGTTGGCAGTACGTACTTTATTATTCCCATTTTATAGAACAGGAAACTGTCTTAGAGCAGTGAGGTCACGACTGCTGGAAGGGATGGAGCTGCTTTAGAACTGGAGGCTGTCCCAGGCAGTGAGGGGGCCCGTGCTTTTCATCCCTGTGAGGGTTTCAGTGAGCACGAGGCCACTAGAATCAACAAAAAGGGGCTTCCCTGGTGGCGCAGTGGTTGAGAATCCGCCTGCCAATGCAGGGGACACGGGTTCGAGCCCTGGTCCGGAAGATCCCACATGCTGCGGAGCAACTAAGCCCGTGCACCACAACTACTGAGCCTGTGCTCTAGAGCCCGAGAGCCACAACTACTGAGCCCACGTGCCACAACTACTGAAGCTCACGTGCCTAGAGCCCGTGCTCTGCAACAAGAGAAGCCACCACAATGGGAAGCCCGCACACCACAACGAAGAGTAGCCCCCGCTCGCTGCAACTAGAGGAAGCCCGCACAAAGCAACGAAGACCCAACACAGCCAAAAATAAATTAAATAAAATAAATTAAAAAAAAAAAAAAGAATCAACAAAAAGGAATTCTGGGGACTTATTTTGATACACTGCCCTGGAGCACAATCTCTATTCCTGCCCCAATTTGCTGTCCTTAAACATGATAATATGTTCAGGCACACCTCATTTTATTGCACTTCTCAGATATTGCGTATTTTACAAATTGAAAGTTTGTGACAACCCTGTGTTAAGCACCATCTTCCCAACAGCACTTGCTCACTTCGTATCTCTGTGTCATATTTTGGAAATTGTCTCAATATTTCAAACTTTTTCATTATTGTTATATTATGATGATCTGTGATCAGTGATCTTTGATGTTACTATTGCAAAAAGATTACGACTCACTGAAGGCCCAGTGAGTTGATGGTTCGCATTTTTAAGCAATGAAGTATTTTTAAATTAAGGTATGTACCTTTTTTAGACATAAAACTATTACATACTTAATCGACTAAAGTATAGTGTAAATATAACTTTTATATGCACTGAGAAACCAAAAAAATTCATGTGACTCGCTTTATTTTGTTATTTGCTTTATTGTGGTGGTCTGGAACCAAACCCGCAACATCTCTGAGGTATGCTTGTGTTTTGGTATCGTTTATGGCTGTAGAACTAGAAAATTTGACTCAGCGATGCATCAGAGTTGGTTGGTAAGTCCCCTCAAACTTTCTGTGTGTCTGGAAATCCCAGAGACATTTATTAACTGACTCTGCCTATCTCTAACGCAGAGCCCTGACCTGAAAATAAATCATAAAATGTATGTCATCAGGTCCCTTGGAGAAGCCTACAGGCTTGATTCTTGGAGAGTCTTTCAGGTCTGTACTCAGAGCCATATGCTTATTTTTTAAGTAATTACAGACGCTTGTAGCTGGCTAAACAGCAGATTACAGTGGCTGGCGTGGTGGGCCATTTGAAGGGAGCACAGAGACAACTGTAACATCCTTGAGAGGGAGGAAGATAGATAGAAAAACTGTGAAGATGAAATACAGACCTAATTTTTAAAGAAAAACATGTAGTTGAATGGTATGGGCAACACGACTCAGTTGTTTCCACAAGAAAATGGTTAAGAACTCTGAGTCGAAGAAGTGTTTAATTCACCTTAGAAATATTCCATGAAAATCAGAGGAAAACAAAAAACTATTTTGTCAGTTTTGAATATTAATCAAAATGTATTGAAGAAATCTAAATGAGTAATGTAGCTTTACTTTTCACTAAAAATATTTGGTTCACCAAAGAAGGCACATGCAACCCATAAGCACATGTAAAGACACTCAACATCAGTCATCAGGCAAATTCAAATTCAGATGGCAATGAGGTCTGAGGTATACTCTGCACCATGTGTATGACTAAAATGAAAAAGACTGACAGTATCAAATGTTGGCAAGGATATGTAGCAACTGGAACTCTTATGCATTGCTGGGAAGTATGTAGAACGATACAGCCACTTTCAAAAACATTTTGGCAGTTTCTTATAAACTTATTCATACACTTACCATATGATTAGGCAAGTCTACTTGTAGGTATTACCCAGGAGAAATACAACCCATGCTAACAGAATGATCTGTATGTGAATGTTCATAGCAGCTTTAGTCATAATAGCTAAAAGCTGGAAATGATCCAAATATCTATCAGTTGGAGAATGGAAAAACGATCCGTGGTACATCTAAACAGCAGGATACTTCTCAGCAATGAAGATAAACAAACTGATACATATTGATACAACAACATAGATGAATCTCAAAATCTTCATGCTAAGTGAAAGAAACCAGTCTCCAAGGCTATATACCCCGTGATTTCATTTCTATGACATTCTAGAAAAGGCAAAACTATAGAGATGGAGAAGAGATCACTGAACTAGGATTACGGGAGAGGATTTGACTACAAAGAATCATGAGGAATTCTGGGGGGCCGATTGTCATGGCGGCTACATAACTATTTGGGTTGGCCAGAAAGTTCATTCGGGTTTTTGGTAACGTCTTACTGAAAGACCCGAATGAACTTTTTGGCAACCCAGTGTGTACGTTTGTCAAAACTCATCAGACTGTACACTTTTAAAAAGTGAGTTTATCATATATATATAAATTATATGACAATTTTTAAAAATCAAAAATTTTGGAAACTGAATTACTAAATCAGTAGAAAATCTACATAGTTTCTTATATTTGTCTAGATTTTTAACAAAATTTTATTTCATGCCAATGTTGGCCAGGTGCCGTGCTTGCCCCTAGGGATAAAAATCTCAATAAAACGTGACCCTGCCCTGGCTACTTTTGCCTGAGTTCGGAGACCCTTTTGTATTAGGGAGATTCATTCCCCAGTATAACCCAAGTTTATAGAAGGTTGCTAGTGACTGGCTTTTATTTATTTATCTTGCATCTGTTTTATTTTATTTTTTTAAATTAATTTTTTATTGGAGTATAGTTGATTTAAAATGTTGTTTAGTTTGTACTATACAGAAAAGTGAGTCCATTATACATATACATGTATCCACTTCTTTTTAGATTCTTTTCACATATAGGTCATTACAGAGTATTGAATAGAGTTCCCTGTACTGTACAGTAGGTTCTTATTAGTTGTCTATTTTATGTATAGTAGTGTGTATATGTCAATCCCAATCTCCCAATTTATCCTACCTCCCTTTCCCCCTTGGTAACCATGTTTGTTTTCTGCATCTGTGGCTCAATTTCTGTTTTGTAAATAGGTTCATTGTGACTGGCTTTTAGAAGGAGAACATTTTTGAGGGGACATGTTATCAGTCATCTCTGTCTCTAAAAATTAGACTCAGAAAGTCACCTCAAATGATAGTGATCTGTTGTGAGCAGTAGTAGAATAATTCGTTATCAGAGGGGTTTGGACAGTGTATGGTAAAAAATCAGCTATCAGTTATTCAACTGAATAGATCAACTATTCACGACACAGGTTTTTTAATTTAATGCAAGCTATGTTCCCCATCATACTTTGCTCCTTCCTAAGGAAATTTTTGGCATGTTAGAGGCCCAGTAACAATATGGTGCTGTTAGACTTGGTGAGTAAACTGCAGCACCTGCTCAGGCCTTCATGGGTCTGTCCCCCACCCCATCCCCACTACCCCTCTCTTTTTTGGCAGCCTTAGGTTAGTTAATCTGTAAAAGAAAGAAGAAGGAATGGCTGGAAGGTAGCTCGATGCTAGACTATATTTAGAAGGCTCTTCCACACTGCACTTGAATGCCATTTTTTTTTTTTTTAATTTATTTATTTTTGACTGTGTTGGGTCTTCATTGCTGCACGTGGGCTTTCTCTAGTTGCAGTGAGAAGGGGCTGCTCTTCGTTGTGGTGCAGGGCTTCCCATTGCAGTGGCTTCTCTTGTTGCGGAGCATGGGCTCTAGGCACGCGGGCTCAGTAGTTGTGGTGCACGGGCTTAGTTGCTCCGCGGCATGTGGGATCTTCCCGGACCAGGGCTCGAACCCGTGTCCCCTGCATTGGCAGGCGGATTCTTAACCACTGTGCCACCAGGGAAGCCCATGTCATATTTTTGAGATCCTTGCAGGGCAAGGCTGTTTCTGGATGCCCTAGTGTGACCATGCATCAGCCCTTTGGTCTGAAAAATCTCTGGTGCCCACAAGTCCTAATGGAAGTGAACTGCGTTCTGTGCACCTTCTGTTCTCCGTCCTCCTCCTTTATCTCCCCATGCACCTCTGCCAGTATTCTATTCCACTCACCCCATCTCCTCAGAGAGGGGCCCTCCGTTCCAAACAGTCACAGTGGAGGGGTTATGTGTGTGGAGAGAAAGACAGACCCACTAAAACAGCAAACAGGCTGCAAGCTGCTTGGGTGATCTTTCTAAAAGGCAACTCTGACACCATCCTTCCAGTTCTTAAAACCCTTCTCATTTTGGAAATCCAAGCCCTGCTGTGGGTCCTCGAGTTCAACCCCTGCCCCTCCTCCTCACTAGCACCTGCTGTATTAGTTATGCTAAACTACTTGTATCTTCTCAAAAGCACCTTGACACTGTCTCTTTGTCTTTGTTTGCATGGAGGGCCTTCTGTCTGAAATGCATCTCTTCTTTTTGTCTTCTAGATGAATTTCCAGTCGGCCTTGAGGTGAAACTTAAACCTCTCCTTTTCTTCCCTGACCTCTTGGGCCTCTTTCCTGAGGAGGTAGTCAGTCACCTTCCTTTCCCTGAGCTCCGCTGTGTATCTCTGATATAGGATTTATTAGACTCAGCGCTAATGATGTGCTTATATGCTTTTGTCACTATTCTTTGATTTTCTTGAAGTTGTCATTTTGTTCAAGACATCAGTGAACAAACAAGGATAAAGGAAATGAATCCATTTGACAGCAGAAGTTACAGGAAGGAGCTAATAATACCCTGTACCCAGGCACAGATAAGACAACTGATACTTTATTTTCCCAGGTGCAGCTGTCCAGACAGGGACATGTTACCCTGGGTGCAGAGGAAGTAAAATCATATTATTGACTAACTTCACCTTCGCCTAACATTTACCAAGCTTGTGCTGCATGCCAGGACACATGAAGGACATTGTCACATTCAAGATCTCATTACAACCTCCTGGCAAGCTTGTGAAGGATGTCTTGTTATCCCCATTTTACAGATAGGGAAACTAGGACTTAGAGGGCCTAGGTGACAAGGCCAAAGCCAAAAGAGAGGTAAAAACTGAGTCTGGACCAGAGGTTGTGGATCTGTCAGGATCTACTTCTTTGGCAGAGTTTTTAATGTTATATATGCCTTCTTTTTTCTTGGCCCTGTGCTGGGCTAAGGCTTTTGGATTTGGAGCTTCTGATGGACCTTGTGAAGTTCCTCTCTAGTTTGTGGAGGTGGGGCGGGATTCTTTGTGGAGGAGGCACTGATGCTTGAGTGGTCCAGGGAGTGATGATGGTTGTAATGGTGGAGATGGTGTGGGGAAAGAAACAAGACCATGGCACTGGAAGACTTGCTCTCACGCTCCAGGAGGAGGACTTCTGGGTTGTCCAGCTCAGTCAGCCAGGGAAGGAAAGGGGATGGCAATTAAAAGACAAACACACTGCCCCAGGGTAAAAATTACCTTTGGCAGGAGAAGTTCCCTGTGTCATATCTCTCCTGTAATTGAGCATGGGGTGCAAGGGGAAAGGGCACTACATGGGCCCTTTCTAGAATTTCCCCAGTCTAGAGAATTGAGGAAACCTTTGAAAGACCTTGCAGGAGGATGGGGCTTGGAAAACAAAAAAAAAAAGGATGGGGCTTGCCAGTCAGATAATTCTACTAAGTAAAACCTGTCAGTCCTCTCAGTCAAAGGGGGCTTGGCTACTCATTTCCCACCAGTTATTGCTGTGGGAATTTCGGCACAGTGTTGTCAGATCTTACGATTTTTTTGAGAGAAGCCAGATTTCATGTTAAATTTCCAAATGATTAAATTTGAATTTAAAATTAAAAAGCCCAGGGAACTCTACTCAATATTCTGTAATAACCTACATGGGAAAAGAAGCTGAAAAATAATGGATATATGTATAACTGAATCACTTTGTTGTACACCTGAAACTAACACAACATTGTAGATCGACTATACTCCAATATAAAGTAAAAATAAATTAAAAATTAAATTAAATTACATTAAAAAGAGACTCCATCCTCCTCCCTACCCTCCTTCTTGTCAAACAAAATGTCTTCAAGAATGTCACTGCTGAACGATTCTTATTTCTATGGAACTCACCTGCATATCACAGATTACCAGCACTACATCCCCTCCCATCCAATATTGCTTTCCTGTCATTCTGCCCAATAAGATGCCCTCAACTTTGCAAATAACTCCTAGGGAAACAAAAACCCCAGCTGAGGTTTTTCAAGTATCATCATAGACAATATCCGGGTATCTCTGTCTGTGTTTCTTTTGCTGGGAATAGTCTTGGGCCAAATGTGACACTTGACACTCTTGGTAAACTCTTTCTTCGTCTCAGCCATCTTGCCCCTATTACTCCAATTTCAGTGGGTTTTGTTTGAGGAGATGCACCTGGCTTTTGGTTTAGCTGAATCAGGAGGTGGTTTGGCGGGCAGAAGGATTACCCGGAGACATTTGGGCATCTCACACCTTTCTTTGGCTCTAGCAGCCCTGACTCACAGTAGATATTCAGTCCTGAGGCGCTTTCCAGGAAGAGCCATAGCATGTGAAACTGGCGGGGTTCCAGCCACTGTGGAAGGTTGTCATATGCGGCAGCGCTTGGAGCTGAGGTTGGGTGATGCTTGCTCTTCAAGAGTAAGTTAAATTTTTGGAAAGCAGTTTGGCCGTGTCTAAAAATATGCATCCATCTCTGAAGAAATGATCAGAAATATGCACAATTATATTGCATGTAAAACTAATTCCGATAGCTAAAAATAGTAAACAAATTAAATGATTCACAGTAGGAGAATGATTAAAGAAATTTGGGCTTAGCCATATGATAAGTAGCCCTTTAAAACAGTGTTTATGAAGAATTTTTAATGACACGGGAAAATGCCATATTAATCCAAAGAAAACAGGATATGAAACTACACATACACACAAATTTAGATATAGGTATATGTATACCTATTTTCATAGCTGTTTTCTTTTCTATAATTTTTTGTATTTTCCCCAATATTCCACAGTTTTAAAAAACTTTTAAAGTATTACTTTTTAAAAAATAAACTTTTTATTTTAGAATAGCTTTTCTTTTTCAAAGAAAGGATAGTATAGAGTTCCAGTATACCTTACCCATTTTCCCCTATACTCTTTATAAAATTAGAATAAAAGTTATTTTTTAAATGATAAAAAAGAGCTTTCTGTGGCTTATATTATCACAAGCCACATAATTATTTACTTTAAAGGAGGTTTTTAAGGAAAAAAATTAATGTTCTTCATTAAAAGGCATGTGGGACCACCACTTATTTATAATGCTACATTTAACTGAGATCTCAAGCATTTCACAGGTACTGATGGAATGTTAGAACATTCAGAGACCCTCTTTAACTTTGCTATCTGTCCTAAAGTGATTTAAAAGAATCTGTTGTTTATCATTGACTTACTTTTGGATTTGATTCCAAAATAGACTTGTATTTAAGACAAAAGAAGTTATTCATCCTGCCTCTTTAGGTATTTATTATTTCTTCTCAAACTTCCTTAGTCCTATAACAGTCAGTTTTGTATGGGTCTGTAATGGATATGAGTTTAAGATCCAGTCATGTGAAATTGAATTTACCAAGTGGGTGCTATTTTCATACTTTGTTTTGACTGATCAGCTCACCAAAGCTGAAAGCTAAAAATAATAAACCCTGTCATTTTAGCAAGTCATCAGAGAAAACATTAAGAAATGACAGCAGTTGGAATTGAGTAGGTTTTCTCTGCCATGTTGTTCCTGAATGGAGGGTCTTTAGGAAAGGGCTGGCGGAGGCCCTAGATCTGGGGCAGCCCCTTTCTTCACTCAGAAAGGATAGGAGCTGGTTCACCGGAGGGTTTGGGAACTAGTTAACGATCCCTAGTGCTTTGCTCTCAGTCAGGCACTAGAACATGTACTGCAGTTTCAGAAGATCACAAAATCTTGTTTTCATGTCACAGTTTCAAAGGCTTATATTATTCAATTCAAGAATTTTGTCACAACTGGTACCTGCATAGCTTGAATTTTTCTGTTATTTTATGGGACGATCGTCTATGTCTTTTGTCCCTATATTTTGAAGTGAGGCCAAACAGACCCGTCCCACCTACTCACCTGCCACTTACTCTTCTTTGGGTAGGAGCCTTGTGGGTGTTTTAACTCAGGGGTCTGTTCGGGTAGGAAGAGGGTGTGTTGTGATGAATCGGCTCGTTGTCATCATAATTGGGATGGTAGGTCTGAAGGACAGAGCAGTGAAGGTTCTCCTTTGGGTTTGGTTTGGAGAATATAATGGCAATATCATTTTTCAGATTCTCCCAAGAAGATTTTGTCCCCCACGTTCTCCACCCGCAGGTTAAAAATACCCCAATTATGAAATGACCCCATCGCTCCTCCAGTTTATAAGGCAGAATCCCTGGCATGTCAAAAACAAAACCAAAACCCCACCCTTTGTTTTTAGAATACTGCTGCCTTCTCCGTTAACATTCTTAACTAAGGGAAAATCTATACATTCTATCTCTAGAAGGCCAGCTGGAGAGGGAGAAGAAAAGAAAATTAAGAAACAATTTGGTTGGTTATCATTAATCCTTGTTTAGCCCTGTGGGAAAATAAGCTTTTCTTCTTCCATCTTTGTTAGCGGGTAGATTAAATTGGTTAAAGGATACTGCAGCCTGTGAAAGAAAAAACAGTGGCACTTCACAAAGATACTCCAAAGCAGCTGAAAATATTTTTTCCTTCAGCTGCTGTCTAAGATTAAATGGCCCTTAAGTGATTTGGGGTCAGTATCTAATAAGCATATTTTTGTCCCAAATGAAAAACCAGCACAACTCGGCCTTCTCCACAGAGCATAAACCTAGGTGCATCTACTGGTACTTCTTAGGAAAAGAAGATCATTCAGTGTTTTATTTTTGCAAACCTTCAGTTGCTAAGATCTGAATCATCTATTTGGGGCACTCAGAGCTGCCTAATGGAAGCTGCATATTTGAGGGGAATTAAAAACCCCTTTCCTTCCAGCCTCCCCATCCCTCCCCCATCTGCAACAACCTTTGACACTGCATAGATTTTGAAAGTAACACTGTAAGATTAGTGCCAGGGGTCTTTCAAAGGATGCTTGTAACTGAAGATCTGTTTTCTTATCCCTCAAAGCTGAAAGCCATAAAGAAAAGAAAAGAAAATGCTTTTAATGAACAGCCTTTGCAGAATCAGCTCCTTGTAACTTCCCTCCTTCACGTGAATCAAAAATAGCTGAAAGTAGGTCATATTGTAAAAATGAATTAGGCTTCGCTTCACATTTTATTGACTTTACTAGACTTTTTTTCATTCACAGTGGCTGATTGTTAGCTAATGACTGACCCAAATAAAAAGGGATTGATTCTCTTATTTTCTTTATTTTGCCATCTACTCCTTCAGAATATCAGTGGAGCCCACTATGTGCTGGGGGTTTTTACTTTTTTTGTTTTTCATGCTCACGACAATCCTGAAAGTTGGAATTTTTATCCTTATTTTATCTATGAGGGAACTGAAACTCATAGAGTTCAAGGTAAATGGCCCAAGGACACACAGCTCATTAGTAAAAGATCTGAAAACTGGACACATTTCTTTGTCCAGAAGCCCTGATATTTTCAACTACATTCTCTTTATTTAAAAAATTTTTATATTAGATATTTATTAGTGAGAAATAAACTGAAATAAAATTGCCAATCTTAATGCCTCATAAAACAATGAAAAATATTTACCGTAATATTAAATAATTTTTGAAAATGACAACAACGCAACATTTATTTGAATTGAGCCTTAGTTTGGTCCAGGCACTGTTTAACTTTCACAGTGATCCAGAGATTGGGTTCCATTTTCTTGCCATTTTACTAATGAGTCTCAAAAAAGTTAAGATGCTTGTCCAAGGTCACAAAGTCAGTAAATGGCAGAGCCGAGACTCAAACCCTGCTGTTGTTGCCAAAATCTTGGCTCTCTGTGCACCAATGCCAAACAGAAATACGGAGGCAGAGTTATGGAGGAGAAGGAAAGAGTGGCTTTATTTCTTTGCCAGGCAAAGAGGGAACACAGTAGGCTAGCGCCTCAAGAACTGTGCCCCTCCCTGGGGAATAGGGAGAGGTTTACATAGTCAGGACTCATGGTCAGAGGTATGTGATAAGGATCAAGGCAGTAACAGTCTTGCATTCTTCTTTCTTCTGCAAGGTTTCAAAAGGGTGGGGTTGCTGACAAGATTAGGGTGTGTGCAGGGTGGGGGGGGGTGTCTCAGGTGGTCGAGTCTCCTAATCTTGATGAGCTTCCCTGATCCCTTTAATCTTGCCTCAGGTGGTTTCCTGGCTGCTCCTCCCTTGAAAGCAACTGTTCGTATATACACTAATATGTATAAAATAGATAACTAATAAGAACCTGGTATATAAAAAATAAATAAATAAAATTCAGAAAAGAAAGAAAAAAAAAAGAAAGCAACTGTTTGAATCTGCCCTTTGGAACTCAGGGACAGTCATGGAGGCTGGAGTCTTGCCTACAAAAAATGGGGGACAAAAAGCCTCTGTGCCCGGGAGCCCCACAGGGCCCTCCTCAACATCACTGTCTTCATAGTCCAAGGGCTTTATCTCACTACAGCAACTTGAGTTTAACATAAAAAGTGGTCAGTATAAATGAAAATGAAATGAAATATTAGTCTTGTGAGTTCATGTCCTTATAATATTTTATCATAGAAAAATAACATTTTTGGGCTTAAGTATCAATAATTTTCATGGGCAAATTATTACAGAATGTGTTTTTCTTCTAACCCTCTTATTGTGAACAAATTTTAAAGTGGTCTTGAAGGGTTACCCTTTCTCCCTCTGAAAGACTGGTTGAGGATGAAGTTGGGCTGTTGCAGAGTGGGGACTAAGTTCCCCGCAGGGGTTGAGACTGTGGCCTCAGAAGAGATTAGAAAGATCCTGGTAAAACACTGAAGGCAAACCTAGACTTTCTCTGCTTACAGCCAGTCCTGCAGTGAGCTAATAGAAGGGTGACTCTCTCAACCTTCTCCTCCTGCTTAGGACATGCTTTCCCATGTCATGTGCTCGTGATTTGGTGGTGGGGAGGGGTTGCTTCTGTAGGCACCCTACCAGTGTGAACTGGCCACCATACCACTTTATAACATCCCTTTGAGGGGAAGCAGGCCCTGAGTTACATGTTTTTAGAACACAGCTCCTATGCAAGCTCCGGGCTTCCTATATATATGGTATTTTAATCTATAAATTTGCAAATAAAAAACAAAGTATTCAGTTCAAGTATATTTTTCTGAACACGAGAAATTAAACATTTTCAGGGCAACTCTTTTACTGCATCTTTACTTTGGTGGCAGATTCACCCAGAATGAAGCAAAACACCAAGCAGTATGACATAAAAACTGTCCAATCCTAAGAAAACCCTCTCTTATTTGTGTAACCAAGATATCAGGGCCCAGTCCATACCCATCTTTTATGTAAGGCCCCCCAAATACTCAGGTTATTTAAATTCACTAATCTTTGAGAAGATGGGATTGGTCATTTATTCATTCAAAATATTTATTTAGCACCCACTTATGTGTCAGGTTCTAAACCCTAGGGATACATGGATTTCATATGAGTGAGATAAATAGACAATACACAAATAAACAAGTAATATTTAACAAGTCAGATGGTGAAGCTGCTATAGAGAAAAATTAAATAGGGCATAAGGAGTGTTGTATGTGTGTGTGTGTATGTGTGTGTGTAGTAAGGGGTTCTTGCTTCATTGAAGGCCTCAAGAATAGTGTAACATGTGAGCATATACATAAGGGACGTGAAGGAGCAAGACTTCAGGCTATCTTGAGAAAGGCCGTGGTAGAAATAGCAAGTGCAAAGGCCCTGAGGTAGAGTGGTGGTATTGTATTGAGAATCAACAGGGAAGTGGCAGTCTCAGACAACTCAGATGGGGCTCTTCTGCTCTGACTGAGAGAGGATCCTCAGGCTGGGCTTCCTCAGTGACTTCCTGTGACAGCCCAAGTCCACCCTATGACTGCCTCTATTCTCAAGGGGCAAAATAACTCCTTTAAAGGGGTTGGGGAAAGGCAAACAGAAGCTATACCCAAGCTGGAGAGGGTGGGAAGCCAATTCATTTACATATTTAAATACTCCCTTCACAACCCATAAAATGCATATCATTTTAATTGAGCATTTAAATCTTTCTCACTGGTAGGTATTTCAAGCATTTCAGGCTTTATGCCAATTATTGCATCATCTTAAAAGAGAAGCTTTTAAATTAATTAAACCCATTACAGTTGAATATCTGATTCTTGCCAATACATAATTTAAAATCCTCACTTCAAAGTAATTTGGTAAAGTTTACTAACCCTATCAAAATGTCCTAAACTATGCACCTGGAGAAACATTACCCAGTTTCTGGATAGGAGCCAAATGGCCCTGTGAAAGGACTTTTCATTGTAGCCCCAGGAAGGCAAGTCTGAGGTGTGGTCTGGCCTCAGTCTTAGAGATTCTGATTCAGTGAGTCTGGAAAGGTTCACAGGATTCTTTTTCCAAACAAGTGATTTTCTTAATGAGCCAACTTTGAGAGCCACTGATCTGGGGTAAAGAGAATATGGATTCTATGTTGTACAGAAGAACACAGTGGGCCATCAATCTGGTCTGGCTCAGAAGAGGAAGGGGCAATCATTGCAACTTCTTTTATGTAGCTGTATTAGTTAGGGAAGGCTCAGCTATGCCGCAGTAACAAATAACCCCCAAATCTCAGTGGCTTAATGCTCTAAAGTCTATTTCTTGATCTTGCAAAGTCCAGGGTAATTGTTCTGATGGTTGACTCTCTTCCAAGCAGTGCACACTGGTGACTTTGATCCAGTCACACTGTCCCTTAGGGCCTCCTCAGAGACTCCTGCAGAGACAGCTGAAGAAAGAGAGTGTCCATCCTTGTGGGTCATTTTAGGGACCAGGCCTGGAACTGTCTAGCCCTTCTGTTCATATTCTATTAAGCAGAACTTGAGCCCTCCTAGATGAAAGGGGCCAGGAAAGGTAGCTTATGTGCTCAGTAGTCAAGAGAAATAGTTGATGTTGGCCATGGCAACACACATAGCATTGGGTCTGCAGCCACAGTCTATAGTCCTCTCCCTGATGCAATTTGCTAGAGGTTCCCAGTATTTTTCCACCCAGGTCTGCTGGATACTCCAATCCATTATCTGGATTATTGACCTCTCCACCCTCAACCCTAATTTGATGTAGCATGAGGAAGAACCCACCCTGGTTCAAGCAAATCCCACTGAGATAATAATTGCATAACAGGACCTCCCTCTCCCAACCCCAGCCATTCCAGACATCATTTCTGCCTTGAAGTAGGAGTCTCATCCCAGGGATAGCACAGGTTCTTTCCTTTCTTTACCAAAGATTCTCTAAAAATTCATCATTTTTACAATGCTTCTTGTGTTTTTGGCGACAGGGATGTTTACGGTCCAGAGCAGACATACTGTAGGAGTGGATGATTCTAAGTATGGTGTTTGTAAGTTGAGGACTTTCTAGACAGTCTAAAAATATAAGCAGATGAGATATGAATCCTAGGAAGGGCTCATTCAAGGGCAGAGATGGTTTGCCTCTACGGTATGATGAAGCATAAGTACTCAATATGAACTAATGAATTAAACGATATCATTACGTATAATTCCACAGATTTGGGTTTCTCAAAGGATGGTTTCAACCAGAAGCATCCACATCACCTGGGAACTTTTAAGAAATGCACATTCTTAGGCCCTATCCCAGACCCACAGAATTAGACATTCTGGGCACAGAGGGCAGCAACCTGTGTTTTGACAGCCCTCCAGGTGATTTTGATGCACATCAGTGTTTGCGAATCACTGGCATAGATTTTACATGTTGATTGCAGTTTTATCTAAATCTAAGTAGTAATTAAGGAGTCTGAATGGGATTTCTTTTCCTGTGGGAGAAAGAGATGGACATAAGCCTTTTAAGACACTTGTTAGAGAAACTGCTACTCTTTTAGATTAGATGCCTGCTTCTTTTGTATGTCTGCCTACAATACTCTGTAGTGAGACTCAATATCTAGAAAGGTAGCTTGAGGCAGTTCAAGTGCCTAAGATTATCCATTATTTTTTACGTATACTACATAATCAAGCAGAAGAAACAGGATAACAAATTTTAAAAACATTTTAAAAGCAAAACTGATTCAAAACGCCTTTGTATTGGGTTGGCCAAAAAGTTCGTTTGGTTTTTTCCGTAGGATGGCTCCAGTAGCTCTCAGTTGTTTTTAATTTCATCTGAAACAATTTTGTTAGATTGTATTGTGACAGCTGTCATATCAGCATGCAGTTTTTAAGAAAAACTTATCAATTGCTGAATTTTTGTGTAGCCATTTTAATATTGAAGATGGAAGAAAAAAAGCAACATTTTCGGCATATTATGTTTTATTATTTCAAGAAAGGCAAAAACGCAAAAAAAAGATTTGTGCAGTGTATGGAGGAGGTGCCGTGACTGATCGAACGTGTCAAAAGTGGTTTGCGAAGTTTCGTGCTGGAGATTTCTCGCTGGACGGTGCTCCACGGTCGGGTAGACCAGTTGAAGTTTATAGCGATCAAATCGAGACATTAACTGAGAACAATCAACGTTATAGCATGTGGGAGATAGCTGACATACTCAAAATATCCAAATCAAGTATTGAAAATCATTTGCACCACCTTGGTCATGTTAATTGCTTTGGTGTTTGAGTTCCCTATAAGTTAAGTGGAAAAAAAACCTTCTGGACCGTATTTCCGTATGCGATTCTCAACTTAAATGTAATGAAAACGTAAAACAAATTGTGACGGGTGATGAAAAGTGGATACTGTACAATAAAGTGGAAAGGAAGAGATTGTGGGGCAAGCGAAATGAACCACCACCAACCACACCAAAGGCCAGTCTTCATCCAAAGAAGGGGATGTTGTGTATATGGTGGGATTGGAAGGGAGTCCTCTATTATGAGCTCCTTCTGGAAAACCAAATGATTAATTCCAACAAGTACTGCTCCCAATTAGGCCAACTGAAAGCAGCACTTGACGAAAAGCCTCCAGAATTAGTCAACAGAAAACACATAATCTTCCATCAGGATAACGCAAGACTGCATGTTTCTTTGATGACCAGGCAAAAACTGTTACAGTTTGTCTGGGAAGTTCTGATTCATCCACCGTATTCATCAGATATTGCGCATTCAGGTTTCCATTTATTTTGGTCTTTACAAAATTCTCTTAATGGAAAAAATTTCGGTTCCCAGGAAGACTGTAAAAGGCACCTGGAAAAGTTCTTTGCTCAAAAAGATAAAACATTTTGGGAAGATGGAATTATTGCCTGAAAAATGACAGAAGTAGTGGAACAAAACGGTGAATGCGTTGTTCAATAAGGTTCTTGGTGTAAATGAAAGATGTGTCTTTTTACTTTAAAAACTGAAGGAACTTTTTGGCCAGCCTTAGTTTTCCTCTTGCTTTTACTGATTACTTTTGGCCACTCTTCTCTTTGTCGATCCAAAACTCTGGTCATGATGACTTTTTAGGGCCCTGAAATGTGTAATCCTATTTATTGGAAGCATTTCCAACTGTCCTCCTCTTCTGCCCCATAACATGCCATCCTAGATGAACAGTCCCGGGGGACCCTAGGACATGATTATGGACCTCAGTCATTGTGATGTCTGGAGGATGGAGGAGATGAGGCTTGGGAACAGAGTGGACCCAACCCTGCAGGGCTCTGGGAATTGCTCTGGGAATTGCTTTCTGGCACAAATCCCTGATGTCAGCAAGGTTTGCTTCTTTTTCATACAAGTGGTGGAAGCAGATTTAAAATAAAAATGCCTGACCTCCTGGCCCTTCTGCAAACATCAACTAATGAATGAATCAAAACTCAAAATATGCCCCTTCCAAAGTGGTCTTCTAGCATGTTAGAGAATTGTTGTCTGCTTCCCTGAATCCTTAAAATGCCACTGACCTTGGCTGTTTTTGTGGGCCACAACTAAAGCTGCCAAATAAAATACAGGACACTCAGTTAAATTTAAATTTCAGATAAACAAAAATAACATTTTAGTGTAAGCATGTCTCATAACCAGTAAGGATGAAATATTTGAATGTTGACTATTTGAATATAGAATGTGTGAACATTTGAATTTTAGGTAAACAACTAGTTTTTTTCTAGTCTAAGTATATTCCACATTGCATACTTAGTTATGGGACATACTTATACTAAGGAATTAATTTATCTGAAATTTAAATCTACCCAGGCATCCAGAAGTATTACTTGTTAAATATTTTTTATTAGCCACAACTCATGGCAAAGAAATACTTGGAGGCCACTAAGATGTCCAGGGCTTCTTACCAATCCCTCGACATGGCCCCAAGTCAGCAAAGGCATTTGGCCTTTGGACTCTTTGTTTATGAAGCCATTGTTACTTTATCATTGCCACTCTGGTTTTGGGCAACCTCTCCTTTCTCCTCTCTTAGTGTTCAACTTCCTGGTCTCTGCCTTGTGTGCAGAGAAAGGCTGACCTATTAGAAACAGCACCAGCCAATGTGAGTTCTTCCCTTTAACCAACTAGTCTCGCCCTGAAGATTAGGTTAATCTTTCCATTTTGGAGCTAGGTACTATGTGGATAGTTGTGGGTCAAAAAGCGTGGTGTTTCTGAAAGCTTAGCTAACTCCAGTTCTTTTGTATGATTTTTATCTTTGGTAAATCACAGAACCTCTCTTAACTCTCAAACCGAGTCTTTGTGTAGGTGAAGGTGGCCATCTAATTACCATCAATTAGATGAATAGAACACCTGACCCCCAGCAGCCTGGGTCCTAATGAGAGAACCAGTGTAGATAGTGTCAGATACAAATCGCTGAATGGGACTGTCAGCCTTCTGAGTGAAAACAGAGACCTAGTGGCAGCCATGTAAAGTCATTTTGTTCTTTCTGTCCTAGATTTCAGTTGCTGCTTCTCTCTAGAGACTTTGTAGGCTTGCTTAGTTCTCTATCAAGTCAACAGGAACATAGGACACTGAGGAGGCCTGGAAGAGTGAGAGACTCTGACCCAGTTTGAATGTCCCCATAGTTCAGTTACTCCAAAGAATTCAAGCCTTAAAGGCACAGAACCTTGAAGTCACTAGAGCTTCACCCAAAGTCCTCCCAACACAGGGATTGCAGAATATTGCTGAAATCATCTTTTTCCTGTTCCTCTCCTTCCCTTTCACTTTGTGTGTATGGGAATTTCAAGCGTAGAAAAACCATAATGTGGATTTATTTTATTTGGACACGGAGTCTTTGCTATCTGGGTGGAGTTCTGCTTGGGAGCGACCAGCTGTCACTGCCAGTGGCTGCTAGGATCGCCTTGTGGAATTAGGCAGGGTGGTGTTTTGCTTTTAGTTTTAAATGCCGTTGGATGGTTACTAGATGGGTAGTAGTCTCGCTTCTGTTTTCCATGGAGGGGTCTTGGTTTTGGTTACACTAAAACCAAATTAGATTAGATACACTCAAAAAAGAGAAATTTGCACTCACAATCTGTTGATGGTGCACAGCACTCACACTTTGACATTAGTCATAAGCTGGATCGAGACCTCATCAGAGGCTCAAATGCTCCCTTTGCTCTAAATCACAGCTTGTAAAGAACAGAGTGTGAGAACACAGAGATAGTGAGGTGGTGGCAGTTTTTCTCATTGCTACTTGATTTTGGGGGTGGGCAGCAACTACACACTGTTTTAAGAGTTTCAACATGATGATACTGAAATTACTTCAAATCTTTTCTAATCCCACCCTACCCCTCAGACCGTGTTTAGTCCTCCAATCTATACTTTTGTAATTTCTTACAGTTGTAACGAATATATTGGACTGGGAATCCCTGAGGGCAGAGTTGATGTCCACCTGTTGACTTTGGAATCATCATTGCCCAGCACTGACCGGGAACACAGATGCTCAACAGAAAGACGAATGAATTAGACTTTAGAGCAATGTAATCCATGGCACCCTGACTTCAATAGCAGATTGTAATACGCAGTGTTTTAGGACTAATCAAGTTTTAGAATGTCACAAAAGAGAAGCTGGAACTTGGTCCACATGGAAATTACCTATTTGCTCGTTAAGAGGTTAAGGGACCATTTTCTACTCCCGCCTCCCTTCCAACTTCTGGTCATCTTTACCCACTGAAAGAGGGTCCACATGACATATAAAAAATCTTTCATAAGTAAGATATTGGGAAAATAAATCTCACATACTAAAACAGAGGTTGGCAAGCTTTTTTTGTAAATAGCCAAATAGTCAATATTTCAGGCTTTGTGGAAATAGGGTTTTTGTCACACCTACTCAATTACTGCCCTTGTAACATGAGAGCAGCCATAGACAATAGGCAGAGGAATGAACATGGCTGTGTTCCAGTCAGACTGCTTCTATGGACACTGAAATGTGAATTTCATATAACTTTCACATGTCATGCAATGTTATTCTTTAAGAAAATTTTTCCCCAAACATTTAACAATGTGAAATCATTTTTTAACTCACTGGCTATTACAAAAAACAGGTGGTAGATTGGATATGGCCTGCTGGCCAGAGTTCGGCGACCCCTGCACTAAAAACAAAAAAATAGTACCAAAGTCGAAGCTTTGTTGGGAAAAAGGGACATTTTTGCTCTATCTGCCGTATAGCTTTCCTACATAGCTAATCGCTGAAATGAGACACAAAGGAGCTTTTTCCTACCGTCTTATTTTTGTACCACTTTTTGTTTAAGTATGCACGCATGCATGCTTGCCTCTGTGCCCACATACGTGTGTGGTAGAAAGACCAAGTTTTCAGATTGCATTCGATATATTTCCTGAGCCTTTTGGGATGGTGAAAGGGAAATGTGGAAAATACAGTATGATCCCAGTTTTTTTTTAAAAGCACATTATGCAAAAAATGATGTATTTTATATATGCTTGTAATAAGTTCTGGAAGGTATTTACTAAATGATAACAGTGGTTACCTGTGAGAACTGATAGCAGGATTGGTGAAGGGGCAGTACTTGACCTTTTTCTGAATTGTTTACTTGAAAATAAAAATGATCCTTGCATTGTTTGTGGAATTAAAATTAGGTGTTTAATTTAAAATATATATTCATGAAAAAGTAAATGCTGCCTGCTTCTGTGACACTGTAGTCTTTTCATATTGATCCTTCTTGAAGTACAACTTTTCGGAAGTCCTTTCATCTAGGAGAGAATTGATAAATAGAAGTGTTCAGATTTCGTAGGAGCAAGACTGTCTTCTCAAGGGATGCTGATAATTAAAATAACATGGAAGTACAATAAAATCCCACAATCTACTATACTATGGATCCAGTGCGTATACTCAGAGTTTCAGAACGCATTTCTTACTAACACACAAAAGGCCTTTAAAGCAGGTGGTGTCTTTGTCCCCTGATACCAATGTGTTTTAATAAGCTTCCTCTAGATTTTCAAAGTCTTTGGTCAAATTGGAACTGACATTTATGCTAATTAGCTGGGTTTGGGAGCTCAAAACAGGTAAAATTGAATTACAGTGGGCTCCAAATTATGTTTATTTTCAAAATGATGGCTCTGAAGAATATTTGGTTCCATTTGTCAGTTATTTCCTATCTTGCTGCTTCTACCATCCTTTCTCTGCCTGGTGTGTTAATCTGGTAATCTGAAATCTTTTTGTCTGCCTGTAATGTGATAGGCTGTTTTCCTGTGGTCCATCTGTCTCCTACAGGAGGTGAAAGTACTTTTCAGAAACGTCTTGGGTTGATGTTATTAATCTTTATAAGCAGAGAAATTCCCTGAATAATTTAATAGCCAAATGGCATGAGGGGGACTTGGTATGAAAATGAATTTTTCTGTCAGCTTTAAAAATCACAGCATGGCCAGCCTTTCATCCATGCAACTCAAATATCAAAACACTGGATGTTTATTCTCTTTTATGCAGGTTTTTCTATTTTGCAACACCTAAGGTGCGGAGGAAACATTTAGAAAATTTGAGTTTACTTTTTTTTCTGTTAAAAAAAAAAACACAACAAACTAACCAGCAAAAAGAAAGGCTTTCTTGTTCTCCGAAGCAACAGATGCTGCCTTTGACCTTGGGATTTAAGGGCAAATCTATTCTTGTTTACATGTCTTGAATTTCTTGGATTTGCCAGTATGAAGGCAGCAGTTGGGAATGAGTGCTTTTGAGAGTATATGAATGATTAAAAAAAGAAATTAGTCTGCACAGCTGTTGTTAAAGAAATGGTTGTTCTCCCCTCTCCTTCTAGTTCACTAAGATACAATTTTAAAAATTATTGTTATTATTTTGTCTTCTTTTCTACTTTTAATTGGAGTGATCCTACTTATAGGTGTCACAGCCTCTGGGTATCTGGTCTTGCATCTGACACCCTGCTTCCTAATGAAGGTGTCTACGGAGTCAGACACATGTGATTTACAGGGTCCCCTTGGTCCTCCATGTTGGATGAGGACATACAGCCAGTCCTGTTTAGGCAAGCCAGCAGGAGTGGGAATATTAATAACCAAATATGTTTTTTTTCTCTCTGACACAGCCTCTTTAGAATGCCATTTGTTTGCCCTCTCTTTTGAAAAGTCATTTACAAAGGTGGCAAAAGCTTTAGAAAAAAATATGAGGACCAGGTAAAATTACTGCATGAGGTATGCCCACTTGGGATTAATATTATTTCATTAGAAGACCATTAGCAAGTTTGTTGTTGTAGTTGTTGTTTGAATCAAAACCAATAGATATGCATTAAGTATTTTTGCTTCATTTTTCATGAATCGTATATTTGAGAAGGAAATCTTGATGATGAGAAACTCTTACTTTTGAGCCACAAAGAATTAGTGTCTTTATGCTTTCAGATCGTACTGAGACCAGAAATACTTTTTCCCTCTAAGTGTCATAAAACTCAATCACATCTCTTTCCACATTACCTTTTCAACCTAAGGAAACTGGCAGTGACATAGATAAATCAATTTCTTTGTTTCCCTTCATAGATAATTTTACTGAGTTTTGTTTTTTTTAAATAATCTTCTAGATTTAACCTTTTATTTGTGGACCATTACAGTGAAGCCCCTAATAGCAGTTTATATAGTTTTATTAGTCACTCTATAGACAGAAGACAAGACATATTGGAATGTCATCATGGATATTTAGCTAGCAAATTTAAATCAAAACATCTTTGTTCCATTAACTTTGTCTGCTAATTAAAGAACAGGTAAGCTGCTCAGGTATAACAGGTCAATGTGGAAGAAGCCAGGGGGCTCATGGAAGGCCCCCTTTTCTCTGGCTTGATCAGTAATAAGAGATCAAATATACCAGGGAGGTCAACTTCCTCTGGGAATGAGGTTCTTTTGCAGGCACTGGGTGTCAAATACTTAGTGAGTAGCCACAGGATTGACTGTCCTTTCCGATGCTCTCAGAGTCATTTTATTCTTAAACTTCTCAGAATCCCTACAAATTTTGGTAAGAATAGATGTTTGACATTTCAATATTTAGAATACTGATTGTCCTCGTAAGGAGATACTTGACACCTTGCCTTCTCAAATTGATGCTTCTGGAAGGCAGCATCGGAATATCTATTAGGGTAGTTGGCATATATATACAGCAAGGTAGTTATAACCTTCTGGAGAATTTCTTTTTTTTTTTTAAAGGTTTATTATTTATTTATTTATTTATTTAATTTATTTTTGGTTGCATCGGGTCTTAGTTGCAGCACGCGGGATCTTCGTTGTGGTGCATGGGCTTCTCTCTAGTTGTGGCGTGTGGGTTTTCTCTCTCTAGTTGAGGCGCAAGCTCAGTAGTTGTGGCGTGTGGGCTGAGTTGCCCCGCGGCATGTGGGATCTAAGTTCCCTGACCAGGGATTGAACCCGCGTCCCCTGCATTGTAAGGCGGATTCTGTACCACTGGACCACCAGGGAAGTCCCTGGAGGATTTCTTAATGATCTTTTTAGGGCATTTTCCTTGTTAACTTCTGGTACCTTAAGAAGGTCCCAGTGCATTTCACTGAATGCCTTGAGAAACTGAAGCTATAAAGGAGTATTAAGAAACTTGATTCTCTAATCAACTGTTCAGAATTCCATTTTATTGGTTCAGGAATCCAAGATGGATGCTTAAAATTTGTTTATCCAACCAACCAATTACCTAGTCAACCAGCCAACCAGCCAACCAGCCAACCAACCAAGCTCACTGAATATCTTGCCTTGGAACTCTTTCCTAAAACCTTCCCAAATCTTTTCAACAGTTCCAAGAAAAGATGATAATGTGTGTTTTATAAACCGTAACAGTTAGACTTGTTAATTTATCAATAATGGGAAAAACAACCCTAACTGTCATTTTAACATGTCTTCATGCTTAATTTTTTCCAGACTGTGGTTAGAGATCAACTGGGGAGAATTCTTGCCCAATAGTGATGACATTTTCTTAAAAATTATAGAATGTTGCCCATTCTGTAAAACTCCAAAGTAAAAAGTATAAAGCATTCCTCAAGACAGAATTTATTTCCGGATGTTTTTACATGTAATATTTAACACTATGGGTCTAGTATAAATTTTCTTTTACACTCATATTACTGGCATATTTGTAGGTACAATGTTAATTTTTGGAGTCCACTAGAATGAAATATATTGCATTAAGTGCCTAAGCTAAGATGTCTTAATTTGAGAGTTATAAAAGAAGTCTAGTGCATTTTAGAAGTTGCTTTTTTCAGTTAAAAATTATTTTGGTCTTTTGGCAAAAGGATAAAGTTCATAGGCCATGGGAGAAACTGCAGTTTAAAAATAATTAGCTTTGAAGATTTATTCTAATCTGTCTTTGTTTGAGTAAGAACGTGGCTGGGGGTTTTAGGAGAATGGGTTAGAAGAGGAAATTTACAATATTGCCTAATAAGAACTAGATTATACATAAAATAGGTATTGACTTTAAAAATTTTTTGCTTTGGGGCTTCCCTGGTGGTGCAGTGGTTAAGAATCTGCCTGCCAATGCAGGGGACCCGGGTTCGAGCCCTGGTCCAGGAAGATCCCACATGCTGCGGAACAGCTAAGCCTGTGGGCCACAACTACCGAGCCTGCGCTCTAGAGCCCACAAGCCACAACTACTGAGCCCGCATGACACAACTACTGAAGCCCGCGCGCCTAGAGCCCGTGCTCCGCAACAAGAGAAGCCACCGCAATGAGAAGCCTTGCACCGCAACGAAGAGTAGCCCCCACTCGCTGCAACTATAAAAAGCCCGCGCACAGCAACGAAGACCCAACGCAGCCAAAAATATAAATAAATAACTAAATACAAAAAATTTTTTTGCTTTGAATTTCTCTAAAACTTTCTATGTCCACTTAAACTTATGTGTTTTTTTTTGTTTTTTTTTTCACCATGCCGCGTGGCTTGCAAGATCTTAGTTCCCCGACCAGGGATTGAACCTGTGCCCCCTTCAGTGGAAGCACGGAGTCCTAACCACTGGACCGCCAGGGAATTCCCTAAACTTATCCTTCTTAAACAGAAATTTAGGAACATTAGTACCTAAAAATCTATATTTTGGAAAATGATTTCTTGGACTCAGTGTTTGGGATGTATTTGTTTTTGCATACGTTTAAATTGTGCTATGCTTGTATTTTGACTAGACATTAAATAATTGAAACACTCATAGTAGATAATTATACAGATTGTCTTACCAGGTTGGAGTACAATGGCTAACCTGTTTCCAAAGATATCTTAATCCTTTAACGTGGCCAGGTTTAGGCCAAACCATGTAGTAGGAAAAAGCATAGGTTTTAGGTGGAGACAGACCTAGCTCAAACCTAAGCCTCTTGTTAATTAGCTATTTAACTTCGTGTAAGTTATCTAAGCCCACTGAAGCTCAAGAATTATATACTTTCTAAATGTCAGGCACTATACTAGGAATAAGCAGACACTTTTTCTTTTCTTTGGGAGGTTACTATCCAGTGGGAGAGGTAGACTCAAAGGCATAATTTTTATATACGTAGTGGGTAAGCTCAAGGTCAGAGAAATGTGCTCAGAGTACCGTGGAGTTGGGACCCTCCTGTCTGACAGCTCGCATTTATTGAACATCTAACTATGTGCTAGCATAGTGCTAAGACTTAAATACCAGCATGAGACAGATAAACACAGTCCTGACCCTGTCTTGGAGCCTAAATAACAAAGAGATGACTGTAAATTAGAAATTCTGGGGCCTACCTTGTAGGGTTTGAGGATGAAATGAGTTGTCTTTCTCCTTCATGCCATCTCCATCCTGCTCACGAGACCCTCTGCATGCACCCGGTGCCCCATTAGCTTAAGCAGAACTTGCTGGCTGGGGCAGATTCTCTGTGGGTAGCTGTTTCTCTTGGTTAACAGTTCCATATCATGAATTCCTTTATAGGTGAATGGTTGAATACTTCTATCTAAGAATGTTTGCATTATTACCAAAGACCTCTGGAGGCAACAAGACCATAAATAAATATCTCTTCATTTGGCAGAGTTTCAGCCGCTGAACAGATCTCCATGGGTAACTGGGGTGTCTCCTTCAGGTCCCACTGTAATGGTGCCTGGCGGCTCTCCAGATGTCAGTGGTAAGATGTGGGGTCCCTGGTGCTTCGTGGAGAGAACGACAGATGGTAACCCCGCTCCATCTCAGATATGAATGTTATTGGTCTGTGGGCTTGCCAAGCTCAAATGCAAACCAAAGGAAAAAAATCAGTCTTGATTCAGAAGTTGGAATGCTTTGCTACAAGTGAAAGGTCTTCTTACTGCTTTGATAGAAAAATCCATCTTCACCTGGGCTTTCAATTCCAGGTTGTCGTCCTGAGAAGAGGTTTAGGATCTGTGACATCACCCTATTTAAGTACTTCTCAGATATGATCTTTTAATTATAAAAGATATATAATTGTATAGTTTATATAATAAAATAATATAAATGATATACATGATATAAGTAATTAATAACTATAAAATGTAATCACTTATGTATAACTCTTAGTTCTTTAGGCAAATAAATACATAGTAGATTCACAGTTAAATATAAAATACTCCTTGTAGTAGTATAAGAACTATCACTTAGGCAGGAGGATAAAGAAAGAATATAAGCTTGAATCATATCTATATATTTTTTCCTTTTGAAGCACGGGTAGGATTGCATCATTTCCTTTTTAACAAAGATCAGTGGCACCTTATTGCACTCAGAACAGCCTGTGCTCAGGGGCCTCTATGAGCTGCCTTTCATCTGCTTTTCATCCCAAGTATTTTCACATCCTTTAGGTACCCTTTGCCTCAGCTTATCTGGTCTATTAGCTGTTCCCCTGAAGACCATGCTTTATATCTTGAGGCCTTTGCTCATACTGTTTGGTCAGTAGAGAATACATTTTACTCCTTATCCATTTATGAGATTCTACTAATCCCACAAGACTGAGTTCAAATGCCTTCTCTTTCATGAAACCTTCCACAGTCCTACTAATCAGAATCAATTATTTCTTCCTTTCTGTTCCTCACTGTGGGCCTATGGTGTATATCACTATTACCTGTATAGGCTTCTGTCATTCCTGCTTATATTTAATTAATTAATTCATTCACCCATCCATCCGTTCATTCAACAATTATTTCCTGAATGCTTACTGGAACTGTGCAAGGAGATGGGAATGTAACGGAGAGCAGAAAACAGACGTGGTGCCTGTGCTCTGGGAGTTTACGGTGTTAAGGCAGAGACGGGCAGTAAGGACACAATGAAACCCACAGAGCTAAAACTGTACCTGTGATAAAAGCAAGGGAGATAAAGAGATTTGTATATCTCTGTCTCTCTAGACTGTAATCTCCTTAACATCAGTGACAGCCTCTTGCTTGGTAGAGAAGGCAATAAGATAAGCCAGCTATGACCCTGTGGTGGGGTACACTCTCTCTGTTGTGGTTGAATTGTGTCTCCCCAAAAGATGCGTGGACGTTCTACCCCCCAGTACCTACGAATACGACTTTATTAGGAAATAGGGTCTTTGCAGATGTAATCAAGCTAAGTTGCGGTCATACCTGATAAGGTTGGGCCATAATCCAGTATGATTGGTGTCCAATAAGAAGAGGAGAAAAGACACAGATGCAGAGGAGAATACCATGTGAAGACAGAGGCAGAGATTGGAGTGATGAGTTTACAAGCCAAGGAATGCCGAGGACTGGTGGCAGGCACCCGAAGCTGGAAGAGAGGCAGGGAACAGATTCTCCTTCAGAAGCTCCAGCAGGAACCAGTTCTGGTGACACCTAGATTTTGGACTTCTAGCCTCTAGAACTGTGAGAGGATAACTTTCTGTTGTTTTAGGCCACCCAGTTTGTGGTAAATTGTTATGGCAGCCCAAGAAAATGAATGTGCTCTCATAAGAGGGAAGTTCATATGAACTAGGGCCCAACGCAGTAATGTTGGGTAAATGAATGAATTTGGATGAATGATTGAGTGAATGAATAGAGTACTGTGTTTGCTCTGTTCAGTGCTGAAAGACCAGGGTGAGTTCAGGATATTTTTTCTGTTCCACCTCTCATTTAGGAGTAAAAAATGTGAATTCACAGTTAACAACATCATCATCAGTTGAGGAGGCTGAACTGAATTACTTAATTGCCCACAGGGCTCTGTCTTTAGAAATAAAGTTGTGTGTTTTGTCACTATGGCTAGTGAGGGAATTTATTTTATTTTATTTTATTTTAATAAACTTTATTATTAAGAACAGTTTTATTTACTTATTTATTTATTTTTAATATTTATTTTATTTACTTATTTTATTTATTTGGTTGTTCCCGGTCTTGGTTGTGGCAGGCATGCTCCTTAGTTGCGGCAGGCATGCTCCTTAGCTGCGGCATGTGGGCTCCTTAGTTGTGGCATGCAAACTCTTAGTTGTGGCATGCATGTGGGATCTAGTTCCCTGACCAGGGATCGAACCTGGGCCCCCTGCACTGGGAGTGTGGAATCTTAACCATTGCACCACCAGAGAAGTCCCTAGTGAGGGAATATAAAAAGTTAAAATCACTATATGTTGAAATAGTAACTCTTCCCCTTCTCCCTCCAAAGTAGAATCTTAGTCCTTATGTCTCCATCCCCTGCTTCCTCAGACAATTTGTGTTTGTCCCTCCAGTTGAATGGCTCACTTTAGGATAAAGCAGCAATTATACTTTTTTTTTTTTTTGGTTGTTATTAATGAGTTGTTAGAATTTGTGTTTCATTTTATATTTTCGTTTTATATTTTACAGTTGTTGTTTGAATTCCATAGTCCTCAGGAATTCATGATATTTTAATTTTGTTTTATTTGTGAAGGAAAAACAATGAAAGGACCAAGATGTGCAGTGACAATTGAAAGCTATACTAATCAGATGTTCATTAAACTGAAGTGCTATCCCACCTTCTTCTGCCTGGAGGCCCTTCAACTCCTTCTGCCTCCTGAATCCTTCTAACTCTTGATCCATCACAACGCCAAGTCTGTAAAGCTTCCATGACCTTCTCAAGTCTCACATATCTCCATTTCACTTTATTTATTTATTTATTTTTAATTTTGGCTGCGTTGGGTCTTCATGGTTGCACATGGGCTTTCTCTAGTTGCGACGAGCGGGGGCTACTCTTCGTAGCGGAGCACGGGCTTCTAATTGCGGTGGCTTCTCTTGTTGTGAAGCATGGGCTCTAGGAGCGCGGGCTTCAGTAGTTGTGGCACACTGGCTCAGTAGTTGTGGCTCGTGGGCTCTAGAGAGCAGGCTCAGTAGTTGTGGTGCACAGGTTTAGTTGCTCCGCGGCATGTGGGATCTTCCCCGACCAGTGATCGAACCCGTGTCCCCTGCATTGGCAGGCGGATTCTTAACCACTGCACCACCAGGGAAGTCCCTCCATTTCACTTTATTATATGAAGTTTTGTCTGTGTGTGTTTTCCCAAGTAGATTTTGAGTCCTGGGAGGACAGGTAACCAAACTCTCCCAGTGGGCATGCAGGAACCATCTCTTTAATGAGTGATCAAATAAATGAGTCAATGAATGAATGAAATTCCCAGAAATTCCTGAGTTAGGCCAGGAATCCCCTGACTTTTAGCAGCCACTTCCCTTTTTATATATCCAGGACCATAACCATGGAACTCTGCGGTGAGTCCCCATGCAAGTCACACAGGGGCAGGAACAGGATGGCAGTGCCAGCCTGGAGAACTTCCAGGTCAGCCTTTAGCTCTACATGGATCTCCTAGTCTTGTTGTCCATGAAGAATTGAGTCAGATATTTTCATAGGTTCTTCTCTTGAGACCATTGCTCACAGGTGCCAGCCAAAGGTCGCAGGGTCGTATCCAGATGGGGCAAGACTGGTCACTGTTGTGGTTCTTCGAACAGAGGGATAAGGCTGAAGTCGAGTCTCCTAATCTGGAAATCCCTGATGCCCAGAGCCTACAGGCTGCATCAAGGGGTAGGGTTGTCAGGTGACTCCAGCAACAGAGAACGCAGTGGTCCCTTACTCTGGAGAGTGCGGCTCATTTTCCTTACGTTCTTTACTTCTCATCTCCGCATCTGCAAGATGATGAACATACTGTGATATGACACCAAGCGTTCAGCATTTATTGAGCACCTAAAACATTCAGGATGGGATGTTGAAGTTAACTTGCAGCCAGGGTCTTCCTCCACGTACCCCACTCCCACCCCAGCACCCCCTATGCAGCCTCCCACATGTCAGATGACAGTACACATATCAAATGAAGACCGGTTCTCGGGAGCACGGTACAGCACCAACAGAAAGGAATGGTCCTTGAGCAGTTAATTTCTTACAATAAATGATTTATCGGAGGGAATACATTTTCAAGAGAGAATTTCTATTACATTTATTCTCAAGATTCGGGTGGTGGGATTGCAGTTCCCAGGGGGATGGATCTGCTCTTTGTGTATGTGTGTTTTTCCTAATTGTTTAAATGTTGATACCCTTTCTCTCCCACTTCTCCCTGAAGCCAGCACCCTGCTTTGAGGAAGCATGGCTGCATCTTTGTTATTCCACAATACACTAATCTTTTATTATTATTATTAGTGAACATCACGCTGTTGGAATTATTTTTACGTGCAAGAATACTCTCTTATGGCATATCCCTCCAACGACAAAAGGAGCAATTATAGATTTTACTTTCTGGGATTGGTAGATAAGGAAAACAGCAGTAAGCTGTTTCTGGGACCCTCTCTGCCACTCAGTCTGTGTGTCCTTCATCAAGTCACCTAATCTCTCCACATTTTTAATCCACAATTTTCCTAATCTTTAAAACGAGCAGGTTGAAGTTGATCTCTGAATTCCCTTCCAGCTCTACTGTTCTGTGATTTTTTAGCTATATGTAATTCTAGCCTTTTTCTTTTCTTTTTTTTTGGGGGGGGGTAATCTAAAAGTTGGTAAACAGCACCACAAATAATGACAAAGATAAATTTTTCAAAATTGGACAAGATGGAATCCTTAGAGGCAATATTCCTGGTTTTGAATTTATAAACTACCTGCTGGTAAAAATCTCTTGAGTAGTTTCTAAACATTTGTATTCTTACTTCCTTCATTTTCAAAACGCTGTCTCCATGATTGCAATGTGAGTTTCCGGGAATGTAATCTCTTATTCTGTGTAGCATGCTGGGAGCATTCAGAATCCACTCAGAGAAGTTAAAGCACACAAGATCTTGAAGGTCAGAAGTACATTTAATGACACTCTGTGGTCCATTACCCTCGTCTTTAAGCGTTAGTAATTGCCATGGATACTCAAGGAAGTGCCCCACATGGGAGCTGCTGGATTTGGGCCACAAACCAGAATTCAAGAATATGCATCTTGTGAAAGCCAGAGTAGTTAGTATTGTCAGAGACACATTGGTGATGCTGCAGAATGAATGAACTGGGCATTGCGCCATTCCTGCTGGAAAAAAGTGGGGCAGTTTATTAAGTTTCAATACCATACATGAAGGAAACTGGTAAGTTTACTGGATATATTTTAGAAATGTGAAAATTGACAATGAAACAGAAAGGAGACCTCCAGTAAAGGAAGAGTCCTGGGACAAAAGGTTGAAAGCATTCAGTTAAGAAGATCTTCTGACCTATTGGATACCCACCAAGAACAGGGCAGTTTGGGCAAACACATCCTAGGTGGTTTGTGTCTGTAGCAGTTAAATCCTCTGATTGACTTCAGTTTTCTGGGACCCATCACAGAGCAGCTGTTCTGGATAGTCAAGCTACCACCTTCTAGTTCCAACGTTTTTTTAAATTTGAAAATGGAAATATTTAAAATGCTATACCACATATAGTTACAGAGATTTTCCTTGTTATAAAAATAACATTTTCTGATAATTTTGGAAGAAGAAGAAAAATACAGAAGGAACTCACCATTGGTAATCCCAATATCCTGGTATAACCTTTTGTTAACGTTTTGATGTATTTCCTTCTAGTCTTTTTTTTTTAACCCATACTTTAAACATAGCAGATATACAGTTGTGCACACATTTTAAAAATCATATATGCCAAGCATTATCTGGCCTTTTTTGATCAGGAGTGGCCTCTAGGGACAGCTGAGGGCATGCAGATCAGTGCCACAAAATGTCTCCCCTCCCTCTTCCTTTCCCCTCAGCCCAGCGGGTGGTGTGTGGGCAGGTAGCTTCCTGAGGAAGGGCTGCACTCTCGGAGACACCCTGCCCACGGTGTGTAGGCACCTTCCCTCTCCATCCTCTGGGGGAAATCACATGTACTCTTGGGGGCTTTGGCACTTTCTGGACTTGCATGTATGTTAGTTGCTGAAATTTTTCCTGCCCCTTCCAACCCAGCTATAAAAATCGAGGTGGCTAAGCTTTTGCTTATCTAAATTGCAGCAAAGATGATGAGGAAAGAGCAAAATATAAATGATGGGTTTTGTTCTCTAAATTCCTTTGTAAAGAAAAGGTATTATTTGATGTATTGTTCCACTTAACAGAACTTGTTAAAAATCACAGGGAAAGCCAGGGGGAAAATGCTTGGAGAATCTTTACAATCACTATTTCTGAGTCAGCTGATGTCAAGTGACACATGTTTGGTTGTTGGTGTCGACTGAAAAAAAAACGCCCAACGTGATAGTTATGAATTAAGTTTTATTTGGGGCAAAATGAGGACTATAGCTTGGGAGACAGCCTCTCAGGTAGCTCTGAGGAACTGCTGCAAAGAGGTAGTGTAGGAGGTCAGTATATATGTGATTTTAGTGAAGGGGATATATGTACAATCAGGCACATATTTTGGCAGAAGCTTGCTCTAGTCACGAGGAGCAGATGTCTCCGTTAATGATTTTAGTGCTTTTCTAGGTATGAGAAGATGCAAGAAATTGGGCTCATAAAATCTCCTGAAAATATCTATCTATCTGAAGGCCTCTTCTGCAAGTTTTTCCCAGAGCACAAAGTGCCTCATTCCTGATCTCCACCCTGAACTCCTTTCAGGGTGTGTTGAAGGTCAGAGACTACAGTGGCTAGTGACTTTATTCTTGTAGAACCAGATGGCCAGTGACAATTTTTAGTTGGGACTGGGAAGGTTCTTGATATTAAGAGGTTGCTTCCAGGAAGCAGCCTAGTATGGAGGAACCAGCACAAGTCTTGGAATCAATAGACCTGGAATTGAATGCTGGTTTCCCTTTACTTCTCTGTGTGATCTTGAGCGTGTTATCTAACTATTATGACCATCATTTTCTTCATCTATGGACCACAGATGGTGAGGCATACTTCCCAGATGGTTAGGGAGTGGAAATGACAATATGTGTGGAGTTCCTAGCACATAGTAGGTACTTACTTAGGGAACTTGTTTCTTCTGTTTTCCCTGGAGGTTTCTGGAAAGTGTGCAGAAGGAATACAATTCATCTTCGAGGCAGTGAGTGATGATAATAAAATGCCACATAAACACCTTGCACAAAATATTAATGAGCAGAAAGGTTCTCATCATATATTATGAGTTTTCTTTTTCTCATATTACAAAGATTTGGGTGAGAAATTCACTGAATTGAAAAATATTTTTCTCTGCTGTCAGAACGTGCTTTTATATTAGTGAATAAAGCTTGCAGTGTACCTTTCTATTACATTCTCACCACTACCGCCCTTCCAAAATTTTCATGAGTGGGAGTGGTGAGTGGGTATTGGGATTTGGGGGGTCACTTTGAGTAGAAAGATATACACATTTGGGGAAACATCTTGATAGTTGGATGATATGGGTAGAACACGTGTTTCATAAGAGCTTGATATATTCCTGGAAGGAAATAAAAAGGTAAATATTTTTGCTTCGTGCTTGTAGCAACCGTTCTGAAGAGCAGCATCCGCCTTTTTCCCCTCTGCTTATCAACATATAAGATGAGGGACTACCATACGACCCAGCAATCCCACTACTGGGCATATACCCTGAGAAAACCATAATTCTAAAAGAGTCATGTACCACAATGTTCACTGCAGCTCTATTTACAATAGCCAGGACATGGAAGCAACCTAATTGTCCATTGACAGATGAATGGATAAAGAAGGTGTGGCACATATATACAATGGAATATTACTCAGCCATGAAAAGAAACGAAATTGAGTTATTTGTAGTGAGGTGGGTGGACCTAGAGTCAGTCATACAGAGTGAAGTAAGTCAGAAAGAGAAAAACAAATACCGTATGCTAACACATATATATGGAATCTTAAAAAAAAAAAAAAAAGGTTCTGAAGAACCTAGGGGCAGGACAGGAATAAAGATGCAGAGGTAGAGAATGGACTTGAGGACACAGGGAGTGGGTAGGGTAAGCTGGGACAATGTGAGAGAGTGGCATGGACATATATACACGACCAAATGTAAAATGCATGGCTAGTGGGAAGCAGTTGCATAGCACAGGGAGATCAGCTCTGTGCTTTGTGACCACCTAGAGGGGTGGGATAGGGAGGGTGGGAGGGAGGGAGATGCGGGAGGGAGGAGATATGGGGATATATGTATATATATAGCTGATTCACTTTGTTATACAGCAGAAACTAACACACCATTGTAAAGCAATTATACTCCAATAAAGATGTTAAAAAAAAAAAGTGGGTACTTAACAATTACTTACAATAAAATGGCAAGTCATGCTCATAAACAACAACAACAAAAAAGATGAGGGACTAGTAGATTTTTATCATAATGCTTGAAAAGACAAGCTTTATTTAAGTAATAAATATTAATATGTAACCTGAGATTGCTTAATAATAGTGTATAACAGGAAAAGGAATTGAGAAAATTTCTCATACAAAAAAGTTAAAGAAATGAAGCAAAATTCCTTATTTTCCATCCTAGCTATTTACCTCACTTTTCTAAGCTCGATGCATTTCCTCTCAATAAACTTAAGTATGTCTCATTTTGCTTGGTGAAGTAACTTTATTTTTATCATTAAACTCATCCTGAAGGGAAAGACACAGGTTGTAATACGGAAAGTCCAAAGTTCAATTCCGTCTTTAGAAATGGGTGACAGAGGTTCCTTCAGAAGTCCCACCTGCCCTGTGGAGCATCTTTAGTGATACCCAATATATCATTGAACAGAAAATTCAAATTTTGTCCCTTGAGAAGAGGCATCAGTTTACGAGGAGTAATTATTAGACGCCTATTCTACTAGATGGGGGAGTGGAACAGATAAAGTCAAACTCCTATTTTCTTTTCTCTCTTAGCCTTCAGGAAGGTCAGAACCAGATTTAATGCAGTATAAGTAGTAATTGTAGCTTTATTATTTTGCTCATTTGCTTCCCCTTTTCTCTCAGATTTTTAGTTTCTAAATTTACAGTCCTATATTCATTAACTGATTCAGTCATCAAACGTATTTTCTGTGCTAGTTATAAGGGAAAGAAAAAGACCTATAAATCTCAAAATCATGGTGGGTTGAAACCCTGTATGTAAACAAAAACTAAGTTCAACAGAGTCTGTATTCCATCAAGCCCTGACCCATCATCTGTCGAGGGAGAAGAAGCATACCAGACGTAACACAGGGCTGCACAGGGGAACCTTTTAGTTTGCCAGGCAGAGAGCTATGGGAAAGACATTATAGGAGAGGCAGTAATGTGTATCTTTTGTGATAGATCACTTAACATTTTAAAAAGAGCAGATAAATTGTAAATAATCGTGAAAAATGAGTAAAGAAGTAAAGGTGATCATTACAATGGGTACAAGTTAAGTAATAGGCAAGGAGGTATGTGACCACGAGCTTCAGTGAATGACCATGTAGATAGCATTTCAGAAAAGGATTTATTTGTAAGAACAGAATGGAGGAACAGTGGACGGTGAATTAGATGAATGCCTTCTCCCCAAGAGGAGAAAAAGCAGTTCCAGGCAAGGAAAAAGCCAAATACTGGTAAGAGCTAGGGATCGCTGGAATTCTACCACTTAAAGGAAAAAAGTGCAAGGATGTTTACGTTTTTAATTTTTAAACACCCAGCTGCTTGTGTGACACCGTGTTACAAAGTTACTACTTAGATTCTGAATGAAAGGGCTCTCTTAATAAGACTTTTACCCCTTATATAATTTGGTTTCAGAATCCCTTTACATTCTTAAAAATTATTGAGGACTCCGAAAAGCTTTTGTTTATGTGGGTTATACCTATCAATGTTTATTGTATTATCAAAAAATGGAAATTTATAAAATACAGTGAAGAGTTTTAAAGTACAAGAATATGCAAGCAGCCATTTCAGACAAGGTCCTGTATAGCACAGGGAACTATATTCAATATCCTGTGATAAACCCTAATGGAAAAGAATATAAAAAAAAAGAATGTCTATATGTGTGTAACTGAGTCTCTTTGCTGCACAGCAGAGATTGGCACATCATTGTAAACCAACTGTACTTCAAAAAAATTTTTTAAATAATAAATCATTACTTATTATTGATTATTTATTATAGAGTGATGGTATCATCTGGAGGGATATAGCCTCTGAAAAACTCCATTGTACACTCATGGAAGATGAGAGTGAAAAAGGCAAGTTACACCATAGATAGTTTGACTTCATGGACCCTCCTTCCCCCCTGCCCCTCCACCCCAGAAAGGAAAGGGTCTCAGAGACCCTCACAGGTCCCCAAACTACTTTGAGAACCGCTCTACACCATCGACATAATAGCCATTTATACTCAATTTGAGGTGATTGTACTAATTCAGTAAACTATCATTCACTTCTTTTTCCAAAATGAATAACTTTGTATGAAGGGTTAAAAATAAAGAAGGTTGAATTTCACAAATTGCTTTGTGGTCCGGCATTGGAACGGCTGGTAGTAAAAAAGAAAGAAAACTCAACAATAACAACAACAACAACAAAAGAAAAAATTCCATGGTTTCTAACTTTTCATTTGTTTTTAAACATGTTAAATTAGATTTATAAGTCAGCTGAGTGGAGAGAATGTATTTTCGTCATATATCATAAGCAACTTCTTGACCCTGGGAGTAAGTGAACATGGAATGTGTGTGTGGTCCCCAGACTGGGGAGTATTTAGAAGAGGCCTTCCCTCCAAGTCCTGGTTTATGTGGATGAGCCTGGAGGCAGGGTTTGGATTGATCACCGTGGCCTGCCAAGCTCTTCCAGCTTTCCAGGTTCTCCCCAGAGAGATAGCACGGAATAGCAAGTCTGTCCCCACTACGCCCTCACCCCAGCACCATGCATAGACTTCTGTGTCTGAAGAGTTCAAAGGCCAAAATAATGAATTAGGAAATGGGGTTTGGAGGCTTATGCAAAGGAAGGTTTGGCATTAGGGCAGATTTCTTTTTTTTACTATTTTAACGTCTTTATTGAAGTATAATTGCTTTACAATGGTGTGTTAGTTTCTGCTTTATAACAAAGTGAATCAGCTATACATATACCTATATCCCCATATCTCCTCCCTCTTGCGTCTCCCTCCCACCCTCCCTATCCCTCCCCAAGGCAGATATTTTTGACACTAGCTGCCCTTTTTCTAGTTGACCTCTGACTGTGGCCGTGAATCCCACTGTCAGTCTTTCTTCTGAAGATGCACAGATGAATCTCCCTAAAACATGAAGCACGCTGTTGACTTTGTTCTTAGGGCCTGTGTCTGCTAAATCTGCCCAGTCAGTTCCCATTGCTGCTGGCCGAGATTTCCCCATCACCACGACAGCAGAGCACACATGCCTTCCCTCTTTAAAGAGTTTGTTATTTCAAGAAAAGCTGAGCATGGAATTGCTGGGAATCACTGCTGCTGGGTCTAACCACCGAGAGCAAATTTTCCCTACTGGTTGTTTTTCTTTCTAGTTTCCTGGGCTTTGGTGGTATTTACATTTAGGCCCTGTCATTTCACTGTTTCATGAAAATCCACTTGAGCGAGACACTTGGCGTCCAAAAATAAATTTTTTTTTTTTTGGTTCAAATTGAGTCCAAATGTCTAACAGTCTCACCATTGATCACTGAAATGGAAAGATTTTAAAAATTTCATCTGCTTATTTTTTCTGCTTTAAATCCGATAACAAGTCATTTAGCACGCCCTGAGGGGCACGGCTGGCATCTATAACCTGTCTTCTTATTTTAACGTTGCTTTCTACTCCACACTATCAGATCTGTGATGCAAAGCTATTGAAAGAGTTCCAGATGAATTTCCAAATTTCCACTCAGTGTGGCCTTTTTCTTCATGGTCTGGTTGAACAGAAAGAAGGAAAACAAAAAAACCACGTGTGCTGTATAATGGCCACACTAAAGCAAGGTCACATTTGGCTCTCTAAGACCGCCGTTAACCTAAGTTGTCTTAACCTAAGTTAAGACGCTGTTAAGTGTTTGTTAACGTTGTTCCAAGCCCCTTTCTTACTTAAGCTTGCCCATGGCCCCATCCTTCTTAGCCCCACTGTCGTGCATACTCCTTTGCTTTCCCAGTGGGGCTCTCGTATGGAGCAAGGATTTTTCTCCCACTCCTGCATGCTCATCCAACTGGGCTTGCCTCACCTCCCTGCGGACATCCCACGCTGTATTCTTTCTGTCTCACCTTTTACATAATTCCTCTCACCTCGATTCCGCTCTGGATTCCCCTCCTGCAAGGTCCAGCTTAGGCTCCACTTCCTCCTGGGGCTTCCTCAACTAAAACGTGAGTCCATATTGCTTGACTCTTCCAGGTCCTCTGCATAAAGCCAGTCTACCCTCTACATTATCCTGCAAGTCCTGGTGCCTTCCTCCTGGGGACGAGACCACGGGCTAGCAATGACATTCTCCTTTACCAGACTCCGGTGGAGCCAGGAAACCACGCATAGAGTTGTTTACTCACACATGCTAGCTTTTGAAGAGTTGGTCTTAGAAGAATAGTTCCATACAGATGTTTGACAGACAGGAGACAGCGAAGGAAAAATGTGTGAGTTGGACCTTGGGGTGCCTAGTTCTAAGCTTTTTGTATGAAGTTTGTGCCATATAAAGCCCCAAATTTTTGATGGAAACACAAGCATTTAGTCTTATCATCTGAATGTTTTGAAATGTTATATATTCTATATAGAAACATATTCTATTTACATATATATATATATAATGTATTTATGTATTTAGAAAAGTAAGGACATGTGTTGGGCTGTTGAAAAAATATTTTTCCTTATGTTGATTGAAAGGACACGTTCTAGTCCTACAGTGATATCAGATCCTTTGATACCTGAAATGTGTTTCATAATGTTAAGTAAAACATCACAGATTATTCATTTAAAAAATGCTAAAGCCATACATTAGGCCAAATAGAGTCTGGAATTTTGGTGTGGAAAAATGAAGGAGGAGGGCTGACTGTCTCCAGTTTCAAATTTTTTCCCAGTAGGAACTACCTTTTTCTTTTTATTATTGGACAATAAAAGATGAGGGAAGGGTCATTTTGATCCTGCTCAATTTTAATAGGAATATTACTTTTGAGCTGTGTGATAAACAGAAACTTTGACTTTATGAATTTGGTGTTGATTGGTGTTAGCTCCACTACCTTTGTTATAAAGGCATTTTTTATAATGTTAGTACTAGACAATCTGTAAAGAAAAACAATCACTTCATAAGCTGAATCTGATTTTGCATCACGTAGCTGCAACTGGAAAGACTGGTTGATAATGAGAAGGGAAACAGATGACCTGAGCAAGAGAGATTTGGGCCTGATGTGGAGCAGATGGTGGAGGAGATGGAGACCGTAGGGTAGAAATATCTCAGTGTCTTCTGCAGGTGTAAAGGGCTTTATGAAAGGGCAGAGAATGGGTGGAAGGTGGGACCTTGAGTTGTCATTCCTTTATGTACACATGACATCTTTCAATTTTTCTCTTTAGGTACTGAAAGATTATTTACAAAGAATTCATGACTTTCCTTTGAAACATATAATGTATTCATTCCTATGTGGACTTCTGCCAGCATTTTAAGGCATTTCTTATTGACTATTCAGAGAATTCATAATTGAAAAGAAAATTTTAAAGTCTAATGTTTAGGTTCCTACCTCAGCCAGGGCTTGGTTGGGAGCATGTTTGAGGGCATAGGCACACTCACCCACATTGTCCCAAAGCTCAACCAACACTCGAAGTGGGTTCCTCGAAGTGGGTTACTGAGCATTTCACACTATTTGGTTGTGAAATTTGTGCAACTTTTCATTGGCCTAGATAAGTGAGAAGTTGTCCCGTTTCTGAAGCATACTTGTTTTAAGTCTGTAGGTATAGTAAAACAGATGACTCTCTTCAGGTGTGGCACTTGAAGCATCTTTCAAAGTAGGAGTGCACCTGGGGACTGTCCCATCATTCAGATGAGGCCCACTGTGTCACAGAGGAGCTTGTGAGGCCAAGAGCACAGGCTTCATCCAATTGGCCCCTTAGCCTTTCTGATTTCTGTGACCCACAACTGTAACCCAAGCTTAGCAAGCTGCTGTTTTTTACATTTTTCTCCTACTTTATTTATTTATTTTTAAATACATATTTATTTATTTATTTTTATTTTTGGCTGCGTTGGGTCTTTGTTGCTGTGCGCGACCTTCTCATTGCGGTGGCTTCTCTTGCTGCAGAGCACGGGCTCTAGGTGTGCGGGCTTCAGTAGTTGTGGCATGCAGGCTCAGTAGTTGTGGCTCGTGGGCTCTAGAGAGCAGGCTCAGTAGTTGTAGCGCTCGGGCTTAGTTGCTCTGCGGCACATGGGATCTTCCCGAACCATGTCAAACCCATGTCCCCTGCATTGGCAGGCAGATTCTTAACCACTGTGCCACCAGGGAAGCCCCCTACTTTATTTTTATTGGAAACTTTCAAATTAAGCAGAAGAATTGTGAACATGGTACAATGCACATCCACAAAATTTTCATCTTAATTTACCAATTTTGCTTTGTGTCTCTTCTCACATATAATTATGTATATTCACACATTTTTTTTTTCCTGAACCATTTGAAAGTAAGTTGCAGACACCATGCTCCTTTACCCCCTCAGTATTTCAACATTATCATCGAAGAACAAGGACCTATCCCTGTGTAATCACGAAACCATCAAGTGCCAAGGAATTTGACACCAATATATATTGCCATTTAATACACAGTCCTTATTTAGATTTCCCAAGTGGTTCAAATAATTATCTGTACAACTGTTTGGTTTGCTCAAGGATCGTGCATTGCCTGTAGTTGTTCTCTTGCTTTAGTCTTCTTTAATCTGGAATAGTTCTCCACTTTTTTTGTCTTTTATAACACTGCAGTGCAGTGTTGAAAAAGTTCTCACCAGTTGTTTGGTGCAATGTCCCACAATCTGGATTTGTCTGCTTTCTTCCTTATGATTAGATTCAAGTTAATTAATTTTGTGAGAGCACCATGTAGACATATTTTGTCCTTCCTGTTGCATCATATCAGGAGCCACATAATGCTTGTCCCATTACTGGTGGTGCTGAGTTTGATCCCTTGGTTAAACTGGTACCCACTAGATTTCCCCATTGCAGAGATTTCTCCTTTTCCTTTTTGTAATTAATAAGTAACCTGTGGGGTAATGCTTTGAGAACTGTGCGACTCACTTGTTCCCTTCCAAACTTTGACCCAATGGTTTTGACATCCATTAAGAATCCTTGCCTGAATCAATTATTATTTCAGTGGTTGCTGAAGTCCAGAACCTTTTAACTAAGCACTACTGGTTACTGTAAGAACCAAGGAAGCTCCAAGGAAATAGAGCTTTAAGGCATTAAAAGCGCCAAGGCACTGATTGACCAAACATGTACCTATTCGTCCTCATACCCTTTCTGCCTAGCATCGTGCATGGCACGGAGAGAGACCTAGCTGAACCTTCATGGTTGAGAGAATAATAAGAAGGATGGCACTTTACTATTTCTTTTTAATTAAATGTAACATTTTCTGCTTAGAACACTAGTTATTTCTTTCAGAAAAACATGGATATTTGAGTGCTTTATCAATGTGCTCTGTGGTTTTTACCAGCCTGCAGCATTTCTTCCACCACCATCATTTTCACTAAAAGTACAGATTTCTCCTCACCATTCTTCTCCCAGGATCATCTTTAAAGCAACATATTTCCAAGTCCTATAAGGCAATAATGTGTCTCTTCCAGAAATAATGTGAGGTATTTTCCCCCTTTCTCTTCCTGAGAAAATTTCTCCCTTACAACCATCAAAATATGTCATGTTGATTTTTACTCCCAATAGGATATTTGTAAACTTGAGAGGAGCAAAACTATACTACCATTTTCTGTGGTACCACAGGGCATGGCTATACTGTGTAATTGCCAACAGAGAATGCTGTGCATGGTTGCACCATTTTAATAAGTACAATAGGTTTACCGGTCACAAAGTTACTATAAATCTCCTCATATCCAAGGGCTCAAGCCAGGGTGTGTTTCTGGATCTCACTGCCAAGTCAGAAATATTGCCTGTCTTGTAGATCTTTTGGTTTACATCTAAAGATGGAATCCTGTTTGTCTTTGTAAACCCTCTTTCTCACACAGTTCCTGATGCTTAGTAGTTAGAAAAAGAATTTGTGTTCTATTCATGGTTATTAATATTCAGGAAATTTAGTGTTAGCATAACTACTGATTGTTTAATTTGAAAGAAATGATTCATCCTTGTGATATATGTTTCTGGCTCATCAGAATGGCAAAAATATGAAATGCCACAAATTGTCCCCTTGCCTGTGAGGTAGTGTACTGACTTTCTTTTATGGGCTTTTCACCAAAGTCTGTGGCCACCATTCAGCACGCTTCAGACTCTGTCACCTTGTGTTGCCACCAAACATCTGAAGCTGGACCTGGGTTGTTGGAGCTTTCTGACTTTTGCAAATCTTATGCTAACTTTATTAAAATGTTGAAGAGGCTAAAGTGATGGGAAATCAACCTGGCTCATTTGTTCTCCAACTTCAAATTGGAAAGCTGTTTTATAGTTCTGCGTGGAGCCCCATTTCATTCTTTCAAACAGGAGAGAGATGTCCCCCGGCACACAACTGTCTGAAGCTGAGCGGCAACTAGTTATCATAAAAGCTACCTTAAAATGTGTTAAGTGGTCAAGCAGTCCCCAAGCAGCAGTGTTGCGGCTAGTAGGGCAGTTACTGCACTGGATCACCACACTTCCATAGATTTGGCTCCTAGGGACACAAGGAGCTCAAATGGCTTCAGACATGTATCCCTTAGACAGTGAAAGTGAGATCAGCGTGGCGTCAGCGCCCTGCCTCCCTGGCCCCATACACAGCATGACACTGAACTGGAGGGGCCAGATGACAGGTGGCACTGGCAGTGGGTCGTTCTGTCCTAGAGGAGCCATCTCTAAATTACAGCCAAGTAGTGTTGCAGACACGGAAGCCTGCAGCTGTGCCCCCCCTGCAGGGTAGGGGCGTGAGGTGGAAAGTCCTGTATTCTATTGAAATGAGGGAGATGGTTGGGAAACGGCCTTGTGGCAGGCTCCCACCCGACTGGGAGGTGGATGAGGACCTGCCGTGTGGCAGCCCCCCGCAAGGCTGCTTATCTCCCTTCATTTCAGCAGGAATTGCAGGGCGTCCTGCCAAGGCTTGGGTCAGACAGCAGATAAGCTTTGCCCCCCGTGGCCGGTTGGAGACGTGCTCGGTTGCCAGGGTGCCGTGATGGAGCCCTTCCCTACACATCGCCCTCCTTCTCGTCTCTCAGTGTGGGAGGAAGTTGCAGAAGTAAAGCATCTGGAATTCTGTGAAGCTGGTTAGGTGAACATTTTAAGGTTTTTGGACTTGAAACATTATTTTATTCAGGATAGGAGAGATGTGCTGCAGGAACAAATAATCCCATCTTCCCGTGGCTTAACACACAAAGATTTGGGTTTTTTTTTTTTTTTTTTTTAAATTTTATTTATTTTTGGCTGCGTTGGGTCTTCGTTGTTGCGCGCGGGCTTTCTCTAGTTGCGGCGAGCGGGGGCTACTCTTCGTTGTGGTGCACGGACTTCTCATTGAGGTGGCTTCTCTTGTTGCGGAGCACTGGCTCTAGGCACTCAAGCTTCAGTAGTTGCAGCGCACGGGCTCAGTAGTTGTGGCTCTCAGGCTCTAGAGCACAGGCTCAACAGTTGTGGTGCACGGGCTTAGTTGCTCTGCGGCATGTGGGATCTTCCCGGACCAGGGCTCGAACCCGTGTCCCCTGCATTGGCAGGCGGATTCTAAACCACTGTGCCACCAGGGAAGCCCAAGATTTGGTTTTTGTTCACTTTACACATCCAGCAAGAGTTGGCGGTGGTGTCGTACCCCATACAGTCATTCAGGGGTCGCTGCTGGTGGCAGCAGCTTTACCACCTTGTAGCTCTAGTGTCTCAAACCTTCAGTCCCCACAACAAGAAAAAGGCACAGTCAGAAAATCTCGTACCAGCTCTTCTACGCTTTGGCCTAAAAGTGACACAAGTCACTTCTGCCCACAGCTTATAGGTCAGAAGTATCACATGGCCCAACCTAACCGCAGAGAGGCTGGGAAGCGTGGGGACAGACAGATGGAGTATTTGGTGAGCACATTGTCTTTACCACAGGCACCCATCTCCCCAGAGGCAACCCACCAGCCTGGCTTAGCGCTTTCACAGGTAGATATTGACCCATAAAAGTTCAGTGAGTGATTGCTTTACATTTTACAAAGTGTTTTCACAATAAATACCCAAAGAAAGAGGCAAAGAATCAGAGATTCAGAGAAAGGGGCTTGCCCAAGACCTGGACAGCGAATGATGGTGTTCCTGCCCTCAGAAAATACCCTTGGTCCATGCGTACTGCCTGGATGGAAACCAGCACACACTTTAGCCTGTACTGATTTTGGTAGAGGCTAGGAAGATAATTCTGTACTTGTTCATATTGAATGGAAATTAAGAGGTAGATGAACACCATCCTGAATCATCAGAGACACTGCTACTCTTGAAACAGTTTGCATTCACCAGGCTGACCCTGGTCTAAAGTGTAAGGAGGTAGACCTCTCTCTGTAGGTGAAGGAAATGAAACGGTATCTGTATGGCAGGTGCAGAACATTTTCCTCTCCACGTAAGTCTAAGTAGAGATTTAATTGCTGCTCTTCAGAAGTGCAAAACAAGAGAATGTAATAATTAGAACTGTCATTATATACTTTCTCTTCTTCTGATGCTGATATTAGCTGGCTTAAATGTATTTTTAACCTTTACTTCAGTGATCATTATTCAATTTTTAACATAAAATTCAAACTGATTTCAGTTTTTTACACTTAAAATCATTTAAAAGAAAAGATCCAGGTTAATTTAGCTGAGGAAGACATATGAAACAAGTAATAAAATTATATTCAGAGTTCCTTTTTTCTCAAAGACATGACGGAAAACAGTCTCTGAATTTCATATGATCTGTCAGTAATAAAAGAGATGTCCAGATTTTGTTGGGATACAAGTAAAAACGATAATTTGGGGAAAGTGTTTCAAATAGCCTTTCCCTGACATACACAATTTTGACATTATCATATTCAGCCCTGACAGAGATCACCCGTGAGTCAGTTACATTAATATAACTCGGGGGGAACCAGCAGTTTATGTTGGCGCTATTGGAGCTCCAGTGGGAAACCCTCTTTTTTTCTCAGTGCATTACTTACATGTAAAAGTTGAGGTGAGGATGAAGAAGAAAAGTATATACTGAACCAACACATCACCTTCCTAGTCTCCTCTCTCTGTGGGCGTGGCATCTGTGTTTTGATCACTCCAGATGTTGAAGAGTCAACGGGAGAAAAACACAGCTGCGTGTTGGTGCTTGAAATGGAATGCAGACATCCCTTCCCTTGTCCTCTCCTCCTCCCACCTCCAATCGCTCCCCTTTTGGAAAGAGGAGGTATCGAGGGGCTGGCATCTCAGAGCAAACACTGAGAATGACACCAAATTATAGCGATGTCCAGACACCTAGGATCTCGACTGGCCGGTAAGAGGCAAGGACTGCAGTGAAATACACGTCAGGGAATTTGATTTCTTCCTCGGTCTGAACAGCTGAATGGTAGAAGGGAAAAAAGGTAAAGTCCTTCTTGTTATATTACTAACATCTGAGAACAGGGAAGCCGAAAAGAAATTGTGCTGCAAAATAAGGATACAATTCCCAATGTGTTCTCTACCACTTATCTCTGGAATAGAAGAGAAAATTGTTCTGTAAAAGGACTTGGAAAATTATTTATGCTCTAGATAATAAAATGTGTCCTTTGAAAATTAGTTATAAAAATTTCAAACAAATATGGAAGTAGATAGAATGAATTACTTATATCTTAACCATCTTCAATAAATCATCAATATTTTGGCCATCCTGTTTCACCTACTCTGTCACCACCCCTGCTTCCCTTTTATTTTTTGGGTAGAGTATTTTAAAGCAAGTTCTAAATATTATGTAAAGTGACTTACTCCAAATCTCAGAGCTAGAAAGTGGTGAATCCAGGACTCAAACCTCTGGCTCCAGCACCTCGTGCTCTGCAGGAATAGACAAGGCAGCTGGGAAGACCACTTAGATGGAGTTGTTCTTAAAATCAATGTAACAAACAAATAAACAAACAAAACATTGTGGGGAACCTCCAAACTGTCTCTGAATCTAGGTGCTCCACATATTTTCTTAAAAGTGTGTGAGTGTGTGGAGTGTGGATTTAGGATTCAGTGCCCGAAGGCTTCTCCACTGGTGTAGCATTTTATTGTTGCACTCATGAAAGACTTGTTTACTGCAGGGGCTGCTTCTCTTCTGAAGCATATTTATAGAAATTAATGTCTGCTGATGCACTCTGCCAACAGTTCGTGAATTTAAAATAGCGGGTGTCAAGCATCGGTCACGTGCGAGTGAAGGCCAGCATCCATGGGTGCCTTCCACTGTGCTCTGACAAGTGTGAGGAGTTGACTGTTTAATTACAGCATTTTGGGAATGAACAAAGTTTTGACACTTATTATTCTTGATTGTTTAAAAATATACTGTTTTTAAGGAAGATGTAGGACACAATTTAAATCACTGCTGATGTCTCAGTGGTGATGAATCAGTAATTTGAATTTGATTCAGTTACATTTACTGAGCCCAAGCAGAGAAGTCAGACCCTGAATTGAGTCCTCTGTGATCTGTGGAGGTCAAAGAAAAATCCTGGAGTGGGGCATGACCTGCTTTTAAAAAGCTGGCACCCTTTCTTGCATGAGGGAGTAGCCAAATCAGAACAGGTCAGATACCCAAGAAGAGGGGTTGGTGTAGTGACAGCTGTCCCATCAGGAAGGTCCCACCCTCCCCGGTCTCCCTCCCTCCCTGGTCCGAGGTGGTCCAGGCAGGAGCCACAGTTGTAGCATCTTCCTAGGCCACAATGGAAGCGACATCGTGGGCTCCAGGAAGCCACTGTGTAAAATGTTCTTAATTTCCCTGGAGGGAAGGGAGGAAGAGCTTTCAATTACCGTGAACACTGGTTACTTTCTCAGGTTAGCTAATTGGACTCTCGGATAGCAAAGACTTTGTGGAGAGGGTGAGAGGCAGGATTAGTAAATTGTGATTACCAAAGTGCTAGGAAGGAAATGGGGGGACGTGAGCCTTGAGCACTGTGGAGCTGGAGTGATCACCCCAGTTTCCTGTGTGGGGAGAAGTCTGCTGAAGTGGAGAGAACAGTTCTGAGGACAGCCTGTCTCTGCATTTCTTGGGGAGAAGCCTAATACTGGGGGCTAGAAGGTGAACAGGAAGCAGAGACCTAATATCCAGAGTCTTCCTTACAAAAGGGAGGTTTCTGAGACAGGATGGCTCCTTCCTCCCCTCTGCTTTGAAGGAACATAACCTAGCACAGAGCTTCCCAGATTTTAGTGCAGTTTCCCGAACTTTACGCTCACCAAAACCCCAGACTCTCTTTCTCCTGGGCATAGAATTAGACCCATTTCCTGGCTTCTGAGAGTTAAGTGTGGTCATAGACTGAGTTCTAGCCAGTGGCATGTGGGCAGATGGATCTACATTTTTTCTAAACCTGGCCAATAAAAACCTGCCATACTCTATGACATGCGTGTTCTCTCTCTTCCCTGACTGCTGGCCAGACATGCTCAAAGTGATCTTAGAATTCATGTGTTGAACTTGGTAGAGACTTTGTCATTCCTAGTCTCTGAATGAACATGTGGACAACTACGATAGATCAGAACATCCAGTTGGAATTTTCATGAGCAAGAATTAAGTTCTGTTGTGTTGAGCTACAGAGATTTGGGAAATGGGGGGATATCTGTTATAGCAACTAGAATTATCCAGTCTACTACAAATCTTTTTCCTATTCTTATCTGTATATGACCAATACTGTCATTTATTATTTTATAGTCCATTCAGTTTTTGTGAATTTGACTTTTAAATTAAACTTCATATGATTATCACAAATGGAAAACAGTTATCGCTACAAATAGAAGGTAACTCTAAAAATACATCAAGTGTAAACACAATAATGTTATTCATTTCTAGCTAGAAGCTATTGCCTGGAGAAGGTTCTTCACATGAGACCTGCTGTCTCTATGTTTGAAAAGGGGGAAATTAGCCACTATTAGAGGTGTTAAAGGCATATTAGCACCAAACTGAGATTTATTCCTTGACAGAATCAGAAGAGTTGTGATTCAGTGATATTTAATGTTGTGTCTCAGCCACCTGATGGCATCTGGTTTACCAGCAATGCACAGCCTGCTCTTAGGAAACAAAGACCTACTAAGCAGAGATCAGATATAAATGAAGGCTTGAGGGTGAGCTGAAATGCACAATAGAAGATGCTCATTGGCCATCATAAGTAGACCCAACACGATGTGACTCTTGTAAAGGGTTGGGTAAAATGAGATTAAAGTGGGTAAAGAAAGACTTGGCAGCCTGTGGTTCACCATTTAAAGTTTGATTATATACGTATATTGTTTTTTGAGATTTTTTAAAAATTGAGATATTTGCGATTTCCACTCCTTGTATGATAGAATGAGCTTTGAACACACTAACCTTCCACAGATAACAACTATGACTCAGGACAAAATATTAAAAAGTAGCTACCTGAAAGTTCTTGAGAGTGAAAAAAGGCAAGCAGGTTTTGTAGAGCAGAGGGGCATCTGAAAGAAGGGCATCTGAGTTGTCTGTTTTTGTAGCTTTGACTTCAAAGCATTCTTCAGTTGTTGCCTGGCCCAGAACAGCTGAAGCTCTGATGAAACCTGCTATCTTTCTTGCCTGGGTTACAAAAGGACGGAGGCTGGAGTGACCATAGCTACCTGAAAGTAAGCGGGGGGTGGGGGTGGGGGGTACCAGAAAGAAGAGAGTCAGACAAGGAAAGCCCCAGTTGTATGTGTAAACTTTGCCCAAGTCTCTGGTTGACAAGCACTGGACAGACTCAAAGCAGCACAGTGAAAGTAAAAGAACTTAACTGAGTTTTGATCTGTTACCTACAGCAGGCAAGACAAAGTTTGCAGTTTAACAAAGTTAATTACCATTAACATAAACATCAATACTGTTCACAGGAATATAACAAAATGAAGAGTCTTCACAAAGTAGTATTCACAGTGTTCAGTATACAATCCAAAATTACTTGGCCTACAAAGAGGCAGGAATCTATGACCCATTCTCAAGAGAAAATGGTCAGAAGCCAACCCTGAGATGATCTGGTTGTTGGAATTATCAGACGGTGATTTTAAAACAACGATTTTAATTGAGATAAAGGAAAATATTCTTGTAACAAATGAATGGAAGTATAGGGAATGTCAGCAAGAAAGTAGGAAACATAGAAAAGCACAAATGGTAAATTTCAGAACTAAAAAATACAATATCTGAAACAAAAATATCCTCCATATGGACTTAATTAATAGCAGAATGGAAGTAAGAGGGGAAAGATTCAGTAAATGTAAAGATAAATCAATAGAAACTATCCCTGAAGAAAAAAAGAAAAAAGGGGTTAAAAAGTGAACAGAACCCTAAGGGACAATATTAAAGTCTAAAATATGTTTAATATACCAGAAGGAAAGGAGAAAGAGAATGGGGCCAAAAAAAGGTTGAAGAGATAATAGCCAAATTTTTTTCAAATTTCGTGGAAGACATAAATTTATAGATTCAAAAAGCTCAGTGAAACCCAAACAAGATAAATACCAAAAAAAAAAAAAATATATACACCAAAGCACACTATAGTCAAGTTGCTGAAAACTAAAGATAAGAAGACAATCTTGAGGGCAGTCAGAGGAAAATGGCACACTACATACAGGATAACTGATTCAAATGACTGTGGACTTCCCGTCCAAAGCTGTGAAGTCTGGAAGAGAGTGGAACAGTGTATCTTTAAAGTTCTAGAGAGGGAAAAAAACCCTGGCAAACCAGAAATCTACGTCTAGTGAAAATATTCTTTGAGAATAGAGGCAAAGATATTTTTAAATAAACAGAAACTTAAGAGACTTCATTGCCAGCAGATCTGTATTATAAGAAATGCTGAAGAAAGTTCTTTAATCTGTAGAGAAATATTATGAGAAGGAAACTTGAATTTTACAGGAAGTAATGTAAAACATCAGAAATGGTAGATACCTGTAGAAATAAAAAAGACTATGTTTCTTCTCAATTTGATTAAAATACATAAGACTATTTACAGCAAAAATTATATCATTATCTTGTGGGCCTTTTAATATATGTAGATGTAATACATTTGACAACCATAGCATGAAGTACAGTGCATTGGGGGAGGGGACTTTAAATGGAATATATGGTTGCAGGGTTTCTGTATTTTCTGTGAAATTGGTACTGTATTAACTCTAAATAGATGGTGAAAGGTTAAGGATTATATTCTCTAGAGCAACACTGAAAAAAAAATAGTGCAGAGAGCATAGCTAAAAAAAACCCAGTGGGTATATTAAAAAGGAATTCAAAAAATTAATTGAGGTGTTTGTTTTATGGATAGACTAACATAGTTAGAGAGCAGGTCTTTTTTGGTTCTGTGGGCTTGTCATAGAATCATCATATTTGATTTACCATTCCTTCCTTCTGCTTCTCTGGCTGCTTTCATTGAATTAACTCTTCCCATAGAGGTACTGCACTTTGTCACCGTGTTTCCCTATTAATTTCCCTATTAATGTGTGAGCTTCAGAGTTACAGTGCTGTTCCTTCAACACTTAAGGTGATGAGGATTAGGAAGTTTCAGATGAAAAAAAATATTTCACACATGTCTTCTGTAGAATACAGATTGTCCTCTCTTAAAGATAACCTGCTGGCAAGTTACAAGCCAAAGATTACTATGGGGGGCTGAGAGGTAGCTCATAATATTATTAGTAGTGGATAAATGGGATCTGACGTCCAGAATATTTGAGTTTTCTTAATAAAGTCAGATTTTGTTACATAATAATCACTGCCATTTATCCCATACCGGTTATGTGCCAGGCACTATACGGGGCTTTTTACCTGTCATATATCATTTAACGTTCAAAATAATGCCAATGAGAAAAATTATAATTGCACTATTTTACAGATAGGGGAATAGATGTAGGGAGGTCAAGTAACTTGTCTTAGACCATGTAGTTAATGATGATTGGCTGGGATTTAAACTTACCCTTCACACACATCGCATTTCCTCCCATTTGAAGTTTTCAAATTTAAATGTTGACATCTGCTTTGTCATCATCATTCATCCACAGATATTTTTGAGGACTTGAGAATAACAAGTTGCAACAAGTTACATGATCCAGTGGTGATGGTAGATGGTACATGCCTTCCCAAGAGCCCAAGATGCTAGAAGCTCTTTTTCCCATATTCCTCTACTTCTGTCTTAAAATATTAGCCTACTTAAATCTCATAGCATTTGTAAAATAACTTGTTATTTTCTACTATACAGAGGAATAAACTGAGGCCCAAATGAATGGTAATGTAAGAGCTAGGTGTGAAATCATATATCTGGGCTCAAATCTAAACTGAAGCCTTCTCTTACACTTTAATTTTGAATCCCTATTCTAGAACTTCAGTGGTAAGGACGTTTTTTGAAGTGTTCCAGGATTGAGCTGGCTCCTGGCAAAGTCAGGGTAGTGAGAGGATGGGAATAGCATTTACATAAGCCTGTCACATTTTCTCCTGTCTCATGTCTGGACTGTCATGGCAGGATATCAGACCGGTAGTGACATTTATAGGAGATGGCACATTTTTATTTGGAAAGACGAAGAGTTTTTAAGACCTTACTAAAACCAAATTCCAAGTTTACTTAGAAGTCTAGCCTTTTAAAGGTGTGAAGTAATCTTAGAGAAAGCCATTCTCATACTCTCTTTGTACAGGTGCTTTCAAGACCAAGAGAGGTTTAATGTCCACTTCAGAGGGAGGGACAGTTAGTCATCCTAGAACCAGAGCTACCATTCAGATGTCCTAACTCCCAATTTAGGGCAATCCTAACCACATTTTATTTCCACTTCCCCTTAACCATTCTTGAAGTAATGAGCTCTTCGAGAGGTTTCCCTTTATTCTTCTTGAACTACCTCTGAAAGGGCGCTTATAATGAAAATGTACATGTTATAACTTAAATTTTTTAACCCACCTTGGAACAAGTTATCATTTGAAGGTGATTCATAAGTTTAAAGAGGGGAAGAACTGTAAAGGAGGAAGTTCACTGACTGGTAATCTTGAATGTTTTTATCAGTACTGGCAACACTAACCTTGAATGAAACACTCAACAACATTTAAGACCTTATTTGACCTGCTGTTGCCTTAGATTTGATTAGAGTCAAAACTTGTAATCTTTTAAAACCAAATCACTGAGAAATATAGTAAAATTTCTAGTAAGTTTCCAAAATACATCATTTTCACTTAAGTGGAAATTTTTAGAAGAGATGGTTGTCACCAAGCCAATTGTTAAAGCCAATAGGCACATAATCCTGTTAGATTCAGGTTCTGTACAACTGGGGTGACCTTCTTAGAGTTTGCATTAAAACCAAAGGAAAATTCATAAAATGAATTGATTAGATATACTAAGGCTATTTTTTAGATATAATGAATTTAAAGTTTAGCTATATTGAATTTGAAAAAGATCAATGATAAAAATAGGATTTGACATTATATACTAAGGTAATAGAGTTGAAAACTTTCTCAACAATTAAAATGAGAATTTTTATCTAGTTTTTGCTAGGAAAAAAGAAAGATTTGCAACAGCATATAATACCTGGGATTATCCTGATTTGGCTTGAGGACCATAGAGGACGCCCCTACATCTGCCTTAACATATTCCTGGAAACAATAGCACTGAGTGATTTATCCTAAAGCAGATATGTTCTTCTGTGAGAACAATATTATGAACAGGAGCAGCTTTTCTGAATAAAGACTTGGCATCGTATAAACCATCTTACCAACAATAAGCTATAAAAACAGATATGAAATAGAGAGTACAACTCTAGTGTCATAAAGCTTCTACAGTAATTGATTATACAAGAGATCTCCCTGTACTAGAAAGTGGTACACAGCCCTACAAACGACAACATTGTATCATAAGTGAGATTGTGTAAATGGAAGTACTTTGCATGGCTGTGGCTTGTATTTGGTATCAGGTAATGTTACTTGAGTCAGAACACATATTAAAACATTTATTTGCTTTCCAAGGTGATGTTTCTGCCTTTAAAATTTTATGTCTCAATTTACAATGTATACTTTTGATATGAAAGATTATGAAAAAATTACATATGATTATGAAAGAATGACATAGACTTTCTGGAAGACCTAGGCTTCTTCCAGAGATGTCGGAATACGTTCCCCACCTCTCTTTAATTTCCAGGTAATGAGTCAAGGCACTCGTGAGTTACCTCTTACTCTCAGTTTGTGTTCTAAGTACTTACTACAGGAGGGCCTCCTTAGGTATCGGTTATGGTGCCGATGATGGTGATGATGAAGGAGAAGGAAGAACATTTCTGAGAATAACAGATAACTCGGATCTCTGACTTTGTCCCTTTACCATCTTAGTTAATCCAGATACGCTATTTCAATGGCTCACTATCAGCATATTCCCCTCTCCTCCCACCAAAGGGTAACCAGGAAATATTGAATTAAGTATTTTTTTCTCCTTCATAACCGTAAGGTATATTTGACATCTCCCAGGAAACCTAAGGCGAATAAGACTGTGTCCTATTCCTCATTCTTCGGGAATGGAGTGGACCAGTCCACTCAATGACCAAGTCCCCAAATAGCCAATTTGTCTCAAACTGATTTTCATAAAGAATTCTCCTAGAACAGTGTTTGTCAAGCCTCACAAAGCACCAGAGCCACCAATGCCCAGGCCTCATCCTCAGACATTGTGGTCCAGTTGTTCTGTGGTGGGGATGGCAGGGTTTTTTTTAAAGCTCTCCAGGAGAGTCTAATGTACAGCCAGGGCTGAGAACTGCTGCGATACGCCTTCTTATCTGCCAAATGGAAGAATGAGGATTAATTTTATTAACATCTGACAAATAGATTGAAAATGAAAATGGGTGCTTCTTAATAATTATTATTATTTATTCATCACCTACTCTATTACATTATCTCTACACTCTTGCTTCCTCATCATCTTTTTTCTTTGAGTAAATGCAGTTAAAATTAGGCAGGCTAGGACTTCCCTGGTGGCTCAGTGGTTAAGAATCCACCTGCCAACGCAGGGCACATGGGTTCGAGCCCTGGTCCGGGAAGATCCCACATGCCGCGGAGCAACTAAGCCTGTGCGCCACAACTACTGAGCCTGCACTCTAGAGCCTGCATGCCACAACTACTGAGCCCACGTGCCTAGAGCCCGTGCTCTGCAACAAGAGAAGCCACCGCGATGAGAAGCCCGCGCACTGCAACGACGAGTAGCCCCCGCTCGCCACAACTAGAGAAAGCCCACGTGCAGCAACGAAGACCCAAAGCAGCCAAAATAAATAAATAAATAAATTTATTTAAAAAAAAAATCAGGCAGGCTGGCATATTAGCTACTGCTAACAAATTCAGCAGCCTGAATATTGCTGAGGAATTTTAATGGCTGATGTGTTTGTCCCAGCCTTGGGTATAAATGATACATTATTAACAGCTTATAAAGATAACAGTTTTATCAAAAATTTATCTGCTTGAATTTTATCATTGAAGACAGGTAATTCCTGTCTATAGAAGATAAATAGTCTGTATCCTTCAAATAATTTAAGGCATATTTCATGCTAATATTCTGTTTGCCTAATGTTTTTCATTGAAAAAGTGTTTACCTAATATCTTAAAGCAAGGCTATTATTAACTTAGTTCTCAAGGAAAGAAGGTTTTAAAAATACTTTTCCCTACTCTACATTTTTCTTACTGTAAGCGTGTGACAAAACCTTGGCATCTATTCAGAATAACTTTTCTGCTTCCTTTCTGCCTTTTAGTCAATGCGTATTTTATCTGAATTCGCCCCCTTCCACCTCCTCACCCTTTGGTAATCTATAGGAAACCAGACCTTACTAATTTGAGTGTTTGCTCCCCAAATTACTTACTATTGTATTAGTTCATATTAGCTAGAGCTTGTGGAAGATTTGTATGACTCTATGGGTTATAAAAAATGTGTAAAAGACAGGCTTCTTAAATAATGTGCAATTTTGAGAGAAACTGCAAAGGTAGAGGAATTTTTTAAAGACTGGCTATTGGCAATAGATTGCTCATTATAAAAGGCTGCATGTGAGGGGACATTTTTGGCAAAGTAAAATAATTCGGGAGTGGAAACCAACTGTGGACAGAGAGGTTTTCTTCTATTCATGTACCTATCTATTGCCCAACATCCATCCAGATGTTGTTTTCAAAGCTAATTTTTGTGATGCTCTAGGATGTTCAGGGGTTCTGAAACGTCAGTGTGCATTGGAATCTCTTGGAGAACTTGTTAGTACAGAAATTGCTGGGCCCCTTCCAGAAAGTCTCAATCATAGGTCCGGTATGGGGCCAAGACTTTGCATTCATGAATGAGTTCCCAGGCGATGCTGATATTTCTGATTGAATAATGAGCAAATATTAGTGAAAACCCGAAAGTTTGGGTCTGAGAGATGAGATATTGATACCATTCAGTTGAATGAAGTTGTGCCACAACTCTGTCCTGCAAGTAACCCAAATTATGTCCACCTGAAGGAACCTTTGGGGGTTGTGGGAGACCCGAAGATGGCGGAGAGGCAGTTCCCACGTTAATTCTGGGGAGATGGGTCTCCTCGCATCCGCATGCAGCGCCATAGCTGCCTGGCTTCCTCTAGTCCCTGTAATTTGAGGAACTTCTGGGAACCAGTTACTGGTGTTGCAGCGCCTGGCAGTTTACCAAGGCTTCCAGAACCCTATTTGGGTGGTGGGAATTCCTGTTCCTCAGCTGCCATCCCCATGGCCCTGTATCTATAAAGTTTCTTCCTGGCTACACAGAATTCTACTTCCTCCTCTCCTTGGTTTACAGAGGACAGGAGTTATGGTTTCTCCTGAATGGCCAGCTTTGTCTGGCTGCCAAAAGCCTCTCTTTTTCAGAGTCCTTAATTGGTCGTCAGCAAGACTGAACTCCTCAGCAACTTGGTGAGAGGGACCATTCAGTGATGGTGATGGTTATTATTCTGAAGCATTAGCACCAAAGTTTGAAATTCTCCTAAGTGAATAATTTTGGGGGATCTACTTCCTGTAGTTATACAATTGGCTTTCTCATATGTGCATTGAGGTTGCCAAATCTCATATATAATCCTCATCTCCCATCAAAAAAGAAAAAAGGGTAGTTCTATTTTTGTGGAAAAAGAGGAAAGAATCCAGGAAACATTTCAGAAGACTGTTTTCTTAGCTCCTTTTCCTGGTACATATGAAATTCAAGGAGAATTTGGTCAGTTGCTAACATTACATGAGATTTTTAAGAAGTATAAAATTTAGCTCCCCTCCACTCCTCCACAAGACACTGAAAAACTTCCAGTTTACACAGTTTAGATAAAATTATTCTTCTATAAAGGCCTCTATTTTCTTATTCATTAAGAGTTTCCGTAAGAAGGTAGTGTGGAAGGGGACCTGTGTGTGCTAGGGTCCCACTCTCATTGTGCAGCTGACATAAGCTGGGTCCCAGTGTCTGAGGAGCCCACCTACACCATTCCCCTGGAATAATTAAGAACAGCATTTGTCCAAGTCTGTTAGAAGATGAGGGTTCTATTCACCTCCAGGTGCTGTCTCTCCTCTTCCCTCTCTTTCATGGAGTTTGACATTCTAAATTTCTGCTTTGAATCTTACAGAAAGTAGTTTGTCTTTTTTCTGAGATTTTTACATCATTTGTCATGAGCTTCTGAGAATAGTTCAGTATAGCTGTTTTGATATCTCTATTTTTCTTTTCAGTTTTATTTGTTATTTTAAAAAGCTTCAAGATACCATTAGGAGAATCCACAGATAGTTCCTGTGGCAGATATGGTGATTAAAAAAATACTTTTGGCCCTGCCTCAAGTCAGTGACCTATAAATACTCCTGCTGGCTCTTCTTTCTCTTCTTTGTGATTCACTGGGATGGAGATCTTGGCCTGATGCTGTGAGCAAAATGTTACTTTGACGATAACCGAAGATTGTAATATGTACCAGAATTGAAGACACTGATTGTGGCCTGGATGATTTCTTGTAGCCCAGACACTCATTGTCTAGATCACATCTCAAGCCTGTGCTATGAGTGGGGCACAGGATGCCCGTTCACATAATCACAGTTTTTAAATTGTACTGTACAATGGCGGTGAACATTGCCCTTACTGACCTTCAGGTATGGAAGATCCAGAGGGCTGTCTGAGATGTATATAAATGTGTATATGTATGTGTAAGAGAGCAAAGTAACCTATAGTTTGTACAGTTTTAGAGTTAACTGTTGAGATATCAGAAATATTAATGATACTTAAAATGAATTGTTTGCTTATTTGGACTAGGCACTGTGTTAAGCATTTTATGTGTATTAACTTATTTAATCCTCACAGCAGCCCTATGAGATAGATTCTGTTACTATCCCCATTTGCAGATTAAGAAACTGAGACTGAAAGAAGATAAATAACTTATTCATTATTTCACAGAGGGTAAATAGCAACATCAGAATTTGAACCTGTATCTATCTGGCTTGAAAGCAAAGTTCTTCTGCACTTTGCTACCCTGAGGAAATTTCTGTGTGTGGTCTAACATGATCAAACCTTGTTGACTGTGTAATGCCATTCCTCTTCCTCGCCAACCTTGGATTTTTCATATGAGAAAGGGCATGGGAGGCTGCTTCCTGCCTTTCTTCCCCTCTGTTCTTGTGTTTCACCTTCAGAGTACTTTTATTTTTTTAAGGCACAAGAGAAATAGAAAGTAGCTCCCATCCAAGCAAAATTGGGGGACCAGATCTCATCCTTCTCAGTTTAACCAGAATATTATATTTCCCAATAATAGATAGGAACTATTTGTATTAAATGCTATGCATTCTATGAGGGTATTATTAATCCCTTGCTTCTTCATAGGGATACTTCCTGGAAGTGTGGCCGAGACTGTTTATTCAGTAGGTTCCCAGCACCATCTGTTTTACTGATTGTTCTAGATGTCATCAGGGTATTTCTGTAGAGCCGTAGTCAGCATTATAGTAACATGAAATATCTATCTCTCTACTGTTATTACAGTAATTATTGTATGTGATTACATTAATATTAATTATTATAATTATTAGTTGACTGCATTAATATTAATACATAGTGTATTAATGTTGATACTTCATATTTATTGGGTAATAAGTATTAAAATATTAGCCCTAATTTATAGTAACAGCATTTAAGCTGAAGTTTATAGATACCTAATATTCAAAAATTTTATATAATATTATGCATTAATATTGATTTCTTTTAAGGTGAAGAATGCTTTTATTTCATCTTTTGATACATCTCTGAAGAATTGTTCTTTTGGAGGCAGTTCTAATTTAGAGACAGTTTGGACTATATAACATCATGATAATTCTCAAGGTGGGATCAAAAGGAATAACAAAAAGGAGCTAACATTTGAAATGTCTGGAAATAACAATAATTGCTATTTATCAAGAATTTACTGTGTGTCAGGCATAGTGCTGAACATTTTATAAACCTTTTTTCATATAAACTCTATGAGCTATAATTATTTTTGTCCTTACTTACAGAAAATTGACGTTCAGAGATTAAGCATCTGGTCCAAGGGCACAAGGGCACAAGGGCACACAGCTTCTAAGTGGTGGACCCTGGAAGCTGGGACCTTGCACATGATGCTCAATTGCCTCTTAAAACCCAAGAGTCTGTTACCCTGTACAAAAGTCTCATCTACAGTGATCAGATAGAACCACAGCAGTTGTAAGAGCTGTTGAGGCTCAGTTGATGCTTCATGTGATTATCTGGATATTGGGCAGGGGCAAGACCATCCAAGAGGTGCAAGGCTGAGGGATGTGACCCACTGGTGCGAACGATACGGAGAGTTAGTGCCTATCTATTCGTAAGTGTCCTGTATCCAGGGGGGAACAGGCAGGGCATAGGTTCTGATTTAAAAAGGAAGAGAATCCAGATGGGAAAGTACTTGGCTAGTTGTATTTAAGTAAGCTCACATCTGTAAAACTGTAGAAACTGTAACTGTTTTCCGAAGGGTAGGAATGGATGGTGATGTCCCTAGTTTCGTGAATCTTCTTCCATGTGATGGATGGGTTATAAGCAGATATGTATTAATACCTGGAAAGGCAAGGTTGATTCTCAAGGACTCTAGCACCAGACTGCATGGGCATGAATCCAAATTCTACCTCTTATTAGCTTTGTGGGCTTGGGCAATTTACATCATCTCTCTGTGCCTTAGTTTCCTCATCTGTAAAATGGAGAGGATAATAATAGTATCCCATCATAAAGTTTTTGTATCAATTAAATTAGATAACATATGTGAAATGCTTAAAACAAAGCTATTGTTCTAAATGTTAGTGGCTGTTATCACCACCACCACCATCATCATTGTTGCTGATGAGAAAGATGTTAAGTGCTTGGATAAAGCAGCTCAGACAAAGCCCTGACCAAATTATGAACCATTTTGAGAGTCATGAAAACAGCAGTAATGGAAATGAATGCCAGTAGCTAGAGTTGGCAAAGGGGTGACTGTCTGGCACAGTCATATACTGGTAGTGGGAGGGCAAATTGATATAATTCTTGGGAAGTCAGGAGATCTGTTATCAAAGGTTCTAAAAAGGCACAAGCCCTTCAACCTAGTTTTGCTTCTAGAAATAATTTGACATGTGTCTAAACTGGGTACAAGGATGTTAATTGAAGATATTAAAAATAGAGATTTATGTTTATGGACATGGAAAGATGTGATAATAATAAAGTGAAGAAAAGCAAGGTACAAATACTATATATAGGAGTCTCCTATTAAAAACATATGTCTTAGTAGATACCTTCAAATGAGTTTGTTTTTTAGTTTATTTAAAGCCAGAGATAATAAGTTAACATCCTATTCTCAGAATTGGCTTACCCTTTTTTTTTTTTTTTGCTAGTTATACACAGTTTTGTCCATAAATGTCTACATGTAAACTTTTCATCCAAAAACTAAGAATGATGAGATCCTGCTTTTTTTTATGAGTCTTTTTTTCTCCTGTGGAGGAGAATTATGTAGTACTATCTTTTTCATCGACATTCCTGAGGAATGTTGCAGATTCTAATCAATACAGTAATATTTCTCACTAACTTGGGGAAGTGCAATTTTAAAAAACTCCTACTACCCTGAAATTTTGATGCAATTCTAAGGGAATGAATCCTACATATTCTATCATCGCACATCCATTGAGAATCCCTGATGTGGAATAAAGATTTTTGTCACAAACGTTAAGTTCTTTTGAAGGTCAGATGAGTTCTATGCAGAAAGACCTCCTGTAATACTGAAGAGGTATGACTGTTTGATGTTCACTTTAAATACACAATTTAGGTAAAGTCAGCCCTTGTAATTTAGAAGGAATACTGCTATTTTTTAAAAATGTTTTTATTAGCAGACCATTACTTTATTTCCTATTTTCTCTTCCGATAATTTGGATTTATGTCCATGCAATATGGCAACTTAAAGGACTGTGATGAAAAATTCCAAGGACATGGCATTCAGACCACTGTATCTTTTTAAAAAAAATTTATAGTATGTGTTTTGATGCCCAGCTGCTGCGTCTTTGACCTAGAATGCTGACTGCTTGTGTTAGTTGATGTTGATAGGCTTCATTCTAATATCTACATTGAGATACAGGCAGAAATTCATTTTTATGTGTGCATGTAAAGGTTGCTGTTTTTTTGACAGGTAATGTCCAGCATGCAGCAATAAAAATGCAAGACCAGGTTCTTACTGTTATCTGAAAGGTCAGGAGAATTACAATGTGATGACAGACTCTTCCCATTGCTGTATAATGGAGACAGGGATCTTTAACATGCCCCAAACGAGAAAACACTGGACATCAAGTCTTGGGACATGTCTGTTTCTATTAGGTGAGCTATGCTCATAAGAGAGGCAGCCCCCAACTTAGAAACTGACTCTTCTCTAAAAATCAAGCTGACCGTAGACAACATTTTCCCAGAAAATTAGTGTTACAAACCAGGGATCAGTGAAATTTTTCTGTAAAGGGCCAGATTGTAAATAGTTTAGGTTTTGTGGGCTATGCAGTCTCTGTTGCAACTACTTACCTCTGCTGTTGTAGCAGAAAGCAGCTCTAGACAATATGTAAAGAAATGGGTGTGTGATTGTGTTCCAGTAAACTTTATTTATAAACACAGGCAATGAACCAGATTGAGTTTGTCAACACTTGTTATAAATGACCATTCATTTCCCAGACCAGATCACAGAAATTTATTTATCTTGTAAGTTGTCAATACATTGTACATATACAACAATACTATTTTTTTAAATTAATTTTTTAGTTATAATAATGCTAGTACACTCACAACAAACAAAAGTTCAGGACCAGATGGCTTCACTGGTGAATTCTACCAAACATTTAAAGAAGAATTGATACTAATCCTTCTCAAACTCTTCCCAAAAATTAAAGACGAGGGAATACTTCCAAACTCATTTTACGAGGCCAGCATTACCCTGGAACCAAAACCAGACAAGGACAGCACAAGAAAGGAAAATAACAAGCCAGTATTTATGATGAACAGAGATGCAAAAATCCTCAACAAAATATAAGCCAACCGAATTCAGCACTGTCATACACAATGATCAAGAGTGATTTATTCCAGGGATGCAAGGATGGTTCAACATCTGCAAATCAATTAATGTGATGATACTTACATTAACAAAATGAAGGATTAAAATCATATGATCATCTCAATAGATGCAGAACACACTTTTAACAAAATTCAACATCCATTTGAGATTAAAAGTCTCAACAAAGTGGGTATAGAGGGAACATAGCATAACATAATAAAGGTAATATATGACAAGCCCACAGTTGACATCATTGCATACTCAATGGTGAAAATCTAAAAGCTAACCCTCTAAGATCAGGAACAAAACAGGATTCCCTATCCTGCCACTTGTTTTCATCATAGTATTGGAAGTCCTAACCAGAAAAATAAATAAAAGGCATCCAAGTTGGAAAGGAAGGGAAACAGTCAATATTTGTGGATGACATTGATTTTATATATAGAAAACCCTAAAGACTTCACTAAAAAACTATTAGAACTAATAAATGAATTCAGTAAAGTTGTAGGGCACAAAATCAGTATGTGGAAATCTGTCGTGTTTCTATACACTAATACTGAACTATCAGAAACAGAAATTAAGAAAATAATCCCGTTTACAATTGCATGAAAAAGAATGAAATACCTAGGAATAAATTAAACCAAGGAGGTGAAAGACTTGTACACTGAAAACTATAAGACACTGATGAAAGACATTGAAGAAGACACAAATAAATGAAAAGATATTCTGTGCTTATGGATTGGAAGGATTAATATTGTTAAAATGTCCATATGACACAGAACAATCTACAGATTCAGTGCAATCCCTATGAAAATTCCAACGGCACTTTTCACAGACATAGAACAAGTAATTTTAAAATTCGCGTGGAACCACAAAAGACCTTGAATAGCCAAAGCAATCTTGAATAAAAAGAACAAAGCTGGAGGCATTTTGCTCCCTGATGTCAAAATATATTACAAACCTATAGTAATCAAGACAGCATAGTATTGACATAAAACCAGACACATAGATCAGAGGAACAGAACTGAGAGCCCAGAAATAAATCCATACATATCGTCAATTAATTTATGACAAAGGAGCCAAGAATATACAATGGGGAAAGGACAGTCTCTTCAATAAATGGTGATGGAAAAACTGGACCTTCGCATAATAAAGGCCTTATATGACAAGCCCAGTCAATGGTGAAAAGCTGAAAGCTTTTCCTCTAAGATCTGGAACAAGACAAGGATGGCCACTCTCACCACTTTTATATGCCCAGTCTTGCCACATGCAAAAGAATGAAACCGGACCACTATCTTACATCATACACAGCAATTAACTTAAAATGGATTAAAAGCTTGAATATAAGACCTGAAAGTATAAATCTTCTAGAAGAAAGCATAGGCAGTAAGCTCCTTGACATCATTCTTGGTTTTAATTTTTTGGATTTGATCCCAAAAGGAAAGGCAAGGAAAGCAAAAGTAAGCAACTGGAACTACATCAAGCCAAAAAGCTTCTGCACAGTAAAGGAAATCATCAACAAAATGAAAAGACAACTTGCTAAATAGGAGAAAATATTTGTAAATCATATATCTGGTAAGGGGTTAATATCTAAAATATATAAATATCTCATATAACTCAACAACAAAAAAAACAAACTACCCCATTTAAAAATGGGCAGAGGATCTGAATTGACATTTTTCCTAAGAAGATGTTCAGATGGCCAATAGGTACATGAAAAGATGCTCAAAATTACTAATCATCAGGTAAATGAAAATCAAAACCACAATGACATATCACCTCACACCTGTTAAAATAGCTAATATCAAAAATACAAGAAATAAGCAGTGTTGCTGAGGATGTGGCAAAAAGGGAACCCTGTGCACTGTTGAGGGGAATGTATTGATAAATTGGTGCAGCCACCATAGAAAACAGTATGGAAGCTCTTCAAAAAATGAAAAAGAGAACTACCATATGATCCAATATTTCCACTTCTGAATATTAATCCAAAGAAAAAGAAACCACTAACTCAAAAAGATATATGCACCTCCATGTACATTGTAGCATTGTTTACAATTGCCAAGATATGGAAACAACCTAAGTGGCCATCAATGGATGAATGGATAAAGATGTTGTACACGTATACAATGGAATACTATTCAGTCACACACACACAAAAAAAGAAAATTGCCATCCATCTACATGGATGGACCTAGCGGCATTATACTAAGTGAAATAAGTCAGACTGAGAAAGATAAACACCATATGATCTCACTTATATGTGGAATCTGAAAAAAAAAAAAAAAAGAAAAGAAAAAAGAAAAAAACCAAGATCATAGATACAGAGAAAGACCGGTGGTTGCCAAGGATAGGGGGCTTGGGTAGGCAAAATGGGTGAAAGGGGTCTAAAGGTACAAACTTTAGTTATAAAATAAATATGTCATGGGGATGTAATGTACAACATGGCAATTATAGTTAATAATACTGTATTGGATATTTGAAAGTTGCTAAGAAAGTAGATCTTAAAATTCTCATCACAAGAAAAAAATTCTGTAATTATGTATGGTGATGAATGTTAACTAGACTTATTGTGGTGATCATTTCACAATATATACAAACGTCAAATCATTATGTTGTATACTTGAAACTAATATAATGTTTTATGTCATTTATACCTGAAAAAATGCCAGTATGCATCTAAAAGCAACAAACTTCTACTTACTACTTCCTAGACTTGTACCCTAATATAACCGCTTATTTCTCCTTTAGATATTTTTTTCTGCATATTGCCTTCAAATCTCAATGTAAAGGCTTTTTTTTTTTTTAATTAATTAATTTTTGGCTGTGTTGGGTCTTCGTTTCTGTGCGAGGGCTTTTTCTCTAGTTGCGGCGAGCGGGGGCCACTCTTCATTGCGGTGCGCGGGCCTCTCACTATCGTGGCCTCTCTTGTTGCGGAGCACAGGCTCCAGACGCGCAGGCTCAGTCGTTGTGGCTCACGGACCTAGTTACTCCGCGGCATGTGGTATCTTCCCAGGGCTCGAACCCGTGTCCCCTGCATTAGCAGGCAGATTCTCAACCACTGCACCACCAGGGAAGCCTCAATGTAAAGGCTTTTATTGTTGTTTCCTAATTTATTAGTTTTAGACATCCATTGGCTTTCTGCTAAGATAGGTGAGAATTTAGTTCACTGATATTCTCACGTACCCATTCTTCCATACACACAATGTAATTGTTATTTTTTGTTTCTCTACTTGTTACTGAAATAAATATTCATACCAAGAAGTTCACTTCTTAAGTACACAGCTTGATGACTTTTCACTAACAGAATCTTTTAGATTCCCTATTTTGTAAAATTAGGACCTTAACTCTCCTGCATTCCCCACCTCTTTTTACTTTTGTGGAACAAGGCTCATAGAGTTTCATTTCTGTAGCTTTCTATTTTCATGGAATTTCCAAATGCTGTTTTTTCTCTTGCCCTTTCGCCCTTCAATCACAACTTCAATTTTGTGATTCCCACAACAGAGTTTACTTCTGTGTAAAGTAAACTGTGCCCTTTTTCCCCGGGTCCTCCTCCCCAGGGTCCTTCATCCCTCTGCTTTTTAGGCCTGCTGCTCACCTGTCCTTTGGGCGTTTCCTGCTTCAGATCTACTGGTTCTACAAAATCATCCTGTCTTCATTCAATGGCCACTCCTTCGCTCTGGTTGTACATATCTTCACTTACCTTTCTACAAAAAGGTGTCAAGGGCCTAATTTTGTGTTTGAGTGTTCGAAGATGTTTGTAATTCTATTCTTATATTGGATTGATTATCAGGATGAATATAAAACTCTAAGATGAATGTCATTTTCCTTTGGCTCCATTCTTAGGGATTGGGAGGGTGACTGGTAAGAATGGGGTAGAGGGAAAGAGGGACTTTTCAGTGGGAATGTGATTTTTCTTCAGTCTTCCAGCCTCCCGAAAAGTCTAATTCTTACTCCTCTGTGATTTCTATTCCCCTTAGAGGACCAGTTTTCCTCTTTTCTTCTTTTTATATGAAGGCACATTTTGTGATGACTTCAGATTCTGAAATTACATCATGATTTTATGAGAAATGAGAATATTTTCTGATTCATCCTCTATTTAATTTTTAATTTAAAAAGTAATTTTTAATTAACAGGATTTTTTCTTGCTTGCTCATTCTCCTTTTTCTATAGCATTCTTTTCTTGTTTTATGGATATATTTTCTTGACTCTCATTGGGATATTTGAGGTTCTTTTCTATTGCCTGTTTTATTTGTATTTTCTTTAAGATCATTTTTCTCCCATTTATTTATCTTGTTTGTGTTCTTCTGTGTTCGAGGTTTGCCTCATTTATCATGTTTATCCATTCACATTGAAGAGTGAGGCCATTATCCAGCGGCTTTGTGATTCTCTATGTGAGCTTTATGTGGAGTCTTTTTCTCTGAGGCATTCCAGTTTCTTTATTGAAGATTGCTATAAATTTATTTTTTGGGCGGGGATGGGGTGGGGAGCAGGGGCAATGTCTGACATGAGAGAAAGAGAATGTTTGCTGGCAGGATGGAGGGGCCACATGGTTGGGGTAAGTGATTGGTTGTTGCATATACAGGCTTTCAAATAATTTCTTTTTCCTGCCCCTCATCTCACTCTCATCCTTTGTCCTACAAGGAATCTCAAGTGTTGCCAAGTTCTGCAAGGTCATTTGGGTCCTTTCCATGGATTTCCTCATTGTGGACTATTCTACCATATTTCATTATCACTCTTCCATCTTTTTTCTGACTTCTAGACTTGTTTGGATCTCTTACCTTTGCAGGGCCCTTTGCATTTAAAAAAATGTTGTGGATTTATGTGATTTTTAATCTTTTAACCCTCATTTTAGTGGGGTTGATTGAGAGAGAGACAACCAACTTGTATGGTCAATCAGAAGTCACAATATTGTTTTCTACACCTGTAGTTTGAATCGCTTTTAGACAATATTTTATTCTACTGTCCATTTAATATCTGTATATGGATTGGCCTGCCAACTTGACCTTCAACCGTGTGAGAATTAATTGGAACTCAAGATTCTAGGACCATATTTCTAGACTACATTATAACATTCCCCGTTCTACTTCCCTCTTCTTAATCCCTCCTCTTATCTTGTGTGATGCTTGGCAGAAATTCAGGGGGCTGGAGGAGGTCACTCCTTATTCATTAGTCAGCCAAAAGCTGTCGGTCGCTTCTGAGATGATTTCTACTCCTTCCTTGGCCCCTATCCCTACATGCAAGCTGAGAGAGAGAATGGGTTTATCCATAGCTTTGATAATAAATTGTATTTTGATACGTTAGAGCGGCCCACACATGACTGTGTCTTGCTTTTTGGTCCTGAAGATTCCCAACATCCCAAATTAACTGGAGAAGTACAGAAAATTAGAATGAGGATGTCCATGTGTCTTCTGTGCTTTTCCCTCTGCTAAGGCTTTTCCCTGCATGCTAAAGAATGTTCGCTGGCTGGTCTCCCTGTGGGATATAGGACTTTGGGCGGCTAATTTCACCTTAAACACAGAGCGAGGCATTGCTGGTACAGAGCCTGCTAACTCACTTCCTCTCTCCCATTTTCTATCGGGCCGTTATGAATATACATGTCTATGTTTTGCAAGAGGACAGAGAGAAATCGGGGGTCTGGGGTGTCAGTACTCAGCTCCTGAGGAAGACTTACGTCTTATTGATGTTCCAGGCTTCTTCATGAAAGTTTAAAGTAAATCAAGCTGTTAATTCACAGATTTTCTTACTCCAGTTTCCCTCCTGAGAAAACTAAACATTACAAATAGTTTCCGTGGTTCATTGTCAGTTGTCAGAAAGTCTCTGTCATTCCCATGCCAATTTCTTTAGACTCTAGTCACATTTTTTATTACATCAAATCACATTAAATAACAAGTTTTTGTTTTTTTTTTTTGTTTTTTTTAAGTAACACATACCCAAGTGGTAAATTTTGAGCTTCCAGGGTAAAAAAATTATTAAAAAGCTGTAGACTTTTGCTTTTTTAACTGAAGGTAATTTTCTAAGCCTTTTTACAAACTCAGAAATTGTCAGACCCAAGGTTCCCATGAGGCTTCCCAGATGTAGTCCTGGTGGTGGCCTGTCCCATGGAATTTGAGGCTCCATCTAATGCCACTTGAACCCTTTATTCCCTGTGTGAGTGTGGGCTGGTCACTTCGCTACATCCACATCCCTTATTTGGATAAGTGTCCATGTGAGCACTACACATCATCCCCTTCTAAGTGCTTGTGGATTTTCCAGGAAGCTTGTCCAGACTCATCTTCAGAAACCTGGGGCATATTTGCTGTTATGGGAAAGCATCTAAGTGGTGACCCATGTCCAGACTGTGATGGTCTTTCCAGTCCCTCTGGACAGAACACTTCTGTCTGAAATGGGAGAATCTCTTTGAGCACAAAGTAGGCTACTGTGTATATTAAACCAAAGTGTAATGAGAACTACGAAATTGAACTACATGGTTTTAACCTTGGGGAATGGTTAAAAGGGAGGCAGCGGCTATCAAGTCGAAATACGCATAATTCTGTTGACTACAAACTACTCTTGTCCCATGATCTAGCACTCAAATTTGACCTCTGTAAACAGATGCTGGGGACTCCTCTTGGAGATGACTTCCTATGACAGCCCTGGCCTTAGCAGGTCCCAACTGTGTGCATTCAGGACCACTTGTGTGGACTTAAAAGGAAAGAGGGACTCATCAGACGTTTAAAAAGGGATTACTGCTAATGAAAATCCACATGAGTCCCTGGAAAATTACTTTTCCTGTGTATTTACTCATTCATCCCACACTGTTGTGCCCACCATAGAATGGCACTGTGTGAGATGCAGTGGGTAGCTTAGATATGGGTCACAATCCCTGCCTATCAGGGCACTGAGGAGCTAGGGCTGACAGCAAGGCAGGTTTTGAAAATAACTAAATAGATTTAAAGTGCAAATATAATATATTTGAATATAATATGGTATAATATGTTAAGTATATTATAGTATTTATTATATTATGATTTTATATTAAGGTTAAGTTGTCAGACCAACCCCTATGAAAATATAATAAAATATTTAATGTACTCTAAATATATAATAACTTTAATTTAGTGCAAAAGGGGACACATTTAAATTGGGTGAGTAGACTCATGTGTTACCACTGCTTTCTCATAATTATGTAAACAAATATAAACTGATTTGGATAAGGTTTGGCAGCATTCAAAATACAACTTTTAAAAATCTTTAATAGACATTTCCAGCTTGTGACAATGACATAAGCATAATTTAAAATATGTTGTTGTTTTATTCACTTTTAACTATCACTTATTATCTGAGAATATGTGCATGTGTTTAAATGCAAACAAATTGTAGAGAAGGTACAGTGTAATCAGCGAGGCATGGAACATTGCTCTGATTCACTTGACCTTCTCAAAATCTTTTCTGATTTCTTCTTCCTATCCTCATGTAGAGTAGTTAGTGTGAAAGTCAATCTTTAAAAGAAACAAACAAAATATCAACAATAAAAATCTCTTAGCAAGGGCTCAAATTGTAGCCAAGTCAAAATGAACAGAGTGCATTTTGTGAATCAAGAGCCTTGGACTCTTTTAAATTCTTCTTTAGCTGTGCCTGGAAATTTTTTTCCCAGAGTATTCATGATCCCCAGTAGGGACACAGGATCATGGCAGGTATTGCCACATGTACTGGTTAACATTAACTGCTAAACAAACAAACCCTTAGGTGGCTCATATATAATAGCAGCTTATTTCTTGCTTAAGAAAGGTCCAAAACAGGTGCTCCTTGGAAGAAGAGCAGCTATTTTTCAAAAGGTGATTCAGGGACCCGGACTCCTTCCACTTTGTGATTCTGCCACTTAAAAAATATATCTTGCAGTGTTTGTCTGCTTCAAGCCAGTGGAAGAGAAAATACTTGGGTGGGGAGACAGAGACTATATTGGTAGGATATTACAGCCAAACCTGGAAAAATTGCACATCGCTTTTGTTCACATTTGATTGGCTAGAAATATGTGTCTAGGATTAACAGCAAGGACACAGGGTGTTGTAGCCAGCTATGCTTCCGAGTTTGGAACACCTAACCAATCTCTGTCTCACCAAGTTTTGTGTGTTTTCAGGCTGTGTACACAAAAGTGGATGGCTCTGAAGGCTTTGGTATTAATTCACAGCTGGCTCTTACCTCAAATTTCCTCTTCCCTTGGAAAGCGAGTATGTGTGGTAAAGGAACACTGCCCTCCATAATAAAAATAGAACTTCATACCAGTAAAGTTTGTGCTGAAGGAGAATCTTTTGCTGATATAGGTCCTTCACTGACTTTGATACTGCTGTGGGGAAGAGGTGAAGGGTGTTCTAGCCAGGTGGTACTGCCTGGAGCTGATGGTGTGTGTCTCCTCCCAACTCTGAGTTTATTGACAGCACATCGGTAGTTTGAAATTGGCCATGGCAATAGCATTTACACCACAGAAATCGGCAAGCACTAGGGGTGTTTCCCCTAGAGAGCTGGTTGTAAACGTTTACCATCACACCATTGTTCATGCTTTAAGACGGCTGGAATGGCTAAAGGACACTTTACTGAAGACTGGAAGGGAGCATCAATCAACACAAGATTAAACAAATTAGGTAAACTCAAGGTAAAAGCAAGACAATTGTCTGGCTTCTCCCTCCTCAGCCTGAGAGCAGCCTCTTCAAGAACTGTTTCTTCTTGGTTCCCCAGCTGTCTCCATGTGTAGGGTGCCATCTTAGGAGAGGCCCCTCAGCGACTCGCAGCTAAAGAACTCTAACCCATGACTGAGATGTGGAACTCCTTTTCCCATTTGCTAAAGGCCTGGCTTCTGGGTCCTGGATTTCCTCAGAGGTTGACACTACAATTACCTTCTCTGTCAGTGAAACCCTTGGTGCTCACATCTTGCCTACAGACCCTCAACAGGAGGACTTTGGCAACGCCAACACTAGTCATGGCTCCAGTAGGGTGGAATGAGGGAAAGTAATGGTCAGTTCTGTAAGTCATGCATGTGTTTGCGTGGCAACCAGGGACCAGGAAAGGGAGCTAGTTTGTCTTTTCTTTCCTCCTGATGTCATCACGCAGCACCCTTATCATGACTAGATGGCGGCTGTAATGTTGTGGACTCCTTCTTCTGACACATTTGCCTGAATTTTCCAGGGAGAAACAATTCAACAATTAAATTCAACACATGTTTTGAGTGCCAGTTGTGTGCAAGATGCTTCAGACCATGCAAAGGAGACTTTGAGTCTTATAATTGAATAGTGGGGTTCAGGCAAGTATCTAACACTCAAGGGTAATTCTGAGAATGAAACTTAATTGGAACTTAATTAAAAAATTTAAATTTGCTTGTAAGCAGATGTGAGTATTAGCATCCCAGGCATCAATTACAGTTTTTCCTTTTTAATTCAATTTAAAAACTATATACAGTAGGTTGTGGAACACTGTTCTAGGCACATTCCTGGATACAGACGTGATTAAGACATGGTCTCTGTTTTCTAAGAACTTAATATATACATAAATAACTAAAGTCAAAACAGTCACAAGTACTTTAATAAAAACAGCCTTTCTGTAAAGAGTGCTTTGAAACTATATGGGAAGTAGAGATTAATTTTGGAAAGAATTTTTATGGAGGAAATGTTATTTGGTTTTGATCGTGAAGAATAATATTTTAACAGATGGACATGAGTATTTCCAGAATGAAGGTCGAGTTTGAGCTCAGGCTTGGAGACAGGACATGGAAGGTGAGTTAGGGGGTGTATAGAGGGCAGGTCGTGGGAAATGACCTTGAAAAGCTAAGTCAGGGTCTTATTGTAAAGGAGTCTTAGTGCCAGGCAAGGGAACTTAAACTTGATGTTCATGATCTGAATGAAGCCAATAACCATTTTCTTTTTTAAAATAATAATCAGATTGGCTTTTACAAAGATTAGTCAGATGACAGGGTAAGAGGATGAAGAAGGCAAATGATAAGAATAATGCAAACATGCAAGTGATGTGTAAATGCCAAAACTATTAGAGTAGGCAGCACAGTGGGAAAGGGACACATTTAGAAGCGGAGTCATTACAGGACTTGAAGACAGGCTTTGAAACCAGACACAGTGAGGATAAGATTGTCCTTAGGGGAAGCTAGAACCCAACCACTCCCTGCTACATGTAGTGTGTCTTGATCTTGTATCAGGGGCCATGCTCAGAGGATGCAGGGGAAGTGACAAATAGTCTCTGAATTCATCTTAGTAGAGGAGGCGGAAAGGTGAACGAATGAGTGTTGTATTAAGAACATTTACAGGGTCCGGCTGTGGAATGAAATAACAGAAAAATGAGGACCATCACTCCAAATCCACCTATGAATGTGCCATTGTCTATTGAAATCATTTTATACCTATTAACTCAATTAACCTTTCTGATAGCCCTATGAAGCAGGAACTTTTATTACCTCTATTATGTAGATGAAGAAACTGAGGCACTGAGCATGAAAAGACTTCCCCGGGATCACCCAACTAGGTGATGGTAGAGACAGGATTCAAACCCAACTCCATGCTCTTGGGTTCAAACCCAAGAAGCAGGATTCAAACCCAGGTGTAACCACTGCACCCTGTCAGGAGTTTGTGTGGTGGGCAGCTGTAAGAGGAGCCAGCAAAGTTGGGGAAGGGTATTTCAGGAAGTGAAATTAACATGTGAAAAGGCATAGAGAGAGTTCAAGGATGAGGTTGAAGATTAGAGATGAGTTTTATTTGGGGCATTTTTTGACTGCTGCTGTGATATTTAGATGGGATGTCTCACTAAGGAGATGGGTGTTTTTGGAGAAGTTACCAGGCGTCTTCCCTTTGGCCTCTCTCCTGTCCGTGTTGGCAGATGTTCTCTAGTGCATTCCATATGTGTTTCATCTCTATGTGAGCAGGGAAGTAGATCTCAAGGAGGAAGATGTAGTACACCTGCTAGCTCTTTCCTAAGGGGTTCAATTGTTCATTGAGAATCCACTCCAATTTAATAATTGCACAGTATTTTCAGTAACAGTGGATGCTGTGGGAATGCTGCCATGACCCACTTGCCCCCAACCCTTGAGGAACTCACAATTTGGTGGGTGTCCAGCCCAACTGTGGCAGTACCTGAGTAGCTCCTTCCAAACTTGGAAAGGTAGGGTTAACTAAGAAAAAAACCCTTATCTTCTCAGTTTCCAGGCCAGAATTGAACTGCTTAAAATGAGTGTGAATGTGAGTGTGTGCCTGTGTGTGTGGTTGTGAGTGTATTTTCTATTGAGGTATAGGAATCAGCATAGATGATTGATCTCATAGGTGAAGAAGTGAAGATCATTCTAGATGTTCATTATTTTCGAAGTTCTCTGAAACATACAAAACATATGGAACTCTTTGTGGCCCTTGTCTTAGAACAGTTGCTTTATCTGCGCCTCATTTAAAATGTGTTCACTCTGATCTTAATACAGGAGTGAGAAAAAACCATTTCAGCGGTGATTGTCATACACACCACCTTCTTGCTGAAGATGAAAGAAAGTGGAACTCCAGTCTCTCCAGCATAGGTCATTCAGTGGTCTCCATGTAGGAAGTAATAAAAGAACACCAGCCATGGCTGTGGTTTGTGGAGCAGCTATCCCCTAATAAGAGAGAAATCATATTTTGAGACAACCAAAAAAAAAAAAAAAAAATTGCCATTGTGCCCATGGTTCTGTTCTAAGTGGTACCACTGAATTAAAGCTCTCCAAGAAAATTAAGTATTGAGGCGGAGAGGGGGCATTGTGTGATGTATGTTAGCTAAAATACTAAACACTCCAATATAACATCAATATATAATTTGTATGGTTACAAATATTACTGGCATAAATAATTCATGCTGTTGCTTTTTATTCACTTGATTCACAGCGTCTTTGTCATTTTTATCAGTCATGATGCCATTGCAATCTTGCACATTGTGTTTAAAGAATACTTGAGGAAATGTTTCAACTGTGTGTCTGGATGGTGTAATGTATTTATTCATTTAGTCAGATGAAATGAAATAGTGTTTAATATGCATGTCTGCATTACACTAGATACTCTCTAAATAAATTACAGACAGTATTACTTTCATTGTAAGAAAAATTATAGTTTGATTTTTTTCAAGAAGCCAAATGCAGCCATTTTGTACTTTTAATTACAATTTCTTGAAGCTTTTCAAATAAGCATTGAGTAATCCTGAAAAGTTTTGTATCGAGTTGTCAATACGAAAACTTTGGTACCTTGAGTGAGCTATATCAGATGAGTTGAATTAGTCTGAAGAAATGGAAAACAAGTTTTTTATGCATGGGGCTAATATGCTGGAAAGTGGGAATTGCTGTGCCATAGGCGTGCCTTTGTGTTTGCAGTACTCCTTGCCGCAGCTGTTGTTCTGGCCACGGAAGCATTCCTGAGAGCTGCCAGCTCTCGTCACTGGCACAGTGCATTTGGTCCCCTTCCTGCTTTCCTCTTCCAGTCCTCTCTCCAGCTCTCTGGAGCTCTGATCTTCAGCCTGTCCAGTTCCTCCTCTTGTGACACGCCACCCAGGTCTTCTCACTGCAATTACCTTCCCCCTCACCTTCGCCCAAAAGAAAACTCCAGTTCTTTCCCACAGCTGGTCTCTGCCTAAGGTTATATCTCAGGGGATGATTGAAGTAATTTATGTTCAGGTTTGGGTGACTGGTGTCAGAGAAAACCAGAACTGGACAGTAGTGAAAGCAGTAAAAACAGATTATATTCAGGACTATGGCAGTAAGGGAAAAGAGACCTCAGTATAGAACTGGGCTCCCCTCCAAGTACCACAAAAATAAGTGGCGATTTATAGTCGAGGATCAAAGTATTGGGTCTCTGGATGGAAAATTACTCAAAGGGTAGGGTGATTCTTGCTAACTGACCTAACAGGATTCTTGCAGATGGCAGTTCAGGGTCATCAGTTATTAGCTGGGAGATGGTGGGGTGTGAGGAAGGTGATCATATATCAAGGGTAGGGGATTCTGGCTAAAAACCACTGACAGAATTCTTGCTAAAATTGGGCAAAGATGGACATGAAAGTCTGAAAGTTGAGACCTAGCTGGAAAAAGGATACAGAAGAGCTGGACTAAACTTTAGTCAAGGAGATACTTGTTGTCACTGGTAAGCATATTATTCTTAAAAGAGGGGTTGTATATTAAATGAGGAGCAAATCAACTCGATGTCAGGCTCAAGTTTGAGACAGTCTTCTGAGAGGACTCTTCCCAGTGCAGTCCTGACTGTAATGCCGTGCAGTGGGAGAGTTACGTTAGGCTTCTTCTGATGAAGAGGGAAAGGGGAGATGAGGGTTCAGGGCCATTGTCAAGGTTTGGAGTTGGCAGGGACTGGCTGTGCAGTCTGTGTCTATCTTGCATATTGTGGAATCCTCAGCCCCCAGGGACAAATAGGGAGAGCTCAGTAAATTTGTTAAATGAATTAATTGCACAGGGCAGGAAACTGGCACATAGAGAGGTTGGAAAACCTTGCTCTGTTCTCTTACACATTTCAATCCTATGAAAAATTACCTTTATTTTTCCTGCCCTCTCCAAAGGTTATGGTCACTAGGTAATTGTCAGTACCTTTCTCATGGGTGGCACTGTATGTAATTCCTCCACACGAGGAGATAGGTTGATTGTCATCTATTTAGTCTCTGGAATCAGAAGGATGAAGACAAAGCATTTTAGTGTCATATTAATTTATTGTAGCCCGGAGAACTGCCTTGAGAGGAAAATTTTTTGAACTCATGACCATCTCCCATGACTGGAACATTCAGGCTGTAAACATATAGCCAGCGGAGGAGGGATAAATTAGACCTGGGGTTATCTGACTCTGATTTCAGGCTCCTGTCTGCCCTGCCACACTTCTTTTCTAAATTAAGTGTACTCCCTTTACTGGATCTTATTTCACTTCGGAAGAGGTTGGCCCCTCATCTTCTGTTGCAATCTGCTGAGCCAGGAATCCTTTGGTACTGTATTGAACCAAGCCAGGTGAAGAGAGTGCCCCGCCCTGGCAGCCTTGGCTGCCTTTCTGAGAACCTTTTTGGCTCCTCTAAGCAAGATGTCAATTCTGTATTTACCAGCTCTCACATGGTGACTCACCCCTGCCACAGAGAGTGATACCACTGTAACACCAAGATGGATTGATCCCAAACTCTCCTTTAATATACACCCTGAATAATATTTTTCCCTATTAACCCTTAAAAATGAAAAAAATAAAATTAAGTTGCATCCCAAGAAATATAACATGGATTTATCTGTGCCAGCTTCTTATCACTAGAAAAAGTCTAGTAAAGCTGAAAATGCCGTTTGCCGTGTCTAGGCTTGCCATTCTAAGAGAGGCATTTTAAACAGCAATCTGAGAGTGAAATGTTTTTGGATTTTACACTGGCCAGGCTGTTCTGAACAGACTCTCGGTGAGAATAGTCAAATATGACAGTCATCTGCTTTGGGGAACAGAACGAAGCCCGTTTCACTTAAGCTGCACTGAGTTTTCAACTTGGAAGACAGTGGCTTCTGGTTTCTCAAAGGCCAGGGGAAGGAAGTGTTTTCAAGGCATTCTCTAATTTTTTTCAGGTTGTTTTTTCCAAATTTCTATTCAGTTCCCTTTGTGTAAAATGTACCCTTTTCCAGCTAAGATCCAGATTTCCCCATGTAACCATCCAGATTTCACAACTCGGTTGGATTAGACTCTTGGCAAATCTCTAAGTGTGGTAGAGCAGGGCTGCATTCTAAATTAGCAGGAGGACAGAATAATGAGCGCTGAGAACCCCAAACAGGGATTTCAGATAAAGAGGAGTCCAGCCCTTGTTCTGTGTGCTTAGGTGACGGCTTTGGGGGTGACCTTAGCAAAACTCATTCCTCCTTTCTGTGGGAGAAGATGGAAGGAAACGAGAGGGGGAGATGCTCCCAGAAGCTTGGTAGTGGTTGTTCTTTAATGTTCCCAAGTATTAGACCCTAATGTAGGCTTTAATGGAATTTCAAAATATTTATGAATCCTTTATCTCCTGATCAGTTATGCCCTGAGAAGGGTGGTGAAATGACAATTCCTAGAAACTTCAGCAGCTTACATTATTCTTGTGTTCACTTGGTAAAATTCATGTCCACGGCCCTTTGTCAACAATGATCAGATTTGTGGAATAGGAACCCCCTTCTTTGCCTCCTTCCTTCCTTCCCCTTTCCTTTTCTCCATTCTCTTATCCTCTGTCCATCCTTCTTCCTCCTTCCTGCTCTCCTTCCCCCTTCTTGCCTTCCTCGCTTTCTTTTTCTCTCTCAACTCTGACAGCTCTCTGGGATCCTGTCCCATTTACATCTGCCCCCTCTTGATTCTAGACTGCATTTGGAGGTATGCTAAACCAGGAAGTATGTTAAATTCAAGCTGCCAGGACAAGCTGGCTGCCTCTGGAGGCCCCCAGGAGTTGCAGGGTTACTGAACAGGCAACTGTAGCTCCTTATCTGATAGTTCTTGCCGTTTTCCAGACTTTACAAAGGAAAAGTGCTTCTTTACAACAAACACCTAGTGATTCAGGCCAGTCTTTCATAGGACTCAACCACTGCCCAGTCTCTTTTTTAAAGTCCCCCTTTCCTCCTGTTTTCTAGTTAACCTTGATTAAATTAACATTGGCTTGTTGAGTCAGTGGTAGCATATTCACAAATGAATCACCTTATGAGGATGATTTTAATTACCATTTTCCTGCAACCTTTAGCCATTCTTGCATATGTGTTGGTTGGGAGCATCTGCTGGAATTGAAAATGCAAAGAAATTAAACACTTGAAGAGTGGCACTCTTCCAATTTTTTTTTGTTTTGTTTTCACAAGACAGTTTTGAAATCTGTGTTGCTACCAGGATGAATGCAGATCTGAGACCACACAGTTCCCGGAAATACCTGTTGTGTCATTAAAAACAAAAGCATCAAGTTCGACTAAGGAAGCTCTTCGAGCCTGTGGCTTTTCTGAAAAGAAGTCAATGTAGGTTTTGAAAATGAGCATCCACACATCTGAACATTCACTGCTTAAAAATCCTATCCAAATTGGTCCTAAGTCACAATTCCTCCAGATTTTCTTTTATTATTTGAAATATTTTCCGTATTTGATTCTTCAAATGGCAAGCAGCTGTCCAATTTCCTTGGATTCTGTCATTTGCCAGCTTTCTCTTTCAAAAATACGCTTCGTGCACCATATTCTGCTTCTCAGTGCCCGCATTTCGGGAGAACCGGGGTTCACTTGCACGTTCTCACGTTACATGAGCAACCGCAGCAGAGCAACTTCCTCTAGTAAATGTTTAACGGGCGCGTATTTTGTGTGCCCTGCCATACGAGGCACTGACAAGGTTCCTGGCCTCACGGAGCTTGTGGCCCAGGTGTTTAGGAAGGTAAGAGCGGCAGTTCTCAGTACTTGGCAGCCCCTAGGGCCTCAGTCCACAGCCTCTGAAGGGAACCCCCCCCCCCAAAAGCATCTCCGCTCTCTCATGGCAGAGGTCTGAATGCTGTGGGTGAGCGTGGGGACCATTCCACAGCATTTCTGCCCCTCTGTTTCCTCACCTGTAAAATGAGTTGACCTAAACTTACCTCTAAGATCTCCGTAATCTCTAAAATGTGGGACGGTAGCTTCGTTCCTCTGTGTATGCAATTGTACTTTAAGCTGTGCTCATTCATTTATCCCACAGTGTAAGCTAGTTTTTGGGATCTCCTTCCAACTTGAGAGCCTCCTGAGGTGAGATTTGCATAAGGAATGGGGGATGCTGGGCGTAGGGGAGGGAGAACACTATTGCAGACAAACTGCCTTTTGTTTCACAGTACTCCCGAGTGCTAATAAGAGCTCCCACACTCCTTAACATGTCTCATGTGATCTGGCCCTAGTTTTCACCTCCACCTTCACAGCTCTCTGCCTCACACCCAACATCCAGCCTCACTTAAACACTGTGTTCCCACGTGCGCCAGGCCTCCTCTCACCCCTCACATCAGGCCCTCCTACTTCAAGTCTCAGCTTCAAGGTTGCTTCCATCAGGAAGCCCTTCCTGTACCACTTGCTCCAGGCCAGGGTAAGAGCCCCTTATCTGCCCTCTCTTAATCCTTCGGGCTTTCTCCTAATAATGGCTCTTGTCAGAAATGTTGTAATATCTTTTTACTTCTCTGGGACCTTCACTGTACTGTTCACTCCCTGAGGAAAAGAATTGTGCTTTACTACATCATTGCATATAGGCAATGCCTGCCAAACACTAGGTACTCCATACATGTTTGTTGAACAGGTAAATGAATGAGTGGAGGTTTTAAAAAAATTAACATTTTTGAAATTATTTGTTTCTGAAATTATTTTTAAGTCATTGAAATATGAAAGCCTTACTCTTTATTTTCTCCTCGAAAGTGTTTTGCTCTATTAACAGAAATGCAATCTGGCACAGTCAGTACTTGTATTTGTCCTAACTAAGTCCCTTTCTTAAACCCCTCTAGTTGTTTTTTTTTTAAAATATATTTATTTATTTTTGGCTGTGTTGGGTCTTCGTTTCTGTGTGAGGGCTTTCTCTAGTTGCGGCAAGCAGGGGCCACTCTTCATCGTGGTGCGCGGACCTCTCACTATCGCAGCCTCTCTTGTTGCGGAGCACAGGCTCCAGACGCGCAGGCTCAGTAGTTGTGGCTCACGGGCCCAGTTGCTCTGCGGCATGTGGGATCTTCCCAGACCAGGGCTCGAACCCTTGTCCCCTGCATTGGCAGGCAGATTCTCAACCACTGCGCCACCAGGGAAGCCCCAACCCCTCTAGTTTTTGATTCATTCCAAAAATTAGATTTTGAAAGCTTTCAGGCATACAAATCTCAATCTGCATCCCCCTACGAACAAAAACCTCAATGACTCTCTGGTCACCTGGCAGAGTTTTTGCAGGGAGCGTCACGTACATCATGGCTCTACTACCTAAATCAGTGCTACATGTGCCTTCCCGAGAATCCCACGCTTTTTTGAGCTAGAAAGGACTTTAAGACTTATGTGACACAACTCACTTGTTTTTAAGTCTGGGAGTCGCATGGTGACTTTTCAAGGTGACAGAGCTTATGAATTGGAAGGCTTTCAGCTTGTCTGTAGGCTGGTTTACTTGGAGGCTCAGCATGGCTGTTGAAGTTCAGTGTGTCAGATGTAGGTGCGATGACGTCCACAGCCTAAGAGGAGCTGTTTCTTTCTATGGGTGTTCCATCAGCAAGGAGTCTTTTCCCAGAAAACCTTCAGCAGATTTTGCCTCCTTTCTCATTGGCCAGAAGAGGTCACACCCACTCCTAAGCCAGTCAGTTGCAAGAGGGCTAGGATTATCAAGATAGGTCAGGATTCATACCTTTACTTGGAATAGTGCCATTTCATTGAGGGGTGGATACTAGAACAAAATTGGGGTTCCCTTATCCAGAAAGTAAGGGAGAATAATTTGGTTTTGGCAGACAAGCGACTGCTTAGCAACAGACCTGGAACTTGAATTCCTTTGTAATTCTCCATAGATGTATTAGTATAACTGCCTTCCACAGTGCTTCAACCACAGGGCTTGGCAAAGGCTACTCCCCTTGGAATGCCGGGTAGAATAACTTCAAGGTTAGGAATGGGTGACTTCCGTTCTCACTTGTCAATTCTGCCTGGAGCTTGAGAGAAGCTGCCTCCAGACATTGATCTTTCATCTTCCGGAGTATTTTTAAGAGTTGTGTTAGAATTTTTTGTTTTACTTACGGGCTCTGGGGGGCAAGCAGATAAATTGAGATGTGGAATGCCAGCTTTTGTTCTTTCTGTCAGTGTCCAGATGCATGTGATGAAGAATGGCATTCAGGCTCATCTCAGACAGGAGGTGGAGTGAGGTGGGGTGGGCTGTGATGGGGGGGGGGACATGAGGAAGACAGGCAGAAGCTGAACCTGCTTGTTTTATTAAAAGGTCAGTGAAATCAAACAGAGCAGACAGCTTTTACAAGCAGAACTAAGGAAATGGAAACCTCTGGGTCAGTCTGCTCTTGCTCTAGGATGGCTAATCAGCAGCGTGGTGACACATCCCTTCGAGAGGTCTATGGTGAGCAGAGTTAGGCCGTGCTCCTGGTGACTCCAGAATGGTCTACCACTGACCCCACTGCTGCGTTAGGATCGAAAAGGTTACAAACAGGAATACTCATGTTTTATCCCAGTTATTCATACTGTGTTACCCAGGAATCAGCTCAAATGTTACCTCCTCAGAGAGACTTTTTGTACCCAAACCAATCTAAAGTTGTGTGTCCCCTCCCTCCCCTCCAAGCCATCTTGCCTCTGTGTTTCGACTCCAATTTTATTTTCTGAATACCACGTATGTTGATCTGGAATGATCTTCATTTATGTATTTACTTGTGTAACTTCATTAGAACGAGGACCTTGTCTGTCTCACCTGCTGCTCCTGGAACAATGACCCAGAGGATAAATGCTCAGTTGTTGAATAGATGAGTCATGCTTTATACAAGGAGGTCATACTTTATCCAATGAAGACAGGAAATTAAAATAGATTTCTTTACCTTTGGCATTATAACATGGCCATTTGCCTTGATTTTTGCAAAAATGATATTCGTTTACCCATCCACCTAACAAACATTTCTTGACTACTAACTGGGAACTATCATTGGTGCTGGGGCCCTTGTTCGAAAGTAGACTGACATTTAGTAGGGAAGACAGACATTTACATGTAAATGTGAAGATATCATGATTAAAATTATATACAAGGAAAGGAGGAAACAATTGATTGTCCCTGGGAAGAAGTGTCAGGAAGACACCGAAAGTAATGCTTGGGCTGGATCATGAAATATATATGACTGTTTACCAAACAAAAGTGGGGAGAGCAATCCTGGCAGGGAAATCAGCACGAGCTAAGGTGGCATGGCCTGGAAGGATGGGAGAAATGCTATAGCCCTAAATGGCCAGAGAGGAGCCTTGCAAGTGTGAAGGTTGGGGGGAGGGGACATGGTACCAAAGCTGAGATTTGAGAGCCAGACAAAGGCCCTATGGGCAAAGCTTTGTATATTACACTAAGGATTTTGACTCTAATCTGTAAAATACATAAGAATAGAATATGAAGAGCTATCAAGAAATTTTAAACTATGCAATGTACTTATCAGTGTTGTGTCTTGAGACATCATTTATGAAAATATACTGGTTAGATAAGAGTAGAGCTGGCTTGATTTATGACTTCTCACACAGCCCTGTGCTTGATTTATGGGCCATCATCTATCTGGTAGGAGGTTTCTAATGGCAGCCATCCTCTCCTCTCCTCTTCTCCCCTCCCCTCCCCTCCCTTCCCCTCCTCTCTTCTCTCCTTTCCTTTCCTTTTAAAAATCAGTGCCTTTAATAAAGACATTGGAGGCCTAAATATGGAATTTATAGATAAGACAAAGGTGGTGAGGATCGCTAATCTAGGGGTTGATAAAACCAAAATGATCTTAGTGGGGAGGAGGTACTGTGAAGCAAGGTGACATTGTATAGGGCCAAATGTAACACTCTGAAATAAAACTGAGCAAGTCAGGAGAAGGAGAAGGGGCAGGCTCACAACTAAACCTTCTTATAGCTGCCTGGGTGCCCTTCATCTCAGGAAAATGAACAGCCCTGCTTGTCTCTGCCCAGCACTAAGGTTGTGTTTGGGTCTCCAGATCTTAGCAGGGATATTGACCATTTGGGGGTACTTCCAGTGGAGGAAAACAGCCAAAATGGTGAAGAGTCTGGGATTCATATGATATATAATAATAGTTACAGAAACTAGGGATCATTATTTGGGGAAAATATCATCTGAAACATGAGATCAATCTCTGAAATGTTTGAAAGATTGTCATGTGTGAGAGGGCTTGGAAAAGAGTTAGGATGACTTAGCAAGTCAGTAGAAAGGCACCGAGTGTCTGCTATGTGTCAGGTGTTCTGCTATGGGGACTGGTAAGAATCATTCCCTGGTGTTAAGGTACCCCACGTCTCTTGGTATTTGTTGGATGTATGTAAGTGTGTTTTGGTGTGCCTGTTGAATGAAGGAAGTAAGAGAAGAGGAGAGTGGACAAATTTGGGGGCTATGTTGTAAAAGATCCCTCATGCCATGGTTGGGATGTAATCCCAAATGCCTCAGCTCTGCTGGGTTTAATGAACTAAGTTTCCTTTGTATGTTTACTTTGGAATATAGGGAACGTAGTCCTAATTCTGAGTCTCTATATAAGGTTGGAAACGGTGATGAAGGAAATATTATTTATGGTGTAAGATCTTATTAGCATTTGCTACAGAGATAAGATTGTATGTTGGATATATATCAAGTCCTATATTGTATGCAAGAGATTATATGAAAATCTTTGTTAGTTTTGAGTGTTGCCTTGAGAAGAGCTGCATTAATGCAGTGCAGAAATGTTGAATACCTCCAATATGGGTATGCTTATTTGCATGTGATGAGTTAGAAAAAAAGAAGAATTCATTTACTTTAAAGTAATTGGGCTGTGTAAATAATATATTTTCATGTTAGCTTGGAATAACTATGCTCCCCTCATCACACCTAAAACTTTAAAATGAAAATACCACAATAAAAACAAATATATGACCATTGGTGGAATTGGTACACAAGAATAAGTAAGTTAACTTCTTTAACATCTCCTTAAAATGTACCTGTCACTATTCTGGGTCCTTTATATGTGCTACTCATTTCAGGAACATAGAAGCCCTAAGAAATAAGTACAAGTGAGGGTCTGATGCTCATGGAAGTGGAGTATTTTCCCAGAGTCACATGGCTTAGTGCCTAGCAGACCAGGAACTTCAGAGCCTTTGTCTTTTCCATTGCAATCAGGAAAGCTTTAGGGATGCAACTGGCATGACCAAGGCTGCACCTGGACCTACTGGAAACTCTTGAGGTATACAATGTTAGTGAAAACAGTCAGCAGAATTATAGTCCAGAATTTTTTCCGTTATGTGTCTAGCTATCCTTTGCATTAGCACCCTTTCAAAGAGATAAAAAGATTAATAGACAGATGACAGGCAAATGGATGGGTTTATGTGTGGATGGACAGATTGGCAGAAAGTTGTTAAGTATCAGTAGTCGTGGGATGTTAGGTTAAAGTTACAATTATATATGCTAACCTCCCAAGCTTATTGCCACCTTTGCTTTTCTTCAGCATTGTGTAGAAGGCAATTTGTGAAACGGACATGTAATCTTTCTTGTATATCATATATTCTTCTGTGAAACTGTATTATAAAGATGTTTTGATTTAAATCCATCAGTCCCCTCCCTATCCCTTTATGAAATATAGTAGGTTAAAGGGCAGGCTGGTCTATTCCTTTATGAAATATGGTAAGTTAAAAGGCAGGCTGGTCTATTCCTTTATGAAATATGGTAAGTTAAAAGGCAGGCCGGTCATCTCCAAGCAGTTTCATTCAAAATGGCAGTGTTGAGGAAAATAGTGGTAAATACTACTGATATTCTTTTCTTTTTTTAAAAATTAATTAATTAATTAATTTTTGGCTGTGTTGGGTCTTCGTTGCTGCGCACGGGTTTTCTCTAGTTGCGGTGAGCGGGGGCTACTCTTTCTTGCGTTGCACGGGCTTCTCATTGCAGTGGCTTCTCTTGTTGCAGAGCACGGGCTCTAGGCACATGGGCTTCAGTAGTTGTGGCACGCGGGCTCAGTAGTTGTGGCACCCGGGCTTAGTTGCTCCACGGCATGTGGGATCTTCCCGGACTGGGGCTCAAAGCCGTGTCCCCTGCATTGGCAGGTGGATTCTTAACCACTGCGCCACCAGGGAAGTCCCACTACTGATATTCTTACTCCTACCATTACCCATCCCACCCACACTAGAGGAAGAGCTTTTGCATCAATCCTTATTTAAATCTCACAAAAACCAGAAGTGGCCAGGTTTACCTTTGGTTTGCAAAAATTAAGCAGGCTGCTCAAGGACATGCACTGGGGGCAGAGCAGACCTTAGACAGAGGCTCTGAGGTCCAGGGCTTTGCTTGCTCCTTCACTCCACAACACTAAAGTGGACTGACTGTGTCTTTCTAGCTGGTGAATCTCCAGCACTTAACATTGTGTCTTGTGCACAGTAGGCCTTTGATGGTGGAAGAAAGGAAAGCAGACAAAATCTCTATAAAATATGATTCATATGCTTTTAAATAATCTAGTATTAGTGGTCCTAGATTTTTATTAAACACCTAATGTAAAATAAACCCTTAGTCTAGGAAAAGATTTAAAAGTAAGAATCTGCAATATTTCAGTAGTAACCCTAGTTATACTTAAAGCAGTTGATTTTGGAAAAACACCTCAATTGACCCAAAGGGATTTGTAAAGCATTTTAGCCATTAAAGGAAAGGAAAGTTCTACTGAGTTTTTTAAATGCTGTGTGAGCCCATTTGTTTAAACTAAACCCTGAAGTATCTTAGATTTTAATGAAACTAGCTGAACATTTAGCTAAAAACAACTCATTGGGAACCAGATGGTGCAGCTGCCATTGTGAGCCAAGCCCAACTCTCTTGTTTTCTGAAGTGCATGTCAATTTAGCTTCACAGAACTCACAGGACAAAGATACTATTAATTCTGGGAGCCTCTGTACCCTAGTCACCCTCTCTACCCCATCCCTTCCAAATGAACACATCGTTCCCCTCTTGGAAAGAGCATTGGGTGAAGGGCGAGGGCAATGAAACAGGCAATGACAGAGTTCAGAACGATGATTCCATGATATGATAAAGAGTGCCTGGCTAAAAAGTACAAGAAGTGAGTGCTATTCAGTCGTGGCTACCACTTTTCAGTGTTTGACTCAGTTTCTGCAAATTCTTGACCTTTAGCCATTTGGTTAGACCGGTAGTTTGTTTTCTTTCCACTCTTTCTATACAGTAATCTACTGGGTTCTTCCTTTACATTTATGGGTACTTGGGTCTTCCCAGCACTTGAGGGAAGCAAACTGCGAAGCACAAGAATTATTTCAGCCCTCAGGGGCTTAGTGTTAGAGACTCATCACATCTTCGATGGTCGTGGCTAGACTCCTGTGAGGGTCAGCTTCTAGGCCACCGGGCAGACCTTCCAGAGGTGGTTATCAACTGCCAGTTGACAACTACCAATTCTTCCTTCATCCTAAAACCTAAGGCTTCTTCCATCATCCATGAGATAAGTTCCTAACGGTGGCCCCTAAAAGAGCGACACGACTGAGTCCTGCTTAAAGGTGTCAGCACTGTGCCTGAATGTTAGGCCTTGTCTAAGATTTATTCCCTAAATATTTTTTAAGTACCCACACTGTGTGCCAGGTACACACATACACACTTAAAGCACATAGTCATTTGCAAGACATAAGCTGTGCTCGTGGAAATCACAAACACAGGTCATTACAAGGCTGAGAGACTCATGGACATTTGTAGGGAGAAATCAAACTTCAGTGGTGTGTGTGTGTGTGTGTGTGTGTGTGTGTGTGTGTGTGTGGGTGTGTGGGTGTGAGAGAAAGTGAACTGAGCAGTCCAAGGAGTAGGCGAGGATCATTGGTTACTGCATTTGTAATGAGATCACCATCAAAGAAATTGTCTCTGCTTATACTTCACAGGGAAGATAAACACCACTCCCACAGTTTCTGAGAGGACCAGGTGAACAGAAAGTAAAAATCCTGGGAACTAGGCTGAAAGGGCAGAAAAGGGGCAGGACAAGGCACGGTGTCCCTGGAAGAAATGGAGAGAAGTCCTAAATGGGGCTCGGTGTGAAAGAGCTTCCCTTTCATCTGTTGTAAGTTGGAACTTGGCTGACCCTCACCAAGAGGAGCCTGAGCCGTGCTTTCCTTTCCCGGCTCCACGGGCAGCTGGTGCCGGGACTGTAGGCAGTTGTTTTGAGCCCTGGCTCCCCGTTGGCTCTCCTTTCTTTGACTGACAGGGGGCCCTGGGAATAGGTGAGGGGAATTAGAAAACAGCTAGAGGGAGAAATAAATGAGTCATCTTCCCCTCTCCTAGGCCTTTATTATTTGCATTTTCTCTCTGAGAGTTGATTTGGGTCAGCTGGGAAATCACGAGCGGCATAGTGTGGCTCTTCAAGGGTTCCGTATTTATCGATGCCGAGGGCTCTTTGGAATGTGTCTTTCCTTTGTTCTGTTCCTCCGTAGTGGTGGGAGTTCTAGATAAAATATTAACCATAACGGTTTTTTTTATCATTTCCAGTTACACAGAGATATTAAGAGTTACGGCCACGAAGCCTTGGTACAGCTATATTTTACTGCCCACGTGTCTTCCCTGAGATGACACATATGCTTTTCATTTTGCTGCCATTATTCTTCATGAGATCTTGGGGGCATCAGTCATCTCTGTGGCGGAAAAATGAAGACTTAGGGAAAAAAAGCACCGGTCCGTAAGCACGGATGATGTGTTTGTCTGCATTAGTAAGGGACAATCTCCGAATGCAAAAACCAAAAAAGGCTCTGACCTGTACCTCTGGAATGAGATTCATCAGCAATGAAACCAGAACCCTGACCAGCAGTTGGTGTTGCAGAGGTGTTTGGAGAAGCTGTGCTGCTGTCAGCATATGCAGAATTCAATCCCCACGGGCAGTGTAGTGCGATCACAGGGTCTGGGCTGCGATGGAAGAGTAGAGATGCCTGCCCTCCAGGGCATCACATGAAGTGCGGCTTAGTTTATGGCAAAGATGAATGGGGTGTTAATGTTCCCAGAGAAGACGCTCTGGGCAAATTGCCTTCCTGGCTCTCTTGGGTACCCGTGAGAACCCAGGCTGGGCTTTACAGGCGGCATGGGTTCTCAAGTACCTGAGATGCCCAGCTTGCTTTTATTGTCATCAAAGTGTTATTTTCCATTCCGAGAAGCCAGATCACAAGGACAGGGTGCTGTGATGAGCACATATACAATTAAATTAGGTCTATGCTAATAACAATTGTCATCATATCTTGAGGATCTGCTTTGTATTTTACATGGACCATCTCCAAGCGCCTATCTGAGATGGGAGATGCTATTATTCGGAGAAGAGGAGACTGAGGGTCACATGACCGGTAGAGGTAGAACTGGGATTTGCATGCCTGCAATGCTAAATAAATTCACTTGCTGCCGTAATGCGGACAGGTATATGTAATGGCTTAAATTTCTTTGTTGTTGAGCATGTGGAAGGTGAACTCCCAGTCCTACAGCAGCATGTGCCCTGGTCCTCCCCGCACACAATTCCCTGATTCTTCAAACGCTCCAGACCTCCACAGAGTGCCACACAGCAGCGAGCAACATCTTCCTTTGAGACGGAACAGGTCTAGAGCTGCCTCTTTCACGGCTTCATTCTCCTCCTGACCATTTCAAGGCAGCCGTTCATTATGTCCTCCCCGCTTTAGAGCTAGAATAAATAGTTCCTTGTGGGTGCTGTTCAAGTTTAAAGAAAGATGGAAAGGATGTTCAGACCTGGGGAAGTGGAAGTATCTCTTAGCGGTAGAGTTATTTTTTTCCTGATTTTTTCACACCAAACTGGAAACATGCACGGTCACACACCCATTCCTTGGTGAAGTGCAGAGGGCTCTCTCTGCATGAAGGAGGCCAAAGTTATTGTACTGTCCTGCATAAGCATTTAGTTTATTTTGATCCTTGGCCTCAAACTCCAGTCTTCATCCCAGCTAGGCTTCTTCCAAATGCCCTTCTGGGGTCATACAGAAGCCTAGGCATCAAAATGGGATGGGTTCCGAATCCATCCATCCCCACTCGTAGAAATAAGTGGCTTCTCTTTTGTGTCAGTAGGAAGTAAATCAGATGGCCCTTCAGCTATTCACCCTCTTTAAAGTGGTATCTGACCTTGAAGCTTAGAGGAAATCGGCTAGAGGTGAATATAGTATTTCCTGAGGTTTCATGGACTAGCTCCCCAAGAGCCCTTTGTCCTTCCCGTCCGTGGCTTTGGTTTCTGAGTGTTTGTGAAGTAACGCAGAGAGGAGCTCCCCAAGCATCTCACTTGGTTAAGAAACTAGTCTCCCCAGGCTGTTTCCCAGCAAAATGCTCCGCCTCCCTGGACTGTAGCACATAAGCTAATCAACCTCTTTATAGATTTTTTTTTTTAATCAACCTCTTTATAGATTTTTTTCCTTCTCCTTATTTTAATTCTCAGCTGGTATTTCTCTAGGCCCTGGGCCTTGGGAATTGTAGAGTCATTTGTTGAATTTCTGGCAGTGTGAGAATTTCTAATAGTCGGCTTTTGGTTCTCATGCGTGGTGAAGTAGGAGAAAATAACTGAGGAAGGAAACAAGACTTGGAAACATCCTGAAACAACAACCATGCTTCAAACAGGCAAGGCGGTGAGGCTGTGGACACTTTTCCTTTTTGCCTTGTGGGGTTTATGTTTTCCTTCTTTTTTTCCCTGCATGGCAAGGTAGTAAATATCTGTTTAACGGGCTGCTCAGAATACTTTGTTGTTTCCTCCTTTCTGTGGTTCTATAGAACCACCTTCCTTCTTGTTCCACCTGGGGAACTAGATAACCCTGTATCCACTCTAAATATGAACCCAAGGAGATGTGACAGATTTCAAACCATCGAGGGCTTAGAAAGGACAGAGCAGACTCTTGTGGTGTTTATGACTTCTCAGCGTCCTTTTAACAGAAGGACATTTCTGAAGCACTAAGCCACAGCCCCACCTGTGGTGTCTAAAGGTACCCGGGGATGTGAGCCACGACACCTAAGGATATACAACAAAATCAGCTTTGTTCCTTTGGGCCTGTGACACGAACTATCCCTTTGCCCGTATTCAGGCTCCTCAGCTTGAATTCATCTCATCGTCTGACTTATCAGAGAACTTTGTATTTCCTCTCTGCTGCTTTTGAAGAGTCAGTAGAGTGGGTACGTGGTTAGGCTACCTGTGAACACCTTCTTTGGAAATTTGCCACTGCAAGATATATTACAGTCTGTTGATGAGCAGGTGATGTCTAGGTAGTGAATAGAAAAATAGCTAAAGCTTGTATCTGGAGCTTGCAAAACACGGAACTTTCAAAATGATTTATAGTTTGTTTCTGAAACTGCCTCGGCTCTACCTAAGCTGGGGAGCATTGCTTATCACCAGAGAGCATTTGTCACCCAGATTGCTTTAGAAAAATCTACTGTTTCTTCATGGAGGGTTAGGGGATAGAAGTTGAGGGATCTTTTAGGTTTATTTGAACCTGGGATTTTCCATAAACCAAAGGAGTGATTAATAGCATCTCCATCAGTATCACAGGTATTGTTGGCCAGATGTTTCTTTCAAGAACTTCACTCCTTTATTTTCTAAATTGAATTGGCATCAAATAAAACACATTGCAACTTCAAAATCAGCTCCAGCCCGGCAGAATAAGATGTAGTTACGAACCAAAATTAGGGGATGAGGCTGAGGTGGGACGGGTGCTGCAAATTCAAAGTGATCTTTAGATATATTAAAATGGCTTTCTCATTTTGAATCTTTGGAAAAGCCATATCATTAATCTACAGGCCAAATCCCTTTTCGTTTTGCTTCTTAGAACACAATTGTTAAAGCCATTGCCATACTCCAAACGAGAAAGTACTTATCTTGCTTATTTGAAAATAGTGAAGAATCATAAATATTTTCCATAAATAACATTTCTGTGCATATATTTTGTATATCACATTCTGATTCTGAAATAGGATTAAAACAATGGGTCTCTTTTGTTGTGTTATCTGCCCACAAACTTTATCACAAAATGATGGATTGTTATAAAACTAAGATTTTCATTTAGCCCTTAAATCTTAGTTGGAAAGGGATGGATAGATTATGTGTCTCTATTGGTTAGCAGTTGAGAGTCTTCATCCAGTAATAGAAATTTGATTCGTAATAATATTGTTTGTTTTCCAACAAAAAGAGAGGCTTGTGGGTTTATTAATATCAACACAGTGTGAAACTTCTGGGTGATGCTTGTATCTAACTTAATTTATTTTGGTGCTGTATATCCAGAAACTGAATTTACAGTTGCAGGGAGTCTGGGTTTATAAGAGGAAGTTGTGAGCAAGTGTTAAAACCCTAAGAATTGAGTTCTCCGGTAGTCTGGGTAAAGCCTGAAATTCTGTAAATTGATTAATCATCCCTTCATCTTGTGCCAGCCTGATAGGGGAAGAGTGTGGGTGGTTTTTGGGGTCAGAAGAATTGGAGAATGGATTTTAAGAAAGTCAATTCATCTTTCAAAGACTATTTGGGGATTTTATTCTATAAAATGCCTTTAATAATGGATAGCCTACATTAAGAAGATCAGTGTTAATGAGCTACAGAATGTATTTGTTGTGTTGTTATACAAGTGCTAGAAGTTACTATCATTTCTTGCTAAAATGAACGTATCCTTATGAAAGAGGATACTTAATGTAGTTACTAGTCATTTGTATGTCGGTGTGAATTGAGGAATTGAGTGGATTTTTTTTTTTTAAAGTGAAATATAAAGAGAGATTGAGATTGTTGGTTGTCTGAGCCATGTCCAGATCCTGAAAGTTATGAAACATTTCATAATTTTGCCAGTTGTGTGTTTTTATTTTTTTTTAATTTTTAAAATTATTATTATTTTTTGGCTGTGTTGGGTCTTCATTGCTGTGAGCAGGCTTTCTGTAGTTGCAGCGAGCAGGGGCTACTCTTCATTGTGATGTGCAGGCTTCTCATTGCGGTGGCTTGTCTTGTTGCGGAGCACGGGCTGTAGGTGTGTGGGCTTCAGTAGTTGCAGCATGCGGGCTCAGTAGTTGCAGCACACGGGCCCTAGAGCACGCGGGCTTCAGTAGTTGCAGCGTGTGGTCTCAGTAGTTGCAGCGCACAGGCTCTAGGGTGCGCTTCAGTAGTTCTGACACACAGGCTCAGTTGTTGTGGCTCGTGGGCTCTAGAGCATGGGCTCAGTAGTTGTGGTGCACAGGCTTAGTTGGTCTGCGGCATGTGGGATCTTCCCAGACCAGGGATCAAACCTGTGTCCCCTGCATTGGCAGGTGGATTCTTAACCACTGCACCACCAGGGAAGTCCCCAGGTGTGTGTTTTTAAAAAGAGGTTATTTAAACAATGGAAGGCCAGCTAGTTACATCTTTTGTTCTGTTGAATTCTCCGGAAGTACTTATTAGTAGAATGAAGACATTTCCTGCCATTTTCCAATCTTCGGTAACTAGTTTTTAACTTAATTTTGGATTTTGTTCTTTAAGGGAGAAGGTGGCTGGATTCATTGATCAGATTTCCCTGTGGGGAGGATGGTGGAGAAGGTTTGTCACTCGCCTTTACTCTAGGGTCGTGGTGGCCCTGCCAGCCTACATTTCTTCCTAGTTGTGACATTTGAGAGAATTTTAAAAAATAACTGCCCTTTGGTATCTTACATTCTTGAAATCAGATCTAAAAGAAGGAGGGTTAAAACACCCATATGGTCCCAAGCTCAAGCTCAGGGTTGGGGTAACAGAGGAGCATGCAGAGGCTTCATGGCAGATTTTGCTTTTAGCTTGATTTACCAGACAGACCAAATCCAAAGGTGGAAGAATGGAGCCTGAGTGAGGGGCCTGGAATGAGAGGCCTTCGCAGCCTCCCACAGGCTGCCAGAAGGGCTGCTCTGAAGTCCTGGCTTAATATTCCCAGATACTTTTGTGAATTCAAAAAGTGAAGGAGAGTGGCTTACTTCTGCCCTAGTAAAACCATGCATTCTAAAATACGAAATGCTTCACCACCCCTTCCTTCCATTTAAATTTTCTTTAAATGCCCATTTTCTCTCTCTGACTTGGTAAAATCCCAGCTGTTGATTTTCACGTTCTAAGGGAACTGGATGGTGTCACTTGGACCTAGTGTTCCGCCCAACCCACCACCCTTATCCCTTTTTCACTTTCTTACAAAACCCAGATTTGTTTTCTCTCTCCTAAAGAGATAAACTAACCAAACTGCTTTCTTACATCAAAGTTCCATTATGAATGTCAAAGAACCAATTCTATGCAATGATAGACAATATTGCTCTGATTGAATTCACACTGGCAGGCCACATGCTGGCTTTAGGACTTTCCCTTCTAAGTGGGTAGAGCAATGCAGTGCTACCACCATTATATTTTCATATGCAGGCTACCTACCTTGAATTATCAGAAGACAAATGGAAATTTATGACACTTTCAGGGACAATATGGTATACAAGATGCTGGTTCTTTTCATGATTTTGTTTCCCTCTTCTCCTCTTCCCCCACCTCCAATGTTTAATATCATCTGTTCATATAAATGAATGCGTAAATTTTCTACCAGCTGCGCAAATCCCTTTGGTTTTCTAGTTCTTATGTTCAGAGTATTTATGTAGAGTTAAAATTTGAAGCCTAGTCAGTCATTTATTCAATACCTACCATATGCCCGGCACTAGGCTGGAGCCAGGTGGCGAGCATAGGAAAGGTATAGAGGCATTCTCTCTCCATAAACTGCTTACGGTGAAGACGAATTTATGAAAACAAACACACACACAAACTAGAGAGTAACACAAAAGGTTTTACAGGTGACCAATTAAGTAAAGAGAAGACATGCAGACCCCAAAATTTAACTGTGCAAATCAATGTCCTTCCTTCAGAGTAGAGGACTATACCTTTTTCTTTCAAAAATAATGCAATTGCCTTATGTATTTGAGGGCTACCTTCTTTTGGAGATGAGGTGCACAAACTACCAAGTAGCTTTTTGGTCACTTATCATTTTAGCTTTACAGTGCTTTTATTCAACATGATCCTTCTCCTTCTTTACCTGTTTGGAAAGATATCAAACTCTTTCAAAAAATCAAATATGCTCTCTGACAAATATAGATGGGTCATAATTCTTTTTCAGTATTCAGAGGAATGTGGTGAAGGCAGTTTTAAAATGATTTAAACATCACTGGTATTAATGCCTAGAGACAAAATCCATTTTCAGTGCAAGTCCCAGTAGTTTTGTTAAATAAAACTGGACACAATATTTATATTAAATATCAAATAGTCTAATAGGAAATTAAGAGTTTTTGGTAATTTAGGCCCCAACTAAGCACATATATTCTGTGGGTCTGAGTTAGATGAAAAATCTCATAATAAGGAGTATCGTGCAATGCCCTTGCACCCTGCTTCCACCCCAGCCCTAGGTTGCTAACCTGCTTAGGCCAGAGGAAATTACCCCAAAACAGTGGAAGGAAGGTTGATAACTATTATGGCATTTCCTACTTTTCACTTCTGGGCCCGACTATCAGTACACATCATCAAAATCATGCCCCAAACACGTTCAGACATCATCTCAGACCTCCAGCAGCAACAGTGACAAGGCTCATGCTGGAACAGACCAAAGCAGTCGACACTCTTGAAATCATCATCTTTTAAAGGTGTCAAGAAATTATCACTTCTCCTTCCTACAGTAAGTCCTTACATCTGTGTCCTGGCCTCTACTATTTGTCCAGGTCTGCCCAGGAAAACCATGAAGGTTACAACATGTGCTCTGGTTTATCTTCCCCATTACCCACCTTTAAATTGTCTGGCAGTTGATGTATATAGGTGATACCTTTTGTTGGGTTTACTGGTTTTCCCGCTGCAGTTTAGATGAGCTTCAGCCATTCCTTGGTCAAACAAACATTTTCAGATGCATCATAACATATTATGCTTGTGGTCATTTGCTAGTTGGTGCCTTTGAATAAGATACACTGTATTTGACAGTGGTCTTGGACACCATCAGTGGATGATTGCTGCAACAGAGAATTGTAAGGAAAAGAAAAAGTTTCCAACACAAGCGTCTGATATCCCAAATGTAAAGTAATCATGGAAAATTGTAGCATTTTCAGAGCATCATACATTTTACAAACTTTCATCTGCCAGCTCATTTAGTTCTTACAACAGCCTTAGGTATCATTACTCTTGTTTTACTGGTGGAAACTGAGGCCCAGAGAGATCGTAGTGATTTGCTGGTGGTCACGCAGCTGGTGGGTGACAGCGTCTGGTGCAGAACTGAGATTCTCCGAACACGGGGGCAGTGTTCTCCCTTCCTCCCACAGCTGAAGGAGTTGGAGTCCTTGCTGTTCTCTAAGTTGCCTGCGTGGCGTTGGAGGAGTAGGCTGGAAGGGGTTAATATCATTGCGCACAAATGTCTCCAACAGCTCTAACATTCATTTTTGCTAGTCTTTCAAGTCTACCAGGTTTGAGCACATGAGATTAAAGAAAAGACATAATTCAGATTTGCAGGAATCCCTATCCCTGAACACTTTGAGGAACCAGGGCTTGGATTACATCTTAGAATTTTTAAAGTGCTGACGCTATTTAACCCAACCTCATTTCTGTGAAGACACTGTCTCATCTGTCAACACCAGCTTCCCAGCAAACAGGGCCAGTGGGTCTCCCCAAGGTCCTCCCCATGAATGTTAGTGGGTGCTGATGCTGGCACAAAGCAAGGCTTCTATCCGGGCGTGAAGAAGCTCCCTCTGAGAAGGGAGTGATCAGTGTGGACCCAAGTAAGTGGGGAGTTTTCCCGAACACGTGACCTCTGAGATGTGGAGCAGAAGTTGGGTGAAATCTGGATGGGGAGGTAGTAAAGGCTGAGGCATGGAGAGGGTATGTGGGAGTGGCTAAGAGCCAGGCCTTACCAGCTGTGTGATCTTGTGACTGTGCCCCACTCTCCTCATCTGTAGAATGGGGATGGGGGATGGTAACAGTACCTACTTCACGTGGGTGATGTGTGGATTAAATAGCAGTCCAGGTAAAGTCCTAACCTGGCAAATAATTACTCAGGAAAAGCAAGCTAGTAGCTACTAATAGTGAGAATAGGAATCCCAGGAACAGTTGGAGAATCTTGATAAGCTGGGTTGGATGGGCCTTGGCTGACAGAGGAAAACCCTGCTGCTTCAAGAGTGGGTGAAATAAATAGCTATGGTATAACCGTATGTGAGAATGTGTGAAGAACATGCTTTCCTGCAGGCTTCTCACTTTAATATGTAGTAAAGGGCAGTAATAGCTAATGTCATAGGTAGCAAATTTGACATTTTTTCGTTTGCGTTTTGTAATGAATTACTCCAGATTGAATTATGTTTACCACCATCGTTCCATCTGAATATGCCTGTTCATGTATAATATCCTGAGGGCTGCCCAGGATGGGGTTAGCAGTAACTAACTGCAGTAGGGCTCTGATTTGCCATTTATGCCCGCCGCCAGCACCCTCAGCTTCCTTGGATTTTCTGGGCTCGAGTGACTCTTCTTAAAGAAAATGGAAGCCCCATTTACATTTGAACAAATCAGGTGTTCACTTTTGGGTATATACCTAAATATACCTGGGTCGGAAATATGTGATGTTATATCTCCTTATCTTCCTAAATCATCCTAAAGCAGCCTGGTACTTGATAGCTAGTGGGGTACAGTGTAGTGAAATAATGGCTGACCTGCCACTTCAGTCTGGATTTATGTTTCATAAGCTAAAATGGTTCTTAGCTATTTTTGTTACCATGTTAGATAGCTATTTATATTGAATGCTTTTATAATAAGAAAACACTGTGTAAAAAGGTACATTTTAACAGAATTTCATAAGCTTCTACACTAGAGGTAATAACCAGAATACTGAAAATAATACTGTCACTTTCACTTGCATTTTAAGTCAGATTTATAGCTTTCTTTTATTTATAACTTGGTTCTAGACTGAAAGCAAAATCACCATCTTATTTCTTATTCAAAGGTTGGAAGAAAAGAGTACCAAGTGAAATGATTTTGTATGAAAAGATCACAGGATTTGGCAGCAAAGGTCTGGATTAAAACCTTGGTCTTGCCATTAATCAGCTGTGACTTTGAATAAGTCACCTAATCTTTGGCTCATTAGTGAAATGGGATAATATTGATACTATAATTGTATTACTATGACCTGTAACAACACCCCACTCTTGTGACTCACAGCCTGGACTTATCATGACCCAGGTCTGTTCTGCTTTTAAAATCTTAAATATGCAGCGTCCCAATCTCAGAACACAGTCTTTGACTCTCCTGTTTATACTCCCTCACACCCTGCACACCTGCTCTTTATGAATAAACCCTCTGGTCCCTTCTGCCAGTCTTGAAACTTTAATACCTTGTCTATCCAACCTTGGGGCCCATGATTCCTTATTTTAATCATTGTAAGCCAACATGTGCTATATCCTGTGCCCTTTGTCTACCCGAATATCCACCCTGCAGACACCTTACCTTAGATCAGTCCAACCATTTGTTTCCTTTTTCTGCATTCGGGCTGCACGACACAACTCAGGGAAAAGCACAAAACCCAATCCCAGTGGCACTTGGTACTACTTCATCGTCTATGGTACGTACCTACTCAGTTCCTTCTCCTGTTCCTGGAAGAATTACTCCAAAACTTTTCCTCTCCTCCCTTCTACTGCCCCTGGCTTCAGTACTCTCTGCAGGTGCCCTTGCTGCCTGCCTCTTGGAGAAAGTAGAGCCAGTGGACAGGTGTCCCACAATGCTTCTCTCTCCCTCCACCAGCTCATCTTTGCCCACCTACATTCTTACCTTCTTCCATCCTGTCTTGATGCAAGACCTTTCCCTTCTTCTGTTCAAGACTGGCCCTCCTGCAAGGGTGTAGGCTACCTTCTCCTGTTTCTGGGGCCTCGCTCCTCTCTCCCTGTGTTGCCTCTCTCCTCTCAGCACAGACTTCTTCAGTGAGACCTCAGTATCAGTGTCTATCTCTTTCCAAACTGAGCCAACTTTTTTTCTACCTTCTTTGTCTCCCCTCGGTCACCTCCCATTTTTTCCCTTCCCTATGTTTAATCTGGCTTCTGTCTCTGCCTTATAATTCCTGCTTTTATCTCCAGAGGCCTCATCATTGCCAGATTGAATGAGCCCTTTTCAGTCCTTGTTTCACTCGGTCTCCTGTAGCATCCAGTTCTGACTATACCCTCCTTTTTGAAACTCACCACACCCTCCTTTCTGAAATTTTCTCGTTCCTTAACATCCTTTGACATTGCAACTTTCTCTTTTCTCAGCCTCTGGTTATTTTTTCTTAGTGTCCTTTGTGAGTTCTTCTGTCTCAATAAGACCAGCTCAACCCCCTGAAGCTTAGCCTCCTTACTGGCTGCCTAGTGGGCACATGAGTCTGGTGTTCATCAAGCCCCTGAAACCTTGTATGTTTCAGGCTGAAGTCACACCTCCCCTCTTCATGTTTTCCTATGAGTCTTCTGTCTCAAGGAGTGGTACCCTGATGCACCCAGATACACACACCAGAAATGTCAGCACCTTCCTGTATAAAAGTCCTGTTGATTCTACTTCTTATTTATCCCTTGGATCCATTCTCTTCTCTCTGCCACAGACTGTGTTTCAGATCCTGACTGGTTTAATAGTCTCCAAATCATGCTAGAGGGTGGATGAACTGAGTCCTGGAGCTGATGGTGGTGTGTGAGGAGGTGAGGATGGGGTGTGGAAGACAGTGACAGTGTGTCCTTTCTGGAATCCAATCTGGTCCTGTAACTCCCAGCATAAACCCTTTAATGTCATACTCTTTAGTATGGCGTGGGAAGTTCTTCTTGATTGGGACCCTGTCTATTTCTCCAACCGTATTTCCTGCTGTTTTCCATACACATATGTTGTCACAGCCATACACAGATTCTGGCTCTTCCTAATACTTTGACCAATACCTGTGTTCAGTGCCTTAAATGTCCTTCCCTGTCTTTCTCCTGATCTAGTCCCTTTGATCATTTAGGACTGAATTAAAGTCTTAACTTTGCTACCATTCCTGTCCAGCCCAATCTGTGTTGTCTGCTCTGGCTCCGATTCTGTGAAATATTTGGGCATCTGTCCATCATAATATCAGTTTCTCAAGCTGAGAGTTTCTGAAAACTCCATTTTGAGAAATCATAGCTGAAAACCCCAAATCTTGAGAGAGTAACTAGTGCTAGAAAGACTAAGGTTGCAAGTAAACTCCTGAAAGCCCTGTGAAATATTTTTTGGTTATTAAATGAAGCAATAAAGAAAATGTAGTAAGTGAAATGACCATCAATGAGAAGCTACATATCTTAAATAATAGATATTTTGGACAGGGTGTGTAACCGCTTTGTATCTTAGTTTCCTTGTCTGTAAAATGAGGATAATACTACTACCTACCTCATAGTTGGTCATGATGAGTTAAGATATGTAAAAGGCTTAAAACAGTGCCTGACATAGTAAGCACTAAGTAGGTATTAGCTATGAATGATACTTTTCACTTACCATCTATGATGACCACATACTGTTTATTATTTCCAGCCCCTGTATTTTTACTGATGTAATTAGCATCTGTCTTGTTTTGAAGTGTGAATATGAAGACACATTTTCTTTTTTGTTGTTTTGTTCTTTTAAATTTAATTTTATTTATTTTTTATATAGCAGGTTCTTAACAGTTATCTATTTTATACATATCAGTGTATACATGTCAATCCCAATCTCCCAATTCATCACACCCCCCCCCCTCACCCCGCTTTCCCTCTTTGGTGTCCATACGTTTGTTCTCTACATCTGTGTCTCTATTTCCGCCCTGCAAACCGGTTCATCTGTACCATTTTTCTTGATTCCACATATATGTGTTAATATACGATATTTGTTTTTCTCTTTCTGACTTACTTCACTCTGTATGACAGTCTCTAGGTGCATCCACGTCTCTACAAATGACCCATTTTCGTTCCTTTTTAATGGCTGAGTAATATTCCATTGTATATATGTACCACATCTTCTTTATCCATTCGTCTGTCGATGGGCATTTAGGTTGCTTCCATGACCTGGCTATTGTAAATAGTGCTGCAATGAACATTGGGGTGCATGTGTCTTTTTGAATTATGGTTTTTTCTGGGTATATGCCCAGTAGTGGGATTGCTGGGTCATATGGTAATTCTATTTTTAGTTTTTTAAGGAACCTCCATACTGTCCTCCATAGTGGCTGTATCAATTTACATTCCCACCAAAAGTGCAAGAGGGTTCCCTTTTCTCCACAACCTCTCCAGCATTTGTTGTTTGTAGATTTTCTGATGATGCCCATTCTAACCAGTGTGAGGTGATACCTCATTGTAGTTTTGATTTGCATTTCTCTAATAATTAGTGATGTTGAGCAGCTTTTCATGTGCCTCTTGGCCATTGTATGTGTTCTTTGGAGAAATGTCTATTTAGGTCTTCTGCCCATTTTTGGATTGGGTTGCTTGGTTTTTTAATATTGAGCTGCATAAGCTGTTTATATATTTTGGAGATTAATCCTTTGTCCGTTGATTGGTTTGCAAATATTTTCTCCCCTTCTGAGGGTTGTCTTTTCGTCTTGTTTATAGTTTCCTTTGCTGTGCAAAAGCTTTTAAGTTTCATTAGGTCCCATTTGTTTGTTTTTGTTTTTATTTCCATTACTCTAGGAGGTGGGTCAAAAAAGATCTTTCTGTGATTTATGTCAAAGAGTGTTCTTCTTATGTTTTCCTCTAAGAGTTTTATAGTGTCTGGTCTTACATTTAGGGTAGACACATTTTCTTTGACTCCTTCTCCAATCCAAGTGTTCAATGGCATCTAATTTATTACTCACAGTTGTGGAGTCATCTTAGTTTCCACTGTTGTCTCAAACAAGTACCTTTTTATTTGACTTGGGAAGAGTTTGGATGATGTTTATCTAAGCAAGTCCAACTCAGAGTATCCTAGTATGCATTTCTCAACTCCCTCAGGGCTCAGGATTTGCTCTGTCCCGTGACATCCAGAATGTGGCAGAATAGGCTGATATGGGTTCATTACCCTCTTCTGCAACATCCTCTCTCTTTCCCTGCCTCCCTCCCTCCCTCCCTCTCCCTTTCCCTCGCCTTCTTTCTCTCATTCACGCTCTTTGCCATCTGCCTGAAGTTCCACTCTCCCGTTTTCCTTGCCTTTACTTCCTTTATGTTTTCAAGACAGCTGTATACAGACACCTACTTCTGCTTCTTTTCTACTCCCCACCTCCAATTCTCTTTTTCTTACCATTTCCCACAGGACTTGATGTTCGTTTCCTTAAATGAAAATATTCACAATATTAAAAATGTATAATGTAGGGAAGCTGTGACTTTAAGTTCCATGAGGGCAAGAAATAGCGTTTTATTCATATTTGTATTAGTAGGTATTCAGAGGAAAGTTATCAATAGCAAATGAGATGATCTATGGGAAAGAAATGTATAAATTGTAAAAAACAAATCACTGTACAGATTTTTAACACCTAATCTGGGTTTCCCCTTTTCCATTATGGAGTACTATAACACCTTCATCATGCTAAAGTCCTGAGGTTCTAATTCTGTTTTTGTAAAAGTATCTTAAAAAGATGTCCCCACCTCCCTAGGTAACTCTGACCCTTTAATCAAGTCTACTTTATAAGAAAATTTAAAATTTTAAATTATGAGTTAAATTTATTATTTCTTTTATTTTTCATATAAAAGGTGATCCACTGCTCTAATGACATTCATATAGTTGATGCCTGTTACTATATATTTTTCTCAGCCTGTTCCTTAGCCTGTGATATCATGAATGTGTTGACACCTTCCTCCAAATCATTCAGATCACTCTCACAGGAACCTCTAACTTCTCTAAGTTCAATTTAGGTGTGGAGTTAGTATTAATTACATCTTTACCTAAGTGCAGTGTTGAAGAGTAAAGGTCTAAGGTCTTTGTTTTATAGAACCCAAATCCCTACACCGCTGGCTCCTTTATACACACATGGAGGCTGACGTTTCAACAGATCTGAATTCCTGTTTCCTCTTATTCCAACTTCATTTTTCCAAATCATTTGCTTTAATACTGTATTTCCTAAGAGTATCTGAGAATATCGGTAATCCAGAAAGAAATTTTTCATAAATAATTAATAGTGCAGTTAAGTGCAAAATAGTTAACAAACTTATACAAATCTTTCTAAGTAGCTTCCTTGCTCCTTTTTCATAATCTCATAGTACTTTCAGGTCTCTTGTTGAAGTCTAGTCAAGTTCCTATGATATATAGAGAGAGAACCAGTAAGTTGTTGTTATCTTACTGCCATTGAATTAATTTTTCAAGTAAGTGAAATATATCAAATAGAGGTGTCTCGATTAATAAAATACAATCATAAAGTTCATTTCCATCTGACCTTTGTAACACACAGGCCGGTAGATTAAATTTCAAATTGAAAAATATGATATTTTCTTAATAGCACCTTCCTCTAAAACTGTGGCAGAAATAATATGTGACCAGACTGGAGAGTGATTCTGTACCAGCAAATATAAACTGAAATGCAGGAAGTTCCTTGCTGTCATTTATCAAACTGTTTGAGAAAAGTTTTGTTTTTTCAGGATAAGTGAATATATTTGAGAATGTATTATAATGTTGATTATTTGAGTAAAAAAAATCTTTGATGAGAATAGTATAGACTAAGCACAAAGTTAAAATTGTATTATGGCCTTTAAAAGACAGCCTCTCTTGCGCTTCCCTGGTGGCACAGTGGTTAAGAGTCTGCCTGCCAGTGCAGGGGACACATGTTCAAGCCCTGGTCCAGGAAGATCCCACATGCCACAGAGCAACTGGGCCACAACTACTGAGCCCGTGTGCTGCAACTACTGAAGCCCAAGCGCCTAGAGCCTGTGCTTCACAACAAGAGAAGCCACCTCAGTGAGAAGCCCGCACGTAGCAACGAAGACCCAACTCAGCCAAAAATTAATTAATTAATTAATTAATTAAAAAAAAAAAAAAGACAGCCTCTCTCAAATCTCAATCCTCTTCAATTTTTTTCTGCAGTAGGGTTGTCCTTGGAGGACCTTGCAAAATAAATTAGAAAAGAATATTCTGAATCTAATAAAAACAGTTCTCTCTCAATGAGATAAGGTGGATTTCTTTCTTGCTATTTTTCTTTAAGGTAATTATTGTGTCCTGTAAGGACCACATATATTAGAGATTTTCTTTTTAATGGTGTCTTCACCAAAATAAGATGCCATGACTTGAGGAAGCCTCTGAAAATGAAACAAACAGGAAACAAAACCATATTTTTATAAATCTTCTTTTAGGAGTAAACTCTATTAAAATGAACTTAAATTAGTGCAAGAAATTTTAATAATTTTAATAATTATGATTATTATGACTCAGACATTCAGAGACTGACACAGCACTTTATACATATAACAGGTGCTCAGTAAGTAGTCTGTGAATTTAAATTTTAATTACAGGCTGCCATGTTGTTCAAGTCCAGGAAATTTCCATTTATATAGAAAAGAATGGGATTGGTGTTTCTTGGAGTTGTGTAACAATGTGGCTGTGACTAGGGTAAGAAGGTTTTTTTTAAACTTATTATAATTATTATGCCCATTTTATGTGAAATTAGTAGAGTTCCTTTATAAAACCTTTCTTTGTAAAAACTTGACCACATTCCAACGTGTGCTGCAATCCATTTCCATTTATAGAAATGATGTCTTTTTGGAAAGTTTTTTATGGTCTTATTTTGCTTAATAAGGGAATCTTGTACTGATTGTATTTGTGATATGTCGTGAACCCCTGAACAGAAATTGTCAAGGTTAGACAACTCTATTGGACGTTATCATGAACAACACAATGAAATGTTGACTCAGTCAGTTGAGTCATAAGAACTCACTCTATCTGGTTGCTCTTGTTTGCATTTTTGTCCTATAAAACAGGCACAGCAAGTATTTCTCTTTCCCTTCTTTATAAAATGCATGAAAAGTTAAAAGAGATTTGCCTAGAGCCTTATTGAAAAATTGGAAACTGATCAAATTCTGAATAGAATGTATATACTGTTACCCTTCAGCTCCACTGCATTTACTATCTTCCGAGGATTTTTCGTCGATATTGAGTTTGTTTTCTAAAAGGTATTTTTCTCAAAGAGAAAAGGTGAATATTAAAACATGTAAAAACAGAAATATAATGTTTTAAAAAGTGTACAAGCCTTTTAAGCATAGTATGTACAGTTCTTATGTAGTTTTCAATGGTCGCATCTGTAAATTGTTGAATGTCCATCAATGATTAATAAATTAATACATTGTATTATTACTGGCATTAAAATACTATCATTTAATGGTTTGCTAAATCTAAGACAGATTTTTCTGGTTAGGAGATCTTGAGATGTCATAAGTCACACTTTAATAATAAAAACTATGAGTTCAGTTATTTGCTTAAATGAGCACCATTTTGATTTTCTTACCATCCTTACTGAAGACAGAAGCCATGGATGAAATAAATCATTAATGTTGCAAATGCAAGACTGCTGGGCTAAATACCAAAGAAATGCAGATGGATACTGATATTTTGGCTAGTAGGCAAGTACCTAAGGCCCAAGGTGACAGAAATCAGGTCCTGGCGACTAGGTTTAAATTAGATTTGATATTTGAATCTTTGGCCATATGCCTACACCTATTCCACAACTGGAAATGAGGAAGAGGAGGAAGGAAAGACAATTCTTCATTCTTTTGTGCAGGTGACCTTAGCTGATTGAGGTCTTACAGGTTTAGGTGAATATACTAGCTCCATCTTTCCACATGTGTGTCAAGGAAAGTTTATCCAGTGTCCTCTTTGGTTCAAAAAGCACAAACAACATCATCCTTAATTTCTACCTGTAAGGTTGATCTGTTGACTGCTGCTAGCAGGAATATAATTTGGAGATGCAGTCACCTCCACTTATATACTTTGTAATGTTTCCATACTCTTATATTATATAACTTTTCAATCCATGTTGCTAATATTTAAATAGAACAATTATATATGTTTACACAAATAAATCTTCCAAGACAAAATATACTCTGATTGTCAGGCATTTTATTTTATAGTTCTATTCTTTACCCTTTAGCATTAGGGAGATTTTTTTTAAATTGTTTTTCTTTTTTTAAAATTTATTTATTTTATTTATTTATTTTTGGCTGCGTTGGGTCTTCGTTGCGGTGCATGGGCTTCTCACTGCAGTGGCTTCTCTTGTTGCGGAGCACGGGCTCTAGGCGCGCGGGCTCAGTAGTTGTGGCACATGGGCTCAGTAGTTGTGGCTCATGGGCTCTAGAGCGCAGGCTCAGTAGTTGTGGCGCACGGGCTTAGTTGCTCCGCGGCATGTGGGATCTTCCCGGACCAGGGCTCGAACCCAGGTCCCCTGCATTGGCAGGCAGATTCTTAACCACTGCGCCACCAAGGAAGCCCGAGAATTTTAAATAGAATTAAAAAGGAGTAATACATTTTTGCTTGGTTTACTTTTATTCAAGGCCAATCTGAATGGAAAATACAACCTGCAAAAAATTTGCTTCTCTGAGCCTCAGTTTTCTCATTTGATGACAGTACTTGTTCTATCAGTTGTTATGCCTCCGAATAAGAGATGCTGGGATTTTTTTATGAGAATAGAGGGACCTGGACAAGTGTTGCCACCAAGGTTGGGGATTCATTCTTACAGCCAGTATTGATTGAGTGCAGGCACTGATCTGCCACTGAAGACAGAGAGTGAACAAGACAAAGAGAAGTGTCTTCCCTCAAGACACCTCCATTCTGGAGTGAGAGCTGCCCAATGTACAAAATAAATAATAAAACTTATCATTTGTTCGATGACAATAAAGCAGGGGACGAGGATAGTAAGAGCTAGGGTGGAGCTGAATTTTCAGATAGGATGGCCAGGGAAGGACTCCTGAGAAAAGATGACTTTTGAATCAAAATCTGAAGCAAGTAGAGCAAGAAGCAAATGTAAAGTTCCAGGGCTGGGTCGGGGGGCCGGGGGAGGCGGACAGCAGGAGGGCAGAACAGAACCTTTTAAGTAACACTGACAACACTGAAATATCATCATCATTTACCCAGGCACTATACCACGAGTGTATATAATATTAATTGAATCCTCACAACAACCTAGCGAGCGAATAATTTTATACCCAATTCACAGATAAGGAAACTATCCACCAAAAGTAATTCTAGACCCAGGAAAGTCGTACAAGGGCTCCTCACACCTCCTCCAAAGCTTTTCCTCTTAACTTCCATACTCATCTCTCAGGTGCTCAAAGCTCCTGCTCAGTTTGGTGATTTTCTCTGAGACTAGGTGAAATCCCTGCTTGAGACGAGAAGATTGGTCGAAAAGTCAGCCAGATGCTCTCCTTGTCCTTCTCACAATCCCTGATCAGTCTAGGCTGGAAGCATGAAACTGTGGTGGGAGAGAAGAATTTCACTGGAGTCAGGGGAACCTCACCCTCCTTGAGAGGAAGCTACCTGACAGGTCACAGTTGGATCGCAGCTAAATTTAGCTGCAAATCAATGCACTTATTAACTAGTCAGTGACCTGCCCAGATCCTGCGGCACATCATATTTACTTAAGAGCCCTCTTTCTTTCTCAGGTGTCGTCGTCTTTCGCTCAGCATTATTGTTCAGGAGGGAGGGTGGAGGCTTCTGAGAGGCACATGAGCAGTTCCTCCCAGCAGCTTGCGTCCCAGGGATGGATGCGTTTGCTGACAAATTGCTGTAGTCCGTGTTGACCACCACTTTGAAAGATTATAAGTATGTAAGAGCCTTCCTGCATTTATAAAAGGCTTTCAGTTTTCAAATGTCATTTTTGTCCTCTTGCCTTCCTACCTAAAAAATGATTTGCCTTCGCTTGGAAAGCATAGTTGCTAATGCAATCTGTGTTGCTGACACAGAAGACCTCCATTGGCAGGAGAGAGGTTTTAGCCTTTGCAGAGATCTGGGTCCTCTGCTGTTGCATGTGGAACCATGACAATGACATAACCATTTCATACACTGTGCTGGATCCATATTTGGGATGTTTTTCTTTGGCCACTTTCAAGAAACTTGAGCTCTTGAATCCCCAGTTGCCTAAAATGGGTGAATGGTGTCATTAATAGAGAATAATGTTGCTCATCTTATTCTTTCTTTTAAAAAAAGGAAATCCGCTTTCCTCATTTCTTGGAAACAGATCACTTACAACAACTGCAAGATGCCTACATCCCTTCATTTGAAGAACCTATGTTGGATAAAGGCAAATATCTTTATCCTTATATAGTTGACCTTTATATTTAAGCATCAAGTTTCATCATGAATTCTGTTTTAATCAAACAAAATAATGTATTCCTGAATTGAGCTGCCAATAGTTAAAAACTATAACTAAACATTGGAGAAGAGGGAAAGAACACACACACACACTATGGAGAGTTGAGAAGATCTAACCGTTGTTGAGAAATGAAAATAGGATATTCTTTCCAAAATTAATGTAATTAGCAAAAATTATACTTCTGTGTCCAAATTTTAAATATAAACCAAATTTTATTTAGCCCCAATATTACTTTATCAGTTGTTTTTTGAAATTTAGAAAATGCTGCTTCATTGGGAGACAGTGAAGATTTTAGAATTGGCCTCCTAACACACACAGAAGCCGGACGGAGCGTGGCTTCACAGGCTATCGGGTATTACCTGTGTTCTAAAAGGCCTTGGATGTTGGAATTTGAGAAATATGCCCCTCATTTGTAAGTACTGCTAAGTAAAGAAAGAAGAGTGACATCTCCACTCCTCCCCACCTCCACTGGAGATCCCAGAGGGCAGGGCCTTATCTTTTGATCTTTGTAACCTTAGTGCCTCTGGGGGCTATGACATTTACCAGAATTCAGCATTCATTGAGCACCTATTAAGTGTCAAATTCTTTTACATCGGGGTTTGTCAGTCTTGGCCCCGTTGACAATGGGAGCCCAATAATTCTTTGCTGGGGGTGGGAAATGTCCTGTACACTGTAGAAGGTTACCGTCTCTGGCCTCTACCCACTAGATATCGGTAGCAGCACTGAACACTGGTGACCGTCAAAAAATGTCTCCAGGCATCCACACATATCACCTGGGGTGGGGCTAAAATTGGCCCTTAAAAGGTGTGAGGTAAAGAGGGTTTTTTTTTTCTTTTAGGCTAAAGCATAGATAACTATTCAAAATCCCCACCCTCGCCCCCAATCTACATCTATATGCACGCGCGCGCGCGCGCGCACACACATATTCTTGCAGAGTTCTTACAGAGGAAGCATTTGGTAGAGAGCACTCATTGTAGCCTTCCTTTCATGGAAATCATTATGACTCCAGTAAATTGCTCGCTACATTTCATCTGTCGCCTGCGTTCCTGCTCAGATACAACTAAAGCCTATTGAAATTGATTTTTGTGTCAGCAACAGAGCAGGGATTCAGTGAGAACATGAAAGCTTCCCTCTTATTACTAGTCTTTTTTTCCCCGTATTACTTTAGATTTGGTGGGCCCTAATTATATTCCAGTGCTTCTTCTGCTGACACTTCCTTTGTTTTAATTAAAACTTCTGGAGGTTGGAGGACACTGTGGGAGAGGGTTTATGCACCAACAGCCCTGATGAAGAGTCAAATGGTTCCCTATTTGTGTTCCTGACGCCCCAAGAATGATGTCTGGGAACGCTGTGGTCCTTTGCCTTTGTTTTTCTCTCCACCTCGGTGCGGTCCTTTCTCTTCCCGCACAGCTCTGAGCTTCCAGAACCGCTCTTGCTGCTGCACAGACGTTCTAAGTGACCCAGATGGCGCTGTGGGTGGACTGGTTTGTTTCCTATGAAAGCCATAAATTAGGTGAAATGAAATGCAGTACTGTCTTTTTATTATTATTATTTATCTCTGCCCCCGTGCCTGTTGGTGCCTCGTGGTGCAACGCCAACCCCGCCCACTCCCGACCACGTGGTTGTAAATCTGACCACAGGGGCGGGGGCTGTAATTGACAAACCTATGCAAGGCCTGGAAGGAAGACATAATATATCTTCTTAATCTGCAGCTGGGAGGTGGGATCTACCAGAGGTCCTCAGGGGAAGACAGAGTTGCCTCGTAAAATAGTCCGTAGAGAGGGAGCTATTGATTGGAAATCTAAAAAAATGAGCTGCCCTTCCCCAAGAGGTTGGATCTGTGCTGCCTAGGGTTAGTACTCTTTCAGGAAAAGCGGGGGCAGTGATGGAGGAACTGTAGCAGGGCAGCATCTGGGCCTTGCTTCTCTCCTGTCATACCTTTCTCTTCCTCAGGTAAACTGCGAGATTCTGAAACGCAGAACGCTGAGGTCTCCTCAGGTATCCAGGATTACTCCACGGCCCGGTGTGGGTGTTCACACTTGGGAAAGAGCAAAAGCGAAACCTTCTTGAGCAAAATACTCACATTGGAGCAAGTGGCTTCTTCCCCCAGTCCCCAGACCGCGAGCCATTCTTACAGTCTCTCTTCCTGCCCCTCTTAAAGTAGGCATTTCCCCCAGTTCTATCAAGCTGCTCCCAGATGAAGCCGTGATGGGTCACTGGAATCTCTCTTCACTGTGGTTGGAGGCAGCTTACAGGGTCCACTAGTCCTAGAAAGTTCATGTTTCCCAGTGTGATTTAGCACCTACTCTTTGTGAGATGCTGTCCTTGACGATGTCAGAGGATTAAACAGACCCAAGGCTTTGAGGAGCTTTCACTTTCGGTTCTAGCGTGTAGGAGCCCTGCCTGATGGACTTTAGGTCCAATGGCCTTAGAGACTAACGAGGAAAGAGAAATTGGTCTCCATAGCATTCACATGGGTTATTTATTGTAAGCTGTTGAGCACCGTATACATTGTTACGTTTAACCTTTTACGGACAGCGTCAAGAACAGCCCATATTTGTATCTTAAGGGGATTCCTAGTGTTTCTACCATACTGTACCCATGTGTTCTAAAACACCTGTGCCTGACTCTCAACTTTCATAGAGCACTAAAATCTCACCCTGCCACCCCAATGAAAAACAAAAATAACTATTGGGAACCAACATAGGGTTGTTTACTTTTACTTTTAAACAATTGAGAACCTGTAATTAATGGACATTTTAATGCCAAAAATCCTAAGAAGCCTGCTTAAGTTGAATACTTGTGGCTTTCTGGAAAACTTTGTCATGAGGTTCTTATTTTTCTCCTTTTACTGAAGTTGGGTAAAGACTTCATCCTAGACTGGTGTCCAGGAACCAGGGCTTTTAAGTGCCATGCATATCCTCACGTGCCACCTGGACCTGGGGGACAGGGAAGGCTGTCATGCTGGGTGGGAAGAGGTAGACTACTGGGGAGGCCCCGGGAGCTGGTTGCATGCAAATATTCTATGCCCAGCCTTTGAACCCTCATATCTAGGGGGCTTTATCCTGCCAGAAGTTAATGTACAAAAGCCACAAATGTGATTGTGGTAATTCTGTGGCATACATTAGATGAGAGCCAGTAAGATCTTCTGTTTTGTGCTCATTTGGGGGGTTGAGAGAGGTTATTGGGCAGTGTGTTCTTGGCTTAAGGCCATAGCCAAGAGACTGGTTCTGCTACTTTTTTGAGCTCTCCTCACCCCACAGCCTGTCTGCTCGTCACTGCTGTCACTTCAGCTGTGTACGCCTTTCCTCGGTACAGGCAACAGGCTCCCTGCCACGGAATCTGCATACATTAACTATTGTCTGCTAAAAATTGTGACTGTTCGATTTTTTTCTTTTAATCATCCATTTTGATTTTTATAAACTGAGCCAAACTGGCAGCCATGAAGACAGAGGAATGCTAGTTTCTAACAAAGAAAAATGAGACACAGTCTTTTCTTCCCTGCCCTGTGTCTGTGAGCAAGCCGCAATTCTCAGTTGGCCCAGCCCCGAACAATCTTGAAAACAATCCATTTTCTGCTTCTCGGAGGTGCCAAGCAGAGGAATTCACAGTGAGTGGTGTTGAGATGGAGAGCTGTTGCTTGGGAACTGTCCTGTATCGCTACCTTGCTTCATCTTTGCCACAGTCTGGGAGCAGTGAGGGCTGGATCACAGCTCTGTCTGTGTGGGCAGGAGGATTTTTTAAGCCTCAGATGAATGGCACATGCAGGCCAAGGAAAAATAGAGGCCCCGTTAACCTGGGGAAACTCTAGAAGCAGACACCGTGCCAAGCATCTTCTGTGAACATTCTTGTTCCTTGATCATAAGGATTTACAAAGTCTTCTCATAAAGTTGTCTTGTCTACCTCTTTGCCTCAAGACATGTTGTACCAAAGAATGGTAGCATTCCTGAAGATGTTCAGATAGGTATCTTAACTATGCTTTAATCTCAACTGTGAGTGGAAAATCAGAGTTCATCTTCACTCTCAGAGGGAAAGCTAAGACCAATTTCTAGTTTCTCTGTGATCTCTGCAGAGGGGAAGTAAATTGGCCTCTCTATAGAGTTTAAGGGAACTTCATCCACTAAAATCATCTTCTGATTTATTTAAGAGTGAAATGATTGTAATCCCTACTTACAACCCCACCTCATCTGCTCCTGTACACTTTGTGGCTGGATAAAAGTGTGTGTGTGTGTGTGTGTGTGTGTGTGTGTGTGTGTGTGTCGGTGGGGGGAGGGGAGGGGAATGGAAGAAACTGATGTGGACATATGGATGGTATTGACCAAGAACCTGAATACGACCCTCAAAGGTCACTACTTCATTCAGTCCATTATTTCGCAAATGTTTATTGAATCCCTGCTGTGTCAAGCACTCTGGAAAACATGGCGGTAAATATATATCCCATCCATCCCCAAGTCTTGTTGATTTGACCTCCTGAATATCTCTGGACTCTCTCTACCTCTCACCTTCTCCATTATTTCCATCCTAGTCCAAGTTGCCATTAGCTCTCAAATGAATTACCAAGCAGTACTGTGTTATTCTTCCATTATCTTTTCAAGTTTCCTCTATTCCCTGCCCTGTATCCAAAGTGATTTTTTCAAAATGAAAACTTGATGACCCTACATTCTTGCTTCAAACCCTTCAGTGGCTGCCCATTGGTCTTAAGATAAAGATAGAACTCCTCAGAGTGGCCTGTGAGGCCCTGCATGGACTCACTAGACATGTACTGTCTACTCCAGCCATACTGGACTGCTTTCAGTTACTCAAATGCTCAAGCAACTACACCACAGGACTTTTGAACATGTTGTTTGTTCCCTTTATCTGGGATATATTTCCCAATGCTTGACCTAGTTTTTTCTATTCATCCTTTAGGTCAGAGCTTTTCTAAAAACTTCCACCCCATAGTAAGAAATATTATTTTACATTAACACTGAGAATACAGATAGGTAGGTAGGTAGGAAGATAGAAGGATGATAGATAAATAGATAGATGAGTCTTTGATTGAGTTCCCTAGGAAACAGATTCTCAGGGCAGAGATGTGTTTGTAGGAAGTGTTTTGGGAGGTACTCTCAGGGTCAACACCTATAAGAGAGTGAAGACAGATTTGGGCAGAGGAAGGAGTTGAAGGCAGTTTCAAAGCCCCAGGCAATCCCCCCAAAAAGGAGCTCTGGAGCTGGGATGGCCCACTTTGACATAAATGATGTAGGCTTTTGTATTCCTACATCAACCAATCATTGAATGTTTGCTGCCTCCAGGTCAGGGGCATTACCTTAGGCAAGGAGCATGACCTTGGGTCCAACTGCTCTCTTTGACTAAGGGTGTTTCCTGAAGAAAGACTCAGAGTAGCCCAGTCCTGAAGGAGGGATCTGGGGAGAACACCACAGCATCCACTACAGTCAATTCCTTATGATGCTTGGATCCATCTGCTTTGCATAATAAGTTCTGGAAACACTTCCTCTGGGATTCTGGCTGGTCTCTTTTCCCAGGCAAAGTTGTGGGAAGAAAGCCCCCACTATTACATAGTGTCTAATGGTTGTACCTGTTGCTCATCATATCCCTCCTCTGCTACCCGTTTTAATCTCCCCCACCTTGTTTAGCATCTTTGCTGGTCTATATGGCAATCTTGTTGGGGTGACGCACATATTTATTCCTGAGAAGTCCAATCTCCTGTTCAACACGCCTTTCTCAGGCTTGACTGCTGCTGTTGTCCATTTACCCAAAAAAAAAAAAAAAAAAAATGGGTAGAATATAAAAAGACTCTTATCTTCTGCAGCATGAGGGTGGAAAAAGCTGAGGACCAGATCCAGGAATTAATTATTAGGATAAAGCAAAAGTTGAATCCTCAATTCAAGTCTGATTGGGAAGGGATGAGCTCTGAAACTTGGAATGGAGACGTCCAAGTTGATGCACTTAAAAGCTTAAAACCTCTCATCCCTGGAATCCTCTGCATCTACAGAAGTGATGTTCCCATCCTTTTTTTTTCTTTTGGCCGTGCCGTGAGGCATGCAGGATCTTAGTTCCCTGACCAGGGATTGAACCTGTGCCCCCTGCATTGGGAGTGCAGAGCCTTAACCACTGGACCACCAGGGAAGTCCCGATGTTCCCATCTTGATTGAAGATACTGCACAGGCCTTGGAATTTAACCTGATCTCCCTTATGATTTTCACACATTGTCTTCAGCTGATCAATCACTGTAGCTTTCCACTGTCTATCGCTAGAAGTCTCAGCAAAAGCCATCTGATTCTACTTTTTTAAACTACTGTTTCCTCAGGACATCGCAAAAGTCCGAAATATTGGACTCACCAGTGTGTTCCCTGGCACCTGTATCCTACTTCAGTTCCGCACTAGTGAACGTGTCGACAGTGACACTGCTACAGCATGCCAGGGGCTATCAGTGAGCCACCTGCCACCAGTGATGAGAGCCTTATTGACAGCTACTCTGAGAGCCTGTCTCCTCAGGCCATTCCTGGTACCAATTGTCTTAGATGGAGTTTCCCCAGGAACAGATCCTGAGATGATTTATATGTAGGAATTTTACTGGGGATTGTAGGACCTACACCTGTGAAGAAAGTAGCATTGTGTAGAGGAAGAAGTTTAACTGTAATACAGTCTCAACAAAGACCTCACCCATCCCGAGGAGAGGTCAGGAGCTAAGCGGGCTCTTCAGAATTGCCCAACTCTAAGACTAAAGGCCTGAGCCTTTATACTTCTGTATCAACCAGAAATTGGATTTGGTTGTCTCCAGGATGGAACATGACCTTGGGCTGAGGGCAATTCCCAGAGAGGGCCTTGGTTGAGACCTCTCAGATACTTCAGTCTTGAAAGGAGAATCGGGGTGGTACTCTACAGTATCAATGACAGATAGGTGATCGATGTAACCGTAACAGTTGATCCGTGAAACAACAGCTGCCATTATTACATGTTCTACACTGTGATTTTTTTTTTCTATTTCATTTGATTTATTTTCATGGTTCTTATGGTGCACATTTTGAAAATCACAGTATTGGATTACGATCAGTAGTTTAGTGTAGGATGCTGTGAAAACACACAGGTAAGGGCATTTGCTTGCAATCAAGAAATTGAAGAACTCTTCCTCAATAAAGGTGAGATCAAATCTAAGCTAAGCATAAAGAGCTAGAAACACTACCTGTGTGAGTCCTTGGATAAGGAGGAATGGAGACGGTGGGTGGAGTGTCTGCATTTTCCACAACCCTGGTTTGCTCATGTGCTCCACTGGAAACAAATGTATTTCAGTGACCTAGAAATGAAAGGACTCTCTCTTCCAGGCTTGCCTCAAGCTAGCAGTTCTAAAGCCATCTTGCTGTTCCTTAGAAAATAACAGCAATAGCAGAGCCCAGGCTTGCATGGCTATTTCAGACAAAACCATTGTTTTTCTCTTGTACTTATTTTAGGGAGTAGGTAAAGGGGCAACATAGTCCCTTGGTATCTGTGGTGGGGTGGGGGTCAGGGCTGGGTATTGGTTCCAGGACCCCACTTGGATACCAAAATCTGTGGATGCTCAAGTCCTTTATATAAAATAGCATAGTATTTGCATATAACCTATACACATTCTCCCGTATAGTTTAAATCATCTCTAGATTACTTATAATACCTAATACAATGTAAATGCTATGTAAATAGTTGCTGGCATGCAAAAGTTTTGCTTTTTGGAACTTTCCAGAATTTTTTTCCCTGAGTATTTTCTGTCTGAGTTGGGTTGAACGTATGAGTGTGGAACCTGTGGATACAGAGGGCTAAAGGTACTATAATCCTTGAAGCTACTATAATCTTCAAACGTGAGGTAGAAGAAAAAAAAGAAGAGGAGCAGAGTGTGTGTGTAAATCTGTCTAAGCACTGGAATGGAGTATGCCCACCTGTTGTCCAACCCCAGTTCATGTGCCTGATGCACAGTGAGGCCAAACAGATCAAAATGTCAAGAGTTTGGAGCAGAGAAGGGTTTATTGCAGGGGCCCAGCAAGGAGAATGGGTGGTTCATGTTCAAAAGACCCAAACTCCCCGATGGCTTTCAGGCAAGTGTTTTTAAAGACAGTGTTAGAGAGGGTCGTAGGATATGTGACCAGCTTGTGGACCTTCTTCTGATGAGCTCCTGGTGAGGTTACAGGGTGGTGTTTCTGAAACTCAACCTTCTGGTTCCAACCAGTCTGGGGTCTGCATGCTTGTGGTCAGCCTGCAGTCACCATCCTCCACTTGGGTGGGGGTCTTAGTTTCCAGAGAACAACTCAAAGGTATGCATCAGATTGTTATCTATCCCCCTTTGGGAGGAACTAGGTGTCCCGTGACTCTATTGTCCTAATCATTAACTTCTTGACCCTGCTCTTTGGAACTCAGGGAAGGCCTGGGAGAAAAAAGCCTTTTTCTACAAACAAGAAATGGGAGACACTAAGGGGCTTTTGTACCCAGGAGGGCCCCACAGGGTCCTGCTTAGTTTCAATCCCCTCTTTTCTTTGATACTCCTCAGTCTTGAGGCGAACAGCTGTAGAACTAGAAAGGGAATAGAAAGCTTAATCATAAACTCGGCAGAGGAACTCCGGTTTAGCGACACTCAACTTCACACCAGCCGAGTGACCCCACAGCCTCTGCTTTCCCTGATTTGATTTGACGGGGTTTTTTTCTTCCTTTCTTTCAGAGGGCCTTTTTATGCTTGAGGTCATGATTGAGGCTTTGGGTCCCACTGGAATACCAATTTTGTTTTTCTAGATTTAGTCTGTTATTTTTGTTATTGTTGGTTATTTCAGTAGAAAAAAAAATCTTCATTCTTTATTAAGAAATGACTCAGCAATTGCAATCTGATGGGATATTTTTCCATAATTTTCATGGATAAAAAATTTTAACTCTTTGTCTCCTTTAAAGTTTCTTTTCCCTCAGAATATCATTTTTACTCCTTGGTTGACTATGTAGTTTAGATCCAAACTAGAGTCTATGATTATATTTTTAATTTCTCTTTAAGTGGAAATAAGTTAAAATTAGGAGTAGTATTGAATTTTTACCTCAAAATTCTCTTGTAATAACATCCTCCCCATTGCCCTCAAATAAAAAAAAAAAAAAATTAAATCCTACATGAAACAGAGACGAATGGTTCATGTTTAATTCAAGTTAAGTGAAGTATGAAAAGGTTTGTTTAAAAAAATTGTTTAAATTTTAGTGATAAGAGTTTCTAATTCATGGGCGATTGGGATTGACATGTATACACTGATGTGTACAAAACTGATGACTAATAAGAACCTGCTATATAAAAATATAAATAAAATAAAATAAGAATTTCTAATTCAGGAGCTGGAAGGCAGAACTGGAACAGGTGAGAAAGTGTCCTGGGTTTAGGTCCCCATTAGTTGTGAGATATTGGCCTCATCTCTAAAAGAAGGATTAGATTAGGCACCTTAGGGGCTATTCCTACTCAATTTATTTGTGACTTTATGAAGTTGTCTCTTTAAACACTGTCTGAACAATGATGTGCCTCAGGTTTCTAGTGGTCTTTAGGTCAGCTGATTCCTAGCCATTCCCTCAAAGTCTGCCTTCATCTGGATCCTAATTTGGTTTGGCATTCTCTAGTGATGCAAAAGGCAACTCACGCTGGGCAGCTTCCTTTGTGGCTCCCCCATCAAAGGATGACAGCTCAGCAGCCTTCCTGTTCCAGAGCACAGGACGCCTTTGCTTGGGACTGAGCTGAGGCTGCTAATTGTTCCGCCTCCAGGATCTCATTTAAGCCCAAACTGCCATCCCAAAGGTGTATTATTCAGTCATCTGTCAGACCCATCGAGAACGGTTATTTCAGCTTGGAAGGGAAATTTAAAAATGGAGGAGAAGTAGGTTGTTTTCTTTTCTAGTGTTATGTCATAAGTGGTTGCTAAAACAAAAACAAAAACAACCCTGTGTCTTAAGTTCAAAAAAGTCACAGCTATTTAATTTATTTATTTCAAACCAAGAGCTGCTCAACGCCTGATACCATTTACATTTGAAATGTAAAGTGGATTGTATCCTGTCCACTCCCTCCCTGGCTGCTGATGGAAAGAACTAGGTGTTGACATGTCCTTGTAACAAATTATTCGCTCAAAGAAGATTCCCTGTCACTTAAGGAGTTAAAAATAGAGTGTAACATTTCTCAAACTGTGTTGGCTGAGGTGACTTCAGGAGCTCCCCGGGGCAGTTAGGAGGCTGCTCAAACCCCTGCTTGAACAAGGAGGTTAGATGCCTTTCAAGATTTTTGGTGGGAAAAGGTTCTGCTGCAAATGGAACTAGAGGGGAAGCACAGGAGAGAGGGAAGGAGACCAGCGAGGGGTGGGGGGGGCGGTGATTAATGGTCCTTTGGGCTCAGTGCTCTAGTAGAAACATGGAATGTTCATTACTAGCACAGAGGCCAGGGGTGAGTCTACAAAGTGAGTAAGCTTACTGGGGAGTTGGGAGTGAAGGGCATTCCAGGCCAAGAAAACACACCATCAGGGAGTCAAGAAACAATGCAATACGTTTAGAGAATGCAGTTTAGTGTCAGGGACCACAGCGTAAGAGCAGGTGGGAGCCCACCAAGGTGGCGTGGCAGACAGGGGGTCAGTTCTTAAAGGTCCCCTCAAGACATACCCAGGTGTTCCCCTTTCCTGGCTGCGTGGCACCATTAAAAGAATTTCAAGGTGAATCAGCTGTGTGACATCAGCCAGACCCTCTGTATTTGTCTGCAGTCCCCTACACTCCTTTAGTGCTTTAGTAGAGAAATACCCATTGTTTAAGGTATGATTTGTGGCCCTTACTGTAAAGATTTTCTATTCTCGAAGAGAAGCTAATGACTCCTTTGTTAAGGTCACCATTACAGTATCGCAGACTTACTGGGACCTGGACAACCCTGGAGGTCATTCAGTGTCTATCAACAGAGGGTGCTGTAGCTACTTCACCTTTGTGCAAGATTGACCCAGGCTCTGCAGGAAGTTAGTATTGCTGGCCCCTGGGCACTCAGTGGCAGTAATACTACTCTCCCCACTCAGTCATTGTGAAAACTAAATTTCCAACTAATTTTCCTAAATTTCCTTGGGGTGGTGTTGACAGTGACACCTACTTCCCCCACCTCCGACCACTGAGCCCAGGCTCCCCACATTTTGCAGATGAGGAAACCAGGGTCCAGATGGGTTACATAACTTGCTCCCAGTGAACCAGCTGGTCATGGGCAGAACCAGCCCTCTGGAATTCCGGTCCAGGGCTCTTGGTGTAGTAATGCTTCAGCCCCCTCCCTCAATTTCTTGAAAGTTGAAGTACGCCTGTGACCCTATTAGGTTACTGATTTGATGTCTTCTTCTTTGTGCTCTTTTCTGAGTGAGGAGGAAAGGGAGGGAGCAGAATGGAGGTTGAAAGGTGAAGGAAGCACTCTCAGAATCAGGTAGATCCATACACAAAGCTGAGATATATGAGAAGAAAAGGGGCAGGCAGCACCAAAGCAATCTCCTCCAGCTTCAAGTGGACATGACTCCACTACCTGCTGTTGTTGTTCATCCATAAACATGCTGCCCCATCTACGGGCTAGGCACCCACTATTCCAGGCACTGGAAATACAATGATGAGACACGGTCCCTTCCTTCATGAAACATATAGCTTAAGAGGGAAGACAACACTTAAAATTAATCACGAGACAGGACTATAAATAATTATAGCCAGCATCTGCTGACAGCTATTCTGTGCCAGGTACTGTCAAGCACTTTATATACATTATCTCATTCAATCCTCCTTGCAATACTATGAGTTAGGTACTATCATTATTTCCATTTTTCAGACGAGGAAACTGAGGCCTAGAAGGTTAAGGGATTTGCCTAAGGTCATGCGGCTGGGATTTGAATCCAGCTGATCTTGGAAGGTATATTATACTGCATAATAGCAATAGTAGGTAAAATGTATTGTAGAAGCCACATAGAAAATGCATTTAGAAGTAATGGATATTGACCATCTTTGCTACTGTCTGAGAGTCAGATGTAGACTTTATGTTTCTCAAGGAGCAAGTGCAGAGAAAGCTCCTCTTTGGGACTTCCCCCTCACCACACCCTGTTCTCTTCCAGTTCCTTGTGGTTGGTGCTTCACTGTGGTTGCAAAGACCAGGGATACCTACTCTGGGGAAGCAGTTCCTTATGCTCAATACAGTCTCTTTGATCACAAATTCGGATTGATTGCTATCTGTTTTGTTTTAGGCCCCCTTTTAAGATGAAGATAAATTAATAGTCTGAAGTGAAGAGTAGCAGAATCATATCCAGTTGAGACTGTTACAAGATATTTTAATAATCAAGGAAACTAAAGTTTCTGCACATACCAAGTGTTTTCCAATCGAGGAGATGCTTATGTCTCCTCCACCCAGATCTAGCTCCCCTTCCATGTAAATCCTCCTCTCACTCAATCCCTTATCTAACACCTTGAAGAAGAGGTAAAACCAAATTATTCGACATTGTCTCTTTTATTTAACTTGACAACCACTGTGAAAACAAACCCAACAGACAAAGTGATGGAGATGTTTTACAAAATAAACATTAAATAGAGATTGATCTTCAAAGCATTTAAGATTTCTGTGTGTGTGTCTGTCTGTCTGTCTTCCCCATTGGCACTCTGTAACATTGATCTACGTAATTGTTCTTTACAGTTGAAATCTAATGTTAATATTGCTCATCAGAACTGAATTATTTTTAAAAATTTTTTTACAGGGTCGTCATGTCAAAACGGGCCAGCTTGCAGCCATCAAGGTTATGGATGTCACAGGGGTAATGTATCATTATCTTGCCGTCTCAAAGTTATATATTTGTAATAGAGAGGTTAGTGACAGAGAAAAATCATTTTTTGGAAATAGAATTTTTTTAGACATCTAAGACCTTTCCCCACTTGTGCTTAACATAAAAATTAGGATTATTCAGCAGCTGACCAAGATGACCATGGGTAAATCACTCTAATTAAACTATATACCTACACACTGCCTTATGTAGTGAGAGTGAAGAACATGTGTGCCAATAATTTACATAAACACAGCCAAGGACATTTGCAGATGAAGACAGAACAAGGATTTGAAGGTATTAAGAGAATAATACTGAGATTACACGGAAGAGGTGGGTCTTAACAGTTTTCCCCAAAGTCCACCTAACACTGGAGTAGACAAGAGTTTGGATAACTCTAAAATCCTAGTAGGATGTGTAACATGAATATTTTCCTCCCCCAAATGTTATAGACCAAATAATCACACTAACTACAAATACTTATTATTATAGAGCAACACTGAAACAAAATTTCTGCCTGGATGATCAAAAGCAATCTAAGGAATAGAATTTATTTTAACTACAATCTTATGCTTTCAATCCTTTTTGCTAGGTCTATTTAAAATATTTTAATGCCTTTTCTAGAGTACAGAGCAAAAATCAGACTTGAAAGGACTTATTGGAAATCAAAAGCATGTTAATGATTTTCTGTTGTCCCCAGGGATTTTTCTAAGATGTCTGTCAGCTGTACACAAAAGCTAAAAGACCAAAGTCTTCCATTTGGCCCAGAAGTGGATTATTTAATGTAAAGAGATGTAGAATGAATGGGTCACACAAAGGTATCAAGAACCAGTATACAAATAAGAAAAACACACAGTATGTCCGTAGGTCAGACTTCAGTCCATACCTTCGCTGGTCCAGTTTGCTACCTTTGATAAGTATACATTATATGCTACACTATTAACCATGATACTAATTTCACTAATTTTCATTTATACCACACATTGTACTGTCTTCCTTTCCTTACTTATTATTTATCTGAATTCCTTTTTAAGTTCTATGCATTTTAAAACTTATATGCATTTTTAACAAGAAAAAATTTTGTTCTCATATGTTTAGAAGAACTTAGATAAAGTAATCCTTCCTTTTATTTGTCCTAAATGCATTATTCAAATTTCAGAGCTTGCAAACCAGTTCAAATATTTCATCCCAATTAGTTTATTAATTCACCTGGCCTTTACTGAGTAAGAAAATACATGCAGATTATATTAATAAGGTTTAGGTTCTGCCACTTGCAGGAGAAAACTCAAAATAACAGAGGCTTAAGTATGATGGAAGTGTTATGCTCTCTTACGTTAAAGGAGTCTAGGGGCGACAGTCCAGGGATGTGTAACAGCAATGTGATGGAGTAGGAGGGTGTTTTAATCTTTCTGCTCCATCATTCTGACACGTGGCTTCCACACTTAAGGTCAGTTCTGTGATTTAAGGTAACTGTTGGATTTCCATTGATCACATTCTTTGGCAGGCAAAAAAAAAAGCAGTGCGGGGAGGAGGGGAGTAGGTGGGAGCAGATTGTACAGAAGACAGCCCTTCCAGTGAAATTTTTTCTACTCGCATACAACGTTTCTATTTACTTCTGCAGTCATTGGCTACCTAGCTGCAAGGAAGCTGGGAAATGTGGTCTTTCATTCTACCAACCTGTCCAGTTAATTTGGGTTCTATTATTAGTCAGGAATGAAGAGAGAATGGATACTTGTATTGTTAATTAGCAGGGTCTGACACAAAAATCAAGGTCAGTTACTATCAGTCTCTACATAGAAACCCATTAGAAATGTGTAAATCTTTTACAAAGCTCCCAGCACAAAACAAGTCAGAATTTATTTTGCAATTCTGCTAAAGTCATACTACTGTATTTTCCTTGAATTGAATAGGATCTCCACATAATGTGATGCACTTGGCAGTTGAACAACTAATGGATGTGGATGGAGCCCAAGACATTAATGCTGTAAAGTTCTGTTGTGTGGGTCTGCAGAACTACAGTTGAGTTCCACTGACGTCATTAATCTCAGTGTACAAAGCTGTATATTGATGCACAAAGTATGACTTGAGAGCACTGAATATCACTTTTTCTGGTTCTGTTTGTGAGATTTTAAATTGTTCAAAGAATCATTTACTATTTCTAGACCACCTTGCTTGGAATCAAAAAAGTTGCACAGCAATTTATCCCAGAGTATGTATTTTCAGTTTAAGCAGTGTCAGTTGGCCTCTCTAAACTGGGTTTCGCAAGGCAACTGAGACCTACAGAAAATGATTTAGAGTCTATTTTCTCAATTCTCCCCAGCATGGTACAGAGCTAGCACCATTTTCAATGCATAGGAGAGTCAATCTATTGCATACAATGGATGCTTTATAGTATTTAGGCTTAATTCTCTCAGGGGAACCTCTGTTGAAAGGGCTGGATAGTTCCTTGATTTAGACACATCATTGACCATTATGTAACCACTGACCCCTAACAAAGGCAAACATGGATACACATCAGGAAATGGTTTTCTTATTTCCCATGGTGTATGATCCAGCATCAAATGACTTTTGTATCACCCCCTTACACATCACAGTCAACATAAAATTTCCTTTGTGAAACTCATGTGCTATCCTCAGAAAACAATCTATTTCATTTTGTCATGTTGTCTTTTGTGTATTATGGAACGCTGCAAAAGCTTCTTACCAATTATTATAATTGTGCTCATTATAGCTGCTCTGAGATGAATTCTCAAAGGTCATCTTTGTTAATTGTTTGCAGTGATCTACTGCGAAGTTACTGTAGTTTATCGTAATGAATTTGATAAAACTATAAGCTTGAAATCAATTTTTAAATTATTGTTTTCTTTCTATACCATTTCCTTTTTTAGAAGAAAATAACCATAGAGAAAACTGGATATAATGCTTATGTTCTTCTGTTTTAGAGCTGAGACACTTCCAAATTTGCTAATATTTGCTTCAGAATTAGGGCTTAAACTCAGACTCAGTCTTTGAAGTTCTTTTAGTTTCTGAAGTAATTATGAGAATTTCTGCATTTTGTCGCTTTCTGGGGATTTCTTCCCAGCTGGATTTGTGTACTTTAATCATCTAAACAAAACTGGACCCTCTCGGGTAGTGTTCCTCAAGGTGGACAGCCAGCATTTGCGGGCTGTCAGCACCCCTGGGGTGTTCATCCGAAAGGCAGATTCCTGGAGAATTTCTGGGTGGAAGAACCTGCCTTTTCTACAAGCTCCTCAAGGAGCTTCATGCACACCAAAGTCAGAGGAGCACTTTTCTAGGGACTTGTATTTACTGCTTTCTGGTTACCAAGTATGAAGAGACCATGATTCTTTGATAATCCTGCAAATAATACCCATCTTCATTTGAACCAAAATTCCTGATGTAAACTAGTCCCTTTACAATGATACCTTGAAGCCCATGTAGGACTTAATAAGATAATAACTTACTGTCATAGGCTTTCATCTTCACAATGACTGGTTGTGATCATTACCCAGGACACTTTGGGTTGTAGTACCAAAGCCCCACTCAGACTAGATGAAGCTGAAAACAGAATTTATTGTCTTCTGTATATTTTTTAAAAAAAGAAAAAACAAAAAAAGGCTCAGCAAGATCTAGGCAGTCACATGACTGATTAGGAATTTTGTATCTCTCCATCTCTGGGCTCTGCTTTCTTTCTACCAGCAGCTCCAGGCTCATGTTCTAATTACTTCATTACCCTTAGTCCCAGCAAGAGTGCCAGTGTGAACATCAGTGGCCCAGCTTGGGTCACCTCACCATCCGACAACCAAACCCTGTTTCTCTCCAGCCACATCTGGGTTGGGTGCCTGGCCCTGGAACCTACCACAGGGACTGAGAGTTGGAAAGGATTCCTCAAACAAAAACCTAAGAACTGTTAAAGCAAAGGGTAGGATAGATGCTGGGCAGGGAAAAACAAGAGAATTCAATGTATTACTGTAAGATCAAATCATTTTAGTAGATGTATTTAAAACTGACTTAGTCCTTAAGTAAAGTGCCTCTCTAGTTACATTTTTTATATTTCAGCCTGAAATAATAATGGTAGCTAACATTGATGGAGTGATTATTATGTGCCAGAACTCTTTACAATACTTTCTATATATTGATTCACTGAATGCCCTTAACAACCACCAGACTCCATTAGTAGGTCCGTTATAGAGATGAGAAAACCAGGCATATTAAGTATCTTGCTCAATGTAACATGTAAATGGTGGAGTGAATATTTCAACCTGAGTATTTCAGTTCTATTTTTTAAGTCCACCCTGTTTCTCACACTGCCATAGATCTTCAGTTAACATAGAAGGATATTTAGTGTTTAATTAATTTATTTGATAAACATTTACTAAACACCTACTTTATGACAGACACTTGAAATTCAAAAATGACAAATTGGTTCTTTGCCTGAAGGGGAGCTGACAATAATACAACCTTGCTCTAAATATTTGTAAGTAAAGCTAATCCATTTTATAATAAAGTCGTACAAGTCATAAATAAAGTTACATATACGGTTTGATGTGACAGTGAGGGGTAGTAATTAAGCCCAGGAGGACAATCAGACTAGAACGTTCCTGGCCAAGAAAACAGTCTGTGCCAAGACATGGAGGCTGAGAGAGGTGGAACATGTTCTGGAAACTATCACATAGTTTAGTTTTAGTATAAAAAATGTGCTGAGGAGAGAGTGATACAAGGGGAATCTGGACAAGTTAGGGTCAGGTCATGAGGGAATTCATTACAAGGTTTTCAAACTTTTTAATTTTCCCAATAGAACCCTGAGAGCAAAGAGTCTTAAGCAAAAACCCATTAGATAGAAGAGATACAAGGCGGGTTGTTTTTTACAAGGGGCGGGAGGCTGTCAGTACCGGCCCCGGCCTCACACCACTGCTAGAGCCAGTGTGGAAGCCAGAAGTTAAATAGCAAAGTAACAGGATGGGATTTGCTTACTAGAAGGATCCATCTTAAGCCCTGCTTGATTGAGTTTCTATTTCTGTCTCACTTACTGAATTCCTGTGGGTGAAGCTTTCAACCAGTCTCCGTTTCTCTTTGAAGAGTAAGGAAGCAGCTTTCTCCCGGTAGCTTCTGGTAGAGTGCTTTGCCCATAGTTAATGGGCTCATTGAATGTTTGCTGAAATTGGACCAAAAAAAAAAAGGAAACATCTTTTCATCTTTGGTTACTGGGAGAAATCAGGGGACACGCTGCTCCAGGCACATTTGATTCCTCCTTCCCAAAGGGAGGGCAATTCAGTGGAATGATTGGTAGCATTGAAGGTAATATTAGTAACAGTAATAACAACAACAACAGCCAGAGTCAAAAATAAAGATGGCTATCATTGATTGCTTATATGTGCCAAGCATTGTTCTTAGTACTTAATACAATATACACTAACTCATTTAATCCTTGAAACAATTCCCATTAGAGGAGCAGTGCTAATAATATCCATTTTACAAATGAGGAATTAATTGAAAGCCAGAAATCCTAAATAACTTGCCCAAGCGCCACAGACAGTAAATGGCAGAGTTGGAATTTGAATCCAGCCAGTCAGGGTGTGCCCACCTTCCCCACGGCCCTGTTGTAAGAATGAGAGATGGGGGTTGGGAGTCGGGGGGCATCACCAGAGCATGGCCTTCAGATTCAGATAGAGCTGGGTTCACGCCCACTCCTCTCTTTACTGCCCTTGGGCAAATTTTTTAACTTTTCTGAATCTCATTTTTCTTATCTGTTAGATGGGAATACAAACATTGCAAACTTGTTTTGTGACTAAAATTATATAATATCTAGTGCTTGGTACATAACAGTTCCTCACTAAATATTAGTCCTGGTAAGAGACGGTGAATGCCTGCATGGGGCAGGCAATAGGAATGAGGAGAGCATGTTATAATGTGCATTGGACTTATGTAGCTGGGGATGGTAGCCTGTGCTATGAACCACATGCCGTACGTGCCATATGTGGGTTAGTTCATTGTCAATATATGTAAATAGTTTGACTCAGCCCTGTCTTCACTACCTCAGTTACAAAGTTATTAGTTTTACCCTGAACCACAGGTAACTGTCAAAATGACTTAGTGTAGAGCAGGATCCAGGAGAGAAAGTGGGGCTGGATTCCAGAAGCTGAAGACTGAAATCACAATAATTCATTTTTTCATTCACTTAAGAATGAATGAATGTGCTATGCTCTGGGGTGATAGCGGTGAATAAGACAGACACAGGCGCTATCTTTTGGAATCTTACATTCCAGTGTCAGAGAAAGACGTTTAACAAACAGTTGAACAGTTATTTGACAGTTCTGATGAACTTTCAAGGAGTGTACAGAGAGTATTAAGGGAGAATTTCAGAAGGAAACTGACCTATCTAGGTGGCCAGTACGTTCGTTCTCTGATAAAGTAACAACTACATGAGATCAGAGGATGGGTAGATATTGGTGAGGTTGGTAGGGCGTTCCCAGCTGTGGAAGCCTGACTCTCAGCAAAGCCTGGGAATCCCCACCCCAGGCTCTTCTGCTGCAGAGACCCTTCTAGACACCTCTTTGGGACTTTTCAAGTAGATAAAGTTAGCGGAAAGACCGGTCAGATAAAGCACATGATGAGAACTTTTAACAGAGAAAAGATAAACAGATTTTTTTTTGTCTCTATAATACCCTCCACCTTTGGGGCTATTTCCAGTGTCTCAATTCTGTGTGTTGTACAGCACGTAGAACTTGGAAAGCTTCTAAGTTCTAAAAATGAACAAGCTGAGCTGCTTACTCCATGCACACTTCAGCATTTCTCCTTACATACTGATTACACCCCTTTTGGTGGCTTATGTGTGTCTGGGTCTCTGCACGTGTGCATGCGTGCTGAGTGGGTGGCCTTGTAGTATGTGTATGCCTGCATGCTACAGAGATTGCTTAAGAGCAAAAAATGGACCTGGGGACTCCTGTCTATACCCCACACTAATGAAGGTGAACACTTAGGTGCACTAGTTGTTAGAAGTGCTTTTCCATTGTGATGGTTTGTTTTTAGTAGTGCCTTTCATTTGTGTACCTCAAAGTATTTGATCAAAACTATAATTAGTTCTTTTATCCCCCTAGTGGAATCGAGATGCATGAAGGTAAGGAGATTGGCCCACAGAGGCTGGGGTGCCTGGAATCATTAAGCAGGCCGTTCAAATCCAGATTTGTTACCAAGTTCCTCAATCATGGACAGTTGGGGGTCTCCTTTCGTAGATCCGTGCTCTCCTTTTCATGCCAGCACATCTTTGCCATCTCACATTTATGTCCCTCTTTTGACTTTACTTGGTTCCCTCTTGTTGAGCTCTTTTGAGGCTTGACCTCCTCATCAATACGTTGGCTTTCTGAATGACGTGAAGCTCACCTTTAGTTTTCCTTTTATGAAGAGTCCTCTCTTTCTCGTTTAAAGCCTGCTGACTTTAAGGAGCCCAGAACAGGAACTGTGCATTATCCATCTTGGTACCTCCTGCAGAGCCTGCTGACCTAGGACCTGGCACATAGTAGATGCTATACAAAATGATATTATATTTGGAAAAACAAGAGAGCAGAGAAAATATAAAGACTAGAAAGCCAGATGAAGACAAAACAGATCCAAATTACAAGCCACAGGGAATTTGATAGTTATTTTTTCCAGTAACCAAAGACAAAAGGGAAGAAATTATCATTTACACTGTTAATACCATCAGAAAAGACGACCCATTCCGATTCCTGTGGGCTGTTACCTGAATTGTAGGTGGAGGATTCTTGAGGATGTAAGCCATCTCATTTATTTATTTATTTTAATTTTATTGAAATACAGTTGTTTTACAATATTGTGTTAATTTCTGCTGTTCTGGAAAGTGATTCAGTTATATATATATATATATATATGTATACACATATATATATATATTTTTCATGTTCTTTTCCATTTTGGTTTATCACAGGATATTGAATATAGTTCCTTGTGCAAGTAGGATAAGTAGGACCTTGTTGTTCATCCATCCTATAGATAATAGTTTGCATCTGCTAATTCCAGACTCCCCAAACTCCCAACCCTACCCCACCCCCGACCCTAGCAACCACAGGTCTGTTCTCTATGTCTGTGATTGTTTCTGTTTCTTAGATAGGTTCATTTGTATCATATTTTAGATTCCGCATATAAGCAATATTTGTCTTTCTCTTTCTAACTTCACTTAGTATGATGATCTCTAGGTCCATCCATGTTGCTGCAAAAGCTGTCTCATTTATCATAGATTTTCAATGAATGACAACATTCGTAGGGTTAAAGCCTATTTTTAAGATTCATAGTCCTCTTGGGAGTCATACATCCATGCAGGCTTGGGTGTGAGAAGGATGCTTGTCACCCTCGTGTTGTCTGCTTCTCTAAGGGATACTACTTCCTACTAAAGAGAGAGCAGGTTAGCCTAGTGGTAAAGAAGAGCACTGCAAACTGTCACTCATCTGGGTTTACCCTAGTTTTGACACTTCATGTCTCTCTTACCCCGGGCATGTTGCTTAACCTCCCCTTATTCCACATGTATAAATATGGATAATATTACTTCTCTCATACACTTAGTGTGAGAAGGAAATATAGTCATTTATAAAGCATTTGAGGGGCTTCCCTGGTGGTGCAGTGGTTAAGAATTCTCCTGCCAATGCAGGGGACACGGGTTCCATCCCTGGTCCGGGAAGATCCCACATGCCGTGGAGCAACTACGCCTGTACTCCACAGTTACTGAGCCTGCGCCTCTAGAGCCCACAAGCCACAACCACTAAGCCTGCACACCACAGCTACTGAAGCCCACGCGCCTAGAGCCCGAGCTTTGCAACAAGAGAAGCCACCGCAATGAGAAGCCTGCGCACTGCAACAAAGAGTAGCCCCCGCTCGCTGCAACTAGAGAAAAGCCCGCACGCAGCAATGAAGACCCAACACAGCCAAAAATAAATAAATAAATAAATAAATAAATAATAAAATAAAGCATTTGAGACCCATATGTAGAACACAGTGTTTAGTGCCCATTGTTACTATTACCACATCTCTTGTAGACGTTTTTCATTTTCTCTCTGTGGCACCGACGATTCCCATAGGAGACAATATGCCCTACCCTGTCCAGCTACAGGGCCTTGGTAATCACTGTTTCTCTGCCAGGAAACCAATCCCTCCTCAGTCACATCACATTATACTTTTTCTTTCCCCTAACTGGGTAACCTCCCGCATGGCTTTTAAAATTCAGCTCACACTTGGATTTTTCTGCTCTCTCCCCTAATGCCCCTAATAACATCAGCTACCCATACCTCTCAAGTTAGTAATTTTGCATGTATCTGTATCATTCTTTGATTTCCATTTGTGTTCTCCACGAGACTATAGTAAGTTTCATTGTGGAAGAGCTTGAATGTTTTATGTCCATTGTTGTATTACACTCGGCCCTCTGTATTCACAGTGTTAGTTGAATCTGAGGATGTGTAACCCACGGATATGGCAGGCCGACTGTACTATGCTACTTTACACAAGGGACTTAAACATCTGTGGATTTTGGTATCCATGGAGGATCCTGGAACCAATCCCTTATGGATACTGAGGGACGACTGTATTATATTATTATTATTATTTAGCATTGTGCCTGGGATAGAGTAGCAGATAAATATTTATTGAATGAATCCATTTAGTTTAGGGTTAACATATACAACAAATCCAAGTGCCGCTTGCCGTATGCTGTGGCAGAGACCCAAGTTCTATCAGTGCTGCAATGAAGAAATATGGGCTTAGGCAACTCGTTGAATCATGCTAGACCTGTTTCCCTAGATCTGTAAATACATAGTTTGCAGGTGCTTACCCACCTTGAGATAATTTTAGAGGATCCATACATGCTTAAGTCTCATTTAATGTTTCATATATTTTAATATTTAATAAACTGATTTTTTTTAAAAACCCTCAAACTCAATGTTATATACCAACTTTGAACACACTAGAAAATTGCAGCTTCTCAAGGGGGAGTGAGGGTGGGGGAGGAATGGATTGGGAGTTTGGGATTAGCAGATGCAAACTATTATATATAGGAAGGATAAACAACAAGGTCCTACTGTACAACACAGGGAACTCTATTCAATATCCAGTGATAAACCATAATGGAAAAGAATATGTACATATATGTATAACTGAATCACTTTGCTGTACAGCAGAAATTAATACAACATTATAAGTCAACTGTACTTCAATAAAAATTAAAATTAAATTAAAAATTAAAATTAAAAAATAAAAGAAAACAGCAACTTTTCAATTTGTAATCTGGGTTACTCTGTTCATGTGCAGAATGTCATTCAGTATGAATTTTCCACTGAAATTTTAAGACATGCTTTTTAAGAGTAATTGTTACCACTTACAATTACCCATCTGAGGAAATGTAGATATTTTCTATCCTTTGGAACCAAAACAAAACTGAAAATTAATAAGATATTGCAGCTGATATGTGACTTTTTCTTTCAAAAATTCTAAATTTGTCTTCACTAAAATAACCCCTTTGTTGTCATTGATTAACTTTATATCTAGATATTACATAGTTTAATTTTTTTAAGAGTTTAGTCACCCTTTGTTTCTTTTTTTTAAAACTATTTTATATTGGAGTATAGTTGATTAACAATGTTGTGTTAGTTTTGGGTGTACAGCAAAGTGATACAGTTATAAATATACAAGTATCTATTCTTTTTCAAATTCTTTTCCCATTTAGGTTGTTACATAATATTGAGTAGAATTCCCTGTGCCCTACAGTAGGTCCTTGTTGGTTATCCATTTTAAATATAGCTGTGTGTACTACATATAATAGTTTAATTTATAAGAATAAATGTTTACTGATTTTAAAAGTCTAGTTTTTATTGAGGCTGTATATTGGCATCCTGAATAAAATTTCTGTTGGAGAAAGGGATTTTAGTGCTACAAATTATTAAATTTTTTTTTTAGATCACATTTTAGAAGATGTTAGTAATCCCTACAAATTCTAATAGTCTATGATTCTTTAACAATAACTTGTCTTCCATTTTTTGTCACATTCAGTCAGCAACAAAGGTGAAAATGGTAGACGTGTTAACACAAAAACCTGCCTAATGCCAGCAACCACTGTGGAGAGCAGGACAGGTGAGCCGGGGCAGAAGTGGTTCTAGCCAGTGTCCGAACATCCAGGGTGTAGTCGCATTTATGAGTCTCTACACCTCATACTGCCTTGCGAGTTCAAACTGACCAGTCCCTTGGATTGTTGTAAGAATTACACAGGTTTATTCCTCTTCCATGGGTTGAGAGCTGAACGTTGGGCAAACCCTTTGTTATAGAGCACACTAATATGAAGTGTCTCGTTAATTCCGTTTTTAAATCCTACTGTATCATAGGTGCTTAAAGTATATTCCCCTGTGTAATAAATATGCAACTTAAAATCCCTCCTTTATCCCCTGGAATCATTCATAAGCAAATATTAGTGTGTGCTAACAAGCTCCTTTAATTGGAGGACCAAAGGCAGGTTTCTCTTCAGCCCTGGCTTAAGGTGCTCCTAAACTCTCCTTTCATGATTTAGCAGCTTTGGTTTTATCACCGTAGGTAATTGCCTTTCTTCTGTCTAGGAGTTTTCAGTTTAGAATTAAGAGCACTGACTTTGAAGTCAGACGAATCTTGCCTTTGGATCTTAGCTCTAACATTTAAAATAGGAATAAACTCTCTGAAACTCATTTTCCTTATTTGTTCAATGGGATCATTAAAAACATGTACTTCATAGAGCTGTTTTGAATATTAAATGAGATAATACACATACAACCTCTGGGACAAAACATTACATAAGGTTGGCTTTGGCTATATTTTATGACCACGGTTGTGATCATCATATAGTCATCAGAGGTGGTCGGTGGCTTGAAAGCATTGTCTGGGATCATCCGTTTCCTTGCATTTGAAAAGCACTGTCTCTTCACCTGTTTTATCATCTTCCAGGAGGCTGGTTCTCGTTTTTCACATAGAAGTGTTCTCTGCAAGCAGTGAGAGAAGTCCACCCCTACACACAAATACTTTTCAAGTCTCTGCTGCGTCGCATTTCCTAATGTCCCATTGGCCAAAGCAAATCACATGGCCAAGCCCAGAGACAAGCAGAGGAAATGGACTCCACCTCTTCATGTTGGGGGGCTGCCACATATCGGGCCGTTTTTCCTTTTAGTCTACCACAAATAGTAAGCAGTAAATAGATTCTCGTCATCTTGAGAAAAAACAATCTTCTTTATGTTGATAATAAAGCTGTGCTTACATAAGCACTTAATCATTTCTAAGCCTTAGGAGGTGACTTTGATAGGTATTCTTTTTCCCATTTACAGGTGAAAAAAACTGACATTCGGAGAGTTTAAATGGCCATGCCTGACTTTACATAAGTCAGCTTGGACAAGATTTTGAAGTCTTCTGATTGAAATAATGGTTCTTCCTAGAGTATTGGACTTAGCTTACTAAAATTACTCCCTTTTAACATTTGTGACAATTTGGTACCATTACTTTGTTTTTCATTGTGACACAGTGGTCATTAGTTTCCCAGTGAGCTTGACCCCTGTGCTCAATTCTCAAGACATAAGAATAATCCATTTACAAAATAGAAGATAAGCTTCTTATAACTTTGTAATCTAATTCTAGCCTCAGTTGTTGTTTTGTCCTTTTGAAAGCATCGTAACCCATCTCCTTCAATGAGCCGTATTGTAAGAGGTTGGACTGCTTATGAAGGGGTTAAATGTGTTCTTATGGTCATAATAAGTGCCTCCCTTTCAGTTTCACTGAGTAACTTATGGCCATCATTGCACTAGTCTCGAAATCTGGATAAACAGTAGTCCTGAAGGCCTGATAAATTTCACGCTCACTTACAAGGTCATATTAGATCAAGATCAAGGTTATATATTAGAGCTACGTAACCATGATCCACAGTGGTTCCATAACTGTGTTTGGAATTTAAACAATTTAAACCTAAAACTCAAGTTACTTACATTCCTGCCCTCTCCTACCTTTGTTATTTATTTATTGGTTGAGAAGATTAATAATAATGTTTATTTTGTATTATATTTTATAACTTTCACATACTTCATTTAATTTTCACAGAAGATTGGGACATATAATAATACTGATACTATTATAAAATCTGTATCTCCTTATAGATGAGAAAAATTAGGCTCCAAAAGGTAGGTTACTTTCCTGAGATCATGCAGCCAGAAAGGAGTGGAGCTCAAGCCGAACATGCACCCCACCTGCCACCCCTCATTTTCCTGACTTAATGCATATGCTTTCTTCATTACCATGTTGCCTCAGTTTACCTTTGCAAAGCCATGGAGAACCTGCTGACTTCATTCTGGTCTCCAGTACTATTTATTTTGGATTTAATTATATACTGAATCACACTGTTATTTAACTGTTTCATAAGTTCTTGTTTCCTGAATGATATGGTGAGCTTTTTTAGGCACTTTTTCCTCCTCTCTTTCTCCCGCATCAGCCACCATCCCGTTGAGAACCTGAGGCAGGCAGCAAATACTTGTAGAACCAGCCCCACTTCTCACTAAGAATGACCCAAGCTGAGGCTGTCCGGCTGCCGCTGGAAAATGACGGGTGTTTTACTGTCTCATGTGCTTGCCTCTTTAATCGAAAGCAGATGCCAGACTGCCCCAGAAACCCTCAGGTTTGTTTTCTCCCCTTTTATCTAGGCTTCCCTAAAGTACATCTGCTCACATCCTATATTCATCCACGATTATCAGGCCCCGCGTGGTGGGTTTAAAATAGCTAATATGCACAATCGTCAGACATTTGGAGGCCTGCTGCAGGACCCTGCAACAAGTTGAAGGACTGTGAAGGTCAGTCTCTCCTTAGGCCTGCAGTGAAGGCGTAGGCAGTTTCTGATAGCCGCAGGGAAGATTTCTTTGGTCAGCATGTGCCATCCCCTCGCCCCCATCCCAGCCCCTCACTGCTCTACTCCCCTCCTTTGTTAAGGCCACGTGCTTCCTCTTAGTTCAGCATCCCAAGCATACATTCTATTTTGAGACTACCTAGTCTTTGACTTAGTTAAGCCACGTCATACGTAACATACTCCGTTCTCCTAGGTTTGCAAACCTCCATTGCTTTTTACTAAAACTTATTTTTGTGTGGTCAGCAAATGTCAGCATTTCACCACTCTCCTCCTCTTATTTTTACCAGTTCCTTTCAAGCTGTAAGGCATGCTGCTGTAAGTGGTTGGAACTTTTGTAGGTATTCATTCTTTTATTCATATTTATTCACAGGCATTTTGCTTGATGCTAGGATGTTATTTATAACGAGCAAAAGCAGGCAGGATCCCTGTGTTGATAGTTTTTATGGATTGACAGGGAAGAGAGGCTTCAATCAAATGTTTAGATAGATAAATGTGGATTGCCGTTCTGGTAGGTGCTACAAAGGAAGAGACACGTGACGATCCCTGGGGCTAGAACCACAGGCAGGCAGATCAGAGAACTTTGCTGGGGAAGGGATCCTGGAACTGAGATCTGAAGGCAGAAGGGTGCTTACAATCCATGGAGAAGGGAGCCAAGTAAAAGGTCAATTATAACACAGTATGACCCATACCTCTGTTCTAGTACCAACAAATGTGTGTGCAGGTTTGGGGGTGGACAAGATATAGCGGGGAGACTTGACATTACCCGAGAGAATTAGGGAAAACATCCCTCAAGAGTGTCCATTAAACTCGGTCAGGAAGGATGTGTAGAAATTATGTGAAGAAGAGGAAGGGGAAAGAAGGCATTCATGGGAGACCACAGAAGGGCCCAGCAACGTAGAGACCAAGTAGCTGGAGGAGGTGAGGGTACAGACAGGGACACACCGTGAATGGTCTTTCAGGTAATGGCCACGTAACATCTTACACTCAGAGATTCTTACTGCTGCATCTAAAACAGTTTTCCTGGGCTAGAAATATTTTCCACCAACCTCAAGAATAAAATACTATGTAAAAGTCCAATTGATGTGTACACTTCAAAGTAAAATTATGAGGGACTTCCTTGGTGGTCCAGTGGTTAAGACGCCACACTTCCAGTGCAGGGGGCCCGGGTTCAATCCCTAATCAGGGAACTAGATCCTGTGTGCCACAACTAAGGCCCAGCGCAGCCAAATAAATAAATAAATATTTTTAAAAAAAATTATGGGAGGACACACACACTCTTCACCAGTGATGTCAGGTTCTCTTAAAAAGGCCCAAGTTAGTGGACTCCAAATTGAAACTGGGAATGAGTGAAATCTGAATTAGGAAACTTACTCTGTAGGAGGGTTCTTTCTTTTCACATTCGTGGCACTACCACATGTCCCCTTTCTTTTCATGTGTACTTTCCTGAAGGTGAGATGGGTACTCCTGCTTTGTGAATATCCTCAGATGGAGGGAACTTACCCTTGCTCCCTTTCCCATCTGACTTTCATCATCTTCCATCAGGGACTTCAATAAAAGGAGACTTCAAAGAAAATGAACCTAACAAATTTTAAATCGAAGAGCCTGTATTTTTTTTCTTTTCACCTTTCTTAATCTTTCCTATACCAGGTATGATCAGTGATAGGTACTTGATGGACATAGTACCCAGAGGCCTAGAGTGAGTTTTATCTTAATAGCTTGTCTACCTTAATCTCTTCCAGGTGAAAGGATGAGGAATTTTTTTTTTTCCTAGCAGGTTGCCTGCTATATTGGTTTGCTGTACAAACAGAAGACCCCCTTGGACTGCCAATGTGTTATCTTGTAAATTTTTTCTTTGTAGTCAAGGAAGAAACTCAAGTTATATGGTAATTATGCTTGTTTGTTACCACAGAAGAAAAAACTTAAGAAAGAAATTATTGCATAGTTGATATAGATGGTGATGAAAAACAGAATCCTACTAAAGACACTGGATTTTCATGACAATATTTATTGTTCTAATATAGGATGAAGAGGAAGAAATCAAACAAGAAATTAACATGTTGAAGAAATATTCTCATCACCGGAATATTGCTACATACTATGGTGCTTTTATCAAAAAGAACCCACCAGGCATGGATGACCAACTCTGGGTATGTAGTGCTGCCCAAATTTGCTTTTCTTACATAGAAAACACCCAGGACTGAATAGTGCATTTCTCTATCCTCATTACTAAGTTCAGTTGTTCTTCGAAATCCTTTACTCCATGATATCTATAAATTGTGTTTTCGACGTTTTCTCCCATTTCCTTGAATAACTCTCTATCTTCTATTCCTTAATGTGGACCGTCCCTAAAGCTAGTTGTTAGGTTCTTTGTTTTTTTTCCCACTAATGACTACCTTTATTGAGTTTTTATTATACTTTAGGTACCATGCTGTTTGCTTTTTATGAATCTTATCATTTATTCCAGCTCTTTGAGGTAGACATTATTATTATCTTCATTTTTTTGGATGACAAAACTAAGGTTTACAGAGAAGTAAACTCATGTCCTGTATTTTGGTTTAAACGTCTTTGCTGCAGGCAGTTTCACCACACAACTAATTGGACATAGACAATTTTGCTGTAAAAGATAAAATAATGAATATAAAATAAAGGACAAAAGGAAACATGAAAAGCTAATAACAATTTTTAAAAGATTTTACTGTGAAAAATGAAAATTCAAAAAATATTTGAATACGTTTAAAATGTGTGTAGATCTATGGTTATAGTTGTATTCAGGTATATTTTAGAAAAAACTGGTATTGAATTCAGGTATATTTTAAAGACTTTTTTGATATCCGTCATTAAAGATTCAGGATCTAATATTGAATGTAAGTTCTTTACAATATAGAAAATACAAAAAATGCAATAATCAAAGTAAAAAATGCAAATAGCTAATTTAAGAAATATATGATGAGAAGGAATTTAGTAGCCTTTGGAGATGAAGAGTTTTTATAAATCAATAAGAAAATACGTGAAATGATTAATAGAAAGATTGAGTTAAGACAAGGCAGCAATTAACAAAGTAATAAATATCAATTACCAATAAAGATGTTTTTACGGTGTAATCTTACTGACAATATAAATGCAAAAGGAAACAAGAATTAGATACCACTTCTTATCCAGGAGATTGGCAAAGATTTTTTTTAATGATATACTCAGAATGGACATTCACGCCCCCTGCTTGTAGAAATGAATGTTGGTACAACTTTACACAAGGACAGTTGGAACACACACACACACACAGACACAGAGATATCTGTATCTGTATCTATATCTATATTTAATCTCCCAAAGAAAATGCCTTACTTTTGACCCAGTATTTTCACACACAGGAATGTATCCTAAATGAATATTTGGGTAACTACATAAATATATATGTAGATGCTAACTAATAGGGAATCACTTAAGTAAATCCATTAAGGGACAATATTCAGCCAGTTAAAATGATGTAGATCTATGTTTACAAATGGATGAACATGAACAATTATAGTAAGGGTTCTTAAAAGCTTTTTTAGAGGCTATGATTAGATATAGTACATTTTCATTTTTGTCAATAAAAGAAAGAAAAAGGAAAAAATATATATACATATATTAACATGACGGGGATGTCTAGAATAATGTACGCCAATAATGTTGAAGATATTTGTTTCTGGGCAGTAATTTCAGTAATTTAATTTTGGAAACTTTTTTTCATGTCTTTTATAATTGCTTCTCATTGGACTATCTTTGTTCCTCATATAGACAGGCTCTGAGGATAAGGAATGTGTCTTTTGCATCTCAGTGTCTTCCTCAACTCTAGGAAGGGGCTGGGCATGTGATGCTGACAAAATAGTTGTTTTGTGAATGAAAGTGATATTATTGGTACAAACTTGGTTGCTATTATTAGTAGTAGTAGTAGTACTACTACTACTCTTATTATTGGTTCAAACCAATAATTGCTACAGGTACTTGTGAGAGTTCAGTTTCCCTGTGGCCTGCATGTTCAGCAGGATATGATGAGATGGCACAAGTTTAAATATCTCTGTGTTCCCAAAGGACTTTTATACTGCCAGGAATCTAGCATTTTAGCAATGACCCCTGCCTTGCTTCAAGCTGCAGCAGATGACAAGAGGAGAATGATAGCTATTTTGATACTGTCTGCAGAAGCATTTTTTGGTTTGGTCAGAGCTATGGCTCCAGATTAAAAGAAAGCATTAATACAGCTTTGGAATCACCTCTGGCTTATCACCTGAGGTAGTACAACTATTTCCAGATGAGTCACACGTAACTATTAATATCACTCCTTTTGTGAGATGGGCCAGACAGGATAGTTTTCTTATTAGGCTGAACTATTAAAATTTGGGTATATATATTACAAATCATTGGTTGAGGAAGGAGAGGAGTGGTCAAGCAGGGCTTGACTTGTTTTCACCTTTTTCCTAATGCTGAGATTTTTTTAAGCTGGAAGGAAAATTAGTTGTCATTTATTTTACTGGATCCCAGTGAAGCTAATTGTCTTTCTCAGAGCCTCCGAGCTCATTAATGGATGGACACAGGACAAGAATGCAGATGTCTTGAAATGTGACAGTTTAGCTTGGCCTGAAGTTCTGTGAAAGGCACTGGAAGTTTTGGGGTTTTTAAATTTTTTTTTTTCTTAATGAGCAAAATCTGCAGTCCGTTTTCAGACTGGCACTGGAAGAAAGAAGGAAGCCTGTTTGCATCTGCACGGCACAAACAGGAGGTTTTATGCTCTGGAAACAAGCCACTGCCCACCATTTCGCACCCTGGCCAGTTGCTCTTCCCATGGAGATGGCTGTGGTTGCTGGGAGCTAGGAGCCTGCATGAGTATGTGTTCATTTATTCATCCATTCATTCATTCATCCAACAAATACATATCAAGCACTTGCTAGACGCAAGGCACTCTTACGGACACTTATGATATATCAATGAACAAAAGTGATAAAAGCCCCTACTTGCATGCAGCTTACATTCTTGCTACAGACCACAAACAATAAACATAATAAGTCAGAAAGCTACTCAGCATGCTGGAAGAGGATAAATGCCTGGAAGAGCAGGGAAAGACTAATGAGGATTGCAGGTAGGTGCTGCAGTGGCCAGGGGAAGCCCCATTGTAGATAACTCGAGGAAGGGCATTCCAGGCCCGGTCTTTTCCAGGAATAACAATGAGGCCAGTGTGACTGGAAGATGTGCGAAATGAGACCTGGGGCCAGATCAGGCAGGGCCTTACAGGACATTGGCAGGATGTCAGCTTTTACTCTGAGTGAGCTGGGGGCCACTGGAGGGTTTTGAAGATGAAGGGATGGAATCTGACCCATAGAGTGAAGGGGTCCCTCTGGTTGCTGGGTTGAGACTAGACCAGATGGGGGCCAGAGGAGGAGCAGGAAGGCCAATGAGGAGACTTTTTCAGCAAGCTGATCCCCTTCCTGAAGTTCACAAAAGGGCGTCTACAAGTAGTGATCACTTCCAAACCTGCGCCATGTGGGGAGGAGCTCTGCCTTCACATTCCATTTTCCCCACCTGCAATCAAATGCTGGTGGCAAAATGCAGCAATTATATGCCCCACATTCTGCTTGGTAGACAGAGAGCCTCCCTTTTGTCAGATTTGTGCCCATGCAGAGGGCTCTTCTGACTGTCCCCACTAGAAATGGTCCATTAGCTTCTGTGTCACTGGGGATAAAAATACAAAGCTATGAAATGCCTCATGGGTACAAGAGTATCATTTCTTTTTCTAGTTGTTCTTCTTCTATTTGATGGCAAACTAAGGAGGAACTTAGAAAATTAAAGGCAGAACAGAAACATAGTAGTTGGTAAATTAACACCAGATCACAATATTGATGGGAACTTGGTTATAGAATATAATAGTGTGTACTTGTTCCAAGGCCTCTGACTCACTAAATTTGGGCCATTCTGTGTTAATAACAATGGCAAGTAATATTTATCACCTACTTACCATGTGCCAAATACTGTATTTGTTTGCATTGTCATATTATTTCATTAGATCTTCACAACCCCTCTACAAATTAGATATTCTCATTATCCCCACTTTACAGATGAAGAAATTAGCCTCAGAGCAGTTAAGAAGTTTGCTTAAGGATTCACAACTAGTGAGTGATGAAGCCAGTCTATTAGCTAACCCCAAGCTGCCTCATGCTAGAATCAAGCCCCTGAACCCTACATTCTTCTCCTTTTTGTTGTGAAAAATAGTTCCAATAGTTGTGAAAAATAGTTTCAGAGGTTGGTGTTCCAAATAGGACTGAAGCTTTGCGGTTACACAAATTTATTTTGAGTTCACCGTTCATCTTCATTTGTCAGTTTCCCCAGCTTTCAAAGAGGACAGCAAGACCTGCTAGCTGCTAGGAAGACAGCATTTCTTACGTCTAAGAAATATACTTTGAAAAGTACATTAAACCTTTTGGGAGTGTTTTAGCAAATAATTGCAAAGGTCACAGATAGTTGACTCTTTGGGCTAATGGCATTCTGTTAGGATTACATTTATATAAAAATATTATTATGGATTATATAGAGACAGAGCCTGTAGCAACCAAGGGCAGCGCTCTCTAACATTTATTCCCAGTTTTCAGGTGACAGGAACTATTCCCCAGGTATTTCTTTTGCTGTGGCTGGAGGACAGAGGTTTGCACATAGGCCACCAACCAATATATGTGCTGTTTCAGGTGTCTGATTGAATTATAATCTGTGTGAATTCTATCAGTCTTGTCATAGAGATAAACTGTTGTTTCGTACCAGCTCTTTGTGGAAATACAACTACTTCTGATAATGGCCAAGTAATTCTCCCTTATCAACTGCTCAGGGCCTGATCCGGAAATCAAAAAAGGGAGCTCTTTCAATAAAGATTCCGATCTCTCAGAAACAAGGCGAACCCTGACACACAACATGGCCATCTCATTCTGCTGCATCTCAGCAAAGAGAAGCTCTCCACTTTGCTGCGTGCCATTCAGACACTGGGCGTGAGAAGGCCTGTCTATTAAATGGGTTAACTACCTAAAGTTAGTAAGCGAAATCACACATATTTTGCTACCTTTTTTTGATACCACCGCAACAATCACGGGGCTAGACTATCTCATAAAAGGAAAAACATTTCTGATTAGCTTCCAAAATGTAGGTTGGTCAAGTGACATAGCAGATGATTATACTGAGATGACTCAATAAGCCATTTATTAGACTGTATCCTTGAAGACTTGCAGAGCTAAGCGTTAGGAAATTATATTGCGTGCATTTAGGGGAAACATGCTAGCAGCTGGCTGAGACCTGGCCTGGCGTCCGGAGACCTGGAGTCTCACCTTGACCAGAGGCAGCATCACTGTCATTGGTTTCTTTCTTATAAAAACGATAACTTTGGACGAGGTCTGAGTTTTCAAACTGGCGACCCGGAGACTAATTGCTGCCCAGGTAAATGGGTTTAGTTTGGCCCACAGAAGGTGGTGGTGCTTTAATGATGCCAACGTTAGAAAAAAAATACAGCAGTTCCACACAAAAGTCTGGATTCCTTGAAAGGTTTTGAAAAATCAGATGATCTGGAACTCTTGGGCCTGAAGTGCTGAATATCAGCAGCACGTTAGAGCAGTAGCTCGGCTGTCTAGAGGGCACGCGCCCACTCCGATTGCACAAGAGCCCAGTCACTGCCTGCTGTCTTCCATGCACGCTCCACTTCATGCACTGACATTGCTTTTCCACGCCCCATGTAAGACCATCTGGGAATGAGATACTGGGATGAACCAAGATGTCTTTCAATCACCAATGGGGGATCCTTTCTAGAATCTGCAGTGATGTTGGCCACAGCCCCCGAAATCCAAGTTTCTTATAGTTTGGATTTACATTGCTGTAGCATCTTGGTTTGGCAAAAAGCATGCTTACTAACATTTTTGGTTGTCTTAAGATTGAAATGTAAAGTGCTGCAGATAGTACCATTAAAAATCCAACCACCTGTAGCTGAGTCTCCTGAACAGTTCATTGAAATTTACTCTTTTCTTAGTTCTCTGCATCAGAAATGAGGCTTTCATAGGGGAGAGGGGGTTAATTAGTGTTTGATAATTTTATTACTAAAGAATTCTCTTCCTTCATATATACAGCCTAGGTCACTTGTCTGGAGAAGTGATTGAATCTTATTATTTGTGAGTAGAAATTTGTAAAGGCTGAATTTGGTAAATATAGAAGCATGCCTGAAATAGTAGGAGGAGGGATTGTAAACAGTCTCCCAGTCTTGGAGCTGCCCCATTGCATGACCCGTAGAGATAGAATGTAAGTTGCTTACATACAAACACAGAGCTAAAGCTGCACCTGATTTAATATTTTGCAACTGGGCTTGAGTTCAGCTTTAATGGAGTCATTTTTATGAATTAACGGGTGATTCTGTGACAAGAATGTGAAAATGATTTCTTCTTTTATCCCAATGAATTTCATTTGAACTGTGCTTAAACTGCTTTTCACCTTAGCAAAAGGAAGACTTTATATATGCTTACAGTTACTCTGCTAGTGGTCTATACAACCCTCTGTTTCCTATTCTAGATTAATTTTGAGCTGAAGTCAATATTCCTGTTTGTGTTGCACTTCTCAAAATTCTCAACTACCAAGTTTCTTAGTCCTAAGTCCTCTAAAGCCAGTGTTGCTTTTACTTTTCCTATTTTTAACTTTTCTGAAAACTTGCTCCCCTATCCCCATCCCAAATTCTTCTAAAACTAGCCTTTAAGGTTAGTTTCTATGATTGAGTCCATGACTCAAGTGGGCATGTGGTGATTTACCCCTAACAGGAAATACCCTCCAGAAGATCTTGCATGCATACTGAGAAATTTGAGTACCAGGTACCAAATCCAAGATGCAGCTAACTTCTCTTTCTTTGAATGCTGTCATGCTGATTCTCAGATGGCTCTCTCCTTAGACATGGGCGACTACTGAGCGTTTCTAGCTGTCCTTTGAGCAGGCTTCTTGTTGCTAAAAATACCAGCTGGCTTAGTAGATTCAAACTGTGATTGTCATTCTCAACATATAAAGTGGTTCATATCCAGAAACTTTATTGACAAAACCTGAGACTTCACATCCTTGGGGCTCATCTTTTTATGTTTGGAAGACTTAGAATTTGTAGTTATAAGCATTCTGTTTTCAAGTCCAAGAATATAATTCAGAAGCCAAAGGAGTTTTTGTTTCCCCAAATACATGCTAGTTTAAAAATGAATGCAAGGGACTTCCCCAGGGGCGCAGTGGTTAAGAATCCGCCTGCCAATGCAGGGGACACGGGTTCGATCCTTGGTCTGGGGAGATCCCACATGCCGTGGAGCAACTAAGCCTGTGCGCTACAACTACTGAGCCTGCACTTTAGAGCCCGCGAGCCACAACTACTGAGCCCGTGTGCCACAACTACTGAAACCCGCGCACCTAGAGCCCGTGCTCTGCAATAAGAGAAGCCACTGCAATGAGAAGCCTGCACACGGCAAGGAAGAGTAGCCCCTGCTCAAAGCAACTAGAGAAAGCCCGCATGCAGCAACGAAGACCTAACGCAGCCAAAAATAAATAAATAAAAATAAACAAATAAATAAAATTTTTAAAAATTAATAAAAATGAATGCAAAAGCCAGTATAGGTTGCTTTTCCAAATTTGAAATTCCCCACAGTTTTGCTTTACCTTTACATCAGTTAACTGAAATGATAAACGTATACCCACCAATTTTTGTACTTCCATACACACATTTTATATTGTGCAACTTAAACTACCTTTGGCAAATGAAGCAGCATTCTGTAACAAAGTACTGAGTTTGGGTTTTGTTAACACCTTCATAAATCATGCAGATGGGATCTTTGGCTATTCCCAGCTACACGATAAAAATATCCTGTGCCTTGCTGATGTTTCTGGACCTTCAAGGTCAATAGGCTGATCCTCTGCAGACTTGTGAATTCTTGGAAGTTTATCTTTCCTCTCCTTTTCTTAGACTGCCCCTGCAATTGCTTGGTGCAGACTTCTTTCATCTTAGGTCGACCTTCATCCTCCCGCTCCCTCCTCTTCCTCACCCCTGTTTCCCACCCCTCCTTTTACTACAAAAGAGAAGGAATCTGTTAGTAGTCATTTTTCTTGTGGGTGACTGACTAGTGACATTTGGGGGGAATATGTTCTTGTCAAGATATTCTAGGCTAGTCCTGCAGTCTTAAAATAACTTAAAGCTTTGTTTCTTGTTATAGGAACTTAAAACCAATTAACTAGCAAGTGAGTGAATACTATAGGGACCCCAGAAATCATCCTAAGCCTCTTAGGCTGACTCTGCGAATAAACCTTTTTAAATTCTTTCAGAGGTGACTCGGGTTGGAAAAAAGCAAGTTAGAAGTGACCACATCTGCTGATTCCAAACCCATGCCCCTCCCGGTTAGGGGACGACCTCAGGGAAGACTCACATAGTGCTTCTGCGACTGCTTCTGGGATCAGCTGAGGCCAAAGACTCTTTTCTTTTCTTTTTTTTTTAAATTAATTTTTATTGGAGTATAGTTGCTTTACAATGTTGTGTTGGTTTCTATTGTGCAGCAAAGTGAATCACCTATACATAAACATAGATCCCCTCTTTTTTTTGGATTTCCTTCCTATTTAGGTCACCACAGAGCACTGAGTAGAGTTCCCTGTGCTATACAGTAGGTTCTCATTAGTTATCTCTTTTATACGTAGTAGTGTATATATGTCAATCCCAATTTCCCAAAGACCCTTTTCTTAAATACCGTCCTGAAGGAGGGGGAAAGCACAGGAGGGCATAATAAGTACCTCCTTACCCCACAACCTCTAAGAGAGAGTATCCTGCTCATCAGACAAAAGTATGTGATAAACAACCATGCAAATTGTGAAATATGTTAGAACTCTTTGTTTTAAAAAATTAACCATTTTAATTTGCATAGAAACAACTACCCACATTCAGCAATCCAGGCAACCTTTTCCCTAACAGTTGGATTGCACTACACACTGTGCTGCTTTTTAAATATTTCCACCTTGACAAGGTTCCAGGTCCAGCCCAGGCCCAGCCCCCATCGTGCCTGAGCGCAGTTCTGTCCTCACTTTAACTTAACCTTCTTCCTTTCTTCCCAAGTGACATGCATGTGTATTTTCATTTTTCTGACCCAGTTATGTAGGTGATATTGAATGAGGATTTCAAATATAAGATTCTCTTTAAACCTCTTACACCGTCTTCCAACCCTCCAAATAAAAAGATCCAGTGTTTTAGGATGCACTGCTGTGTCTTCTTGCTGTATGATACAAGCTTGAAAAAAAGACATGTGTCCTTGGTACTCTTTCATTAACAGAAGTTTTAGAAACACATGTGCACCGTGCCCTTTATAGGTGCTCTTTCAGCCATCTCCTCACCATCCAAGTGAAGCAGACCTTGGGGAGCTATTAATGCTATCTTCCAAGTTGGAAACTTTTTTTAATAAATGCAAACAGACCAAAGAATGGATAAGTAATAGAGTTTGAGATTTCTGGCTACCAGAAGCTTTCCATTCTGTAAAACACAATGTTCACATCACACATATAAGGCTGATGCTTTTATTTTGTTTTAATAGTGATGGTGGCGGGGTGCTGAGCCCAGCGGAGCTAGGGAACATGCCCAAGGTCATACAGCTAGTGCTTGAGAAAGCATGATGCTTTCAACCCTGCTCTAGTTACTTAATGAGTATATATACCATGGATAAGGCTGCAGACCATAACTAAGCTTCATTTCCAAATAAATAAAGAAAAGGGAATTGAGGAGAAGGAGAATTAATGAAACAATAAGTGCAAATCACTCAGCCCAGTGCCTGGCACATGGTAACTTCTCAGTAAATGTTAGCAAGCATTGTTGCCCCAGTGTCAACTCTTTGAGGACTTTCTTTCAGGAAGAATATTAATGATGCATTATTTCTTGCTTGTGAGATGTGAAGTTATTGACTTATCACTGCTCGGCTTGGCATGTTGAGCCCTGTTTCTGTTTATTAATGTGATGAGGTTACTTGTGGTGAGGGAGTGTCCCCGCTGTGTGGTGGCAGTAATTATCAGTGTTGCTGTGAGGCTGCAGGAACCGATTGCTAGCAAAGGCTGGTTTCTTTCTTTCTTTTTCTTTAAAAAAAATCCCATTACATAATTTAACAATCATTTTGTTCCATAGTGAGATGAAAAGAACTTAGCAGCCTTCAGCTGGAGCTGAATGGAGAAGCAAATTATAGAAACCACTGACATTAGTGCCTGGCTAGAGCAGGATTGTTTCCTACTGAATTTCTGAAAGTATTTTGTCCAATCTAATTTTGAAAGACTGGAGTCACTGGGCTTCCACTGCTTTCCTTGTGAACTATAATTATGTGGTTAATAGAGCTCAATGGTGGGACATTTTCCCCAGCTGACACAGGTGCAATGGATGCACTTGTAGGAGGTCTGGTTGCTGTGTTTTTCAAGATAGGATTTGGAGAAGGGGCACAAACATGTTTTGCTCACTTGAGAAAATGTTCTTTTCTTTCTACCCAAAGATGTTTCTTTGGTCCATCCTGCTGCTGTTAAACCACAATTTACATAACTGAGATTTTCTTTAACTTTGTATTTATAGAGAATCCCCAAAATACACAAAAGTAGACAGAACAGTATAATGTGCCCAAAACTAGCCCCAACAGTCATCAAACCAGTAGTCAATCCTGCCCCATCTACACAGCCATCTACTTCCTCCCTTCTATTATTTTGAAACAAATCTCATCATCTTTAAAAAAAAAAATTCTGGTAAAATACACATAGCTTGAAATTTACCATTTTAATAATTTTAAAGTGTATAATTCAGTGGGATTAAGTACACAATGTTGTGCAAACATCACTTCTGTCTAGTTCTAGAACTTTTTCATCACCCCAAAAGGAAACTCTGTACCCATTAAGCTGGAACTCCCATTCTTCCCTCCACCTAGTGCCTGGAAGCCACTAATCTGCTTTCTGTCTCTGTGTATTTGCCTATTCTGGATATTTCATATAAATAGATTCATACAATATTTAGCTTTTTTCCTCTGGCTTATTTCAGTTAGCATAATGTTTTCAAGATTCATCCAATGTTGTATCATGCATCAGTACTTCATTCCTTTTCGCAGCTGATAATACTGTATTGTATGGCTATACCACATTTTATTTATTCATCTGATGGTGGACAGTTTAATTCCACCTTTTGTCTATTGTGAACAGTGCTGCTTTGAACATTCATATGCAAGTTTTTGTCTGAACACCTGTTTTCAATTTTGGGGGGTATATACCTAGAAGTGGAATTGCTAGGTCATGTGGTATTTCTATGTTTTAACTTATTGAGGAACCATCAAACAGTTTGTCTCAGTTTACATTCCCTCCAGCAATGTAGGACGGTTCCAATTTCTCCACATTTTGCCAGCATATTATTTTCTGCTTTTCTTTTTTTTTAAATTATAGTCATCCTAGAAGGTGTGGAGTGGTATCTCATTCTGCTTTTGACTCACGTTTTCCTAATGACTATTGATGTGGAACATTGTTAGCTATTTGTATATATTTGTATATATTCTTTGGAGAAATGTCTATTCAAGTGTTTTGCCTGTTTTTAAATTGTGTTGTTTATATTTTTGTTGTTGAGTTGTAAGAGTTCTTTATACAATCTGGATACTAGACCCTTATTAGATATGTGATTTGCACATATTTTTCCCATTCTATGGGTTTTCATTTCACTCTCTTGATAGTATCCTTCAATTTTTAATGTTGATGAAATCCAATTTATCTCTTTCTTTTGTTGTTTGTGCTTTTGCTGTCTTAGTTAAGAAACCATTGCCAAGTCCAAGGTCATGGAAATTTACCCCATGTTCTCTCCTAAGAGTTTTACAGTTGTAATTCTTATAGTTAGGTCTTTGATCCATTTTGAGATATTTTTTGTATGTGGCGTGACGTGAGGGTTCAACATCATTCTTTCACATGTGGATATCCAGTTGACCCAGCACTATTTGTAGAAGAAACTATCATCATATCGTTTTATCCATAGTACTCCAGTGTGTTTCTCTAAAATATAGGACGTTTTTGCACATATCCACACTACTATTATCACACTTAAAAAACGTCAACCACATTTCCTTAGTGTCAGCAAATATCTAGACTGTAGATTGTCTCAAAAATTTTAGCAGCATTAAAAAAAAAAAATCCGTATCCAGATAAGTTGCATCCATTGCAATTTGTTGGTATATCTTCTTAAATGTTTTAAAATCTACAGATTTCCCCTCCATCTCTCTTTATCCTTCTTGATATATATTTGTTGAAGCAAATGGGCCATTTACCCCATGGAGTTTTTTTGTTTTTTTTTTTAAATTTATTTTTGGTATATGAACATCTAGTTGCCTATATATTCTTTTTTTTCTTTTTTCCAAATTTATTTATTTATTTATTTATGGCTGTGTTGGGTCTTCGTTTCTGTGCGAGGGCTTTCTCCAGTTGCGGCAAGCGGGGGCCACTCTTCATCGCGGTGCGCGGGCCTCTCATTATCGCGGCCTCTCTTGTTGCGGAGCACAGGCTCCAGACGCGCAGGCTCAGTAGTTGTGGCTCACGGGCCCAGTTGCTCCGCGGCATGTGGGATCTTCCCAGACCAGGGCTCAAACCCGTGTCCCCTGCATTAGCAGGCAGATTCTCAACCACTGTGTCACCAGGGAAACCCCCTGTGGAGTTTTTTATTCTAGGTTTTGTTGATTATATCCCCATGATGTAACATGTTCCTCAGTCCTCTGAATTTCCTGTAAATTGGTAACTGAAAGTAGAGGCTTGATCAGATTTAGTTTTTGGGTTTTGTTTTGTTTAGTTTTTTTGTTTTTGGCAAGACTACTCCTTAGGTGATGTTGTGTTATTCTAATCAAGAAGCAAATCATAACTGGTTATTTCTTTTTTTTTTTTTTTATGTTAGCAGCCATTGATCATCAGTGCCTAAATCCACTAGTTTATTGGAGGCTGTGAAATAATGATATTGTAATTCTATTATGTCTTCTTCACTTATTAGATGGAATATTTGTTTTTTGTGAAGAGAAGTTTTACCTCTTTTATTATTTAATCACTGTGGTAAAACTTGTATAAGAAAGGCAGTGTAAATTCTTCATTCTTTCCCTTTATCTACCAGTCTCAATATAAGAAGTTGGTTCTTCATTTTCTTCAAACAGTGCCAATTATATTCTTTTTAAGGGGTGTCTTTATTAATGCATTTAGTTCAGCATATTTAATGTGTTTCAAGATATTGCAGTTTTTATTCTTACTGATGCTCAAATTATCCCATCTTTGGCCAGTGAGACCTCTTAAAGTTGATTCCTCAGTCCTGTCTAACATGATATTGTGGTCTTTGATAGCTTCCTGGCTCTCATATATGGTAATTTTACAACTCTTACTGGGTTGGAACGAGGTCTGTTGTGGCATTTTCAAATTTCCTTACAAAAGCTCCTGATCAGTCTCCACGGGTACTCTGGAGAAGATTGGAGGGTTTCATTACCCTTTGTAAAATCATAAGAAGATAAATCAGAACAGACATTAGAAACTCATTCAGGAAACTCATTTCATGAGTTTTTATTGTTTCAACCAGACATGCAGAAAAATAAGGGAACATTATTTCTGCCCAAAGATTTTGCAGCCTGGTGGGGTATCTTTTGGGACCTGGTGACATGGTGCTGAGGTTAGGAATGTACATTTGGACAAAGCCAAAACCATCAATGTGATTTCATTATGGCCCTGTTTTAGTTCTGTTTCTAGTGTCAAATCAGAGATTGATTGCTAGTCATTCTAAATTATTGTCATAAAAAGATGACTTTTGTGGCAGACTTTTTGAAGAAGAGGGAGAATGTATGGAAATGGATGTGTTTCTCTAAACCTAGAAAATGAATGTAAAAGCAAATGGATAGCTTTTCCTCCTCTAGTCTCTACTTCTCCATTTAACTAAGGGAGACGTTCATTTTCTGCCTATTTTATAAAGTTGCTGAGTACTGTAATGAGTTTATATTTATAGAGAACTTGGAGCTTTGGGGATGAAAAGTGCTAAATTAGGGCTTATTGTTTATTGAATTTATTTGATATGTCCAGCCTCCTGGGAACCTTTGCTGAAGTTAATTAAAAGCAGATAGTCCTCACTCTGACGGCTTACAGGGCCACTTACAAGCCAATAACATAAACAGTGTGCACTGAATTGTTCTGACTTGGGATTGCCTAGACAACCACAGCTCTTTCAGACAGGGGAATGATGCTACTTTTATGGGAAAGAAGAGTTTGACCGTTGGATAAAAACACAGGGATATTCTCAACTACATCTGTACCACCTAACTGCCCTCATTTAAAACAAATACTTAGAATATGAAGAGTTTCCTAGTTTTCCAGCTATAATTTTCAGGTTGGAAAATTAAAAATAATCTTTCCTTTCTTTCATTTTGGGAAAAAATTAAGATAAAAATTTAGGTTTAATATATCGTTTTATGGTCACTTTTTCTTTGCAGGAACGGCATTTCCAAAGCATCCAGGTGGGACACCTTATGCTTTCTTAACTCATTGGAAGCCGTGAAGTGTAATTATAATAATGGCGTGTTTGCTTCCTTTGCCAGTTGGTGATGGAGTTTTGTGGTGCTGGCTCTGTCACTGACCTGATCAAGAACACGAAAGGTAACACGTTGAAGGAAGAGTGGATCGCGTACATCTGCAGGGAGATCTTACGAGTAAGTGACAACACGGGGTACCTTGGGAGGTGGTGAACTTTGCACTGACCTTCCACTAATTTGTAAACATGTTAGAAACCTCCTTAGAGCTTTATTCTGACAGTGACGATGGCAGTGGTAGTGTGTTGTGGTCTGCTGTAATGGAAGTGAGAGCCATTCTGAATAGGCGTGTGCACTCTCATTTGGAGGGTTAATTGGGTGATTTCTCTTAACCTGGGATTCATTTCCTATGGGATTTCCAATTGGAAATCTGATTTTAGATCACAGAGATAGTGTCCCACTTAGGAAATGGATTGTTTAGGGATATTTTGATCACTCATTTGAGTTTTCCATTTGTGAAAGTTTATAACTAATTTAAGGCTTGTGTGACTTTAGCCATTTTAGTACATATAACCTAGTTTAATTGATTTTACCTTAAAAAAATTATTTGAGACAATATCTAAAACCAGTCAAGACAGTGGACAAGAATGTGCCCATTTGCCCAGTTTTGCCCACAAATCCCACAATCAAACAGTCTAGACAATAGTGTCATGTATTTGCTGAGTTCACTTCAGGGAGAAGGAGGTAATTGGTCATATTTTCGTTTGTTCAGATTAGTTTAATTATCTCTTCCTACTAATAAGGAGGCTATTATATGTCCACTGAGCATTCTTACTAGATCTGCTTGGCAGCTATTTATTTATTTATTTATTTACTCAGCCTTCTTAATATAAGGGGACAAAAGGTAAAACAGTTTGCATGATGTGTCCAAGATATGCCTTTGAGAGACAGATTATGTGCTGGGGAAGAAAGGAAAGGAGGGAGGGAGGGAGGGAGGGAGGAAGGCATTAAAAAATTATGTTTATCCCTTTAATTCAACCCACATTAGGAAAAGAAACAAATAGAAAATGAAATTTTAAAATGATAACAGTTGTATTAGCATAAAAATTCAAATACTTGAAAATAAATGTACAGAAACATGTGAGTGATTTCTACACTGGAAACTACAAAATATTACAGACAAATTAAAGACGACATTAATAAATAGAGGTGCATATACTATTTCATGAATTAGAATGCTCAATATTATAATGATGTTATTTCTCCCTAATCTGATCCTTGGCATCATTAAACTGCCTATCAAAATCCTTCTAGGTACGTTTGTCGATCTTGACAAGCTGATTTTTAAAACATTGTATGGCAATACAAAAGGCCAAGAATAGCCAAGGCAATTTTGAGGAACAAAGCTGAAGAATTTATGCTGCCAGTTACCAGGACTTATTATAAAGCTGCTAAGTAATTTAAACAGAGCGGTATTGTCACAAGAATAGACAATGACCAATGAAACAGAATGGAGAGTCCATGAACAGACCCACTTCATACGGACACCTGATTTATGACAAAAGCAGTGCCGCAACACATAGGGAAAGGGTCTTTTAATCAGTAAATAGTGCTTGATCAATTGAATATCCATATAAAAACATGAAGCTTATACCTGCTTTATATCATGTTTAAAAATTAATTCCAGGTGGATTATGGTTATAAATACAAAAGATATAAAAAATAAAACTCTTAAGAGAAAATATAGGATAATACCTTCATGGTTTGGAGTAGGCAAAAAGATTTCTCAGAGCACAAAACAAAATTTGAGGGAAAAACAATGAGGTATGGTTGCTCAACTCCTTCAAATCTGACATGTATCTCCAAGTATTGATGTGCCATTGTGTAAAGTTAATTTGGATTTCTGAGGTAGAATTTTACTCATTCAGGAAAGCATGACAGATTATTTAGTCATCCAGACCACCCTATGGGTGCCAAGAATCTACTGAGTCTCCAGGGCTGGTTCTGCCTACTCTGGCTTTCTGCACTCCTGGGTAACCCTACTGGGGATCAGTCATGTGATCTCCAGGGTTCTAAAAGCAGCAAGGATGTTTCACCCCATGAGTATCTCTCAATAGCTGGTTTTAAAACGTGTGAAAACATGGTTTTCTTCCTTCTTCCAGTACGTTCTCCCAAATGGTAATACTGGTATTTGAGAAATAGTGACTCATTGGAAGGGACATTTGATCACCCAAAGGTCCCTAGCCACAAGAAGTTTCAGAGAAACTCCATGTATTTTATGATCTCATTAAATACAACCTTTGGCTCACTTACTTGCTGTGGTATCTGCTTCCAACCACTTTGATGGTAAAAGAAGGAAATGGATCTTCAGTCCCTCTTTTAAGGATTCATGGAGTGGTAATATGCTGTGAAAACTATACATTTTAATCTATTTGATGCCTACCTCAAGCCAAATCGACTAGATAAAAAAGGTAATTTTATAAGACCCAAACTAGTGCCTCAAACTGTCCTGTCTCATGGTTTATGTTTACTGATATTCCTAAACACAAACATGGATCTTTTGGGGCATTCATATTCTCATGCTGAATTTTCTCAACAAAAGGGAATTCAGATATCTAGTTGTGTTTTTTTTTTCTTTTTGTTTCAACTTCATCTTTCATACCATGGTTTTGTTATTGTGGAGAAAAAATTAAAACTACAGAAAATCATAAAGAAAAAAACAGCAACACTTGGGTACCCAATACCTTGAATTAACAAGTGTTAACATAACATGATTTACTTCAGTACTCCACTTTTAGATTCTCTTAGGTTACAGTTTATCTGAGAAACATGAGACCACCTTAGAACAAGTCTGTAGTTTTTAGAACCCACACCACAAAAAAACCCCAAAATCAGAGTAATTCATGGAGAAATGGAACACAATCAGGTTGAGATGTCACTGAATAATTATTTCACATGATGAGCACAAAGTCACAAATATAAAGCACGAAAAATGACAGTGATGAACATTAAAAAAGGAAATCGAAATTGCTGTTTTCCTTTTTTAATGTGAGACATTGGCTAAAGCCAATGGGAAATTTCTTGGCTGATCTGAGTAATATTTTATTGTGTTTAATTCAAATTGTGTAATAACTTTTAACTTTTAAATTCAAAAATTGCACAAAAAAGTGGAGGGTAACTTTTAAATTCAAAAATTGCACAAAAAAGTGGAGGCTTCAGTTAAATCAGATTTCTGTACAGACTCTGTAGATATTACTGTTACCAACTGGCAAATACAGGTGGTCCTCACTATTCACAGTACTGTTAGCTGAAACATGTGCGTTTTGAAACCGTGTCATGGCCTGTGTGGGTCCTTGTTACCCGAGATCAAAGCTGATATGCAAGTGTTTCATTTAACACCGTACCAGGCATTGCAATGACCACCTGTATATTTCAGTTTATATTGATCATTGCCTGAAGTTTAGAACAAACAAACATTGTACTCCATTTAGAATTATGACCACATGAAAGATATAAATAAAATAATGGAAGTATCTCTGGGTGAGTTTAAATTTTTTGGATCATTAATACTCAAAATAATTTTTTACATCTGGATTTATATTCCTATTAACCTTCTCAACTCTCCTTCATTCCAGGGGCTGAGTCACCTGCACCAGCATAAAGTGATTCATCGAGATATTAAAGGGCAAAATGTCTTGCTGACTGAAAATGCAGAAGTTAAACTAGGTAAGAACAGAATCCAGTGAGCCTAGGAATTGCAGGAAATGATAGGATTGTTTCAGCTGTTTTTTCTTTTTAAATAATGAATAAATTTGTCACTGTGGATTTGGAGGTCATTGTACCTAGAATGGAAAGGAAAATGTTTCTTTGGCTATTTAAAAAAACATTTTCTAAAAGCACTTTGAGGAGTGAATTTGTTGGTATACAATATGGTAAGCAGATCCATGTGCTTAATTGGTGTGTAGAAACAATTGAGTTTGTTTTTTAAGCAAAGACCCTTTAGATTAGAAGTGACTGACCTTGGAATGGTTTCCCCTATCTTACAGTTTGTTTATATTGTTGCTGCTATAACAGACAGTGATGACATTTTTTTAATTGAAAATATCCACAGACATTCATTATTTAGAAAAATGAATTCCTGCTATATTCCCATATGTTTTAAGTTATATTTACATCGATTTCATTATTATCTAGGGCACCTGTACAAAATGGACGCTCAATATTCTACTTCACGTGCATACTAATTATCCCACTTCCACCTGCCAGAGTTATCAGTGAGGGAACCCTTTTCTCTGGTCTATTAGCCCTTCCCACAATAAGTCTGGGATTATCCAGATAAGGTAGAGAATCCCCACACGCATTTGACTACTTGATGTATATGAGTAAGAGCCTAGATTGACAGATACCCTATAGGATATGCAATTTGTCTTCTACAAAAGAATCACTGTCCGTATGATTGTTTATTTTCAAAGAGATTTAAATGTCTCCAATGGTTATATCCCAAACACTTGCTCTTGCCTTTTTGTTAAAATATACAATTTCCGTTTTTTTCTTAGTTAAAATTTGGGCCCAAACTTTCATCTCATGAATATTCCCTGTTAAAACAAAAGCATACGTTAGGTAGGGAGAGCAGTTATATATATACTGACTACATAAGCTATCCTCAGAATAGTCACATAGCACTAATTAACAGTTACTTGTTGAGAGAATATTATATGCCAGGTCCTGTACAAAATGCTTTTATGTAGATGATTTCACTTAAACAGCAGAGCAACACCATGTGAATCTCATCATCCTCATTTCATGGATTCGGAAAATGAAGCTCAAAGAGGTCGATCTAGTAGCCCTAGGTGGCATCACTAATAAGTGTCAGAGATGAGATGCAAATTTAGGCAGTCTGACTCCAGAAACTTAGCTGTTAACTACTTTCTTTGCATCCTCTAAATACTATCCTTTATGGCCCAAGCTTGCCTTTTATTTAACACCTCTTTTTGGCCGCCCATGGAGCCCTGATGTAACCAGATATAACCCCCTGTGCTTTTCTCATTGGTACACTTTATCCATTTATACATGCAGTTTAAAAGTATACATTCACTAGAGATTATCATACTAACTAAGTCAGACAGAGAAGGACAAATATCGTATGATATCACTTATATGTGGAATCTAAAAACATGATACAAATGAACTTATTTGCAAAACAGAAACAGATTCACAGACATAGAAAAAAACTTACGGTTATCAAAGGGGAAAGGTCGGGGGGAGGGATAAATTAGGAGGTTGGGATTAACATACACACACTACTACATATAAAATAGATAATCAGCAAGGACCTACTGTATAGCACAAGGAACTCTACTCAGTACTCTGTAATAACCTATATGGGAAAAGAATCTGAAAAAGAATAGATACATGTATATGTATAACTGAGTCACTTTGCTGTACACCTAAAACTAACACAACACTGTAAATCAACTATACTCCAATATAAAATAAAAATTTTTTTTTAAATATATACATTCACAATAGTGAAAAGGAAGAAGCAACCTGAGTGTCCACCAACAGATGAATGGATAAACAAAATGTGGCACCTACATACAATAGACTATTATTTGGTCTTAAAAAGGAAGGAAGTTCTGATACATGCTGCAACATGCATTAACCTTGAGGATATTATGTTAGGTGAAATAAGCTAGTCTCCAAAAGACTAATACTGTATGATTCCACTTATATGATGTATCTGTAGTAGTCAGATCCATAGAGACATAAAGTAGAATGGTGCTTTCCCGGGGCCGGGGCCGGCGGGGTGGGGAGGGGAGGAGAAAGAGAAGTTAATGTTTAATGGCTACAGAATTTCAGTTGAGGAAGATTAAAAACGTTCTGGAGTTGGATGGTGCTTATGGTTGCACAACAATGTGAATGTACTTAATACCACAAAACTGTCCACTATAAAGTGGTTAAAATAGTAAATTTTATGTTATGTATATTTTACCACAGTAAAAAAAAAAATACACATTCATTTTATCACTGTGTAAGACCTTAGATCATAGACTTTATTCATTTGTCTTCCCTTAACTAGTGGACTTTGGGGTCAGTGCCCAGCTCGATCGAACAGTGGGCAGGAGGAATACCTTCATTGGGACGCCCTACTGGATGGCTCCAGAAGTTATTGCCTGTGACGAAAACCCAGATGCCACATATGATTTCAAGGTATGACTTCTTACTTCTTCATTACGTTTCGAAGCCTGCCTAACATCTCACCCTGAGACTGATGGAGAATTCTCTCATGGCTTTGGGCTTGTGATTTATATAATCCAAAGGGAAAACTTAAAAACATTACTTGAGTTTAAAATTAGAAGACATCCAAGTGAGAATCTTTGTAATGAACTCATCCGTCATATCTGATGGCCTATTTGTAAAAAATGTTTAAACCATTTTCTATATTCTTTTGAACTTCTCTTGCTTCTTATTAGAAAACAGATTTCTATTTTGGTTATAGTTTAGATTTTTGGCGAAGTATATATATTCTGAGAGCTTTTCATGTTAAAAGAAACCAAGATATGAGTTTGTTTTGGGGGGGTCATCTTTTTCTGATTAAAAATAATCATATTTACTCATTTCTACATTGCTCAAAGTTTAATTATTAGAGCTTCTTTTCAATAAGAGAGAACCAAATGGGATGTTGGTAGCTACTTTATGGTGTTTCTGTAGCCTGTTGCAGTGTTTCATAGAAATTTGATTTGTGGCTTGATACTTTGTACCATAAACTAGAAATTTGCTAATAAATTCAAAGCAGTGTTCAAGTAGAGTGGTGGAAGTTGTCCCCTTCTCCAAGAAGCCCTCCTCTTTTCCATTCTGTTAGGCGATAATCAAACATAATTTGTGTTTACTGTCCCATCCATAGCTGCAATGTCAGGTGACATTGTTGTCGTGAATTACAGCTGCAAGTTGAGACCTTAAGGTTGGAGGTAAATGGGATGTAGGAACTGTGGGTGTTCAGATTGTCCAGTAGACAGAGAGACACCCTGTGGTCTCTGTGTAGATCACAGGACAACCTTGGGGAAAACCTGATAGTCATTTCATAGGTGAATGGACCTCTTTTTCAATTATTTGAGGTAACATTGGTTTATAACGTGTTTCATGTGTACAACATTATAATTCAACTTCTGCATACCCTACAGCATGCTCACCACCAGAAGTCTTGTTTCCATCCATCACTATACAATTGATCCCTTTTCCCCATTTTGTGCCCCCTTTCCGCTATGGTAACCACCAATCTGTTCTCTGTAACTATGTGTTCGTTTTTGTTTTGTTTGTTCATTTCTTTCTTTTTTTCTTAAATTTTTTCTATTGAAGTATAGTTGATTTACAATGCTGTGCCAATCCCTACAGCAAAGAGACTCAGTTATACATACGTACATATTCTTTTCCATTATGGTTTATCACAGGTTATGGAATATAGTTCCCTGTGCTATACAGTAGGACCTTATTGTTTATCCATTCTAAATGTAATAGTTTGCATCTACCACCCCCAAACTCCCAGTCCATCCCTCTCCCTCCCCTCTCCCCCCACCCTTGGCAACCACAAGTCTGTTCTCTACGTCTAGGAGTCTGTTTCTGTTTTGTAGATAGGTGCCTTTGTGCCTTATTTTAGGTTCCACTTATAAGTGATATCATATGATATTTGTCTTTCTCTTTCTGACTTACTTCACTTAGTATGATAATCTCATGTTGCATCCATGTTGCTGCAAATGGCCTTATTTTGTTCTTTTTTACGACTGAGTAGTATTCCATTGTATATATGTACCACATCTTTATCCATTCATCTGTTGATGGACATTTAGGTTGTTTCCATGTTTTGGCTATTGTGAACAGTGCTGCTATCAACATAGGGGTACATGTATCTTTTTGGTTTTTTTAACATCTTTATTGGAGTATAATTGTTTTACAATGGTGTGTTAGTTTCTGCTGTATAACAAAGTGAATCAGAAGCTGGGATGAAGTGAGAGAGTGGCATGGACATATATACACTACCAAATGTAAAATAGATAGCTAGTGGGAAGCAGCCACATAGCACAGGGAGATCAGCTCCATGCTTTGTGACCACCTAGAGGGGTGGGATAGGGAGGGTGGGAGGGAGACACAAGAGGGAGGAGATATGGGGATATATGTTTATGTTCATTTATTTCTTATATTCCACATATGAGTGAAATCATACAGTATTTGTCTTTCTCCATTTGACTTATTTCACTTACCATAATAGCCTCAAGGTCCATCCATGTTGTCACAAATGGCAAGAGTTCATCTTTTTATGGCTGAGTAGTATTCCATTGGGTATATATATATATATATATATATATATATATATATATATATATCTCACATCTTCTTTATCCATTCATCCATTGATGGGCACTTAGGTTATTTCCATACCTTGGCTATTGTAAATATTACTCCAGTGCATATATCTTTTCAAATTAGTGTTTTCATATTCTTTGGATAGATACCCAGAAGTGGAATAGCTGGATCATATGGTAGTTCTAGTCTTAATTTTTTAAGGCTCTCCCTACTGTTTTCCATAGTTACTGCACTAGTTTACACTCTCACCAACAGTGTGCAAGGGTTCCCTTTTCTCCTCATACTCTCCAACTCTTTATTTCTTGTTTTTGTTTTTTATAATAGCTGTTCTAACAAATGTGAGGTGATATCTCATTGTGGTTTTGATTTGCAATTCCCTAATAATTAGTAATGTTGAACATCTTTTCATGTGTCCATTGGTCATCTGTATGTCTTCCTTGCAAAAAATATCTATCATCTCCTCTGCCCATTTTTTCAATTAGATTGTTTGGGGGTTTTTTGTTGTTGAGTTGTATGAGTTTTTAATATTTTGGATATTAACCTTTTGTAGGATATATGACTTGCAAATATCTTCTTCTATTCAGTAGGTTGCCTTTTTGATTTGTTGATGGTTTCCTTTGCTGTGCAGAAGCTTTTTAGTGTGATGTGGTCCCACTTGTTTATTTTTGCTTTTGTTGCCCTTGACTGAGGAGACATATTCAAAAAGATATTGCTAAGACTGATGTCAAAGAGTGTACCACCTATGTTTTCTTCTAGGAGTTTTATGGTTTCAGGTCTTATATTCAAATCTTTAATCCATTTTAAGTTAATTTTTGTGTACCATGTAAGATGGCTATCTAGTTTCATTCTTTTGCATGTGGCTGTCCAGTTTTCCCACCACATTTATTGATGAAACTTTCCTTTATCCACTGTATATTCTTGGCTCCTTTGTCTTAATTAGTTGTCTGTATGTGTGGAGGGCTCTCCGTTCTGATCCATTGATCTGTGTGTCTGTTTTTATGCCAATGCTCTGCAGTTTTGATCACTATAGCTTTGTAGTATAATTTAAAATCAGGGAATATGATACCTCCAACTTTGTTCTTTTTTCCTCAGGATTGCTTTGGCTTTTCAGGATCTTTTGTGGTTCCATACAAATTTTAGAATTTTTTATTCTGTTTCTGTAAAAAATGTCATTGGGATTTTGACAAGGATTGTATTGAATCTGTAGATTACTTTAGGTATATGGACTTTTTAACAATGTTAATACCTCCAATCCATGAGCACAGAATAGTTTTCTATTTCTTTGTGTCTTCTTCAATTTCTTGAAACAATGTCTTATGGTTTTCAGTAATGGTTTTCACCTCCTTGGTTAAATTTATTCCTAGATATTTTATTCTTTTTGTTGCAATTGTAAATGAGATTTTCTTAATTTCTCTTTCTGCTAGTTTGTTAGTGTATAAAAACACAATAGATTTTCATATATTTATTTTGCAACTTCACTGTATTTGTTTATTATTCCTAACAGTTTCTTTAGTAGTGTCTTTAGGATTTTCTATGTGTAAAGTCAATAGAAAACCAATGTCATCTGCAAATAGTGACAGTTTTACTTCTTCCTTTCCAATTTGGATGCATTTTATTTCTTTTTCTTGCCTGTCTGCTCTGGCTAGGACTTCCAATACCACGCCGACTAAGAGTGTAAGAGTGGTGAGTGGGCATCCTTGTCTTGTTCCTGATTTTAGAGGGCTAGCTTTCAGGTTTTGACCACTGAGTATATTAGCTGTGGGTTTGTCATAGATGGCCTTTGTTATGTTGAGATACGTTCCTTCTATATCCATTTTATTGAGAGTTTTTTTTTTTTTTAACACAAATGGATGTTAAATCATATCAAATGTTTTTCCTGCATCTATTGAGATGATCATATGATTTTTATCCTTCAGTTTGTTAATACAGTGTATCACATTGATTCCAGATGTTGAACCTTCCTTGCATCCCTGGAATAAATCCCACTTGATCCTTTTAATGTGTTGTTGTTTTGGTTTGTTAATACTTTGTTGAGGATTCTTGCATCTATGTTCATCAGAGATATTGGCCTGTAGTTTTCTTTTTTTGTCTGGTTTTGGTATCAGGGTAATGTTGCCCTCGTCAAATGAATTAGGAAGTGTTCTAGCTTCTTCAGTTTTTTGGAAGAGTTTGAGAAGTTTAAGTATGACATCTTCTTTGAATGCTTCATCAGTGAAGCCTCTTGGTCCTGAACTTTTGTTTTGGGGGATGTTTTTGATTACTGTTTCAATCTCCTTACTAGTGATTGGTCTACTCAGATTTTTTATTTCTTCATGATTGAGTCTTGGAAGGGTGTATGCTTCTAAGAATTTATCTATTTCTTCTAGACTGTCCAATTTGTTGGCATATAGCTGTTCATAGTAGTCTCATAATTCTTTGTATTTCTATGGTATCTGTTGTAAGAGAAATGAACTTATCTTTCATTTCTGATTTTATTTATTTGAGCCTTCTCTCTTATTTTCTTTGTGAATCTAGATAAAGGTTTGTCAATTTTATCTTTTCAAGAACATAGGCACATGGACTTTTTTTTTTTAACGTTTTTATTGGAGTATAATTGCTTTACAATGGTGTTTTAGTTTCTGCTTTATAACGAAGTGAATCAGTTATACATATACATATATCCCCATATCTCCTCCCTCTTGCGTCTCCCTCCCTCCCACCATCCCTATCCCACCCCTCTAGGTGGTCACAGAGCACCAAGCTGATCTCCCTGTGCTATGCGGCTGCTTCCCACTAGCTATCTATTTTACATTTGGTAGTGTATATATGTCCACAGATACACTACCACTCTCTCACTTTGTCCCAGCTTACTCTTCCCCCTCCCCGTGTCCTCAAGTCCATTCTCTAGTAGGTCTGTGTCTTTATTTCCGTCTTGCCCCTAGGTTCTTCATGACCTTTTTCTTTTTTTTTAAGATTCCATATATATGTGTTAGCATACGGTATTTGTTTTCCTCTTTCTGACTTCCTTCTCTCTGTAGGTGCATGGACTTTTCACCAAAGTACTTTAATGATCACCTTGAAACACCCTCATCTTACAGCTGTGGAAACTGAGGTCCAAGACCTTTGCAAGTGCACACCCCGTTAGTGATCTTGTCAGAGACTTGATCCCACATCTCCCACTCTCTGTTTAGAGCTCTTTCCAATATATTACCCTGCCTCGCTCTGATGCAATCCTATATAAATATCCAATTTACCAACAAAACAGCCTCTGAAGAGTATATTTGAAGAATTCCTCTATTAAAGAACATTTTTAGTTCTCCACATGTGGGGTTATTATGGAAATCAGGTCACAAAGATGCAGACATTGCAATGTCTTTGGGACCCAGTGTCTCAGGGCATTGACAAAATTATTTGCTTCTTTGGAGAAATGCAAGCTTGAAGGTCTAAAAACAAAATAATCTCCTGTAAATTTCCTCCTTCTTTCAGAGTTAGTCACTGTAATAACCTGACACCAATCTGTCTGGAAACAGCTGCCAAGTTAAAAATTAATCTCTTGCCAAAATAAATGTCATTTATTTAAACTGCTAATGATAAGCACATTTAAATAATTTGATTTGCAAATCCCTTCAGAGGAGCCACTACAAAATATATGTCCCAGACCAGATACGAGTATCATAATTGGCTATAAGCAATTCTTCAAACTATAGTTATACCTAACAAGTGCTAACGAGTCTACATCTGGGCCACAGATATTTTAGACTGCTTTATAACATACCATGGAGAATCACAGTGTTTCAAACTTTCAACCTTAGCTTAGCCTTTTAAGTATTTTGGCTGGCTGTAGTATATATGGGACTTTTGTTCTGAGGCATAAAATTGATCCCTGTGGGACTTCCCTGGCAGTCCAGTGGTTAATTAAGACTCTGCACTTCAAATGCAGGGGGCGTGGATTCGATCCCTGGTTGGGAAACTAAGATCCCACATGCCACGCGGCATGGACAAAAAAATAAAAAAATATAAATATATATATATAAAAAATAGATCCCTGTGATGTAGTTGTTTTCAGTAGAATAACTAGAAGAGGATTTCCTCTGGTGAAGCCAAAGCTTGGAGTTAAACTGGTATCTTAAACCTCTTTGTTCAGATTAGGACTAAGAAATACAGTTTGGGGCCAGTGAAAAAATTTTTGAGCCTAATGCATAACCCTAGGTGTGGACAAAGCCTGATGTATGAATAACCACAGGGGGCATCATGCTGCACAGGGTGATTTCAGAGGTGCTGGAAGTCCTTGTGACTATGAAAGTATCCTGAGACATTAATAAGTTGAAGATTAATTTCTGTGCCTTTTATTAAAAAATAAAGAATCCTGATGAGAGAACAGATTCAACTCTATCAGCCATTTTCGACCTTAGTACGAATTAGTTTTTTAGGATTGTCATAAATGTAGGTTGTACAAGAGGAAGAAGAAGTCATGGCAAAAATATGAGCTTCATTGATCACTTGTCCTGGGAGCATGACAAAAGGGTAGATTAGGAAGACCAAGCAGGAAGGAAGATTTGGGGGTTCTTTGAAGATTCATTTTAACTACTTTGTAGTTTTACTGTGGATCAGAGAAGAAGCTCTACTTTAAATAATCTTTCTACTTCTTCTTTGGCATCAGATCCTATACTTTTTTCTGTTCACTATTCTTAGGAATGTAGCCTGTCACCAGGAGACAGCTTGACAATATACTGACTTTCAAAACCCTTTACTCATTCACTCAGCGTGTATTTATTGAATACCCACTATGCAAAAGGAATTAGCCAAGCTCTATCTGTATGGGCAGTTTTCATCTAGAAAGTCCATTTGCAATCCCGTCAAAGTTAAATGGTTTGTTACTGTGTGTTTGGTTGTCCATTTGAGCCAGAGTGTATCCCAGCCTCAGAAACTGATGTCAGCATTTGGGGCTCTCACGTGCTGTAGATACTTTCAGCCTAGAGGGCATGTTTAGAATAAAAGATGACTTGAAGGCCACTGGGCTTTGTTAGGTTTTCTATCACAAAAGCCCTTTCTTTAAAATAAAGACAAAATGCAAAAGAGTATAGTTTGGTTTTATTACAAAGATTTGATTATTTCTTCATTATTTATTATTTTATTTGTCTACAGTGTCTTTAGAAACTGCTATAAATTTTTTTTTTAAACTGGAGAAATTCAATAAAATAAGAGCCTCTGTGGAAAGTAGTCTGAAGAGCTCATGCTTTTTTTTGCAATCTGGTTTTGTCTGATAATCTACTGGGCACAGTAAGTAACTGACTGAAAATAACCCCTATCCTAAGGAGGAGTGCCAGAATCTCATTTGCCTGGTGTGTTCACTTTCCCCTAGAGGCCCTTCCTTTCTTGTTTTCAGAAAATCTGTCAAAACACTTCAAGCAAAAGGAAAGGTTTCATTCTCCTGATAAGTATGTGGGGCAATAATGAAAGCTTTCTCATTTAATAATAAGCATTCAAAAGACTTGAAATTAATAAAACTGTTCAAAATTCCTAGGCTGTTTAAATTGCTATTTTTTTTTAACTTGAATTTCATTTCAGTTGGATGGGATTTGGCAAGTATTTTATAGTCCTATGTATTTATTGCTTTAACAGAACCACTCACTAAAGAAAGTTCTCTGTGGCCAAAAGCCCATTCATAGGGAATTGGCTGAATAAAGACTGGCACATCTGTCCACTGGAATACTACGCAGCCATTTGAACAATGAGGTAGTGTATATGTTGAAGTTGGGCAGATCCCAAGATACAGTGTTAGGTACACAAAGCAACTTACAGTATAGTACACATAATAGACTCTTATTCTCCCCTACCCCATGGATAAATGGCATGTGGATGGAGAACTTAAACTTTTTATTTTATGTATCTTTCTGTCCTGTTCTAATTTTTTAAACCATAAATGGTCATGCTTTCATAGTGGTTTAGTCAAGTAAGAGAAGTACAGTGAAATGGCATATCCCCTCAACCCCACCACACATCCTCTGGCCTGATCTGTGCTAATGTCATTTGTTATTCACCTAAACTCTGTTTATGAGACTGTGCACACAGGTGCTGTGGACCATTTAAAGTCATAGGTGTCTCCTGCAGAGTTTGGGTCAGTATTGTGCTCTCTGGCTGTAGAGCAAATACTCATTCTCCACTGTTATGGGTAATTGGCTTTATTCAGGCAGAATGAAAAGAGCCCCTGTAGGTAAGAGGCTCGACTGGAGATAAAGTGAGCAAGCTGACTAGTCAGGGGAGCATCAGCAAGATGCATGCGGGGTGTCACGTAAGAGGATGATATTCACATCGCAGAATGAGGTTTACCTCTCAACTGAGACCTGGCCTCTGTCTACTGAAATTTCAACAAAGGTCTCATGCCCACGCGGTAAGAAGGAAAGATGATACACACACCGTTATTATTACGAGCGGAAACAAACTTCTATTAAACACATTTCTCATGCTCCATGTTCACACCCACCTACACAGCATTCCTTACTCAGACATATCACCACCTCCTCTGGGCTCCAGGCTGATCCCCAGGTGAAGAGAATAAGCTACTCTTCCAGTATTTTCCCTCTGGTCAGATAACAAATGTAGTTGAACAAGGGACTCCGTGGGAAATGGGATTATGAATAACTACCTGTACTAGATTATCCTCAGTCACCCTGAACTCACCACCCTGCTTCTGTTTATATATAATGTAGTATATAAGTATACGGCATAGGGAATAAGTCAGCGTTTTGAAGTTGGGCAGGACTGGATTAAAATGTAGACTTCATCTCCTTGCACTCTATTCCTTCAGGGAAGTTATTTAACCTTTCTGAGTCTCTGTGGGAATAACGATTGTATATTACACAATTGTTATATTAGAATAAAGTGAGCTAACATATGTAAAGGAATTAATTCAATGCCTATTTGGTAAGTACTCAATATACGATAGTTAATATTTGTGTTTATGTGTCATGTGAAGGTACTGCCATTTGGAGCCATTTTGACCTAAAATAAACCCCCAGCAATATCATAGGGTTTGAACTGCCTGTTTGCATTATACACCTCTAATTGTCTGCTTACATTGAGCCAGAATCTGTTTCTCTATAACTTCTATCTCTAGATTAAGGTGCTGCCCTTAGGGACCCATACAATAAATTCAATTTCCTTTTTCCAGCTGGAACATTTCCAAAAAGTGAATAAAGAAGAAATTACATGACAAAAGACTAATTTCTGGTCTTGGTAAAATGGCCGATTTCTTGGTCTTGGTAAAACTTGGTAGAATCCACTGCACCGGTTATGCCTGGTATGAAGCTATTGTCTGTCAACTCTAGACCTTGCTACCCTCTGCTGTGGGATGATGGGGCCAGGATTCAGCTAACCCCACTTCGGCCTGTCCCTCTGGGTAGACTGCAAGGCTGGAGAAGGAAGGACACGCCCTTTCCTGTTTGCTTCCCCTAAGCTTCCTGTTTGCTCCTGCATCATCCCAGCAACTTCTTTGAGTACCAGGGCTCCTTGTCAGCTTACCTGACTCAAGTTTGCTGGTTGAAATGCCAGTCAGTGATAACTGGACCTCAGGATCTGTCTGTGCCACTATTTGTTAAATACCCACTATAGACACTGCGTTGTGTTATGAACTTTGCAGATATTATCTCACTGAATTCTCGAGCAACCCTGCAAGATAGGTGTTCTCTTTGGGCTACAGGTGAGGAGATGGGTTCAGAGGAGTCGAGGGGCTCGCCCCAGCTCTGCTGGCTGCGCAGCGTGTGTTCTTTCTGCCTCTCGGCGCACGCTGGGGTTCTGCTCCTGGGCCCCCTTGCCTCTCCTTCCTTGTGTGGCTTTGCACAAGGAAGTGTTCTTTTCTTCAAAAAGTGAAGTGTTCTTTTCTTCACTTGTTGAGCAGCCTAGCCCCAAGAGGAATGCTCTGTCATTACGTTCAAGTTGCCTTCGTGCCAGCTGGCCCCTCACCAGCCAGAAGTTGTGTGCTTGCCTCTGCCTTCTCGGAGGCACTAGAGTTTGTCTCTGTTCTGTTTGTAATGCACACAGGACTGGGCTATTCATCATGCCACGGGCCAGGCTGCACAGTACCTCTAGAATAATGAATTACCCAGCTCCTGCCAGAATGAGTCCCACCACGGCCACGAAGGAAACTTATCTCTCCCCGACTCTCTCCTCATCTTGTTCCTCCCACTTCCCTCTCTCGTCTCCTGTGATTTGTCTTGACAGTTGTAATTGGAACATTTTCTCCCATATTTAAGCTCTGAAGTGTCTCTGGGACTCGCTAATGTATCCAAAGGCTTAAACAAGGCCCGTCAAGGAAGTTTATTGCTTTCTAGCATGGGCAGTTAAGCATAGCTTACAAGCAGCTCTGGGTATATAGGGCCAGGAATATAAATGTTCCTTTTGGAAAACAAGAGAATCCCAGGGGGGAAAAATGATCTTAATGATGATATCAAATGAAGGCTTAAAGAAGAAGTAATTTCTGGCTTGGTCATGTGACAAAGGATGCACAGGAGTTGGAATGCTGTGACCTTTGGTTTGAAGGGGTTGTTTGGGAGGTTTGGGGAAAGCAGCCTAAGAGAGGATCTGAGATGCTGTGTACTGAAAAAAGGAAACATCTCTCTTCACTAACCCTTCCCTCTTCCTATGGTGTAAATCCAGGATCACCTAGCAACTGGGACCTCTCTTTTTCCTTACTCTCAAAATACGCTTTCTCAAATTATTGCTCTATGCATATTATCACTAAGAAATGCTTTTAGCTGTACTTATGTTTCTTATGTCACCGGAATTCTGGAGGCAGGCAGTCCGGGGTTGGTGTGGTGGCTCGCTGATGTCTTCAAAACCCAGGCTCCTACCTTTCTGCCCTGTCATCATTAATTTGTTGACTTACTGCCTCATGGTTGCAAGATGGTTGCTGTAGCTCCAGGTAGCATGTTTTTATTCAAGGCACTAAGAAGTAGGGAAGAGTTGTCAAGACACCAGCTATATTTGTCACTTATTTCAGGAAAAGCAAAAGCTCTTCCAGAAGCTCCCAGAAGATGTTTGCCTGAGTCTCATGAGGTCACATCCTTAACTGCCATCCTTAGCTGCAGGGAAATCTGGATAAACAAGTTTAGCTTTCCTATACTCTGAAATGGAGGCAGCAAGGGCAGTGGGGGCTGAAATGCCTGTTGGGTTAGCCAACAAACAGTACTGGCCACAACCAAGTAGAGGGAAATCGAAGAAGACTAAACTGGGCAGGCAAAGGCAGTCTCACCTCACAGTAGAGGAGAAGAAAATGATGAATATTCTTGAGCCCACTGTGTGCCCGGTTTTGTGCTAGGCAGCATACCTACATGCATACATGTCACAGTTGTCTCTCTTGCGTAACGGAAAGCTAAGCTCTGAGCAGTCTTCCAGGTGCGGTTCAGTTGGGAGCCTGGACTTGAATCCAGGTCTGTCTGACTTGAAAGCCTATTCATGCTGCCTCTAGGAAAAGCTGAGCACTGGTTTGGGGTGTGCCTCATGGAATCTCAGCACCTTCATCTGAGTTGCCACACCTTCAATTACCTGTAGACAAAGTAGGAATCTGAAGCAATTATTTTATGGGCCCCAAAAGGTTTTTTTAAGTGAATTCTCAGGTCCTTACAGTGTGATGATAGTTAAAAAAAGAACTAGCCTGGGAGGCAGGAGACCAAGCTCTGATTAAAACTTGGTGCTGAGTTGCTCTGTGATCTTGGGTGAGTCATTTTTTTCTCATCTGGGAAATGAAAGGTTGGACTAGATGATCTAGAAAAGGTCTAACAGCCTTAAGACACTTAGGTTTTGCTCCTTTCTCTCATGCATCTTTCATGTGTTCATTCATTCAGCAAGTATTTATTAAGTGCCTACTATGTGCCAGGCACTGTTCTGGTACTGTGTACCAGTCAACAAAGCAAAGATCCCTGCCCTTGTGGACTTCATGTTCTAGTGTGTGTGTGTTGGGGACAGGGACACAAACAATGAACAAAAAACATAATAAATTAGTGACAAGTCAGTTACACAGCTGTCAGAAGATGACCAGTTCTCTGGGGAACAAAAGTGGGAAAGGGGAAGGGATCTGGCAGTGCTGGGAGAGAGGTTCGGTGGTCCTCACTGAGAACACAGCATTTGAGCAAAGACTTTATGCAAGGGAGGGAGTCAGCCAGCTCATAATTGGGCTTGATCCCACAGGCAGAAGGAGTACCAGGAGTTTGCCTGAGTTTCCTGAGCATTTTCTTCCCCTGTCTGAGGACTGGCCTGGAGCCTTTCTCATCCCAGTTCCATCATTTCCTTTCAGCTGTGTCGGCTTTCAAACCAGCTCAAGCTTCCTAGACTTAAAGGCCATTTAAATTTGACTTTGCTATGGCAAGTAGGTGCATAGAGCCTGGCCATCACCTTCATATTTGCACCTCGGTTCACACTGCAGAAACACTCGGTTCCTCGAGATGTTGGGAAGGTGGTGGGAGAACTACCAAGGCCTGGAGTCTTATCAAAACAGCCCAACCCACCAGTTCCAGGCTGTTCTTGCTGCATTTCCTGTTGAATGCTTCCTGCACACTAGTGACTCAGGGTTTTCATCTTGTTCCCCAATGACTGTCTGTGTCAGTCAACCATAACGTTCCAGGTACAAGAGAGCTGTGTGGTCCTCTTTACCAGTTACTGCTCCTGAGCCAGCCTGTGATGGGTGGCCTGGGCTTTCCCCACTAGCTGCAGAAGGAACCGCAGTGAGCAAGGCCAGCAGCCTGCGGGAAGACTCAGCCATTTGCTGGGCTGTGCCGACTGTGTGTGTGTGTGTGTGTGTGTGTGTGTGTGTTCAGTGACAACTTTGAATACACTTGAAATGGAAGAAAGAGAAAGGACAACAGTTGACTTCTTGAGTTGTGTTCTATTCAGAGAAGTTACTTAGAATCTGTGGTCAGTGGTTTTGCACAAGTGCATTGTTATCCCCATTTGGACTGAGAACTTTTATGAACTGTAATATTTATGTGGACAGGTTGATGGCTTGTGAATTAAAGAATCCCCCCCTTGGTCCTAGTGTGGGGTTAGCGTGTGCCCCAGCTGCCTGCTGTAAGGTAGATCGCACTTTAGGCAAGAGTCTAGACCCCGTAGAAAGCCCCCTCTAGGTTGTATGGGCCTCGGTCCAAATACTGAACAAGCCTGGGTATCACCCACTGGATATTGAGAAGTTTGGTCCTAGGGAATGGCTCAGGGTGGATTTCATAGTTCTCTTCCTGTTACATATCCTTTCCGTGTGGCCTTGACATTTGTTTGATAGGAATAGCAAGGAAACTTAACTTTGATCTCTGCAATCTGAGTGAGGTTACTGGTGAGAGTTTGGAATTATGTACAAAATGCAGGATACATTTAAAATGAAAGGAGGGTGAAAGTCTTCCTCAGGACTGTGGGCCATTGAACTGAATTTTACATGTGTTTTCTTATGGTTTTCCCATTTTTTGATTTGTTTCCCTCCTATGCACTATTTAGAAACTACTGAGCCATGGACACAGAGTAGGGGAGAAGCATAGTGCTAGAGATGGAGATTGCACAGGTTGAGGTGGAGACATTAGCCTAGAAAATTCTGATAAGAGCATAAAAGTCAGTCTGAGGATAAGAAAGACAGTAAGGGTATATGATTTCTATTTTACATATTTGTCTACTTACAAGATAAAAGATATTGTTCATTCATTCAACAAATATATCAAACACCTACTACTACTGTGGCCGGCTCTATTCTAAGCACTGAGATACAGCAGTAAACACCACCATCTAAAAGCTTCCCCGTCCTCATCTTGTTTGGTTAAATGATATGAAATTACTGTTTCTGTAGGTTAAAAACAATTGATTATAAATACAATATGATCTAGTATTTACTCTGTGATCCAGCCATTTCACTCCTAGGTTTTTACTCAAAAGAAGTAAGAGCAAACAAAGACTTGTACGTGAGTATTTGTAGCAGATTTATTTTTAATGGCCTTGACTGGAAGCAACCCAAATGTCCGTCAACAAGTGAATGGATAAACAAATTGTAGTGTAGCCATACAATGGAACACTACTCGGCAGTTAGAAGGACTGAAGTACTGATACACGCAGCAATATGGATGGATCTTAAATACATTGTGCTAAGTGAAAGAAACCAGAGGATTTCATTTTATACAAAACTTTAGAAGATGCAAACTAATCCATAGTAACAGAAAGCAGATCAATGGTTGCCTTGGAACAGGAACTGGGGTTGGGGGCAGGAAGGGCAGGAGGGAGAGACTACAAAAGGGCAAGTGGGACCTTTTGGGGTGATGGATGTGTTTACTGTCTTGATTGTGGTGATGGTTTCACAGGTGTATACACACATCAAACCCTTTCAAATAGTACACTTTGAATATGCACAATTAATTATATGACAGTTATACCTCAACGAAGGTGATAAAAATAGTCGAACAGCAGCAGTTTCATATGTTTCAATCAATAGATAAATGTTAGTGATAAATTAATGTTTGAAACCTTACATTCACTTTTCCTACCTGGATTGAAAACTCACCGTGTGTCAGGCACCGTGAAAGTTATTATCAATGGAAAACGAATGAGGCTGTTCCTGCTTTTAAGCTTAGCGGGCAAAATCAGTTTGTAAAGAGACGGCTGGACAGCTTTCCCACAGGCAGTTCTGAAGCAGTTGCCAGGTTTAACCAAGTTATCCTGTGTTGACTGCATTTACGCATGTGTCTGTGCCTTCCTTCTTTTTCAGAGTGACTTGTGGTCTTTGGGAATCACCGCCATCGAGATGGCAGAAGGTGCTCCCCGTAAGTACCTTCCTCTGGGTGAAATCTGTTGCTGGTCTGCCCTGCAGGTACTGACGCTTCCTTGCCAGGAGCTGCAGTAGCTTTATTTCTGCTACACCGAGCTCTGCATGGACTCAAGCTGGCATAGTGAGAAAGCAGAGTCATCCTAAATCAACCAGGAATCCATTTATTTCAGAGGGGTGTGAGGATCTTGTGTTTATGAGGGGAACAAGAAAGCAAAGGGAAGCAAACTTTGAGAGTCTAATCTGTTTACAGATCTGGCGTGTAGTTTATTCTTGAACTACTCTTCGCCTGTAGTAAAACTGCGACCAAGCCACAAAGGCTGTAAACGCCAACGTAACAAAAATTCACAGCCGATTTTCAGTGCATGGGTTATGTGAGCACTTGCACTCCATTTCTCTCACTCCTATTAAAATACCGCTGTTTAGGGTTTTAGATTTCCCTGCTTATTGGAGGCAGAGTGGCCAGGGTTCTGCCTACCTGGAGAACCTCTCCAATTCCTGGAGATCTTGAGCACAGACCCCACAGAGAATCTCCCCAGCCCCGTGGTCACCACGAGCATGCACCTCAGAGATTCCACGCAGGAAGTGCAACTGACCAGGGGCAGCTGCCACCATGACACCGAGGCTGCACCTCCCGAGGGCCACTCCGCACCAGTGACCGAGCGTGGCAGGGGTATAAGGCAGACCCTTTCCTGGAAGACAGGGATTCCTTAGAAGGCAGCTTTCACTCCTTAGTTTCCCTCCTTGCTTTCCTTAGAGTGTGGGACAGCCTAGCACGGTCCGCCTACTTTTTCTCCCTCCCAGCACACTTCACAGCAATCTGACAACTCTCCCAGCCTTCCCTCGCTCCCTCTCTGTTCAGACAAGAATTTCCCCCAGCAATATCCTCTCATGTTTAATACCACCTTGGTGTCTGTTTTCCAGAGGACCCGGAACAAAGCAGGCCCCCTGTTTGTATGACGGGTCATTGTGCACATATGACTTTTTACTCTCAAGTTATCATAGTTTTCTTATTTCTCATTCCAGAGTTGGTAGAATTCATCTGTAGCATGACTGGAGTGTTTATTGACAAAATCCCCTCATCCACAATGCTGATAGGCATTTATGAATCAGAAAAATAATATTGGCAGTCTTGAAACAATATCATCATTCTTAATGAGTAGTAGAGAGGGCTAAAAATAAATTTCCACCCACCAAATCCTTTAGCTTTGGGGGAGAATATGTTCTTATTCTAGGCACAAAGGAAAAGATACTCCCAGATGAAAAGTAAACTAGTGAAATATTCTGATTAAGATAAGAATGTATGAGTGTTTTCACTAAATGCCATCTTCACAATTTGAGATATTTTTATCTCTTCTGCCAGACTTCCTTTGCCTTAATCCTCTGGTCTTCCTGGGGCCATTGAACAAAACAAAACCCCCAAAAAAACCCATCATGAAAAGCCATTCAAAGTGTTTGGAAATACAGATAGAAAGGTGTTCTGGTCTAGTGCTTTATACTCCAAAAATCCATGAAGGTAACATTGCATTTCCAGCATCTAAGAAATAGACAGTGGATTATCAAATATCTTTTATTTTATGATTTGGGATTTTACTAATTAAAAATAACTTACTATCTCCATTGTAGTTGTTATCTTGATGTTGTTTACTTGGAGTCTTAGATGGTTATTTATAGCAAAGCAAAGGTTGTTGAGCCTTTAACTTGTTTTCCTTAAAAATGAAGTGAAAAGTAGACATGTTAACAATCTCTAATTGAAATGCGTTGGATTATATGAGACTCCTATAATCAGCTCATTTAACTGCTCACCAAACGGAAGCTTTATGATCTTCTGACGCCGCTCACTGGTCATGCCTGGACTCAGGGAGCCATTTGACAGCATTACCAGCACAGCTAGGAGGGGCTTGGCCTAGGTTTGGCCTCCTAACCCAAGCTGGCCCTTGTTTTGGTCTCTTGCAGCTCTGTGTGACATGCACCCCATGAGAGCCCTCTTTCTCATCCCCCGGAACCCAGCGCCTCGGCTGAAGTCCAAGAAGTGGTGAGTTTGGTCTTCAGTGTTTTACAGGTCTAAGAGCAGGGTTTTCTGTGATTCTGTTTTGGATGAGCTCAAATCCTTAGGTCCTGCTGACAAGATTAGAGTAATATGTACTAAGACTTGGTGAGTGATTATGATGTTATTCATCTTAAAGTACATATTGAGGACCTACTATTTGCACAGTAAGTCCTTATCTTCACACCTTCAAGGTAAGGAGGTATGAGCTAAAATGGGTAGCAGAACCCAAGTAATAACATGGAAGCACTTTGATTTATTACTCCGAGTAATATCTTTCCTGGTATCGCAGAACATGTCATCAGAAAGTGTGATAGTTTAGAGTCAGCCCATTAGATTGGCTGACGTTCTTCTGTTCCTTAAGACATTAACTCCCTAAATGTGTATACACAACTCGGTAGTATGCAAGATGATTTCACTGATCTGTGCATGAGCATTTATAATTTTTATTTTTGCTGTTGCTTTCTCTTTATGGCAGGTGATACTGGCTTCTTATTTGGGGCAGTGATATAACTTTTCCATCTAATAAACTAATTCACATAAAAAGTGACTTAAAGAAAAATGCTAAGTGAATACTTGTATGGGTGGTGAAGTGTAGGGTAAAAATTGTGCTGGTAGTGTATGATTGACTAGAGTTTGGGAACAGAGTTCTACAGGTTAGGCCAGGAGCTGGACTTTTGACTATTTTGTGCACTTACATCAGGGTCTTTGTATCTTGTCATTCTGTGACAAAAAATTCATTGCTCCTCCCCTTCCCCCTGTGGATATGGTATATCCTCCTTGGTACATTGTCAATTCTGATTCCCTTTGCCCTGGGCCCAATTCCTGGACCATTTATGACCTCCTACCCTTTTCTAGAGACATATTCTAGGCAGCTTGAGCCTGAAGGGACAAGACTCTTATGCCCCTTTTCTTTTTTCTTTTTCTTTTTTTTTTTTTAATAAATTTATTTATTTTTAATTTTGGCTGCGTTGGATCTTTGTTGCTGTGTGTGGGCTTTCTCTAGTTGTGGCGAGTGGGGGCTACTCTTCGTTGCAGTGTGTGGGCTTCTCATTGCGGTGGCTTCTCCTGTTGCAGAGCACGGGCTCTAGGCACGTGAGCTTCAGTAGTTGTAGCATGCGGGCTCAGTAGTTGTGGTTCTCAGGCACTAGAGCACAGGCTCAGTAGTTGTGGCGCACGGGCTTAGTTGCTCCGCGGCATGTGGGATCCTCCCGGACCAGGGCTCGAACCCATGTCCCCTGCATTGGCAGGCAGATTCCTAACAACTGCGCCACCAGGGAAGCCCCTCTTCTGCCCTTTTTCATACCACTTCGTGATCAGGTCCTTGACCGAGGCCCTCATGTTTCGCATGCACCCACCCACAGTTTCACCCTCCACTATATGAGAGCAATCTTAATTAATACCATCATCCAGGAATGACATAGCGACCCTGGTCAAACAAGAGAAAGGCGTACTGCACAGAGAGAGGGAAAGGAAACAGCCAGAAGAGACGACAGCCTCAGAGTTAGTTGCCGAGTGCTGCACAGGAAGAGAGTGAGAGTTGCTATTGGTAACGAGGAGGCAGAGCATCCCTCCTCCCCTCTCCAGAGGGTCACTGTGGTGTGAGACAATCACTCTCTCCCCAGCAACAGCCTTCCATTGGGCACCACACAGCACGTGATCCGCAGGCGCCCAGAGACCCTGCTTCCTCCCTTCTCTCTGGAACAGACTCCTGGGGAGGAGTTGGCTCGGTCTGTCCCTTGGAAGTGTCAGTGGCACTGTGAAGCCCTCCGCTAGCTTTCTGCTTGTGCTTCATGCCAAGCCTCCCGGGAAGGGGGGTGGGAGGGCTGCTGAGTCCAGTGGGCTTCACCTGCCCTGTCCCCTCCCTTCCTCCTCTGCCTTCACGGCTGCTGGACAAAATGACCATCCACACGTCTGCTGTTTGCCTGGCACGGTGTGGCCACACACCTCGTTTCAGAAATATTTGTGTTGATTGCTAACTTTAAAATATCTGGCGGTTCAGCAGTCCATGGAGATTTCTGACCTTTTTTGACAAAGGTGCAGCAATACTGTCCTGCCCACTGGTTCCTGCTCCCTTTTAAGGTGAGAGCTTGTGCTTCTGCCCCAGTCACTGCCTCTCCCAACCCAGAAGCTGGTATCTGTCGGTCACCCCACTTGTCCTGTTTCCTTCTTACCCCTGGTCTGCACCGCCCTTTGTGTGACCCGTCTGGCCCCCAGAAAAGTGAGTGACTGGCCCTGGCACTACAGTTTCTGCATTTGTTGACCTTGCTCCAAAAAGGGCAAACCCTGCACCGACCTTGTCTGAGAAATACAGACCTGGGGAGAAATACAGGCTAACTTCTCTGCTGTAAACCTTTGGCAGTGAGAGCTAATTGTGATAATGCTGTAGGGAGCTGGATCAGTCCAGGAACAGTGAGGAAGGAGACCAGGCCACCTTCATTTCACCAGCCTCCTTGCACGCCCTTGCCTGGCTTGGAAGGAAAGCCAGTTACGAGCAGGAGTCCCACACTGCCAGGCAGGGGATGGGAAAATGACTTGACTGTTTGAGAGCAAGTGGGAAAAACAAAAGCCCTGTAAAATACCCTTTTTCACTCAGAACCCAGCCTTTATAAAGATGGCTGTGCAGCCTCGGGCCACAGGACACTTGGTGTGGCTTGAATTTCTCTGCCATAGAATTCCAGTGTTTAAGTGAAAATTTGTCTTGAACGACCAGGTCCAAAGTGATTTAAAATAGAATAAGGTTTGAGAGGAAGTGAAATATTTCTGTCTGTTTTCCTTTTCCTTCTTTCCCTCCTCCCCCATCAAAAGAAACAAAACTCTAAAATGTTCTTTTATATCCAGCTCTTCTCTACTTAAATGAGTTATCAGATGAAGTACACTGTTCCTAGTGTATATTCCAGCATATGACCAAAGGGGGCGCCATTGTGGCAGAGACGGCAGTGAACTCTTCATTATAAGCATTCATTCAGCTGAGGGTCATTTCCAAGGAACGTGACTGAGTCTACAACATACAAGGCATATGTACTTTGTAGACTCAGCAACTTATACGTATGTATGTGTATTTAAGATATATATATATATATAAATTTAAACTACATATGTAAAGTATATATTTAATCTTTTTAATATATTTTTTATTGAATGACAGAGTCTTTAAGTTCTGTAGTGCTTTACAATTTTCAAAAGTTTCACACACATGATTTCGTATAGTCCCATAATAACCCTTTTTTTCCTTAACCACAACCCTGCCAGACAGATGCTCTGAGTCCTCACTTTATGGGTGAGAGTCTGAGGCTTAGGTAGGTTATGCTCCTTGCACTAGGCTGTACAGTCTTCGTTTGCCAAGTCTGTAACCCATATTCTTTCTACTGTACCATTTGACCTCTTAAAGTTCAAGGTTAAAGTGGTAGAGAAGGAGCTGTACTCATCCCTAAGTGTGAGCACTTGTTCCTTGAGACTTAACATTAGGGAAAGAAAGGCAGTCACACTGCTGTTTTCCCCTTTTGTTATGGGAGGAAAGGAAAGCATCTCTGCAAGCAGGAGCCGGGCCCTTCCTCCCCCATCAGTGTAGTGAGGAGAGGCCTCGGGCTAAGGAAGTCCTGTGGTCCGGGCTCCAGTCAATGTTCACGTGGCTCAGACCTTTGATTAGGCCTCCAGGAGGGTTACAACCTGAGTTGAATCAGAGGGGAAGAAGGATGCCCTCACCGTCTGTCTCCATGTCAACAAATGACCAGTGCGGTGGGATTCCCATGTTCCCCTCCTGCTCTGTGTGTAGTTGGATTCAACCCACATGGGTAACCATCTCCTTCAAAAGATTTCCTCTCCCTTCTCTTCCCACCGTGCTCACCCCGGTTCCCCTGCCCTCACACGTATACTCCATGCCGTAGCTTCCCTCCAGGGGTCTCTGGAGAAGGATGGAAATGACTCTGTTCCTGTGAAAGATGGTCGGTCTTGTCCTTTTCACATGCCCTTTAAATGTGAAGATTCCGCACAGGCAAAGCAGCACTCGATTGAGCGCATCAGAAAAGTCCCAACTGCTTATCACTGGAAAGAGGTATAAGATTCCTGGTCCAAGCCACTCATGCTCCAGATGGAGACTGGAGGCCTGGTATGGTTAACTGGCTTATCCTGAGTCCCAGGTTCATGGCAGCCTGGAACCCCAGCCTTCTGCTTTTACTCCAGAGCTTACAACCATTTCTGTCATTTTATGAAACACCAGTTCTGATTCGTGCTGGGTTATCAAGCACTTTTGTTTTCGAAATGACAATGCTCTTGGGTGGGGAGGGGACTGTAAATAAAATAATGATAATAGAAAGGAAATATCAGAAAATACTTCAGATAGACTGAATTTACCACTAGTAGTGTGACTTTGGACTTTATTGAAATCAAAACAAAAGTTATTACACAAACTTTTTAAAAATTAACCTTTTTTTTGCAGTCTCCTTAGAGATAATAATGATCCTGGTGACTTTTCCTGCTAATGCATCTAATCCTAGTATATGTAAAATAATTCCCTTAAAGAACTCTATACTGTTTGGTTCAATCCAAGTGGGGAAAATCACCTTCAAATTTCTGCTCGTAGCCCTCAAGGCAGATCCTCCTGTTCTTTAAGCCTGGTAGTGGTCAGAGATGCTGGGACATTGTCATCATAGTAATAGTAATAATAATAACAATCATAGCAAACACACATACAGCATTTATGTTGTAACAGGCCCAGTTCTAACTGATTTAATCATCACAACAGTCTTTTGAGATAAGTACTAACAGTATCCCCATTTGCAGCCAGGGAAACTGAGGCACAGAAAAGTTAAGGGATCTGCGTAAAATCGCACAGTTAGTAAATGATGGAAGCTGAAATAGAGAAAAAGAGTAGTTCTGGGCAAGTGCAAATTTTAAAGATCAAATTGCATGTAGGGAGTCTGAAGATTACCAAAAACTTTTAGCCCAGCTCACTAAAACATTATAGTGATTAATGTCATAATCGTTCAGGCATTTTTAATTCCTCTAACACAATACATAAACAGGAAAAATCTGGGAAGATAAAGTGTTCAGTGACACTGGTATTAGAAGAACTAGTATCTCAGACTGTAAGTACCAGTCACTAACATTTATCTCTCGGTGCCAACCCTTGGGAAATTAGTATTACTAATCTTGAGCTTTTTTTTTTAAAGTGACAGAACTAAATTACCAGCAGCCAAGACTGAAGCAACAAAGTTATAGAAATGTACTTTAAACCCATTAGGCCTCTCGGCAAAGAGTCAGGTGATGCTTAATGTAGGTGAAGTATTTTTACTTTTAATTAAACATGTAATTAAGCATATTGATTCTTTGGTCACACTAACTTAAATGGAGACAATGAATCTTTCTTTGAAGATTTGTTTTAAGTAGCATTTTCTCTTCACTGAGAACCATTTGCAGATGACATGGGATAGACTGCCAGCTTTGTAGTTCTACACGTCTTGGCCCATCCTTTGGGCCCCAAAATATTCTCTTGAATATCTCTTGAGGTTCCTTCTCACCAGGAGAGATAATGGAAAAAAGACTCTGCTATAGCTGTTCCCATTAAACTCCCTGAACACTCTCTCATCCCGGAGATGTCTCTGACTTTTGTGAGGTGTCAGTATCGTGGAAAGGAATGTACAGTCTATTAAGTCTGGATCTCTTTTTAAATTGATTATGATTTCTTTTATTTATCGTCCCCTAATGAATAGTTGCCCTCTATAAAGAACAAACTTTTTCTTCCAAGTTGCAAGCAGAAAAAAAAAGAACTGCCATTTGCATTCCTCGTGAATATTGAATAGCTTTCTGTCTTCATTTGTTTTTGTTTTCACCTTTTTAATGCTGATTTTCTACCTAGAAGAGTACTATGTAGAGTTTGTCTATTTCTTTATGCAGGTTAACCTTATTCTTTTCATTTTATTCCTTAGGACAGTCCATTATTTCATTACGGTTTTTTGTGTTTTTTGGGGGTTTTTTTTGCAAGGTCCCTCCTTAGATGATATCACATTAGTGCCTCCACAGATTAATCCGATGGATAGAAAGAAAGTGTATGAAGTGATATCTTCTCTCTAAGCCTTCATCTCTGTCCCTCAGAAGCACGCATTTGAAGCCACACGACAGCTCTCGCCCAGAATTCTCACCCGATAACCATCCACGCGTTCATCTGTTTGTCAAACACGTAGTGTGCTCGTGATAGGAAGGTGACTCAGGCAGCTCCCAACTCTGGGGAGAATTTCCAGTGTCGGGGAGGCAGGGCTACGAGCTGAAGGACTTAGAGGGAGGTGCTTAGAATGTCCATCCTACTGTTCCTATGTCTAGTCCTCAGTGTTTCCAATCCTGATTCATCCTGAGCTGACCTTCAGGTGACCTTTACTTCTATGTAAAATAATTTAAAAGCTTGAACATAGCCTGGAAATTTAAGGAGGAAAACATACCAGTAGTTCAGTACTACTTTAAAAACATGGAGTGAGGTGAAAAACTGCTTTGACCGGGGCAGAAATGGAGAGTGGTACGTATAGCAGTGCCCTCTCCCATTTGAATCTTGAAGAACACGATCACCATTGCGTTCTGTGTGGTGAGGACACCTTTCAGGCCTGAAGGATATATATACAGGGCCCGCTGGGAAGTTTGGGGAAGCTTGCGGAAGCTTGCATCGGGGATCTGCTCCTGTAACTCCCCAGTGCTCCACAGGAGGGCAACAGAGAGCACAAAAGGGATTCATTCCTGAGCAGGGTTGGGCCACGAGGAGGGTGAGCAGGGTTCCCCCAAGGTCTCCAAGGGTGATGTGCCCTGCTGACAATGGCGCACCTCGGAAAGGCATGCTGTAGAGTCATGAGCTTAATTATTTATGATGCTGGACAATTTCTTGGAACTTTCAGACAGAACATGCATGCCCAACTCATGAATCATAGCTCAAGTCATCATTAGTATCTACCACGCTGTGGACTTGTCCCCTATTCGCGGGTATCTCTCACAGCTTTCCCCTGCCGCTCCCCTGTGCGTCTCTGGCACAGGGTTTATCTCTGAGGAAATGGTGCCTTTCTAGAAAGAGATAAATTTGCTTCTGGGTATGAACTTAGTCCCTGTAAGTTAAGTTTCCAAGTCTGTGGATTGATAGCAAACATACACATACATCCTGTTCTTATTCATTGGAAAACAAAGTTCAAAAGTGATTCAAAACTGCCAGTTAAAAAATTTGCCTAATGTTCATTTTACCATATAAGAATCTTGCTCATTCCTACATAATGTACTCCCCTTACCTGTCCAACCCTGGTTTTACTTTTCCCAGCTTGCATTTTCTGCTGCATTTAGAGAACTCACCTCAGTGTCCCCTGACATATAGTATGCTCAATCCCAGCCTTAGTTTTTCACTGATTTTCTACTTCCCCGAACTATCCTTTCCCAAGGGTGATTTTTCTCCTAATTCTTTAAGGCCCAGCTCTGGTTCCCTCATTCCAGTAGACCTTCCAGGTGTGATGCTTATCGGGGTCTTTCTCTTCTCTGGTGCCTGTTGGTCTTCTGTGTGATATTATGTATAAACTGTGCAAAAATGCTTTCGTGCTATAACTACCATACACTGCCTGAGTTGTGTGTTGATGGCAATGATGCCTTTGAACCCCACTGTGCCTAATAAAGAGCTAGACCGACTTTGTGATTGGTTGATCCCTAAAGTTTGCTTTTCTTTGGATTGTCTTTTTATCTATGGGTTCATCTCTTCTGTTTGGCAGGTCAAAAAAATTCCAGTCCTTTATTGAGAGCTGTTTGGTAAAGAATCACAGCCAGCGACCAGCTACAGAACAACTGATGAAGCATCCATTTATACGAGACCAACCTAATGAACGACAGGTCCGCATTCAGCTCAAGGACCATATTGATAGAACAAAGAAGAAGCGAGGAGAGAAAGGTGAGACACACGTTTGTATTTCAGCGAGGGAAACAAAAGACCAAGTGAGTCATGGGCTCTTGAGGTATTGGAGGGACGGTGGGGATTTCAAATAGGCCTGCATTGTTCTTTAGTGTGAAGGGCTGCCTCTGAGATCACAGCCTTTGGGCATCACTAGGCTGCTGAAATGGAATCTTTCATGAAAGAATAGAACCTCGGGAAATATTACCTTTTTCAGGCACTGAACAAAAAGTCATGTTGAGTGATACTATGAAGTGGTTTAATATGACAAGTGATTTTCTTAATTCAAATGAATATTCATGTTTCGAAGACTCAAAATCTACAGAAGACAGGCAACCTTAAAAAAAAAAACCCATCTAGTTGACATTTTTCTGTGCTGGCACTCTTCACCATTTAAGTTTTCGTGCTCTGAGGCTCATTTCTAATTTAGTTATTTGGAAGTCAGAATGACTTTTATTATAGTCAAAGCGATATAAAAGAAGTTGCCAAGCTGCTGTATGGAACATCACATTTTCTTCTTTATAGATTCAAAAACTCTTTTCTCTTATGGCTCTAGCTGTTAGACCATACTACCTTTTCACTGCATCACTGGAAAAGACATGAGTCCAAACTTGGGGCCCTGGGACTGTGCCCAAGTTGTTTGAAAAGAGACTCAAAATTCCTTAACTAGCATCCTGACCAAGGTGAAAACTCACGTGGTCTGGGGCAGGTTTTATGACTTAGTTGGGTAGGGAGGTAGGGAAGGTTGAGGATGGGAAGGAAAGGGGGGGATGCAGAGAACAGACAAGGTGAGAGCTCCCTGGTGGGAGCAGGAGGGAGCAGCTGGCCAGGCTGACAGTGAGGGGGCGATAGAGGGCTGGCCAGGTGAGCATTGAGTATGCGGGCGGGGGGTGGGCAGGTAGAGAGGGGAAGCCCAGGGACCAAGGGTGGGAGGTACGTGGTGATGTGCTTGGCTCCACTTCTGCACTCTCCATCTTTCTCCTCTGTTCTTCACGATCCAGACGGAACGGGGAGGGTGGTGGGCAGCACAGAAGAGAGGGTGCCCTCCTTTTATTTGAACTTCCCCTCTTCTTTGCCTCTGCAGTTAATATCTTCAGGTGGCAAGGTATGAGCAGGGTCCTAGGGGTGGGGTGGTGAGCCCTGTAGGGGTCAGGACTGGGCAGAGGTAAGATCAGCAGAAGCTAAGGGAGGAGAAATCCTCAGTGAAGCTTCAAGGGAAGAGTTCCTTCTTTGCAGCCGGCCTCGGGGATGCAGGAAGATGTGTGATCAGGTTAGACTCAGGAATGGGAGGTTATGAAGCCAATCCAAAAAGGAGGCTCATCTTCAGTCGTTACTGGATGGAAGGGATGAGGTATCAATCAGGGCCCAAGGAGTTGGGAGGGCAGCCCAAGCTGGAGAGAAATAGATGAGTCAGGTCAAAAAGTGCCGGGACTGATTTTTCAACTGCTACTTATTAATAGTGGTCTTGGGCCACTCCATGAAGTCAGACTTTTAAAGGGAAGAGTTTAGTGTTAATCAACTATATACTCCAGTATGAAATAAAAAGTTAAAAAAAATAAAAAATTTCAAAAATAAAGATAAAGGGAATAGTTTAGGGCAGTGTGTCAGACATGCAGCCCATTAAAGGCCAACTTTTCTAAAAAGAAAATTTATTTTCCTATAGGTATATAGAATAGATTAAGGACTCAGACTCTTCTTTTCAGACTCAAATTCTGAGTTCAACTTCTACTTCTACCCCTTAATGGTTATGTGAACTTCACCCCAGTTTTCTCATCTTTAAAATAGGAATGGGGGTATAATAATAATTAGTATTGTCTGGCATTTTTGCAAAGATTAAATGAGATGATGCATGTAAAATGCTTAATACAATGTCTGGCACATAGATGTACTGAATAAATGTAAGCTATCCTTATTTAGACAATTTTTATTGACCTACAGTTTTTCAGTACTGTTCAGGGTTACCTTCTGAGATCATGTGACCTCTGCCTCTGACCTGTGAGTAAGAGTGGGTAAAGCTTGTGCCTTGGATTGTTTTCACATTTTGGGGGCACAAACTCTAGAATGTGACTTAGAACTCACCACCCCATGAAAACAGACTATTTTTAATGTGTTCCCTCTCTGCAGGGTAAAGAGTAAGATCCTTGGGAGTAGGCTTACTCGAGAGTTGCATGATGATTTAAGGAACCTCATTCTGTTTAGGCTTCGAGCCACCAGCAGCCTTCTTTTTTGTCTGCTCCCCAAGAAAGAGTGTTGCTCAAAATGAGACTTCATTCCAGTTGCTCAGTTTGATTAAATGACTTGACTTGCTCCTTCTAAAATTTTTTCATTCTCTTAGTAGCTCTAAGACCAGCTTCTGGTAGAATCAAAAATGTTTAATGTGCATTGCTTTGTGATTTTTTTAACCTGATATTATTTTTTCCTTCAGATATGTTGATACATGCTAATTTAAGCCACTAATATAAAAGCAATCACGCTGGATTCTGGTGAAGTATTATAGTTGAGGAGATTGACAAATGAAATTTTTACCCTAGAGAGGAGAAATAATTAGATTAATTGTGTGCTTCTTTTCCTTGCTATAATTTACTTTACTAGATAAAATTTCTGCATTTTACTTTGAACTCTCTGTTGATTCATTTAAGGAAAGTTTGGAATACTAAACTTTCAATGTGGAATACTGAAACACTTTATGAAGTTTCTTTACATTTTCGTAAAATAATACTTTTTAAAAAGTAGCCTGAAAACTTCATACTTATCTAAACATGTGAAGCTAATTTTTACATGATTTTTAAAAATACTCTTGAAGTCATCGTGCTATGGCTTCCTTTCATCATCCCTTTAATGGCTAAATAGTATGGAAAGCAAAATGTGTTTATGATCAAATTCCATGGTTCTCATCATGTGACTGCTGCCTCCTGGTGGTAACATAACCAAATTGCAGTTTCAGTTTCTTTTCAGGGGTGTACAAATGTCTTCAAAGTTGTAATTACTAACACATAGCTATCAAGGGATGATAGCCCTGTGACAACCTCCCTGATTAAAATGAAAAGCTCCTCCAAAGTCTCCCCATTGCCTACGAAAAAGTCCTCAGCATGGTGTATATAAAGATCATTAAGCTACATCAGACCTGCTGGGCTTTCTCACTCCATCTGCTTTCTCACACCAGCCACTCACAACTCAGTGTTTCCTGAACATTCATGCACTATAATACTGTTAGCCTTACTCAGGTGGTTATGTTGCTTAGAATGCCCCTTTCCCAGCACTTTCAGCTGCCATCTGCCTAAAAAAGGGTTACTGATCTTCCAAGGTCCAGCTCATTTCTTCCTCAAAGACTTCACTGTTACCTTCCCCCATTATGACCCATGGACTTAGCCACTTTTTTGTCTGATATCTCATTGCTCTTTTTTATGTAATTCTATTTAGTATATAATGTGTTGGAACGAATGCTAATTATAAAGTTGGAAAAATTCTAGATTAAATTCTGAATCCAATTCTCAGATGTATTGGTCATATTAATAAACTGCTTATAATCTCAGTATCTTTGCTTGCAAAACGGGTATTATGTTAAAGGATTGTTATGAGAAGTACATGAGAGAACATAAGTATCTAGCATAGTGACCAACATGGGCGATACCCAATAAAGATTAGTTCTCTTTCTTCATAATCATGGAGAATCTGATTATTTACTTTTCTATCTTGACCATTAGCTTCTAATCTCCTCCGAAGCAAAGACTCGATCTTGTTCATTATGGCATGTTAACTTGCTTAATATATTAGGGAATTAAATGAATGTCCCCAGTGGGTCAATCAAAACACATTCAAATCTATATTTTTAATAGCACACGTTTTCAAAAGTTTCTGTCTGGTATTAAGATATCTAAAGGCAATTTGTGAGTCTATGTAAGTCATAATAAAATTCCTACGTAAAAAATGATTACTCCTGTCAGTAAGTTAACAGTGGCCCAATAAAAGATTGGGTTAGGTGGTCCTATAATGGGAGTTAACACAAACTGAAAAGTTATGTTTCAGCTCCTTGTCTTCACTTTCATGTGAATGCCAGGCATTAGGGAGAGAATCTAGAGTCGGCTGGGGCAGTCTTGGATGTTAATTCCATGTGCTTGAATCTAGCTGGTAGGCACTGTTGGATCACAAGTCAGGAGGCCTGGAGCCTGTCCCAGGTCAGCATTAAGGACAACTCTTTGGGCCTCAGTTTACTTATACATAAAATGAGGGCATGAGCTTTACCGAGCTGTAGCATCTTTTTGCACACTAATATTCTGTGGGTCTCTCTTTAGATGAGACGGAGTATGAGTACAGCGGGAGTGAGGAAGAAGAGGAGGAGAATGACTCAGGAGAGCCCAGGTAGGCGAGCAAGAGCTATCTTCTCAGTTTCACATTTTGCACTGTGGTTGTGTGAAATTCACATCCTTTTGATTTATAGGTTCATTTTTAAGAATCCAGCAGGGTGGTCTTATTTAATTTATTGCCCACAAATGTACTCATTAATTTGGGAAAATTTCCCTAGGCAGACTCTTACAAGAACATGGAAATCAGGATATTCTTTATCTTGTCTTTCAAGATTTATTTCCTTGTTTCCTCACATGTGTAACATGTAGAATGGGTAGGAGGCAATTATCTGGGTAATACAGGTCTAAAAGTGCCTAAAACTGCAACTTTCTGGAGACCAAAGTGGTATTTTTGGACTTGAGTTATCCAGTCCATTACTTCATACCTTTGAGACATTTAGGTGGCCACTGTCCTTATCACATGGCGTGTGTTTTCAACACAGCCTAATCCAAGAGGAAACAGTTTCCAGGAAATCAAATTACACTCTAGAGGTGAACCCTAAATAGAAACTTCCATTCCCATTCCTCCTGTCATATGTTGGCCCCCAGAATCAAGTGCTGCTTTATTATCATCATCCCTATGTTTTGAATTTCACTTGACTTTGATTCTGACTTTCTTCTAGTCTGTGTTCATAAGTAATTAATGCCAATGTGCTCACACTGCCAGGATTTCTCTTTTGTAAGAGAATTCAGCTGATGGCAGTTTGGTGAATCAAGGGGCCTGGGCATGCACACCAGGGCGGATGCACTGTACATGTGAAGTGAGATTACTGGGGGAAATGCACAAAGCAGAAGGGTCACTGGGGTATATGGGTCCCCATCCTCTAGCCATCCAAGGAAGGGACCCAGTACTCAATAAGGAGCAGTTCTTGTACGACTGAGGCAGAGCTTCTGAACCAGGGAAGGGGCCAGTTCAGCCACTGCTGCTAGAATAAGCTAGTGCATTCCTTTTCTGAGCTAATTCAGACCTACCAAGCTGGATTATTGCTAAAACTACTGGAAGAGGATGGGATTGAGGTTACAGGGCCATCAGTTTTTCTCTCTTCACCTGTTACGGGAATTTTCAAGGTCAAAGACTGAAAGAGAATTCTTTCCTTCCATCTAGACATTTTCTGCCCCTAGTTTAGCTGCATAAATATGGTGACTGCCAAGTAATGACATGGAAAATGAACATTCTTGTAAAGCAAAGGACCAAATGCCTTGCTTTCAGAGTCGTACGCTATTTTTCCAAAGCTCACCCAGACAGTCACGTCAGCCCTTCTGATCACTCTTCCTGGAGCTAAGAACCTCATCTTAACGAACACTTGCTAAACCGCATGTTAGGAGTCACTTAGTGGGTGACCTAGCCATCTCTTAACATTTCTATAATTGTCACATGTCTTTATATCACATTGAAGATTATGTTCCAAGTCCTGTTTTATGGACACATCTAATTAATTTTCATGAAATCCTGTAAAATAGAAAGGGATAGTGGTTATCTCATTATAGAAATGAGGTAACAGCCCAACGGTAGCAACCAGCTCACACACGGGGTTAATGATTCAGTCAGTAATACATCTCGGAATCAGTTAATATTAATGGGTCGTCCTCATGTGCATGGAAAGTTGGGTTCCCCAAGCCCCACCACCTTTGCACAGACCAAGTGGCCTGAGTAGATAAGCCCCTCCTTTGGGGGGGTTGTTTAAAGTTCTACACAAAGGCTGTTGGTTTTAAAGGAGGCTTATTAGTAGAATCCAAGCACTGTCTATGAGCCACGCCTTTTGATGTCATGTTATGGCAGTATCTCACGTAGCACGCTACCCACTCTCCAAGACAGAATGATCCCCTTGTCAATCACCAAACCTGCTCCTCCCCTTTCGTTCCCCATCCCAGTTTGCATCACCACCACAGCCCAGATGCCAGGAAGAAACCTGCAAGTCATCCCTCACTCCACACATTAGATCCATCAACAGGTTTCATTAACTCTCTCCCCAGATGCTCCTCCCAGCCTCCATCCCCACCTCCCCGACCTGGTTAGTCTCTACCCCAGAGCCACTGTAGTCGCAGCCCAACTGGTGGCCCTGCTTGCCCTTGTACCCACTGCAGAACATCTTCTATTCAGCAGCCAAACGAATCTGATCATGTTACCCTCCTGTTAATAAGCTTTCCATGTGTGGCTTCCACAGCCTCATGCTTTACCCTCTCTGCTCTGTCTCTGACTTCCTCTTGTACCCCTCTCCCTGTCATTTGCTCTGCTCTGGGAAGAGTGCCTGGGCTTCAGACCCTCAAAAAGGCCACCCCTGTTGCCACGACAAGCCTCTACACTTGCTTTTCCTTCTGCCTGAAAGGTTCTTCCCCTACCTCCTCGTGTGACTGACTCTTCATCATTTGGGGCCCATCTCCACTATCAGCTTCTGGGAGAGGTCTTCCCTGATCACCCCATCTCAAGCAGAACCCTCATCCTAGCCCCAGTGCCCTGCCACTGTCCCTCTTAAACTCTTACACTTTTTTTGTCTTCTATAGAGCCTATTAATATCTGAAATTATGTTATTTGTAATAATTTGTCTGCCTGTCTAATTATTCGCCTGTCTCTCTTCCCCACAAGAAAATAACTAGAGGGAGAATTTGTTTAGCTACTGCTGTATCCACTAGAGCCTATTATCGTGCCTGCCGCATAGTAGGTACTCAATAATTATTTAATGGATTTATTTCAAGGGGAAGCTGCCGGAAAGATTAAAAGGGCTAGGTCTGTATGAGTAAGTAGGAACCATTTCCCTCCTCCTTGCTGGGCTGCAAGCAGAACCAAGGAGTCTGTAGCTTTGTGCTGTTCAAGGAGGTGATGTGGGTGAAGACGAGGTACCCATCCAAGGAGAGCAAGCTCCCTCACCGCTCCAGATTATTCATTTTTATTTGCTGGCTTAGCTCTTGCCTTTCTTAAAAGTGAAAATAAGCTGGCCTGGGGCTCAGGGCTTACGTACTCACTACAGCTTTCAGAAATAGAGGGGCGAGGGAGTGGTGTGGACGGTCCGGGAGAGAGGTGGTGGCTTCAGGCATGTGACATCTCTGCGGCGACGGAGCGGCCTAGGCATGCCGTAGTCACACTGGAGGGGAGGCTGGACTCGCGTCTGTTACCCGGACTCTCGTCTGTTACCTGGACTCTTGTTTCTTTTGGGGGGTGAGCAGTGGAATTAACGGAGGGGTCTGAGAGCCCGTGCTTGAGCACGTGGCCTCTTTCCCCGCAGGTGGGTGCGGTACCCGCCTGGCTCTCCTCCGCCGGGACCCCCGGTAGCGGTGGCCCCTCCCTGCGCGGGACGCTGATCTGTCTCTCCCGCCGCGCAGCTCCATCCTGAACCTGCCCGGCGAGTCGACGCTGCGGCGGGACTTCCTGCGGCTGCAGCTGGCCAACAAGGAGCGGTCCGAGGCCCTGCGGCGGCAGCAGCTAGAGCAGCAGCAGCGGGAGAACGAGGAGCACAAGCGGCAGCTGCTGGCCGAGCGCCAGAAGCGCATCGAGGAGCAGAAGGAACAGCGACGCCGGCTGGAGGAGGTGAGGCCCCCCGGCCGCCTCTGCCGCCCGCCCCTCGCGGCTGCGGCCCCTTCCTGGGCGTGTGCCGGCGCCCGAGGTCCCGCCCGTGGGGCCGAGGCCGTAGCCTGCTTGCAAGCACACGCGGCTGAACTGCCAAGGAGGCTGCAGCCACACGCTCTCACAGGCGGGCCACGTCCCTGGCTGGGGGCGGTGGAACCTTGGTGTGGTCACGTCGGCAGAGCAGGTGAAGGCTCCAGCCTCTTCAAGGCTTGCCCAGGTACCACCTTCTTGGCGAGGCTTCCTTGAGCCCCCCACTTAAAATCACAGCCCCTCTCTATATCATGTCCTGTCGCTCTTCCCTGCTTAATTTTTTTTATATAGCTCTTATCACCTTCACATGTGTGTACTTTATGTACTTTCGTATATCTGTCTCTCCGCACTAGAATGTAAGCTCCCTGAGGACGGGAGATGCTCTCTTTTATCCCTACGTATCTCTACATCGTGTATCTAGACATTAGTGTCTGAAACAGTGCCCGTCACACAGTAGGCACCTCCTAAATATTTGTGGAATGAATGAACTAATATACAAGTGGATGAGTCAATGACCAAGAGGTGACGTATAGGTGTTGACTAGACCACAGTGACCACAGTGAATAGGCAGAGAAGCGAGGCGTCAAATATGGAAAAGCAGGGCCTGCCTATTGCTGCTCCTTTGTTACTCCTCTGAACACGGAAGAAGCATTTCACGAGTCCTTCCACGCACGCCTTGGTACCCAGGGCCTGTCCCGTAGCTAGTGGGCAAGCCTTGCCTTCACCAGTAGGTGTGCTGCCATCTGTGTGGGAACCCGTAGTGCCAGCCACACTCTCCTGCATGGCTTACCCTGGGCCAGGCTCTCACCCGTGTGGTCTTACAGACGTTTATTAAAGCCTCTTTCCCAGAACTTGGGTCCAGGGCCTCCTTCCTCTGCCAGATAAATCAAAACCTCTAGACAGTTAGGAAACTGAGAGACCATGGCTGTTGGGGAAGTTGTATGGCAGATGAAAGCTTCACTAACGGCATGGTAATGGGGGAGTAATTTTACAGTTCTCCCAGACACCATCTTGTTCCTCATTAACGGTTTACAGCAATTCATTTGCTCTGTCAGGTGGCCACTGCAGTTAGAGGGTGGTGAATTGCAGGCTCCAGGAGCGGCTTGCTTTTTAAATCGTACATCCAGGTCCAGCCTTCCCGGGTCAGTGAGGGCTTCCGTTCCAGTTTGCAATAAATCCCATCAACCTCATTATGTCCCTAGAGTATTAGTATGCAGACCGGCAGCAGCCATACCCAACAGTTACAATCATTGAATGACTTCTGTGTGCCAAATACCGGGTGGGGTGCCTTGCTTACATCCAGGATGTCACCGCTATCGTGGATTTGTGTATATCCATGATCTCTCGTGCAAAGTGTGCATATCTCCATTTAACAAAGAGGAAACTGAGGTTCAAAGAGGGGAAGAAATTGGTCCCACGTCACAGAGCCAGTAAGTACAAAGCCAGGATTCACACCCAGGTCTGCCTTCTCCCAATGGCCATGCGGGCCCTGATGCACTAAGGGTAGATATGTAGTCAGAGCCGTGAACTGTGACCCTCAGAATTGAACCTTATAAGTGTCTGCAAACAGCAGTAGGCAAATGAAGGACTTTCCAATCTAAGTAAGTCTAGGATGTTGTCGGAGTGACAAATGCTCAGCCCGTAAAAGGTTTGAAGGTCACCTACCATCCTGTATTCTCAGAATTACACTATAGTAGACGGAGGCATTGTAGTGCCGAGGGGGCAGAAGCCTTCAAAGGAGCAGGCAAAGGCAGGGTGAAGGGAGATGTGGGTGGTAATTAGCCAGCTCTCAGAAGTAAAGTACAAAGTGTAGGAGTGGAGGTGCCTGCCTCACCTCTGGTTACTCTCCTGGGCACAAATTGAAATTCTCAGACAGGTCCTTGCAGCTGTACCTCGGTGTCATTTCCTTCCGCCCACCCAGGCCGGCTGCAGCCTCTTGTACTGGCCCCCAGCCCAGCGCTGCACCGTTTCCTTCAGTCTCTCGGGTCTCCTGAGGACCACGGCCTCTGCTGTCTGGATCCAAGGCTTACTCCTTTTAACTTCTGATCAAACCTCTCTCCGCAGCCAGTACCCTCTCAGGCTCTGCCCCCCCAACCCCGCCTTTCCTGCTTCTTTCCTGATTTGTGTTTATTCCTTCCAAGGGCATTTCCCGAGGCCCTCACCTCATTGGAGCATCATGCCCTGGAAATCTGGACCATTTGCCTTTCCCCGGTCTGGCTAATGAGCTCCTTGCCTGGTGATTTGCTACACTTAGTTTCAGGCTAAAAGCATTTACCAAGTAACCCTAGAAAATCCCCATTGTCATCCCATAAAACGTTTAACATACCAGAGAATGCAAACACGTGTACACAGACACACACGCACACTCTTATATGAATTGCCTTCTTCTTTTTAAATTTTAACACAAGAACTCTTGGCCTTTGAACCTAGGTCCTCAGTTGGTACAGTCTTTTCAGAGAATGCATTGTACTGTTTTGGTTTTATTTTTTTAGATTTTCTTCCTCTCGTACCTGGTTTGATCTATTTAAACATTATATGTTTTTTTTTCATCAAGTTGCTTGAATAACAATTTCTAACAGTTAGGAAGCACTTAACCATAAGACAGGTACTCTGTTCAGTACTTCATGTGAATTGTCTCATTTAATCCTCACAAGAACCCCCAGTCTAAAGATACTGCAGGTGAGTCTCAGAGAGGTTAACAACTTGCTAACGGTCACACAGCTTGAGACAAAACGAGGTTTCAAACCCAGCAGATTGGACTCCAGAGCCCAGCCACTGTCACTGCATCTGTCCTGCCTCTCCCCCGGCAAGCCAGAGTCAGTGTGCTTTTCCATAGTCTTCACCTGGCCTCTGTTTCTGTGGTCTTTTACACTGAGAATTTAAGGATTTCGGAGCAAGGTCAAAGAAGCTGCACTCGGCAGGTGCTCATCTTTGAGCTGGATTCTGGCTCTCAGGCTCCCAGTCAGAACTCCTGCCAAGGCCTCCTCGTGTCGGTTCTTTTGCTGCATTTTCTGGAGTCTCTATCATGGATGTTTTCAGGCTCAGTGGGGTACAGGCATCCAGTGGGGCACACCCTCTATATCCCCACCCCACGGTCACAGAAGGCGTGCATGGAGACACTTTGCTCTAGGCATCAATGTGCATGCGCCCTAGCTTCTCACCAGAAGCAGGAATGCTTGTGGCCACAGGGCATCAAGAGATTTTACCCGCTTTATCTTTTGATCCTTTATCTTGCCCCTAGTGCGCAATAGAGAAAAAAAGAAATACTGAATACTCAGATGACTGTAAGTTCTGACCCCCTAAGTAATGACTGTCCCCGCCGCCCGGGATTCCTCTCCCGCCTCCGATCCTGCTGGATCCCATCCACGTCTGCTGCCCTGGCCTGTGGTGACCACTTCTGTTTCTGATGCTGAGTAGGAACTTGCACTACATTGTCACATAGAAGCAGTTAAAGCCCGTAGTTAGGCTTGTGAACTTCACTTCATTGTGAGCCAGGTGGCCTTGTGTAGGCATCCAGGGAAATACATTCCCTTTTCCAAATAAAGGCCCTTCAGACACCCCTTTGGTGACACGAGGCTGTGTAGGTTGTAGCCTTCGCCTTCCTCAGTGATCTCAGATGTCACCTCCAACCAGAGTTTCTAAGGAATCCCTGTCTGCCCTTTGCTATTGATAGGCAACCATGTGGTTTTGGCTAGGTTCTAAACCAGGATCTGTATATTCTTAGAAGGACTTTGTACACTGAATGTAGTCATTTATCAGTTTCATGAAAAGGACGTGGCTTCAGGCCAATTAAATGGTAGGTACACGACACTGCTTTTGACCAATGATAAAGTACAATTTATAACTAAGTTCCAAGAATCTGATTAAACCCAGCTAAGATGAGTAAGTCCATCAATAGTGAGAAAAAGTACATAGAGGGCTTCTTCTATTTTTATTCAGTTCAATAGAAGTTACTGGCACTTGGCCTAGTCAATGCACAACTTGTTTTACTCTCCATCACAGAGTTAGGGCCCAGGAATCAGGACCTTGAGGTGCTGGGGCACCTACTCTGGTCATCTTTTCAGACCAACCTTGGGCAGAAGATTTGTGGTGATGCTTGATTGTGCTCAAGAGTTTTGAAATGATGTTAGTAATTACTATACATATTTTTCAACTTGCTGAGAGCCTTCTTTCTACACCTTCATTGTGGGGAGAGTATCTTTGAGTCACAGAAATGAATCACATTGACCCCAGGAGCACGAACCCGCTCCATGGTAGCAAGTTTTATTCTTCGGAGAATTGTATTCAGTTCTTTAAGCCACCTAGATCTCATTTGGTGCCCTCAAGGCGATCATAACATCATCCAGTTGTAAAAACAACCAGCTCTAGCTGAAAGATATTATACTGCTTTGGTTCTATCACCAGAAAAAGAAAAAGTTAAATACCACCAGTATCTTACTGGCCAGGAATAGTTGAGCACTGACGTACAAAATGAGAGCCTGGAGTCTAAAATTCCCTATAAGCCTCTAGCTTTTTAACTGTGAGTGACTGGGGCTTTTAAGGACGTTGAGATGAAGTGTTTGTTTAAGTGTATGGTAGAATTAAAACTTTTGTCCTATTCCTACCCGCAGTCACTTGACAGATTTAGTGGATGCATAGCTCCGCTCTGCGGACACCCATGCTGGACCCTGGGAATGGTCTGCCCTTGTGAAGACGAGATCTGTGAGGGAGACAGGCATTCAGCAAATCATCACCCAAATAACCATTTTCACCATCATTGCCAGACTGCTGTGGTGGAGAAGAATGGCGCACTAGGGGAGCAGACCGCGGGGGTGGGAGCCTAGGCAGGCGTGGAGGCCCGTGGGTCAGCGTTCAGCTGAAGGCGGTGAGGGGCACGCGGGTATGCTAGGCAGGGAAGCCAAGGCACTGTGTTGCTGGGCTTCGTAAGCCTGGTTAAGGAATTTCATATTTTGTTCTAAGAATAGAGGGAAGTCATTGATATGTTTCAACCAAGGGGATATGATCAGATCTGCTGGGTTTTTTTGTTGTTGTTTTTTGGTTTTTTTTATGTGATCCTTTTTTTCTTACTTTGTATTGGAGTATAGTTGATTTACAATGTTGTGTTAGTTTCAGGCGTACAGCAAAGTGAATCAGTTATACATATACATATTTCCACTCTTTTTTTTTTTTTTTAGATTCTTTTCCCATATAGGCCATTACAGAGTTTTGAGTAGAGTTCCCTGTGCTATACAGCAGGTTCTTATTAGTTATCTATTTTATATGTAGTAATGTGTATATGTCAATCCCAATCTCCCATTTTATCCCTGCCGCCCCCCATCCCTTGGTAACCATAAGTTTGTTTTGTACATCCATGACTCTATTTTTGTTTTGTAAATAAGTTCATTTGTGCCCTTTTCTTTAGATTCTACATATAAGCGATATCATATGATATTTGTCTTTCTGTCGGATCTGCGTTTCTGAAATGAAACTTGGGCTGCAGTGAAAGTTGTTGGAAGGAAGCAAGAGTGGATAGGAGAGACCAGTTAGCCCAGGCCAGAGAGGGTGGTGCTTTAGGTGGATGATGGTTGGATGGGGATTGAGGAAAGTGGGCACATTTGAGAGAGATGGAGCCTATAGAACATGCAGGATGCGGTGGTTGATCAGATGTCTTCCATGAAGGAGCGCAGGTGGTCACAGAAGGTTCTCCGATGTCAGGCTGGAGCGTCCAGGTGCAGGACCAGGTTTGCGAACAGGAGGATAAGATCACTTTGGAATGTAGTGAGTTAAAGATGCCTGTGAGGCAGCCAGTGGTGAAGCCAAGGATGCAGTTGGATTATATAGTTAGAGCCAGAGAAGAGGGCTTGAGAATGGGAAGAAAAATGGGAATTACTGGTTCATGGTCATGGAAGTAGACATCGAGAGGAGGAGAGTCTAGGAGCTAGACTCTCTGAGAACTAGAATAGGGGAGGAGAAGCAAGCAGAGAAGACTAATAAGGACGTAGGAGAGTTTAATGTTGTTGCAGAGAAAACTGCATATTCAAGCGGACCATGGAGTTACAGGACCGGCTCTGCAGAACGCTGCCCAAAGGAGTAAGCCAACAGCAGCCCTTCGTTTCAGTGACAAAGAAGACATTGGAAAGGTAGTTTTAGTGTAGTACTCTCTAGAAATGTATCCGTTTCGTCTCTGCTTTGGAGAGAAGGAAGCAACCTGCTCGGGAAATCAGAAGGTCTAGATCTGAGGGCCATCGTGCGCCACCTGCCTGCCTGGGCGACTCCCTAAGTCTCCCCAGAGCCCCGCTTCCTAAGCTCTACGAGGAGGCTTCTAAGAAAGCTTGTTCCCACCACCAAAGCTGTTCTGAGGATTAACCAGGAAAATGGATGTGAAAGACCTGGCTTTGTCAACCGCCAAGAGCTAGACAGATCTCACTTTCAATTGACTTGTCAATTCCAGGTTAAACATGACTAACGGGCCCCACTCGTGCTTCCGTTTGGAGAACTTTTCGTAATTACGTGCTCATACGTTGTGGTCAGCTTTGCTCACATCATCTCTCAGTATTCACTTTCACTCAGGGTGACCAGGCCAGTTTCACAGAAGCTGTGGCAGCTGGAGCCCAAATGCAGAAAAGCCACTGGTGGGTATGGTTACTCTTTGGGACCTAAGTAGTTTCTCCCAGGTGCTTTCAGACCAAAAAGGGGAAAAAGGGGATCGAGGGGAAACTGCAGAAGAGTCAATGAGCAACAGAGCATTTGGGGGAATTCTGTTGAGAGTAGTATTTTGGCTGACATTATCTTCCTTATTAGATGTAAGTTCTTTAACTTTCCTGTGCCTCAGTTTCCTCGTCTGTAAAACTGGAAATAATAGTAGCATTTACCTCCCAGGGCTATTGTAAAGATTAAATGAGTCGATTCATAGAAAGCCTTAGAATAGCAGCAGCACTTAGAACATACTCAGTAAATATTAGTTGTTAGTATTGTTGGACCGGGTGCCTTTGGCTGAAGTCCAAGGTATAATTTCCAAAAGTTTACTCTTTTACATGTGACAGTAAAACCTTCTTGAATTTATTAAAATAAATGTACCAACAGGTAAACTTTTATTCATACCTTGGGAAGAATATTTGTTTATAATACTAGTAGGGATTTGGTTATGTCATCAAGAGAAAAAGAAATATATCCAGTTTTTAAGTGGCTGGCTAGCAGATTAGTGCAGGGGCAAAGCACACCGGCTTTGAAGCTGCGGAGACCAAGGCTTAATCCTAGCTACGTGACCTAGGGCAAATTACTTGCCCTCTCTGACCCTCGGCTTCCTCATATACACAATCAAGATACTGTTTACTTGGCAGAATTGTTGTAGGGTAAATGTAGTCATAGGTACAGAAGGCTTGGCACAGTGCCTGACAGAAGAACAGACTGACATTGGTGGGTGAATATTTTATTGTTATTTTGCAACTGGTGATTTCAAAGTTGTTAGGTTTTTTGTTTTGTTTTAAGGGTTTTCTGAATAGATGGCATCTCCCATTGCCTGTCTTCCTTCATTCTCTAATGTACCTTGCCTGTTTACTTTTCCATCCCTTTTTGAGGGCTCTTCTCTGAGAGCCCTCTTGTTCTTGTCTTGCTGGGGTCTGCATCTACTATCAACATAGCTAGCAGTCCTGGCCTTCCAGCACAGGGAGGCAGCCCATTCTTCATCCTTCTGGATGCACCTCATCTTATAGGATCAGCTGCCACCTTGGAAGGTCTCCTCCTCCCAGCCAAGCCTCAGAGGACCCTCCCCTGGGGAAACTCTGCTTTTTGATGGATGCTCTCATCAGTATTTTTCTTGTTGTCACTTCCCACACTGTGTAATTATGATCCCATCGTCGCCACCAGTGGCTGCATCAAGTCTCACCTGCTACCAGCATCTAAACAAAACCCCTAAGAAGGTAGAGCTCTTGTGATGCCTGAAGAGTAGACTTATGGGCACCTGGGACACAGCACCTTGGGAGTGACCCTTTCTCCAGGAAGGTAGAAACAAGACAGTCAAGGGTACAGTAGGAGATTGCCTAGGTTTGAATCCCGGCTCTGCCACTTACTGCCTTTGTGATCTTGGGCAAGACATGACTTCTCTATGCCTCCGTTTGCTCATTTATAACATGGGAGAGTAACAGTTTCCAGGATTAAATGTTTCTACATCCAAAGCACTTAGAACAGTACCTGGCACCAAGTACCTGAATAATCAAGAAAAGAGTTGCCCATAAGGGGAACAGCTTTCTTTCCCATCATCCGCCTGCTGTGGCTGCTCTTAGTCATTTCTTTTCCAGGTGAGCGCTCACAGCTGACTGCGGCCTGAGCAGGCAGGAGACAGGGAATGCTGCGTTCCCACCCACAGGCCACACTCCCAGGCCCTCAGCCGGAAGAAAACACCGTGAACAAGAATAACTCTCCCATTTCAGGGCCTGGAGTGTTAATTCGTCGGCACTGCTGAGAAGCGGCCTTTAGTTCATTTAATCATTAACTGTAGGCATCCTAATGAGTCCTGCGAGCGGCAGCCGCTGGTCGGGGGCAGAGCAGCTCTTTCTTCCTGGGTGCTGTTAGCAGTGGCACCAAGATTGAACGCTTACTAGCTGGGCTTTTTTTTTTTTTTAAATAACATCTTTATTGGAGTATAATTGCTTTACGATGGTGTGTTAGTTTCTACTCTATAACAAAGTGAATCAGCTATACATATACATATATCCCCATATCTCCTCCCTATCCCACCCCTCTAGGTGGTCACAAAGCACCAAGCTGATCTCCCTGTGCTAGCTGGGCTTTTGCTCTGTTATTTCAATAACTGAGCAGAGATTATGAAACAGATGGGAGCCAGGCTGGCAAAGTGGATGCTCACTTTCCGGGGCAGGGCCTGCCCACGGCCTCTGGCGAGGTCCGCGTCGGGCACGCGTGTAATTCACACACGTGCTTCAAGAGGTCGTGTGGTTTGCATGGATGTATGGGAACCCTGCTTCCCAGTGGATCCCAGAAAGGTTCCCTGTTCTAACTTACCTGCCATGCTTGCAGGAGTCTGGCTGTGTCCACTTGGTCACCTGGGTCCTGTGATGGGAGGGGCTTCCTGCCCAGGTGAGGAGGTTGGGCTGAAATTCCTGTACTGCAGCCTAAAATGCTACTGATATTTGAAATCCTTTTGTTCAGACCCCTTTCTACACTTCCAAGGAATGGGAAGGATAGGCTAGTATTTTATATTTATAGCATTTCATACTGGAAGAAAAAAAAAAAAAAACCCAGCATTAGGCAGTTTCTGGCCCTGGGTGTATCTAGGGCAACTTAGGTGGATGACAGGGGTTGCTTTTAAGTGACAGTGAGGAATGGGCATTACAACTGCCTTCAGTTGTCCGGGGTCTTCATGGAATCTCTTTTATTACATCCAGTCTGCATCTCTTATGTTACACCATCATTATTCTTAGCTGTTCCCAACCATAGAACTATGACAACAAAATAGTTTCACAGAAAATACTATTTCGCATGACATTTAAATCGAATTGTTTTCATTTCACTCTTGTTTTCTTCAGTCAATGAGCGGTTTCATGGAATCATAGAGGTTGAGGAACATAAGAGACCTCAAAAGTGATCTAAGCCAGTTCTTCTCTCAAAGCAAGAATCCCTTTGACAATACTCCTCAGTCATTTAACCTGTTTAACATATTATCTCTGCTTATACTCTTAGAGGCTTGAGGCAGCCTATTCTATTTTTGAACAACTCCTACTGTTAGAAAATGTATCCTGTTATTGATTCACGTCCTTGTGCTATCCCTGCATTAATACAAATTATACCAAACAAAACTAAAATGCCTTCCACCTAAGCCCCAGAAATGGTTGAAGACAATGATAGTGTTCTTGCCCAAATGTCACCAGTTCCTGCAACCTTGCTATATATGATGTAATTTAGCATCTTCACCATCATCCCAGATGTGCGGGAGTGGTCCTCTCTGTAGACATTGTATTAATAAACTGGTTTATAATGGGCTTGTTTTCATAGGACTCAATGTGAAAATCTCATATTAAGTCTTCATGACGATGGCAGAAGGAATTTGAGAGTTACATCTGCACTTGACTTTTACACTAACCTACAGAGTCATAGGTGCTCAGGATGTCCATTGGGCCATCTTGCTCCTCTATATGATACCCAGGAAAACCAGCCATTCTCCCCAGGGAAACTGCAGCTCAGAGGTAAGCTCATAAATAGTCACACTGACTAACATCCAAAGAAGAGGCAGGATCAGAATTCTTCATGAAGCCTCCTCGCAGCTCAGCCTGTTTAGAACTTTCTTTCCCCGTGCTACCTGCATAAAGACTAGCTTGGCTCACATGTACTCAGACAGTGCTTAGCCTTGGGGCTGCCTAGTGATCAAGAGTTGGCTAGGGAGCTCAAAAGAAGAGTCTCATTTAAGCTGTTAATTTTCCAGGAAAGCTCTGAACGGGTGGGTTGAATGGTTTATCTTTAATAGTGTAAAGTACGTGTAAAAAGAAAAGAATGAGGTATATCTAGCTGGTCTAGTTTTCTCAGTGGTTCTCTGATTACTGTTTCTGTGAGGAAAAGACAGGTAACAAAGTGAAGGTAGAGGGGAAAATGGCCACTTGAAAAAGCATTAATAAAACATCCTTCACTTTGTATATATACACGTCTCAACCATAGATGTCCTTCAGATCCATAGAGGCAGCATGGCAAGAACCAGATGCAGAGTATCGTTCTGGCTTTGCACTTACCAACCCAGTGAAGTTGGGCAAGATACTGGCCTGTGTGTGCCTCGGTTTCCTTATCTGTCAAGTGGGGATAATGATGGCAGTACATGCCTACAGGGTTGTGATAAGAACTAAATGAGTTACTGTGAGCGAAGGGCTTAGGACGGTGCCTGGCATCATAGGAGGCACTACCCAACTGTTTGTTCTTATCATGAATAATTATTATTCATTTTTGTGATTCTGATTACTTTGTAGTGAATTCAGAGGTGCCAGACTGCTTCACCATCATTCTCATTCTCGTCCTCCCTATAAAAAAAAAGGCTTGGAATCCCAGCGTTAGTTGCAAGGAATCATGCCCTTGCCCTGCAGTGGGTGGTGTGCAATGGTCTTTCCAAAGCTGAAACTTTCACAGATGTTAAAATGAGCAAATGGGGTACCCAGAAGCTTGAATGCCTCTTGTCACAAGTATAGCTCCTGCAAAGCTTATACAGAACAGTCCTATTTAAGTGAGGGGGCATGTGTGCTGTGCGGTCGATTCGAGGGACCATGCTGGGGCCTTTCATTTCGAATGTCTTTGAACAGAGAGAGCCCCTGTGTCAAGGGGAAGGTTTGAGGTACTTCCCAAGGAGCCTGGCTTGATCCTGCACTGGCTGCTGTGCTGTCCTCTGGAGGCCCGCTCTGATCTTCCACAGTCAGTGGGGTCTCCTCTCACCACTTCCAGGTGGTCACCCAGGATGAAGAGAAGCAGAGCTCTCCAAGAGCACGCCAGAATTCTGCTTCACTTCCCTTCTCATTCTGAATTGTCAGTCGATTTTTGCTTTGCGATGTAGCATATTCTTGCTTAGACTCTTAGAATGAACAGACTTGTAAGATCACCTAATCTTCCCCCTCATTGAAGGTTTGGGTTAAGGTGACTCATTCAAGGTCATACAACATTCACTCATTCATTAAACAAGTATTTATTGAGACTGTGTGGTATGGTCTGCAGTGTTTGTATCAGTGGCAGAGCAGGACTGGAATCTAGTCTTACTATTTCTGATCCAGTGTTCTGTCCCTCAGGACCTGTGGCCTCTCATACCTACTCCCCTCCCCCAGTGATATGTCACTTTGCAGCTGTGGGATATTAATTCTCAAATGTGAATGTTACCTTTGAGTCTGTATAATAGGAAACACAATGTGTGTAAAAGATAGGAGGGCCCAAAACCTTTACACAAAGGCAACTAGCCTTGTTTTCCCCCAAATCTATCAGAATGTTGTAAGAGTCAAACTCAAGTTCAACCTGAGCAGTCAGCAGGTAGAAAAAAGCAGCAGAGTGTCCTATCTGGATTGGATGCCTCTCTAATTGATAGAATACTCTGCCAGGCACTGGGGACTCAGGGGATAGTAGGGCACAGAGTGCTCCACAATTTTCCAGCCGTGTGACATGGAACAGTACACTTCTCTGAGCTTCAATTTGCTTATCTGTAAAATGGGAATGATAGCAATAAACTTCAGGGTCACATTGTGGAATTTAATGAACTGAAGCATGTAAATCACCCAGCCCAGCAAATACCTGGCGCACATAGACAGTGCCTGTTAGGATGATTTGTATTCCTTCCATGATTCCCCTCAACTTGTTATGTGGCCACTGACCAGGAATTGAACTTTCCTGAAAGTCTTTAAATGAGGGAAATAAAGAAAATGACATTTGCGTCACCCAACAGGGCTAATGTGAGGCTCCAATTAGAATAATATAGAATGAAATACTTCTTTTGGTTAAAAAAAAAAAAACAGAAAAACAAAAAAAGAACACCATACACGAAGATTACAACCCTGTGCTTTTTCAAAAGATCCTGTATCCTTAGAATGATGGGTGAGCTGTACTTAGCCATATTTGCTCTGGTCCATGGTACAGAGTTTTAGATTAGATAGGAGATTGGGCTACGCTTCCCTATAGGTCCCAGCCAGTTCTAGACATGTTACTGCAGTTCAGTTTAACCACCTCTCCAACGAGAGGGTGTGGTAGCATCAGAGCAAATTGATCCCCACTTCTGGGAAAATGACATTAACCACATGCTCAGGTGACAGACACAGAGGTGGCATCTTCATGAGTTTAAAGAACCAAATGACAAGTCTACAGTTTCTCATTTATCTCCGTTTTGATCCTCCCAAGGGAGATTTTGAGGTTTCAGAAGACATGGAGGGCCAAGCTATTGTTTGCCTGTGTATACCCTTCTTTATGACTTTTTTTCATTCCAAAAAGATGCTTTAAGGTGGCTTACAAAGATTAATGCAGAAACTAAAAATAAAATAAACAAGAAAAATAAAGTAGAAAGGAACAATAAAATTGAAGAGAAAAGCAAGATGAAGCCAGGGTAGGGTCAGTTCATAGAACACCTGTACAACGTGGTGTCTGGGTGCCAGAGGTGGGCCTCCATCTGACTCTGAAAGTCTTAGCAGCTAAGGAAAGAGGCAGACTTGAATGGGTCAAGATTCACATTGTCCAGATTAGAGTAGACGCATTGCTTGGGCAAGCTTTCCGAGATCATTGAAAACCCGTGCACTCACCTGGGAGTGGTTGAATAGTGCTAGGAATAACGTCTGAGTTATTTATATGAATAAATAAAAAATAAACTTCTTAGCTTTTTTCCACTCTTCTCATACTACTGTAAAATGCAATTCATGTTCTAACAGGTCATCAAAGTCACTTCTACGAGGCCAGAGCACCCTGGTGCAGTACACACCTTTCTACTGGTTAAACTTAATCCAAAAAGAACATTTAAAGGAATCAAAGGAAAGAAAGAGCAACTCCATGGCCTTTGTGATGAACACCCATGTGTATTATTTCTCACAACTTTAATGCAATTTGAATAGTTAAGGGCTAAGATAATATGCTCTTGAGGAGCTGAAGGGGACAGGATTATTTCCTCCATTAAAATGAGCATACTTGAAAGTACAGCCGCACAGCCTTCACCTGGCCGTGGCCTGAGAGGAGCACCCACTGGGGAAGACAAAAACTGTCCTAAAAGAATCATTCTTTAGGAACACCAGTAGAAGGCAAAGGGACAAAAAGACCCCTATGATCTACTCCCTAGATCAAGGCAACAATGATTTTAGCCTGGAAAAGTTTCAGAGTAGGTATTATCAGTCATTCCCAACCAGAAAAAAAATTAAGAAACTTGTAAGAACCTATTGAATGTCTAGTTTTATGTGCTGTAATTTTTGGAGATGGCTCCAAGAAGATGTGGATGAAAATATACTTCTAGGCAGTTCAGTATATTTGGGGCGGTGGGGTGGGGAGTTCCTGCTGAGAGTTTAGAGTAGTTGGTTTAAGCTATTCTTTTGTGACAGAACCACTGTCATCTTTATGCATAACTCAGTGACATTTAGAAATTTTTTTTGAAACTTCTTTCGGTAATTATTTGCGCTGTGAGTTTTATCTTATTTTATTTATTTATTTATGCATTTATTTTTTTGGCCGCTCTGCGCAGCATATGGGATCTTAGTTCCCCGACCAGGGATCGAACCGGGGCCCCCTGCATTGGAAGCTTGGAGTCCTAACCACTGGACTGCCAGGGAAGTCCCTAGAAAAAATTTTATTTCTTCCCTTTTCTACTCCATCCAGCTTAGACTCCTATTCCCTTATTTTCTTTTCCTGCCTTTCTCTAAGATGGAAAATAAATCCCATGCCAGTGCCAATCGTGGGTGGCTCTCTTTTTAGAAAAACATTCCAAGCCTTGTCTATGCTCAGCATAAAAGAATATTCTGGGCCGGGAGGGCGTCAAAGGGTGAAGGGGTGGTCTGAGGTTCTGCGAGCCTTTCTCCTCTTCTCTTGCTGCCCCATCTATAGTATATAAAACAACAAACATCAGTGCTATCAGGCTCTTTATGGGATATAGTGGGAGGTAAAAACCAGAGTAGAGCAGAGACCCTGCCCACGATCTAGATTGCAGAGTAGATGAGACATTTCAAATAACCATAACATAAGGCATGGTGTGCTATAAGCACTGATAGGAAGGGAAAGCACCCCTCCAAAAAAAAAGTTAGGATGGTACTGAATTGTCTGCTTTTGCCGCAAGTTTCTTATTCGGTTCAATTGAACAAAATCTCTGCACCTGCCAGGTGCCAGGCCCCCTGTGAGGGGCTGGTGGGTCCAGTGGGGGTCAAGCAAAGGCCTTGCTCTCAGATTGCTACTTTTAGCAAGAGTCATCAAAGCTTTGTAAAGGTGTCTGCTTGAGGCCAGGGACTTGGTCTTTCTCTGACATGTTTTGATATGTCCCCTCAAACAGTCCCACAGCCAGGAGGAGAAAGAGCAAACAATTTTCCTGGAAAGGTGATTAACATTGAGGCACAGCAGCTAGAAATTGGCAAGGTGCCTTCCGCAAGGTTGGGGAAGTGATTTATTTTTCCAGCCTCACCACAGGAACCAAGGCCCTGGCAGATGCCACCATGCCTTAGCAGCAGCTGATCCAGATGAGATCATTATTAATTATTAGTCACTTTAGAGTGTCTTTTTCAGAAACTACAGAGTTCTTGGGAAGCCCAGACTCTCCTGAGTTGCAATCAATACTATGTACACCTTGCACAGGGACCTGAGTGGCCTGTAATTATAAAACAGTATTGATTCCTGGAAAGGGGGTTGAAAATGTACAAATCCTTCACATAAAAATCAGCTAAATCTTCAAAAGCCTTGATTATATTTTTTCCTCAAGAAAGAGACTGATGGTGGGAGTAAAAAAACTTGAAATGTTAGCTAAATTAGGGCTGTTTCCTGCCAGGAGCCAGATCTGTACACATAATTATTTTATTCTCTGTGCTGGCATTGATTCCCTTTGGTTGAGTGTTGGAAATATCTCTGTTTTGGGTCTGTAATCCAAATTATTCAGTCAGTTCCTATGATGATGTTTTCTACTCGCATCTTCCTGTATTATTTTTCTGTAAAACAAATAATCACATGTCTGGAACTTGACTCATCCCTGCCCCCCAGCACACCCCTCATTCCCATCCCTGAACTTGTATATCACACCACCTGCCATGCTCCTGGGCCAGAAACTTCACTCACCACTCACCCTCACACACCCCATAGTCACCAAATTCTGCCCGTTTTATTTTTGGCCTAATTCTAATTTCTGCTTCTAAGTTGGCGTCCACTACAGTCCTGTTGGAATGACTGGAAATCCGGACAGTTTTTAGTTTTTCTTCCTTTTGGCTGCGTCTCAGCAGCAATTACGAACATGGATTCTCCAGCTGCCTTTGCTTAGCGCATGGGTGCCCTGTCATTTTCTGTCTGGATCCATAGAACGGCCTCACATTGCATCTTCAGCTTCTAATCCTGCCCATCCCGTGGCGGGTAGGAGCCCCCTTGAAAATGCAGGTTTGGTCATGGCGTTTGATGGCATATAGTCTTCCAGCGGCTCCCCATTGCCTACAATCTAAGATGCACAAACAATTCTTGATCTGGAAGTGATAGAAATTGAGTTTCAAAAGATGCACTTTATCTCCCAAGCCTCAGAGACTGTTGGAAGAGAGCAGGTCTGGAGGATTGCAGGCACCAACCACATCAGGAAGGCCACCTCATTCATGGGCTTCTTTGGCACTTTGACTATCTGTGGTTGGTTTAGCTGGGCTTGGGACAGAGAGTTTTTGTACTAGAAAGCTGTTTCCCGGGTTTTATAGAGCTAACTTCTCAGTGAGATACAGTCACAATCCATTTTATTTTGGATACCTCCTGCTTCCTCAGCAAGGCAGTGAAGTGCTGTTGAGACTGTTACAGGGGAATGGACCCTCTGATCAGCCCCTCCAAACCTTGTATTTGAGGGAGAAGAAATCCTAATGCCGGTACGGGGCTCCAACACAAAGGGCCTGCAATATTTCTCAAAAGAGGCACTCCTGGCGTGTGGTACGGGGAAACACTTTGTAACGTATGAGTGTCCCACACATGCCAAATGCTCCAAGGATTGGGGAATGGTACCATCCCTACCTAGGAAACCTTGGTTCCTGTCACTACTCCTAAGATGTTCTCCTTACTGAGAATATAATGAAGAACTGGGTTAATTATGATCTGTCACTCCTGTTGCCTCTTCATCTTCTGTATTGATTGAGTTCAGACTGGAGTCACATTGCCTGTGTTTGAAATCAAGCTCCACCACTTAACTGAGTATGACCTTGAATGTGGGCATGACCTCGGACAACTACTTAAATCTCTCTGTGCCTCTGTTTTCTCATTTAAAATAAGAGATAGTAGTATTAATAATATCTACCTGAAAAGATTTTTGTGCAGATGAAATAGGATAAAGCATGCAAGGTGCTTGCCGTGACGTCCACTTTCAGAGGCATAATGATTGTATGAGATGATGATGGCTCCTGAGCTTAACATCGTACTTGAGTGACAAGTTGAAATCGACACTTAAAAGTGACTGCCCCAGAAAAGAAAGGCAGCAGGGTCTATCAGAAAGTCGAGTGACCAGGTGGGAGTCAGTAGATTCTGTTTTGCCCACAGTCACAGTTACTGTGTAGCCCTGAACAGGTCACTTCCCTTCTCTGGTGTTTGCTTTCTTGATCTACGATACATTTGCCCTACGTGGTGTCAAAAAGACTGAATGGCATGAGCATTGCGAATGTGCTTTAAAGCCTGTAGCATCTCACAAACAGTTTTATGGTATATAATAAGTAACTGATTGTACATTGGTGTTCTCCCTACCCCTGATTTGAAAACCCTCCTCAGCCAACTGGGAGGACACATTGAATGGGAACTTCTTGGGAGACGCATAAACCCGGGGAGCCCACCTTGCATGGTAGACACTGAATTGCTCTCTAGCAGCCCATCCTGGCCAATGCGTCCCCCCGATGGCACAGGCGAGGAGCCCTCAGGCAGGCAGGCAGGCATCTCGTGAAGAGCTCACATCCCCGGTCCTGCAGCTCTCCCCGCCGGCTTCCCGACACCCTTCGCCGCTGCCCGTTCCCTTCATGGCTGTCTGCTTGTCGCCCCACAGCAACAAAGGCGAGAGAAGGAGCTGCGGAAGCAGCAGGAGAGGGAGCAGCGGCGGCACTACGAAGAGCAGATGCGCCGGGAGGAGGAGAGGAGACGCGCGGAGCACGAGCAGGTACCGCGGCAGCCCCGCCGACGGCCCCGCGCGGACGGCAGCACCAGCCGCCTCTGGGCTGTGGGTCGCCTTCTCTTAGGTCTGCTCAGGTTTAAGCAGGTTTTTACTCTTTCTCAAGCAACTATGCTCACCTATTCAAGAAGTCAAACGCACAACCTTGGCAAAGGCCACTCATTCAACCTGGCTTCCTCCCCAGGCCGAAGTCCCCCGACGCACCTGGATCTCGTGATTTTCCCAACCCTGGGCATCTACTCTGAAAGTAGCACTGAAGCGTGATAAGCAAGCCAAGTGCTCCTCTTCCATCGCTTCAGAAGAGCTTTTCTACTCAGGCAACTCTGGTCTCCGTGACTTGGAGCCATCGATGCAGGCCCCTTTCTCTCTTTGTTAGAATCACATTCTGACAGTGCAGTGAAACTGCAAGATGGTTCCATTACAGAGGCAGTGCATGATGGCATTCAACCATTATTTTACCCCTGCTGCTTGCACAGGAGCCTCTGAACTTTATAGCGTTGTTAATTTCAGGTAGCCCCTAAAGAGGGAACCTGTCATGAAAAGTTTTGAAATATAGCTCGGTTCTCCAAACCAAAGAGTAACAGCAAAGCACTGAGCCATCTCAATCCGCTGCAGTTGCAGGTAGAGGGCTTGTGCTTTTGACTGCATTGAAATGCTTTTGCTTCGGTGCGGGGTACCTTTCCTGTTTAGTGAGGAGGTGTCTGGGTATTTTTTCCCCTCCTTCCTTCCACACTTCACTTGGCAGCTCTTGTCACCTTTGAAATTACCGGTTCTTTTTCTCTCTCTCTTTCTCTCGTTGTGTTCCTCTGAATTCTCTGCCACCTACCTCTCCAGGAGTACATCAGGCGACAGTTAGAGGAGGAGCAGAGACAGTTAGAGATCTTGCAGCAGCAGCTACTGCATGAACAAGCTCTACTTCTGGTAATGGGAAAGCCAAGCCAGCTGACCTGCTCTGTGTTCATCGTGCGTGTGTGTGTGTGTGTGTGTTTGTGGTCTCCTCTAACATGCCAGTCAGAAAGGAGGGGATCCTCCAAGCCTCAAGGACCTGGAAAATCTCCTAAAACTTAATTCGTTTCCTGACCCAGTGTGCTGAGTCAATATGTTTAATATACTTGTTATGCATTCTTTATTAACTCCAGCTATTTGTGAAACTTTAATATGAATCCAGCCTTATTATAAGTTCAGACTGTTTTTGAGACCCACTGTGTTTATTGCAGAGTAATGTTTGAGGTCATTTGCAACATGCTGGAATACAATCACAGCAAAGTGCCCCTCTTCCATAAGAACCCACTCAGCTCTGTAGTCATATTTCATTTGCAGACTATTAGTTTTGCCCTTACGATGGGAACATTTTGTGTTCCCTGCTCAGGAGGCTTCCACTTGAAGTACTTTTTATTATTATTATTGCACTGCTCTCCAAATGAGCTTCTTGGTGTATCTTTTTTTTTAACTGAATTTTTTATTCAGTGGCACTGTGATATTTTTTTAGCCTGTACATGGTTTTTGCTGATGGTTTTGTTGGTCCAAGTTTTGTTAAACAAAAGATGATTTAGGCAGTATCTTTAGGTACTTATTTCGTTTTGTACTTAATTGTACATGTTTGAATGATTTAATTACTAAACCAGGAAGTGGACGGCTCCTTATAGGGGTTGCGTGTTGACCATCCAAATGTCCTCATTATTGCCACTTTCTTGGTTACAAGTCATCAAGGGCAAGTCACTTTGCAAAGGGTGGTATTCTGTAGGGGTTGCCACTAAAACAATAGTGTTTTCATTAAATGCCACATTCTGTGCAGACGCTAACCCAAGGCTGTAGTTTATCTCTATGGCACATCCTGATGTCCTCTTGTGGTTCTGTTGGTATTAAGGTCCTTTGTTATTTATCATCTCTTTTGGTTCCATTGCCTGCTTCACTGGTACTGGCCAATGGTTTCCGTATGGTGATTTAGCCTTTTCTTTGTTCTCCTTTCCTGATCTGGACAGGAATATAAGCGCAAACAGTTGGAAGAACAGAGACAAGCAGAAAGACTACAGAGACAGCTAAAGCAAGAGAGAGACTACTTGGTTTCCCTTCAGCATCAGCGGCAGGAGCAGAGGCCTGTGGAGAAGAAGCCACTGTACCATTACAAAGAAGGGATGAGTCCTAGTGAGAAACCAGCGTGGGCCAAGGAGGTAAGTCAGCAAGCAAGTACAGCCTGTACCTGTGCTGTATTGGGGAAATTGGCCATAATGAGTTTCTCCAGTAGAAATAGAGAGTTAAACTAGTGCTACAAAGTTGGAAAATAATTCATTATGAGACACACGTGCTTTGCTTTGGGAAGAACTGTAACATTATTTCTCTACCTTAATCCATTTGTTCTTCTTTTTGTAAGTAACAACAGGAAGTAGAAAATCCTTTTCCTTATTGGAATCTAATTGAGTTTGTGGCAGGAGGATTTTTAGTGACTTTTTCATGGAAGAATATGACTTAGGACTTAAGGAATTCTAGGTAGGATCATTTCCTATCCATAGCTAGACCCTAAAAGTGATCATTAGTATTATCACTAACATTCCATGTTCTGTGGTAACAGTGAACACACAGTTGGACCCAGACTTGTGATTGTGGTTCACTTACTGGGTCAGAGGTCATTTATATTTCTTTTGCAAATACTTTCAAAGTAATGGTCCTTCATTTGCTCAACTACTAGACTAAGAAAGAATTTTCAGGAACTTGACTCTGTGATGAGCTATTTAAAAATCTCATTAAAAATTATTTGAATAGTAGGGAAAAAGAGGGTGGTAACCAAATGAGTAAGGCAAACAAACAAAATAATAACTCTCGCCAAGATCAACAATCCTTCTAGGAAGTCGCTGTGTCATCTCATATGCCTGACACCCTGGTTTTCAGTTCTGTCATTAATGTGGCAACTAATGATTTCCTTTATTTTCTTGTGAGCATAACTAGTCATTTGAAAGGGTGATTTATATTACTCTGCATTTTCTTCTAGTATCTTCAGATATTTATAGCTAGAGCTTATTTCAAGTTATCTAGACTACAATATTACCAGAACCCGATTTCTTACATAAGATCCTATTTGTATAATTTTTAATTTTCTGCTCTATCTTACATATGTATAGAAAATGCTTGAAATTATATTGTCCTAATGTTAATAATGGCTGTTTATTGGAAGTAGAAACTATAGAGTTTTTTTCTTTAAACTTTTTAATACGTTTATGTATTATGTTTTATGTGTTTATGTTTAAATCCTTTATAATGATTTTGTACTATTTTTACAAAACTAATAACTTTTAAAACTTAAAAACTAAATCTGTAGAGAAAAGTCATTCAGTGTCAAGAACGTTTTTGATCACTTTCCCTTAGAGTCTATGAGTGCGATTTGTATTTACCTATGTCTGTAACAACTGCCTCTTTCTCCCAGGTCAGTAATTCAATTTTGTGATCCTACTCCCGGGTACAGCACCAACCCCTTAATAACCCACCTGTTCTTCCAGCTAAGCACAATCACTATGCTGTTAAACAGCAGCTGATGTGGTTCCTGGCTAGCAGAGATGTGTTACCTTCCTCCACTGCTAAACCATTCTTTAGCCACATCAAGCTGAAACCCTCAGCTAAGCCAGACTCACAGCTCATGATCATGGCAGGTATTGAGAGGCTGAAAAACTAGCCTCTCCTAAGCTAATGCCAGTAGCACCTGCAGAAATTAATGATTCCAGATCAAGACCCCTGTTTGAGCATCACTCATGGAAGAAAGATGGACCAGCTTATCCTATTAGACTTGGTCTTGAAGAGCAACTGAAGCCGCAGAGAGCCTCAAGGACCACAGTGAGATCAACAAAGCGATCTCGCTCCCAAAGATGTAGCCCAACTCGGAAGTCAGGACTTAAGGTCATTTGTGTGTCCTCTCCCAGCATCTCCAAAGTGATGAGCCCCCAGTTGTCCATTACAGCAAGTAAGGAGGGCCTTAGAGACTCATGTGTACCTCGGGGCAGGAGGGGCATGAATTCATGCATCCATACAAGTACCTCGACTCCTCTAAGAAGTGCTGCATCACTAAATGACCTCTCTTTGATGCATGACCACCTGACCTTCAGTGCTCCCAGCCCCAAGCATGAGTTTAGGAAAGGAACACCAACAGATCCCATTGGAGAAGACCATGATGCCTTGCAAAGCATACCAGAATTTCTTCTGTCCCTTGTGCAGCTCCCTCATGCACAAATGTACCAGAAAAGGGGGGGAAACAGAAAGCAGTTTCCACTTCCTTCTTTCCACCCCTACCCAGCATGTTTTGATTTGAACTTAAACATTTTGACTTCATTATTTTCTAATTACTATTTGTCCTCATCATTAAATTTCCTGGCCTGTCCTCTCTCTTCAGAACTAATTCACAGTTCCCAAGCTTTCAGAAGCCATGCCGTTCCTGGGGACAAATCTTTGCAGATATCATCAGGGCAGTTTTGTAGACCTCCTAATTCCCCTGTGCTTCTCGGCCAGGCTCCTAGCAGTAAAGGAAACATAGCCAGTGGGAGTGCAGACAGCATGACTGTGTCATCAAGCACACCCGATGTGAGGTTCCCGGGCCATCCTAGGTCTGGGCCACCTCTGGTGGGTGACGTCTTCCAAGGTCCCTGGCTTCCTGACAGCTGGAGTTCTTCCTTTGGGCTTCATGGACTTTTAGACATGTGGGAACATTCTTTTAGGATTTTAGATTTAATCCTATCCTCCTGGGTGTGTTTAACATAATCCAGCTTCCAACTAACCACCTATCTATTCATGAAACAGCTCCCAAGTCTTAGAGTGGGTATTCATATTTTAGAAGAAAGATGAAACATTTAGATGATAGAATGAGTGACAGTGCTAAATTGGGAATTGGAGCAACTGGTATACAAATAAGTACAAATAGTTGTCTGCTTTAGTTTAATTCATCATTTTTTTAACACCCACTTCTTAAAATGGGAATAAAAATGAGTGTGAAAATCCTTATTTTCCTGAACTCTCAATGCTTCTAATCAACAATGTATGAACTTTTCTTCTAGAGCTTTATTTACAGGTTTCTTTTCTTATAGTAGGAGGTAGGTGGGGTTGAAAGTAGCCAGACAGTGAAATACATTTCAAGACTTTAGATATGGACAGAATTTCTAGCTCAGCAGTATCTTAATTATCAACCAATAAAAAGAACCTGGGTTCTTTTTTTGGAAGTAGAATAAAAGGTACCATTTTCTTTTTCAAAGGCATCCTCTGCGAGGATATAAATTTGAAAATATCCCCACCAGGGTTGGGTAGGCAGCAGCTATACCATGGTCTCCTGTGGTAGAGGGTCTGGGCTTTTTTGCTCCATATGCTGTTGAAGACACCACCTGGCCATCTTCCACCCACAGCAGCCTCTTCTGTAATCTGCTCCCATAATTGTTTTCTAACTCAGCTCTAAACTTTCTCATCAGGGTGGCTTTTCCTTCTTTGATTACTTTTCCATCCACTTACTTTTCCTTATTTCCAATCGACCTTTTTTTTCATTAGCAGTGTAATATTGTTATAATGTTTCATCCTCCGTGTTTTTGTTGCTTCATTTTGTAAAACATAAATCATCACATTTCTCATTTCCTTTCTTATTAATCTGTCGGATGTAGTAAGAACAAATGAAAATACTTGGTTATTGGCAAATCTTGAGCTCTTCTCTCTCTCCTTTTACTGAGTATTCTAGTTGTCCTAAATGTTACATTGACTTTGATTTTCAGATTTCAACCAGAAAGGAACATTAATGTCTCCATTAAAAGGAGGAGTGGGGGGCATTCTCACCCCTTTCAAATTCTCTGCCGTTTCTAGATTGGAATGGAAGTCAGATTTGTTTTGTGAAAACATCAATATGATACTCTGTTAAACATCAGCAAAATTTGAAGGTTTTTTTTTTCCCACTGGCACTTTTTGAAAGATGGATATTCCTTTTCTTATAATGCCCTTTCTTTATAATGGTACCGATTCCTGTTTCTTATAATGGCATGTGATTGTCTCGGCCTGGCAATAATTTTTTTTTTATTTTCACCAGCACACAGCAGTGACAGAATGCTCTGTCTACATGAGTGTTGCATGAGATGGTATTTTAATTTTTTTTTAACACTTCATCATGTTCTTTCTCTCTGATGCATACCAGTCATCTGGCCATGGTTTTATTTGGCAAATGATGGGCCAAGATGTCTCTTTATATCCCATCAGCCCATTGGACTTTGAAATCCTTGTACATAAGAACTCTTCTCCACTTATTTTCTCTGCTCTACACTGATGGTTTTTTCTTTTTATATGAATTATTTTATATATGAGGTCCCATATTACTATTTAGAGAGTTTATGGCTTTTTTCCCATCTTTCCTCAGTTTCTACTTATCTCTCTTAAGATTTAGCATGAGAGAGACCTGACAGGAAATAGGAAAGAACTTGTTTGAGTTCAAGCTCTTCCACTTATGGTCTTTGTGACCTGGAAGTCTCATAGGCTTCCTGAGGTGCAGCCTCCCCATCTGCACTTCCTATCTCAAGATTGGGAGGATCCTGGGCAACCATGTATGTGAATGTGCCATTGAAACTGTAGGCGCTGTACAAATGCAAATGAAATACGCGATTCAACATATTTCTATTTTGCTCCCAAGGCCATTGTTGCCCACAAGGAATAAGTGTTTTGCCTCTCTTGTTTCTGGTTGGGATTTCACATGAGCAGTTCACATGCATCTCCCATCTCTTCCACTTACCTCTCCCCGGTGATAGATACACACTTTTTAATTTCCCATCTCAGCTTGCCAAAGATTTGCCTCATTACTTTTAAGTTATGTGCTCCATTCACATGAGGATCTGTACTTTTCTGTGCAATCATTGGTTAGGAGTAGATCTTGGAAAAGTAGTCCAGGCCCTTATCTTTAGACAAGATTACATTTTAAGCATTCCCTATGAATGAGAGCCTCTGCTGTCCTCAAAGGTGCCCTAGAGAAGGGATAGCAGCAGTCTTACTCAGCAACCATCTGCCCATGTGGTTTTGCCAAAAGACAGCGTGACTCAACTCTTCATGTGCCCAGTGAGTGCAGGGTCAGAGTACCTAACGAGGACTTAAAAATCATTGGACTTCTTTCTCTTCCTCCAGCATTGCCAGTAAACACAAAAATCAAATTGTTCTGTCCAGTTGGGGAGAAAATATTCCCATACAATTGTGATCAATTCACCACATATTAGCTGTTAAGGCGGGCCTTCTAAGAGCTTCGTAAACCCCACAGGCACTACAGTCATATAGAGTATTATTAAAATGCACCCATATGACATAGTAAATATATTCTGTTGTCAACATTTTAAAAATTACTTCTATAATTTTGTTTTGAAATTCTCTCTCAGCAGCTATCATTCATTATTGCTAAGTGAGACATTGGAAGCTATAAATTGTTTTCAAATGTATAAAACAATTTAAAAGTTGACATTGGTATAATGTTTACACTTATACATGTTTCAATGTATTTTTATTTATTTTGAAATTTTTTCACATCCTCTAATTAACATGTTTCTTTTCAGGTCATCTGTATTCATGCAACTTTTATGTATCTCAGAGGCCTTAGGCATCACTCTTTTAGTACCCAGTGAATAACACAGTCCTGCCTGGAGCAGAATTTTATTTCTGAGACCACAGTTATTTTTTCTTTCTCCCCGTAATGCTGTAATAAATAGTATAGCATTTCTGTGGAGGTTATCCAAACCTCTCCAAAGTTATTTTAGTTTTGATGTTAAAATGATCCTTTTAATAAGAAAAAAACCTGATTCTATAGTAAAATTGATCAGTCTCTCCTAATGTTGTTCTCTGTATTTATTGATAATCCCGCCAAGTGTGAAATCCTTTGTTATAAATGTCCTGTTGTTATGGTCTAGCACCTTGACACTGTTTATCTGATGCTACTAGAACACTCTTTTTTGGTGGTACTTAAGATATTTTACAACTTCTTGGCAGCAGGAAGTTGGAGCAAAGGCTCAGCTAATAGATTTTTTTTTTTTTTTAGTATCATGAAAGGCAGACTGAAACATATCTTGATTGTAAGCCAGTTTTTAATCACAATACATTCTTAATCTGGGGGAAAACACCTTTTTTGTCTCACTCACTGTTCAGTCAGTAGACATAAGATGTGATGAATCAGGAGACAGGCCTTTGCCCAGTAGCAAAATAAGCAGAAGGGCCAGCTTCCCCTCTGTCCATTTGAAACTGTTATTTGGATGTTTAATTTGATATATTTGCTCCAATACCCTTTGGTGCAAATGCAATAGACAGCATCATCTTCCTAAAGACTTCAGGACAAGATTTTCTTGAGACAAAGTAGCCTGATGCCTTACTGTTGCACCTGTCACATAGATTTTCAAATTTCTTTGGACAAACTCCAACCCAGGAAATTTCACCACATTGGACTTATCCTGAAATAATCTGCTGAGTATAACAATAGATTATTCACACCATATATTTTATGATGGCACAAACTGAAACATAGTAATGGTAGGATTTAGTATTACACTAACTTAGAGAAGGCATAGGAAATGTTACTAGAGGTACATTAGTGATAGCTACACGTGACTAATCAAACCCATTAACTGCCTGTGAAAATTAGCACCCCACTTTGTGCCCCATTCGTTTCTAACAACAGCTTTAGGGCCCGTGTGGCCCATGGTCCTATTAGAGACAAAGGTGCTGGCTTTACTGGAGCCTTGTTACTGGCAGTTGCCAAAAAAATTCTTTATCTCAAATATAATTTCTTTGTTCAAGACGGAGTCTTGGGGGACAGACTTTTAGACTGTTATTTTTAATGTGCTGTTTCTGAATGTGGGTTTAAAACAGTCTGAGGATATTTTACAGCTAAGAAAACAATAATAGCAAGTACTCTTCACTCCCTTATAATATTTGGTTCCTAAATATCAGGTAATAAGTGGCTATAGTTTGGGTAGCCAGGTATTTATGTGAAAATGAGTCCAAACCTCTTGGATTCCTGACCTCAGACAGCAATGGTTTGGATGGTGAGAGTTCAGATAGTGAGGGGTATTTATACATGTGATTTATCTATTTAATGATCTTCCCTGGAAATAAGAAAATGGTTGATATTTGACTAATTCCAGTCGTCTGGAAATAGTCACCTTCTTTTCAGAGAGTCTAGTATTTGGAAAAGCAATACATTGCATGCCTTGGTCTCAGTTTATCTGTGGTTGTCTTTGCAGGACTTTCTCTTCTTTGTGGTCTTATCTCAAGTCAGGCTTTGTTATTTCCTTTTGCTCAATGCAATAATAGCCCATTATTGCTGATGTAATACTTTGCACACATACACGTACACAAAGTATACATGTTCTGGTTTATATTCCTGGCTTTTTGCAGCTAATCTTATTTGGTATGTGGTAAGCCTCTGGGACGTGGAATTTCAAAACCAAAGTCAACTAGATGCCAATTGTATGTACCCTGCACAGCCACGGTCAGGGAAGAGGTGTTCAAATTACCACTAAGTAGAGGCAAGAGGGTGGTTTTCTACACTATGGCACATCTTAACATGTTAACATGTTTGCGGTTGATTTGAGAGTTTTTTGTTTTTTTTTTTTTTGAGTTTTAAAAACAGACTTATTTTGTGTATGAGACTGAGTCTGCCTCTAGGAAGATTCAAAATAAGGTAGGGAGGATGGGAAAGAATAGCTCTTTTGAATTTTCCTTTCAAATCAGGAAGTAAAATGAATAAAAAAGCTCTTGGCTGTGACATACAAATATGTCTTGAGGACCTGCATGTGGGTTCCATGACAGGCTCTTGCAACACAAAGATAGTGAGTCGGCAGAAGAGAGTTACAGGTCATCGGGGTGGGGTGCATTGCCCCCGTGAATTTGGAAATTACAACTGTCAAATTGACCCTGAAGAAATAAAGGGCAGGACAAGGTGGACCTGGAAGAAACGTGCTAGACCTCTTAAAGCTGTCGAAGATTTTAAATCATGTCTTGCAGTGTACATTTTGTTTATCTAAAATTTCCTTTAATTTGTCCTCTGCCACAGTCTGTCTGCAACAAATAAGTTACCAAAGGTAACTTTTACCTGTAAAGAGAGCCTTCCCTGTAAAGCACTTCTGATCAGTTATCCCCTCTGGGCTGAGAGAGACTCTGCAGAAAGGGAATGACAAGGAAATGAAGTGTCCAGAAAGGAGAGAGGGTTGGAGGAGGGAGAGGAGAGGCGGAGTAGCAAGAATGAATGCCATGTGTGGAGAAACAGGCAGGAGGAGGGTAGAGGGAGGTAGTGGAGCCCAGGCTGGAATGGAAAGAAGGCGCTGGGACAGTGTATTCTAGGGAGCTGGGAGAGACACCTGAAAAGAAAGGGAGAAAAAGAGAGAAAAAGAAAATGATGCGGGAAGTCACTTTAAGACAGGCCATGCTCATGGAGTGAGCTGCCTGAGAGGCCCACTGGCCTATGAGTAGGGCACGTGAAGAAATCAATGGCGCTCAGCTGATCCTCTTGCCAGCCCTCCTGTGTCCTTCCCTGCCCTGTCCCGTGAGTCAGCTCAAAGCCGTTTTCTATTTTCCCCAAGCAATCGTAATGCCCGCCGTAGTTACCTCTCTCCCTCACTGACCCCTGGCTTTGTGACCGATTAGCAGGACGGTGTTCCAACTAACGCACGATAAACTCTTAAGCAGATCCCGAATTCCCAGCCAACGGAATAGCATGAGATAATGGGTAATGGAAGGATGATGGCTTAAGCGTTCTGTGAGTTTTTCATGCTAGTAGTTACTCTGACAGAAAGAGCTTTTTGCAAATTTCTGATGCAGAGCAGATAGAGAGAGCTTCAGCCTTCTAAAGTGATTTGATCAGAGGGGTGCAAAATGGCTGTGCAGGTGACAACAGAAAATCCTAACTGGGAAGTAAATCAGCTTCCATCCATTGAGGCACTCTTTTTTCTTTCTTTCTTTCTTTTCTCATTTTTTTGGCTTCTAGGTAGAAGAACGGTCAAGGCTCAACCGGCAGAGTTCACCTGCCATGCCTCACAAGGTTGCCAACAGGATATCAGACCCCAACCTGCCCCCACGGTCGGAGTCCTTCAGCATCAGTGGGGTTCAGCCTGCTCGGACACCCCCCATGCTCAGACCAGTAGATCCCCAGGTACATCCTTCCTTCATTCCGCTGGCTTTTTTCAACAGGTATACAGTAAAGTCGAATAAAAGCCCAGGGAATTGTAACACGGATTCAGGCATGGGTCCAGCCAAGTCATAGCTTTCAATATCAAATCTCTAGTAAGGTAGGAGACCCCACTGAATGTGAAGGGCAGCAGAAGGAGTGAGAAAGAAAAAAGCACCATCCTTAACTTTAAGCCAACCACAAAGTCACTTCTTGGTCAATTGGCCTCTCTGGAGACCCGGAGGAGTTCCTGCCAGGTCAGAACGAGCATCCTTTTAGTTGTAATTACCAAAACTAAAATTTGTGTAGACCTTTCATACGTATAAACTATTATATTATCTTTTGTTCCTTGGGATTTTCGCATGAGCCTGAAACTGGAAAAATTAAATGGACTAGGTTAAGTAAAATTGTGTCTTCTAAGCCAGTGGTTTTCAAAGTGTGGTCACTGGGCCAGCAGCATAACATCACCCAGAAACTTGGTAGAAACGCAGATTCTGAGTCCCACCTCAGACCTACTGGTCAGCAGCTCTAGGGTTGGGGCCCGGCAGTCTGTGGTTTAATAGTCTCCAAGCGATTGTGATGCACTTTGAAGTTTGAGAACCATTGTTTTAAGCTATTTGGAAAAGAAAAGAAGATATCTCCACTTTTAGATAAGGAAGAAGTTTCTGGAAGTTTTAGAGGATTTTATATATACCAAAAATGAAATAGGAATTGAAATGAAGTATGAAATTTCATGAAAAATAAAGGTAATATAGATGTTTTCACCCAAATGTCTTAAACTTCCTCCAGGTATCCACCGGTGTTAACACTTCCACAGAATATTCTGAGGTCACCTTTGAAATATGTAATGCTATTTGAACTGGAGTTTAAGAGTAGATACAATCAAGGAGTCTTGGTTTTTAAGTTTGCCTTTAGTATATGAGGTCCAAGATTTTTCAGTACCAGCCAGCTTGGCACTTGTTTTTTTATTTGTATATAATGAGTCCAGGCCTAACCTTCCATGGGGTACTTTTTTTTTTTTAATAGAAATCATGCCAATTATAAACCATGGTTATAAGCAGACTCAGTTTGCAACCATAACTGCTGCAAATTTCAAGGTTTTTTTAAATTAAATTTAATTTTTTTTTTACAGCAGGTTCTTATTAGTTATCCATTTTATACATATTAGTGTATACAGGTTAATCCCAATCTCCCAATTCATCCCACCACCACCATCCCCACCCCCCCCGCTTTCTCCCCTTGGTGTCCATACGTTTGTTCTCTACATCTGTGTCTCAATTTCTGCCCTGCAATCGGTTCATCTGTACCATTTTTCTAGGTTCCACATATATGCATTAATATACGATATTTGTTTTTCTCTTTCTGACTTACTTCACTCTGTATGACAGTCTCTAGATCCATCCACCTCTCTCCAAATGACCCAATTTCGTTCCTTTTTGTGGCTGAGTAATATTCCATTGTATATATGTGCCACTTCTTCTTTATCCATTTGTCTGTCAATGGGCATCTAGGTTGCTTCCATGACCTGGCTATTGAAAACAGTGCCGCAATGAACATTGGGGTGCATGTGTCTTTTTGAATTATGGTTTTCTCTGGGTATATGCCCAGTAGTGGGATTGCTGGGTCATATGGTAATTCTATTTTTAGTTTTTTAAGGAACCTCCATACTGTTCTCCATAGTGGCTGTATCAATTTACATTCCCACCAACAGTGCAAGAGGGTTCCCTTTGCTCCACACCCTCTCCAGCATTTGTTGTTTGTAGATTTTCTGATGATGCCCATTCTAACAGGTGTGAGGTGATACCTCATTGTAGTTTTGATTTTCATTTCTCTAATAATTAGTGATGGTGAGCAGCTTTTCATGTGCTTCTTGGCCATCTGTATGTCTTCTTTGGAGAAATGTCTATTTAGGTCTTCTGCCCACTTTTGGATTGGGGTGTTTGTTTTTTTAATATTGAGCTGCATGAGCTGTTTATATATTTTGGAGATTAATCCTTTGTCCATTGATTCGTTTGCAAATATTTTCTCCCATTCTGAGGGTTGTCTTTTCATCTTGTTTGTAGTTTCCTTTGCTTTGCAAAAGCTTTGAAGTCTCATTAGGTCCCATTTGTTTATTTTTGTTTTTATTTCCATTACTCTAGGAGGTGGATCAAAAAAGATCTTGCTGTGATTTATGTCAAAGTGTGTTCTTCCTATGTTTTCCTCTAAGAATCTTATAGTGTCCAGTCTTACATTTAGGTCTCTAATCCATTTTGAGTTTATTTTTGTGTATGGTGTTAAGGAGTGTTCTAATTTCATTCTTTTACATGTAGCTGTCCAGTTTTCCCAGCACCACTTATTGAAGAGACTGTCTTTTCTCCATTGTATATCCTTGCCTCCTTTGTCTTAGATTACTTGATCATAGGTGCTTGGGTTTATCTCTGGGCTTTCTATCCTGTTCCATTGATCTGTATTTCTGCTATTGTGCCAGTACCATATTGTCTTGATTACTGTAGCTTTGTAGTATAGTCTGAAGTCAGGGAGTGTGATTCCTCCAGCTCTCCTTTTTTTCCTCAAGACTGCTTTGGCTATTCGGGGTCTTTTGTGTCTCCATACAAATTTTAAGATTTTTTGTTCTAGTTCTGTAAAAAATGCCATTGGTAATTTGATAGGGATTGCATTGAACCTGTAGATTGCTTTGGGTAGTATAGTCATTTTCACAATATTGATTCTTCCAATCCAAGAACATGGTATATCTCTCCATCTGTTGGTATCATCTTTAATTTCTTTCATCAGTGTCTTATAGTTTTCTGCATACAGGTCTTTTGTCTCCCTAGGTAGGTTTATTCCTAGGTATTTTATTCTTTTTGTTGCAATGGAAAATAGGAGTGTTTCCTTAATTTCTCTTTCAGATTTTTCATCATTAGTGTATAGGAATGTAAGAGATTTCTGTGCATTAATTTTGTATCCTGCAACTTTACCAAATTCATTGATTAGCTCTAGTAGTTTTCTGGTGGCATCTTTACGATTCTCTATGTATAGTATCATGTCATCTGCAAACAGTGACAGTTTTACTTCTTCTTTTCCAGTTTATATTCCTTTTATTTCTTTTTCTTCTCTGACTGCCGTGACTAGGACTTCCAAAACTATGTTGAATAATATTGGTGAGAGTGGACATCCTTGTCTTATTCCTGATCTTAGAGGAAATGCTTTCAGTTTTTCACCATTGAGAATGATGTTTGCTGTGGGTTTGTCATATATGGCTTTTATTATGTTGAGGTAGGTTCGCTCTATGCCCACTTTCTGGAGAGTTTTTATCAGAAATCGGTGTTGAATTTTGTCAAAAGCTTTTTCTGCATCTATTTAGATGATCACATGGTTTTTCTTCTTCAATTTGTTAATATGGTGTATCACATTGATCAATTTGCATATACTGAAGAATCCTTGCATCCCTGGGATAAATCCCACTTGATCGTAGTGTATGATTCTTTTAATGTGTTGTTGGGTTCTGTTTGCTAGTATTTTGTTGAGGATTTTTGCATCTATATTCGTCAGTGATATTGGTCTGTAATTTTCTTTTTTTGTAGTATCTTTGTCTGGTTTTGATATCAGGGTGATGGTGGCCTCATAGAATGAGTTTGGGAGTGTTCCTTCCTCTGCAATTTTTTGGAAGAGTTTGAGAAGGATGGGTGTTATCTCTTCTCTAAATGTTTGATAGAATTCACCTGTGAAGCCATCTGGTCCTGCACTTTTATTTGTTGGAGGATTTTTAATCACAGTTTCAATTTCATTACTTGTGATTGGTCTGTTCATATTTTCTATTTCTTCCTGGTTCAGTCTTGGAAGGTTATACCTTTCTAAGAATTTGTCCATTTCTTCCAGGTTGTCCATTTTATTGGCATAGAGTTGCTTGTAGTAGTCTCTTAGGATGCTTTGTATTTCTGCGGTGTCTGTTGTAACTTCTCCTTTTTCATTTCTAATTTTATTGATTTGAGTCCTCTCCTTCTTTTTCTTGATGAGTCTGGCTAATGGTTTATCAATTTTGTTTATCTTCTCAAAGAACCAGCTTTTAGTTTTATTGATCTTTGCTATTGTTTTCTTTGTTTCTATTTCATTTATTTCTCCTCTGATCTTTATGATTTCTTTCCTTCTGCTAACTTTGGGTTTTGTTTGTTCTTCTTTCTCTAGTTCCTTTAGGTGTAAGGTTAGATTGTTTATTTGAGATTTTTCTTGTTTCTTGAGGTAGGCTTGCATTGCTATAAACTTCCCTCTTAGAACTACTTTTGCTGCATCCCATAGGTTTTGGATCGTCGTGTTTTCATTGTCCTTTGTCTCTAGGTATTTTTTGATTTCCTCTTTGATTTCTTCAGTGATCTTTTGGTTATTTAGTAACATATTGCTTAGCCTCCATGTGTTTGTGTTTTTTACGGTTTTTTTCCCTATAATTGATTTCTAATCTCATAGCATTGTGGTCAGAAAAGATGCTTGATATGATTTCAATTTTGTTAAGTTTACTGAGGCTTGATTTGTGACCCAAGATGTGATCTATCCTGGAGAATGTTCTGTGCGCACTAGAGAAGAAAGTGTAATCTGCTGTTTTTGGATGGAATGTCCTATAAATATCAATTAAACCTATCTGGTCTATTGTGTCATTTAAAGCTTGTGTTTCCTTATCAATTTTCTGTTTGGATGATCTGTCCATTGGTGTAAGTGAGGTGTTAAATTCCCTCACTGTTACTGTGTTACTTTCGATTTCCTCTTTTATGGCTGTTAGCAGTTGCCTTATGTATTGAGGTGCTCCTATGTTGGGTGCATATATATTTATAATTGCTATATCTTCTTCTTGGATTGATCCCTTGATCATTATGTAGTGTCCTTCTTTGTCTCTTGTAACATTCTTTATTTTAAAGTCTATTTTATCTGCTATGAGTATTGCTACTCCAGCTTTCTTTTAATTTCCATTTGCATTTAATATCTTTTTCCATCCCCTCACTTTCAGTCTGTATGTGTCCCTAGGTCTGAAGTGGGTCTCTTGCAGACAGCATATATATGGGTCTTGTTTTTGTATCCATCCAGCGAGCCTGTGTCTTTTGGTTGGAACATTTAATCCATTCATGTTTAAGGTAATTATCGATGTGTATGTTCCTATTACCATATTCTTAATTGTTTTGGGTTTGTTTTTATAGGTCCTTTTCTTCTCTTGCGTTTCCCACTTAGAGAAGTTCCTTTAGCATTTGTTGTAGAGCTGGTTTGGTGGTGCTGAATTCTCTTAGCTTTTGCTTGTCTGTAAAGCTTTTGATTTCTCCATCGAATCTGAATGAGATCCTTGCCAGGTAGAGTAATCTTGGTTGTAGGTTCTTCCCTTTCATCACTTTAAATATGTCATGCCACTCCCTTCTGGCTTGTAGAGTTTCTGCTGAGAAATCAGCTGTTAACTTTATGGGAGTTCCCTTGTATGTTATTTTTCGTTTTTCCCTTGCTGCTTTCAATAATTTTCTTTGTCTTTTATTTTTGCCAATTTGATTACTATGTGTCTCGGTGTGTTTCTCCTTGGGTTTATCCTGTATGGGACTCTCTGCACTTCCTGGACTTGGGTGGCTATTTCCTTTTCCATGTTAGGGAAATTTTCAACTATAATCTCTTCAAATATTTGCTCACGTCCTTCTGGGACCCCTATAATGTGAATGTTGTTGCGTTTAATGTTGTCCCAGAGGTCTCTTAGGCTCTCTTCATTTCTTTTCATTCTTTTTTCTTTATTCTGTTCCGCAGCAGTGAATTCCACCATTCTGTCTTCCAGGTCACTTATCCATTCTTCTGCCTCAGTTACTCTGCTATTGATTCCTTCTAGTGTATTTTTCATTTCAGTTATTGTATTGTTCATCTCTGTTTGTTCTTTAATTCTTCTAGATCTTTGTTAAACATTTCTTGCATCTTCTTGATCTTTGCCTCCATTCTTTTTCCAGGATGAGGTCCTGGATTATCTTCACTGTCATTATTCTGAATGGAATTCTTTTTCTGGAAGGTTGCCTATCTGCACTTCATTTAGTTGTTTTTCTGGGGTTTTATCTTGTTCCTTCATCTGGTACATAGCCCTCTGCCTTTTCATCTTGTCTGTCTTTCTGTGAATGTGGTTTTTGTTCCACAGGCTGCAAGAATGTAGTTCTTCTTGCTTCTGCTGTCTACCCTCTGGTGGATGAGGCTATCTAAGAGGCTTGTCCATGGGGTACATTTTTATAGAAACTTCTCTTTTAACACACAAACTTCCTCTTTAAAAAGCCCCTAACTTTGACCTTTTAGGGTACTTTTGCCCTGTAAAAGGGGGAAGTAGAGGGAAAACTTATGAAACTCTATTGAAGTGACTAGGAAATGAAAATGTAGATATCCTGTGACAGCTAATTGGATTAAACATTCTTCAGGAGCTTCAATTATTGTTTTTATTTTGAGTGCTCTTTTAAAGTAGGTTTGTGTTTTGTACTACATTTTTAAGAAGTTATTTTATTGAAGTATAGTTGATTTACAATGTTGTGTTAGTTTCTGTTTTACAGCAAAGTGATTCAGTTAAACATAAATATATTACATTCTTTTCATATTCTTTTCCATTATGGTTTATCACAGGATACTGAATATAGTTCCCTGTGCTATACAGTAGGACCTTGTTGTTTATCCATTCTATACATGATAGTTCGCATCTGTTAATCTCAAACTCCCAATCCGTTCCTTCCCCAACCCCCTCCGCCTTTGCAACCACAAGTCTGTTCTCAATGTCTGTGAGTCTGTTTCATAGATAAGTTCATTTTTGTCATATTTTAGATTCCACATATAAGTGATACCTTATTGTATTTGTCTTTCTCTTTCTGACTTACTTCACTTTGTATGATAATCTCTGGGTCCATCTATGTTGCTGCAAATGGCAATCTTTTATTCTTTTTTATGGCTGAGTAATATTCCATTGTATATATGTACCACATCTTCTTTATCCATTCCTCTGTCGATGGACATTTAGGTTGCTTCCATGTCGTGGCTGTTGTAAACAGTGCTGCTGTGAACACTGGGGTGCATGTACTACATATTTGTAAGATAGGCTTTGTTTTCATATTAATACTTAATATATTGAATGATATTTACCCTTAATATAAATTTGATTGGTTACAGTTCTATTCTGGTTGAAGCATAACATTCCACTGAACTGGACTTTGAGAATTTCCTCTGAACCATAATGAATAACATTGCAGGTTTCAGACCCAGGATGGTCTGAAGAGGCTGGGACAGGGCTGCTCCAGGGATAAGACCTCAAGGGCAAGAGGAACGGGGCCAGGCTGGTGGAGCAGGGCTGTAGAAATGCTCCCCAGCAGTCTGGGCACTGAGATTTCAATCCAAAGAGGGTCTGGTAGGTCCCTTGTACAAAGCAGATACTAGATTAATGTTTGTGGAATTCACAGTTTAATTTAGAAGGTACTCTAGATGTTTTCCCAGCCAAGATTGACTGAGCACCTTCACATGCCAGGCACAGTGCTAGACTCTGAGATAGGAGGTCAGACATGGCTCTTGTCTCTGAGGAGCTTACCTCTGTGATGGAGGGGGACTCAGGCTCACATGAGCACAAACAGTGAAGTGTGAACAGTGCTAATGGTAAAGGGTACTCTGAACTCTAGATGTTCATGGTTTGTCTTAAAAAGCCACACTTCTGCCTAAAGACTACATTTCTTCCCTGCATGAAGAACATCAACACATGCCAAATTGTGAGACTTCCACAACTCTAAAAGAAACGTCCTGGTGTCGAGAGATATATAATATCCTAGCTGGTAAGAGCCAGTTCACCAGAAAGCAGGATAGTGTAGCAGTTAGGCTGTGGGGTTACAATACCGGAACTACAATTAAGCGTATGTGTGGGTTACAATCCAGGCTCTGGCACATATTAACTGTGAAATCTAGGTTGTTACTTACCCTCTCTAATCCTTACATTCTCATGAGTAAAATGAGGAAGATAATTGTGTCCATCTCATGGTGGATTTAGTGAGTTCACAAGAAGTAAGATGTTCAGAGCAATTCTTGTTTCACAGAGCACTCTCTGAAGTCAAAGTTAGGAGGTTGAAAGGAGGAAGTTTGTAACATTAGAAGAGAAGTGCTCGTAAATATATTGTATTGCTGCTCAATAAATGTTCACTAAAAATCATTATCATGACACTTATTTCACTGACTTCTTAGCAGTCCCAAGTCAATCATTTAACTCTTTGCCAGGAACCCTGGTGCAGCCCTCCAACTCTAAATGGGAAATTCGGGAGGGCTTTGAAAAGCATGCTGCAGAGAACTGTGATGGGCTCTGTGTACTCCGTTTCTTTCTCCCTAAAATTTTATTTTCCCTTCCCCTGAGTGAGGTCCTAGCTGATCTGCTTTTTCTTCTAATAACACTGCTGTGATGTTGGTTTGATGCTTAGATCCCACATCTGGTAGCTGTGAAATCCCAGGGACCTGCCTTGACCGCCTCCCAGTCGGTGCACGAGCAGCCCACGAAGGGCCTCTCTGGGTTTCAGGAGGCCCTGAACGTGAGCTCTCACCGTGTGGAGATGCCGCGCCAGAACTCGGATCCCACCTCTGAAAACCCGCCTCTCCCCACTCGCATCGAGAAGTTTGACCGAAGCTCTTGGTTACGACAGGAAGAAGACATTCCACCAAAGGTAATATTACTGGGGTTTTTATCGACATCACTATCATCGTCATCATTGTTTGTTATTATTATTATTATTATTACTATTACTGTTACTGTTATCATTGTTATTACCCCTGTTCCAGACCATTCATAGTATTGAAGAACCTGGCACCAAAGCACCGTCCCTTCTCACGTTTGTTTTGGTCCCTCCTCATTCCCAAGCTAAGACTTGGAGTGTCGTTTATCATTTCTGATCTCCATTTTCCCCAAAGAAATGGAGGCTCAGGTAGACTGAATGACTTGGAAGCATATATCCTGTATCCAGAATTAGAACTCGCAACCCCAAGCATTCCAAACTGTTCTTTTAACTATCCATCTTAAGAAATAGAATAATATGGATATTTTCATCGATGACTTAATCTATGTCTAGACAAATTTAAAATTTCCAGATTAAAAAGTAAAGAATTTTTTTATTCCTATTTTTAATAACCCAAAGTGAAAACAGGTTTCAAATGTCCAGAAGATAGTAATGCTCTTAGAATATTTTAGTTGGTTCCATTTAAGGAAAGCTCCTTCTAGGCCAGGTTATAATTTAATTCCAGCCTTAATTGATTACTGAGGATTAAACTCTAGGGTAAAATGACCAGCCATTCCACTGGTTTGGTTTCATTTGTTTTGTTTTTGCCTATACCAAGTTGTTGTACATTCCAAAAAATGTCCTAAAACGTGGCCATGCATCTCACTACAGACAACCTGGAAATATCAAAATACTGTAGAAATTTTTGCATCAGATTCTTCCCAGTTCAGGATTCCCCTTTCTCCTGAACTCAGCATAAGAGCTATGACAAATAGAATGTCCCACAATTTCCGGAAATCGATGCCATTGTTGATTCCAGAAAAAAATAAGACCTTTTTACCCAATGATTTTCAAATATTTTTCCTCATCTTCCTCTCAGAAGGATATTATACCAGGATTTCCATTATTTTGAAAATGAAATTAGCTGATAATGGCTCTTTTGTTGTTGTTCTCATCTTGTGGAAGCAGAGATGCCATCAGAAAAAGTTATTTATGGAGCAGAGTTCAATCTGGAAAATAGGATGGGCAGAGGAGCAGACAGGAGAGCTGGGGAAACATTTGACATTATTGGTCCGCTCTCTAAAAACACGCAGGCACACACTTATAACTCTGGGAGAAAAAATTGAGACCAATACAAAGATTTTAGGTTTTAATAATTCATTAGACTCTCTCTCTCTACAACTATTTCAGTTGACCAAGTGCAAAAGGAAAAATAGTGATAGTAATATTTAATTTGAGCAGGTGGGAACACTGATTTGGTTATTCTGCTTCACTTCACTGACTCATCTTTCTAGGTCTTTATCTTAAAATGTATTATAATAACCATTAAGATCCGTATTAGTGTTAAATATCATTTAATATACTAAACATAATATTAAAACAAAGCATAATTTAAAAATACCTAGTACAAAACATAAACCTACTTTAAAAGGGCCTCCAAAAATAAATAAAAGTTGAAGCAGCTGATGAATGTGTAGCCCAACCAGCTGTCACAGGAGATGTACATTTTCATTTCCTAGTCACTTTTCATAAAGTAAGTTTTTCCTCTACTCTCCCCTCATGTTGGACTCCTTTGGTGCACTTACCAGTATTTGATTTCATTAGAGAATGTTTCATAACATGAGGCATACTTGAATTCTACCTTAGGCCCTTGACAGATAAGCTAATGATACGTTTTCCTACTGTACCTCACAGTCTGACTGATATTCACATAGTTTTTTGAAGACCTTCTAGTATTTTCAGTATTAGTCCTGTTTTGTATTACGTTTGCAAATTGACCTTCCAAAGTTCAGAGTTGGCGGTTTGTTTTTAATTAGAAATTGCAAGTTGATTAGGAAGGGGAACCGTTCAGGATCTACTGCAGTAGTTTTTCTGAGCTCACTAACATGTGGCTTATGTCCTAAGTTCTAGCCTGATACCCTAATTTCTCACCAGATTTCATAATTTCCTTACCTGTTTATCAGTTGTATTGTGAGTTAAAAATGGAACTCGGTTTATCTGGATGTCTCATCAGATGCAATTTCCAATGATCAGCTGAGTTAATGATACCCCAGAGAAATTTCTGATATCCACCACTCTTGTGCAAACGAAGGAAATCAATTATTTTAGCCCAGTGAATCAAAATAATTCGCTTGGTCTGTTTCTAAATTTGTTTTTAAAATTGAGCACTTTGTACTCCCTAATGGTGGCTGAAATGTGCCTCATTGCCTTTCGTTTGATTTTGTTTAGGGAGTTAAATATTTCTTTGAGAAATGCAAGATGTTTCTTTCCTGTTTCTGATAGTTCTGTATCTCCTGGCAGATCTTAGGAAAGGAGTAGGCTGCTTTTCAGGCAGAATCCTGCAGAAGCTATTTTATGGAAAATATTTCTGAATTCTGGTTTTCTTTCAGGTGCCTCAAAGAACAACTTCTATATCCCCAGCATTAGCGAGAAAGAATTCTCCTGGAAACGGTAGTGCTCTGGGACCCCGACTAGGATCTCAACCCATCAGAGCAAGGTAAGGGAAGGAAGATGGGTAAGTTGAAGGGAGAAGTCCCCACCTACCATTGTCATTGTTGCTTTCCTAAAAAAATGTCTTTGTTCTTTTTTCACTTCAGAGGCATGTTGGCTGTCCACCCAGACTGTAAGCTTTGGTGGACCAGACACATGTCTTTTATTCTTCAGTAGCCTTTCACAGAAATCAGTGTACAGTGAGGGCTCATGAATGAACGAGTCAATGAATCACAGAGTCAACGAATGAATCAGCCCAGAATCCAACCAGGTTTACCTTACTTGGCAGTTTTGTAAATGTGGGAGGAAGACTACACATAGAAGTCTGGGTGCAGCGCCCCTGACCGTTACTTCAGAGACCATTTCATGAAGCCAGCCAAACAAAATGGCCTGATCTGAGATGATTTTAGCTTCAGGTCAAGAAATGTGCCGTGGGAGCTATTGAGACAGTACAAAGTAATTGCCAAAGAAATGGTGTAGCCACCAGCTGCAGAACTTCCCTAGTTTGGCAAATTACAGAAGAACTAGTTCTCATGAGGAAATCACCTCTGGCATTAAGGAACGTCACTGAAATACCGTGATGTTCCCACTGTTGCTCTGTGCTCTCCTAGAATTTTCTACCAACCCTGTGTATTCCTACAGTCAGGAAGTTGCATCCACCTACTGGTTGGTGTCGAGGTCTCAAGAGAAGAAGCTGGAAAATAAACAATATCCTTACAGTATCGGAGCAGATTTTATGTGGTAACAGATGCTGTTTGCTGCTATAGTTCATCAAGCTTCCCTCAGATTTTTCATGAAGAGTACACTCCTTTTTAGGATCAACTGAAATAGCAAATGGCCTCTGCTGAGACTATAAAAAGGAACTGGGCAGGCTGTTTTATCCGTCTTCATTGTGTTCATAAGAGGACTCTTGCTAGTCAAAGAGAAGGAGAAGGGCTTCCCTGGTGGCGCAGTGGTTGAGAATCTGCCTGCCAATGCAGGAGACACGGGTTCGAGCCCTGGTCTGGGAAGATCCCACATGCTGCGGAGCAACTGGGCCCGTGAGCCACAGCTACTGAGCCTGCGCTTCTGGAGCCTGTGCTCCGCAACAAGAGAGGCCGCGATAGTGAGAGACCCGCGCACCGCGATGAAGAGTGGCCCCCGCTTGCCACAACTAGAGAAACGAAGACCCAACACAGCCAAAAATAAATAAATAAATAAATAAAATAGGTTGCCGTTTTAAAAAAACAAAAGAGAAGGAGAGACTGAAAATGAAGGTTATGACTATTTGTACAGATCCTAAAATATGGAATGCTTTTGATCATAAAGCTTTCATTTTCCTCTTCCCATGAAAAGCCTTAGGAAGGGGTCAGTCCATAAGTAAGATGGAACTGCACTAAAAACATTCATCCCTTGAGGGCAAAGAAGCTAGCTCATCTGAGTGGAGTTGCCAATGAGCAATTTTTGTCCAGTGACTCGTCAGGTTCACGCTGAGCTGGTGCTGTGAGCAGCTGAGGAAGCCTGGAGCAGACTGTGACCAGGGAGCCAAAGGAATGTCAGCCTGGATTGCCGGCCTGAACTTTAACAGTCCCCCTCTTCGAGCAGTGATAAGCCCCCAATTATCAGTGCTTCTTGCTCATTTGAACCCTGCCTTCAAGGCTGTGTTCATTAGATCAGTTGTTTAGAATTTTAGTTGCTATAGATCAAGCATCATTTCAACTTTAAATCTTTTTCCCTCTCTCAACCATAAAGAAAGAGAACTGTCATTCTATACCCAAATAAAAAGCAACTCTTTGTGCCCTCTGAAATGTTATTTTAATGACATTAAGGCCCTAAGATAACTGGTGTTTGATGGTCAGTGGTTTGCAAAACATGTGCTTTTCCCTTGGAACCTCTTAAACATTGTACTTTTTACAAAGAATGCAGACCTTGTGAAGACAGCTAATGTTTTTCTGCTTACAGAGAAGGTAGAGAGGAAGTGAGCTAAGAGGTAATAATTACTTACCTGCAATGAAAGTCAGAGGCATCGCAGGGGAGGGGGAGGATGGAGAATCCCTATCTCTGCCTTGTGGAACAATCTGCCCAGCAAGCCTGTCCCTTGCTGTCACGTATCTCTAAGTGACCAGCATTTAAGATGTGAATCAGACTTTGCAACTCTAGATTGGATTGCATTTTAAAACGTTTTGGGATTTGGCATATTTACTGTGCTAGAGATGGCTTTAGTTCACCTTTGTTGCATAATAAAGCGTGCCAAGACATAGTGGCCTGAGATAGTAACGATTTATTATTGCTCACGATTCTGTGGGTTGGCTGCAAAGTTGTTCCGCTGGTCTCACCTGGGCTCGCTTATGCAGCTGCACTGAGCTGATAGGTCAGCTGTACCTTCACGTGGTCTTTCATCCTGGGCTTCTTGACTGTTTGGTGATTTCAGGACAACATCCCAAGAGGGAAAGCCCCAATACACAAGCACTTTTGAAGCCTTTGCTTCTATCATCTTTACTGATGTCCCATTGGCAACCACAAGTCACACGGCCAAGCCCAGAGTCAGTGTGTAAAGGAAATACACAGGGGCACAGACAATGGGAGACGTGATTCACGGGCGGTGGGAGCGGAGTGGGAGGGAGGCTGTTACTGAACTTAGAGACTGTCTTATTTTCTATTGGTTCTAATAAAGTCCTCATAGTTATTTTTGTACCATTTGTCAGACAACTGCCCATCCGTAAAGCCATAAAAAACAGGGTTGCTTTTAAATATTTTGTCCTTTGCAATACTGTATAGACTCCCAAATGCCTTATACTGCCTTAAATGTCAAGGTGAACAGTTGAGTTTAAATCATGATTTGATTTGTTCATTTTTTAAACTTCTGCTTTAAAACCTTCCATGCACTTTAACATTTAACTTTGATTCATGTGTTCTTTTAAAGCACATTAAAATTTGATTAGACAAGTACAGAGTATGAAAAGATTTAAATTAATCCAGTAACACCCAGTCAAAACCCAATGACTAAATGCTTAATTTCAAAAAATAATTCTCCATCCCATCCCAAACCTGTCTTCTTATGGCTTGTTTGTTCTCATTTGCTATGTCATCAAAGAACAAAGTAAAATGAATTTTGGTGGGCAGCCAGTTAATTATAGACTTGGCCCTAGTATTTAGGCCAAGAAATCACTTTGTAGTCCTAATTTTCTGTTTTGACTTTTTTATATGACTCAAGTAAATGGAATAATTTTCACTTTACTGTGTGTTTTATAGACCAAACAGCATTCTCTGCAGGATGGCAAATGTCTGAGCTAAAAGTTAGCATTTAAAGAAATCTATATGAATGTTTTCACGTTTTTACACATTTGGATCTGAGTAGGCTCAGTTAACATATGAACAAGGAAAATCTGTTATTTCATGGAATTCTTCTGAAATTGATCCCCTCTAAGAGCATTTATCTCAGCCCCCTTGGCCCCTAGGCCAGGCTAAATTACAACATAATAAGGAAGAGAAAAATATGAACAGTGTGACATTTTCTCAAAACACTCATATTTTACCAAAAAAGCAAATAAGGTAGAAACGCATTTTAAAGGTTTCCCTCTTTCTATGTGTGGTTACATAGAAACTAAACACTTCTTTCAGACTCCAGCAGCAAAAATAGCACCCTATTAAGATCGGCGACCACACTGGTTAGCTCCAGTTGGAGGGGACTTGTACTAACAAGGCCCAGGTCGGGGATTTAATGCCCATGGGATCCAATTAACTTCACACTGAAAGAGGCCCTTGAGCCCCAGTCAGAGATGCAGGTTCTTCCCGGCTGGTTCTGCTGATGCCCAGGCCACTCTTTTATGCCAGGACAATCCTGGCCTGGGTCTTATCATCTAACATGGCAGCAGCCTCCTATCTGGTCAGCCTGCCTCCGTCCTGACCAGTCATTCATAAGCCGGCCCTGGGAGGCCCATGTTCTCTGCCAGACTTTAAGGCCATTGCTGCATAAGCCGCCCATTTCTTCTGATGACCCACTCTCCCAGGGTTTCCTAACGCAGATTTGGTACCCAGTCAGGATGGCGTCCTCTTTACATCAACAAGCGCCAGGAAAACCCCAGTCGATGTCTGCTCACACTCTTCCCCCACCCCTCTGAAGCCTAATCAAGTCCTGTCTCCTTCCTGACACCACTGTTGACCGCTCCAGGCTGCATGCCTTGTTTCCTAAACTCCAACACCATTTGCAGATGCTCGCACAACATATGGAGTTTTGCCTTGCTGGCTGTTGTCTCCACTGCACCTGTCTCATCTCTAGGATTATGTTGTACCTTGACTGTCTGCCCTGTGACCTGTACTCTCCTCCATCCCTCAAACTGGTCCACTGGTCTCACAAAGCAGGTATTTAATAGAAAGGTTTTGGTTAAATGATCAAAGGAGTGCTGTATTTGAGCAAAGAGCTGGATCCTGCTGCCACACCACAGCTGCCAGGGAAAATACTCAGAACTCACTGAACTGTATTCTTTTCATAGATTTTTTTTTCATACAAAGAACACTACATTACATCTCCACAAAATGAGAGCAACCACCAAGAAACCCTAGTATGCCCATCACCCTTGACCCGTAATATAATTTTTAGAAAAAATATTTTTAGAATTTATTAATTATACATAAATAATTCTTGACCACTACTGTTTAATGAAAGAGGACAGTGGGGAAGAATTCATTATTTGGGAATGAAAGGAGATAGGATTGTTTCTTTTTGAAAAAAAAAATGAAAAATTTGAAAGGTGGCATATTGCAGAAGTATCACACATTTATCATTTTAGGTATTCTCCAAACAGGAGGGAGGGTATTTCCATTATGGATCCAAATCTATTTCAATCAATTAAATGCTAGCAGTTTTCACAAAAATAATTACTACTCAAAGGAGTGCCATAAAAACATCAAGAATTTTTTAAGTTTTCCTTAAGTTTACCAACACTCACTTCTGCAGTCAGTTTTACTGTTAGGTTGACTTAGCAACCCCTTTACCATAAAAAATTTAAGAGGTGAATATTGTCATAAATTCTACATTTGTATGATCAAAATTAATAAATTATGAGGACATATTTTATTTTCACATGTTTTCCAGGACCACCAGCATGTCTTCTAATAACCCAATATTTAAGAATTTTTGCAACTCGACCAAATATTTTCGCCAAGTACGTTACTGCAAAGCAAGACTCTTGTGTTTTCAGAAAGAAATTATTTGCTTTTGTTGCTGCTTTAATGATGCCATTTTGTGGCCAGATTTTAACAGACCAAACCGCAAGTGTCTCAAGGGAAGGGACCGTATTATTTTCACATTTATACATGAAGCATCTGACACCCAACACAGTGCAGAGTACCTGTTACCCACTTGATACTCCTGAAATGGGCAGAGCAAAAGGAAAGCATAGAATTACATTTTTTTAATAACATCTTTATTGGAGTATAATTGCTTTACAATGGTGTGTTAGTTTCTGCTGTATAACAAAGTGAATCAGCTACATGTATACATATATCCCCGTATCTCCTCCCTCTCGCGTCTCCCTCCCACCCTCCCTATCCCACCCCTCTAGGTGGTCACAAAGCACCGAGCTGATCTCCCTGTGCTATGCGGCTGCTTCCCACTAGCTATCTATTTTACATTTGGTAGTGTATATATGTCCATGCCACTCTCTCACTTCGTCCCAGCTTCCCCTTCCCCCTCCCCGTGTCCTCAAGTCCATTCTCTACATCTGCATCTTTATTCCTGTCCTGCCCCTAGGTTCTTCAGAACCTTTTTTTTTTTTTAATTCCATATATATGTGTTAGCATATGGTATTTGTTTTTCTCTTTCTGACTTACTTCACTTAATTTTTAAAAACTGCACTAAAACAACAAAATACAATTTTTTACAAATTAGTTAGCTGTTCCTAATAAAGCCTGGTAAGAATTCAGTGAGATGGATTGTCTCATACAGTTCAGTGAAAACTGGCAGTATGTTTATACATTCACATACGTATATATGTGCACATACATACCTAAGTTCATGCCCTTCCACCCAAGAATTCCAGTTCTAGGAGAGATGTGATTGTGAATATTTGTATGCATCTAGATGGTTATTTCACTGTTATGTATAATAGCAATGTATTGGAAGCGCCTAACAATAGAAGAATGGTTGAACTAATTTATCTATATAATGGAATACTATGCAGCTATTATTGTTTTTAGAAGCATAAGAAGCTGCTCACAATGCAGTCTAAAGGGGAAAAAAGCAAGATGCAAAATTGAATATACAGTGTGCTTCCATACATACAAAAGAAGAAAGACTAGAAGATAATATTCCATCCAGTAAAATATAGTTGAATATCTCGATTCAGAGGTTGCATACATTGCTTCCTTATTTTTACCTTGTAATATTTTCAAGTGTTTTACAATGAGAATAGGAAAAGGGGTTTAAAAGAAAGCCTCCTTTGAAGAGTCACCATTTCAGAGCTAATATGTTCGGTGTGATGACCCAAGAGTTAGGTCATGAGTTCTTCCCATCCAGATGCAGAATCTGGCCAGGAGCTCCACAGAGGATAGCATGACTATCATTACCATTGACCCCTGTAATGCAAGGTCATATAAGTACTCTCTTTACCCCTTTGTACTGGGAATGGGACTGGACTATGCTTGTGTCTACCAGAGCCAAGGTCTTGAGAGTGTAATCTCTGTGCTCTGCTGTCCATGCAGCAACCCTGACCTCCGGAGAACTGAGCCCATCGTGGAGAGCCCCTTGCAGAGGACCAGCAGTGGCAGTTCCTCCAGCTCCAGCACCCCTAGCTCCCAGCCCAGCTCCCAAGGAGGCTCTCAACCTGGGTCACAAGCAGGATCCAGCGAACGGACCAGGGTTCGAGGTAATGCTTTCCCCTACCTTTCCAGGACAGCATTCCCTGAGGAGGAGAGCCATGCACAGGGAATCAGATTACTTCCTGACTTCTGTGACTTCTGGTCCTGGCATGGCCACCACTGTGTGTTGCTGAAGAGCTGCTTAACTGCTCTCAGCCTCAGTCTCCTTAGGGGAGTGGACCACCATCCCCAGTTATATGTGTGACATCAGTGTAGACTAAATCCTTTCTAATTGCAGATACCGGTGTCCTCCAGGGAGATCACAGAATATTGGTCTTATTTGAAAATGTAGTCATCAGTCATCTGAATTTCCATTTCCATTTGATTGATTGGTTAGAGTTTCATGGACCCCCAAGTATCCTCTTCCCCTTGTGTCAACTGTGTTCAGAATACAAGGTATTTTTCAAAGGGAAAGTTAATAAAGGCTAATGTAGAATAAATATACACTTGAGAGAAGATATAAAATCTATGACTTAAAAAGTATACTTGACTCTTCTGGGTTTTCCTATTAGAGAGGTAAAAATTAGCCTCTCTGACCATTTAATTCAAGTCATTCTTCATTGCTTAGTTTTCGTTAATGAGGAAGCTTGTGAAAAACATTAATGTGTCCAGCTAATTATACATGATAACCTATTGTTTATAGCTAATCAAAATGTACTCTTTCTGCATAATCTTCTTCAGAAGATAATTTTGCCTCCAAGTAATAAAGACCGGGATTTTTTTTAAGTGCAATTTGGAAAACACTTATAAATTACTCTGCCTAATGAAAACCACCAGTTCTTTATTCTCTCTTAGCCTCTTCATTAGACACAATCATACTTTACCTCCTAATATTTCTTTGAGTAAACTCACTGTACGTCCGTTTTGGAAAGGTCGATGTCAGACGTGCAATGCTTGTGTCTATGAATTGGGATAGGGACTGGCCTGCGGCTGCCCCATGTGCAATCTTCTGACATCAGTGGCACCACCCAGAGCCATGTATACTTTTGTTGCCTTGATCCAGATGTAAAGTTACTTACTTTGGAAAACTGCCATTCCCTTACCTTTTTTCTATTCATAAGCAACTTAATTTGCTTAGTTACAGCAAATGCTAAAGAAAACCAAACTTAGGTAGACCATTTTAATTCTCTGATCTGGTTCAGGTTTAATTCTTATCTTCTTTCCTGTGGCCTTTAGTTTTTCTGGGTTAAAAGCACTCATATCCCTGGTGTATCCCTACCCAGGAAAGACCACTTTGAAACCAAACAAAGGAATCTCTCCCACCTTAGATTGCTTCTTCTCTACCTATAAGCTCATAGATCGGAGGGATGCTCTTCACTTGTAGCTGTCAGGCAGCGCTCCCCCAGCCCTTGCTCTATAACCTCTATTCTAGGGCCCTTCCCCTTTATCACCAACACTCTCCTTCCTGCCCTCACCCTAGACAACTCCCCTTTCCTCCCCCCATTTAAAAATCGTTCCTCCAAATAAAACAGGTTTCTATTTTTTTCTACAACATTTTGTCAGAAAAACTTATCCTGATGGGTAAGTGGTAAAAGAAGAAATCAAACATAGAATGCTAACTCAGAGGCTGGTTTAGTATAATAATTGAGAATAGGACTTTGAGAAATCAGACAGAATCCCAGGTCTGCGCATAACTTCAGTGTAACCTTAGGCTAGTTGTGTCATCTCTCTAAGTCTGTGTTCAACTGTCATTCAGGAAAACAGTGCCACGTCATTGGGTTGGAGCAAGGATTCAATGAGACAATTGACCTAGAAAGCGTTTAGCACTAAGCCTGACACAAAATTAGTGCTCAGTAAATGGCGGTGCTGGCTAGTTTTTCTTATTATTACCAGTGACCTCCAGGTTATAAAGACTAAATGTGTATGGCTGATTTTGTTTGCCTGAACATTGACTGTTTTTTCACGGATGTGCTTGAGGATTTGCCTAAGTGAATGAGGTGTCCGCTGAGTCATTTCCAAGGCTGACTCACCCCAGAACTCCAGAACTTGAGCCAGCACCTTCTGACGGTCTTTATCTTTCTTGGCCCTCTGTTTTTTCCTCTAGCCAACAGTAAGTCGGAAGGATCACCTGTGCTCCCCCATGAGCCTTCCAAAGTGAAACCTGAAGAATCCAGGGAAATTACCCGACCTAGTCGACCGGCTGTGAGTGCTTTTCTCTCAAACCGTTTTGAACTCTTTTAATTTCCCAGAGAACCTGCAGGATAAAGTAGCTGGGGATGCACTCATGACTATGAAACAAAAAATGTTGCGATTAATAAGAACGGATGCTAGAAGCATCTGGAAGGAAGTCATACCTGATTAGGAAAGAAATGAACAGATCTTGGATTGCTTATCTGCCTTTGGTTATTTTGCCGATCTTTAGCACTATGTTACAGAATAAAACAGGAAGAGAAATAACTCACATTATTCCATAATTTCTACTCAGCAGCTTTAGCAAAAACATGTTGAAAGTAACAATTAAGAATATTTGGGCACTTTCTATGGATTTCTCTTGTATATTCTGGCCTTTTCCTATATTATTTTCCACAGGAATTAATATTACAATTTTTCTGCTGCATTTCTGCCGCTCTAGGACTGTATTTTCTAGACCAAAACTTGATAAGCATGGTCTGATAGGGGGCTGACAACCTGAAATCTAGCTTCATTGCTGTAACACGTCAGACCCCAAATAGCCTTAAAGAAAGAAATAAGAGCATAGAGGCTGAAATTTGAAAGTTGGAAATTATTTGGAATGAGTTATTATCCACTTATTTTATTTAAATTTTCCAAGAATCTTTTCTGTGAAATGGATGTGAAGATGTTTTCGTTTACTTTATTTTTTTACATTTTAAAGTAAGGAAGTACAGTGAGGGTAACAATGAAGGGCATTCACACCATTCTGGGTTGAGGTTCTTCTTGCCCTTTTGCATTTATCAGTTGTGTACTAACAATTTCCATTTTGTGTCTAACCTGCTGCCTTTCTTCCGGCTTTTCCCCCTCCCGTGGATTCTTCTGGATTGGTTTCCTCTTATCTCAGAGCTATAAGAAAGCTATAGACGAGGTTAGTATTACCTTTGCTTGGTCATGCTTTCACAAGATGTAAATATAAACTGACTTCCTGAGGCTGATATTCAGAAAGGTGGCCAATTGGATCACAGATTAAAGTTCATTCCTTTGGAGTGATCTGCTGGGAGGAGAGCCCTTTCACAGAAGCCAGCCTGAACCCCTCAGACACTGTGTATAGCTCCAGAGACCTTCCTTCTAGCCAAAATGTCACTTTTCCAATGTTCCAGTCTAGCTAAAGATAAGCATCGGTGCTTTGTTATTGGCACAGTTTCTCATTCTAGTATCTTCCAGTAGCAAAACCTGAGCTTTTAACCTGCACTCGCCAGCCTTGCTAGGGGATGGCAGTTTTACTAACAAAGAAAAGAGACATCATTCTAGGATTGTCCAAATTTATAGTGTGTGATTTGTGAACAAGGAGTTACCGGGTATTGTTAGATTAATTTGTGGGACATTAACTACAGCATCAGCAGCAACGTCAACTTTAGTTAATGAATCCTGGCGAGTTAAGTAACTTTATTTCCTTATCTGTGGTGACATTTTTCCATTAGAAAAATATATGGCTTTGCCAATCTTAAGTAGCTTGCTAAGAAGGATGACTGCCTCACTGCTCTTTGTCAGACCTGCATGAATACAGCATAGTGGAGTTGTTTTGGAAGAGAGAGACCTTCTGCAAAGAGTCCTAACTTCATGGAATCTGAAGGCTAGCATTATGGCTTTAAGGCTGAGCACCGTTTTTGTGAAATGATATGGAAAAAGCACTGGCTTTGGGAGTGAACAAGCTGCATTCAAATTCTGGCTGCCCCAGTAAATAACTGGAGGGGCCAGTCTCACGAACTCTCTGGGCCAGTTTCCTCATCTGTAAAATGGGGATAAAAACGCCTGCCTTTCCTCGCTCACAAGATTGTTTAGGTTCACTCAAGATCATGAGTGCGAGAGCATTTTCTGAAGTGTGAAGTGCTATGTAAAGCCAGGGTCTGAGGCGTGGAGCTATTCTGGTGGGAGAAGCATGTTTCTATGTGTCTGATCTTTACCGAAAAGCATCACTTTTTCAGAATTATGACCGCCTCACCATTCAGAGTGATTTAGAAAGTCATTATCATAGTTAAAGAATTATTGCTTATATAAAAAAAAAAAAAGATTCTTCATGTTTACAGTGTGTGGATGGCATTACAGAAAGAAAAAAGGGAAATGTTTTTAATTGCTCTGTGCTACAGCCTTGCCCCTTCTCCTCACGAGAGTGAGAAAGACAGGGATTATCACAAATTTTATCAGTTTTCTCCCAAACAGTCCTGGTGCTCAGGCTGCCAATAAAATGGTCGCGTGTGTGCACAACTCAGGGTTTCCTCTTATGAGTCCAGAAGTTAGCTTGGAGGTGGCTGTCATGAGAGAAAGGGCTCCCATGGATTTCATCTGGTTAACCCAGGATATTTTAGGCTTTTAAAAATTGCTTTATTTATTTCAGGATACTCTAGCACACTGGACAGAGATGAGAGGTAGGCAACAGAGGTAGAAATAATTGAGGGGGTGAAAGCTGTACACCAAAATCTCTAGAGCCATGGATGACTGGAAAAAGCCCTCCAGGTGATTCTTTTAACCCTACCCCTTGAGTATCACTGATCCAGGCGACTAAAAACACAGGATTCCTTGGTTCTACCTAACCCGGTGGTCCTCAACCAGGAATGAGTATCCCCCCCCCCAACTCCCCTTCCCTTAGGAGACATTTGGCAAAGTCTGGAGTCAGTTTGGTTGTCACAACTTGGAGGTGGGAAGTGGTGCTACTAGCATCTTGTATATAGAGCAGAGAGTTGCTGCTAAACAATCTACAATGCACAGGAAAACAACCTACAATAGAGACTTATCCACCCCAAATGTCAGTAGTGCCACAGTCAAAAAACCTTGAGCTAAATCTCTCTCCCATCTCCCTTCCTAGGTTTTAAGATGGCTTCCATCCACCGTGACTGATATGCCATTTAGATAACCCGAGTTTGAAATGAACAGTCTTAAAATGCCAAAAACATATTGCTTATTATTGCTAATTTAATGATTTGAGTTCCATAAAAGTCAGTCTGAGGGAGTGTCCGTGCATTTGGCATTCCTTCCTATGGAATATGAGATTGTGCAGCGTCGTCTGTGATTATTTAATACAACCCTCCAAAATAAATATTCTTTTTACTTTAGCACAATTAAATAGATGTCATGAAGATTAGATACATAAGCAAACACTGGCTTTACCACCACTTTTTTATTGTATGTAGAAATCTGACAAATTCCAGAGCACATCCATAGGCTGGACAGAACTGGAACAAAGTTTTTTTCCCTCAGTTGAAGATATCAAAGTCAAGTGACTTCCCCAAGTCATATCTTTAGATTTCCTAAAAAGGAAATGAATTATTTTAATATGTAAAGAAAAAAACAACTTTAAAATTTTTAACTATTATTTTAATAGTTTAAAAAATTGAACTAGGGGCTTCCCTGGTGGCGCAGTGGTTGAGAATCTGCCTGCCAATGCAGGGGACACGGGTTCGAGCCCTGGTCTGGGAAGATCCCACATGCCACGGAGCAACTGGGCCCGTGAGCCACAATTGCTGAGCCTGCGCGTCTGGAGCCTGTGCTCCGCAACAGGAGAGGCCGCGATGGTGAGAGGCCCGCGCACCGCGATGAAGAGTGGTCCCCACTTGCCGCACTAGAGAAAGCCCTCGCACAGAAACGAAGACCCAACACAGCCATAAATAAATAAATAAATTAAATAATTAAAAAAAAAAAAAAGATTAATAGTTTAAAAAAAAAAAAAAATTGAACTAAAATTTGCATAAACTATATTGTTTTTAAAAAGATACCCAAAAGAGCAGCTTTTAAAGCAGAGTATGCATAATTGTCAGATTAAATAAGCCTTTTTGAAAGAAAAATCATATCAAGTTGATTCTAAAAAGTGTTACATGAAAGAAACCTTTGGGTGAGAGCCCCTTAACTATCTTTACTCAGTAGTCAAAAAGCTTAACATTTTGCCGTATTTCTTTTCCAGTTATACATTCTCAAATATTTTTATTGTAAGTAGCACTTTTTTTCTCTTTTTAATACTTTTTAGCTCCAGGCTTGAGACAGTCAAGCAATAAATTACCACAAAAACTCATTATATGGAGAAGATTGGTATTGTCAGAAAATAAATCATATGAAAATGGATCTGAACGCAATGGTGTCAATTTTAGATCATGTCTATTTCCTCTAACTTTGCTATTGTAAGTTTTTCCAGGGTGGATGGATAAGGAACAAAACTTCAGCTAAACACACAGACTATGGGCAATGGAAGATTAATTTTCTTTGGCTGCGGTATTAGTTTTGAGTTACTCATTATTGGTACCTTGGGATTTTCATACATGTCTCACCTGCCAAGCTGTTACCAATTAAACTTAAAAGGAATTTGCAATTATTTCTAAAGTTTCAGGAAAGATAGCTTTTTAATAACACAGAAACCAAAAAAAAGAAAAACCTCTAATTAAAAGTGAAATTATAAAGCAGGTCAGAGCTTTAAAAGTGTTCCTAAATACAGTGTTTGGAGAAATTCAGGTGATTTTAACAAGTGAGAGTTACTTTAAATCAATGGGCTTTGGACTAGCTAAATATTTCTAAAAAGTTTTGATTTTTTTAAATCTTCTTTGTCTTGCTTTGAAATGTCAGCAATAAGGAAAACCAACCCACGGGGAAAATGTATTATTAATTTAAATAAATCATAGTTAATATTATTATATTTTACTCAGAACTACTGACATTAGAAATAAACTCTCTTAACCATATTCTCTCTTTAAGTTATAATGTTTTTTTAATGACAAGTAACATTTTAAATGCTAGTTGTATTCTTTGATGAGACATAACATGGTCCTAACATAGAGAAGGAAAAATACAAAATAAATTTATCTAATTTTTAAATTATTTTATTGGCTTGGAGGATTATAATGTCCTTTTTCATTAATTGCTTTAACAAATATCTAAACTGTATTTTCCCAATGTGCTCAAGTGTAGCATACCCTTCACTTTCTCGTCAATTTGATAAAGATAAACATTGGCAATTGTCAAGAGGAAATAAGAAGTAAAAAGCTGAAATCTGAACATTAGCTTTTCTTATTTTGGCCCATCACCAAAGAAACCGGAAATAAATTTGCATAAAATTCTGTGTGGTAATTTTCCTCTTCATTAATGGTGTACATTATATTTAAACAGTTTGAGTCTTTTTAATACAATTTTATTTTCATTTTCATGGATGGGATAAATATATCCACTGAGATTGAGGCCATGTGTGTGTGCATGTGTGTAAAAGCCCAGCAAGCATGTTTGGGCGGAAAATGCACAATTTGAATTTTCAAAAGCTTCCCTTTTCCAAGGGCTTCAATTCAAATGACTACAGAGCAAATGTAAAAGTTGTCATTGCTGTCCCTTTGATTTTTATGAAATTAGAAAGAAACCAATCCTTCATTTAACACCTTGAACTTTCTAAATTTCTAGACCAAATAAAAAACCTGAAGCATTTTTCTGACCTTAGTCTTAACCAATACATTAATGCCTCACATATAGGCAACAGTAAAGAAACAGGATGATCTGTTGTCTTCTCAAAGTAAAATTATATTTATAATTTAGTTACACACATTTATCACAACTTGTCTTCTAACCTATCAGGATAGATTATCAGATGTCATTTAGATCACCTATATTGCTCTAACCTTACATCAGGTGAATTGGACAAATACATTTCTGGATTGAAATAAAGAGAGAATATGGCCATAAGAAAACTGGGGGATTTAGTATCTTCAAATGAGTTTCTTTCTCCCTAATCCCCTGTCTCTCACTGAATGCTCTGATTCCCACATGGGTCACTAATATAGGGAGAAATGGTAAGACTGATGTCAAATTGCTTTCTCTTCATTTGCATGCTGTGTGCCAAGGGCAGTTTAACCCATGCAAATTAGAGCGGCCATGCTTTTGCAGAACAGCTTCCCTCTGCATTGCTCTGAAAGCATGTACAATAAAAGGTAGTCAGATATGCAGCACACTGCCTGCCATGTGCCTGGTGATTAACTACCACCTCATCACATCCATAAGGCTAAAGCTTTCATCATACTCATGGAAAACTGAAAATTTTCCTCTTCCTTTTGGTGTTCGCACATTCATTTCAGTATTCTTCGCCAGGGTTTCTGCCAGGTGACGCAATATAAAACAAAAGAAAATGAAACACCTATCATTCTGGAAGAGAACTCTTTTTTGTTTTTGTTTGTTTTATTTTGTTGTTGTTCCTCTTGATTAACTCAGCTCTGTGGCTATAAATTTCAGTGGCACTGGGCTTTGGGGTGGGCCATTATTTGATGTGGTGCCTCGGCTCTCCAGGGAATGATGACACACCAAATGAGTCATTGTAGCAGCTGGAGCCTTGGGAATTGCTCTGTTCTGTGACTGATGCTAGATTTTGGTACAGTAGCAATCATAAGAGGAGAAAGGCCATGACTATGGCTTGGGCAGGAGTCTCAAAATACTGGGAAATAATTTCTAATCCTGTGGGTAATTAACTATGAGGGTGGGTGACCAACTTCACCTTCCCAAAATAAAATGTGAACCCAGTGTTTGTATATATGTGTACACGCACAGTGCACATACACATATATACACATGCAGATTCAGAACCGAACAGTCTCAGTCTAGCAATTGGTTGTGAACAAAGTTTAAATTTATTTCATCTTTCTTTTCTAGTTTCTCCGCGCTACAAACATCGTTTTCTTGGTTTCGTGCAGTAACTATGTTTGTAACAGTTCTATAGAGAGCTTTTTTTCCTTGTTTATTTCTTGTTGCTTAAGCCGGAGACTTGCTGAGAGATGTCGCTTTGGTCGTATCTATAATTCATATACGCTGGACACACTTTTCTCTTGTAGGATCTGACGGCATTAGCCAAAGAATTAAGAGAACTCCGGATTGAAGAAACAAACCGCCCACTGAAGAAAGTGACGGATTACTCCTCCTCGAGTGAGGAGTCGGAAAGCAGTGATGAAGAAGAGGAAGATGGAGAGAGCGAGACCCAGGACGGGACGGTGGCTGTCAGCGACATACCCAGACTGATGTAAGAGACCTGCGTTTTACAATATTGTTTCTGTTTTTTTATGTTTTGGTTTTTTGGCCCCGAGGCCTGTGGGATCTTAACTGACCAGGGATCGAACCCGCACCCCCTGCATTGGAAGGCGAAGTCTTAACCACTGGACCACCAGGGAGGTCCCTCCCGAGACCTGCTTCATCACTGTAGGCCAGGAGAGGTTAGGTCCCCAAGACAGAAGGACAGGAAATATGAATTAAATATTAGATCATTTGTGAGTCTCGGGCAGGATCAGTTGACTTTGGGGATTCACGTTTTTATTAGAGCATAGTTCTATATTCACCCCTCTCCCTAGACACAGTTACTTAGAATATGTAGCACTTCTAGGACTGCATATGCTTTGTCTAAGCTGTTGTGGCGTTCACCATGCCTTGGGTGATGCTTTCTTGGTTCCTGTCATCTCCGGGCAAGTGATACTGACAGCCACACCCTAGAACTAAAGAGCAAAATTATAGGCAATGGCATTTCGGGGTTAAAACTGACACCATGAGACGTATATTTCACTGTCACCACCACCACTAAGGTGGAATGCAGGAGGCAGCATGGGTTAGTACCCCAGCAAGACAATCAGGAGTCGAACAAACCTGCAGAGAAACTTCTGAGTGTTTGACTTAAATACACCCCTGATTTTCTACTTCATCTTCTCCATTGTCTCTTTTATGTGATCCTCTTTGCTGCGGCCTGTGACTTCACCACGTACAGTCTTCTTTTTTAGATATTTATAGCTACCTAGCTTTCCCTTAGTATTTATAACCTTTACTTCTCTTTTCTTTTTTTAAGTAAGAGGGAGGCTCCCTTTTTCTCATCGGACTGGATCGTAGAAAAGAACCTCTCCTCTTCCCCTATTACTTCCCCAATTCAAACAAACATATTCATACAATCACACTCACATACATCTCTCATTTCCTCTCCCAAATAAACACAAGGTGCCCAGCCCTGGTTTGCCATAACTTTGATAAAGAGCAATGCTAACTTTTCCATCTTCACTCCTCCTTCACTTCCATTTCTTTGACTCAGCTACCACTACTGGTCATCACATCACATTTACTCCCTATAGAGAAGATGTCATTTCAGGCCACAGATTACAGTCCTGTCCAGCAGAGGCTGGAGAGAACAGGGCCTCCCAGTCTGCAGGAAATGTCATCCATTGATTAATGATCGTTACATACAAGCAATTCTGAGAGACAAATCCAATTATCATAGCTGAAAATCCATACTTGTTATTTTACTGCTGATTACCCAGTTATTGACAACCATAAATATACTAAAATATGACATCTGGAAACCAATTGCATTAAATTGCTTTTTTAACAGGAAATAAAGTTGTTCTAGAGGCAAAATCACTAATCCAGAACATTCCCACAAAATATGCTGGTCCTTTCAGTTTTGTCTTGACTCGGCATTGGTTCATTCTTCTAACAGATGTTCTGAATTCCCTTTAAGCACTGAGCATACAGCTTTGAGGGTGGATTGTGAATTTAAAAGATTGGTAAGACTTCTACTGTGTGCTAGACCCCATACTGAGGGATTTGAGACATTCAAGAAGTGCGTACATGAATTCTGCCTTCCAAAAGTTTACATTCTAGTTGGACAGAGACAAAATTATACATGGAGAAGTTCAGAGTAATATAAATAGTTGGAAGAATAACCAGTAGCCTTGGAAGAGATGTTAAATCACATTTGGATTTTTTTTTTAAGATTTATTTATTGATTGATTGATTGATTGATTGCTATGTTGGGTCTTCATTTCTGTGCTAGGGCTTTCTCTAGTTGCGGCAAGCGGGGACCACTCTTCATCGCGGTGCGCGGGCCTCTCACTATCGCGGCCTCTCTTGTTGTGGAGCACAGGCTCCAGACGCGCAGGCTCAGTAGTTGTGGCTCACGGGCCTAGTTGCTCCGCGACATGTGGGATCTTCCCAGACCAGGGCTCGAACCCGTGTCCCCTGCATTAGCAGGCAGATTCTCAACCACTGTGCCACCAGGGAAGCCCTTCGCATTTGGTTTTTAAGCCTCCTGTCATATTTTGTAAGGCTCTTAGTGGTATTTACCCTTGTATCTCTAAAGGCAAGTCCATCTCTTCCGCCACTATGGAAACACCCACCTTTCTAAAATTGCCTAAATATACCATGCTGTGCTGCGCTTTCTCTGCTGTCGGGCACTCTGTTGTTCCTTTAGAAATCACCTATCACGGCCCAGCCCGTACAGGCAGAGCCCGTCCCTTCCTCTGTGCTGCATGCTGTCTCCTGTGCATTCCTGCCATTTCATGGAGTACCTTGAATCAGGTTATTTATTACATGTTGTCTCCCTCTCTGGGCTGTGAGATCCTTGAGGGTGAGGATTGAGCCTTATTTACCCTCTACTCTTAACACCTTGCCTGGTGTCTGGAATAGAGTCGGTCTTCAGTGACTTTGATTTACACTTAACTGCACTGCACTGAAATTGCAAATCCTGGCTTCAAAGTGTTTATAGCCTAATCCAGAGGAAAGACGTGTACACAAATAACTGTCATCAAGGTAAAAAGGAACACGGAGTGATGTTAGAATCCCAGGTGGGGGGAGTTGAAGTAAAGGCACAGAAGGTTAAGTTTGGTGGGAATATAGATGGTATGAGGGAGGGGAAAGTCTGGACTAGTGAAACCAGACCGGCATCATGTAGCCAGTGGGGAACCGTCGAAGGTCTCCTGAGCTGGGGAGTGACATGATTGGTGCCAGGTTTGAGAGAAATCATTTCATCAGAGTGATTTGGAAAGAGAACAGACTAGATACTGGCAAAGGCATTCAGAGGATCTATTACTGTAATCCCAAGAAGTAATAAATGGGCTGTCATTGAATACTTATAGTGGAGGCAAAACTTGACGTGGCTCTTGAAGAATTGCTAAATTTTAGACAGATTGACATGACTGTCCATTAAAGAACATTTAAAATATGTAATTGTATATGAAACATACTCAGAGAAGAAACAGAATACAGATGTGTGCATGTGTATGTGTGTGTTTATTCCAATTTGCCAAATATATGCACTTTTGTGAATATAAAATATTGGGTTGGCCCAAAAGTTCGTTCGGGTTTTTCCATAAGAGCTTACGGAAAGACCCGAACGAACTTTTGGGCCAACCCAATATATACAGTCTGTTCTGCTACAGCATGAGCAGTTGTATGCCTGAGAAACTTCATACTATTAAAAAATCCATTGTTTCTTTAGGAATAAGACATTTCTGAGTTAGACTCCTTCTTACGTACATTCTTATCACTTTTATTTTCTACTGTTAAGGTAAACCTTCACATTTTGTGCTGTATTTTTTAAAGCAAAAAATTAATATATTAATTATATAAATATATTGCAACACAGTTCACTATCATGAAGTCTATACAAAAGAGCTTTTTAGAAATAGAGCACAGCCATTCCGACAAGCAGCTGGAGATCCTGATGTGCAATATAACAACTTCTTCTATGTACAGTGTTGGCTTCATATTAATAGTATGAGGTTTAACCTATAAGAGTGCACATAACTAAGATTGTATTCCATAACTAACCAACTGCACTATTTCCCAGTGCCTCATGCATAGAAAAATAATGAGTGAGGGGGAATTATAATAGTGGTTACCTGTGGATTATACAACTCAAAAGGATTTTTATTTTATGTGTAGCCCCAATTTTCTGATAAGCATGCACTATTTTTATAATCAGGAAAAAAATAAAAGCTTTATAGAATAGGAGGGAGGGAATGAAAGGCACGTAAGCTGATTTGCATCAGCCCAAGCAAGCTGAAGAGGCAGACTTTAGTATCACTATCTTCCCTCAAGTACCAGCACATGCTTCAGATCAGTACATATGAGGCGTGGTCTTCATCATTAGGACCATCTATTGCTATTGCAGTCCCTGAATTTTGCACAATCTCATAAAATGCAGTCTGGACAGTGAAAGCCACATGTCTATGTCTTATGTCCCCTCTTTCCCAGTCTCACTAGAAAGCCATGGTTCTGGCCCCGTTCACCAGCCAGGCTATTGTTGTGCCCACCCTGCCTCTTGCCTGCTGTCCTCTCAGCCGTCCTGTCCGTTGGTTCAGCCTTTGGTCTGAGTAGTGTTGTAGAAGCGTGGCTGTGGTCGTGCTGTATCCCTAGTGCCCTACAACTCTTTTCATTCCTAGGCCGCATGACTGTCACAGCATATGCTCCAGCCAAACTGACCTTCTCATTGGTCTTTCCGAATGCCTTGCACTTTTCCAATGTTGTCTTTTCTTGGAATGACCTCCTCTCCCTCTGTCCCACATTCTCACTTACATCTGCCTTGCATTTGAGTATTTGCGTTGTTTTTATGCTCTTCCAGATGCTAATCTCTGTAGTTTCAGGAACCGTGTCTTCTTCAGCTTTTATATCCACTACCCAGTGCCAAACCAAGGGCCTTTCATGTAGCAGGTGTTCGATAAATGTATATTGAATTGAATTAAATCAATACCTGCAGGAACACTTTGACAAATCCAATTAGAGATTATTGTTCTAAACATGTGACCTAATTACAGTAAATTTTCTATAGTTTTCCTTCTAATTAGTTGATGTGTTTTGTTTTTCACAGTCTTTATAGAAATTCAGACAACTGATTCTTCCTACCCAGACTCTATATCAGAAAAATAATTTTTAGAACAAAGGATTATCTTAACTATAAAATGTTAGAGTTGTTTTAGCCTTAGTGTTTTTAAACCATTGCCTTTTAAAATTATTATTAATAAACTATTTTTTAGAATAGTTTTAGAGTTACAGAAAAATTGAGCAGATAATATAGAGTTCCCATGACACTCCCTCCACCGACTCCCACCCCCTTACCCCTCCCCCGCACAGTTTTCCCTGTTAGTAACACTGTACAAAGGTTATATAGAGTGAAGCAGAATCCTGGGGACCAGTAGCATTTAAGAGGAGCTTATGAAGAAAACAGAGAACAAAGGGATAAAAGGAAAACCAGGGGAAAGTTGTCTCAAAAGCCAGAGGAGTACAGAAGAATGGGGCGGAGTGATGAGTCATATCAGACACAGGCAAGAGACCAAACACCATGTCAAAGAGCAATCATTGAAACTGAGAGCTTAGAAATGACTTAGGGAGTTTCCTTAAGGTGCTTGAAGTCAAGTATAAGAAGTAGTCATCTGAGGAGTGAACCAGAGTGTGTTAGGGAATAAATTGGAGAACTTTGCAAGGAGAACTTTAAGGAAAGAGAAATGTAAGTGTGGGTAATAAATACTGAATTAGGGTCAAGAGAGATGTTTTAATGAAATGGGAGACAGGAGAGACCTTATCTTGTTTATTGATTGGAAGAAAGAGAGAAGGATTGTGAAAACACAGGAAGGAGAAGGAGAGGAATAACTTCCAATTGACGTTGGTCCTCTGCTCTTCTATTTAAGCCTTCTTACTGAGTTAGAAATACTGCATTGCTAAACTAATTTTTTTGTCTTTTGCCAATCACTTTATGTACCTTATTAGTCTCTCAATCTCCATTAGATTATAATCCTCTGGAAGTTTAGGGTTATGTCTTATTTTTCAGATATTTATTCTAGCGTCTGGTACAATGTATATCACATAACAAACTTTTAACATGTAAATGAATGAATGAATGCACGAAAGAATTTCTAAGGGGTTGATGAAGATTGACATGGCAGAGTTGGGAGCTTGGAGCCATAAAAGAAACACACAGAGACAGAGGACGAAAGGACAACCAGAGGAGTAAGAAGGACAGAAAGAAGTGATCAACGACAACAGACACAGCAAGATGTCTTCTTTTACGATTTAAAAATGTTCTGCAGTCCCTGAAACATGAACTGTGGGCTGCACTTTGTCTTTTAAAAGAAATGTGTAGAGAAGTACTTTGGAGCACGCAGAAATTTATGGGAATTTTCCATCATCAAAAACCATTACCTTATATCAGATGACATGGTAGCAGAAAAATTAGTGGTGTGAGCAGTTAATACTAGGTACACAGAATGAGCAGGTATATACACAAGATTCACAATACAACAGACAAATCCTGCACAATCCTGCACAATAGAACAACCTTAAACTAAGAGGAATTGCTCACTATTTTAGAAGAAAATTGACAAAGGAAGGAATATAGATTATCATCTTTTAGTCAATCTATGAGGAATATTACTAGTAGAAATAATGTAGAATAAAACTCAAAACAGCCCAAAATGATCACCATAAAAATTTATCATAAATGAAGCAATTCTGGCTCATAAAATTGAAAGTATATAATTGACTCAGGAAAAAAAGTCTCAGAAAAATATTCAGCAAAAGGTAAAACTGACAGTGGTTAACACTATACACTAACAATATTGATTAAAAATTGACAGTGAATCAAATCTTAATAAAATTTATACCTTTAAAATTGGACCTGGTAGAAGTAGTGAACACAGAGCCTTTGAAAGATGATATGGACAAAAAAGCTGATTGGTGTATGAAATTTTTGCTATAACATTTACATAGAAAAGGATTGGAACCAGTGATGGTAATTTTAGCAAAATTATGATGAAAATGCAAAAATTGGGGAAGAATTTAACTGAGATATGTAGAAAATTAATTAAGGAATTGTCGGATTGGAAAGAGCTCTAGGAAATACCTTCTTCATGAAAATTCATCCATGTTGAGATATTTCTGATTAAAATGTTTGGATAGAATCATAACACCACACTATAAAACTCTTAGAGGAAAACATAGGGAGAACACTTTTGACATAAATCACAGCAAGATCTTTTTTGATCCACCTCCTAGAGTAATGGAAATAAAAACAAAAGTAAACAAATGGGACCTAATGAAACCTAAAAGCTTCTGCACAGCAAAGGAAACCATAAACAAGACAAAAAGACAACTCCCAGGATGGGAGAAAATAATTGCAAATGAATCAACAGACAAGGGATTAATCTCCAAAATATACAAACAGCTCATGCAGCTCAATATCAAAATAACAAACAATGAAATCAAAAAATGGGCAGAAGACCTAAATAGACATTTCTCCAAAGAAGACATACAGATGGCCAAGAGGCACATGAAAAGATGCTCAACATCACTAATTATTAGAGAAAAGCAAATCAAAACTACAGTGAGGTATCACCTCACACCAGTCAGAATGGCCATCATCACAAAATCTACAGACAATAAATGCTGGAGAGGGTGTGGAGAAAAGGGAACCCTCTTGCACTGTTGGTGGGAGTGTAAATTGATACAGCCACTATGGAGAATAGTATGGAGGTTCCTTAAAAAACTAAAAATAGAATTACCATATGACCCAGCCATCCCACTACTGGGCATATACCCAGAGAAAACCATAATTCAAAAAGACACATGCACCTCAGTGTTCATTGCAGCACTATTTACAGTAGCCAGGACATGGAAGCAACCTAAATGCCCATCCACAGACGAATGGATAAAGAAGTTGTGGCACATATATACAATGGAATATTACTCAGCCATAAAAAGTAATGAGGGCTTCCCTGGTGGCGCAGTGGTTGAGAATCTGCCTACTAATGCAGTGGACATGGGTTCAAGCCCTGGTCTGGGAAGATCCCACATGCCGCGGAGCAACTAGGCCCGTGAGCCACAACTACTGAGCCTGCGCGTCTGGAGCCTGTGCTCCGCAACAAGAGAGGCCACGATAGTGAGAGGCCCGCGCACCGCGATGAAGAGTGGCCCCCGCTTGCCGCAACTAGAGAAAGCCCTAGCACAGAAACGAAGACCCAACATACCAATCAATCAATCAATCAATAAAATCTTAAAAAAAAAAAAAAAAAAAATTTAAAAAAAGTAATGAAATTGGTCATTTGTAGAGACGTGGATGGACCTAGAGATTGTCATACAGAGTGAAGTAAGTCAGAAAGAGAAAAACAAATATCGTATATTAACGCATATATGTGGAATCTAGAAAAATGATACAGATGAACCAGTTTGCAGGGCAGAAATAGAGACACAGATGTAAAGAACAAACGTATGGACACTAAGGGGGGAAAGCGGCGGGGAGGTGGTGGTGGTGGTGGTGGGATGAATTGGGAGATTGGGATTGACATATATACACTAATATGTATAAAATAGATAACTAATAAGAACCTGCTGTATAAAACATAAATAAAATAAAATTCCAAAATAAAAAAAGAATCAGAACACCATTGGGGTAAAAACAGACATGGAGCCAAAATATCTTTAATCTTTGAACTCAGGTGAGACTCTGAAAGAGAACTTGATTGTACAGTGTTAGCCTGGTGGCTAGATGACCACCAGGTCCATCTAGCCTCTGACAGTGGCCAAGAATGCCTGAGTGATGAAGGAAAGTGCCTCCTGTCCTAGGAGACTTTGGCTCTTGATAAACGCTTCATTTACTGATTTATTTGTTTTACACCACCTTGCCTTAAACAAGAATTTAAGGCAACTAAAAACAAAATACCTACAAGGTAAAACAAATTTTCAAATAAATGAGTGAAGAAATTAGAGTTTTGAGAATTATTCTGATTTACCAATCTAGCAATACACCAGGAATTCATTACAGCAATTTCTTTTTCTGTGTCTCTTGAACACTATTAATAGCTCCTTTCTGGGAGTGAAATATTGAAAATGCTTCTTTGGAGTTTCTTCCCAAACACATCAGTTCTAACCTGTACTTAAATGTATTCAATCCACTGCTCTAGTTTTGTAATTTCAAAGTAAGTGTCTTCCTGTACATTTTTTTTGTGTGGATTCACCTCTTCATATTTTCGCCTCTCCATTTTGGATAAAACTCCTTGACAGGTGTCTTCTCTGTCCCAGAGATGTCATAAGACTGGTGTGTTTCTTGTTTCTTAGATTGAATATTCCATCAAGTCCTTGGACTTTGATAGGATCCAAGAAACCGAAGATGCCTTTTTTTTTTTTTTTTTTTTTTTACTTTTTAAAAAAATTTATTTGTTTATTTATTTTAACACCTTTATTGGAGTATAATTGCTTTACAATGTTGTGTGAGTTTCTGCTGTATTACAAAGTGAGTTAGCTGTACATATACATATATCCCCATATCCCCTCCCTCTTGCATCTCCATCCCACCCTCCCTATCCCACTCCTCTAGGTGGTAACAAAGCACGGAACTGATCTCCCTATGCTATGCAGCTGCTATCCCACTAGCTATCTATTTTACATTTGGTAGTGTATATATGTCCATGCCACTCTCTCACTTTGTCCCAGCTTACCCTTCCCCCTCCCCGTGTCCTCAAATCCATTCTCTATGTCTGCGTCTTTATTCCTGTCCTGCCCCTAGGTTCATCAGAACCATTTTTTTTTTTTTTTAGATTCTATATATATGTGTTAGCATACAGTATTTGTTTTTCTCTTTCTGACTTACTTCACTCTGTAAAACAGACTCTAGGTCCATCCACCTCACTACAAATAACTCAATTTCGTTTCTTTTTATGGCTGAGTAATATTCCATTGTATATATGTGCCACGTCTTCTTTATCCATTCATCTGTTGATGGACACTTAGTTGCTTCCATGTCCTGGCTATTGTAAGTAGAGCTGCAATGAACATTGTGGTACATGACTCTTTTTGAATTATGGTTTTCTCAGGGTATATGCCCAGTAGTGGGATTGCTGGGTCATATGGTAGTTCTATTTTTAGTTCTTTAAGGAACCTCCATACTGTTCTCCATAGTGGCTGTATCAATTCAATCACAGCAAGATCCTTTTTGACCCACCTCCTAGAGAAATGGAAATAAAATCAAAAATAAACAAATGGGACCTAATGAAACTTAAAAGCTTTTGCACAGCAAAGAAAACCATAAACAAGACAAAAAGACAACCCTCAGAATGGGAGAAAATATTTGCAAATGAAGCAACTGACAAAGGATTAATCTCCAAAATATACAAGGAGCACATGCAGCTCAATATCAAAAAAGCAAACAACCCAATCCACAAATGGGCAGAATTGACTGACTTCTCCTAAAGTGCAGGAGGGCTAAAATGGAGTTGTAAACATGTAACCTCCCAAGAAACTGGCCAGAAAAAATGCAGTGCTGACCCCTACCTCAGGTGGCTATTAGCTGGGCCTAGTGAGGGAGGGTGTGAGAACCTGTGGTTCCAGGGTAACTGTCTGTTTTTATACAGCTATGTTTTCATACTTCTCCTTTAAAGCACCTATCACTGCTGCAATTAAATGATTTTTAGTATAAAAAAAAAAAATGAGCAGAAGACCTAAATAGACATTTCTGCAAAGAAGATATACAGATTGCCAACAAACACATGAAAGGATGCTCAACATCACTAATCATTAGAGAAATGCAAATCAAAACTACAATGAGGTATCACCTCACACCAGTCAGAATGGCCATCATCAAAAAATCTACTAACAATAAATGCTGGAAAGGGTGTGGAGAAAAGGGAGCCCTCTTGCACTGTTGGTGGGAATGTACATTTTTTTTTACTTTTTTAAATTTATTTTTTATTGAAGTATAGTTGATTTACAATGCTGTGCTAATTTCTGCTGTACAGCAAAGTGACTCAGTTATACATATATATACATTCTTTTTTCTATTATTTTCCATATGGTTTATCCCAGGATATTGAATACAGTTCCCTGTGCTATATAGTGGGACCTTGTTGTTTCTCCATTCTATATGTAATAGTTTGCCTCTGTTAACTCCAAATTCCCAGTCCATCCCTCCCCCACTCCCTCCCCCTTGGCATCCACAAGTCTCTTCTCTATGTCTGTGAGTCTGTTTCCGTTTCATACGTACATAGGTTCATTTCTGTCGTATTTTAGATTCCACGTATAAGTGATATCATATGGTATTCCTCTTCAGAGATGCTTTTTTAATGTATGAGAAGCAATTAAAAGAAAAGAACAGAATGGTAGAAGATGTAATTAATACACCTGAGAGAAACAAACCCTGGTGCCTTTCCTATTTTTAAAAAACCCACTTTACAAGAGAGTTGGCTGCACAGTTGGGTAACAATAGGTCCGGCATTGAAAACTGAAGTCCTGCAGGTGAGCCGCATTGCCCGCCTGGTCCTCAGTTTCCCACGGTGCTGTGCTCTGTGCCAAGGGCCACAGCAACCCTCATTCTCTGCTCTCAGGGCAGAGGTGTCAAGATCCTATTCCCTTCTCCCACTGTATCTTAAACACAAAAGCAAGAGACAAACTGGAAATAAATATACCACAGTGTGAGGTGATTACAGAGATTTTAGAAAGTACTAGACACTCTTGAGTTAAACAGCCTCGTTAATGGGTGCCTGGTATACCAGAATGCCCTTCATTGATATTCTTCTCTCCAAAACCCACTTATGAAATGATTATTTTTTATACTCCTACTCTGTGCCAAGCTCTATGCTGGGTACTAGGTATACAGGGATGAACAAAGAGACAAGAATTCTGCCCTCAAAAGCATCTGTTCTAATGAGAGAGAATAGAAAAGTTAAAAGAGTCAAAAGGATAAAGAATTACAAATTGTGATGGGAACTATTAAGGAAAAAGGATGAAGAGAAAGAAGAGGGGCTAGTGGGATAAGACACTGATGGGTGGTGAGAGAAGGCTTCTCAGGGAAAGTATCAGATAAGATGAAATCACATAAATGAGAGGGAACCAGCCAAGAGCCAGGGTGAGAGAGAGCTTTCCAGGCAGAGGGAACAACATGTGCAAAATTCAGGGCGCCTGCTGGTCAGAAACAGGGTAGGGAGGGCTTAGAGATCATGCAGAGCCCGGTTGCTCATGCTGGCTGCCGGGTCGAGAGCAGGTCCAGAGGGGACGCTGCAGAAGTGGGACCTCAGTTCAAGCATCCGTGCAGCATTAAAGATGAAAGCGGAATGTACTTCAGGCCACTGACCTTTACACTTAAAATGGTTTAAATGGTAAATTTCATGTTATGTATATTTCACTACAATAAAAAATATTACTGTGGACAGGAAACAGGTGTTCGCTAAACATACACTGTCGTGAATGTTGTTCCTTCCCATTTCAGACCCACAGGAGCCCCCGGGAGCGCTGAGCAGTACAATGTGGGAATGGTCGGCACGCACGGGCTGGAGACCTCTCACGCAGACACTTTCAGCAGCAGTATTTCAAGAGAAGGGACCTTGATGATAAGAGAAGTAAGTTGGTATAAAAACTGTAGAAGAAGTGCATTTCTTAATTGGTTTTTATATTAGAGCTTTCACAGAGGATGCTTACTGCTTGTATTTTAGGGAATGGGGTGGGGGGAGGGAGAAGGACTCGTGTTTCTAAATGGTTGAGTGATTTTAATTGTCTTCCTTCTTTCCTGCATCCTTCTGAGCTTAATCACATTTGTCCAGATTCTTCAGTGGAAGCTATGCAAATCGGAATATAGCATTTGAGCCTGAGGATATAAGGCTGGCAAACCCAGATGTTTCCTACCACAGGAAAACAGAAATGAATGGTCTATCCAAATAACATCAGTGGCCTTGTTATGCCTTCTCCTCCCCATCCCAGGTTTTATCCTTGTGGATTTTATGTAGAAAATGCTCAGTAGTTCCAAGAAATGGTGATATCATCTTATCTAGTTAAATTAACATTAAAGACTATTAAGCTGTACTGGTGAAAGAACAAAGAAATACGAAGATGTACTTAAAAATGCACCTTAGCACTTTGAGGAATTTTGTCTTTTTAAACTCTAGGAACATCATTTGGGGGCAGGGGGCACACATTCCCTTGCACCTGTCCCTCCAACATGCATTACCTCCCCATTGTATCTGTGCCGATAAGAAGGGCCTGGACACATTAGAATCTGTCTTTTCTTCTTTTTCACTTCATCATCACCGTGCAAGCAGGTCTTTTCTTGGAAGGAAAGTAATGTCTGGTGACACTGGGCAAAAGTTACTTGATCTCTCCCTGCAACAATTTTGTCATCTATAAAATTTCATAAGTAATAGTATATGACTCACAAGATGATTGAGGGGATTAAATAAGTTAATGCATGTAAGCATCCAATAAATGTTACCTATTTTATTTCCATAGCGTCAAGCTCTCCTTTTACTTGTTATCGCTTCCCACTCTTCCTTCTGAAACACAAACGTATATCATCTGCCATTCCCCTTCCTCAGCCAGGGTAGATTGGAAAACAGTAATAGCAGGCTTTGCTTTCCAAAAAGGCAGAGGGCATCTCATTTTTGTTAGAAAGAAAGGAACTGTAGTTTTGAGATGAATAAGGCCTTTGAAATAATAATGGGCAGTAGAGCTATAACTGGAAGACTAGTTCACAAAGCAACTTGCTAGAATTTCGTTTTATGGCCTTGCCGAATCTTTCAAGTAGGCTTTAAAGAGCCCTTTCACAGAAGCCTGAAATGAAAAATGGACTTGGCTGCTGAAGTTGACATTGTGTCGTGCTGGCATATAAATCTCCCAGCGCGGTGAATGGATACTTTCAATGCAAATGTAGAGGGCTTCTCTCACTAGACCTTGCCACTTGGGAAAACATGAGGGGAAATGTTCTGGAATGAGTTACTCTCTGACTCCAAATAAAAGGACTCCAATATCTAATGTGGTTTCAAATTTGCTTGAGTCGTTAGGACAGAGTCAGTACCTTGACGTGGATATTTGGAGCCACATTTTTGAGTTCAGTTGCCAGCCGCATCCAAATGGCTCCATATTGTTGAAAGCATTCCAATACTCTATGACCACAGTCAATCACCTTGAAAATTGCATTCAGCAGTGTCATATATGAATTTGATCTATTGCGGGCCCTAAAATCTTTTTGTCCTCTCAGTTTCTAAATTGTTCTTTTTACAAACGTGGGCTTTTAAAGTAACAACCTGAGTTGAAATCCATTAAAAGTATGTGTATTAAAAAGATAAATACAAATTAAAGTATGACAAAAGGGTAAGAAAATAAAAACTCTTTATGGTTCAGTTCCCCAAGATGAACATCAAGGAGAATCACTTAACTCGTACTTCTTGTTGGAGTGGACCAGATGCTTCTATGGGGGCACGCTGGCTCTCCTACCCATGGTCTTGTCAGAGGCAATCCCCCCTTGTAGTGCACACCCCTGCCCCTGTGGTTCTACCTTTCCCCCTCCTACAGCCCCATAGGACCTTTCTTTACTCTCCTTCTAGAATACACCACACCAGCTGTCATCTACCACTTTGTCCACAGGGACCCATCTCCTGGAAGAGCTCCTCTTCCTCCCCCACTGCAGCCCACTCTTCACCCAGCAGACCCCTGGGGGTCTGGCTCAGCTTCCCTTCCTCCTTGAAGCCTCTCCTGGGACTCCGTGGGCCTCTGTCCATAGCACCTTCCTTACTGCCCAGCTGGTATCTCTCCAGGGTCTGTCCACCCACTGAACGAGGATACCAGCTTACCGTCATGAAGGCTCTTTTGGTTACAAGTACTAGAAAAAAGAACTCACAACAGATTAAGAAAAAAAAGGTGGAGTAGGTATCAGAGATTCAGAGGTGTTTCCTAGAAGGAATCCAAAGGCAGAAAGCAAGTTGGGACCCTGTATAGGGTTGGAACCAGAAACTGAAAAGGGATTAGGAGCTCAGGCAGCTTCTTGTGTGCAGATCTCTGGCTCCCTCACTGCCTGTCTCTCCTTACCCTCATCTCTGTTTCCTCCACTTTTCTCCCTTGTTCTCTCTGTCCACACACCAGCTTCCTCTTCCCCCTCAAGCACGTGCTCTCACGTCTCCACACCCACCCTCCCAAGTGCAAGATGTTCACCACATCCCAGTTCAGCTGCCCAGCAGAGACCGACCAGTATCTCTCAGGCCTAACTGGAAATTCCAGTGGGAATCTGATCGTGCTTGGCTCAGGTGTGCGCTCCTGGTCCAGTCAATCAGCTGTGTCTGAGGGCGGAGCCACATAGAACCGCAGCCACCAGAGCTGGGCTCTGCTTCCAGACAGCCTCCGTTCAGACCCTGATTTCACCACTCACAGCCCATGTCACGTGGGGCAAGTTAATTGAATTCTTTACACTGAAGCTTTTCCATCTGTAAAATGGGGATAATATAAGCTAGCCCCCGGTGGAAGTGTGAGGAGATGAACCTAAGGTGTTCAGCGCGATACCCAGCATCTACTGATGCTCAGAACATTCTAGTGCCCGCCGCCATGGGACTGGTGAGGGCATGAAGATCATAGAGCTCTTTGGGGGCTCTGTTAATGAGATCGTAGAGGACAGAGCTGCTGTTCATTTATCTTTGTGTTCCCAGCAGAATGGCACACAGAAGGTATTTAATTCTAGAGGGTGCTGGTTGAATGAACAAAAGGGTGATGACTCAGAAGTGGGAAGATTCAGGGGTCACTGCTGAATTCCTTCAAGCTTCTCACTGTCTGGGCCATTTCCCCCCCCCTGAGCCTCTTCGGGTCTTTCTTTGATAACCAGTGTGTCTGCATTAATTTTTGGCTTGAGGCAGAACACTGCTGATACAAGAGAGACCACAAAACTCTAAAGAGACAATGTGCGATTTATGCTACTGGAAAGTTGGAGGGAAATGGTAAAAAGCTTTTCAGTATTTGAACAGAAGTAAGAAGGCGGGAGAAGCTGCCCAGTACACAAAAAATAGGGGATAATACAATAAATTAGGACTGAACCCCTTAAATGTAATTTAGAAGATGAAATGTTCAGATGAACACTGTGACAAAATGAGTCCAGAAAATGCCCCTCTCCTGGACAGTCGCGGGCCAGAAGTATTGTGCCCAGAAACAGAGGGCGCTAAGGCTATCTATCCAGTTATTTCTCAAGCTTCCTAGTAACATCAATTACATACACCCCTTCAGACACTTGGGAGTCTGTTTCATCTTTCCCCAAAAAGTGCCTCCTTTCACTTCCAGCCAGAGGCAGGTGCAGAGCTATAACTGCAAGACCAGGACAGGCTCCGGAAGGAAGAAGCCAGGCCAGTGAGGTGGTCAAAGAAACAACACGAACCCTTGCCATGCCAGCCCCAAACAAGGCAGGGAGTGTGTCTGCCTTGCTCCTGATTGATTCCTTCATGTTCAGCAAAATGCTTCACACTTAGTAGACACTCAGAAATGTTGGGCAAATGAATGAAAAAGAGAAAAGGCAAAGAGGGAAGCATTACTTAATCAGGTCTGCTGTAAGAAACCTCAGTGAGCCAGTCATATAAATGTGAAATCAGAAAGTGCAATACTAGCCAGGACTATAGTCTGGGCACTGGCTTTTTTGGGAGCAGGATTTTCTTTTAATTCTGTATGTCGTCCCTAGCATCTTTGAGAGGAGGCTTTGCTCTCCACGGCAATAATTTCCAACGTGTTAGTTCATGCAACCTTATCAGTAAGAATTTCAGGGACTGCCACATAACACAGTGTATTTATTTGTTTACAAATTATGCATTTGTCCTACTGCACTAACATTATATACTTTATAAAATACCTTTAAAGGACATTAAAAAGGAATGCTATAGGCTGCCCTCCACAGCTCGGTTTATGCTGACTCTGGTGGCCGCCTGGAGGAGATCCTGGAAGGGGAAGGGAGGGGAGAGGTGGGCTCTGGGGATGGGTGCGAGGACCCGACCCGAGGGGAGAGGGATTGGTCCCTAGGGGAGGGCTGACCCAGCTGACTTAGTGGCCCAGAGTCTCTCCCTCACTCCCAAACCTCAGAGGAAGCCTTTGCCCAGGGCACAGATTCCTCAAGGGCCTGGATGTCTCTGGAGGAAGGGCCGCGGGGCCCGAGGTCTGGGTTCCTGCCCCCGCTTGCCCACTCGAGCTTCTGGAGCAGCCAGTGGCGTCCAGCCAAAGCAGGCACACTCCCGGGCTCTGCTGCCTTTACCATCTTGGGCTGTGTGACCTTGGACTGCTTATTTAACGTCTCTGAGCCATAATTAATAAATGAGATAATATTTGTGGGGGGGAGAAAGGATGCTATAAACAATATTTCATGTGTTTTACTAGTCATGATAACTTCATCTTTTTTTTTTTTTTTTTTTTTTACCAGCTCCTGGCACAAGCCGCCATAGTTGCTTACCGAGAGATTCAACATTAGTGATAGTGGATGTAAACCCATATTTTCAAATAATCTTTAGATCATTTCCATGTTTTCTTTGTAACTCTCATCAGATATGATTAGCTAATCATTGGTTTGACCTCGTGACTGACAGAGAACCCTGTGAGTTGGGAATCTTCTCTGCATTTTCTTGGAGTACGCTGGGCGTGAATTATTAGTGTTACATCTCGTCCTACCGCTTCTTTTCAGCCGTATTTTAGGTGATGTTTCTGTTCTGAGGGTTTGTGTCTTTGTAACCAGGTGATGAGACCTGGTGTGCGTGCACAGCTCACACGCACACAGAGCACGGCCCCCTAGTGCCCCTGCGCCCGCGGCATTCCTGTCTTCCCGCAGGGCACCTCCTCATCGTATGTGACCCCTGAATGCCCTTCATGCAGGGGCATAAGGCCCCAGCGTCAAGCCATGTACTAAACATTAGCAAAGCTTGACTTTTTTCTTATTTTCTTAGATAAGATAGAAATCTGAACATCTTCCCACTCCCCAGTGGGATGGTTTGCAGGCCACGGCAGCTGTGCTGTGTGAGGGGTGACATCGCTCTGTGGCCTTTGCCTTCCCTCTCTAACGGCCGCCATGTGTTGTGCCCCCTCAGACGTCTGGAGAGAAGAAGCGATCTGGCCATAGTGACAGCAACGGCTTCGCCGGTCACATCAACCTCCCGGACCTGGTGCAGCAGAGCCATTCCCCTGCGGGGACCCCCACTGAGGGCCTGGGACGCGTCTCCACCCACCCCCAGGAGATGGACTCTGGGACTGAAGTAGGTGCTGGGCAATAGCCACGACAGCTCTGTCCTCCTGCAGGGGGTTCTGAGACCCCGGGCCCCTCAAGAAGGAGGCTTTGCCAAGCTCCCAGAAGCGTGTTTGGTTGGGTTTTATTATACTATATAACTACTTATGCATATGTGCAAATGGACCAAATCCTAGAAGCAGAGCAGTGAAAAGTTCTCAGGTAGCATCTGGACCAAAGCCTGTTTTTACAGAAGCAAATAGTGAAGCTCAGAGAGGTTAAGTGCCTTGCCTAAAGGCACACAGCTGTTTTGTGACAGAGCTGAGACCAGAACTAGGACCTCCTATCTCCCAGGCCAGGAAAGGAAACTTCAACCTATAGAGATTCCAAGGCCAATAGTTGAGGTTCATAGTTACATTAATTTAGTCAAACTAAGTTTGACTTAGGTGAAATAAGGTTGAAATGATTTGTTTATGAAAAATAAAAATAGATACGTTCTCAAAGTGTTCATCTTCCTAAACTCCAAATCGCACAAGAAAGGGAGAAGTGGGATATTATCTTTCCTGCACAGAAAAGAGTCTGGGGAAAAAAGCCAGAATAAACAATCTGCCGGGAAGTGCTTGTAGATGTCGTTGACGGAGCTTGACCAGTCGGATGAGATCACGGTGCTTGGTCATGTTTCATGAATAGTCCTGTGAATCACACATAGACCCTACATGTGTTTATAACGCATATAGTTTATAACGCTGTTTTTGAGGTTGTCCATGCACTGAGTTTTTATGATGCACCATGTGGATTCTAAAGCTATAGAGCAGATGAACTTTGCCACAGGGAAAAGAATATAGAGCGTTGTTATAGCTTCATGCACTGTGGACAGTTGTTTTCTGCCTGACTTTGGGTACCAAGGAGGACTCCGTGCGGTCAGACCCTACTCCACATTCTGCTGCTTCCCCAGCTCTAAGTGGGAATGCCAGTACTTGCACACCTCCTTCATGGACTTCTAAAGATTAAAGGAGAGAGTGTCTGTGAAAGTGCTCTGTTTGGGAGGGGGGAGTCCTACCTTATGGAGGATGAAATGGTTTTGATTTCATAATGTGAAGGGGAAATCTTGAATTAAAGTCAGATTGGGCCTTTGTGGTTTTCTCCTTATGTGTTTAGGGGTCTTGGGATACTGGTTTTATTTTTAAATAAAAATCTGAAAAAAAAACTAAAAAAATTAAAACTTAAAGACATTTTTATCCCCCAAAAAGATGCTTCTTATATTAAGTGCAGATATGTTTATAATATTAAAAGGACTTGAGTGTAAGTAGGAGTGGAGATGACAGACAAAATTGGGAGACGGGTATTGAAGCTCCTTTGACAAAACTCAGAAATGGAATATTGGGACATGAAGCCTTGATAGTTTACTGTTCCCTAGTTTAGTTCTGACTTCATATCTTAATTGTGCTCTCTAAGCCCTTGAGATTATTTTTTAAATAAGCCCTTAAGGTGTATTGCCTGCAAACCTAGTATCTTCATGAAGTTCCCACATAGGGCATATAAGTATAAGTATCCTTTTAAGGAAACTATCATGGAAAGGAAAAATCTTCATTCCCCGGATGAAACTGTCCCTGAATTGCAGATTTTAAGGCTTCTTGAGCCAACACCAATCCACCTGACCAGCATGGAAGGTCCCAAAGGCCCCAAGAGGGAGTCTTTGGTTGATCATGTGTTCAGGATGAAGTGCTGCTGTGTTGCTATGCTTACTTAGTTTACTGCCAATTTGTGTCAGCTTTTCTTAAAACCATTTGGTCAATAGGAGATTGCTTTTACATCGAGGGAGAAATAGGCTCTGTCACTACAGCCGTCTTATCAGATATTAAGGTGCCACGTATGGTCCATAATATAATTTGCTCACTACAGTTCTTGCAGTCTGATGATTAATGAAACCCTGCAGAGACATAATGGTTAGTGAGGAACCAGTATCAGTAGAAGCTAGAGAGAGAAGCACACACTTTGACTTGGGGGTCAGAGTGTGAACAGTTGGATGGTTTGAAGAGTCTCTAATAATTTTAGAGCCCAAGCAAAGTATTAGTAGCATCGTTTGTTGCTGCAGTATTTATCTATCTGCTCTTCTTAATCTTCTTGCTTATTGATTAGTATGGCATGGGGAGCAGCACCAAAGCCTCCTTCACCCCCTTTGTGGACCCCAGAGTGTACCAGACGTCTCCCACTGATGAAGATGAAGAGGATGAGGAATCTTCAGCTGCCGGTAAGCTAGAAGGCCCCGATGTTTTAGAAACAGCTTGGTTTTCCTTTCTGATATGACCTGATAAAAAATTAATTATCAGTTCAGTAGTTAAGCCGTTAACTGCTTAGGCCCTGTCTTAAAGGGAAGACTTTTTATTACTTTTTTTTTTTTGATAGGATTCCTCAAACAAAGTTCTTTCTATTTTTTTTCATCTCTTCTATTTTGATTCTGGTAGGAACGCAGAGGTATCCAGGGGGCCTAGGAAAAGCTGTTCCTCAGAGACCTCCAAACTCACCACGTATTTCTCAGAAGCAATTTCTGGGTACAGTGCTGTGCACGCAGTAGACACAATAAATGCGTGTTGAGTTGTGTTGAGTTCTAGGTGTGTGCTTCCCACTTCAAAAGTCTGGCTGATTTAGAGGAGAGCCTTGCTTTCTAGAATTCTGCAACTCACTAATCATCAGACTCAACTTAGGCCAGTTTGTCAATTGATAATGTGGAATTTCAAAAAGTAAATCTGTCCTGCATATATTACAGGAGATGAGGATGGTGTGTTTAATTTTATGAGATGAATATTAATTCCCTAAACTACTCAAGTAGTGTCTATAAGCCTGTCTTACTAACGGATAAAACACTGCCTTTATGAATGACATAACTTTATTCTACTAAAAAAGTGTAAAATATTTATAGTTTCAGTGTTTCTTTGCCTTTACCATAATGCACACTAAACAAGGAGAAATCATAGTTATTTGAAGCCCCTTTTCCATATCTCCATTGGTTGTATTTTAAGATGCCACTGACTTCTCTGATTCTTTTTCTCAAAGCTCTGTTTACTAGCGAACTTCTTAGGCAAGAACAGGCCAAACTAAATGAAGCAAGAAAGATTTCAGTGGTAAACGTAAACCCAACCAACATTCGGCCTCATAGCGACACACCAGAAATCAGAAAATACAAGAAGCGATTCAACTCAGAAATACTTTGTGCAGCTCTGTGGGGTAAGTTGGTGCTTTTTTTACCATTCGTTAATGAATTGACCCTCAAACAGGAATCTTACTATCAGGAGAGTGCTGATTGAATCATGGGTGTTAGAGACCCGATTTGGGACTGTCTCGGCCTCAAGAGAGACCAAGAGCAATTTTATATTTAGAAAGAACTGATACCCTAACTGATACAATTTTATATTTAGAAGGAACTGATACTCAGGATAGCAATGAGATTCAGAGTGACCTTGTCACATAACAGTGATGGGCTAAAGCCAACAACAGAACTAACTACCACTTAATATACGCCCACTCTGTGCCCAGCACTGTGTGATGTGCCCCACGTCCTGTCTCTGTGATCCATACAACGTTCTGCAAGGGCAGTAATGGCGTGACCTTCATGTGACAGTTGAAAAAGCTGCACAGAATGTTTTAGTGAATTGCCAAAGGCCATGCCAGTAGTAGTAGCAAGAGAAAACTTGAAAAGGACAACAAATGATGAGCCTTCCCTTTTAGTTCAAAACATCAACCTGCAGTTCTTGTGAAAAAGATCTGCAGATTTTAGCTGACCTCAGACTCAGTATAGGTGTGATGAGATTCTATCAAAATCCTGGTCTGTGTTACCATAAACATGACATACAGATCAAGGAAGGACATGGCTCATCTGCGCCCATCTAAAATACTACACCTTGTTTGGAGCACCACAATTTTATAAGGGCAAAAGCATTTGAGTTGTTAGCAGGGATGAGCACAGAGCCTGGAAACCATTTCAGGGGAGTAAGGCTCTGTCCTCTGGAGGAGAGACTATTAGAAGACGACAAGATAGCCATGTTTAATATTGACTAACATGTGGTTGAAAGAGCAGACATTCACGTTACTTAGAAGACAGATGTGCAGTAAGCAAAAGAAGTGGAAAAGTTACCCGTTCATAAATATAGGCCATTGCACGGCAGAACTCACAATGTGTGCGCGTGTCTGTGTGTATGTTGGGAGTCAGGGGTGTTTATTTGCCTAGAGATGAATTTTCAAGATTGTAGCTATCCAGACAAGACCACTTACCTACCAGAGTTTTTGTAATAGGAATTACTGCATGGGAGGTGGGCTGGACTAGAGTTAGATGCCTGAGAAGTCCCTTACAGCAGCGGTCCCCAACCTTTTTGGCACCAGGGACCGGTGCCAGACAATTTTTCCACGGATGGCGGGGGGCGGGGAATTGGGGACCCCTGCCTTACAGTCAATATTTCTGTGACTCTTGGTCTATTAATACCTGCACTTGAATTGGCTTATCATTTCCCTAACAAAGAGCAGAACCTTAAGGGATGGGATGTAAATTAAGCTTTGGTGTGAGAAGGAAGAAGGGCTTTTCTTCCCATAGAGTATGGGAATGGGGCACTCTATTATATGTAGAAGGTGGGTAGGCTAGAAATCACTGCATGAATAGGAGTGGGGTGAACCTTGGGGAAGTCTGGAGGTATGATTTATAGAGAGAGCCAAGAAAAGGGTGGGTGTTACAGGAAAGGAATAAAGGCAGATTGTGCTAGCATCACATCCGTGCCTCAGGCTCCTCTTGAGAAGAACTCTATTTTAGGTAGTAAAGGGCTACATGTAATGAATGCTGCTACTACTTTATAAAAGAAAACTAATTTCATTACCAAAGGGACAGTGATTTAATTACCGTCTCAGAGCTACTACTTCTACACTCCCTACTGTAGTACCTGCTTGCCCATTAGTTTATATTTACAAGTCACAGTTTCTTAGGTTTTAAAGGGACCCTGCATGCAGAAGAGTAAAGTCCATAAGAGTCAGTCTTGGGATGCTTCTTAAATTTGCAGGTGTAAACCTCCTGGTGGGAACTGAAAATGGCCTGATGCTTTTGGACCGAAGCGGGCAAGGCAAAGTTTATAATCTGATCAACCGGAGGCGATTTCAGCAGATGGATGTGCTAGAGGGACTGAATGTCCTCGTGACGATATCAGGTATGTTGCTGGGATGACCAAGTCCTCCAGGTCTGCACAGATGGGAAAGGTGATCACCTCACTTCTGAAGGAATAGTAAGCTCTGCCCTTCCCAGCCAAAGAGCAGCACGATAAATTATGGCAGTAGGGCCAGAATGACATCACCCATGTTTTGTAACTCCAGAGATTCTGACCTTCAAAGGGAAGTCTCTCACCTCTGCCTGAAATCTGAATCAGACAGAGACACACCACCACGGCTGTGTACGTATGGGCCTTCACCCTCTGCCAGGCCTCAGCAAGGATCCTTTTAAGATGTCCGCACTCCGGTCATTGCCATCTACTCTCAGGTGGAGAATATAAAAATGTAGGCTTCTGGATGAAGTGGGAGATTGGTATTGACATATATACACTAATATGTATAAAATAGATAACTAATAAGAACCTGCTGTATAAAAAATAAAAAATAAAAAAATAAATGTAGGCTTCTGGGAGTGAGAAATTTTGCAAGCAGAAATTTCTCTGGCCTCTTTTCTTATAAGAACTGCTTTAGTTTATAGTTCACTGACATTTTAGCAAGTGCAGCTGGCCCATTGGGTGATTAGTCTGCAAGGAGATTGGAAGGTAGGAATCATTGCCACCCTCTGCAGCTTTCCAGTTCCCAAAAAGAGCTTAAAAAAAAAAAAGAGAGACAAAAGTGAAGGCCTTACTACTGACAAGTTAAAAATGTAACCTGAAGGAGTCTATGTTCTTGAAAGTTTTTTCTTTTGGATGGTGTTTGAAGGAGTTTAATAAATAATACCCCCCTTTTCCCCTCCCATCCCATCCAGTATGAAACCGACAGTACCCCTGCACATTAGAACCACCTGAGGAGATGTGAAAACTCCAGGATGCACCCCAGACTAGCGGGTCAGAATCTGGGAGTGTGGCCCAGGTCTCAGAAGCTTTCATGGCTCTTGAGTAGTCTCCACTGTGCAGCCAAGTTTGAGAACCAGCCATTGTTTTGCAAAGAGAAACATAGGGCTTCTCTTGGGTTGAACCTTGAATAAAGTTTAACTCTTCAGCTGTACTTCTGTTTTGAGAAAATGCCCTCATTTGATGCTACAATTTCCTCTTTTACCTGTCCATTGAATGCTCAGTTTCATCTCTTTTTATTCTCCCCAAATAAGGGTTCGCCAAGTAAATTCTTCTTGTATTATCATTTGAGTTTAATTCAGCATACTCCTTTATTCTGGGTAATGCGTTCTTGATTGCAACACTCCCAAATCAAATTTAAAACCGTACATCTGCCAGTCACGTACCAAAAGTGGAAATGATATCAGAAAATTCATGTTCAGACTTCATTATGTTGTTAGTGACACATCCCATTTTTAAAAGTGCAACCATTTCCTTTTATCATGAGGTGCACAGGTAGGGAAAGAAGAAAATGAAAACAGGAGCCAAATTTTCTTGAACTGCCCTCGGATCTGTGTTGGTACAGAGAGGAGAAAGCACCAGCCCTCCTGCCCATCCTAGCTATAGAAATCAATTCATATTCAAGACTTTTGGTTATAAAAAGGAATAGTAACTGCACGTGGTTCCCTTAACTTAGGTTATAAATGTACTCTCCTGTCAAATCCAGTGTGCAATGCTTTAATGTATTCTTTTCTTCTGGTATATATCACAGCTGCAAAATATGAAACATTTTTTGACACCTAAGAGAACTCAAAGGAAAATAAGTACCCAAGAAGTATAACCCACAGGCTTAAATTACTGATCACTTAGGAAAAGCCACCCCAAGGGACATCTTCTTATCTGATACTCAGATAATCTCAATATATTAAATTTTGCTCCTCAATTTAAAACTCCTCAGTGTTTTTAAGATGTTTCCTTACCATTACTAAGACTTCTTTACTCCATGATCTCTTTCCCATCATTTACCAAAGGGAACTTTTGTGTTTTTTTCCAAGTACACATCTTTTTCTCTGTTCTTATTTTTGTTTGACACTCCTTTCAGGGATCTCAGCACTGTAAACATGTCCAAGGGTTATTTTCTGAGCCCTGATTGCTGTCATTGAACTTGTTTCTCATATCTCCTTAAGAAATTCCTTCTTCTGTTTGGTAAAATGAAACTACTACCAGCTCTCACCTTTAAAGTAATAGAGGAGGCGAGTATGGGGGGCTCTGCATTAATGTATGCTGTTGGGTAGAAGGTGAGGGAAAGGTAGTCACACATGAGTATGCTAAAATGTCCAGTTGTCAGAACTCCTTCATGTAATTAGATCTGGAATGTTTTGGAACACTGATCAACCATTCCGTTACAGAATTAGGTCTTACTGAGCAGACACTGCCCTTTGCTCTGGGAGGAGAGAATAAGAGCACCTTGCTCAAATAAGAAAGCGCCAGAAGGTAAAGACAAATTATGCAATGGTTATTTGCCCAAAACACTTGGACCTGTTTTGATCATAAGTTCTGGCAGAGACAATACTTTGATGATGCTGGAGACACTGGTTATTGTGCCTTCACACATACACAGACACACACACAAGTGTAAATAAACATAAATAAAGTAAAATGGAGATGGGGAAGGATTGAGAGAAAAACCTGTCTCAGGGCCTTGAAATTAAAGTTCTGTTACTTCAACAGGAAAGAAGAATAAGCTACGAGTTTACTATCTTTCATGGTTAAGAAACAGAATATTACACAATGACCCAGAAGTAGAAAAGAAACAAGGCTGGATCACTGTTGGGGACTTGGAAGGCTGTATACATTACAAAGTTGGTAAGTCTCAAGACATGGAATTGCTTGCTCAATCCAAATTATTCAGTTAAGTTTCATTTAGTTTTTTTCCATCAGATATTGATGATGCATTTGTGACCAGTTTAAGACACTGCTGGAACCTTAAATATACTTGCATTATTTCCCCAAAAAGTCAGATTGATGAAGTTCAAAGAATGCATTCACAATAAAGTCTTAGGCTCCAGTTTGAACTCAATCCCAAAGACCCATTAAAATAACCATGAAGGAATAAAAGTGCTGTAAACCTACAAGGACAAAGGGACCAGGAGAAGAGAAAACAGATAAGAGATGTCAACAAAATTGAACAAGAATTGTTAGATGACTAGGAACAGAACTAGCTGACCAGGAAATGCTGAATTCTAAGTCTGCTGTGAGGAATGTCATCAAAATCAATCCAGTCACTCAACAGAACCCAGAAAGGCCCAGGACCTGAGGCCCCAGATGTATCTGAGGTGGAGGTGGAGGGTGGGATTGAAAATGGGAGGATTGTTGGAAAGTTGATGAACAGCAAATCCTCCAGAACCCAGTCAGGCAGTCACCCTCCCTGACAGCAGCAGAAGATGAAAGGTGGGCACAGCCAATCTGTTGATGGGGAATATTGAATTATAAGGACACACTAATACACACACACACACACACACACCCTTCCCCTGTTTAGCACCCCAGATGTTGCCAGCCATGCTTATACTCCCAAGCAAGAGATTGAAAGATGGTCTTTGGAGAAACTAAATGGCCAGCAAGAATAGATGTTGAGGTACTAATATTTGAAATGCCATGAAAAGAGCATGCTATCGAACCACCTTAAAAGTGAAACCCATCAGTCGATAAGCCTACTAGAGCAGACAGTGGGAAAATCCACTAATGGGAAGGAAACTTAAACAGAAAGAAGGGACTTTAGAGGAAACAAGGATAATGAGGAATGGAACAAAAAATTTTTAAAAGAAACTATCAATATAATAACTTCAGAGAGATTAGAAATACTGTTTCCATAAAAGAAGAATAGGTGTTATTTTTTTAAAAAAGATGGAACAGGGTTGGAGAATGTCATTCAGGGACCAAGAAAAAAAATCTTGGAAATTAAAATATATTGGCAGGAATAAAAAATGCAGTAGAAGGGTCGGAAGACAAAGATGAGAAATGTCCTAGAAGTAGAATGAAAAGAAAAGAAAAAAGAGAGAATAGGTAAGAAAATAAAAGTTTTAGTCCAAGTGGGTCAAAATGTAAGTTACATGAGTTTTAGGAAAAAGATTAAGAAATGGAAGGAGAAGAAAGCATCAAAGAAAGAATACAAGAAAAGTTTCTAGAATTAAGACCTCAAAATCTCAAATTAAAAAGATTCACTGAGTACCTAGTATAGTGAATGAAAAAAGACTCACAAGAAGACATAGCAACATGATATTTCAGTACCCAGGAAATGAAAAGGCTCTTAAAGCTTTCAAATTATAAGTAAATAAATAAACAGTTTACATGTAATAGACACAGAATTAGGTGGCCTGGGACTTACAGCAGTGCTAGAAGGTTAGAAGACAATGGAGGGGACTTCCCTGGCAGTCCAGTGGTTAAAACTCCACGCTCCCACTGCAGGCGGCGAGGGTTTGATCCCTGGTCAGGGAACTAAAATCCCACATGCTGTGCAGCGCAGCCAAGAAAAAAGAAAAAAGACAATGGAGCAAGGCTTTCAAAGTTCTAAAGGAAAAATTTTTTTCACTTAGTATTTTATAACCCATCTGTATTAGCCAGGGCTCTCCAGAGAAACAGAACAAGGATGTGTATATAGAGAGAGAGAGACGGAGAAGGAGAAAGAAATTAGTCCAGGCAAAGTGGGACAATGGAGGGTTCAGGAAGAGGTACCTACAAGAAAAATAAAATGTTACTAATAGATTACCTGCCATATTTGACTGTACTGACAGCACTAACAGAAAGTTTCTGTGTGCTTAGAGATAGATACATAGAAAATAAGGAAGTGAAAAAAATTTAGGAAAGCAAGAAAGGAATTATAATAATGGTATACTACATGCCTCATCTATGAACAATAATGATTTAAACACAGGATATTGACTTAACCAAAACTTGTAAGTATAACTATATTGGAGGTGTGGGGAGGAAGAGATGTGTACGTTTGAGAGAGAGAGATCTAGAGAGAGGAGATTGCTGTAAGAGACTAAACCCTTTCCATTCTCCAGAGTCAGTAGGTAATATCTACAGCTGAAAAAAGTTGTAAATAACATTATCAGCACGTCATTTAGAAATATGGAAATAAATCGCTGAAGAAGTATTTGAAAGTATATTAAAGACAGAATAGTAAACAGGAGAGGCATGCTACAGAAGAAGAGCTCAGAGAACAAGAATTTGGTCAGTTATCCTGGGCTAAATTCTTTAGGACACAGAATATTCTGTTTGTTCAAACATTTTATAAATAAAAAGACTGCCATGTGTACTGTCTTAGTCTGTTCAAGCTGCTATAACAGAATACCACAGACTGGGTGGCTTATAAACAACATGAATTTATTTCTCACAGCTCTAGAGGCTGGGAAGAGCCAAGATCAAAGTGGTGGCAGATTCAGTATCTGGTGAGGGCCTGCTTCCTGGGTCATAGACAGTGGTCTTTTTCCTATAACCTCACATAGCAGGAAGGGAGAGGGATCTCTCTGGGATCTCATGTTAAGGGCACTGGTCCTTTTTGAATTCCTAATAACTGGAATCCAAATTTGAATAGTAAGAGAACGGCAGCCATTATGTCTCTACCCATTTGTTGATTTTTCTACCATCTTGCCATACCAGCTCTCAGCTGCTTACATGTGGGTGAACATAAAAGCCAGGCAAGGAGACATGGAGGATTTTTATACAGATTCTTCTTACAATAAATAATTCACACCTAGACCTAGTTCTTAGAGGCAGTCATAAGCCAGTTACATCTTTAGATGAAGATAAGAGCCTTCAGTATGAAGCAAAAGGCCCCAGGTATCCTGTAAACCAAGTACATTAAAGGAAGTTAAATCTGTATCTATGAGAACATCCCACACCAGAGCATTACCCTCAATCAGGATGATATATATGTGTGTGTATGTGTATATATATATATATATATAGTGGTTTACACATTCATTAATACAAAAACTTGAATAAATTAATGAACTATTTTAATTCATAATTTTTCTATTACAGTCAAATATGAAAGGATCAAATTCTTGGTGATTGCCTTAAAGAATGCTGTGGAGATATATGCTTGGGCTCCTAAACCATATCATAAGTTCATGGCATTTAAGGTAAGTAGGCATGTGATTACCTAACAAGGGCTTGTTTTTTTATATAGTTTAGGTTCCCATCAGTTAACAGTGGTTAACTTACACATACACTAGTACCAATTTTTCTGTATATATTAAACCTCTTTTAAAAGTGTAGGAGCTCTTATTTGTTATTCTAAAAGTAAAGACTAGGTATTAGTAAATACTGTTAATTAGTCAAATTACAATTTGGGTCCACCCTCCTCCATTTCATGTCTATACATCATCATCTCTAAGTGGCATTTAGTGTGGAATGGTTACCAGGCAAAGCAGTCATTATGATATTAGGCAGTGAGATTTATTATACACCCACCTAACTAGGGCACTCTCTTGATATTTCGTCTGAAAAAGGCAGACCGACAGCAAGCAGCACTGAATCTCAAGGCTGAACTGAGTCTCTAAATCTTGTAATCCTCGTAAGCCTTTTGGGGAAAAGTCGCTAAAACTCACTTGATGCTCATATATCCCCATTGCTGTTGGACTTCTCTGAAATGAATACTGAATGGAAATGGCCTAGTTTCTCTGCCTCCTTCAATTTTCATTGCTGTTTCATTTTTTATCTTGTCTAAGTCTGTACCCACTGTGGTTGGCTTGATAACTCATGAGATTCAACAGAAGTAGAATGGGGAAATGCTGGTCCCGTTGACTCCAGATCATGAAAGCTGACCCCCAAATGCCAGAAGGACCAGTACTTATAGGCACCCTGATGTTTTCAGAGCTGCACAGTCTACCCATAGCCAGTGTGAATTTACCTTCTGTTCATTCTTACCCTCTGCCTACATCTCTCTCTTTCTTTATATCTCCTTGGCCCTCACTTTTTCTCCCCGCCTTTATGACTATTATCTTTCTTTGACCCTTTATGTATTTTCTGTTGCCACATATGCCAAGTGAGGGCAGAAGCTGCCTTGGGAACATTACAAAGCCCTCTTCAGGGCTGAATCACCCCTCGCTTCTGTCTTGTTCCTTTAGCAGGGCAAGGAGTTCATTTGTGATGTGCTCAGGAAGATGCGAAATGGGCCCCACTCGTTAACCCCGCTTTTATGGAGAGAAATGTTTGGAATGCATTGGGTTAGTAATAACACTTCAGGGATGACTCCTGAAAGCTACAGCGGTGCTGCTGTCCTGCCAAAATCTCTCTTCACAAAAGCTTTTCAATCGAGATCCCGTTCCCGTTCCGGTTCTGAAGTTACTGTCATCAGTGTACTAGCCAAAGTGCAGGATTGACTGCAAAATGCTTTGTTGAGCAAACCATGGCCAGCCTAGAAAGAGGGAAGAGCAAAGGCAAGGACTCGAAGAGGAAAGACTGGAGCCGGCAGGGGGTCGATCCCTCCCGTGGGACAAGGAGACGAGGCTCGAACCTCCCATATGTGAGAACGATGTTAGCAAACGAGAAGGAGGGCGGAGTCTGTTAGGTGACAGTGGCATGATAGCCGAGGCACTTGTGGTTTCACAGATTCTCGCCCAGACTTCAAGGCCAATACAGGTAGAGTGTGGATTAAATAATGGCAAAGGAAAACAGAGGAACACTTGACAGTTAGTTGGGGCTTAGACTCTGGAGTCTCACACACAGAACTTTGATAAACGTGGCTGGAGGTCTTTTTTTCTTTTCCTTTTAAACCCAGCTAGCCAACGTAAGCCGTGAGTCTTGAAATGAATCATCCCCACCGTCCTCTATCGCCCAAACCCAAGTCTCAGATCTCAACATTAAGTTTAGAGAAAGCGCCAGCCTGATGTGTACTCACTCACCCAGGAGAGTCAGAACCAGAGCACGCCTGTTAACCCTGAACAGGCTTAGCACAGGGCTGGCCCGCCTGCCCACACAGTCTGTCTCTGAAAAGGTAGTAGCCATGCCTGGGCCTGGCTGTCCCTTGGGAAGGAGAGGCGCCAGAGAGGTGACTGGACCTTCTTCTTGGGGAAAAGGCCAGAAATAAACAGGGAAGAACAGCAGCACCCAGACACCAAGCTTTTAATATATGATGACACTATCAAAACTGACAACTGTCAACCAGCTTCTCTGCCCTGGAGCACAAGGGGTAGAAAAAGGGGAGCAAATGGATGCTAGACTCTTCCTCCCAGAGTCAGAATATGAATAGCCCTGAAACTGAAAGAAAGATTTCCTAGCTTTCCAATTTAAGAAAGTCAGACATTAACTTCCACGGGAAATGGCTAAAGGAAAAATGTATTAAGATAACGTCTTTGAATGATGTGGGTACTCATGGGGTGATTTTTAAAGTCTTTTGCAGATCTCCAGCACAAGCCACTGCTTGTTGATCTCACAGTAGAAGAAGGTCAAAGATTAAAGGTTATTTTTGGTTCACACACTGGTTTCCATGTAATTGATGTTGATTCAGGAAACTCTTATGATATCTACATACCATCTCATGTAAGTTCCTGGAAGCAGACTGTCAAGACTCTCTGTTCCACAACCTGTGTGTATAGATTTGTTTTTGTACATTTTTAGTGGAGGTCATGCTAACTTCTACTAATCAGTAAAGCAGATGGACTTTTGGTCTTCACTAAATAGATGAGGCTTTTAAGACATAAAACATGTAAATTTAACTGATTTTTATGGCTGCTTAAAATTGAGTAACACGTAATAGCAGTTATTTGCCATTTACTGGACATGTTGTCTCATTGGATTTTACGTTAAAATACATACAGTGCTTTTCATTCAAGGGCATAGATTCTGTTTTTTAAGCAAGACTATAGTAGATGAGCTTCTATTTTTAGTTTTTGAAGGAGATTGCTTCACTTTATGTGGGAGAAGTCCAGGGATCCTTTTTCTGCTATTGTTCCTCTCTTCAAGTGGAGGGCAGTGTCACATGGCGGAATCAGACACCCTGGAGCACATGCTCTGGCTCTTGCATGTATTCGCTTTGCAATAGTGGACACGTTAGGCAGCCTGTCCAACCCTCAGCTTTCACATCTGTAAAATGGGGCTAAGATGACCTATCACATAGGGTTATCGTCAGCATTAAGTGAGGTCATACATCTAAAGTAGTTGGCACAGGGCCCTGCAAATTGTACTATTAATATTACTATACTGACACATTGCCTAAAACATGACTTTTAAGGGACGTGCCGCCCATGGTTTCATGTAGTAGGATGAGTGCACTGTAAATTGTGTTTCCTCTAATGTATGTAGTCCCAAGGCTAACATACAGTAGAAATTATTCGTCAGCAAAGTCTGAGACCTAATCTGTTGCTGTTTGGTATTTTGAGACTTTAAAGACTTTACTCCAAAGGAGCACAACAATTGAAAAAAGTTGTTTTGGTGCACGACACACACACGTCATTGGTTGTTACGTTACAGCTTTTCTCGTGTGTGTATGTGCACACAGGATTCACAGCCTGTGCTCTTGGTGAGGGGACTGGGCTGTACCCATGATCATCCTCCATCCCCTCATTCCTGTTCACCATGTACCTACTGGACGGCCATGACATTCTCAACCAGGGCATCGCAGCAACACCATGTCTCTTTTCCCAGAACAAGTCAATCTACACTTATCTGAATAGTATGATTTTTTTTTTTTAGTGAACGGTAATTTTTAAATTTTTTCTCAACAAGCCATTAATTTGGACTGCAGTAAGTCCCCTACATAAGAACGAGTTCCATTCCGAGAGCAAGTTCGTAAGTTTAGTTTGTTCATAAGTCCAACGAAGTTAGCCTAGGTACCCAACTAACACAATCGGCTATATAGTACTGTACTGTAATAGGTTTATGATACTTTTCACACAAATAATACATAAAAAACAAACACAAAAAATAAAGGAAACATTTTTAATCTTGCAGTACAGTACCTTGAAAAGTACAGTAGTACAGTACAACAGCTGGCACTTCTTAGCACTACCAGCTACATCACCGCTGCTTTTACGCTTGCTTCCGGACATCCTGGGCTTGAAATAACGATACTGTACTACTGTACTCTACACAGTACTGTAAAAGTAAAGTACACAAAAGCACAACCACTTGTAGAGGATGCACGCACGTCACAATGTACACCAGGCACGTGAAGATTGGACATGCGAACACACGTTTGCACCTTGGAAAGTTCGCACCTTGAAGGTTCGTATGTAGGGGACTTATTTAGGCACCCAGATAAACAACTGTATTGACTGTTCATAGCCTGTTTTGGTCCCACCTTTTGGCCCCATTTGGGCTGTTTCCATTAGATCCAACTGGATTGCATTCTCCTCATCTTTTTTGGAAGTGGATAGAAAACACGAGATTTTCAATGTCCACGGCAATGTGCTCAAATCCCAATTCTACCACCACATACTAGTGCAGCTTTGGTCAAATTACATAAGCCCTCTGAGATGCAGTTGCTTCATCTGTAGACAGAAATATCTAGCATAGGGAGCTGTTCTAAAGGCCAGAAGTTATACATGGAAAGGGCCCACGCTTGGCACAGGGCAGGTGCTCCATAGTTGTAGTTGTTGCTTTTAGAACAGGTAAATTGGATTCTCAACCTAGTGCCTAAGTTTGTATTTACCAGGGTATTTGACAGGTCGGTGGTTAAATTAAGCAAAACAAAACGTCAGTCTCTAGAATGTAAATGGAAAAGGGAAAAGAAAAAAAAAATTTTTTTTTTTTTGTGCAATTCTTAGAGAGTAATAGCTAAGATACTGTCTTATTTTTTAAAAGAATAATGCCTGGCCTTTCTTTGTCTTCTAGATTCAGGGCAATATCACTCCTCATGCCATTGTCATCTTGCCTAAAACAGATGGAATGGAAATGCTTGTTTGCTATGAGGATGAGGGGGTGTATGTAAACACCTACGGCCGGATAACTAAGGATGTGGTGCTCCAATGGGGAGAAATGCCCACATCTGTGGGTAGGTTAACCATTCCTTATCTCCTTCAGCAGTTACACCCCCCAAATGAAACGAAAGTCAAGAAATGTGAAACAACCATTTGATTCCACAAAAAAAAAGTCTGTGAATAACACTTGTAAGACTTGCTTTGTCTGTTTATCTCAAGTCGTTTGTCATTTTTGTGGTTAAGATGTGAACAGATGCTGTGAGTTATTGCCCATCTAATGTTTTTAATGCAGTTTTGGAAATTCCTTTTGACAGCCTACATTCATTCCAATCAGATAATGGGCTGGGGCGAGAAAGCTATTGAGATCCGGTCAGTGGAAACAGGACATTTGGATGGAGTATTTATGCATAAGCGAGCTCAAAGGTTAAAGTTTCTATGTGAAAGAAATGATAAGGTAAATCCGTTTCAACATTTGCATTAGTGTTTGCATTTTAAGAGACCGCCAGGTACCTGTGAAACCTTCATTTTCCTTTATACTGATTTGAATCACATCTGTGTTAAACAATCAATATTATCTTGAAATGGCATTATTTGGTTTGATTCCTGTGAACCCTCAAAATATATTATTCACACATCAAAAAAGACATAAAAACATCTAAAAAATTTCTTGTAAACTCTTAGTAACTTGTGTGGCTTGCAGGCCTTAAGATGACTCAGCAAATACCCCAAATTCTCCTAAGCACTTAGAAGAGTTGGCCTCTCATTAGTCATCTCACAGTGGGTGAACTTTATACCCCACTTTTAGACTTTTCACAAAATCACTATTGGGACGTAACCCATCACATTATATTCGATTTTAAATGTAAAACATTTGACATGTAGAAATATAAACTTTTAAAAAGTGTCACCCCATTCCTTAAGGAATGCACAATCACAAACTCAACTAGTGCCATGTCCTGTGTCATTCCAGCCATGTTTCTTCTGAAGTGTCATAGGGGGACTGTTTTCCAGTGAAATCGGCGGTGTTCGTCTGGCATGATCAGTCGCCCAGAAGGCGTATCCTGCAGCAGTGCTGCTTCTCCCTTGCCCTCCCTGTAGACTAACCCAGAGTTTTTAGTAGCTAAGCTATGCTGTATTTGTGAATTCATCCTTTGGGACTATGGCCAGCTTAGAAATGCTGTCCCCAAAACAGCAGACATAAACATCTACAGAAAAGAACGTGACAGGTTGAACAGACCTGCATCTCTTGGCTCACTCCCGTTCCCCAGAAGCCAGGCTGGTCTTAGTCTGGCCCTGGAGTAGCCAACTACTCTGACCTGGTGTGGTCTGGTGTGGTCTGGGTGGCAACAGCTGGGGATGGCAAGGATGGTCCCAGGCCCTTATCAGAATACGCTAGAAAACAGACCTGACCCCTAGTAAAATTCCAGCCCCCGCCTAGTCTCTGGGAATCATAAGACTACGAGTGATCTGGGCATGGACACCCACGCTCCAATTCATTGAAGTCCCACCCCAGAAAGCCAATTTCAAGTCACGACCACACCCTCAGCAGCAGGCTGGGACCACACCAGCATCTGGGGCCCGAGGTTTAGAGCCAGGGCTCACAGAACCTGGAGAGAACAGCGGCCCTTTCTTTCCCTCATTGTGTTCCCATGGGTCCTCTGTGCTTCCCCGTTTTCATTCACTGACCCTAACAGTAGCTTTACTTACATATGTAGCATTAGCTGAACGGTGAGCATTTCCACAGAACTTCCTAAGAAGTTGTTGGGAGAGACAGCAATTCTTCTGAAGAAACTGTGGGAATGAAGTAGCAGAGACTTTATACTAATGACAAAAGTAAATGCCTTGGACCAAAGTTTGGTGTTGGCTGACTGAAGAACTGGGCCACAGCCCAGAATATTATTTTTCTGGGCAGTGGTTCATTGATGTTCAGCTCAAGCAAGCAGTACCCCAAATTTTGCTCGCTTCTCTCAGTCGTTTGATAAAATGATTTAGCAGGCCCAGACCGAATGGACTGTGGTTCTCCTTATTAATGCCATGATCTCCTTTGGCCTAGGATATGCATTCATCAGCAGAGAAACCAAGCATTAACTCTTGGAATGCCAAAGTGAATAGGCATTAAACACCTTACCCTATCTGACCAGAACCACTTATTTTTTTTTCTTAATTGAGAAATGAAGTTGTATAGTAGTCAGTAGGCCCCAAATTCCCCCTTGACTTTGGAAATGTGAGAGGATTCTCTTCATTCCCAAAGTCTGCCCTCTTGTTATTAGGGGAGAGAAAAGGGGAGCCCCTGTGGCTTTCCAGAAATTAACAAAGGACGTGTTGTGTCCTAGACCAGAAATCCAGCATATTATCCTAGCACGAAACTCCCTTGTAAAAAGTGAGTGCCCAAAGGGTTGTTACAAATCAAGATATAGCCCCTTCTGGGTCCCTGAAGGCCAATGCCACAGTCAGTCATAGTAACCTTCATAGGAATAAAGGCAGGAATGTTTACAGAGGATGCACTGTATTAAAAGGCACTTTATAAACACCAGCCATTAAGTCCTAAGAGCTGACACATGGCAAGGATAGGACATGTGAGAGAAAATGGATGGACGGTTGAAGAAAAGAGGGAAAGAAACCATGCGGTTGAACTAACTTCTTTTTAATTTCAAACAGGTATTTTTTGCATCCGTGCGATCTGGAGGAAGTAGCCAAGTGTTTTTCATGACCCTCAACAGAAATTCCATGATGAACTGGTAACAGAAGAGCACTTGGCACTTATCTTCATGGCGTTATTTCTAATTTAAAAGAACATAACTCATGTGGACTTATGCCAGTCTAGAGGCAGAATCAGAAGGCTTGGTTGACCATACCGCTTTACCCTTTTCCTCTCCCTCCACCCGTCCCAGTACAGTCCATCTTTCAATGTTGCAGCCTGGTTGAGAAGGAGAGAAAAAGGTGGCAGGAATTTCCAGGAGATCCCCAAGAATGCTGCGTTGTCTGTGGACAAAGATGGACCACGTGCCCTTCGGAGTTAGGGATAGAAACAAATATTGTGTGCTCTTATGATTAAGCTGTGTTCTGGTGGGTTTTTGAGTTTTATTTTGTTTTGTTTTTTTACCTTTTTTCTTTACCCCTTTACTTTGTAAGAATGGGGAAAGAATGCATACTGAGAAAATGTCTGTTTTTAATTCTGTCTGCCTGCTAGCTTTCAGTATACAATGTGTTGTAAAATTTCCAATTTCGAATGGTGAGAGACAGCACAATAAATGTACCTTATCTCTTTACACTGAAGGCCATAACTACATAGTGGGGTAATTGTAGAACTCTTTTGCCTTCACGAACCCAAAAGGTTGCTTTTTGATAGCAACTGCTAATGGATTTTTAAAAGAGAAGAAAAATACTAGTTTTCCCCTCTTTTGGGAAATAGATTTTAAATGGCTAAACTACTAGCCTTAGACTAATAAAATCAACTACCATTTTTGTGAGTCTGGCAGGCCCTATTTTATATGGCCCTGTACAGAACAGAGTGTGTTGAATGGGATAGTAGTGCCATTGAGTTGAGTTGCCTCTAGTGAATGAGGGACTCTATAATACAACATTGCCTCAGCGATTATGCAACAGATCAGGGCAAAAGATGGGATGACAGAGGGGGTCAGACAGAAAGAGCTGCTGGAAACAAGCTAAAAATGTATATACACACACACACTTATTTTTTTCCAAATGCACAAAACTTCCCAGCTTAGAGGTCACTCTGTTCGGGCTTCGTTAGGAGTTAAGACTTTGTTCTTTCTGGGAATTGGAGAATAAATAAGATCCAGGCTCTGGTCGTTCCCAGCTTTCTCCTGAGGGTGCCACTTTCCCAAGATGAAAACTGTGACTGAAAAAATAATAATAATAAATGTTTCTGAGCTGCCTGTGTTCTCTCTGGGTTGGTGAGAGAAGGGACTAGACTACTAAGCCTGCCTGAGACCCAGTGGGCATCATTGGTTCAGATGTTATAGAACTTGAAAGCAAGGCTTTGGCCGAAATTCTGAGACCCTAATCATTTTACCTTCCTCCAAATTACCCAACATACGGTAAACAACATTTGTGCAGAATATGTATGTATTTCGTTCAGGTTGACTTGTGTCCTTATAGACTCTTACGCGGATGATTTGAACTTTTACGTGACTGTCTGGGATTTCTTTTTCCAAAGCTACCAGCATGGCCGCCTGTGGTATCAAGGTGTTGCAAAACGATATCTGTGTTGCGCTTCCTGTTTTAACCTACCTCGTTTCGTTTGTTTTGTTTCACTGTTCATCACAGCAGTGTTATCTCCAGGAGACATATAGAGAGCTCAACTGGCAATCTCAGGTGCATTTAACATTTTAAAATGAAACAGTAGTTGACCAAATTGTTCTTCTTGAAAAATTGAAAAAAAAAAAAAAATCCAACAACAAAACTAATGTGGCTTGTTTCTGGAGAAAACAATTACTCTAAACAGATCAAAAAAAAAAAAATCTATGATCCTACTGATTTTGCCTAAATACATGAGCAGCTGATGTACTATTAATGAGAACAAAATACACATTAGGAAAACGGCGCCATTTCAATCTGGTGGCTTGGGCAAGGGGAGACAGGGAAGGGGAAATATTCTAGTTCTGTTATAGATGATTCTGCCCCTTCTGTAAATGTGGTTGTCATTTGCAGTTATTTTAAGCAGGTAACACAGGAATGGAATTGAGGATTATCTTCAGGCGATCACCAAGATGTCCTCATTGTGGTCCCTTTAGTGCTCAAAAGCAATGATATCCTCCCGTTCTCATTTTTACTGCTAAGGTTCTGCTGCTGAACAATATTATCTTCACAAATTCCGCGCAACAAATTCAGCAATGACGTTTTGGATTGAATTTAGCAACTACTGTAATTGGATGCTGACGTGGACAAGATATATTGATTTGGGTCTCATCCCCGCATGTGATTGCCACCAGCTCTTTATATCGCTGCTGTGGTATTTTAAACCAGAAGCTTCTTTAAATTATGTTGCAAACTGATCTTTGTTTTTATGTTTTGTTTTGTTTTTATTTCTAAGTGGTAAGTTCGAAACACACAGCTTTAAATGATTTTTTTATTGTGGGATTTTGGGTACAGTTAAGAAATAAAAGGGAATCATTGTGTTTAAACATAAGGTAGTTTGTGAATGTATTTTTTAAAGCCTAGATTCATTGAAACAAAAAATCATAAGAGAACAATATTAATGCAGTCTTGTTTACAGTATGTACAGTGACATAACATAGAACATGAGCTTTTCTGGTGCCAACAACAATAAAACACAGACGTTAAACATCAAGCCATGCCTTTTATATTTTTGTACAAATATCTTACACAGAGTACAAGGCAAAACCAAATTTAAAAAGGGCCTCCCACAAATCTGTGCTCCTTAAAAGATTTCTAAAGAATTCTTTGAAGCTTTTATCTCCAAAAATACATTTTCCTCCATCAGGACTGACCCTAGCCCTGAAATACTGAGGCCTAGGTCATGCAGAATATTTCAGAATAACTATTCTTGGGCCTGTAACAATTCCCAACTTTTTGGTGTGCTTTAATTCTTTATTCCTTTTTTTGGGGTGGGCAGGGGTGAGGGGGTGGTTGTACTTTTCCTCCCTCTTAATATCATCTTAAAAATAAAATGAGCCAGTTCTAGAGATAAAATCCCCAACAGGAAAAAATAAAACTAAAAACTGAAACGAGTTTCAAGACCAAAGAAATTTTTATTAAGATTTCTATGCAAAGAGAAACTGAGCCCTCCCTCCCCCAAAGTAAGTTTCTCTAGATCTTTTCTGTCCTTGCTACTCTCAGTTGATAATCATGCATAAAATCCACTGCAGCTGCTCACACCGTCGTCGTGGGCCGGGGTCTGTCAGGTGACTATCATTCCTGAGTGCTAGTCCGGGACTCTAGAGAAGATTCCTCCATGCAGTGGGTAATGGCAACAGCGGACCTGTAAGATCCCTTCAGATGGGGAGAGTACTCTCTCTCCATGCCAATTACATTCAGACCATTGTCCTTGCACACAGTATAAGTGAAGACAGCTTGCACTGTGCCACATAAAATCTAATGACTCTGTTTAGATATTTTTCTTGAAGACTTTCGAACAGTGCTTCAAGAAGACTTAGAGCTACTTCAACAGTATAGATGAAGGCACAGATGCCATCCCACAAGGCCACTCAAACAGGGACTCCATTTTTCTAACACTTTGACACTGCTTTCCAAGACACGCTTTTTACATACGTTGCATCAAGTACACATTTTTTAAAAGCATCTTAATGCCTGGTTGTCAAGACCTACTAACAGTTTTCTGTCTGCTCTTGTGACTTATTGGTAATTGGTGTCTCTGGTCGCTCCTGTGCAGTAGATTAGAAAGAGATGTGAAATTCAGGCCGGAGCCATTTTGGTTTTGTCCGTTGCCAGACAAGAAGGGGCTGAAGTCTGACCTCACATTCCATGAAGTTTAAAAAAAAAAAAAATGTTTTCCCTACTAGTATGTGTCCCACTTCCTGTCACTGTATTCTTGAAATGTTGAAGAGCTATTTGTGTTATAGTGTGTGCTGTCTTTGAAAGTCTGCTTGAACAGGCATCACTTGCATTTGTGCTGACTGCTTTAAGGTATGAGATGTGCTACATTATTTTTAAGAAAGAAGATGCAGTTACTGGTCAAACTTTTTTAACCCTCCGGAGGAAAATAGGAGAATATCTATAACATGCTGATGGCAATTCTGAATGACCCTGCCATGCTCCCGAAGTTCCCAAATCTGATTCTATGTTCTGACCATCTCAACAGTTTCTGTGAATTATTAGTTACCTTTTAGTTCATCCCTCAAAACTTTAAATCTAACTATATCAAAGAATAACAAACAAATCCAAAGCTGACCTCCCTGAAACTATACAGTTACAACATAAAATCCAAAAATCTAAATTTGATTTCATTTACCTGCCAGCATTTCTCATAAATACCATTACATTTTGGCCTTGATCAGGATTGCAATATCAAGAACCTTCAAATGTGCTGCTCTCCTTTTATGGGTCCCAAAATGGGTATAAACTGATCTTCTTTCAGAAGCTCCAGCAAAAAAGAAAACCTCCTGAGAATTTGCAAGTTCAAAACTGACCATTTGTACATGTCTACCAAATATTTTCTAGTGTTGTTTGATTTGCATACTGTATCATTGTTCTGGGACTTTTTCCATAGACAATTAGAATATTCAAAAATTTGCATAGCATCAAACAGTATGAGACCATAACTCTCTGCTTTGAACTTCATTCTTCTAGGGCTGTCATTCCAGAAAATGCCAGAATGCACCAAAATAAAACTCATAAAAGCATTTTAAAAGCAAAAATCCCTGGATAAGTTTTGAGATATTCTAAATTCAGACCAAAATCTTTGACTCTGTCCACGATGCCAAACATTTGGATGAAGACTAGAAAATACAGTTTAAAATAGAAATGTTCTAAAGTTTCCAGATTTTTGCTTTGTGTAGATATCTTCAAACTAACTCAACTCCTTGCATGATAGGGTTTGGTTTTGATGGTTTGTTTTTATCACACTAAATTGCATTGCACAGTTGAGGCTGGGCAAATACTGGAGGAAAGGTGAGTTTTCATTTCCAGCAATGGATCATTGTTTGTCCATAGCAAATATCCATGCCCCAGCTGCCTCTTCCTCCTATCTTTTCCCCTGGGGTTAGTATTAAGGAATAGTAATTCTGTATTATGGTTTATTTAAAAACCTCAGACATCACCCTGAATCAGAATTTCAAGTGTTAGGTGACAGCAAGAAATAAATCTGCAGCAGGAAAAAACAAAAAAGGATGACAGCTTGGATGAAGTTTAAAATTGGATGTTGTGAAACTATTTTTGTGCATTTTAGCTATCTTTTTTACAATGTTAACGTAACTGTAGAAATGCCAAATTTATAATATTGGAAGGGAAAACTATCATTTCGCTATGCCTACAAGTGTTTACGTTGTTTAAATCTCCAGTTTTCTTAAGTGTTTTAAATTGTCAAAAATGTGCTGAAACTGGATAAGTCTCACCTGCGTCAGGGTATAAAAGAAGAAAATCTTCTTGGCATATTTTCTAGTCTAAACCTTTTGGTTACTTTCAAGTACTTTTTTTTTCCCCCTGCATTCAAAAAGCCTTCAGTTACTGTTGTCTAAGTTTGTTCCAAGCTGTAGTTAGAAATGATTTGATAGGTTCTAAGCCGGGGTTTTCCCATACTGTGACTGCCACACCCTGGAATATACTATTTTATGTTATCTCTATCAAAATGTGAACAATAAAATATTGATAGTAGGAGGACGGCTGCTTGTTCTTCATTGCCACTTCCAGACTATTATCCCTTCTTCCTCCTAAACACTTCAATGCTTTGAAGCTCTTGCCATCAGCCTATAAGTTCTCCAGTTACCTTCGGTCACTCCCCCTCATTGCTTCAGTATCTTGGCTCTTAGCTCACTGTCACCATCTCCAACACCACCCTTGATTAATTCGTGGTGATTTCAAGAACCACTTAGAGAATCCCTGGCTTCTCAGTTTCCTGATCTTGAACAGTGAAACTTAACCGTTACCAATTACCTCAACACCTCCTAAACTGGTAGCAGGCAATTCTTCCCATTTGCTCTAGGTGGATCCCATCCATTGTCACCAAATAAAGGTCATCACCCCAAAAATCTTCTGTGTCACCAGCTTTACTCATTCTATTGGAGGGCTGCTCTGCATTCATTCTGCAATCTCTTGTGTTACAAACACCCTGAGCCCCACTACCGTCCCTAACTGCCATCTTACTTATCTGTTCCCCTTCACACACAAAAAAAAACAAATCAGCTTTTCATCCCCACCACAAGCAGCTCTTGCTAAGGACACCAGTTATATCCACACTGTCAAATGCAATGGCCAGGTCTCTGACTTCGTGCCGTTAAACTTACCTGCAGTCTTTAACACAGGTAATAACTCCTTCCTTCTTGAAGTATTGAATAGTTTCTCAGCTCTGGGACATCCCTCTCATGGTCTCTCACCTCTCTGACCATTCCTTATTGGTCTCCTTTGCTGAATTCCTAGAGTGCCCAGCACTGGACATCCCCTTTCTAAGTGATCTCTTCTAGTCTTGGGGCTTGAAAAACCATCATATTTTTATCAATACTAATATTTTTATCTCCAGCCCTAATCTCTTTTCTGAAAGCCAGATTTATATGTCTAACTACTTACTTGGCATCTTCACTGGATGCATAATTGACATCTCAAACTCAACATATTTAAAACTAAACTAATTTGCACCCCACCTACAGATCTACTCCCATTACAGTCTTGTCTATGTCAGTAAATGGCAACTTTGTTCCTCCAGACCAGACCATCTTATCATTTCCCTTCATTTTTCTCTTTCGCATACCACATGCAATCCATTAAAAACAAAACACCCTTTTCCCCCGCCCCCCGGCCCACTTTAGAAAATATCCATAATCCAAGCTGAGACCATGCCACATCTTACCTGAGATGACACTTTTAAAACATCCACTAATATACCAGTTTATGCCACTTTTCTGCTCAAGTGCTCAGTGTCTTTCCATCTCACTCAGAATGTCAACTTCCTTACAGTGGCCTATAAGGCCCTAATAAATCTGACCTAGCCTTTGCTCCATTCCCAACCGCCACTACCACTTATCTGACCTCATCTACTATTACCCTAGTTCACTTTGCTCCAGCCACACTGCCCTCCTTGCTTTACCCAGGAGACCCTCAAAGCATGCTCCTGTCTCAGGGTCTTTGCCCTGGCTGTTTCCTCTGTCTGGAAAGCTCTCCATTCATGTATCTGTATCATGTGCTCCCCGCTTCCTTTGGATCTCTGCACAAATATCCCTAAACTATCAGAGACCTATATAAAATAATTTCCAATCCCCCACTTAGTCTCTGCCTTTCATAGCGCTTATCAGCATCTAGTTTGTTCACTGGCCTATCTCCAGTACATATAATAATGCCTGGCAAATAGTAATCACTCAGTACGTATTTATCGGATGAACGAATGAATGACAATAAATAATAACAGAGTTTGGGGATTTTTTATTAAGGTATAAAACTATAAATTCATTTTCATTTCAATATCAAAACAAAAAGCTGCGTCCAAAGTCTATATCATAAAAGCATAGGTCTGCTTTCATGTAGATAATGGAAAACCTAATGGATTTGCTTTCCTGGAAGGCTATTGTGGATGGAAAACACCTCGCTATAATCCTGGCTGTACTTTCTTGCTCCATGAATCATCTTAACAGGCCAAGCTGCAGGGTTGGAAGAGAGGCTGTCATATAGAACCTTGAGAAAAATGTATTTCAAAACCATTACATTTATACAGATAATGATCCATTTTAAGCTACTGGCATTGCAATAAGTACAGAGTTACTAGAAGTGGGAAGAGGATACTGAATTTTGTTTTCTGGTCTAAATGTTTAAAAATGATAACAACAAATTTTTTTCTAAAACAAGAAATAAACAACATTAAAGGTATTCTCCTGCCAAATGCAGCTTCAAGAAAGCCTAATGACATTTGGGTCTTATGATTCTTCCAAGTGACAGTAGTTCTGAGGCTTCCCTGGGCAGCCTCTAACATCTGTATATATTCAGCTCCACTGAATGTTGTTGCATGAAGTTTTGTTGTAGGAAATTGACACATGCCTTCTGATGAATTTATTGTTTCACTCAGTCTTGTAAAGGTCACAGCTTGTAGTTTCAATTTGTTCAATCATGTATTTTCCTGCTCACTTAATAAAAGAAATATTTTAAAAAATAAAGGAAGAAGATAATGAAATGATGTAATATGAAGCAATATAACAGTGAAAGAATTTTTTTGTTCCTCTATTATTTTCCATGTCTTTTCACAAATCTGTTGAGATGAAAGAGAATATGTAATTCATGCTAAATAGCAAGGGTGATGGTCTTAATCAATCTTTTCCAGGACCAAAGCCATTTTTGGATTCCATGGTACTTAGCTGTAGATTCCTGGAGTCCTTTACAGCAGATACAGAGCATTGGTTCCAGGTACAGATAGAGAATGTGGAACAGATGCTAAGAAATGCCCAAGGTGTCAGTCATTGTGAACAATCTAAGCATCACAAATTCCAGTTGTAGAGACCCCATAAATGATTTTCAAATGAGTTCTCAATAATTTACGTGAAAATATTTGAGCGTTGGTTTTCTTTAAAATTGAATATCACCAGCTTGAAAACATGTTTTTATATATCCATAAGCAACTAAGTTCATGTTCCATGACAATAACAGTTTGAAAGAAGATCACCTCCAGCCAAGAAAAATAGTCATCTTGGTTTCCAAAGTTCAAAGTTAATTTACCAGATGGTGTCATGAGGACATGGATTAGCAACTTCATGGTCTGAGCAAATATTTCAGCCCTACACCCAATGCTGCATGATCTCGGGTCATCTTGTATTACTAAACTCGTTTAGTAATAGAGATGCCAGTTAAGACTGAGGAATTTAGGGCTAGAAGGCATCACTGGACCAGAAAGAAAGAGCATAGCCTTCAGGTCAATCTGATGCTTTCCCCTATCTCACCCTTCCTCCTCACGAGGACAGCCATTCATAATTGGAGGCCCATCAATCTGGGCAGGCCAAAGTTATCACCAGTCCAAGACAAAGGACAACACAGTGAGCTTTCCATAAAGCTCATTTAAAGACAGCCTCATTTGGACGCAGCATGTTCTCACTGTATAGTGAAAAGATGTATTTGAGAGTCTGGTGATAATATATACACATTCATTTCATTAAATGTTCTCGTTTGGCAAAATTAAAAATTGGCAGCCTTTTTGTTGGTCCCCACAGGATTTGGGGTTGTATGGGGTTTTGTTTTTGAAATTTTCCTGCTTAGCAAAAAAAATTTTTAATGTGGTAATAACTGCTCTAGAGTACTTATAGAAGTCCAGATCTTTTTTTAGTATAGAAATGTACTGCCCATCTCAAAAACTGAAGGGCTAAATATAGAAAGGGGGGAAAAGGGGAAGAGCATGATCCAGCATCAGGAACAAAGCAGACGCCCGCCCTGGTGTCCATATTTAGACTTTTGTTGCTGGCTTTATCGAGGTAAGTGGTGGTTAATCGCAGGCAGAATTCAAACAACTTCCACAGGCCCAGGTACCAGCGCAGAGTGAACACGCTGTGACAGAAGACATTGCAAAACACAGAAGTCATCAACTAACTGCATCCCGGCCACCTAATAAGCCTGAGTTTCCCAATCATTTTCAATATGATGACTTCCCATCATAACCACCTACGAAACTAAAAAGCAGCAAAAAGTTCAGTAACACTTTTAAATGAAACTGCAGTTCATAAGCCACACTCATTTGAAAAAAAAACACTTATACACGTGAGTCATTTAGTCTACAAACAATGTTTGGTATACGCTTGGATACTGGACCCTTTGTTATAGATCCCCACCCCCAAGCCCTGCTGAGGTCCATGGCCCATAATTTGGAAAACGTAACTATAAGCATTTTCCCTAAGAATCTTCATTTGTATCTTGGTTGTGTTTTATGGCAATGTTTAATGTGTATATATTCACGGTCATTGGTTCAGTTCATCTTAATAAAGCTGCCTTGTCACCGTCAAGTATCAGAGAGCTCAAAAAAATTCATCATAGTATTTTTATTTTTTGCCTGTTTATATGCCATCTTATTTTTTAAAGTGGTTGAGACAGCCATGATCTGACTTTTGACAAGCCACCCACACAAACCCACCTGTGTAGAGAAAAAGCAAAGCAACCATTTATTTACCAGCTGCTTAATACATAGCAGGCCTCACCGCTGGATGCTAAGGCAGAAACAGCTGATGAAGAAATGATCCCTGCCTCTAAGGTGCTGCAGACTCCCTGCCTCTAAGGTGCTGCAGACTCCTTTTGCTCCAGGGCAGGTGGGGAAGGCAGGGGAGTAATACAAACAGACACAGAGACAATAGCGAAAGAAGCAGAGCCCAGCGTTTGACAGAGGAATGCAGGGACTAGTATGGGACTGAAGGGAAGGGACCCTCTGCCTGGAATGGTTATGGAGGGCTTCCAGGAGCAGGTGGCCTTTACCAGGTTATGGGACAGGAAAAAGGGAGAGAGGCATTCCAACAAGAGGGAGCGGCTTGAACAAAGGCACAGAGGAATGCAGAGCATGTGGGCCTGGAAATGGCAAGTAGTTCAGTATGACTAGAGAAAGTGCTGGTGGAGCAGGAAAAACAATCACCTGACTACATGAACGTGGAGCATATTCTTTACCCCCCTATGCCAGTCCTCTAACATAGGCCCCAGGGGTTTCAAATTCCTGATTCAGCCAGCTGCCTGGCCAACGTGGGCAATGGTTGATGAATGAATCACGCCGTCAGTTAAGAACGCAGTGATTCCTGTGTGTTTGTGGTGAAACCCGTGAGAATGGATCATTTCGTGAATGTAATTCCCAGCGTTCTTTTAGTTGCTGTCTGTAGGACTCAAAGTCCCCAGATTTCTTCACTGAAGCCCAGCTTTGAAGCATGAAGCTGGCCCGGGCCCTACTCGCCCAAACTCTCCTGGTCATAGGAATCACCCGCGTGCTGGTTACTCAGGCAGACCTTCTGGAACACCCCAACCCTGCTCTGAGCAGTAGTCTGTAATTTGGGAGCCCGTGGTCATGATTCCCCCCCCCCCCCACCCAATCCCACACTTTGAGAAACACTATACTTCTGGAGTTTTTCTTTCTTCCCCTTTGAACAATTCTGCATGTTTCCAATATGTCTAGACACCAAAAGTGCATGCAAACAACCACCCTGTTTCATGTTGTGCAGGCGTCTTGGTACCACCTTTTGTCCCAAGTAGGGATTGCAGAAGTCTTGCCCAGGTGCTGCTGTGACCAGCCAAATGGGACGAGCCATCTGGGCCACCGACCTCGCTCCTCATCTACCATGCTGCATCCCGTCGTCACTGGGGCACACTCCTTCTCACAGCCGGGAGCTTTGCTGCCCACGGGGGCCTGAGCCTCCGACTTGGAGACGCAACATTGCAGCACGTGGCCTCAGCTCAGAGGGCCTTGCTGAAGACACAGGATGCCTACCTGCTCTCCTACTCGGGTCCTTTTCTTCTTGTTTTCTTAAGTTAATAACACCTTTTACTTTTAAAATATACCCTTTTAAAACTACATTCTACTGCTATTATTTTTGCCTATTTGCATACACTTTGCTCTTCTTAAATGGCTTTGAACTGCTTTTCTTTTTTCATGCTGACCCTCTTTCTATCTCAAAATTTCAAACCTCCGTTGACTTTTACCATCTTTTTTATTGTCTCTTAGATTTAGGTTGAGATAAAAAATTTCTATTGCTACTTGTTTAATACTTGTCTTTTTATACTCAACTTCTAATTTCTCTTACTTAGCTATTCACTTTTTTAAAACTTTTTATTGGAGTATAGCTGATTTACAGTGGTGTGTTAGTTTCAGGTGTACAGCAAAGCTATTTACGTTCTATTTAACCTCTCCCTTTTATTTTTATTTTATTTTTATTTTTTTGGCTGCGTTGGGTCTTTGTTGCTGCGCGCGGGCTTTCTCTAGTTGCAGCGAGTGGGGGCTGCTCTTTGTTGCGGTGTGCAGGCTTTTCATTGTGGTGGCTTCTCTTGTCGAGGAGCATGGGCTCTAGGTGCAAGGGCTTCAGTAGTTGCAGCACGCGGGCCCTAGAGCATGCAGGCTTCAGTAGTTGCAGTGCGTGGGCTCAGTAGTTGTGACTCGTGGGCTCTAGAGCGCAGGCTCAGTAGTTGTGGCTCATGGGCTCTAGAGCGCAGGCTCAGTAATTGTGGCTCACGGGCCCAGCTGCTCCGTGGCATGTGGGATCCTCCCAGACCAGGGATTGAACCCGTGTCCCCTGCATTGTCAGGCAGATTCTCAACCACTGCACCACCAGGGAAGTCCAACTTCTCCCTTTTATTTGACAGCTGTATTGATTTCTACTTCTTTGTGACTTTAAATCCTTCTTACTTTGCTTTTCTCCTTTGAATATTTTTATGCTTAAATATCTCCATTTACCTTTGTATGTTATTTGCTTTTACCCTTTTTCCTCTTTTTATTTACATTTTATGCTTTAATCTACATTTATATTCTCTCATTACTCTTAATTTCTTGGTCTCTTGGTTTGTTTCATTGGTCTTGCCTACTTTTTATATGTTCTAATTATTTGTTTCATTATGCATTTTAATTTTTTCCAACATATTTAAAATCTTTCCCTAATTTTAATTTTAATTTAGAGCTCATTCTGTTTAACCCCCTCATTTTGTGAATGGGGACACTGAGCTGCAAAGAGAAATAACTTGCTCAAGATCTTAGGGTGGGCAGTGGTGGAACCTAAATAAGAAGCTGGCTCTTTTGGTGACCAGTCTGGTGCTCTTTTGACCAAACCACTCCATCAACAATGACCCTGCAAAGAGCACCTGTCTTCTTTAAAATAAAGAACACCTGAGTAGCATCTCATCCAAGAGCATTTGGTTCCTGAGACATCAGAGTCAAGACTGTGATTCAATGTCAGTGATCACCCTGGGAGAAGGCTTTCCTTGGCCTTTCACTAAAAGGACATGAGAAAACAATGGGAAAAGGGAAAGCTGAGAACTGGGACTTTATTTGTGAAATACATGGAAGAACAGAATCTGAAGTCAGAACACAATGTGTGAGCTGGGTGACCCTAAGCAAACAGACATCTCTGAGCCTCTGTTTTCTTATTTCTAAAATGGGGATCATGAGGTCATTCCTGCCCTACTCACATTTGTGTTATGTTGATCAGATCAGATCACCAATAGAAAAACTCTCTGTAAACTTTGTGCGTAGTTGTTCTTATAATGCCCATAAAATTCAAGAGAAATGTTAGAGGAATAACTACATAAAAAAGAATACCATTTTTACTTTTTAAATATGTATATTGGTTTATCTAAAGAGGGAAAGAATAAGGTGCTTTTGCTACTCTCAATACCCAAAATCATATTTTTCCTTTTTTAAAAAACCAAATTACCTTTTTTTGACATTCTGTTGTTTGATGCACATTTCCATTTGGTGCTCTTGGGTTTATAGTCCTGTGTTATATGCCTACTTCATTCCTTAAGTTTTGATGGTTAAAAAAAAGTGAATATAATGCTACCTTAATGAAAGATACTTTATAAGAAAGTCTGTCTTTAGACTCAGATTTGATCTTACTAATCAAGCAGTGACTTCTGCGTCAAGCTCACGGTTTCTCCCCCAATCTAGTTCTTGCTTCCACATTCCCAACAGCACTCTGCTACAATCTTTGTGGAAGTTAACAATGACAATCGGAAAAAAACATTACCTTGTGCATCTGGTATTTAAGATGCTTTTTTATTTCATTACCCAGTAAACTTTTCAGACAGCAATCTTTCAGTGCCTTGGCATCTGGAGAAGTTATCTCCTAGGCAGAGCTGGCTCTGTAGCAGCAAATTAATGGATTAAAATGCTAAGGGAATTCTCACTGGCAAGAAATCTGTAAGGACAATGGATGAGTCAGGTCAGATGCTACTGATAAGGACAAAAGGACCACGGACATTCTAGTGTTGGGGCCGCCTCCTAGCCAGTGCTATAACCACCGGAAATGAACTAGAATTTGTCACTCAGGACACTTAGCTATGGGGACACTCGACCATCTCTTCACCCTTCAGTATGAAGCCATCAGCAAGAAATCTATCCCTATCCTTGCTGTGATCTTACATGTCTTGGAAGGACAAAATTTCAGGGAACTTAGAGCCTAACCCTTCAGAGACCACGGGTCCAGGTCCCTGAGTGGCTCAAGGTGGGCTGGAGGGCTGCATCAGCCGTGGAACAAGAAGCCTCCTAGGACAGCACTCTTTCCTCCCCACCAAGCCACATTCCGGACCCTCTTCATCCTGCTCCCATCAGTGGCAAAACAAAGGCAAGAGAGCACACCGTAAGGCTTGGTTGGAATCTTACAGTTGGGTCAGGGTGAAAGACCCTGTGCTCTTGCTGTAGCAGAACAAAGCAATTTCCCCCTTCAGTTCGGCATAGGCCACCTGAGGAGACTCTGGGAAGAGAGAAGAAAAAGGAGCGAACAGAAGTGAGAAGAGAGGCAGGACACAAACATGGGGTGGACTCCAGCTGTGAGGGGAGACCGTGGCCACCACAAAGGAGGGCTCCATTCTGCAGCTGCCTTGGACATCCCTAGAGGCTCAGAGGATTGCTTCTAGGACAGTGGACACTGTGTTATCTACTGCATGGAGGCACCAAGGCACTGAGCTTCAATTTTTGATGTACTCATTTGACTCACGGATGAAAAATGAAAACAACTTCCTCTCCCCGCCAACCACCACAAAGTGCTTCCCCAAACCCACTTGCCCTGTTCCAAGAGGGAAGATGATTTCAAGTTGTAAGGGAGAGAGAAATACTATTTGGGTTTATTTTTACCAGTCTTGCCACTGACTCTCCAAGTCTCTGAACAGATGCCAGAGCCCACACTGGGTGTTGGTAAGCACTGGGGATTTTCTGAGGAGAATGGGGCTAATAAATTGAAGCTGATTCTGTCTCTTAAAGATCTACAAGACAAAAAAGCACCTGGTCAACAACTCACCCATCACCGAGTTGCACCATTTGCTTGTTACAGGACATTCCTGGAACTCCTCTATGTCTGGTAAACAGCTGTCACGAGAACCATTTCTCCCTGACACTGCTCCTTTTACTGGTGACCTATTGGTCAATAACACTGAGCAACATTGTTTGTTCTACCTCAATGATGACCTCATGATCTTCACTCCCACTTTTTTATGTCAACCACATAAGCCTCCCTTAGTACCCCGCAAACTAGCAGCAAAAGGTACTGAAGGCAGCGATAGAAAATAGCACACTGTCGGAAAATGATTAACCCACAGACATTAAAGAGACGCAAACTCATAAACAGAAAGATGCCCTGCAGAGTACTGTGGGCGTTTAGGCACACTTGATTGAAAAATGGTTAGGAACAGAGAATTTCAATTGACTTATTTTAAACTGAGATGACTCAAGAATTGCAAACAAAAATTTTCTGCATGCAGTAGCACCATTCAATTTAGACTGAATTGCCCAATGATTAATTAATTTGGGGCAGAGCCCACTGATAAATTACCATAGATGCACATCTGTCAAAGGAATTTGTCACAGATTGTCAAACCTTCCTTACGTGAATGACACAAATCCAGGGAAGTGCCCACTCAGTAGGTGGCCCCTTGTTCTTTTAATGAGCCAAATAACACAAACTCCAGGCTAAAGAAAAGGAGCAGAACTCACATAGCTAGTCAACCCTGGGAGTCACAGGACCCTATACTAACTTTTGGAGCAGATGTTAAATTAAGAACAAATCATGGAAACTGACAGCAGAAAAATAGTAACAGCTGACATCTACTGAGAGTTTACTATGTGCTGGGCTTTATTCTAAGCACTGTATCCATACTATCTTATTTAACCCCCGCAAAAATCCCATGAATCCAATACAATCTCCATCTTACACATGAAGAGACAGAGATTATCTACTTTGTTCTACAGATGAAGTCTAGAGAAGTTAAGCAAGACTTAACCATAGTCAAAAAGCCAAATGCTCTGGAGAGGGAGAACCCAAAAAGCATCTCTTGACCCCAGTCCAGTGCTCCAAACGCTTGTGAGAGGGTGGCATGAATTCATTTTACAAGGTTCCTTGGGTTCAGAAAAGATATAAAACCATTCCAGGAAGGGAAAATTTTTCATCCTTTCTAAAGTGATGGCCACCAGGCTAAAGGGGTCAGCCAGGTAGCATCTGGCCTAGCAGAAGTGGTGACACAGCAGCTCTTCTTCTCATGTTCCCTCTCAGACAACATCGGCAACATTCTCATGTTCTCTCATCATACAACATCTCTCTCAGCATCGGCCTGGGGTGCTGGAAAAGCATATCCAGACACCTGAGGGATTGCGCATCACTTGTCTATGGCTTCTGTGCCATACCAAGGAGGGCAAATTAAGAGGACGCTTTTTTTTTTTTCTTTTTAATAAATTTATTTATTTATTTTATTTATTTATTTTTGGCCGCTTTGGGTCTTCGTTGCTGCACGTGGGCTTTCTCTAGTTGCGGCGAGCAGGGGCTACTCTTCATTGCGGTGTGGGGGCTCCTCATTGTGGTGGCTTCTCTTGTTGCAGAACACGGGCTCTAGGCGTGTGGGCTTCAGTAGTTGTGGCATGCAGGCTCAGTAGTTGCGGCACACGGGCTTAGTTGCTCCGTGGCATGTGGGGTCTTCCCGGACCAGGGATCGAACCCATGTCCCCTGCATTGGCAAGCGGATTCTTAACCACTGCATCACCAGGGAAGTCCAAGAGGAAGCTTCTTGAGGAGTAGTAGTTAAATTAAAACTTCATCCTAACATGGCAGAGGACAAATTTGGAGAGGAGGCAAAGTGACAGAAACAGTTAAGAGTAGAAGATTCAAAGGGGATGGTGGTTGGAAAGACACCTACCAAACTGAAGACAGAGACATCTCTGAGGCGCTCTCTTGGTTGAAGGTGGAGGTAGAGGGTTAGTTCAGCTTCATCTGTATTCTACAAAATTTTCTCAATGACAATCGTCTCATGTATTTATGTTTAATTTGCTATTAAAATGAAGTAAATATTTTTGAAAGGAGAAAAAGAGACAAAGGAAAAGTGAGGACAGTGCCTAGACTGTACAGCTATTGGGTAGCTTTTCATCTGGTACCTGAGACTCCCAATGTGGGTCATTGAAAGGCTGTTAATGTCAGTGTATCTGTCCAAGAAGTAGACAGTCACAGCCCCAGTGACCAGGGCTACTTCCTCTTCCCTGCACCTGGGGCTATAGGTTTGCCTTTGGGAGGGGGTTAAGAGGTCCCACAGGCCTCTGTGTACATTTGGGTTATCACCTAAGATTGTCTGAGTGTCTCCAGGTGACCACTGAGCTAGTCAGAAGAATCTACTAATCCCTTCTTATCCACCTATAGATTCATTGAATTGACGCATTAACAGGCAAGTTTAAAAGAAAGAAAAGAAAAGGAATAAAGGAAATAGGGCAATTTATTGGCTGTCACAGACAGAACTGGCACAAACAACCTGCCCCATGTCCTTCCCTCTTAGTGCCAGCACAGGACACTCTCCTTAAGATACTAGCAGGCTCCCCTAGCCATGGATATGGCTGAAAATAGAGACCATCACTGACCTTGGACAAAGACTTACCTCGCTGGACCTCTGCCAAGGCTCATTTCCAGGGGAAGCCCAAGAGGTCAGTGTGGGTCCCAGAGCACCATCAGGAACAATATGCCAGCCTCAGCAGGCCTTCCTGGAGACCTGGACTCCATTCCTTTTAGTGTCCTCCATCTTTCCTCTTTCACTCATTGTCCCACCCAACCCACACTCACATTACTGTCTGTCAGAGAAATATCTACACTTAATTAAACCCCTCCCTCAAGTCTATTACATCAAAGCTCAGACTTCAGTGCTCATTGGATTATTTATTCCTAAAACCTACTCTAAGAAATAAGCGTCTAATATTATTGGCCCAACTATCTCACATTGCTTAGGGACACAAAGTTTAATTAAGGCTTGAATTTGAAACATTTTGTGGCCACTAAATTGTCTCCAAACTACTTACTTAAATTGTTTAGGGTCTTCTAAAATTAAATAATCTCAAATCCCTATTCTCAATACATTCAGTAAAGTCCTCATTTTATCTTTTCACAAGGAAAGCTATCATAGGTATTCTTATTAAATGGTATTCTCCATACAACAGATGACTTTTTATTTGGATTGTAGGTAGAACTGAAAGAAGGAGTAGGCGTGAGGGTCTCTAGACTTGGCAGAAAACATGACAATGCTTTTGAAGTTTAAACAACTGTTCGCTCTTACCCTTAGTGGTCAAGAATCCAGTTATTAATTGTTGAATAAGTTGGGCCATACGGCATATGAATGTAAAGAGAGCCAACGTTCACTGTGGAGTAGATCACATGATGACAAGCTTCAAAAATGTCTTGCAGGACAGTAACAACAATGGTGGGCTATAGCAGAAAGATCTGAAGTTAAAAATCTAGGTTCATATGGAACCTAATAAGTTGTCATTTGGGAAAGTTTGAGGTGCTCTCAATGTAGGCTCTAAAACTTGGATCCCAATCCCTATAGCATGTAAATTCTTGGAAGACAGGAATCTTATCTGATGGGTTCACTATTGTCTCCAGTTCTGGCACATAAAAGATAATCTACAAACATCTGTTGGAAGGCTGAATGAGTAATCACAGCTTTTCCACTGATTAGCCATGGAAACTTGGGATAGATCCTTCAATGCTCTGAGCCTTAGTCTTCTCACAGGTAAATGAGAATATTTTACTTAAATGGTGCTATAGGGATGAAGTGACAATGTGTGAAATTCTGAACTATGGTAGGTGTTCAATAGTTTAGAAAGAGGTGGTAGGAACTTGATTGTTAATTATTTTTCTAACTCTTAGTTCATTTGTGAAGTTGCCTCTTGCCTTGCTGGTTGTTTGTCTAAAAGTTGAAGATAATCTTCACGCTCAAAAGACCCAAACCACCCTGAAAGCTTTTGGGGAAGGGTTTTTAAAGGCAACGTGAGGAAGAGGGTCGAAAGGTGCCTGATTGGCTTGTGGACATTCTTCTGATTGGTTGGTAGTGCAGTAACCGGGTGGTATTTCGGGAATCAACATCATCAACCTTCTGGTTCCAACTAGTCTGGGGTCTATGTGCTTGTGGTCAGCATGCGGTAAAGGTTAACTTCTTCCACCTGGTGGGGGTTTTAATATCTGCAAATCAGCTCAAGGGTATAGCTCAGGATATTACCTATAGCCCCCGAGGAGGAACTAAAGCTCCTTGACTTTGTTTTATGGCTAAACTATGATGAGCTTCTCTTGCTTGACTATATGCCTTTGTTTCTGCATTGTCTCATTTCACTGATTAAATTTGCTCTTTGGAACTCAAGGAGGCTAAAGCTTTTTTACAAACAAGAGGGAGAGGACACGGGGTGTGTTGTGGTTAGGAGGGGCGTCTGTTCCCGGGAAGGCCTCGCAGGGTGCTGCTTGGTTTCAGTAGGACTGAGTAGCTGAAATTTAAATTTTTAATTAACTTAAATTTAAATAGCCACATGTGGCTAGTGGCAACTATACTGAACAGCACAGATGTAGGATATTTTTATCATCACAAAACATACTATTGCACAGGGCTAGTATGGATGGTTCTTAAAGCCATTATATCTGATGAGTTCATCTACAGAATGAATGTAGATAAAAAGAGGAACAGGCCAAGGACTGAGCCCTGGACAACAATACCATTTAGAAGTCTAGGAATAAAGAGGGAGTAAGATAATAAGAGGCAGTGGCCATTGAGTTCAAGTGATCATATTGTCATGAGAACAAGAGAAGAAAAAGTTTTAAGAAAAAGGATAGTGCTCCAATGGACACAGAATTGTCCATTAGCCTTAGGGAGATGCAGATTTTTGGGAAACCCATAAAAAGCTACTTCAGAGGCACGGTGAGGGACAAAAACCCACTTAAGTTGGATTGAGGAGAAAAGGATGGTGAGTAGTGAAGTGAGTGTAGACAATTTTTCAGAAGAGTTCTACCATGAAGGGAAACAAAACAATAATTCAGTTAGAAGATGAGCAAAAGATATGAAGAGACATTTCACCAAAAAGGATATACAGATGTCAGATAATTAAATTATATGTCCAACATCATTAACCATTAAAGAAATGTAAAATAAAACCACAATAAGATATCACTACACCTTTCAGAATGGCTAAAGTAATAAATAATGACAACATCAAATGATGAGGGTGCAGAAAAACTGAATCACTCATACATTCCTGGTAAGAATGTAAAATGGCAGTTTCTTAAAAACTAAATGTGCAAATACCATACGACCCAACAACTGCACTCATGAACATTTATTCCAGAAAAAGAAGACTTAATGGTTACACAAAAAGGTTTTTCTTTATTTACATGAATATTTATGGCGGCTTTATTTGTAATAACCCAGAACTGGAAAGGACTGAGATGTCCTTCAAAGGTTAATGATTAAACAGGCTGTGGTACATCCATTCCATGGAACAATACTCAGCAATAAAAGCAAACAACCGACACATGCAACTTGGATGCATCTTGAAGGAATTATACTGAGTGAAAAACACCAACCTCAAAGGTAGCATGCTGTGATGATTAATTTGATGTCTCAACTTGTGGCCACAGTACTCAGACATTTGGTTAAACATTATTCTGAATATTTCTCTGAGGGTTTTGGATGAGATTTATATTTAAATCAGTGGACTTTATAAAGATGCAGACATAGAGAACGGCCTTGAGGACACGAAGGGGGAAGGGTAAGCTGGGACGAAGTGAGAGAGTGGCATGGACCTATATACACTACCAAATGTAAAATAGATAGCTAGTGGGAAGCAGCCGCTTAGCACAGGGAGATCAGCTCGGTGCTTTGTGTCCACCTAGAGGGGTGGGATAGGGAGGGTGAGAGGGAGATGCAAGAGGGAGGGGATATGGGTATATATGTATATGTATAGCTGATTCGCTTTGTTATACAGCAGAAACTAACACACCATTGTAAAGCAATTATACTCCAATAAAGATGTTAAAAAATAAAAAATAAAAAAATAAAATAAAATGAAAAAAGGAGTAATCAGAATGTGACTTGAAGGGTTTACAAAGTGAATCCTAAAAAAACAGCCACACAGAGCTGTTTCACGCCGCCCAGAGGGGATCTCTGGGTGATTCTGGACACTGGCGCACCTCATTGAGGGGCCCCCATCCGGACAACAAAGCGAGAAAAGCCTGACTTTATCCCACAGCCAGGGAAACACGAAGACGCCGCCTTCATGCAATCGGACCCGCAGCTCCTCGGGTGGGCGCTAAGGCAAACTCTCCTGAGAGGCCGAAATGCGTTATCAGTTCTCCGGAGGCTAAATCCCAGTGCAATCACTGCAGCAATTCCTCCACCCTACAGCCGGAGATAAAGTTTCAGCCATCCCTAAAATGTGCAGAGATTACTCATTTCTGAGTAAGAGAACAGGAGAGGTCTGGGCTAAACCGGAGGAAACTGGTCTAGGTGGCTTAAGGTCCAGCGTCCCGGTTAAGCGAGTGGCAGGGCGTGCTTCCAATGCAGAGAACAGCTCCCTTGCGCGCTGTGCGCGCAGCTCCAACCCGGCAGGAGAAGTTAAAGGCTCCCCGGCCCCACGCAGCACTCAAGGCCATCTCTTAAAAGGAAGATTCAAAAAACAAAGGTTGGTAAACAGAGGGAACTATCATTTTTGACAGCCGCACAAAGGCTTTCTGGCAGAGTGTCCTGTCGCTGGAAAATGATTGCTAAGGAATCGTCTCCTGATTAAATACGCTCAGACAATTGGTCGTGCGCATCACCAGCTGAAACTGGAGCAGAAAGCCAGGAGCCGGCTACGCACTGACGGCAGCGCGGCTACCTGGGGTCTTTAAATTCTGATTGCAAAACTGCTCCCCAAAGCTGGAGTCTGCAAGGGAGAGTGCCTTATGTTATGATTCAATGGGTTAATCCATGTAAAGCGCTGAGAGCAGCACCTGGCGCTAAACAAGAACTCAGTAAAGATTAACCATCTTTGTTAGTAATATTCATTCATGCCTTTCCACTAAGAAATTACTGTATTGCTGTTTATGGTTACGTTTCTCTCTCCTTATGCATTTTGAGCTCCAAAGTGTCGTGTTTATATCATGCATCTCAGAGCCTGGGACTGTGCTGGGCTCAATAAAAGTTTGTGATTTGAATTGAATGATACTCACTTGCATTACCTTGCAGAAGTGATACAAATGAAAAGAGTGGGGAAATAAAAGACAAATGAAATCTGAGTCTCCTTTACCTTCTCATTCTCTGTTTCTTCATAACACCCCTCATTTATGGGGCTGTTCGTTACATCTTCTCTGCTGGACACCAGTAACACGGTTTGCCAGGCACAGTTCAAGCTCAGCCAATTTTGATGTCACCTGCCCACCCACCCCGACTGGACATGGTAGAGGATGTGCAGACGGGCACAAGCCCAAGCCCTGGGAGAGTTATTTGAGAGCTCCACTGCTGCCTCCTTCAGGTGCCTCTTGACATACACCGAACCAGTAACTATAACAGCAAAAACAAGAGCAACCAACATTTGCTGAGCACCTATTATTCACCGTGCTAAACACTTTCATATATTACCACATTTAACCCAACCAATAAACAAAGTGTATAGTCTGTTATTTTCATTCTATCAGGTGAAAAAACTAAGGCACAGAAAAGTCACAATGAGCCACTTGTTTAAGGTCACAACACCAGTAAAATGGTGAGATTCAAACCCAAGTTCCTGACTCTCCAAACGCATTCAGGTCACCACTCAAGCCTACAGTGACCTCTGGCCACACAGTCCAGCTCTGAAACGCAAGCACCACAGTACTGTTTCTCTGCAGGGCAGTGCATGTGCCTCCCACGCACCTGTCTTTCTTTTCCCCACAGCATAGCGTGGCAGCCCAGCTTCTCTCATTTTCGACAAAAGACCCCAAAGATTTCTTTTTTCACCTGCCCCTGGTTACTGCCCCATTTAGAACGTGCCTTAAAACATGACCGCCTCTGGTTTCTAACTTATGCCTAAGGGACCTGCTCCCATTTTCTTTCCTGGTAGAACAAAGGCATTGAAGCCACAGAGGCAAAGCATTTATTGATTGGATTCTCATCAATATTCACCCTCTGCCCAAGATTAGACTTGGCCTCATGCCTTCTTTGCCTTGCTCCTCCTACTCTAATGTATAACTAGTCTCAGAAAGCTGGAGGAGGACAGTCAGGGACCGGCCACTGCATCTGCCACACTCACTACAAGACCTGGAATCAAGAGCAGGACTCCAACCCACAAAATGACAGAAGATAAGGTACAGTCGTATTATGTCCATTTGAGGACATGAATAGGGAAATCTGTTGAAGTCAGTGAGCATATTGAGGATTTGGGGGATGTTGGGTGTAGCTATCACAGATCAAAGCTACTTCTCTTGGCCGATTGATAGTTTGGCTGCTAAAATAATCATAGTTTTTATTCAGTAATTGGGATTTTAAGTGTATTTGCTCTCTTTTCTGACTAGTCTGTGTAATGTTTTCTCGAGTGGTACTACATAACCATAGTACGGAAGGAATGTGCAAAAAAAGGCATATTAACCCAAATCTAACTAATCGTGAAACTGATCTGAAATCTTCAAAAATATCAATATTTGAAAAACAAGGGGTAGAAGGCCTGTTCTAGATTAAAGGAGACTAAGAAGAACTGATGACCAAATGCAACAAGTGATCTTAGATGGTGGAAGGAAGAAGAAAACAGCTCTAAGGGACAATATGGGGATAGTGAGAAATTTTGAAAATGGTATATTAGATAATGTTTTATAACTATTACGTTCTTGGATATGATAATGGTATTGTAATTATGTAGGAGAATGTTCTTAGTGAGTACATGCTGAAGTATTTAGGAGTGAAGTGACACAAGTATCTGCTACTTATTTTCAAATGATTCAGCCAAAACAACACACACACACACACACACACACACACACACACACACACACGGAGAGTTAAACAGATGTGGTAAAGGTTAACCATTGGTGAACACAGGTGAAGGTTATGGAGTGTTCACTGCACTACTCTTTCAACTTCTCTGTAGATATACTTTTCAAAATAAAAACTTGAAAATACAAAGGGTGTAGTGCTGTTGCTGTTTTCGAAGTATCCCCCAACCAAATGCACCCACCTCTGCACACAATCATACAAGTAGGTACATGCGTGTTAGAGTAGGACCTCTAAGTTCTGATCTGGTGTAACTTACTCTGCTGAGCCATCTTTCATGTCAGTAAGTGAAAGGCTAGGTGCACAGGCTTTGTAGTCAGGGGCCTGGATTTGGAGTGTGCTGATACTACTTACCTGTTGTGATACTGGGGTTAAGTTATTTGACTGGCCTATCCACTAATTGAGATTTTAAGGATATTTTCTCTGTTTTCTGACTAGTCTGTGTGATTTTCTCGAGTGCTTTTCTCTATTGCAACAAATTAAGAACACACTGGGATATAACGTAAGGATATAGTATGGGATATACAAGGATTATAATAGTTCCCTACTGTATGGGAGTAATTAAATGAGATAATATTAGAGAAACTCAGATGACAAACATTTTAATGTCAATAGTTATGTATTTATATAATGTGTATTTAAGGAATAACTAGGATTTCATGATTTCCTATAACAGCCCAGGATACAGCTAAAGTAGTTAAAACTTTAAAAACAGTATAAAGACAAATATTAAGTTAATAACTATACAGATGGTATGTAGATTTGGCAAAAATTATGAAGGTAGTGTTCAAACAGCTGAAGTTTGGTAGATACTGCAAAAAGAAAGGTGCTTAACCACGGTGCCTGGCACATAGCCTATGATCAAGTTTCATATAGAACTATCATTAAATTCCCTTAGGGGCCTTTAGAAATTGTGTTGTAGTACTTCTCTTGAGAATTAAGGAATTGCCTAAAAAGGGAACCCAGAAAGAATGAGAACTGATGTAAAACACAATGTTATAGCTTTGTAAAACCACCCAGACTTTGAAAGAAGTGAACTAAGCATGAGACTGAGGGTTAGGAGACCTGGGTTCTCACTCTGGATATACCCAGTAATGCACTGTATAATTCAAAAGACTTGGACTCAGATTCTTCAACTGAAAAAGGAAGAGATTAGCCTAGAATCCATTGCTCTCAAAGGTCCCTTTCAGCTTGAAAGTTCTATGGCTTGAGAAGCTCCTGGACTTTTCCAAAGTAGGGTGCAAGATCGCCTTTGGGTTGGTGTACATAGTATTTTGTAGAGGAAAGAGTACAAGCTCTGCTCCCCACCTAGTCAATCAATAGATGCTGAAAATCTGCCTTTTTGTTTGGCAGTGGGAGTGTAAGATGAGCTCTGGTTTCCAATACAAGAGTATCTGTTATTCATCAGCTATGTGTGTTGGGCATACCACTTAATCTCTGAGCCCTGGTTTCCTCACCTGTAAAATGGGGATAGTTTCATGTACTTTGCAGTAGTGTTGTGAAGATTATTGGTGATGTCTAAAAATTTGACAGGTGGTTGTTTGGCAAGAGTGATAAATGAGATGATAATGATGTGATTAAAGATCAGTTGTTTTTTTAGCCCTTTCACTATTTATCGGAAGACCACAGTGTGTATCTTATTCCGCCTTTATAACAATTCTATGCATTAACTATTATTATACCCATTTGCAGGGTAAAGAAACTGAGATTTGGGGATGTTAAGGGCCTAGCTGGGACTCTTCCAGGTTTTCTGACTCCCAAGCCTATTTGTTTTTCCTAATAGACTCCATCTGATTTCTAAGCCACAAAATAAACACCACATTAGTTTTATGTTAAGGTTCAGCCACTTGCCCATTCTACTCTTCGACATTTATCCAGCAGCATATTTTTAATTGGATATAGAACATAGTTTCTTTAACCTAAAATTATTAAGCTCCAAATTAAGACAGTCTTTCTAAAAGTGCATGCTTAATACCCTGTTGCCTATGAAGAAGTTGAGAGAAAAGGCTTGAATATCTTCTGCCACTTGGTGGATATATGGCCTTTAGATGAGTTCATTACCCTTTCCATATCATTACCTTTTCCCATATGTAAAATGGTATAATAATTTCCACTTACAAGGTTGTTGAGAGAACAGGCAAACCATTTAGAACACAGAGCCTGGACAAGAGTAAGTTCCTCTCTAAGTTCTCACCGTTTTCACTGGCTCCTATGTACCTATCCTTGAGTCAACCTCTTGGATATTAGATTGAATGAATGGAGGTTAATGCGCCAATTCAAACTAAGTTGTTTAGTAGTTTTCAGAAATTTTCCCTCTCATAAACAAAACTTTCTCTGACCAAGTCTAACCACAAAGAAGGTTAACTACAAATGTTATCTCTTTTTATTTCACAATGGAAAAAGAAATGATGGGAAGTGAAGAGCCAGTTCAAAATGGAGTTCAGAGAGGGAAATCAAACCTGAAAATAAGAGGTACAAAACAAAAACAAAAAAGAAAATGCAATCAAACAGTTCCACAGACTTTGATATTTGGTATGATCACTTTGGTTGGGAATCCAAGTGGCCTGCTTAAAATAAATGAGATTGCTCCTTATCTGACCAACTGGATGAAATTTCTTTTTTTTTTATTGCTACTTTAATGGCTCAATTAATTACCTTAAATTAATTACCAATTTAATTACTCATACAATTTTTTGGATGAAATTTCTTTTTTTAAAAAATTAATCAATTTATTTATTTTTGGCTGTGTTGGGTCTTCGTTTCTGTGCGAGGGCTTTCTCCAGTTGCGGCGAGTGGGGGCCACTCTTCATCGCGGTGCGCGGGCCTTTCACTGTCGCGGCCTCTCTTATTGCGGAGCACAGGCTCCAGACGCGCAGGCTCAGTAGTTGTGGCTCACGGGCCTAGTTGCTCCGAGGCATGTGGGATCTTCCCAGACCAGGGCTTGAACCCGTGTCCCCTGCATTGGCAGGCAGACTCTCACCCACTGCACCACCAGGGAAGCCCCGAAATTTCTTTTTCTTTTTTTTTTTGATTGCTACTTTAATTACTCAATTAATTACCTTAAATTAATTACCAATTTAATTACTCATACAATTTTTTGGATGAAATTTCTATCTCAAGGAGTTAAAGTGGGGAACTGCAGGCCATGGGTGGCAGTACCAGAGCCAACACTGAAAAAGAAGCCAGGAAGACCAGAGGACAAAGACTTCAAGAACACCCTAAGATTTCTAAATGTTTAAAACCTCTCTTATCTCCTTCACAGCGGCTTTTTTGTTATCCCTCTAATGTGAGAAAGTGATCTTGGGGGCAGCTCCAATATTTCTATAGCAATGACTTAGAACAATTTGATTGGAAGGTAATGGGACAGGAGTTCCAGAGATCTTCTACGTTTGAAAATTAGCTTACATTTTTGTCAAAGCAATGAAGGAACAGCTAACACTGTTGTGACTGAGACTGTCATTTGGAGTGGAAGAGGAAGGCTGATGGAGATTATAGGGGACCAGATCTGCTGCAGCCACTACCTTCATCCCCAACTTCCATTTCTGTAGCACCGCTGCTCACCATTGCTCACCAGTTGGGCTCAAAATAAGAAGAAAGGAACCAAATGCTTGTCTGGTGGGGACAGGAAGAGAGAGCCAGCGGAGAGCAGAAGCCCAGGGATGGAGTGGGAGGGGCAGTCACTAAGACAACAAGTGCTGGGAGGCTCTGCCACGGAAGAAAAGGAGATGCAGGGATGAAACTGGGCAAGTATATCATAGCCCTGGGCTTGGTGTTGGGTAGGACCTGAGGTTCTTCTTCAGCTGAGCTACAGATGAGCAGTTGAGTAGCCCTTTTTGATTTTCATCAGAAACCTCACGGAAGTTTTTTATGGGTGTGTGAGGAAGGAGGGGATTTGTGTGGTGAGTGGTGGGAAAATGGAAAATGCGCTTGGAACTGGTCGGTGTTTGGTGATTTGCTTCAGCATCACAATCGGCAAATCCTATAAATATGCGCACGCTTAGTTTTTTTTTTTCAATTTAGAAAGATTAGGATCCTAGAGTTTCAGACCTGTTTGGCTTGTGAATGTTTGTTTCTGATCAATGAGAAATGCAAAATAACCAAGTAATTAAAAGCATAAGTTCTGGATCCAAATCATTATTCTATCAATACAAGTTACTGGCTGTAAGACTTTAACTAGTCTAGTTATCTATAAAATAGGGATACTAATGGTACTGTCATGAGGAGTGTGGTTGGCAGAATAATGGTCCTCAAAAGATGTCCACAACCTTGTCCCCAGAACCTGTGAATATGTTACCTCACGTAGTAAAAAGGGCTTTACAAATGCCATTACCGTTATGGACCTTGAGATAGGGAGATTCTGGCTATGAAGATGGAGGAAGGGCATGACTAATCAAGGAACGCTGTGGCCTCCAGAGCTGGGAATGGCCCTTGCTTTACAGCTAGCGCAGACCCTGGTCCTTCAACCACAAGCAACTAAATTCTACCATCAACCCAAATTTTCCCCTACATCCTCCAGAAAGGAACACAGCTTGCCAACACCTAAATTTTAGTCTGATGAGACTAGTGTCAGACCTTCTCAGCTACAAAAACGGTAAAATAATAAATTTGTGTTATTTAAGCCACTGCTTTGTTTGGTTATTTGTAATAGCAACAAGAGAAAACTATTACAGGTAAATGACATAATACACATACCGCCGTGAATGGCATGCAGTAGGCAAAATATTCAGTATTAGGCATTGAAGCTGTGTTTGCATTGCACCTAACATCAGATTGTCCAGATTGTAGTAATGGAGATTATCAAGAAGGGGGTTAAAGCCTGCTTAAGGCACTTCTTGGTCCCCTCATTACTAATGATGCTATCTGTAAATGGGATGAAATTCTCTGTCCTTGGAAACAGCTTAAAGGGAAAAAGGATTTAAGGAGAAATCACCAACCAAGTGAATGGAACCTCATCTTAGCTTTGGCTGCCTGAGCCACTGCATTTTAGATGTCTCCAGTTCCATTTTAGAGGATAATTCAAAGTCTCTGGTAATCCCACACACCATAACCATACCGTGTGTGTGTATTTGTGTGTGCAAGCACTCGCACATGTGCACTTTTTACATATATTTTATTTATAATTATTTTACTATTATTAATAAATAACTATATATGTATATATGATTTATATCTAATAAATACAAATGTGAATTATATAATTATATGATATATAAGATATTATATATATGCTTCATAGTTATATGATATTATATGGTTCTTTGGAGATATATATATATATATCATATTAGCATATAATTTGGGTCAGCTTTGATGTCTTGTCTTTCAGGGAACAAAGTTACTGGGAGGGAAAGTCTATATAGGTGCCACCTGCAATTAATTCTGAATTAGTAGAAAGAGAGGGAACATACAGATTCCCAATCCTCACCCCAGAGATTCCAATCCGCTAGTAGATCTGAGGTGAGCCCCAGGAAGCTACACATGTAATAAGCTCTTCAAGTAAAGTCTGGTTTTAGGACCACTAGACAGTAACTTCAAGGGCTCTCAGGGTGGTACTGTGATAATACTTTGTTGATGATGACACTGTGAAACTTCTGATCTCCAGCTTAATTGGGGAATACGGAGGTCTGGTTAATTAGCTATTCTTCATGCTGGAGTAGGGGGATTTATAATTATTTGCCAATTTAGAGAAAAACTGAAGATTATATAGGGAAAGTGGCTTGGGTCACATACCCACTAAGTATCAGAGTGGGAACTAAACGCTGTGTTGATATGACTCATTCATTCATTCAACAAAGTTCCTGCTATATCTCATGTCATTTACTTTAAAATTTCAAATTACATAATTTTACATGAAATATTTTCCTTATAAAATGTATAATAATATAAATAAAAGAAAAATACTCTTTTACCCCACCTCTCCAGTCTCACATTCCTCCTCAAAGGTCATCCTTTTGTTATTTGTTCTTAAGAAAATATTCTATGAATTACATAAAACACACACAAATCAAATAACACTTAGGTTTAAGTCTTTTTAAAAAAATAATGAGATTTCACAATTTCCTTTGTCACTTAAAAAGTCAGTATATAACAATCACATTATTCTAACTGCAGCATAATGTGTTGTATGTATCATGATGTATTTGAATCTATTTGGCCATTCCACTGAATGACATTTAGATTCTTTCCACAATTCTTGCTATAACATGCACAAAAATGCTGCGTCACATATCCATATACGTGACTCTGTATGCATGATATGATTTCTCTAAGATGGTTAGACATGTAATTATAAGTTGAAAGGGATGGATGCTCTGCCACTTTCTACAGTTTTTTGTAGCTGCATGAAGTTGGGGAGAAAATAATATCCCTTAATTCACAACTCTAGGTTCAACAAGTTGCAGATCCTGAAAACTATTTTACCTAGATGTTGATGTGGATTGTGGTGCCTCTTAGATGAGTTTTGAGGTGTTTCTGTATCATGGCAATGTCCAGCAGAGCTCCCTATCTCTTTGTTACTGGTGTCTTATTTGACTTTTCAATGATTTTTAAAATTTTATTTTAAAACTGTTTTTATCTTGGCAGTGGCCTTTAGTCAGCAGCAATTCTAGTTCACAGTCCTGATTTTGAAGCTTAAAAGAATATATACAGTGGGAAGCAGCCGCATAGCACAGGGAGATCAGCTCGGTGCTTTGTGACCACCTAGAGGGGTGGGATGGGGAGGGTGGGAGGGAGGGAGATGCAAGAGGGAAGAGATATGGGAACATATTGTATATGTATAACTGATTAACTTTGTTATAAAGCAGAAGCTAACACACCATTGTAAGGCAATTATACTTCAATAAAGATGTTTAAAAAAAAAAAAAAAAGAATATATACACATATATATATGGGAAAGTATGTCCGGTTCCTCCCCTGGACGAAGCTGTCCCAGATTTTTGCTGCTTTAGCAGTGTAGGGGAAATGAAAGGTGACCCCACAGTCCCATATGAATGAGCCCTGCCAGGAGCATAGGGCACACAGTGAATGAGTATCAAGGGGCAAGAAACAGCCAGTGGAGCCTGTCAGAAGTCCAAGCTGCAGAGTGATGGGACGATGGTAACTGGAATTGCCTGGTGTTTCCCAGCCCTGTGTTTCGTTCCCCACAGGTCACCAGGACCTTGGTTTTTACTGTCTTCACTGCCGTGCTGGGTTCCTTCCAGTTTGGATATGACATTGGCGTGATCAATGCACCTCAACAGGCAAGTGAAACGTGCACAAGTTCTCTTTTTGGCAATTTCTAACAGTGACAGAAAGGTATCTGCTCCACATGCAGAGAGATAAGGTGTGTCCACGTGGGGAACACGGGATAATCCTGGTCTTCTGTCAGGTTCCACAGGCATGGTTCCAAGGCTGATAACTTGGCCTTGACTCCTCACTTTAAAACCCTCACAGAAAAAGAAAGAGTAATAAATAATCCTTGATCTCTGATTCAGCTATTCGCTGAGCTCACAGAAAACTCCAGCTAGAATACCACATGCCTAAGGATTTTTTTTAAAAAAACTTAAGAGCTGATTGAAGCATGCATTCAGAGCTCCCAGACGCACAGATGGAAATGCCAGGGAATAAGAGGAAACAATGGAAGGATAGGGTTGTTTCAGTGCACAAACATGTATTGAGCACCAACTCACTGTGCGTCAGGCACTAACATATGCTCTCCCCCATTTGACTCGCCCAACAACCTTATTATGCCCATTTCTTGTCCAGATCAAAACATTTTGGAACCCTGCGGGGGTGGGGGGTAGGCAGGGGAGGGGATGGAATTGGATGAAGGAGGTCAAAGGTACAAACTTACAGGTATGGATAAATAAGTACTAGGGATGTAATGTACAACATGATAAATATAATTAACACTGCTGTATGTTATATATGAAAGTTTTTGAGACAGTAAATCCTGAGTTCTCATCACAAGAAAAAAAAAGACAAACAAGCAAACAAAACACTTAGGAGCCCTAACACTAACAAGATTCTAGTCCTTCCCCCTACTCCTGTCTCCCATAGGTGACCCAAAGTAAAATAATACAAAACTTTTAAATAATAGTCAAGAAGGCCAACAAAGTTTGGGTTTTCTCCATGTTGACTATTTGAATGGGTATTTTTTAAAAATATTGAATAATTTCTATCATTTTTCTCATTTACTTTGTGCATCCCTACTCTGGTTTCCAGTGAAATAGACAGGAGAAGGATGTCATTTTTCTCCGATCCCACAGCCTATAAGTGGGGAAACCAGGACTTCGTCCCCTCTGCTCTGAATCAGACTGTCAGGTCATTTAGGGTGGGATTGATGTCTTATTCTTCTTCCTGGCACCAGTGCCAAGCACAATGATTGATGTAAACAATAAAGTGTTTAGTGAATGAAGAAGAGAGAGAGAAAGAGACAGAGAGAGAGAGAAGAGAAGCTAGGGGAAGGGGTGGCATAAGGTGATGGTACAAGCATTTGTTCGGTGCCTCCTATGAATCCATCATATTTCATCTGCTTCTCTTACGACACTGGACTCCAAGGAAAATGTAAGAGACTGCAGGGTGTGAACGTGTGAAGTGTGTACTTGCCACAGTCCATCTGCTGAAAAGGGTTGCTCCTTGAGCTAAAAGATGTGCCCTGGTTAGGTACCACATAGCATCATGAGTGTGGCAGCCCTTGCCAAGGCTGAGAGACTTAGGGAATAACTCTGGGGGCCATATTATTTTTTCTGTGGGTGATAACAGCACATGCTAATTTAACAGGATTCTTGAAATTTGGAATTGGTAGAACCTTTTCTCTTCTTGTGGGAGAACTTTTCAAATCCTTGTTTAAAGCATCCTCTTCAATCTCGGAGGGAAAATTAATCTAAGGTTTCCCCTCCTCCAATCCAAGTCCTAGAGCCAGACCTAAACACAGAGATCCCCCATCCACATCCGGCTTAGTGCCCTCTCTATAACCCCTTCCTTCTGTATGGAAAGAGCTGCTTAAACACTATTAAGTAAGAAGAGTCATTCAGGCCCTTACGTAAGAAGAGTCATTCAGGCCCATTTGTTTTTATTAGCAGAATGACATTTGGAATTATTTTAGGGTATTTTAAAGTCACACTTTTTTTACGAGTATGAAAACTATGCATGCCTGTTGCAGAAAGTTTTAGAAGAAAAAAATTCATGATTTTTCATGTAGAGCAAACTGCTGAGAACATTTGGGATATTTCTTTTCAGCCTTTCTTCTGTGTATATTATCCATATAGAGTGGCCTTCCATGAGGTAAATGTCTGGATCAGACCTCTTTTATTGTAAGAGGATATCATTCTTTCCCTCATCAGCTGATTTTACCACATAGGACTTTGCCCAGGACTGGCAACCTAGGGCAGCTGCATTCCAGGTCCTTGTCAGAGGTCCTCCCAGCTCATTGCTGCTGAATAGTGACCAAATCATCAAGAGGAATGACACAGAAGGAAGACAGCCTGAAGGATGTGCCTTTACTCGATTATACTTTTGTTTGATCTTTACCTCTACTGAAACACATTATAAAATATGGCACTGTGAAATCTAGTTTTGAACGTTGTTTATTCTGTTACATACTGAACTCTGTGAGGACCCATACAAGAAACTTCCTTCAGGTCTCAACACCTTCTCAGGTACTACTGAGTTGTTTTTGATCTTCAGAATTCACCAGTATAATATGACTGTTTTCCTCTCTTTTCACTGGCTGCTAGGAAGCTTATTAATAAATTTAGAGCTCACCTAAAGCAAGGATACAGCACCTAGTGTTTGAATTTGTATATCAACTTTATTTTTGGCCTCATCTTTCCCAATCTTTATTCTTATTCCTACTTTTATGTTTCTATTAAAATATTTACAGAAGCCAATTTAAATCCTGCTATGCAGGGGTAACCATGGAGTGAAAATATATCTTTTCAAACTTCAGGATATTTTCAATTTGGATAGTTGCCAACCTTTAAAACTTGAAGAATTTTACATAAAAATCCAGATTTCTGGCTTCTCTTTAAAAATTAAAGAAATAGACATTTCTCCAAAGAAGATATACAGATTGCCAACAAATACATGAAAGGATGCTCAACATCACTAATCATTAGAGAAATGCAAATCAAAACTACAATGAGGTATCACCTCACACCAGTGAGAATGGCCATCATCAAAAAATCTACAAACAATAAATGCCGGAGAGGGTGTGGAGAAAGGGAACCCTCTTGCACTGTTGGTGGGAATGTAAACTGATACAGCCACTATGGAGAACAGTATGGAGGTTCCTTAAAAAACTAAAAATAGAACTACCATACGACCCAGCAATCCCACTACTGGGCATATACCCTGAGAAAACCATAATTCAAAAATATACATGTACCACAATGTTCACTGCAGCACTGTTTACAATAGCCAGGTCATGGAAGCAACCTAAGTGTCCATCAACAGATAAATGGATAAAGAAGGTGTGGCACATATATATACAATGGAATATTACTCAGTCATGAAAAGAAACAAAATTGAGTTATTTGTAGTGAGGTGGATGGACCTAGAGTCTGTCATACAGAGTGAAGTAAGTCAGAAAGAGAAAAACAAATACCATATGCTAACACATATATATGGAATCTAAAAAAAAAAAAAGGTTCTGATGAACCTAGGGCAAGACAGGAATAAAGACTCAGACGTAGAGAATGGACCTGAGGACATGGGGAGTGGGAAGGGTAAGCTGGGACGAAGTGAGAGAGTGGCATGGACATATATTCACTACCAAATGTAAAATACATAGCTAGTGGGAAGCAGCCGCTTAGCACAGGGAGATCAGCTCGGTGCTTTGTGTCCACCTAGAGGGGTGGGATAGGGAGGGTGAGAGGGAGGCGCAAGAGGGAGGAGATATGGGGATATATGTGTATGTATAGCTGATTCACTTTGTTATACAGCAGAAACTAACACAACATTGTAAAGCAATTTTACTCCAATAAAGATGTTAAAAAAAAAATTAAAGGTCATGCAACACTAGTCTCACATTGCAACTTCCTCCTTCAGATGGGACAAATAAATTCTGCCAACTCACTATTACATTCTCAAAATTACAGACAGTATTTCAGTCCTCTAGTCATCAAGATCCTTCTTGCCTCCTTCACTTGTTTGTTCCTGTCTGGTTCCTGTTGGCACTGGAATTTGTGACCTCTGTTTCATAGGATACGGTCAACTGAAACAACTATACGCGTTAGTATGTGTATAACACACATAATTGAGATAATCCTGTTTAAACACCTAACAAATATTTTAAAGGAAAAACAAAAATATACAGAATGTTTGAAATATTGGAGCTATTTTTCTTTATTTTATCTCCTTAGGTAATAATAACCCATTATAGACATGTTTTGGGTGTTCCGCTTGATGACCGAAAAGCTATCAACAGCTATGCTATCAACACTACAGAGGAACTACCCACAAGCCCATTCCTAAGGGTCCCAACACCAACCCCTTGGGCTGAGGAAGAGCCTGTGGCATCTGCCAGCCTCATCACCATGTTCTGGTCCCTGTCTGTGTCCAGCTTTCCAGTTGGTGGAATGATTGCCTCATTCTTTGGTGGGTTGCTTGGGGACCAGCTTGGAAGGTAGGCAAATTTCATAAACAAGCATAAACACAGAAACTTCAGTATTTTGGGTGTCATAATTTGTTTAGAAAGAAATCATCTTTCCTTTTGTGGAGTAGTTTCAGAGTTGTTTTTTCAACTCACGACCCTATGAGTTAGGTTGGTATTGGACCAAATAATGGAGAAATCTGTTGCAACCATCGGCTTAATAGTGGAGGCATTTACAGCAAAAGTGAGTTTGGTGTGTATTTCTAGATAATCACTCTGATTCTCTGACTTTGTAACTTGTAAAACATATTGAGAAACCACTGCACAAGTGGTTTACTCAGGAACTCAGTGGGGAGTCAAGCGTGGAATTTTTAACCTGGGAGTCGATTGTTGGCTTCATCAAATTGCTCCATTCCTCAGACATTCAGGTTTTCATTTTCGGATTAGAATTTGACATTTGGATCAGTCAGGTCCTAAGGTCCAGTCAATATCCCCAGCTCCCAGTTGCCCAATATACTTGGTATGGGGTTTCTAGCTGCTGCTCCTTTTATCTCAAAGCCCCAACCACAGATGAAGCAAGTGGTGTCTCCATTTCTCTATTTTGGTTTCTATTACGTGTTTTGGATTAAAAACATCAGTGGAACTCCTTTACACTCAAATTTCATTTAGTCATGTGATGTACTAAAGCTCTTGGATTCCCCACACCCCCATAGAGAGGAAGTAAAACAGAAAATAAAACGGTTATTTCTTTAGATTTATTTTCTGCTCTTTGTATCCATCTTTTATCACTTTTTTTCTCATGATAAAAACATGCAAATATGGAAAATTTAGAAAATGCAAAAACCTTTAAAGTTCTAAATGATATAGGCAACTATCGTAGTAATACTGGATTACAATTCATTTAACTATTTTTTTAATATTTATTTATTGTATTTATTTATTTTCCATATATATATATATATATATATTTTTTTTTTTTTTTTTTTTTTTTTTTTGGCTGCGTTGGGTCTTAGTTGCAGCACACAGGATCTTTGTTGAGGCATGTAGGATCTTTTTTGTTATGGCACACAGTCTGCTCAGGTTTCTCTCTAGTTGTGGTGTGCGGGTTTTCTCTCTCTCGTTGAGGCACGCGAGCTCAGTAGTTGTGGCGCGTGGCCTTAGTTGCCCCGCAGCATGTGGGATCTTAGTTCCCTGACCAGGGATCGAACGCGCGTTCCCTGTATTGGAAGGCGGATTCTTTACCACTGGACCACCAGGGGAGTCCCTCATTTAATTATTAAAATCCCTACTTTTTTTTTTCTTGGCCATGCCACATGGCATGCAGGAATCTTATTTCCCGGACCAGGGATCGAACCCGCACCCCCTGCAGTGGAAGTGCAGAGTCTTAACAACTGGACCACCAGGGAAGTCCTAAAATTCCTACTTTAAATTATAGTTTTCCCTCTCTGGTTATTAAATTCTGATAAGTTCTTCCTCTTGTACTGGAGCTTTCATATAATAAGACTGTAAGAATTTCTCTTAAGTAATGGGTAGCATGGTAATGCAAGTTTTATTCTTACTCTTATTTGAGAGGGACTTCCTCTACCATAAAAGAAAATGGTCAGTTCTTCAAATTTTTATCAACTTACTGGTGTTTAGCTGATCTTTAAATCAGTATCCATAAATTATGCAGGTCATTAACTGGCTTTAATTATTTTAAAAATTTAAAAATCATTTCAATTTGCACCAAGTTGGTTTAAGCAGTAGTTGGAAATTTTTCTAGATTAATTATGTCTAAAATAAATAAAATTAAGCAAAGCTAAGTTAAATTTTTAAATATGGATAGACCGACTCTTTTAGCAGCTATTGATGTTTTATACTTCTTCTCATCACTGAAGAAAAAATTTAAGCCCTTGTCCCTCATTTAAAGACGAGATTCTAACAATACAGTGACTTACTCTAAAACATTTAATTAGTGTCCTGGTGATGGAATCAGGATGCATGTCTTCTCAAGTCTTAGGATTTAGGGGCGTCCCTGGTGGTCCAGTGGGTAAGACTCTGTGCTGCCAAAGCAGAGGGTCCGGGTTTGATCCCTGGTCAGGGAACTAGATCCCACATGCATGCCACAACTAAGAGCCTGAATGCCTCAACTACAGATCCCGCATGCTGCAACTAAAACATGCCACAACGAAGATCCTGCGTGCTGCAACTAAGACGAAGCGCAGCCAAAAAAAAAAAAAAAAAAACGGTCTTAGGATTTAGCATCAACAATGGTCATACCCCAAAACAATGTCAAATGACCATTTATCAAATTATTTATTGTGAACTAAAGTGAGACTTCCTCCAACTCTCGGTAGAAAAATGATCCTCCTTGAAAATAGCCCTAAAACTAATAATTTTAACTTCAAAATTAAGACAAAATAGTTCAGTCTCTCTCACAAAACTATTTTTCTAGGGAGATTCACTAAGAAATAACATGATAGTCCTTATTGCCAGGGTCATTGCTCTACTAGTTAAAAGTAAATAAAAGTGTACTTTTCCGTTACTGCTTTAAAAAACATCTTTCCTTGTAATTGTGTTAATAGTCAATAGATGTCTATAGCCACTATTTTATAGATTTGGGTTCTCAAAGTCAAATTTTACTTAAAATTTAAGTACCAGGCTAAGGTGGGGGAGACCATGATCTGGGCAATCCACACTACCACGAGTGAAGGAAGGTATACACAGCTTGCCTCTGAATATGTTCTTCCTTTTGTATCAAAAATGGAACTCACCAAAATAAAGCATTAACCTTTGGTTTCACACAGATCAAATCCCAGCTCTGTCACTTAATAGCTATGTGAAAATGAGCAAGTTACCTCAGTTCTCTAAGACGTTTCCCTCCATCTGCAATGTGGGGAAAAAAATACCTCCCTCGTGGCATTATTGTAAGGATTAAATTAAAATGAATATAAAAGGTTTAGTACACTGCTTGGCACAAAGTGAGCAGGCAGCAAGTGTAGATGATGATGATGAAGAAGCCTATGCCTACAGAAGTATTTAGAGCAAGATTTAAAGAAATATACTTAGACATATATTTCTTTCTCCCTGATTCAACCATTTCGTGTATTTTTAGATTATTTATTCTTGGCCATTTCTCACGTCTGAGCAGAAGTTAAAATCCTTTAAGGTGTATAGAGTGCTCCAGCATCCACCGGTAGTAAGGAAGAGGGACTTTAGAGCAATCCGGCATCAAAAATACTTTCAGGCTATCTATCTCTTTTACGACTTTTTATCTTTTTCCCGCCTAATGGAATATACTATTAGCTAGCTAGTAACAGTTTCCTAGGGTAAATTATTGAATTTGCCTGCCCTCTGTCCTTGTGTAAAGAAAAAGCACTTCACAGAGAAACACCCCTGTCTTTTTCTACTATGCAGTTCTGAAGCTGGTCAGCTCTAAAGCACTCTTTTTACCTGTCTCTGGGTAGTTGATAACTTGCATATACTAGTTTGCCGTTACTGCTCTAATGAATTACTACAAACTTAATGGCTTAAAACAACACAAATTTGTTTCCTTACAGTTTTGGAGACCCAAATTCAGTTTCACTTGGCTGAAGTCACAGTGTCAGCAGGGCTCATTCTTTCTGGAGGCTCTGAGGAAGAGTCCATTTCCTTTCCCTTTCCCAGCTTCTGGTGGCCATTTCTGTTCCTTGGCTTGTGGCCCCTTCCTCCATCTTCAGAGCACATCACTACAAGCTTTATTTCTTTCATCACATCACCTTCTCTTCTGCCTTCCTAGTATAAGGATAGTCGTGATTACATCATTGGGCCCGACTGGATAATCTCTTCAATTCAAAATCCTTAATTTAATCAATCTGCAAAATCCCTTTGCGATATAAAGTAACATATTCCCAGGGTCTGAAGATTAGGATGTGGACTCTTGTGGGGTATTATCCAGCCTATCACATGGTTTTTTGGGCAATCATTGCAGTATGAGATTATATAGTTTTATTTTCCAGAAAAAAAAAAAAATCTGTTTGGTGTTTAAGATACTTGCTTAGAAAAAGCTCACCTATTAAAGTTTGAAACACTGAAATAGAGCATAACAAGATACCTACATTTCTTTGTGGGACAAAAATTTTCACACCTGTTCACTCAAATTCTTTTATTGGCCTTAGCATCGACTGAACTTTGAAGAAGGTTTTTGTGTACCTCACTTTCCCATTTAACAGGAGGAAGAGTATCAGATACCTGCAAATGTCAATTTTCATATGATTAATTTTGAAAATGATGTTTTTGTTGCTATTGTCAGCTTTATTACATATTTTACATTGGTTGACATTAATTCATAGATTCTGGAAATATGCTGGCATACAATGATAAAATAGGGATAACTATAGTTCTCTATGATAAGGCTTAAAGTAAAAGCATGTTTTAATTTACTTCCAAATAATTCATACTAAAGAAAACTTAACTTTGAAAGTTCCTTTCATGATCTATATCAACTAAAAACTTGTACCATTAAAAGAAAAAAAAAGGGATGTCATAGATTACAACTACGGAATTAAATTTCGCTATCACCAGGCAATTATTGTTTAAAACAATCAACTTCTAGAAAACTTAATTGTTAACTATTTGAAAAGGTGTCAGAAGTGTTATATTAAGGCAAACCAGTCATCATTACAATTGAATCATCTCTATCAAAATGTGGAGATCAGGTACATGCAACCCAAATTCTCTCATTATATATATATTACTTATTGTTAATGCTTTAACCCACAGACAGATCAAAGTAGCAATCATGGTTTAAGATTCCCCAACTAGCTCTATCAGCAAAATTAAAATAGTCAGTCTTAGGTAAAAATCTCAGCATGCTCTGAAAGCAAATAATTTTACCAAGTTTTGATGCTAAATTTATAATCCTTGCTTTTCAAATTTTCAGAATCAAAGCCATGTTGGTAGCAAACATTCTCTCATTAGTTGGAGCTCTCTTGATGGGGTTTTCGAAATTGGGACCATCTCACATTCTTATAATTTCAGGAAGAGGCATATCAGGACTCTACTGTGGTAAGTCATGCACACACACACATACACACACATGCACACTCCCACACAAACACATACACACACCTGAAAATTATTCTGAAGGCAGATGTGGTTACATGTAGGGAATTTTTTTGAGCCTTGAGTGACATTGTGAAAGGGAAAGGCAGTAACATAAAGTTGTAGTCCTGAGTCAGGGAGGTTTGGGACCAGTAAGTGGAGTTGTAAGGGTATATTCTTATCCACAGCAATGACAGCATTTCTAGTCGTATGATCTAAGACAAATTATTTAACTTTGTTTCCTTATCCAGTAAGTGAGAAGGATAACAGTATCTACCTCCTGGAGATGCTTGTGAGAATAAGTGTTCAGCATAGAATCTGACTACAGCAAACTGCCAAATGTGCTAGCTGTTATCATTACTCCTGTTGTTCAGTAGACAGTGGAAGACTGCTATGCCCAGACCCCTAACTCTACCCTTATGGCCTACCTGGCCACTGATGTCTCTGTCTCTCCTATCTGGAAAGACCCTGACATCCTGGCCCATCTCTCACACCACATTCCCTAGCCCTAAATGCTTCCACATGTAGCTGGTTGAAGAGTTAAAGTGGTGCTGACCATGGGGAGAGGGAATCAGGCAGAATCAGTTGGTAGAGGAGTGCAGAATGGAGGAAGGTTGCTCCTCCTAAGAACTTCACATCTAAACAGCTGAATCACTATTTCTTGGAGACAGCTTTTCAAACTACCTGAAGCAACTTATCAGCAGAAAGGGAGGATCGTGCATTCTCTAAAATAGTCAAATCTTTGCTTCTCAATCCCAGCGACACCCATTGTCCCAAATCATAGCCACTAATAATATCCATTGGGGGTGGGAGAGGAAAGGTGAGGGCACAAAATGGTGTATAAAATATTTTTAACAATTTTACCTGCAAAGAGGAAAGACTATAATTCCATGCATCTTCAATGATCAGTTGAAACAAAAGTCTAAGATTACTTGTCTCTTTTTGTTGTTTTCAATGCTAATAAAAATAACTGAAAGGGTAGCTTGATCCAGGTAAAGAGTCACCCCACTTGTGGAAAAAGCTTTGGATTCAGAGTGAATCGATTCTGGCACTGTCTCTGTCTGGCCTTAGTAATTGAATGTGAGACTCAGTTTCCTCTTCTGTAAAATGCAAATAATAACACAATCAAAGAAGTCCAAATCATGATTCTTCTATCTTTTCTCTCTATTTTTTAAAATATAGCAAGAAAAAAATTACAAAATATTTTTGGTAAAGTTGAAAATAAATGCTGTAAACATAACATGGAGCAACCTATCACTAGCATAGCCAAGTAACTTGTACTCTCCAACCACCTTTTAAAATTACGTCTGATTCTATTATGAGCATTAAAATTGCTAAAACTTATAGGAAATACAATTTGACTTCAGGTTCATGTGACTTCAGACCTGTGAGCTTACCTGCACTTTCTGTTCTTGGGGTATAATGTTAGGCATTACAGAAAAATAGTACAGCCTAGAATAGGACCAAACAAATGGGGTTTTTCCCCCTTCTTCTTTAAGATCAACAGACCACACATTAGAGTTACATGTAAAAGCAGAAATTCAGATGCTGTATCAATCATGTAAATGTTCATGTGATATTAAGAACAATTTGAAGCCTTAAAAAATATTGAAAAAAAATATTGAAACAATTCCTCAAAGCATCTTCTATATATTTGATAGGCAGGCCGTCTCTCTAAGAGGAAGTCTCTGACAAATCTTACTTTTAAATTCTTAAGAAAATGCCAAACATCGCATTCAGCCTTGCTCATTGATAGTCTCTGACCTTTTTATGCACTCAGCAAATGGCTAGATACTCCACCATTTCCAACATGACTGATTACATCTGCAACTAGGAAAACTATAGAAGGCAGAATGCCCTAGAGCTTTTTAAATTTCAGTATTCCTTTAAGCACCAGAAGTCTTTATGCAAATAAAATCTTTTCTGAAGCCTATTATTTGGAGAGAATAAAGAAGCTAGGTTTGCTCTGGTTGGAGTGACTGGGGGAAGAGCATCTGAGTTCCTCAACCCCTTCCACCTTCCCCCTCAGCCTGGCCAACTCAACTGTGATCTTGAGGCACCTCCACATTGTGGAAACTCAGACAGGGCTTGTAGTTCTCCACTAACACTCTATTGCACTGTGATCTTGGCTAAGTTGTTTCTCACCTTTATCAAGTAAAGAAGTTGGCCTAGATAAGTTCTAATTTCCTTTAATCCCACAAATCTAGAGTGAGAATATTATTGTGTTTTTAAGAATATTGTTAAAGCATTCTTCAGTCTCTTTTCTGAAGATAACCTAAGGCATTATGGTACAAACTCAATATTAACATGGATTTTTTTTAACTAAATAAGACAATGCTATGAATAATTGCCAAATGCATCACTAACCATTCCTTTCTCTTTGTATATCCAACTACAACTTCATTTGGAGTTGCATCAACAAACATTCTTTGCGTAAACGGTGTGTAATTGTTGGTGACAAGGGCTCTTCCTTCCAATGAACTCAGGAAGGGAGTTTCAGCAGAATATTGACTGTACTTAAACAAAATTATTGTTATTGAGATAGTCCTTGCTACGCTTTAACGTTTATGTTCATGTTTCATTTAGGGTTAATTTCAGGCTTGGTTCCAATGTACATTGGTGAAATTGCTCCAACCACGCTCAGGGGTGCTATTGGTGCCCTTCATCAGCTGGCCATTGTCACAGGCATTCTTATTAGTCAGGTAAAACTCCCATCCCCTTCCTCACCCATCCTCTACTTTACCCAACTTCTCCTTCCCTGATTGTCCACTCTCACTGTAGAACAACACAGAGGAAAAAGGCAGTTCCACAGGTGGTAGTGGAGGTGGTATAGAGACATAGGCTTTTTAGCTCAAAGCTAAAGTACTACTACTCCACTCCTCACTTTTCGCCTTGGAGTTGTGGTGGGGTTGGCACTGGAGGTGACCTGGTAAGCCAAGTCTTGAACTGCTGGAGCTATTCTAGAATTTAATTATTCCATTTATATTTCAAGGAATAAAAAATTTCAAAATTTTGCCTACCCAGGTTTCCTTTGTTCTGAGCATCTTACCTGCTCAAATTTAATATGCAAATGCTTACAATAGCAGTTTTTGTTCAGCTGACTGTATTCTTTCCTTCTGTCCTACGTTCTCAGAGGGAGTCCTAGAACCTCAAACCTATGGCTATCCAGAGGATAAACTACTTGCAGTAGGGATCACAAAACTAGTTCTCATCAGAGTAATTGTTTTATCTATGTAACCCCATTCTATTTAAGTTCTGGGTAATGTAAGAAGAAATTTTTTTAACAAAGGTCCAAAGATGCACGATTTTTGCTGTTGTTTTAGATATCAAATGTGTGCTTAAAAGTTTGGTTGATTCTCATCCTAAATGTCCCATAGGAGTTAATGAAAACAAATCTAGGTGAATTCTTTGTAAAACAAGGAGTCCATAATTCAGTTCAGATGAGACACACTAGCAGTAGTTTTCATCTTGTGCATGCTTGTGCATACGTGAGTCACAGTTGTCAGGGATTACTATCAAATAGCCAATGTGCTTTTTCAACAAATTGTTTCAGAAAGCAGATCCAAAGTGATGTGCAGTTGATATGCTTCCTCCCTGACTTTTCAGATCGTTGGCCTCGACTTTATCCTGGGCAATCATGAGCTGTGGCACATCCTGCTTGGTCTGTCTGCTGTGCCAGCTGTTTTGCAATCTTTGCTGCTCTTCTTCTGTCCAGAAAGCCCCAGATACCTTTACATCAAGTTGGATGAGGAAGCCAAAGCAAAGAAAAGTAAGTCTATGGGTGGTTTTACTTTCTTCCTATTGTTTTGGAACTATCAGCTAATGAGAAAGAGTGTGCATGAATGGATACTCATGAAATTGGTACCAGTGCTTTCCAAATGAAGTCAGTGATTATATGTAAGAAGAATATGCAAGATCACTTAATATGACTGGTGCATGCCATTTTGCAACCATAAACATTCACACAAACCCGAACAGAAAATCCACATACAGAGACTTCTAAAAGACCTTTCCTACATTATCCTTCTATGATAATGAGGATCACAATTTTGTTTGTCATAAGATGAAGGGAAATGTTCTGCTTTTTTGAGAAATAAAAAAGCAGGATTTAATTTAACAAGAAAGAATTTCCAACACCCATGCTATTAAGTACCAGAAAGGGCTATGCAGAACTGTAGCTCTTTCAATAACATAATACAAATAAATTTATTTTTGTTTTGACCTGAGTTGTGTCAACCTGATCATTTTGGGGAACAGGCTTGAAAAGACTCAGAGGATGTGATGATGTCACCAAAGACATCACTGAGATGAGAAAAGAAAGGGAAGAAGCATCAAGTGAAAAGAAAGTCTCCATAATTCAGCTCTTCACCAATTCCAGCTACCAACAGCCTATTCTAGTGGCATTGATGCTGCACATGGCTCAGCAATTTTCTGGAATCAATGGGGTAAGTTTAAGAACGTCCCCTAACTCTTAAGAGCAAAGTGAATTAAGATAGATGAGGAAAGGGGTTTGAGTTTAAATAACTAAAGGATACTTTAAAATGTTGACATCACATGTCTTACTACAACAAATACATTGAATGAGCATTAATTTTTTGTCTTGACTCATCTGCCTTCTAAAATCAGCTTACAGTTTTTTTCAATGTCAATAATCAATGGTCTGCATGTCTACTATGATGAAGGTTAAAAGGCAAGTCATAATGAATACAAAAGAGGGAAAAGGAGAATAAATATAACTAGAAGACTAAATTACAAGGGGCTTCCAGAGTTGAGTATCAAATTTAGGATTTCTGATAGCCTAAGCAAAAGGATTCCATGATTCCCTCTGTCTATTTAAATGAAGTATACCAAATAGCCTGGTGCAAAGAAGTTTCCTGCTATCCAAGAAACTTGCACTCTATTTGGGGAGATAGCACACAAAATAAACAATAGAGTGAACTGACATGATATTGGTGAGTAAGGGTAATAGAAAAGACATGACTGAAAAACATTTTGAGTACTAAACTAGCTAGCATTTAGGTTTTGAATTGAAATTCTCGTATTACGCAGACTAAAATTGTTCTACTGACAATTAGCTACTAGCAGAAAAAAATTAAGCATTTGTTTAGAAACTAGATAAAGAAAATCACTTATCCCCTTTCATTGCTGTTAAAAGTGTGGTTTGGGCTTTTATAGTGAGCCAATCCTAGATTCACAAAGACACTTTGGGGGTGACTGATGCATGGGCAGAGACTTGGGGGAAGCAAAGAAAGCAAAAGTTGAAGCATGAGTTGAAGCAAAAGAAGACCTGAACCTCACTCCACAAAGTGAATGCTGCTCTGCTGTGGTCTCCATCCTCCTTTAGCAGGTCCTTGACATTCATTTTTTATCTCTTAACTCTTTATAACTTTGGGGCTCAGAGACCAAATCTGTATCCTCTCTCTCAGCTCTGCTTGTATATCCAATAGCACAACACTTAATCTCTCTAAACCTCCCTGCTTTAGCTTGCATCCCAGTGCCTGACTCAGAGGCAGCCAGGAAGTGTCGAACCACAGGCTGTCAGGTGTCCTAAAATGGTGGGCTGGTGTGCAGTGAGTAGTCCACTCCTCGCTGAACACAGCCTGAACAGTCCTCCTGCGTCAGCCATGTCTGCAGGAAGAGGCACCAGCAGCAGGACATGTTATGTGGGAAAGGAACTGATGGAAGATGACAGAACAAAAAAGATGATCTAAAAGACTATTATAAACATAAGGCCATAACTAAATAATAAAGCCTATTAGGGAGGTTGTGAATCAGATTTCTCCATCCACTGAGATTGGTGGAAAATTTTGGGTTACATGCAATGACAACCAGAACTCTTATACACACTGGTGAGAGTACAAATCGACACAACTTTTTTTTTAAATTTTTATTGAGGTATAATTGATTTACAGTGTTGTGTTAGTTTCAGGTGTACAGCAATCTGTTACACAAATACATATATCCACTCTTTTTTTAGATTCTTTTCCCATATAGGCCATTACAGAGTACTGAGTAGAGTTCCCTGTGCTACACAGTAGGTCCCCATTAGCTATCTATTTTATATATAGTAGTATGTATGTGACACAACTTCTTTGGAAAACTGTTTGGCAGTATCTTTCAAAGCTGACAACATGCATACACTACAACCCAACAATTCTATTCCTAGGTGTAAATGTATACATATTTTACCAAAAGGCTTGTACTAGAATGTTCATAGCAGCACTATTCATAACCACTCTAAATGATAACTACCTAAATACCCATCAATAGTAGAATGAGTAACTAAATTGTGGTATATTAATACAATTATACACTAAACAGCAATGATAATGAACAGCCTGAAAATACAACAATATGGATAATTCTAACAAACGTAATGTTGATGCCAGATACAAAATACACACTATGTGGTTCCATTTATATCAAGTACAAGACTAGGCAAAATTTATCTATAAGGATAGAAGTTGAAAGCGTTTCCTTTGAAAAAAGGGTGACATTTAGGGGGCTTCTGGAGGGCAGGAAATGACTTATTTTTGATCTAGACTATACAGGTGTGTTTAGTTTGTGAAAATTAATTGAGCTGTACACTTAAAACGATACGTGTACTTTTTTGCATGTATTTTATACTTTAACAAAAAAATAAAGTGCAGATGTAGAGTTTTCAGCTAAATATAAGGAGAACTTTTAAGTGACTGGAAGCTTTACACACTGAAGGAAGATTGTGGTTTCTCCTTCCCTGGAAGAAGAGGGTGGATAAAGCCTTTTGGGAGTTCTAGGGACCCTGGTTCCATTGAAACACCTAAAAATAAACAAACTAAAATAACTCTTGCTTTAAAGCCATGAGTGCTAGGCTTCTTGATTAAGGCTAAACTATTATTATTTTGCAGATATTTTACTACTCAACCAGCATTTTTCAGACAGCTGGAATCAGCCAACCTGTTTATGCAACCATTGGAGTTGGTGCTGTCAACACAGTTTTCACTGCTCTCTCCGTAAGTAAAATACTCTATATAAATATTCTGCTTGTTCCTCAGTCCAGAAATGGGAGTAAAATAACCTTGTAATATAAAAGTGACCTATGACTTATTGTCCACATGTAGTGGGTATGTAGACAGAACCAAGTGGGTCACAGGAAGAGTCCTATATGTGAATAACCAACCACCGCATTGAGATTAGGCATAACTGAACAGGTGGATCACTGGTCCTCCTTATCTGCTGAAGATGTCATTTGTCACTCATTTGTGAATTAGTAACTCACTTGGGGACACAGACGCTTGGTATTTTTGTGTAAATACCTGGGCTCTTTCTCCTTTGCTCTGTACTTAAGCCCCTTGGTATTAGCAAACAGCTTGTCATTTCTATCAACATTGGATCCTAGATCCTCTCCTTCCATGGTTGAAAATTTTTATCCTGACATCTTAGAAAAAACATTTTAAAAATAAACATGGTCCTCTCAATTAGATATCTAAGCCTCTAGCAAAATTAAACTGATTCAGTAAATTCTTATGATGTTAGGCCATTGGGCAGAACTTCCAGGTAGTTCACAAGGCCATGGCTTCTGGTGATGTATATGACTGTGATATTATGAGAGGACGGAATAGAAGCGGTTTATAACTTGAAATGTTATTGCTATTTTTGAAATGTAACTTTTTTCAAATGTCAAATGTTATTATATACTTTTTAAAATTTTTTTCAACAAGGGAAGAGGTCATATACTCTTCTTAAGACCAAATACCTTATCTAAGGAACAATTCAGTATATTGACAGTAATAATATTTAATATAACAATCTAAGAATTAAAGTAAACAAAAAACAACAACAAAACCCCCCAAACTTCCCAACTAATGTAACTCACTTTAAAATGAGGATAATTGAGCTTATTTTTATCTTTGAATGCAGATGTTAAAAAAGCTTGTGCTTTTTAATTTTGGTCACAGTGCTATATACTCAATATACTTTAGTCACTTGCTTTTCGTTCTCTGCACATGGACTTTTAACTATTACCTAGAGTAGTCAATAAATTACAGCCTGGCTACCTAGATCAAAAGGCAGGTTTGTCCAGACCACATTAAACAGAACTGGACCTTGGAAAGAGACGAAGAACAGATAATAAGGGAACACCAGTTCTTCCGTAGAAATGCCTTTAGAGATAATGCCTGTTCAATCCAAAAGGCCACTCTAAACCAATAAAGGCTTGGTACTAGGATGGAATCCAAGGGACTATTCTCATTCTTTTGCCTCCTGAGATAATATTTTTGCAAATCCCACTTCAACATATTTTTCTCATATAGAGACTCTGATTAAAACATTTTACGTGTAACAGGATTTGCTATGTAAAGCATCATGTTATCAAGATCAGGGTAACCCAAACTCTAAGAATGCCTAAAGAGAAAACTACTGCAGAATTCCATTTTTGTCCTCCCCCCCACCAGCCAGCCCCATGGAGTGGGAGGAGTTGTTTTGAAAATAGAGCCTTGATTATTTTGAATATACCGTTTTTGAACTCATCCTTTTATTCTGTGAAAGTTTTTGCATGACTGACATAATTTTAAAAAGTCAACTCTAATCAGCTGTCTAATTAACCCTCCAGGACTACAGATAACAGTTAACATTTTTAATTATATTTGTTTTTGAAAAGTTGTTTTAAAGTTCAAAGAAGTACAAAAAGGACAGCCTCTCAGTCATCCAGTTTCTCTCGCCAAAATCAACCAATGTTACCGAATTCCGTGTATCCTTTCAAATAAAGATGTGCAATTAGGATTATGTACTGATAACATATTAATATTTCAACAATTTGGAAGGAACATAATCAATCGTTTTTTTCTGGATGAGTACTTGGAGAAAGAGATAGACTTTCCTAACTCGATGCTGAATTATGTTCCACATTTCCATATTTTCTTTTAAACTAATGAGCTGGTATAAGGGAGCCTGTAATCTTGAGTGAGAAAACAAAACAGGAAGAATATAAAGGGAACTGGAAGGCAGCATGGGTCTAGAGGAGAAAGAGTGGCTCCAAGTAGGTATCCAGGATCTGAGCAATGTACAGTGTCCGCAGCGAAAATGAGAATTAAGGTCAGGTAGACATCTCTGTCCCCTGACCAAATCTCACCCTGTATCACACCCCTTCCTTAGTGCTCACCTAGCCCCAAGGAGGGAGTCCAACTCAATTTTCAAGGCATGTAGTTTTAGAGTTTATAATCCTATTAACAATAATTGTTCAGAAATAGAAGAAACAGACACAGTAAAAGTCCTTATTCCTGAAGAAATCCTCCAGTTTTCTTGGCAGCTTGACATGGTGTCATCAAATCAGATTTAAAAGTCATAATTAAAGAGTCAAAATATATAGAGAAATTTTATGAACTTGAGAAAGGTTTGTTTTTCCCACTTTTTTCTCAACACTTAAATGTGGGCTCCTTGCTTCCCTGGTGGCCCAGTGGTAAAGAAGCCACCTTCCAATGCATGGGACGCGGGTTTGATCCCTGGTCAGGGAACTAAGATCCCACATGCCACGGGGCAACTAAGCCCGTGCGCCACAACTATTGAGCTTGCACTCTAGAGCCCGTGAGCCACAACTACTGAAGCCCGCAAACCCTAGAGCCCATGCTCCGCGACTACTGAGCTGGAGCGCCTCAACAAGACAGCCCACGTACCACAAATTACAGAGCCCACACGCTCTGGAACCCGCACGCCTCAACTAGTGAGAGAAAACCTGCACACCACAACTAAGAGAGAAGCCCGCGCACCACAACGAAAGATCCCGCATGCTGCAACTAAGACTCCACAGAGCCAAAAAAATAAAGAAAATTAAAAAAAAAATTTTTTTTTAATGTGGCTCCTTGCTTACCACCCGGAAGTGATTTGAAACTCTAATATGAAATGCCTCTGAGATGAAAGGGGCTTTCATTGTAGGTGAAAAGAAATGTTTCTCAGATATTTTCAGAGCCAAAGCTCACTATACTAAGGGTATTGGATTGCTGTTGATTTACTGATAGATTTATGAGCCTAACCAATTTACTCACTGAAGTGAGAAATTATGACAGGTAGTTTTTGTGTGTGTGACTCACCAACCTTGGCAGTATTCCAAGGATCAAGCAAGAGTCTATTCAACAAACTCTGGTCCTGGCTAATTGTAAATCTTAATCATTAGTGCAAAGATCCACAGACCAAAGGAATCGACGCCAAATCTCCTGAATTAGGATAAGAAAGCACTTTAACCTTTTGCTGTAAAGTCTTATCTTTTCAAGTGGATAGTTCATTACCAGCACCAGGTACATTTAGGCTCACCAGAAAAATGCGGACCTGACTATTTTGGTAAGGCCATCAAATTCTGTATGCTGCCCCTGAGTGGTCACAGTTTGACTTTATTTGCAGTAAGAAAGTTGGATGAGAATAGTTAACACATCAACAGTTGTACTGTTTCAGGGGTCTGCAGTGCTCAAACCCTTGCAATTATAACTTAGGATAATTATCAGAAGGGAAATTAATGTCATTTTTATGTAGGACCTTCGTATTAAGTCTACAGGAAATATATTGGGAGAGATCCAAGATGTCCAGTCTCTAAATATTGTACCCAAAGTGATAAACATCAGGTGGTGGTAATGCTATGGTTCTTTCTCTAGAATGGCCTGTTCAAATCAATGTGACGAAAGGAAGCCAGTATTTGTTAATCGCCTCTGTTCACTGAGACCAGCTCTGCCACCCCAGGCAAGAGTCACTCCCCTCCTGAGTTCCACATCTGTAAAACGGAATAACAGAATGGCCTCTTTCCAGCTGTATAAATTGAAATGATCTCTTTGGCAGTAAAAACAATTTAAGTATAAAGCCAATGTGTTTTAAAATTTTCCTAGGTATTCCTTGTGGAGAAGGCAGGGCGCCGCTCTCTGTTTTTAATCGGAATGAGTGGGATGTTTGTTTGTGCCATCTTCATGTCGGTGGGACTTGTGCTACTGGTGAGTTTGGTGCCTGCACTGAGATTTTTGGTTACCATATGATAGCACTTCTGAGCTGCAGGTTAAACGTTTGAGATTGACTTACGAAATAAAGCAAGAGGAACAGCATATAATACAAAGGAGAAATGTAAAGAAAAAGAGAATTAGTTTAGGGGTTTAAATATAGAACATCAGCAGGTAAATTGTGCTTGTTACCCAGAGAGGCAGTGTGTATAATAGTAGAGCGCAAGCTCTGGGATTAGCCCAACCAGGTTCTAATCCTGGCTCTGCCACTTGGCTGCCTGTGTGACCTTGGACAAGCACCTAGACCTTTCCAGCCCAGCACCAGCATCCACTGCTTTACAGGAGGTCATGCATCCTGTCTAGCAACCTTGGTATGAGTAGAAGCAAAGGTCACTGGATCCTTGCTTTTCCTCTTTTGCAGGAAAAGAGTGACTAAGAGTCATGGAAAATCCTAATCCAGAGGATTTCCTATAGCACAAAAGATTTAAGGATGACTAATAAACTTGTCTATGACTAGAATAACTTATACTTAATTGAATATAAACACATCAAGAAGGGAGCTATGTCATCTCTGAACTCAATGAGAATCTACCTAGCTAAAGGAAGAAGCAGTCAATGTCAATTCCACTTTTGCTTTGTTTCTGTTTTCTCCTCAGAATAAATTGGCTTGGATGAGTTACATGAGCATGACAGCCATCTTCCTCTTTGTCAGTTTTTTTGAAATTGGACCAGGCCCCATCCCCTGGTTCATGGTGGCTGAGTTTTTCAGTCAAGGACCACGCCCTGCTGCTTTAGCAATAGCTGCGTTCAGCAACTGGACCTGCAATTTCATTATAGCTCTGTGTTTCCAGTACATTGCGGTAAGCAGCCCAATACTGTACAAATTTACTGAACAGAAGATAAGGTTGAAGAGCTGCTAATTGGAACTCTGTTTATTCTCTGTGCAGGACTTCTGTGGACCTTATGTGTTTTTCCTCTTTGCTGGTATAGTCCTGGCCTTTACTCTGTTTACATTTTTCAAAGTTCCAGAAACCAAAGGAAAGTCCTTTGAGGAAATCGCAGCAGAGTTCCAAAAGAAGAGTGCTTCAGCCAAAGCACCAAAAGCTGCTGTAGAAATGGAATTCCTTGGAGCTACAGAGACTGTGTAAAGATAACCTGCTTTTTGACAGGTACAGAAACAGGAAAGAAGCGGTGTTTTTTAAATGACAATTTTTTTGAGAATTTTATATCTACATCTTGAAGTACTGTTTTATTTTTTAAAGAGATGTTATAGGCTTTGATCAGTAATGTCATCAAATATTACAAAGAAAGTATTTTTTTAACTTCGAGAATCTATTTTGGGTGGTAAGACTCTATAATTAAGTAAACCAAAAAGTCTAGCTCATTTTGGTACACTAAATGGCAAGTACATTCTAATGTTCTTAGTGCTGTCCTTTACAACAAGAGTATCCTGAAGTTGAAGCAGTTTCAGAGTTATTGCTTCATTGCACGTGACTAGAAACCTGAAGACACAACCAATATTTACATATTTAAATACGATTAAGTTGGAATTTTCCTACCCACAGACCTCATATCAATACTAAAGGAGATATGACTAGTGGCAGTAAGGTCCATGTTAAAATTGATAACTTTTCCAATTTTTCCCCTCAGCTTTTTTCTTGCGCATTAGAATTTGTGTTGTGCTTAAAAAGTTTTTTCTGTTATTTTTCATGTGGAATAGTTTATTAAGCACATTAAAATATGGTTATAAAGAAAAACTTTTATTTTGGGTAGACTTACCAAAATCTTTCAGTATCTGGGGAAAAAAATTTTTTTTTGTTACTTTGATGACCAAATGGTTTTTGTAAGATTAAACACTAAAAGGTTTTACCTGGTCATTTAGCATGGGTTATCAGTTAATATTAACAGCTATTATAAACCCATGTTAATTCCTTGCTGGTTCAATCCTTTGAGCTATAGTTTGTCTTGCTTTTTAATTGAGCACAGCTTGGTTTTCTGAGCTGTGTTATAAAATATACTCAAATAGTAATAAATCAAACACTTTGTATATCTCCTCAAACTCCAAATAAGTTAGAACAGTCTAACCTAGGATATTAGAAGTAAAAGATTGCTCTGTTTGTTAAAAAATATTTTCTGAATTCTTATGTTTTGAAATAGAGTTGAAAAGGTAAGGTTGGAAGATCCTGAAGGCAGCCTCCTGAAAATTCATGAATGTTTAATTTCAGACTTGATCAATATCCTTTTTTAATTTTCTTGAAAAGACTTGAGTTCCCTAACACAAAACAATCATCCCATTTGATGTTTCCTTTTTTGCCTTAGCAGTATATGGATGCTATCTAAGCTGTTCTATTGCAATTGCTACCATTTATTGTACACTACCTATGTGCCAGGCACTGTTACAAGTGCTTTTATGTGGACAAATTGGAAATACACAGATAATTGAACAGACTTTCACTTACAGTCAATTTTGCAGCTATGGAAATACAGTTCTGATGGATACCAAAGGCTTAGCAGGGAGCTAAAGTATCTCCAGGCTGTTTTCCTCACAAAGTAGAGCACTGAATCAATCTTTTTTACAGTTGCTTTAATGTGCATAAAAGAAAGGCACTTTTAAAAAAGTTTTCTTTAAGAGTGGGAAAAACAAATACTGAACACTTGGTGGGGGGTTGTTTTTTTTTCTTTTTCTTTTTCTCCTTTATTTTTCTTTCCTTTTTTTTTTTTTTTTTTTTGACCAAAGGTGTTTACCTTTACGTAATTTGACATTCCAAACAACATGAAATTATTTCTTTTCACTTTGATTTTTGTTTCCTCTGGGCCAATTTGGGATAAACTACTTTCACTTAGGACTTCAGAACACAGTCAAAGTGAGCTTAAATTGTTCAGTAGACCTTTTTGCTAAACTGTGAACTCTGTTAAAAAAAAAAAAAGTAGGGACTCTGAATAGGGCAGAAGCAGGAAAATGGCTCATCTTGCGGCTCCTGTCTTCTTCAGGATGCTGAAGCATCAGGATGCTGATGGCCTTTGAGAAGCCCAAAGCTGCACTGGTAAAGAAATTTAACATATTTATAGGCAATGAATGTGATTTATTCACATTCTTTAATCACTATTCCTGACCTCATTTAGAATAAAGTAGTAAAGGTTTAAATAAAGAACCCAAAAGACCCCTTTTAAGTTTTAATTAATTATTCTGATTGACCACAAATACCAAAAATTCAGACCCTGAAGTTTTCTGCCTCAGAGAAATGTAAATGGCATACATTGTTTCCCTTTCATAATTTTTTCCTTTCAGAGATACAAGTGAGTTGAAAAGAAACATTAAGATGAAATAAGAGGCTAAGACAAAGGAACTAGCTTAACATGATAAAAAAATACTCCTAGGTTTTCAACAATATTCATCATAATATATAATAATATCAGTACTTATTAATTAGATTTAATCCCAGGGAAATTAGACATGTGTTTGAATGTTTAATTTTCATAGTATGCTATCATTCTTGTGGAATTATTTTCATACTCTAACATCCTTACAAATGTGATTTTCTCTTAGCTTGCTCGGAGCATGATTACACTTCTTGGTCTGGCCACTCATCAGCTAGGTCTAGTGTTGCCCACTGTCATGACACCAATGCAAGGATCTTCTCTCACTTCCTTCTCCCCACTCTCCTCTACACGATCAGCACAGTAATGCATGCTGAGACACAGTAAGAGAATGCCCCTCCTCAAGGAGCTCAGTCTATTGAGGAGTTCAGGAAGACCAGGGTATAAACATCCCCATCTGCATCTTTTTCCTTCCATGAACCTCAAACTGTAGGCCTCTTTTGTAAAGAGGGCTCAATCATATACCTACCTCAGAGAGTTGTTGTGAGGATTAAACGTAACGTGCTAAGCAGAGTGTCTGGTACAAAGGGGGCGCTCAATAAATGTTACTTAGAATTAGTATTCATGAAGATACTGTTAGGATACAGGACTGTCATATATAAGATAGTTCCAATTTTTTGTTTTGAATAAGAAAAAGTTTTATAAATTCAAGGTAATATTTTCTTACTTCAAGCAACAGTCTCACGATGACAAGGGAATGGTAAGAATTAGGGGAGATATTAGGCTATCTAATTCTTAAACCCATACCTGATATTTCTAAGTAGGTTATAAGAGTTTCTATTGTATTTTTTAAACTTGCTTTTGCCTAAGTTATTTTTTAAGAGGTCTATATGTAATATTGTTTCTTTGGCTAATACTAAGTACAAAATAAAATGCTATATATCATATTTAAATGTAATTTAATAGGATTAAATCACAGGGCAAGACCAAACCTTGATAAGCCTCAAAAATTGCAAAAGTGTATAAACCAGTATACATGCATAAGCTGCTTCTTCTTGCTAGCTTATTGTTGCAAACGTAGCAAATAAAGCAGAGTATTAGGCAATATCTTGTGCTTACAGTGTCCTAAGCAAAGGTGCTGAGTAAAGTATATATAATTTTTCATTACAATTCTGTATTAGTGACCTGAAGAGAAAAGGTTTATTGTCAACCACTCTGAGCCATCTGCTGGTGTTTTTACTGCTTTCTAATTGAGTGCACATTAGAAAGAATCATCATGAAAATAAACTTGTTTTATTATTATGTATACACTACTAGTATGTATACACATACATAAACTATATGAATGTATACATATTTATAGTATGTATACACTATAGTTTTATGTCAATAAGTATATTTCCAAATACTGTGTTGTTTTATTTTATGTAGAAAATAACCACATTTAAGAAAATTGATATTGGTTTATTGTATATACTCATTCCCTTCTCACAGTATCTTTCCTATTCTAATTTTAAAGATAATATGTGAGTTACATTTTAAACCAAAATTTTATTTCCATCAAGCAGCTGTTTTGATTATCAGTAGTAGAAAAAACTAACCTGTAGGCTAGGTAAGAACAATTTGAAGAGGAATGAATGACTCCCTTTGATGAAAATAGAAATAATTTAATTCAGTAAATATTGAATTGCGCTCCTATTATGAACAAGACAATTTATTAAAGTTTTGTAAAAGATACAAAGCTTAGAAAACATGGTCCCTATCCTCATTCACCTGCATACTCATAAAGGGGATAAAATTTGAAAAAAAAATAGTTATAGTACAAAGGAGAGAAAACGAAGAACTGTAAGTTAGTGGTTTTAAAATTTTTAAGTTAACATCTAAAATTTTTCATCATATGTTTAAATAGCTGCCAAGGATATAATTTTCAAAATATAGTATATATTTACATTTTAAAATTGCTATGCTCTATTTATTCAATAGCATTTAATTACCATAGTAATTTGTTACTCACCATAACCATTTAAAATATATATATAAATATATTTTTATATTTAACAGTTGGAAAATTTACTGCATTATTTTCTATTCTCATATTTCTGTTCCATTTCCCCCAAAGAATTTTATCCTAAAGTAATAAATACACGTGCTTTAAAATATTTTTGATGATTCTAAGTTTCTGCAACAAAAAATATCTATAATTTGAATTTTAATTTTTAAAAATGTCCTGTGTCTACAAAGGTCAAAATGTTTAACCTCTTTTTCTTTTCTGGATTGAGTTAGCATTTATGATAATTAGTAGCACACAACTGATGAAAATTATCCATATTACAAATTTTGATAAAATTATTCATTTTTTTATTTTTTAATTTTTTTATTGAAGTATAGTTGATTTACAATATTGTGCCAATCTCTGCTGTACAGCAAAGTGACTCAGTTATATACGTTTATCATTTTAAAAATATTTATTTTAGAAATTCATCTCAGTGAGAAGTATGGGTTTTCTTCAAATAATTTAAATATTAATGGATAGATATTTCTTATTACTAATGTGAAACAGTGTTCAACATAAGTCCTATCATTACTTTTTGTTATTATAGATGTATTGAAAATCTTGTTTTCATAAATAAGTAGATAGGAATGGAAGGACCAATGTCATTTAATTCCATAACTATTTCTAAGTTATAGCCAAAAAGCACATAAAAATTAATCATCAAAGTAATTTTTAATAAACTATCAGCTAATAACTCAATTGGGCCCTTCAATTTTGTTAAAATCAAAGACCCTGTATTGTGAAAGGACTTGTTATCCAGTTGTTAAAATTATTCTCTCCCTAGGTTCTGGGCAGCATACCAAAAAGGCTTTACCAAGACTTATTAAAAGACTATTAGTTATATTGTTGAATCTTTCACTTAGAGGCAACTTGCTTAACCTGATATACTCAGAAGGGTTTGGGAGAATTGAAATATTATTAATTTCATGCATTTTCACATATATATGATAAAATTCTTCTATTTTATCACATGCTCTAGTCACAGCAAACCTCAGATGAGAGCTCACATACAGCTTGTTAGCTTGTTCAATTCATGGAAAATGTCTGTCATAACCTAATGGGCAAACTCAGTCCTTATTGTCAAACTAATTTTCTAAATCAGACTTACTTTCTATCTGACTTAATTTTTCACTTCCAATGAGCACCTTAATACTCATTCCTGTGACAGCCATCTCATGTCTGAATTCCAGTGCTTCCACAGGTAAACATAAAGGAGACATGGGTACTGGTCACAAGTTTGTCTCCTGCATTTCTTACAGATACTTTAGATTCTTTACTTTTACTAGTCTTTCCTTCAGGAGCAAATGAACTTTGAAAATAATTGGGTAAGGTCTGCTAAACCAAAGTGGTCAGTACCCTGTTCTACAATGTCTGAATTCAAAATATCCTAACTCAGGCCCAAATATACTATGTCTTATGCCACCTTAATTAAGGTAGGCGTCACAGTTAAAATCATTTCCAAGTATCCCTTTTTTTGGCACTGCTAAAGGGTTGAGTCTGGGGCAATGCGCCATGGTGAAAGTCAGGATTCAAGGAGGACTATACCTGTCCTTTGTAAAGTAGGAGAAGGATGACTATGAAAGAGGTGTTGGGGAAAGAACTGGCCTAATGCCCAACTGCAGGCACATTACTGAGCATGAAAACATATGTTTTTGTCCATGAATAAGAGATAACATGCCCAACTCTGAAAAGTTATTATAAGTTATTAACAAACTAAATGCTAGGAGGAGGGAGGAGGAGAGGAGAGGAAGAAATGAAACTTAAGAGGATCAGCCTAGAAGATCCAGCATCTAAACAATGGGAGCTCAAAAGAGAAAAAAAAATCAAAATAGAAGGAAGGAAATTATCAAAGACAAATCATACTGGAATTTTGCTGAGCTGAAGAACAAGGCTTGAGATTTGAAAGTTTATTGTGTGCGAAACACAAATAAACAAAGCACAAAATTTCATCATGAAATTTCAGAGCACCAGCAGTTAAAAAGTACATATAAAAGTATCTAGAAAGTAAAGACAGGTCACATACAAAGAAACAGGATTCATAAAAGCATGTCATATCTGAATAGCAACTGTGAAAGCTAAAAGGCTATGGAACAATACCTACAAAATTCTGAAGGAAAATTATTTCCAGCCTAGAATTCTGTTCCCAGACATATTATCAATTGAGTGTAAAAGTAGAATAAGGCATATTTCCAGACATTCAAGACTCAAAAACTTACCTGTTCTGTACCTTCTCTCATGAAACAAGTGGAATGTGTACTGTGCCAAAAAAAAAAAAAAAAAAAAGAGAGAGAGAGAGAAAGACATGCAATTCAGCAAAAGGAGAGAATTAAAGATAAGTCTCAAGGCAGGAGTCATAGGTGACAGCAAGCTCCAGGGCCTAGAAAGCAACCAATTCAGATTGAAGCAAGAAAAAGAAGGTTCCAGGGAAAAACAAAACTAAAATATTCTCTGATGTGTTTGGCCATATGAAGAATAATTTGGAACATTTAGAAAAAAAAAAGTAGTGCCAAGCACATAGAAAACTAAACAAATGCAAATAGGAGGCAATTATGAATTCCTAAGGAGAGAGTGCGGTAGGGAGCAGCATAGAAAGGAAATGTGCTAGTACACTTCTTGGCTCAATGGTGAATAATTATTCACATAATTATGTAAAACACTGGATATTGTTAACAATTCTTGCTTTCAAATAAAATTTATAATAGTACTGGACTTCCCTGGTGGCGCAGTGGTTAAGAATCCGCCTGCCAGTGCAGGGGACACGGGTTCGAGCCCTGGTCCGGGAAGATCCCGCATGCCGCGGAGCAACTAAGCCCGTGTGCCACAACTACTGAGCCTGCGCTCTAGAGCCCGCGAGCCACAACTACTGAAGCCCACACCACACCTGCTGAAGCCTGCGCACCTAGAGCCCGTGCTCCCCAACAAAAGAAGCCACCACAAGGAGAAGCCCACGCACCACAATGAAGAGTAGCCCCCGCTCGCCGCAGCTAGAGAAAGCCCGCGCGCAGCAACAAAGACCCAATGCGGCCAAAAATAAATTAATTAATTAATTTTAAAAAAATCTATAATAGTACTATATTATGAGATATGTGGAGAAGGTGAGAAATTGTGAAAAAAAAAGCTCAATTATTATTTATCATAATAAGTTGTCGACACATAACCGCCAAAATCTATAAAGCAAAAAATATCCATATAAGCCTATGTGCTGGTAATTTTCCCTGTGCTTCTGCAGATCTATGTTTACCCTTTCCACCCTGCTCTGTGACTCAGAAGGCTGATCTCTTCAGACTGTATCATCTAGGCTCCTTGTCTTTGCCTTCTAGTTGGGTTTGCTTAATGGGCTGCCCTAGTGGGAAATGGGAGGATAAGAAGAGACAGAAGGCTATTGTTTCCTTCACCTTCCAGCCTCCCACCCCTTGGGCAGTGACTGCACTCCTCCACTTAAGGCCACAGCTCCTGTACAGCTACAGCTACAGTTCTTACTGGGTTCTGATAATCATTCCCCAGAATCTTGCCTCTTTTAACCCTAGAGTGGGTAATGGCATCATACTACTGTTAGTTCCACTACTGCTACTCCCAGGTGCTTTACCATCCCTTGCTGTTTCCTTAACTCGGCCCACTCCTTTGTAAATCATTTCTTCATTAAGCTCCTCTAACCACCCCTTTTCAGGGGGCCATCTGTTTCTGCTGGGACCTGAACAATACAGCATATGAATTAGAACATGGATATTAAAGCTTTAAGAAATAGTTAAAAACTTTTCAAGTATTCACCTCTAAGAAGACTCATGGTTGAAGACGGATGGGGCAAGAAATTATTGTGTTTTTAAACATATGTAATATAAGCCTGTGCTATTCTTTAACCTTTAAATTATAGACATGCATTATTTTATAAAAATTAAAAAATTATTAAATAACAATAAACATTTTAATTTAAACTATTAAATCAACTGAAAAAATGCTATATAGCACAAAAATGGATGAGATTATATATACACAATATATTTTAGATAGACGAGAGAGATTGAGAGAGTAAAGAGGGGTAGAAAGAGAGGGAGAAGAGAGAGGAGGAAGAGAGGGAGAGAGGACAAGAGAAGAATGTACAGTGGTTAGTGGTTATCAATAGGTGATAGGATTTCAGGTAGCATGTTAGGGTTAGGGTTAGGGTTAGGGTTGGTGTTGGGGTTAGGGTGTGTGTGTTGTGTGTGTGTGTGTGTGTGTGTGTGTGTGTGTGAGTGTATGGTCCAAGTTTTCTTCATTGTGCACGTATATTATGCTTATAATAGGCTAAAAAAATGTAGGGGAAATTAACCTTCTTTTAGAAATAGATGGTAGAAGAAAAGGTTCTGCAATTTGAAGAACAATACATGACTTTATTACAATGGGAGAATGTGTGAATATGTTTGTAGACTAAGGGAAAGGAGAAATAGAGAAGGAATTTTAAGATTCATGAGGGAGGATAAGTGAGGCATGGGAAAGTTTGATATAAAAATCACAGGGAGTGCTATTAGAAAGGAGGAGACAGAAAGGTGAGAGAAAAATTTAAAAAGGAAAAATGATATGAAGACATTTTGAGGCAAAGAGTAAAAACGTTGAAGTTTCTTGTATCAGGTTGACTAGCCATTTTCTGCAGAGAAAGTACTAGGTGAGCTCCTACCCTGAGCAGGAATCTTAGAGATCATTGATTCCTGAACCAACTCCTATAAACCAATTGCACCCTAATGCTAAACCCTGATTATAGAGTTATCAGCTGAGTCATCTTGGGCAGTTCACATAATCTTCTAAAGTTTCAGTCATTTGCTCTTAATGTAAAATGAAAATAAAGATAGCACAGATTCTGCTTAAATTATAGGATTTTGCAAGATACAAATAATAATTGTTAAAAAAATTTTTAATGAAATATGCAAATAATTTAGCCCTCAAATGATATATTTGTCTGCTTGGACTGCCATAATAAAATACCAAAATATGCCAAAATAAAATGTGTGACTTAAACAACAGAAATTTATTTCTCACAGTTCTAGAGGCTAAGAAGTCCAAGATCAGATGGTCACCTTCTCCCTGTGTCTTCACATGGCAGAAAGGGTTCTAGTGCTTCTTCCTCTTCTTATAAGGGCACCAGCTCTGTCCAATTAGGGGCTTACCCTTATGACCTCATTTAACCTTTATCACCTCCTCACAGGTCCCATCTCCAAGTATAGACACTTTGGGGTTAGGGTTTCAACATATGAATTTGGGGGAACACAAACATTCAGTCCATAACAACAAATGGTAAAGAACTTTTACCTCCAGGAGAGAAAAACAAAAGACACACTGAGGGAGGGGTGGGGTGGAAAGAGGACCAGCCTGTCTTGGAGGAATTAACATGTTTTAATATTATTCTATTTTGAAGAATGAAAATGAAGCCCATTTTTGCTTTCTTTTGCTGGTGTCATCTTTAATCACACTTAAAAACTTTCCCAAAGCGTCTACCCATCAATTTCTTAAAGGACTCTACTCTTTTTTTTTTTTTTTTTTAAATAATAGCACATTTTAGAAAAGGAAAAGGACTGGGGGCAGTGTGTGTTGCAGATATTGGAATTTAGGGTTGCCAGATAAAATACAGGACACTGAGTTAAATTTGAAGTTTGGAATCTCATGCAATATTTGAAACATGCATATGCTAAAGAATTATTCATTGTGTATTTGAAGTTCACATTTAACTGAGTGGCCTCTATTTTCATTTGCTAAATCTAGCAATACTAAAAACTTACCATTATAAAATCGTGGCATGTATGTACAAATACATAGACTGGCAAAATAGAATTAAAAACTCAGAAACAATCACAACTATATGAAGGCAATTAACACTTGATAAAATGGGTATTTCAAACAAAGGGAAAGTATATATAACTTGATAAATGTTACTGAACATATACATACCAGTTAGAAAAAATAAACTTAAATGCCTACTTCACACTAACCAAAACAATTTGTTGCAAATGGAGAAAAGTGCTAAATTTAGAAAATAACAATTAGAAGGACCAAAAGAAAATGTGGATGAATACGAATCTAACCTAGGGTGTAAAAGATCTTTCTAAAATAAAGCAAAAAAATAATAATAATAATAAAGGAAAAAAAGATAGCTTTTTCTACCCAAGTATTAAACATGTGTATGTTTTTTAAAAATAAATAAAGTGGGGGGGAAATTGTCAACATATACAACAAAGGGCAAATATTCTTAATGCCTAAAGAATGAGATGCCATTTTTTTCCTGCCAATTTGGCAAAACTATTAAAAATGGTACTACTGAGGCTGGCAAGAGTGCTAAGAGAACACAGCCCTGACACACTGCTTGTGGAAGCATAAATTAGTATTATCTAGGGAAAACATCCTTCAGAGATGAAAGGAAAGAAAAAACATTTTCAGATGAAGAAGAAATAAGGGATTTTTGTTACCAGTAGACCTGCTCTAAAAGAAATTCTGAAGACATTTTCTTAGCATTTCTTCATGCTGAAGTGATAATACAAATTATTATGATTGTAGTGGTGGTTTACCTGACTATATATTTGTCTAAACTTACAGAACTGTATACCAAAAAGAGTGAATTTTACTGTATGTAAAATTTATAAAAAGTAAATTTAGTGTTTTTTAAAATTTGGATAAAACAAAAGACAATGAATTTATCGTCTCAGGGCACTCGAGGAGAGATTTTTTTCCATTTTTTTCTACCTATGGTCAGTCATCAAAATATGAATCAGCAGAAGAGGAATATGCCAATCATCAAAATCCAGAGATAATTCTAAAGCACGATTTGAGCTCCTCTTCACAGTCTCTGAGCTGACACTCAAAACCTCTTTCCAGAACAGCCAATGAGGCTTGACAGAGTTTCAGCATCATTGCCAGACCTCCCCAGGTGGAGCCATTAACAATCAGTGAAATGGCCCAAAAAGAGAGCACTGAAAGGAACATGAGTTTCAAAAATCTGCTCACTGCATTGTCAGTTTCTGAATGATGGAGAACTGAACAGAGAGGCCATGGTACCACTTTCCCTGTCTCACACACCTACCACACTCTGTAGCAGAGATCAACTCCACAACAACAATCTCATGTTACTGTGTCACCCTGAGGAGGCCAGGATGCGGCTGTCTCTGTCTGGAGTTGTGCTGATTGTCACCCGTCAATCTGTACAGTCAGGAATGTCTGTACCCAGAGCCTCTGGCAGCCAGTTCTACTTTAGACTTGTTCCCAAGTGACACTGGTGATTATTTTTATCTCCTAATGTTATTGTTTAACTAATTCACTAATGATTAAGACAATTTTGAAGACTGAGCAAGCCCCACTAACTAAAAGGCTGTTGCACTTTTGTTAACATGCAAAGGGCGTCCACTGCCTGCAGTTAGCTAATAATGCATTATAATTAATAGTACTTGGGGAAAGTATCCTGTCAGCAGGAGCCCTGAGGTTGTTTTCCTAACTGCCAAGATGATCTCCATTAGGGTTTTTCTGTTTCATTGGATTAAGTGGTTGGTGTTGTATCTACTCTGATTCTTTTAAATTCTAAAAGTAATTTGGGTTCTGATTCCACAAACTCACAGAATTTTCTTCATTAGCATTTTCTTGAACTGACATGTGGGGTGCTGTGATGATAAAAGTGGATAACTGCCTTCTTATTTACTCACCTCCAATTCTGCCTTGCAAAAGCACATCTATCTCAGCAGGAGGGCATGGGCAAGCAAAACCCAGGGGAAGTCAGAACAATGATTCATCTACCCCATTAAAGATTTCTCCATTTGCTTGCTTCATCTCATGCTCTTCTCACAGTTGTTTTTTTTTTTTTTTTTTTTTTATTCCCCTGTGTATAGGATCTGCTGTGTTCCATTATTCTTACTTGGTGCTAAAAAGTACATTTTGTATGTAGGGAAATCAATCTTGGATGTCTTATACAATTAACTAGTACATCGCCTAACACCACTTTGCTGGAGTAAGAAACAGGTGATGGTGGTTTCTGACACCAGAGCTGTTCGGTGAAAGCCAAGAAAAAGAACAGCAAATAACAGGGTGACAAGATAGCCAAAGACCCGTCCTCATCTCCCACATCATTACGACTGTAAAATAAGAACACACATAGAAATATTTTTGGCAATTTAGTGCCCGTCTCCAGATTCCCCTTCCCATCTCTGCCTTCCTCCGTTGCCCACCCACGTTCCAGGGGCAGTGGCTGAAGAGGGATGAACAGCATACATGTCCCACACCCCACATTTTGCAAAAGCAAAAAGCACCTAATCATGTAAACATGATGGAACTATCAGAAGTGAAAGAATGTGAGATGAGTTCTACATACTGTGAAACAAGAATCATTGTTCTTTTGGTTCTGCAATTATATTTCATTTTTATCAAGTTAGAAATTAAATACACAGGAAACCTCGAATAACTCTGGCATTCAGTCACGTGGTGGCGAGTCTAGTTGTGTAGTCTGTGCTGTGGGGTAGAGTATCCTATGAATGTCAATCAGGTCAATTTGGCTGATAGTGTTCTTCAGGTCTCCTATTTCCTTACTGATGATTTATTCCTTTACCTGTTCTCTGACTGCTGAGAGAGAAGTATTGAAGTCTCCAGGTGTAACTGGATTTGCCTAGGTGCATGACCTGTGCCACCATCATACATACACCTCCCCAACATTTTTATTATTCTAAACTCTACTATTATGATGACAACCATTTAAAAATGAGGAAACTGAGGGATGGGGAGGATAAGTAAATTGTACGAGGGCACTCAAATAGGAAATGTCGGGCAGGATTCAAACTGAGGTAGCTTGACTCCAGAGTCCCTACTCTTCAACCCCATGATATTCTGTATCCTGTCTCATCTGTGAATTTCAAGAGCGGGTCAGATGGGGCCATGACTTTATTCACCGGTTACAAGGCATCTGCAGCACAAGTCAATTTGTAGGGAAGCTCAAGCGCCACCCCGCCTCCACATTCTCCCACTTCCACCCCGACTCAACACAATCCCATCCTCCCCTCAAGGAGCATTAGAGGGGAAGCCCTGAAGGTATGCTGTTAGGAGTTGCAGCTTTCAGTGGGCCAGAAGAAAGTAAAAGCCCTTGCTTTGGCATGAAGGGCTCTTTGGGGTTCTTTCCTTCTTTCCAGCTTCTCTCGGTTCTTAGCTTCCTCGACTTTGTTCTGTTCGGGATGCTGGCGTGGATGGGTCTGAGCTCTGCCTTGAGAGGGGCCTCCGCCCTGTAGAAGCCTAGAGGTGGGGTTATAGAGCCAGTACTGCTCTGAAGGGTAGCAATTCACCTGTCTTTGCTTCTTTCTGTCATCAGTGTGGATAAGACCCCAAAGGTCAAGTATGGAGTGTGGGCTTTGAGGAAGGACCTGTTCTCAGATTAGCTTTAGGCTAGAAAGGCAAAAGCCAGTCCTCCTGGTTCAGTCACAGTTCACTGAGTCTAGCAAGGCCAGGATGTCTCAAAGGAGTTGGGGTCAAAGTTATACGGGAATAAGTAATGTGTATCATCCTGGAATATGGCTTCTGTGTAGAGATCTCCTTGGGACACTGCAATGGTGGGCCACTGGCCACTTCTGTTTTCATCAGACAAAAACTCAAACCATAAGATTCTCCATGGGAATGGAATAACCACTTCTAAATCTAAGAAATGTAAATTCCCATTCAGGATACAGCTGAAGAACTGTGCCGCTGTAGGCCTCAAAGATATTTTTCAGACCTGAAGGCCCTTCTGATGTGGATTAGGGCAAACTTTGGATCCAGTGCAAGACAAGCAGACCAGTGCATCTGATATCTTGAAAGCAAGAGATGTCCCCAACCACTCTCTCTAATCAGTTGAGGAAGGACTGTGAGGTCTGAACACCAAATCCAAGGCTGATATCCAGGCACTTTGGGAGACCAGCTGCCAAAGGCACCCAGACAAACCCAGCAAAGCGGTGTTTATCTTGCTGCATTTACCACAGAGTCTGACCTCAGCCTTGTGGGCTCAGAAAGTCAGTCCCATAGGGTCCCAGAGCTGCCTGCCTGGCTTCAGGGATGCAGTGCACGTAGAGGTGAAGAACAGGGACTCTGAAGCCACAGCACCTCAGTTTGAACCTGGGCTTTACTCTTTACTAGCTGCAAGTTACTTAACTTCCCTGTGCCTCTGTTTCCACATTTAAAAAATTATGATAATAATAGTTAGCTACCTTTTAGGGTTGTTGTAAGAATTAAATATGAGTTAATATTTGAATAGTGTTAAGACTAGTGTCTGGCACATAGTCAGTGCTTTTTGAGTGTTATTACAAAATTAATAAGAGACTGGTCATAATACCATAGTGGCAAATTATTTTACAATGAGAAAACAGAGTTGTTGAGCAATCTGGAATTTCATGTTGACCTGACCTGGCTCCAGGGGAAGCCAAAGCAATATGGTTTTTACTGAACATGGAATGTTAGCAAGCAAAGGGAGTTGTTATGACCTGAAGTATCTAGTAGCGTTAGGCTCTGAGATCGTTTCAGATTGGAACATTCCTACTATAGATATGTTAGTATATTTATCAGGCAAGAATTATGGGCCTGGGTGTGTGTGTGGGGGTCATCTGGTTGCTATATGGTTACTTTGCATATCTCTACATTGATATATTGCAGCAGCTGTAATAATGATGATGATGAGAATAATAATAATTTGGTGACTACTTAGTATGTCCATTATAAACATTTTCTCATTTATTCCTCACAACACTCCTATAAAGTAAACACTTACAGATGAGGAAACCAAGATTTAGAGAGATAAACATGGTCTCTCTGCACTTTTGCCCTTGCAGTTTCCTTGCCTGGAACACACACTTGCCAGTCACCTGGATCACTCCTATTCATCCTTCAAGATTCAGTTCTAGTGTTCTCTCTTCTAGAAAGCAGGCCCAACTACCCTTCCTGAGGCCTCCTCTGGGCTAGGCACCCTTCCTGTCTTCCCCCCAGTCCTCTGCATGACCTCTGCAAAGCACTCACTGCATCGTAGTAAAATGTTCTTAGCTGCCTCTTCCACTAGGGCAGCATGTGCCTTGTTATGACTATATCTTCTTTCTTCCCAGAGGTGCTTAATATCTGGCAGAAATGATTATTCAGTAGAATGAGTACAGTGCCTGGTACTGAGTAGGTACTCAAATACTTGGGGAATCACAAATTAGATAATGGTAAAGGCTTTAGGTATCAAACGGGTGATGGACTAAGGGTCCTTTAAGGTCCAGTTGTGAGGCACCACAGTTTTGAGATTCAGATTTGAGCCTGGCTAGCTTGAATAGATGATGTCAAACTTCACGGAGAAAAGAAGTGATTTCAAGAGGAAGATAAGGAAGTCAGCTGTGAGTTCAAATGAGCAAAAGAAACTACCCCTTCTAAGTTGGTAAACTTATCTAAAAGTGGAGGACCCACTTTTTTTAAAAGGAAAAAAACCCACAGTATATTCTAATGTTATTCTATACTACACTAATTCTAATTTTCAAATGTAAATCTCTATACAGTTGCTAGGAATTATAGTAGTTCGACCCTAGAAATAATCCAACTTGAGTCATATCCTCAAAGAATAAGCTGCTCAGTTACATAACTCAGATTACGTATTAAAAGACATGAAAATGCCACACAGGAGGGGAGGGTAAGCCCATCCGTATTACCAAATGGCCACTGCAGCAGTAGCAGTGGGCCTGCAAGTTTCCATTCACAGCTTTGATTTACCGTTGACCTCTACTGACTACCCCCGTGATCTTCACCAAGGTGTCTCATGTAGTAGTCATTCTTTTCTGCCATCTAAGGGCTTCATGAATTGTAAATCAATTCAAAACTGATAAACACACATCAACTCCTACTTAAACTCTGTTCCAAAGCAGAGTTGTTTCCATTAGTATAAAATCTGTTATAAACCTTTCACACTAGGAAACCCATGGTGAGACTCTCTCTCAGTAGAAAGCATATTTATTTCAGTTAAGCCTTGGAAACTAGCTTAAAATGTAACATGGTTTCTTTTGTCTTGTTTCTAATGCTTCTTCATTGCAGGGGTCTCTGGCAGAAGGCTGGTTTTGATTGTCATAATTAGATTAGATGTCATAATCTAAATTTCATTGCATGTGTGGATTGATTCAATAGTAACAAAGGAGAATGGTCGCCAATTCTCTGTTGTTGAGCAAAGTTTAATCTGAGTGTTGTGGGAATATTAATTCCTTTACGGAACTCCATGCAAGACAATGTGCTCATGTTCTTACGCAAATCTGTAATTTCAAACTGTGTTTGCCAATAACAGTGTCACTATAGTACAAAATCAAAGTTTAATGTGTCTGTGTCCACATGCTTTCAAAATGAGTTTCAGAGTCCACCTGCAGTACAGATAAGCTGTGAAATCTGCTATTCTGGATTTTACCCAGGGAAGTCTCTGCAAACAACAGGCTGTGTGGTTATTTTAACGTGTGAAAATCACCCCTCCTTAGGCTGTCCATTTCTGTTAGACAGCTCTAAATACTGGAAACGACTTCATTAAATTGAACCAAAAGCTGCCTCCCTGAAATTTCTTCCATTTTTCAGGTGGGAATATCTTCCAGGTAAAAGCTACAGGGGCCCAATTTCAACCTATCACAAAAGATAACTTTCTAACAATCAAAAGCTTTGGTGGACAGTGAGCTCCACGTTATTAACATGACTACTGCGTGAATTGAGTGTACATGAATTGCACGTATAGATGCTCCTCAACTTATGATGAGGTTACGTCCCAATAAACCCATCATAAACTGAAAACATCGTAAGTTGAAAATGCATCTTATACACCTAACCAACTGAACATCACAGCTCAGCCTAGCCTACCTTAAGCATGTTCAAACACAGGACATGTAGGGTATCGGTTGTTTACCCTCATGATTGCATTGACTGGGAGCTGAGACTCACTGCCACTGCCCAGCATCATGAAGGAATATCATACCACATATTGCTAGCCTGGGAAAAGATCAAAATTCAAAATGTGAAGTCCAGTTTCCACTGAACGCCCATCACTTCTGCACCAGTGTAAAGTCAAAAAAGTCTCAAGTCGAGCCATCGTAGGTTGGGGATCGTATACTATATGCCAGACCCTCTTTACCTATATGAAATCTTCTATCAAAACAGCATCTTTAAGTGGGCGCTATGATTATCCCATTTTAGAGATTAAAAAAAAAAAGGCACAGGGATTTTAAGCAACTTGCCTGAAATCATACATGCAGATACTAAATGAGTAGAGCCAGGACTCAAATCCAAGCAATCTAACTCCACTGACCATACTGCAAAGCCCTGTGTATTACATCACCACTTGACACAGAAAATTCTAGCAGCAAAGAGGCTTGAACTAAATGACATCTGAAGTCTTTTCCCACCCTGAGAATATATAGCACAGGAAATTCTCATGCAATGTGAACATTTCCCCTTAACTACCCTTCGTCAGAGTCTAGAATAATTGCCTCTCTTATGTGCCTCCCTGGATGTGTGTACTTCTTCTATAATGGCACCTATCCAATGACTTTATTTATTGTGTTTCTCTCACAAAGAACTATACTTCCTCAGATTAATGACTACTTGTACCTTCTTCATCGTTATATCCTGAGTACCTTGCACAGATCCTGGCACAAAGTAGGCAATCAATAATTATTTGTTAGATAAATGAATAAAGTATATAATGAACCAATGGTAACATCCTATTGTTCTACAATTTAAATTGCTGTCTCACTGCAGAAATAGATGCTGGAACGAAACCTAGGGAGAAAAAAAAAAGATATACACTCTTGAAGTTAAGGGTCTTTAAAAAGCATATCCTTTTATGCTTACTGTATGTTGCTTACTAATAAAAGAATATAAATATTTAAGAATAGGAGATTCTTTAAATAAATTATGATCTGTTCACCCAGTGGAATATTGGACTTCTATTAAAAATGATGCTGAAAAATAATACTTAATAACATGGAAATACATTCTCAATACATTAAATTTTTTAAAAATTAAACCCATTTTTTGTGCATGTCAGAAAGGAAAAGAGGAACAAAATGGTATATACACACAAACATTACTGAAAGGATTATATAGCAATAATGTTTTTCTCTGCTGTAGAATCAGAAACGAATTTTTTTACAGGTGAAGGGATTTTTTATTTCACTTATCTCTATTTTCTAAATTTCTACAATAAACATGTATTACATTAGGAAGGAGAAAAATTAAAATTTTTTGTAAATGCCTTGCACATGCTGTGTAACTATTCTTAAATTCATGGGCATCAACCAAAAGTTCAGGGCAACCTAAAGGAAGTTTCCAGCCTTTTTCTTTAAAGCCACTAAGTTCATCTGTTTTGCACTATTAATAACATAATACAACCACTTCTGCTTTATCTTAAAATTAATGGTATTTATTTGACAACTCAGTGTAACAGCTTGCTATGCACTTTCTTTTGGAAGTTTCCCATTTGTAACGTTAAAAACAGGAAAAATGGCAGCTGGCAAATGCATTCTTTTTTTTTTTTTAGTTAGAGGGTAGATGAATGGGGGTGAGAAGCATTCTGATTGTCTATAAACAAAGTTTTAATGAAGATGTGTCAGAGTATTATTAAAGTGTGATTCTACTTTTGCAGAAAAAAATCTAAAGATCAGTTTATATGGCTTTATTTTTTACCTTATCGAAATATACAGAATTTTAATATGCGTATATTGTCTCTGACTTAGTTATGTGTGTCTGCATTGCTGTTTAAAATGTCCATTCATTATGTAATGTAATAAAATAGAATCTTCAAAAATGTATTTAACATGAATGTTATCTCTAGGTGTTGTCATCATAAATACTGGAATTTATTTTTAAATTATTGAATATAGTAGGTGTGTTTAAGATAATAAATCAGCCTCCAAACAGAAATGTTTAATTGATAATCATTTATTAACGTGCTTTGAAAAATTAAATTGTGAATTAAACAAAAAAAAGTTTTTGTTCTTGTTTTTGTTTTTTTGCTAAATACGAATAAATTACCTCTATAAAATAATTAAAAAGGAATGGCTACAACTTACTACCCATGTACTCAATTATCTTTTTTTACCCAATACTTTAGTTGAAATACGGTATATAGGCATGTGTAAGGGGAAGGGGTGACTCTTGAGAAATATTTTTTCTAAGTGGAAACAAAAGCACCATAGACCATCATCACCCAAACTTGACTAAAGTGTTCAGAGGCTACTGTGCTAGCACGAATCTCCTCATGCTTTTACCTTTCTCCACTGATTGTAACAAATGCACTAACTCCCATGAAGTGTTTAAAACCAACCAACCAAACAAGAAGCAATAACAAATTCTTTATAATAACAAGTACCGTGGAAAAGAGAAACAAGTGCTGGTTGTAGAAATGAAAAAAACAAACAGGGGTAAGACAGTGATAGTTCCCGGCCTAGAACTATATAATCTGGGGGGGGGGGGGGAATTATATACAAAAATTCCAGGCAAAAACAGTTTTTCTAAATGTTTTCTTTAGGTCTTCCTATTTTTTCCCTCCAATAACATCAGACTTGGCAATTTCTAAAAAATGTTATGCCAAGATTTCAACTACTTAATTTTTTTTCCCTGCCATAACAACAAAAAAGAAAGGGTGGAGGGAGAGAGAGAAACAGGGTAAGAGAGAAGGGAAAATGTGGTGGGTGAGTAGTGCCACTGCTGGCTCTTGTAAAGAATTCCATTGTCAGTGATACGGGTAATGGTCAGGAAATGGTTTTTTTAATGAGGGAGGCAGGATGTGCAGCAGAGGATGCCCCTGTGGGTCACTGAAAACTGGCCCTCCTTCCACCTATTTGTGGGAAGGGTTAGACTTCAACGTCCAGTATTGGGAGAAGGAATAGAGAGTGGTGGGAGTGATGGGCCAGATGTGAGCATGAAGCAATCAAGAAGGTAAACAGCTCCGTCTCTCCAGACCTTGGAGTCATATACACAATAACCTGGGAACAATTTATCATCATTACAAGACTTCCCTACAAGCCACAGAAATTCTTTGCATTACAAAGACACAGTATTTAGTTGAACCTCCTTCTCAAAAGAAATTGTTTATATTGAGAGACAGCAGTGCATTTACAAAACAAAAAAACCTAAGTATTTTTTTAAGACAGAGCTATGGTAGGTAAAAGGCAGTAACTTGAAGAAAAAAAAATCACGATTGAGAGTTATAACATTAAAAATAAGCATATAGTGGGTGTGCAATACCTCTGAAGATACTGTCCATCCTAAGAAATAGTGCCTAGATATTTAGCTGATGTGGATATGAGAGATATCGGGTTGGCCAAAAAGTTCGTTCGGGTTTTTCCACAACGTGAAAAACCCGAACGAACTTTTTGGCCAACCCAATATTTGGCGTCCAATCTGGGTGTGCAGGGATTGTCCTCGGAATAGCACTATAACTAAAGATAAGCAAACCTAATCAAATATGAGCAATCTGACTGCTTGGAGACTGGGTTGTGGCATGGAGCGATATCTTCTTGGAGCATGTGAAAAAATATGTATTAAGAACTACATAGAGCAACATGGATGAATTCCACAGGCCAGTGTAGAGCGAAAGACACCAAATACCAAAAGGTCCATAAAGTATAGCCCATTTACATGATGCTCTAAAGTGGGCAAAACAAATCTGTGTGCCACAATTAAGGATACTGGTTTTGGGGGAGGCAGAGGATGAAGTCGGGTTTTGACTAGGGGGACAAGAGGGAAGCTACTGCACTGCTAATAATGTTCTGTAACTTCATTTGGGTGATGGCAATATGACGTGTATACATTTGTAATCGTTCATTGAGTTCTTAAGTATAAAGTTAAAATTTGTTTACTTCTCTGTGAGACTTTACCGAGTTAAGGAAAAAAAGAAACATATGCACTCTGCAAAAATGGGACGCTGTATTTGACAACCTAAATCATTCTGGTTACCAGAGAGACCCACCCCATTATGAGACGTGTGTAGTGCAAATATTCTTATGGCCTTCGTGACATTTCCATCAGGATCATTCCTCTCCCTTTTCTCAGTCTCTTGAGTAGCCTTCTAAATGCTTGTTCAATCTCCCAGGAAGGCTAGCACAACTCTGGAGCCAGAGAGACCAGGGTTTAAATTTTGCTCTCATCACACTGACCAGTTTGGGGAGCTTGGGCATGTTCTCCATGCCTTGGTTTCTTCATCTGTAAATGAAATGCTAAAATGTGAAGCACCTGACACATTGACATTTTAATAAATGTTCACTTATTATCTCCAGTTTCCCTTCCTAGCAGTAAGAAACGCAAATTATTCTGGCTACTGGTATGTACTCTCCTGCTCTGAATAATACTTCAGCATTACTGTGTGTAGCTGTCCTGAGAGCTGATCCTCCACTGGAGAGACTGGAACGTTCCCATCTCTGGGCTGTACAAAGTTGAGGTCAGACCCCACTGTGGAAAAGGCAGCTTTGTGAGGCCCCGACTGAGAAACCTGCCTGCCTCCCCTCCATCCACTCCCCTTTCTACAGGAACAGCTGACGGACAAACTTTCTTAGGTGACTGATGCTTCTTTCAACCTGATCGTAGAGTGTGCTTCTCGCATACCACCTTCCTGTCCCTTTACACAAACAGTTCCCCAGAACCCATGATGAGCTGCCACATTGAGACCAGCCCAAAGCAATCCGTACCCTCCACACATTCCCACCACTTAGCTTACCTGGGAGCGTTTCACAAAGCTCATCAGGCCATTTGAATTTGTATATTCAAAGATAACATTCTGGTGATAAATTCTAGCATTTTTTGTAATTTAAAATAAGAATAGAGTAACTGCCTTCTTGTGTGGTTGGCAGGCTGCTGCTTGCAAAATATCTACTGCTACTGCTGCCCAAATTACTGAGTACTGTTTACTGCAGACAGTGGTGGTGTGGCTTGGATGGTGCGAGGCCACTAAGGGTTGCTGTGTGCCCCGTGGCCTCTCTACCACTCTCATTTCCTAGTTGCCAATGGCAACTACAATCAAGGTGCCTCTTCAGTGTAACCACCAGCATCTTTTGGCCTAGTGTGGCCTAGCTGCTTCAGCTGAGACAATAGCACTAATATGTCACTCATTTAAGACAGTGGTTCTGAACACTATCTGCACATTAGAATCACCTGAGAAGCTTAAAAAACAATTACCTTTGCCTGGCTCCCCACCTACTCCCATACCCCCTGGGATTCTGGCTTAATTGTTCTGGGATGACATTGGTCATGGTTACATTTTAAAAGTTCCTTAGGGGAATCTAATGTGTAGTCTGGGTTCAGAACTACTGATTTAAGAAGTCTAAAGGCTATACACCATAATATGAATACTGGGTCTATCTGGGTGGTGAAGTTACATACAAATTCTATTCTCTTTTCTGTTGTTTTTGTTTACTGTTTTCCAATCTTTAAAATATGAAAATGTTTAAATTGCATGTTAAAATTTTTTTTTCAAAAATGAAACCTACAAGTAAAACATGAATTTAAATTTTTATTCCCATTTTTATTAAAGTCATATCCCTACTTTGGAATAAATTTGAGGTAAATTGTAGAAATAATAATCAATGACAGTTATCTTTAAAAAATGGGATTAATATAAACCATACATACTCCATGTATTTAACATGGTATCATGATTTGAAGAGTTATTTTAGAATCCTCCCTACCCACAAATAGCTCCACAGTGTCAGAACCCCCTTTCATTACTCTTTCCACTCCTTCTCTAAGTTAGATTCAGGCTCTTACACATATCTGGACCCCCTCAGGCCCACTCATCCTAAGGACCTATCTCTACATAGACAGGAAGGATATAAGAGATCCTTTTTTGACGATGATTGGGCTTAAAATCACTTACACAAGATGCTCTGTTTACTGGTGGCTTGACTTGACTTGCGTAGATCTGGAGCATACGCCTACCAACTACAGATAATGAAGTTTTCCAGAGTCCCCAACAAGGGGAGAGCACTCTTTGGTGAGATATATACTGAGAATTTAGGGAGAGTTTACATAAAAAGGCATACCAGTCCTAGTTCCTTGATGAACTACAAAATGCCTCTCACCCCCTTTCCCCTCACTGGGCAACTCTCCTTTCTTTATTAAAATTGACATTGTCATTTATTATCCCATACTAGTGTAACTGTTCGTATGAAATAGCTCTCCACATCAAAGAAGTATTGGTCTAATATGCCAGTAGTAGTAATGTTAAGAAACCCTAGCTTACATATATAACTTTATTTGTATTTTCTGAATGCTACTTTACTCACTTGTAAAATGGGAATAAAAATACCTTCAAAGTATTTTCTGACCCTCAAAAATATAAATGATTTACTCAAGACCACCTACTCAGTAAACAGTAACACTAAGTAGTGTTCCTAGATTTCTAAGTGTAGTTATCTTCCTACTACATTGCAAACTTGGTATCTGCTTGATTTCTCTGGTTCTCCTACTTGTACTCCTGTGTCCCTCTGTTCCTAAGCATGGTAACTGCACTTCTTAACCTTCTTTGGGTTCCTCATCTTTTCTGGCCTCTAATACTGTCTTCCCCGTGTCATCGTTTGGCCCTTCCGGTCCCCTGGTTCTATGTGAGGCCCAAGGACTAGTGTTACAGACTGAAATTTCTTCCTGTTTTACTGAATTTTATGTATACAATAGAATAACTTTTGAGGTACAATTATTTTCTAAAAATAAATTTTGTTATTGTTTTCTTAATTAGCTCATCATTAAAACTTAAAAAAAAAAATAGCAACAGAGAAAACTGAAAATAATCTCCAAACTTAGAAATATCTCTGCCATCACATTCAGTCTTTTTTCTATGCATATATATTTTTTCCTTCCATTACAAGGTATTGTGATGTCAACACTATCCTGTAATTTTTTTCCACTTAATACATCAGGAACCTCTATGTCACTAAATATTATTCCCTAAATATTTAGAGAATTCTCAAGTCACTAAATATTATTAATGGCTTCATAGTAATTCATTGTATGAATTTGTTTAACCAACCCTGTATTGTTGGGTAGTTAGACTATTTCCAACTTTTATCTTTTATAAACATGTCTTTCCAAATATTCTTCAAACAAATCTTAGAGTATTGTTATCATGTTCTTACCTAGGAGTGGAATATAGGGATCAGATGACATGCAAAAGTTTAATAGTTTTCACATATAGTGTCAAATTGAATGGAAATTTTACTTCAAATTGGTTAATAGGCCATGGACATCCTTCATCCAGGTTGGTTTCTCACTATAGTGGCCCCTCATTGCATATCTGTGAAATGGAAAACCAGGGTAAGGCTGGCAATTGATGGTGATTAGTCAGCACTTTCACCACTACTGTAAACTAGCTTTGAATAATCCTGAAATTCAATTCCACTGACCTTCAGTGAATGCCACATAGTTCAAACATAAACACAATGTAGAGACTATAAAGACAAACTGCCTACCTTGAAAGTGTTTATAATTTAATTATATAATTATTACATAATACAAAACGTGAAAATAAGAAAATTACAAAGTGCTGTGTGAAGATTTCTGAATGGGTTGCTTGGGAAGATTACATAAAGAAAATGAATTTAATCTGGGCTTTGATGCGAATAAGGTCAAACTTTGTCTAGTGTTGGGCAGAAGGGCACCTTGGGTATGGAGATATATGAAGTGAAACACTCAAGGGCAACAAAGTGTCTAAAATTCATTTTTAAAAAAGGACAGCAATCAAGGTGTCTCATGAGTAGAGTTAATGCAAGGCAATAATGGGAGATACCCTGGGGAAGCAGACTGGTATCAAACTTAACACTTTGCTGAGGAGTGGAAATTATTTGGAATGAAATGGGGAGCTGGTGAAGGGGAGAGAAATGTTGCAGGAAGGTCACTGTGTCAGCAGTGTGGATCAAAGCAGTCTTTGGTGTAGGGAATCATTCCAGCAGCCCCAGTGAGAAGTAAGTAAGGGCCTGGAAACAGAAAGGGATAGGAGAGAGGCAGACTGAGACAAAGAAAATTTATAGCTGAGACTCTTCAATTTATGTAGAACATAATAATGCAAGAAAGAGTGAACACTGGCAAAATTTAAAAGCTGGATTTTTAGTCTGTGACCCTTCCCACCCAAATTTTTCCTAAATAAATATCCAATTAATTGTCAACAGACTGTTGGTCTGTTTATTTAGCTTTAATTGAAATGCACGAGCACCACCTGGTGACAATAACTCAGATTGCCCCCCCAAACGTCCTGAATTCCATCTTTTTTCTTTCAATTTTTCACATGAAAACATTTCACACATACATAAAAGTTGAAAGAATACTAAAATAAACACCCCTATACCACCCTATACCATCATCTTTATTTACCAGTTGTTAATGTTATACATATGTATGTATATATGCATGTATATGTTATACATATATATAGTAATTATACAGGTATTGTAATTCTGAAACTTTTTAATGTAATTGTAGAATAAAGCAAATAAGTATATTCATGAAATTAGGAAAAAAGATTTCACTGTAAGATAAAAGAGATACACAAATAAAATAAAGTATGGAAAAATGTTATAATGTTACATTAGAATTAGAAATATCAATATTACCTCATGATTTAAGAAAAAATTACTTCTTGGTTCTGTCCACTAATCATTTAAACAATGGAATTACAGTAGCAACAGCATACCTAGCACCCAGATCTTGGTTTTTCACATGCTTACTAGTCATTTGAATATCTTCCTTTGTGAAGTGTCTGCTCAAATCTTTTCTCTGTTTTTATTTTTGTTTGTGTCTTATGATGGACTTCTTTCTACGTTCTGAATACAAGTTCATTATCAGATATATGTTTTGTGAATATTTTCTCCCATTCTATCACTGTATTATTTATTTTCTTTTCTTATTTATTTATTTATTTTTGGCTGCATTGGGTCTTCGTTGCTGTGCAGGCTTTCTGTAGTTGCAGCTAGCGGGGGTCACTCTTCGGTTTTTTTTTGGTCTAATAGTCCTCTCAATTATTGAGAGAAGCAGGCTAAAGTATCCCATTATGATCATGGATTAAAATTTTTTTCCTTGTACTTCTGTGAAATTTTGCTTTATATTTTTTGAGGCTATGTTAATAGGGGGAAAATATTTTGTAACATTATACCTTCCTGGTGGATTAAAACTTCTGTCACTGTGAAGTGGTCCTCTATCTCAGTGATGTTCTTTAATATTTTCATGATACATCATTTTTGTTTATTTATATTTAATCTTTTTGTATCCTTATATTTTATTTTATTTTTAATTTTATTTATTTTATTTTTGGCTGTGTTATGTCTTTGTTGCTGCTCACGGGCTTTCTCTAGTTGCAGCGAGCGGGGGCTTCTCTTGTTGCGGAGCACAGGCTCTAGGTGCCTGGGCTTCAGCAGCTGTGGCTCGCGGGCTCTAGAGCACAGGCTCAGTAGTTGTGGCGCACGGACTTAGTTGCTCCATGGCATGTGGGATCTTCCCGGACCAGGGCTCGAACCCATGTTCCCTGCATTGGCAGGCGGATTCTTAACCACTGTGCCACCAGGGAAGTCCCTGTATTATTTATTTTCTTAATGAGCAGTTTTTAATTATGATGAAGTGCAATTTATACATTTTTCTTCTTTTATAATTATGCTTTTCTGTGTCCTTCCCAAAAAACCTTTGCCTACCAGTAAGTCACAGATATTCTTCTTATATTCTCTTCTAAAAACTTTATAATTTTACGTTTTATGTATAAGTCTATGGTCTATGTAAAATAAAATTTTGGATGTACATCTTTTATTAAATACCATCAAGTGCTTAATCATCTCCAACTTTGTTTAGATATTTCACATTTGTTGACTACCATGAAACAAACATTAAATGTCAAAATAAATTTTTAGGAACATGAGTTTTTTCCTTTTTTTTTAAATTGAAGTATAGTTGACATACAATATATCAGTTTTAGTTGTACAACATAGTAGTTTGACATTTATATGCATTACAAATTGATCACCACAATATGTCTAATAACCATCTATCACCATACAGTATTATTATTTATTTTTTTTCACCATACAGTATTATTGACTACATTCCCTATGCTGTACATTACATCCCCGTGACTAATTTATAACTGGAAGTTTGTACCTCTTAATCCCCTTCACCTACCTCCCTCACCCACCAAACCCCCTCCCATCTGGAGATCATCAGTTTGTTTTCTGTATCTATAAGTCTGTTTCTGTTTTGTTTGTTTGTTTTGTTTTCTAGATTCCACATATAAGTGAAACTATACAGTATTTGTCTTTCTCTGTCTAAACTTACTTCATTTAGCATAATGCCTTGAAGTTCCATCCATGTTGTCACAAATGGCAAGATTTCATTTTTTTATGGCTGAATGGTATTTCATTGTAAATATATACCACTTCTATTTTTATCTAAAGTGAGTCTCTTCTCAGCATATATATGGGTCTTGCTTTTTTTATCTATTCAGCCACCCTATGTCTTTTGATTGCAGCATTTAGTCCATTGACATTTAAAGTAATTATTGATAGGTATATTTATTGCCATTTTGTTCATTGTTTTCTGGTTGTTCTGTAGTTTTTCTCTGTTCCTTTCTTCTTCTCCTGTTCTCTCCTGCTGTGATTTGATCACTTTGTTTAGTGTTGTTTGTATTCTTTCTCTCTCTCTCTTTTCTTCTTTCTGTATCTGTCATAGGGTTTTGGTTTGTGGTTACCATGAGGATCATGTATAGCAACCTAGGTATACAGTAGTCTATTTTAAGTTGATGGTTGCTTAAGTAGCATTTTAGTGCCTCTCTTATAGATAGCATAGAGTTGGGTCTTGCTTTTTTTATCCAATTTGATTATCTCTGCATGTAAGTTGGAGTGTTTCTAGGTGCCTTATTATAATTATGAAATGTAATTATTAATATAGTTTAAGTCTATCATTTCATTATTTTGCTTTCTACTTGTGCTACCTGGTTTTTGTTCCTCCATTCTTCCTTTTCCTTTTTTTTTAGTGAAATATTTTAATTTAAAAAATTTAATTTACCTGCTGCTTTTTATTTATACCTCTTTGCCTTAAATATTTAGTGGTCACTATAGAGATTACAATATATATCCTTAAATTTTCTCAGTCTGCTTAGAGTTAATATTACTTCACATAAAATGTAGTAACTATGCAATCAGTTGGTTCATAAAACCTCTCATCCTTTAGGCTACAGTTGTAATATGTAATGCATTACATTTACATATGTTATAAACTACAAAAGAGTATTATAATGTTTGCTTTAAACAGTTATATGTACTTTAAATATGTGCTTATGTGTACATATATTGTATATATGTATACGTGTGTATATGTATATTTTAAAATAAGAGGAAAAAATAATCTTGTGTTTACATACATATTACCTTTTCTGATGCTACTATTCCTTTCTGAAAATCTGAGTTTCTTTCTGGTTTTATTTCCCTTCAGCCTATAGAACTTCCTTTCACATTTCTGCATTAAGTTTTCAGTGGTTACTATAGGGATTACAATATACATCCTTGACTTTTCTTGACCTACTTAGGTCTGCATGTAAAAAATTCTATTTTACCTTCATTTCTCAAGAACATTTTTACTAGAGAGAGAATTCTAGTATGACAGTGTTTTTCTTCTATTCCTTTAAAAATTTTGATCTAGACCTCTGCCTCCAGTCAAAATTTTGTAAAAAGCATGAGATTTACTCTTCTGCCTTAATGACAACAGCAACGAAAACCACCCAGACAGAATACATCAAACAACCGTTTTCCAGGTATTAGATAGTAGAAAACAGAGAACAGTAGTCCCCAACAGACAGAAAACAAACAAGGGAAACTAAGGGAAAAAGTCAGAGCCCAGCAGTCTTCCTAAGTTGAGGAGATGGAGCTGAGAGTACAAAGAGGCCACAGCAGCTAGAGTTCAAAGGACAAAATACTGGAGAAGAGAATGCTGCACAGAGAAAGAGCCCCAGAGATCCCATCGAGGATTCCCATCAGTACTCAGTGCATGTGTGTAGGGAAACTACCTGAAGCCATGGAAAGAAACATATGAAAGGATTAGAGGGAAAAAACTGCCTGAAACTTACATAGACCTGGGAATAGTGACTGTTCCCACCAGCCAGACTGCAAAAATTTCGTAATTCAGGGGCACTGGGTAAAGCACTCAGGAAGGTGCTGTCTCAGTAGTGGGAATAATTAGCTCTAGACTGAGCACTGCTCTGACCCAGGTAGTAAATCATGAGAGCAAGGCTTGAAAGGATCAAATTGTTTCCAAGTTACTTAACTGCATCTGAGAGAAAAACTCAAGAAGGTTTACAGGACCTAACAAGGAAAAGCTTACAATGTCTGGCATCCAATCAGAGATTACCAGTCATGCATAGTAGCAGGAAAACACAACACATAAAAAGGAAAATAATCAATCGCTAGAAACAGATTCAGAACTGACAAAGACGTTATAATTAGCATAGACATTCAAACTGTTTTTACAACTGAATTCCATATGTTCAAAAAGTTGAGTAGACACTTAGAAATACAAAAAAGATCCAAATCAAACTTACGATAACTGTGATGAATTTCAATGAATGGGATTAATGGCAGATTTGACATTGTAGAAGAAAGATTAATGAATTTGAAGGAATAGCAATAGAAACTAAAATGAAACATACAGGAAAAAAAGAATATATATATATATATACACACACACGCATGCACACACACACAGTGTATACATGAGTTAGTATACATACATTTATTTCCTAGCTTTGTCTAAAGCCTAAAAGCAGCAAGCATACCTAATAGAAACAAGATCCTGATTTGTAAATAAATACCATTTGATTCTAGGGCCAAGCAGGAAAAATACAAGATAAGCCTGGTGCATAGTATAATCCCAGAAAGTGAGGAAGTACTTATTTAAAAAAAAATAGTATATGGGGGCATGTCAAATGGACATAGGCTCTCAATAGCCACAGCTGGAAAAATTTAAACTACAGAATAGTGATATTGTTGATTATATACCAAAGAAAAAAATAAATATCCATGAGTCCATATTGATGAAAATAAGCAAACAAATAGAAGGGACAAATCTTTACAGAAGAATTTCAAGTAATAAGTTAAGAAGGGATGAGGGAAATAGGAAATCACCATTAGAATACCACAGTAATAATTGTTGCAGGCAAGATCCACAGACGAATGCTATAATTTGTAGGAAAAGCTTTAAGGAGAGACCAGACAAGTGCATAGCCTTGAAATATCTACCCCAATGTATTTATTAATAATTGTGGGGGCTTCCCTGGTGGCCCAGTGGTTGAGAATCCGCCTGCCAATGCAGGGGACACGGGTTCAAGCCCTGGCCTGGGAAGATCCCACATGCCACGGAGCAACTAAGCCCGTGTACCACAACTACTGAGCCTGCGCTCTAGAGCCCATGAGCCACAACTGCTGAGCCCATGTGCCGCAACTACGGAAGCCCACGCGCCTACAGCCCATGCTCCACAACGAGAGAAGCCACTGCAATGAGAAGCCCGCGCACTGCAACGAAGAGTAGCCCCCACTCTCCGCAACTAGAGAAAGCCCGCGCGCAGCAACGAACAACCAACACAGCAAAAAATAAATAAATAAAATAAATTAAAAAAGAATAATAATAATTGTGGTGCATTTTTAACATATGTCCATAAATTCTTTGATATTTCTCCCACCAAGAGGTGGACATTAACTCCTCTTCTTGAGGATATGCTGGATTTAGTGATTTGCTTCCACTGAATGGAATATAGAAAACATGGCCTAAAATCTTCATTGTGTTTTCCATGGAAATGGCAAGGCAGGGCAAGGGAAACAGCTTAGGGCTGACTAGTTTGAATAATGTCAATAGGCCCTGAGCTATAGGATGTCTGGTACCTGGCCTTGGGTGATTTTAGGCAGGGGAAATATTGGCTTGGTATATGAGAGCTAGATAAAGGAGGTGGCTCGGGGTATGGACCCAGATTGGTTCCAAGGTTTATAAAATGATTTTCATGTGCCTGTGAATGCTGAATCACAGTGGAGATGCAAAGAAGTTTGGCCATTCACTTGGCTCTGTGATTAATGGATGCCAAATAGATGAATACAGAATCTAAGAAAACACAGAACAGAAAACATCACATAAACTCATACTGAGGAACATTTTTCAAAATACCTTGAGCAGTACTCTTCAAAACTAAATCATGAAAAACAAGGAAACACTGAGAAACTGTTACATATTAGAGGAAACTAATGAAATAGAATGGTGTGGTATCCAGAATTGGATCTTGGAACAGAAAAGAAAATCAATGGAAAAATTGATGGAATCCCAATAAAATTTCTACTTTAATAATAATATTGTACTAATGTTAATTTCTTAGTTTAGATAAATGTATAGATAATATGGTTATGTAAGATATAAATATTAGGGGAAACTCGGTAAAGGGTATATGGGAACTCTTTATTCTATCTTTGTAACACTTCTATAAATCTAAAATTCATTCAAAGTAGAAAGCTTACATATAAAAAAAGTAAAATAACTTTCCCTTGACTTCACATCTGACTATCTGTTATTATATTTCTCTCCTCCTTTTCTTAGCAAAAATCTCTGGAGAAAATTTTCTAATCTTTAATTTTTTTCTAACGTCTCCATTGATAGTTTTTAAACACAGAAAGAATATTCAAGGATTCTTTAAAAATAATTGTTCAATTTATTAAAATTACCAATTCAAAATCCTAGTTGTTCCTTAAACTTTTTCCCTTAAGAGTTTCTTATTTAGGTAAAATTTACATAGTAAAATGCACATGTCTTTACAATATGATGACTTTTTTTTTTTAATTCATTCATTTTATTTATTTATTTTTGGCTGCGCTGGGTCTTCGTTGCCGTGCGCAGGCCTTCCCCAGCTGCGGCGAGCAGGGGCCACTCTCCCTTGCGTGGGCTTCTCACTGCCGCAGCCTCTCCTGCCGCGGAGCACAGGCTCCAGGCACGCAGGCTTCAGCAGTTGTGGCACACAGGTTCACTAGTTGTTGCACACGTTGCTCCGCGGCATGCAGGATCCTCCCGGACCAGGGCTCGAAACCGTGTCCCCCACACTGGCAGGCGGACTCCCAACCACTGCGCCACCAGGGAAATCCCACAATATGATGACTTTTGATAAATGCATACACCCAGGTAATCCACACGTTTAGACATAAAACATTTTCATCACCCAAGAAAGTCTTCTCATGCCCCTCCACCGTCCATACACCACCCCCTCTCCTAATTTTTTTTATTCTCTCAGAATTAATTTTTCTGATTTTTTTCCTGCCATAGATTAATTTTGCCTATTCCAGAACATAATAAAAAATACATTACAGTATGAATTATTTTGTATTTTGCTTCTTCCATTTAGCATAATGTTCTGGCTTCTTTCACTCATCCATATCACTATGGTTATCAGTAGTTTGTCCCATTTTATTGCTTAGTAATGTTCCGTTTTATGAATACAACACAATTTGTTTATTCAATAAAGATAAACATTGATGGACATTTGGATTATTTCCAGTTTTTAGCTATTATGATGCAATAAGCTTTCATGTACAAGCCTTTTTGTAGACACTTTTTTCATTTTGGGGGTTAACTAACTAAAACTGGAATTTTGTTTTATAAGAAACTCAAAAATGTTCAAAAGTGGTTGTACCATTTTATAATCCCAGGAGTTACACATCCTGGCTAACATTTGGTCTTTTCAGTCTTTTGAATTTTCATTATTCTGTTGGGTTTATAGTGGTTTTTCACCATGGTTTTACTTTTGCATTTCCCTGCTAACTAGTGATATTAAGTACCTCATGCATTTAATGGACATTCATATATTTTCCTTTGTGAAGTATCTGTTCAAGTTATTTGCCCATTTTTTTAATTGTTTGCATTTATTATTAAGTAGGATTCCTCTAATTAGGAGGAATGTAAGCCATTTGCCATATATATTTTAATAGACTTTCTTTTTTTTACAAAAGTTTTTGATCTACAGAAAAACAGATAATATATTACAGACATTTTCCATACACCCCCTCACCCAGTTTCCCCTATTATTAACACCTTACGTTAGTATGGTATTTTGTTAAAATTAATGGCCCAATATTGTTATGTTTTTCTTAACTAAAGTCCATAGTTTACTCAGGTTTCCTTGGGGTTTTTTTTTAAAGTAATGTATATTTCTGTTCCAGAATCCTATCCAGGATGTTACATTACATATTTGTGTCATGTTTCCTTGGGTTCCTCTTGGCTGTGACAGTTTCTCAGACTTCCTTTATTTTAATGATCTTTACAGTTTTGAGGAGTACTAGTCAAATATTTTGTAGAATGTCCCTCTACTGGAATTTGTCTGCTGTTTTTCTCATGATTAGACTGGGGATATGGGTTTTAGGGATGAAGACTTCAGCGGTAAAGTGCCATTTTCTTCACATCATATCGAAGTACACATTATCAATATTGTTTATCACTATTGATATTGGCCTTGATCACCTGGCTGACGTAGTGTTGACAGGTTTCTCCAATGTAAAGTCACTGTTTTTACCTCTTTCTATACTGTACTCTTTGGAAGATAATCACTATGAACAGTTGGGATTTATGCTCCCTCTGTTTGAGGGCAGAGCATCTACATAAATTATTTGGAATTTTTCTACAAGGGAGATTTGTCTTTTTTCCTCCATTCACTTATTTATTCAATCATTTATTTATATCACTATTATGGACTCATGACATTTATTTAATACTTAGGGTTATAATCCAATATTATTTCATCTGTTGCTATCGACCTTGATCACTTGGCTGGGGCAGTGTTTGAAAGGTTTCCCCACTGATACTTTTTCTCCCATTCCATTACTCTTAGGAAGAAAGTCACTGTATGAAGCTCACACTTAAGGAGTGGGAAGTCATGTTCCAGTTCCTTAAGGTTGGAACAGCTACATAAATTATTTGGAATCCTTCTGTCCTGATAACTTATCTATTATTCAATGTTTATTTACTAATTTAATCATTTGTTTATGTCAGTATGTACTTATGAATATTTATTTTATACTTTGGGTTATCATCCAACGTGACTTTATTTCGTTGTTCAAGGTGTTCTAGCTTTGGCAATAGGAATCTACTTCAGTTGATTCCTGTGTACCTTTGACATATCCCCATCAATGTAAGCTTTTTTCTTTTCATCCCCTTTTTTGGGTTTTGTTTTATTTTGTTTTTTGAGCACTTCCTTACACTCCGGTTCTACAAAATGCTCTAGGTTTACCTTGGGTTATTTCCTGCCCTAGTTGTAGAATCAGACATTTCTCCAAGAAGCCCTAGTTCCTTTTATTGCAGAATGATATTAGAAACCAAGATCTGGGCAACAGATTTGCTTATTGCTACCTCCAGGCCTTCTCAGCTGACAGAGCAAGAAAATATATACATGAATATCAACCTGGATAATATACACATCTATAAATATTTCTATGTATGTAATCATGTGTAGTTATACTAAGCTAAACATGAGTTCATTCTGATGTCTCCAATTCTTATCCATTACTACATAGATCATTCTAGTCTCCTCCCCTGTAAAGTTATACCTCCACAATGAGAAAACTGCCTTCTGTCCTGCACCATCTATTTACTTCATTGTTCAATTCCAGAATACATGTATAGCAGTATCAGGATTGTTAATCTATGTCCCATGGTAAACACCTTTATCAACTTTATCAACTAGAGTACAGTGCTTATGTACAATTCTTTTTGCCTTTGGCCTTAGAGACTCATTTCCATAGTTACCTAGATCAGCACCTTTCCCACCGCATCTTTCTCTGGGGTTGTTTTATACATTGTAACACAGTTAGATTCACTTGTAATGTCTGCATTCCTCCCTGGATCCACCAACCTCCTAAATGAGTTCTTTTAATTGCATAGATTAAGTTTAATTCTAGTGCTGTGAAGTTGTATGAGTTTTAACAAATGCATAATGTTACACATCCACCATTATAGTATCTCACAGAATAGTTTCACAGCCATAAAAAAATTCCCTGTCTTCAACTATGTGACTCTCCCTACTTTCCCCCAAGCCCCTGGCAACAATGATCTTTTACTGACCCTATAGTTTTGCCTATTCAAGAAGGTCATATAATTGGAATCATTTTCAGACTGGATTCTTTCACTTAGCAATATGCATCTAAGGCTTATCCATGTCTTTTTCATGGCTTGATAGCTCCTCTCTCTTTATCAATGAGTAATAGTCCATTGCTTGAATATTCCACAGCTGGTTTATACGTTCACCTGTTGAAAGGTATCTTGGCTACATATATTTTTCTTATTATTTTCTCCCAGTCTATAGCTTGAATATTCATTTTGATAAGAAGTTTTATATTTGATGAAGTTTAACATATTTTTTCTTTTATGGTTATTGTTTTCTATGTCTTGTCTAAAAAATTCTTTGCTTACTCCCAGGGAATGAAGATATTTCCCTATGTTTTCTTCCAGAATTTTAAGTTTAGGTCCATGATCTACTTTTGATTAATTTTTATGTAGCATATGAAATAGAGACTGAGGTTCTTCTTTTGTTGTTGATGTGAAATTCATATAACACAAAATTACCATTTTAAAGTGTACAAATCAGTGGTATTTAGTACAGTCCACAGTGTATGCAAAAACTACCTCTACTTATTTCTTACATTTTCATCACCCCAAAAGAAAACTCTGTACCCATCAAGCAGTCTCTCCCCATTCCTCTCCTCCTTCTAGCCATGGCAACCAGCAATCTGCTTTCTATCTCTACAGGTTTACTTAATCTGGTCATTTTGTATAAATGGAATAATAGATATGTGATTTTGTATCTTGCTTCTTTCACATAGCATAACATTTTTGAGATTCACCCACATTGTATCATGTATCAGTACTTCATCCCTTTTTATGGTTGAGTAATATTCCATTGTATGTATGCAACACATTTTGTTTATTCATTCATCCGTGAATAAGACATGTGGTTGAAATGTAAAATAGATAGCTAGTGGGAAGCAGTCTCATAGCACAGGGAGATCAGCTCGGTGCTTTGTGACCAGCTAGAAGGGTGGGATAGGGAGGCTGGGAGGGAGACGAAAGAGGGAGGAGATATGGGGATATATGTATTTGTATAACTGATTCACTTTTTTATAAAGCAGAAACTAACACACCATTTTAAAGCAATTATACTCCAATAAAAATGTTAAAATAAAAATTAAAAATAGACCTAACTTGTGATCCAAAAATTTTACTCCTAGATATTTACCCAAGAGAAATACAAATGCAAAAATAATTTAGAGTTGCTTTATTCATAATGGACAAAAAGTGAAATAGCTCAACTGTTTATTAATAGAACAATGAGTAAATAAATCATGGAATATTCATACATACTACTCAGCAATATAAAGGAGCAAATAACTGAAACAAAACAACATGGATGAATCTCAAAATTTTATGCTGAATGAAGGAAAGCAGACACAAATAACAATATATTTGAATTTATATGAAGTTATAACAGGCAAAACTCAAAACAGGAAGCAGTCTAAATATCCGTCTACTGGTGAACAGATAAAATGTGGCATGCCAGTACAATGCAATATGGAATATTATCCAGAAAAAAAAAAGGTAAACATCTGATAAACACTATGACAGGGAAAGCATTATGCTAAGTGAAAGAAGCTAGACACGAAAGACTACATATTGTATGATTCCATACATATTAAATTTCCAGAAAAGGCAAGTCTGTGATCATGGAATGCAGATCAATAATTGCAGGGACTGGGGAGTGGAGAGTGCAAACCGGCATAAGGGAACTTTTTGAGTTGGTGGAAATGCACAACTGGATCATGGTGATGGTTGTGCAACTCTGTAAATGTACTAAAAAAAGCACTGAATTGTATACTTGTAATGGGTGAACTTTATATAGTTCAATAAAGCTGTTCCAAAAGGAGAGGAAAAAAAAAAAAGACGTGGTTTTTTCCACCTTTTGGCTATTATGAATAGCGCTGCTATGAACATTTGTGTACAAGCATTTGTTTGAATACCTGTTTTCAGTTCTTTGGGGTGTATGCTTAGGAGTGGAATTAATGGGTCATATGATCATTCCATATTTAACTTTTTGAAAAACGACAAAACTATTTTGCACAGAGCCTGCAGCATTTTACATTCCCACCAGCATGCACAAGGGTTCCAATTTCTCCACTTCCTCAAAAATACACTTTGTTTTGTTTTGTTTTAAATTACAGCCATTCTAGTGAAAGTGATTGTGGTTTAGATTTGCATTTTCCTACTGACCAATGATGTTGAGCATCTTTTTATGTGCTTTTTGGACATTTGTATAGTCTTTAGAGAAATGTCTATTCAAGTCCTTTGCCCATTTTAAAAAATGGGCTGTCTTTCATTGAGGTTTTTTTTTTTACTGTAGCTTTATAATGTCTTGAAACCAGGTTGTGGGCATTCTCCAACCTTCTTCTTCTTCCTTTTTTTTAATCATTAAGATATTTGTTTATTTGCTAAAAATATGAAACCTGTTACATGTTAACATACATAACATTTTTTAAAACTATATTTTCCTCCCAATAGTAAGAAGAGTGGCATTGTTTTGTATTTTTGCAAACCTCTCTAATTTTAGACTTAATAGAAGATAGCTGGATCCTTTTGTCTGCTTCTGCATTCAGTCTGTTACAGTATCACATGTCACAGAGCCTCTGGAAAACTTCACTACATACTGTGAGAAAATGAGAATGAAAAAGGCAAATAATGTAGGAATTATGTTGTGGTATTTTTATGAAGATAGGTTTGATCCTACAGACCCCTGGAAAGGGTTTGGGGACTTTCAAGGATCCCCAGACCATACTTTGAGTATCCCTACACTATATTATTCCTTGTATTCTGATGTCTTTTTATTTTTTAATTTATTTTGTATTCTTTGTTCTTTTTATAAATTATTTTGGTTATTCTAGGTCCTTGGAATTTCCAATAAAATTTTAGAATAAGCTTGTCACTTTCTATACAAAAACCTACTGGAATTTTTATTAGGATTGCATTTAACCTATAGATCAATTTAGGAAGTACAGACATCTTAACAATATTGTGCCTTCCGATCCATGAACATGGTATATGCCTCCAATTATTTAAGTCTTCTTTAGTTTATCTCCAGAATATTTTTATTATTTTATAGTCTTCAACATATAGGTCTTACACCTATTTTATTTATAAGTAAGTATTCATTTTTTTGATGCTATTATAAATGGTTCTCTTTTTAAAAATATTTAATTTCTAGTTGTTTGTCACTAACATGGAAATATAATTGATTTTCCTATTGGCCTTGTACCCTCACTTATTAATTCTAGTAAACTCATGTAGCTCTCTTTTTATATATTCTGTGGAATTTTCAACTAGACGATCATGACATCACGAATAAAGTAACTTCTGATCTGTATACTTTTTCGTATCTTGTTGCACTGGGTAGGATCTCCAATACAATGTTGAATATAAGTGATTATAGTGGACATCCTTGTCTTGTTCCTGTTCTTAGAGGACATGGTAGGCAGAATTCTAAAAATGTCCCCCAAGATTCCCATCCCCTGATTATTCAATCAAATACAAGCATACCTTGGTTTACTGTGCCTCATTTTATCACCCTTTGCAGATATTGCACTTTTTACAAATTGAAGGTTTGTGGCAACACTGTGTTGAGCAAGTCTATTGGTGTCATTTTTCTAATAGCCTTGCTCATTTCATGTCTCTGTGTCACATTTTGATAATTCTTGCAATATTTCAAACTTTTCATTATTATTATACTTGTTATGGTGATGTGTAATCAGTGATCTTTGATGTTACTACTATGACTTGCTGAGGGCTCAGATGATGGTTGGAATTTTTTAGCAATAAAGTATTTTTTAATTAAGGTACACACATTTTTTAAGACGTAGTGCTATTGCACACTTATTAGACTATAGTATAGTGTAAATATAACTTTTACATACACTGGGAAACCAAAAAAATTTGTGTGACTTGCTTTATTGTGATATTCACTTTATTGCAGTGGTCTGGGACCAACCCTACAATATCTCCAAGGTATGTATGCCTGTACTAACCTAGGTACTGCTGTGTAGGACTCTGAAGATGGAATTAAGGTTACTAATCAGCTTTACCTTAAATTAGGAAGATTATTCTGTTGGGCCCAATGTAATTACATATGCCTTTAAAAGTAGAAGAAGAAGGCAGAAAAGTCAGTCAGAGAGATGCTGAAGAAGGAGCAGTAGATGAAAGATGAAGAAGAATGGGTGGTAAAAGAGATTCAAAGCATAAGAAGGACTTGACTTGCCATTGCTGGTTTTGAAGATGGAGAAAGGGAGCCATGAGCCAAGGAACACAAGTGACCTCTACAAGCTGAGAACAATCTCCATCTGACAGCCATCAAAGAAATAGGGACTCCAGTACTAAAACTGCATGGAACTGAATTCTGCCAACTGAATGAGCCTGGAAGTGGATTCATCCTTAAAGCCTCCAGAATAAAACACAGCTCTGCTGAAACCTTGAATTTGGCCTGCTAAAATCCAGAGAAAAAACTGTGCAGAGCCACACTGTGCATGGACTTCTGATGTACAGAACTGTATGATTTTTAAATGGGTGTTATTTTAGGGCACTAAATTTGTGGCAATTTGTTACTGCACAATAGAAAAGAAATATATAGAGAATACATTCAGTCTTTCACTGTTGAATATGATGTTAGTTGTCCACCCCCACCCCACAGGTGTCCTTTATTGGGTTGAAGAAGTTCCTTTACATTTTTAGTTTGCTGTTTCTCTCAGGAAAGGGTATTGAATTTTGTCAAATGCTTTTTCTACATCCATTAAGATAAGCATATGTTTTTCAACATTTTTCTGTTAATATGGTTAATTATATTGATTTTTTCTATACCCTTTTTATTAATATTCAGGAAAGTCATGATAATAAATGGAGTTTTTCATGTTAGGCATACAAAGGAGTAGGCTTGCAAAAGGACCCTCACTATGGTATGGCAAAATTATTTATGCTGAGTGGATGAGTATTGATCCTTACTTTTTATCTTTTCTTAAGTAACAGCTTTATTGAGGTATAATTCATATACCGTATAATTCCCCCTTTAAAGTACACCATTCAGTGATTTTTAGTATATTCAGAGTTGTACAAACATCATATTATCTATTTTCAGTATATTTTCATCACCCCAAAGGAAAGCTTGTGCCTATTAGCATTCATTTCTCATTCTCCCCTCCACCGAGGCCCTGTCAACCACTAATCTATTGTCTGATTCTATGTATTTGCCTATTCTAGACATTTCACATAAATGAAATCATTCAATATGGAGCCTTTGTGGCTGGCTTTTTTCATGTAGCAAATCTTTAAGGCTTATCCACATTTACTATTTATATTGGGTTGACCAAAAAGTTCCTTCTTTTTAAGTAAAAATAAAAGACACATTTTTCATTTTCACCAGGAACTTTATTGAACAAAATATTCACCATTTTGTTCCACTACCTTCTGCCATTTTTCAGGCAACTTCATAATTCCATCTTCCCAAAACTTTATATCTTTTTGAGCAAAGAACTGTGCCAGGTGCTTTTTACAGTCTTCCAGGGAATTGAAATTTTTTCCATTAACATAATTTTGTAAAGACCAAAATAAATGGAAATCCGAAGGTGCAATGTCTGATGAATACAGCAGATGAATCAGAACTTCCCAGACAAGCTGTACAGTTTTTACCTGGTCATCAAAGAAACATTGGGTCTTGCGTTATCGTGATGGAAGATTATGCATTTTCTGTTGACTAATTCTGGACGTTTTTCATCAAGTGCTGCCTTCAGTTGGTCTAACTGGGAGCAGTACTTGTTGGAATTAATCATTTGGTTTTCCAGAAGGAGCTCATAATAGACGACTCCCTTCCAATCCCACCATATACACAACATCACCTTCTTTAGATGAAGACCAGCCTTTGGTGTGGTTGGTGGTGGTTCTCTTCCGTTCCACAGCATTGTACAGTATCCACTTTTCACTGCCCATCACAATTTGTTTTAAAAATGGAACTTTTTTTTACGTTTAAGTAGAAAATCGCCTGTGGAAATACGGTCAAGAAGGTTTCTTTTGTTTAACTTATGTGAAACCCAAACATCAAAGCAATTAATATAACCAAGCTGGTGCAAACAACTTTCAACGCTTGATTTGGATATTTTGAGTATGTCGGCTATCTCCCACATGGTATAACGTTGATTGTTCTCAGTTAATGTCTTGATTTGATCACTATCAACTTCACCTTGTCTACCTGACAGTGGAGCATCATCCAGTGAGAAATCTCCAACACAAAACTTCTCAAGCCACTTTTGACATATTCGATCAGTCACAGCACCTTCTCCCCACACTGCACAAATCTTTTTTTGCGTTTCAGTTGCATTTTTACCTTTCTTGAAATAATAAAGCACAATATGCCGAAAATGTTGCTTTTTTCTTCCATCTTCAATATTAAAATGGCTACTCAAAAATTCACCAATTTTGATAAGTTTTTTTTTAATGCATGCTGATATGACAGCTGTCACAATACAGTCTAACAAAATTGTTTCAAATGAAGTTAAAGACAACTAAGTGCTACTAGAGCCATCTTATGGAAAAAACTGAACGAACTTTTTGGCCAACCAATACTTCATTCCTTTTTTATTTTTGAATATTCCATTATATATAATAGCATATTTCCCTTATCCATTTATCAGCTGATGAACAATTAAGTTGTTTCCAGTTTTTTACTATGATGAATAATGCTGTTATGAACACTAATGTACAAGTTTTCTGGGGGGATGTACATTTTCAATTCTCTTGGGGATATAACTAGGTGCAGAACTGTTAGGTCACATGCTGCCTCTATGTTTGATATTTTGAGAAACTGCCAAACTGTTTTCCAAAGCAGCTGCACTATTTTACAATCCCACCAGCAATGTATGAAGGTTCCAATTTTTCTACATCCTTGCCAACAATTGTTATTGTCTGTATTTTTATTTCAGCCATCCTAATGGGTATAAAGTGGTATCTCATTGTGGTTTTGATATGCATTTCCCTAATAACTAATGATGTTGATAATCTTTTTATGTGCTTAATGGCCATTTCTATATCTTCTTTGGAGAAATATCTATTCAAATCTTTTGCCAATTTTTAAAATTGGGTTATTTGTCTGTTTATTTTTGAGTTGTAAATGATCTTTATATATTCCATATACAAATCCCTTATCAAATATGTGATTTGCAAATATTTTCTCCCACTGCATGGTTTTATTTTCACTTTCTTGATGGTGTCCGTTGAAGTACAAATGTTTTTAATACTGATGAAGTCCAATTTATCTGTCTCTTTTTCTTTTATTCCTTGTGCTTTTGGTGCCATATCTAAGAAACCATCACCTAATTCAATGTCATGAATATCCATTTACTCCTACATTTGTTGATTTTTAAATATTGAACAGCCTTTGCATTCCCAAAGTGAAACCCTCTTGACTTCTTGATCATGATGTTATTCCCCGTTCATATATATGGTGAATTCAACTTGCTAATATTTTGTTAAGGATTTTGACATCTTTCTTCATAAGGAATATTAGATTATAATTTTCTTGTAATTGTCAGGAGTTGGAAACAGGGTTATGCTGGCCTCAAAAAATGACTTGTGTAATGTACTCTTCTCTAATATCTAAAAGAGTTTGTGTGAAATTGGTGCTATTTCTTCTTAAAATTTTGATAGAATTCAGCAGAAAACATCTGGATTTCTTTCTGGAAATATTTTTGATGATGAGTTCAATTTTTAAAAATAGACGTAGGGCTATTCTGATTTTCTGTTTCACCTTGCATCCATTTTGACATGTTGCATTATTTTAAGGACGTGTTCATTTCACCTAATTTGTTAAAATTATTGCCATAAGTTGTTCATTATACTTCTATATTACCCATTTATTTTGAAGAATCTATGGCACTAGCCCTTCTTTCACTCCTGATGTTGGTCATTTGTGTATTCTCTTTTTTTGTTGTTTAGAACTCTATCTAGGGTTCAGCATTGGCTATATTCTCTATTTTTAAAGTACCTCATTGATCCTGTGTTTGTATTTATTCTTTCCTGCCTTCTACTTACTCTAGATCATGGATTTGTGAATGACAACCCACAGGACAAATCTAGCCAACCTCTCACAAACTGCTAAGAGAGGTATTTAAAAATACCCAACTGTGATTGTGAACCTGTCTATGTTTCCATTTAGTTCTATTAGTTTTTGCTTCATGGATTTTTAAGCTCTGTTATTAGGCATATACACACTTAAAGTACAGATTTTCCTAAAGATTCAATCCTTTTATCATTATGAAATGTCTCTTTTCCTTTGGTAATACTCTTTGTCTTGAGGTCTACTTTATCTGATATCAATATGACCACTCCTACATTTTAATGCTAACTGTCTGAATGGCATCTAGTTTTTCATCCCTTTACATTCACCTGTATGTGTCTTTATTTTTAACGTATTTCTTGTAGATGGCATGTATTTTGTGATTCTCCAGTCTGACAATCTCTGCCTTTTAACTGGAATGTTTAATCCATTTATATTTAATGTCGTTAGCATGTACTGTGTGATTCTCAGGTCTTACAATCGCTGCCTTTTAACTGGAATGTTTAATCCATTTATATTTAATGTCATTATTGATAAGGTTAAATTTAGTTCTCTCTTTTTGCTATTTGTTTTCTATTTGCCCCATCTAATTATTTGACACTGATAATATATTTTTAATCTAACATATCCAAAATATCATTTCAACATGTAATCAGTATAAGAAATTATTAATGAGATATTTTACATTCTTTTAAAAATTTTATATTGAGGTATAATTGACAAATAAAGTTGTAAGAAAGTTAAAGTGTCCATCATGATGATTTGATACATGTATATGTTGTGAGAAGATTCCTCTCATCTAGTTAATTGGCACATCCATCATGTCATATGTCATACATTTATCTTTTTTTTTTTTAATATTCCATGTATAATGAAACCTAAATGCAGTAGTTTTCTTTCTACATCTGGCTTATTTCACTTAGCATGATGCCCTCAAGGTTTATCTATGTGTCAAAAGTGGCAAGATATCCTTCTTTTGCGTGACTGAATAATATTTTATTCATTGTGTATATATACCACATCTTCTTTATCCATTCACCCACTGACAAACACTTAGGTTATTTCCATACCTTGAATATGTGAATAATACTGCAATGAACATGGAGTGCAGATATCTCTTCAGTATCCTGTTTTCATTTCCTTTGGGTATATACACAAAAGTGGGATTTCTAGATCATATGGTAGTTCCATTTTTAATTTTCTGTGGCACCTCCATGATGTTTTCCACAGCAGCTGCACCATTTTACATTCCCAAAAACTGTGCACAAAGGTTCCCTTTTCTCCACATCCTGCTAACACTTGTTATCTCGTCTTTTTTATGATGGCCATTTTAACAAGTGTGAGGTGATAATCTAGTGATTCTGACTTGCATTTCCCTGATGATTAGTGATGTTAAGAACCTTTTTATGTACTTGTGGGCCATCTGTATGTCTTCTTTGGAAAAATGTCTATTCTGTTCCTCTGCCTATTTTAAAATCAGATTGTTTGTTTGTTTGTTTGTTTTGCCATTGAATTGTGTGGATTCTTTATATATTTTGGATACTAACTCCTTAACAGATGTATGATTTGCAGACATATTTTTTCCATCCCACACGTTGTCTATTCTGTTCCTCTGCCTATTTTAAAATCAGATTGTTTTGGGTTTTTTTGCTATTGAATTGTGTGGATTCTTTATATATTTTGGATACTAACCCCTTATCAGATGTATGATTTGCAGACATATTTTCTTCCATCTCACAGGTTGTTTTTTCACATTGTTGATGGTCTCCTTTGCTGTCCAGAAGCTTTTTAGTTTGATGTAGTCCTACTTGTTTATTTTTTCTTTTGTTACTTTTGCTTTTGATGAAATATCCAGAAACAATCATTGCCAAGACCAACTTCAAGAAGCTTACCCCCTATGTTTTCTTCTAGGAGTTTTATGGTTTTGGGTCTTATGTTCACATATTTAATCTATTTTGAGTTGATTTTTGTGTATGGTATAAGATAGGGGTCCAGTTCCATTCTTTTGCATCTGGCTATCCAGTTTTCTCAACACCATTTATTGAAGAGACTATCCTCTCCCCATTGTACATTCCTGGCTCCTCTGTCATAAATTAATTGGCCATATAGCATGGGTTATTTTCTGGGCTACTTTTCTAGTCCATTGATCTATGTGTCTGTTTTTGTACCAACACCATACTGTTTGGATTACTATAGCTTTGTAATATGGTTTGAAATCAGGAAGAATGATGTCTCCGGCTTTGTTCTTCTTTCTTTAGATTATTTTGGCTATTTGGGATATTTCCACACAAATTTTAGGATTTTCTATTTATGTGAAAAATGCCAGGCTTCTCTGGTGGTGCAGTGGTTGAGAATCTGCCTGCTAATGCAGGGGACACAGGTTCGAGCCCTGGTCTGGGAAGATCCCACATGCTGCAGAGCAGCTAGGCCCGTGAGCCACAATTACTGAGCCTGCGCGTCTGGAGCCTGTGCTCTGCAACAAGAGAGGCCGCGATAGTGAGAGGCCCATGCACCGCGATGAAGAGTGGCCCCCGCTTGCCACAACTAGAGAAAGCCCTCGCACAGAAACGAAGACCCAACACAGCCATAAATAAATAAATTAATTAATTAATTTAAAAAAATTTTAAAAAATGCCATTGGAATTTTAACAGGAACTGTACTGAATCTGTAGATTGGTTTGGGCAGGGTGGACATTTTAACAATATTAATTCTTCCAGTCCATGAGCATGGAAAATATTTTATCTGTGTCTTCTTCAATTTCGAAGTCTTAGAGTTTTCCGTGTATATGTCTTTCACCTCCTTGGTTAAATTTATTCCTTAGAATTTTATTCTTTTTGATGCAATTATAAATAGGATTGTTTTATTATTTATTATTTTATTAAAGTATAGTTGATTTACAATATTATGTTAGTTTCAGGTGTACAGCACAGATTCAGTATTTTTGCAGATTATACTCCATTATAGATTATTACAGGTAATGGGTATAATTCCCTGTGCTATACAGTATATCCTTGTTGCTAATCTATCTTATGTACAGTAGTTTTTAATCTGTTATTCCCATACCCCAAATTTGTCCCTTCCCCACCACTTTGATAACCGCAAGTTTGTTTTCTATATGTGAGTCTGTTTCTGTTTTGCATATACATTAATTTGTATTTTTTTTTTTCGATTCCACATGTGATATTATACAGTATTTGTCTTCCTCTGTGACTTATTTCAATAAGCATTAATATTCTCTAGGTCCATCCACATTGCTGCAAATAGCAGTATTTCATTTTTATAGCTGTGTAATATTCGAGTGTGTGTGGGTGTGTAATGCCATACTGTCTTAATCCAACCATCTGTTGACGGACACTGGGTTGCTTTGGAGATTGTTGTTTTAGTTTCCCTTTTTGATAGCCCATTGTTAGAGTGTAGAAACACAACTGGTTTTGAATATGCATCCTGCAACTTTATAGAATTTGTCTATTAGTTCTAACAGGTTTTTTGGTGGAGTTTAGGGTTTTCTACATGTAATATAATGCCACCTGCAAATAGAGACAATTTTACTTCTTCCTTTTCAATTTGGATGTCTTTTATTTCTATTTCTTGCCTAATTTCTCTGGTTAGAACTTCCAGTACTATGTTGAATAAAAGTAGCAAGAGTGGGCATCCTTGTCTTGCTCCTGATCTTAAAGGAAAAGCTTGTAGCTTTTCACCATTGAGTATAATGTTAACTGTGGGTTTGTCATATGTAGCCTTTATTATATTGAGGTACAGTCCCACTATAAACAGTTTGTTGAGAGTTTTTATCATGATGGATGCTGAATTTTGTCAAATGCTTTTTCTGTGTCTATTGAGATGATCACATGATTTTTATCTTTCATTTTGTTAATGTGATGTATCACATAGATTGATTTGCAGACGTTGAACCATCCTTGCACCCCTGGAATAGATCCTTCTAATGTACTGAATTCATCTTGCTAATACTTTTGGGGAGGATTTTTGCACTATGTTTGTTATTTTCCTTTCTTGTAGTGTCCTTGTCTGGTTTTGGTTATCAGAGTAATGCAGGCCTCATAAAATGAGTCTAGATGTGATCCCTCCTCTTCAATATGCTGGGAAAGTTTATGAAGAATTGGTATTAATTCTTCTTGAATGTTTGGTATAACTCACCAGTGGAACCATGTGGTTCTGGACTTTTCTTTGTTGGGAGGTTTTGATTACTGATTTAATCTCCTTACTAGTAATTTATCTGTTCAGATTTTCTATTTTTCATGATTCAGTCTTGGTAGGTTGTATGTTTCCAGTAATTTATCCATTTTTTCTAGGTTGCCCAATTTGTTGGCATACAACTGTTCATAGTAGTCTCTCATGATCCTTTGTATTTCTGTGGTATCAGTTGTAATGTCTCCTCTTTTGTTTATAATTTGAGTTTTCTCTCTCTTTTTCTTGGTAAGTGTAGCTAAAGCTTTGTGTATATCGTTTATCTTCTTTAAAAAACCTGCTTATTTTCACTGACCTTTTCTATTGTCCTTCTACCCTCTGTTTCATTTATTTCTGCTCTAATCTTTGTTATTCCCTCCCTCTAGTAACTTTAGGCTTTTTTTTCTGGATTCTTGAGGTGTAAACTTAGGCTGTTTACTTGGGATCTTTTTTTCTTCTTAATGGAGGCACTTATTGGTATAACTTCCTTCCTAGGACTACACTTGTGGCATCACATAAGTTTGGGTATGTTGTGTTTCCATTTTCATTTGCCTCAGATATTTGTTATTTTTCTTTCGATTTCTTCTGTGATCCGTTGGTTGTTCAGTAGCATGTTGTTTAATCTCCACATACTTGTGAATTTTCCAGTTTTACTGCAATTGATTTCTAGTTTCATACCACTGTGGTTGGAAATGATGCTTGATATGATTTCAATTTTAAATTTATTAAGATTTGTTTTGTGGCCTAACATATAATCTATCCTGAGGAATGGTCCACGTGTTCGTGAGAAGAATGTGTTTTCTGCTGCTATCAGGTGGAATGTTTTGTAACTGTTAAGTCCATCTGGTCAAATGTGTAGTTTTAGTCCAATGTTTCCTTATTTGTTTTCTGTCTGGATCATCTATCCATTGTGAAAGTGGGATATTGAAGTCCCCTACTATTATTGTATTGCTGTCTATTCCTCCCTTTAGGTCTGTTAATATTTGTCTTATATATTTAGGTGCTCCCATGCTGGGTGCATAAATATTTACCAACGTTAATCCATTTTCTGGGATTGACTCTGATATCATTATATGACTTTCTTTTCCTCTTATTACAGTCTTTGTCTTAAAGTCTATTTTGTCTGATATAAGTACAGCTACCTCAGATTTCTTTTGGTTTCCATTTTCATGGAATATCTTTCTCCATCCCTTCATTTTCAGTCTGTGTCCCTAAAGCTGTGAGTCTCTTGCTTTAGCATTAATCACCATCTATATACTGATGATTCACATATGTCTATCTCTATTTAACATATAACTCTCTCCCACAGGAACCTTAAACTTGATCTACCTAAAAGTGAACTCAATTTTCCCTGGAAACTTGTTTTTTCTCTTATATTTTCTATCTCAACAAATGGTGCCACCACCTTTCCAGTTTTTAATTTGACTCTTTTCTCTTCTTCACATCCTGTGTCTCCTTTCCCTTTTGACCCTCAACATTCAATTAATTATGACATTCTTTCCATTTTCTCTTACAATTCTCTTGAATCTGTCTTCTCTATATTCTCATAGCCACCACCTTTGTTCACCAACATTAACTATTTCTTCCTAATTGGTTTCGTATTTCCAATATTTTCTCCCCCTTAAAAATTCTCCTTATCACAACCAGAATGGTCTTTCTAAATGAAAAAATAAGTTCTTGTCATTTTCTTATACGTACCATTTCACTGTTTCTCTATTGCTCTTGGGAGAAAATCCAAATTCACCCATTTCTTTTTAGAGTACACACCAGTCACACTAAACCATTTGCAGTCCAGGATGATGCCACAATTCTGACATCTATAGGCCTTTGTACTCCCAATCCTTTTGCCTAAAATGACATTTCCAAACTCCTCCTCATTGCTCTTACTCATTTTTCAGATCTCAAATTAAGATATCACCCCCAGAGAAGTAATCTTTAAATCTTCTAGACCTGTGATGTTCGATATGGTAGCCGCCAGTCACACACAGCTATTGCACACTTGAATATGGCTAGTCTTAATTGAGATGTAGTCTATAGCAGATTTTGAAGGCTTAGTATAAGAAATGTAAAATTATCTTATTAATAATTTTTATATTGGTGACGTGAAATAATATTTTGAATGTATTGGCTTAAATAAAATATATTATTGAAATTAATTTCATCTTTTTTTACTTTTTTATTTGGCTACAATAAAACTCAAAATTACATGTTGCTTGCATTATATTTCAACTGGACAATACCTAGACCAGATGAGGATGACCAAGCCCTTTTTTCCAGCACCCCATAGTTATTTCTTTATCAGTATTCTATCTGTTAAAATTGCTGGATTGTATCCTGCACTGGACAGCAAGCATCTAATGAACAAGGGGCTATCTTGGTCAACAGAGTAATTCCAGTGCTGAGGGCGCTAAGATAAAAAGTCAATCCTCATTTTTCATGGATTCCATATTTGTGAATATGCCTAGTCACTAAAGTTTACTTGTAACCCCAAAATCAATACTCACTGTGCTTTCGTGGTCATTTGTGGACATTCACAGAATAGCAGAAGATTTGAGTCATCCAATACACATTTTCCTAGCCGAGGTCAAACAAGGCAATGCTCTGCCTTCTTGTTTCAGCTATCAAACTGTAAACAAGTGTTCTTTTCACGGTCTATTAGTGCCGCTTTTCGCATTTTTGTGACTTCTGTTGATGACTTGGCTATTTAATATGGTCCCCAAGCATAGTACTGAAGTGCTGTCTAGTGTTTCTAAGCACATGAAGGCTGTGATGTGCCTTACAGAGAACATATATGTGTTAGATAAGCTTTCTTTGGGCATGAATTACAGTGCTGTTGGCTGTGAGTTAAATGTTAATGAACCAATATATATTAAATAAAGTGTCTTCAAACAGAAACACACATAAAGGAAGATTATATATTAGCTGACCAAAATGTTGCCATGCTCACAGGAACGTACTATGTATTTCCTCTAGTAGCAATAGTTCAGTATTTGCTAATTCAATGTTCCAGCAACTTTACTAGAATCAACTATATTGAATGACTGACGCTGGATCATTTGACCAAATCCAAATCTTGTGTGAATGCAGTATATGGTGGTATATAGGCAGTATGTGGTAGTATATGGTGGTAGCAGTGATTGTGGAGCCAAACTGCCTTAGAGTTCAATCCTGGCTCTCTGACTTGCTAGCTGTGTAATTTGGGGCAAATTACTCAACTTTTCTCTGCCTTTTTCCACAACTGAAAATGTAGACTAAAGAGTAGTCGCTAATGGCTGCCAGGGGCTGGGTGTGGCGGGAGGGGACTGACCACAAAGAGGCACAAAGAAACTTCTGAAATGAGGGAAATATCCTATATCTTGTTTACAGGATTATAGTGGTAGTTACATAGCTGCCTATGTTTTTCAAAACTCATAGAACTAAAAAGGGTAAATTCCACTTTGTATAAGTTATAACTTCGTAAATTTGAAGTTAAAAAAGGAGTAACAGTCAAAATTAAAGGAATAATGCACTACCTGCTTACATAAATACTCTATAAAATATTTGTAACTGTCCTAATAATAATAGGGAAAGGTTAGGTGGTGTAAGGAAAAGCAGAGCGGACTCATGAACCAGGGTTCTAATCTGGCTCTTTCACATATTAGCTAGAGGCTGAGCTCAGTTTAGAGAGTCCTCTTACTTACTGTAAAGGTTAGATTAGACAACATGTGTGAAATATCTGTGAAAAAACTTAAGAGTCACATAGGAAAGTGAGAAATGGGATTTTTCATGAGACAGCAATACAAAATCACAGGGCCACATAAACTGGGGTAAAGGTCACCTCTCCAAGGTAGGAGAATGTGGTGGGTTGTGAAAACACTGAGAAAAGGAGAACGCATCTCTTTCTAAGAATCTCGATCCTAATCCTATTGAAGTTGCTATTGGCTCCACATTGATTCCAAGACAACCCAGCTGGTCTAACGACGTACGGACATACCTCAAACTCAAATGCCAATGCCAGGAGGAAGGAAGAGCTGCGTCTGGCAGAACATCTTTCTGCTGGACAATGCAGTAGGAGTCAGACACCCATTCGCCTCCAAAACTCCATAACAGCCTCTGATGTGAGGAGTGAGTTAGGTCATTTCACCGCTGCTTTTTATGTCTCGGACGTCTCAGGAGTTGCCACCCCTGAGAGAGCTGCTGATCCTGGCGGAGCTGCAGCGGCAGTGGCTGCTGGGATCTCATCATGGGTGGCTAGGGTCCCCCGCAAAACCCACAGTGGGAGCCACGTAATAAAATACTGCACTCGGGCTCTTCCTCGGGGAAGAAGCATGGTTTTCAACGCCAAGTAGGGCTGCAAGTTGGGCCAGAAGTTGGAACACAAAGTTCCCTCCACAGCCACGAGGCACAACCATTGAAGGTCCACGCCTCGAGAGTTCTGGCAGCCGTCACATGACAACCGCCACGCGCCTGAGAGCAAGGGCCACCGAGTGCGTGGCTTGGTTCTTGTTAACTTCGACTGGGACCTGAACATAACGAACCTAAAAGTTTGAGGGAGCAAGTTTCCTTGCCGGCGAGTTTACCCTCAGCAACCGAACTCCAGAAAGTGCTCTTCACGCCGGAAGTGCACTAATCCGCAGCACGTGGGGTTGCCAGGGCGCTCTTCACGTGACTGGGAGGGGCCTCGGGAACCTTGTAGCCAATGGTAGCGCGAGAGGGCGGTGCCTATGACGCGCCGGGACCTATCCCGGAAGTAGGGCTGATGTGGGGGCGGGAAAGGGCGGGGAGGCCGGGGTGTGGGAAGTGTGGCGGCCCCGCCCCGTCTCTTGGAACTGGCCGCGGTCGCCACCGCCGCCGCCGCCGCAGCTGTGGGGGACTGGCGCGGTTACGCAGGCGAAAGGCGCTCTTTCCCTGCTGAAAGGTGAAGACTCTGGGAAAAGGTGGTGGGGCTGCGACCGGAGCGAGGCAGGGCCGGGGAAGGCGGCCGGAGCCGAGCCCCGACCGTGGAGAGGAGGAAGGATGGAAGGGGGCCCGAGGCGAGCGCGGGACCCGCCAAGGCTCAGGCCCGTGAGGCGCCGGGCCGGGCCGGGGATGCCGGCAGGACAGGGGGCGTCTGAGAGGTCGAAGTGACGGCGCTGCGGGCTTGGGGGAGAAGTGCACTCCCGCTGCCCGAGGGCCAGGTGCTGCTGGCCAGGTCCTGTTATCTCCATCCTTCGTGGGGACATGAGGCCTGGGCTGGGCCCCCCGCAGTGAGGATCCGGGCGGTGGCGGAGGGCCGGGAGGCGCGGCGCGGTGCGGGAAAGTCACCGGCTCCTCCTGCAGTGGGACGGTGGGGGCCGGGATTTGCTGCCCCCAGCGCGGGTGAGCACCCTGGGCGGGTATCCCCGCCCCCCCCCCCCCCAGCGAGCTCTTCTGCGACTTCCCTCCCACCTCCCCACCGAAGGATGGAAAAGTTTGTAAGGCCGGAGTTAGAAAGTCCCCACTGTTCTGGGTGGGTGTTCTATAAATGCAAAAATAATAGATCCATGATGCGTGGCTCGTAACCTCTCCGAAATGAGGCGTTTCCCTGCCTGCATGCCAGTTGTTAAAAAGCAAACAAACTTTTTGCATAGTACCCTCAGAAAAGCAACCATCTCCCCAGCCCACCATGGCGGACGAAATTGATTTCACTACTGGAGATGCTGGGGCTTCCAGCACTTACCCTATGCAGTGTTCGGCCCTGCGCAAAAACGGCTTCGTGGTGCTCAAAGGACGGCCATGCAAAATAGTGGAGATGTCAACTTCCAAAACTGGAAAGCACGGTCATGCCAAGGTAAATGCCCTTCCAGGTCTTTCTTGGTGTTGGGATTTTGATCATTTGTATTCCATTACAGAACATGAGGTTTCTGTAGTTATAAGCGTATAATGACACTTTTTTTTTTTCTTCCCACAATTACTGGGTGATCAGCTATTTGAATACTGAAAGGTAACATTTCCTTCTTGGGCCCTTATAATGTTTCATTAACGGGGAACTGAAACTTTCCTGAATCCTAGTGACTTAGACAATCTATTCAGTTTACAAATGAGAAAACCTGTTCTAACATCATTCTAACGAACCTAAATTCATTTTTCTTAATCACTCTTATGATTGAATTACTAGAGTATATGATATTGGGTCTTGATATGTCATGATACTGTCTAGTTGTTCACTGCTTCTCAGTTGTATGACCACTACATTTTTTTTTTTAAGAAAGTAAAATTAGATGACCTTGGAAGGAGAAAGAATCTGTCATAATCAGCTTTGGTATTATGCATCTGTGTATGTAATGAGTGATATCTTGGCAAAGATTAAACAGTTTCCTGTTCTCCCGTCTCTGTTAGGTTCACCTTGTTGGAATTGATATTTTCACGGGCAAAAAATATGAAGATATTTGCCCTTCTACTCACAACATGGATGTTCCAAATATTAAGAGAAATGATTATCAAGTAAGTACTAATTTCCTTTAGAATGCTGCTTGTTTCCTAAAGGTGCAAATACTTTTTACTGTCCATTGTAATTTAATAAAACCCACAAGTAGTTTTGTAGGTTTTTCTAACCAATTGTTAAGTACCACTTATTTTAGAAATTGGAGAAATAGATAGTGCTATTTAACACTTGTACCTTATCTAGGATGACTGCTGGTTTGCCACTGTTGAACATTCTTGCATTTTAAAAAATTTGAACACTTATTATTTCTCAAATAAGTTACTCCATATTGTGAGTCCAATGTTTAGTAAAAATACTATTTTCTTTGTTGTAAATTGTTTCTCTTTGTTGTAAATACTTTCCAGGTATTTCTTTTCCCTTACCAGACCTAAGACTCTCAAGAAATTATTGGAATTCATGTTCCACCAACCAAGTTTGTGTGTATTAGTGAATGTGTGTCAGAATTTGGTATTCTTAAATAGGGAAATAAGTTGAAAGCCATACATACAAAGGATAAAGTGTATGGTCACTGAATTTGGTGAAGAAAATACAAAAACTTTGTAATTGTTTTATTTGTATTCAGTGACCATGCTGTGGCCTTTTGTTAAATTATAGGTATAAACTGCAAGTTTTAGTTCCAATTATGCATTTGGATAAGTCATGTTTAACGATAGCATTTTCTTGTTTGGAGTATTGATGGTAACCAAACCACTGACCTCATAGAATGTGGGAGCTCAGATTAATCATAACTAAAGTCTTTCTGGAAAGTCTGCAATTTCTTTATCAAGCATACTATATATAGAACTCTTTTCATTTTACATAGTGAAAAATACAAGTGTGACACTTGAATTCGTTTTACCCAATTTAAACTTGTTCCTTTCTATAACTCATATTGTGTTGTATAATTTTTAAAGAATGTCACCATTAACTGCAATTATCCAATGATTTCCTTTTACTTTTTGTCCACATGTAAACATATTTTTGCACAGTTTTAATCTAGTAAGCAGTTTTATATTTTCATTTTCCCACTTACAAATGTTTTCTAGGTTGCTTTGGAGTCTTCATAGAAATTTGAATTGTCTTAGTATAATAATAGCAAGATTTTTTTTAAGTCAGGCAGATCTGAGTTTTGATCTAGTTCTGCCACTTTCAAGCTGGGTGATGTTGGAAAATTACACAACCTCTCTGAGCCTCAGTCTTCTCATCTACAAAGGAGGGATAATATGAAGATTAATGAGAAAATGTACCCCATAATTCCCTCATAAGTAGATATGTACCAAAAAGTATTTTTTTTTCTGCTTCCCCTTTTCCTGTATAAAAACTTCACTTAATCATTCCATATTCTTGGAGCACCTAATTTAGACATGGCATATAGTGGACGCTCAATAAACATTTGTTAAATGCATACATGACTACTCAATGAGGTAAAGATAGTACAGCCAACTGAAGCTAAGCATAGAATTTTCTTTTGCCAAAAATAGATTTCTGTTTTCATCCTTAACGTGTGAATGCTTTGAATATTCAATATTCATTAATATTCATTCAAAATACAATGCTTTTGCCCTTGAGTGTTTCAGAAAGATGGTATCAGTAGTTCAGATGACTACTACTGTGATCAAATTAGCCAGTCATTGATTGGAGCTCAAGATTTAACATAAAGGAAAATTTTGGTTTGGGTTTTATTTTGAGATAAAGCAGGACCTGGACTAGGATGAGGGGTATGAGGTGAGTGAGGCCCTTGCCTCAAGCACACAATTTTATATAAAGACAGTACCAGAAACAATGCCAAGCTACACAGGGGCCTGATCCTGTCTGATATTTTGTTCATTATAGAATTTATGCATTAATTCTAATTTTTAAAAATATTACATTAACCTGATCACTGAGGGGTGTGTCTGTGTGTGTGTGTGTGTGTGTGTGTGTGTGTGTGTGCGCCACCTTAAATTTTAAATTTTGCACCCAAGACAAGTGCCTCACTTGCCTCGCCATAGTCCCAGCCTTTGGCATGTAGTCTGTGTTCCAGAGCGGATAAGAGAATGACTCAAGCCTAACAGTCTGGGTCCAGATCCTTGCTTTGACACTTACTAACTGCATGACCTTGGTTGGCAAGTTATTTAATCTCTCACCTGCCTTTCTTTATAAAATAAGGATAAGAATAATAAACTCCTCATGGAATCACTGTGAGGTTTAATTAGTTAATTCTTAGAATAGTGCCTTGCAGAGCGAGCACTCAGTGATCACATCCCTTCATTATCAAGTCACCATAGAATACTTATTTCTGTTCATTAAAAAAAATTAGTTCCGTGAGCCTTTCCAGTTATATTTATTGTCCTATGGTGGTCTTCACTCACCTTTCCAAGTGCCTTGATTAAATTTCTACTTATTATTTAGCTACATGTAGTCCTTTGTATTTGCTGAATTCAGTATTTCAAGTGCCAGTTTGACAGTCAGCTAAAGTGAAATATATATATCCGTTCATTATAATAATTAAAAAGTAAGTGTTTAGGAAAAGAAATGTATCAATATTTACAATTTTAATTTTACATATTTTAACATAAGTTCAGAATGAAAGGAAAATTGTCTCCTAAATTCCATTCCAAGATGTAGCTTGGATTGGAATTGCTAATTTCCATCACTTCCCCCAAAAGTAGTTATGGTTATCTGGGGCTCACTGATGGTGTAAAATACAAATACACCCAGACACCTTTGGGAATCCCCAGACTCTTAAATATAGAAACGCTTGTTCAAACTCTGGTACGTACTTGAGTCATATTTCTTTAGAAAGTTCTGTGTTCCTGTGCACTACACCACAAGTTAAATGCCTTTTCTGCATTTACTAAAGTTTTACCTGTCATTTAAAGACCACTTTTCAGAAGGAAAGCTAATCACTACAGGACATGTTAAAGTGTATATTGTGCATCTTTGGATTATTGATGAATTGCCAAAACTGTGAATATTAAATCCTAGTATATTCTTCAAATAAGTGGTATGTCTTTTGGATATGGAGTTGAATTTTGTTGCTGCAACTTAAAATAGAACAACAAAGAAAATAATGATGCTATGAATTCCTTGTGCCTAAAGTCTTTTTATAATTTATACCCGTTCTGTGGAATCTTTGTGTTCCCTGGTAAAAGCAGTCTTTCTTTGGAGTAGAAAACCCCTAAACCAGCAGATCCCAGTACTGCAGGGACAAGAAACAGATATTTTGCTACAGTATTATTAAGGGTGATAATGAGAAGAGCCTCCTACCTTTGGTTCCTAGACCTGTGTATTCTACCTATGGGAGAAATAGTACCATATATTGGAATATATTTAACCTGTAAAACAGCACCCAGGCCCAGAGAGTGTCATTCAGCAGGAGGCAAAGATGAGTCTTCAGTAGGCAAATGCACACAGGCAAACTGTCTTAGAATGATGGAGGACATGGACCAGTGAATTCTCTGAGCATTGTCCTGTTGTCTTTTTATTTTGCCTGTCAAATGAATTTTTTAGCCAGAAATGATACTACGTGAGGTACTGACAGTAATGTGACTGTTTACAAATCCTCAGATGAGATCTTAGCAGGAGCACTGCAGGCAGCAAAGGCAAGTTTATATGTGGAGTAAGGATCTATTACAGTGAGCACAAACTGCTGCCTCTTCCATGATGGAGGGAGTACAATGTTACCAGGTAGCTGGCTCTTCCCCCGGGGAAATGGTGCCATATCAGGGACTCTGTATTGGTCTCTGCTGTGAGGTACCAGCAGTGGCTGTAGTCAGATCAGCCTTGGTGAGAGAAAACCGGTGTCGTTGAGCCCATGCCACCATGGCCAATTGTTTGTGAGCCAATTGAACAAGGACTGGGAAGACTACAAAAAGAAGCTAAATGACATTCACAGGTAGAATCATCTTGTCACCTAATTGTCTGCCTCCTTGGTAGCATGTCCCCTTGGTAAGCATTTATATGGACACATTCTCTAACTATTTGGAGAGGTCCCTCCACGTACCACTTTCCCAGACCTTATTGTCAGCAATTTTCCCATCTTTTTCTTTCAGTTTTGTTGACCTTCCATCCATACTCTTAGCCCTTGCCCATAATCAGTGTAAATCCAAACCCTTGGTTCCCTCTTCTTTCAAGTCCAGTACATGAAGTTCTCATCCCCACTGTCTTTCAGGGCCACCTCTGAATAGTTTCATCAGACTATGCATAACCATCTAGAAACCATTCTGAATTTTGTTTTTCAGTCAGCTGGTAATAGGGAACTCCCCACAAAGTCATTGGTACAAGTTGAGGGAGAAATTGTGGATGTTGCAGAAGAAGGTGCTTCTGAGTCTCATACAACTTGTTGGTGCTTTCAGGAGCTGCTCAAGTTGAGCTCACATGTGCAGCTTCCACCTGATGATGGAGTGCTGCTGTGCATACCCAACTTTATGGCTTGGTGTGTCAGATAACACTCTAGTTGATGATAGCGTTATTTCCTTGTGTTGTCTGATAACAATGATCAAACATTCAGTTCCCCCAGGGACCAGCAGCTCTAAAGTAGCAGCTTGAGAGTGCTGGGGGAAGAGGAAAAGGAAGAAGGAGAAAGGAGGAGGTCTTACCTAAAGGTCTGACTGTTTTGAAATAGATTGAGAAATAAAATTAAATTCAGAAATTAGGGCTAAGTCACCTGTAATGATGCTATTCCTTCTCCAGCCTTCTTCTGTTGTATACCAATAATACAAATACAAGCAAAAAAGTTCCCCCATAATTCTCCTTTTTCATGTTCTTTCTTACCAGACCACATCATGGTTAGAATCTGCAGTCACTTACTCTCCCCATATCCTTCCTTTTAGTTCATGCTTTGCTTCCTCAGCTCCCTGTACCCCCAACTATTTAGTGGTTACAGTGCTCTTTCTAGAATTCTTATATACCATAGCATTTTTCTTTTTTACTTTTTATTGTGGACATTTTCAAAATATGATGAACCTCACGTACCCATCATCCACCTTCCACAATTATCAGTACATAACCAGTCTTGTTTCATCTGTACCCCACCATCTATTTTTATTTCCTGTACCCTCTACCTCTTGTTTATTTTGAAGCTAATTCCAGATATTATATCATTTATCGTTTCATCTGCAAATATTTTGCTACGCATTTTTAAAAGGTAAGGGCTGTAAAAAATAAAAAGCATACTGTGGCACCCCCAAAATTAGTAATTCCTTAATATCTTCAAATATCCAATCAATATCTACATTTTCCTAATTGTCTTTGTTTTTTTGTTTACGTTTTGCTTTTTCAGATGTGATAGTTACTGTTTTTGTTTTACAGTTTTTCTAAATCAGGACCTAAATAAAGTCCATGCGTTGAAATTGGTTGAGGTATCTCTTAAATCTACTTTATAGGTTCTCCTCTCTCAGACGTGCATTTGAGTCTCTCTTCCCTCTCTTTCCTCCCTTCCTTCTTTCCCCCTCTCTCTCTCTCTTCCCCTCCATTTTCGATGAAGAAACTAGATAAGTTGTTCTGTAGACTTCCACGCAGTCTGTATTTTGCTAATTGCATTTCCTTTGTCCCACATATTCCCTGAAAATTGATAATTAGACGTACAGACTTGATCAGATCCACTTTAGATTTTTATTTTCTTCTTCTTTTCTTTAACAAAAATTACTCCATAGGTGATATTCTGTGCAACCATCAAGTAAATGAGTCTAATGATTTCTTTTTTTTTTTTTTTTTAATTTATTTTTTGCTGCGTTGAGTTTTCATTGCTGTGTGTGGGCTTTCTCTAGTTGTGGCGAGCGGAGGCTACTCTGAGTTGCCGTGCGCAGGCTTCTCATTGTGGTGGCTTCTCTTGTTGCAGAGCACAGGCTCTAGGCACACGGGCATCAGTATTTGTGGCACGTGGGCTCAGTAGTTGTGGCTTGTGGGCTGTAGAGCGCACGCTCAGTAGTTGTGGCAGAAGGGCTTAGTTGCTCTGCGGCATGTGGGATCTTCCTGGACCAGGGCTCGAACCTGTGTCCCCTGCATTGGCAGGCAGATTCTTAACCACTGCGCCATGAGGGAAGCCCCTGATGGTTTATTTTTTTGTGATGTTATTAGATATGTAATAATTGCCTCAATCCATTAATTTATTAAAGGAGACAAAGTAATAATCTGTTACTTTTTTTTTCTTTAAAAGCCAGAATACTTCTATAAGAGAAAGTTTCCGTCAGCTTTTTTGTTTACGCTGTGGTACAGTATATAATAGGAAAGCCAATATAAATACTTGATTCTTTCCCTTTAAGTACCAGTTTTCAAAATTAGTTGGTTTCCTGGCATCTACTGAAGATGACCAGTGAAATTTTTTTTTTCACTATGAACTCAAGCATTTAAACACATTTGTGTTTCAGTCCATTGTAGTTATTATCATTATTGATTCTCAAATTGTTCTTTCTTTATTCCGGACCTTATTCTGGTTAGCTCCTGAATCCCTTTGATATGGATCTAGTGGTCTTTAATAGCACCATGATTTCTCATCTTGTATACTTCCTACTCTGTACCTGGAATTATCCATTTGCCCAGGAGCCCTATGGAGAGAAGTAGCACCATACATTGGATTCTTTTAGTAGGAAGTGACAGATACCACATTCTGGTACTAGGATTTTGGGTGTATGGTATAATTTCAGATGTCATTCAGCAGCTTGCTACACCACTGCATGCCTGGCTCCTGTATTACAAGTTTTCTGACCCTGCCCTCTCCTGTCTCCTTGCTTGCTATTAGCAAAATGATTGCTCTCTCTACCAAAAAAAAAAAATGTTCATAAACATCTCAGAGTTATCAAATAAGTAGATTGCTTACAGGTGAAGGATCAGAAGGAAATATTTAGAATTGACTTATAACTGTTTTCTTACCATCCTCTCCTTCCAACTCTACAGCGTCAGAGAGGGCTTTGAGGGAAGATTGAAAAAGTTGCACAGAAATATGCTTGAAACACAAAAATGACACCGTTAGCTATTTTTTTCAAGATTGAAAATTACAAAAGGGGAAGTGGTACCTTGAGAGAGGAAAAATCTTGCAGATACTACCTTAGCCAGGTGATCAAAGTTAATATCACCAGTAATAGGACATAGTGACATAATTTGCCTCTTGATGTGATACTCTGAGGACACATCATATATGTAGTAATCCTTCCAAAAATGCACTAGCTGAATCATTAGGAAACAAACTCAAACTGAGCAACATTCTATAATACAGTGAACCTGTGCTCATCAAAAATGTCAATGTCATGCAACACAAAGGGTCAGGAACCGTTCCAAATTAAGAGACTAAACTGACATGACAGCCAGATAAATACAAGGCATGATCCTGGAGTTGGAAGGGAAAAATTGTTATCGAAGACAGTATTGGGACAATTGGCAAATTTGAATATGGACTATGTATTGAATAATATGTTAGCAATATTGAATTCCCTGATTTTGAAAAATAAACTGTGGTTATGTAAGAATATATCCTTGTTCTTGGGAAAAACAAGTGAAGTATTATTGCTGAAGAGTCATGATGTTTGAAACTTACTCTCAAATGGTTCAGCAAAAATAAAAGAATAAGAATGTGTATGGTATGCATTTTATATATTCCGTATATACAGAGAGGGAAAAAAAGCACGTGGTTAAATGTTAACAAAGAGTAAATCTAGGTAAAAGATAAAGGATTTCATTGCATTATTTTTGCACCTTTTCTCAATATCTGAAAATTTTTAAATAAATAATTTATTTAAGAAGATCAAATAATTCATTTTTATTATTTAATTTTACTTTTCTGTAGCTTAGCTTTATTTTTGAAATTTTAAATTTTATTTCTATAGCAATTTATTTTAATGTTTAATATTTATAAATATATATTTTAGTAGATGTTTTATAATATGTCTGTATCTTTTTGTATTTGAAATGCTTTAAATTTCATCCCATGGCTTATTTTATTAATTCCTTTTAAAAAATAAAATACCATATAAATACCAAAATATCAGTATTATTATTTGGTTTATGTGGTTCAGTCACTAGTGGAGTGGGAACCTTTAACTCTTGAAATTGACAGGTTCTACTTCAGGGAATTGTTAAAAGAGCTGAAATAAAAAAGATGAGCCTGTGGTTAATTGTTTAAAAATTACACTTCTGTCTCCACCTCCTTGCTTCCCGCTTTTCTGCCAACTACCTCACAAATGTTTGAGTGACCAAAAGATTAATTAAAAGTGTTTGTGGTGGCTCAGGAGGATGGTTTTTTGTTTTTGAGATTGTAGACATGTGCAAAAACTGAAATCTCCGGTGGTAGGTGGGGTTTCTGTGGAAAGCTATTGCCAGAGTTGGTAGTGCCATAGAGGAGAGCTTTGAAACTCTACCTCTGTGGTATGCCTGTGTTATGTCATAGTGGCTGAAGGGGACCAGGGACCATGTCTTTAACTCTTTTTGTGTATGTCAATGGTAGCATCTGGTATGCTGGGTGATTGCCTTTTATAAAACCTGTTAGACAAATGGGACCTAATGAAACTTAAAAGCTTCTGCACAGCAAAGGAAACCATAAACAAGACAAAAAGACAACTCCCAGGATGGGAGAAAATAATTGCAAATGAATCAACAGACAAGGGATTAATCTCCAAAATATACAAACAGCTCATGCAGCTCAATATCAAAATAACAAACAATGAAATCAAAAAATGGGCAGAAGACCTAAATAGACATTTCTCCAAAGAAGACATACAGATGGCCAAGAGGCACATGAAAAGATGCTCAACATCACTAATTATTAGAGAAAAGCAAATCAAAACTACAGTGAGGTATCACCTCACACCAGTCAGAATGGCCATCATCACAAAATCTACAGACAATAAATGCTGGAGAGGGTGTGGAGCAAAGGGAACCCTCTTGCACTGTTGGTGGGAGTGTAAATTGATACAGCCACTATGGAGAATAGTATGGAGGTTCCTTAAAAAACGAAAAATAGAATTACCATATGACCCAGCAATCCCACTACTGGGCATATACCCAGAGAAAACTATAACTCAAAAAGACACATGCACCCCAATGTTCATTGCAGCCCTATTTACAATATCCAGGTCATGGAAGCAACCTAAAGGCCCATCAACAGACGAATGGATGAAGAAGATGTGGTACATATATACAATGGAATATTACTCAGCCACAGAAAGGAACAAAATTGGGTCATTTGTAGAGATGTGGATGGACCTAGAGACTGTCATACAGAGTGAAATAAGTCAGAAAGAGAAAAACAAATATCGTATATTAACGCATATACGTGGAATCTAGAAAAATGGTACAGATGAACCTGTTTGCAAGACAGAAATAGAGACACAGATGTAGAGAACAAATGTACGGACACCAAGTGGGGAAAGGGCGGGTGGGATGAACTGGGAGATTGGGATTGACATATATACACTAACTAATATGTATAAAATAGGTAACTAATGAGAACCTGCTGTATAGCACAGGGAACTCCACTTCGTTGTACAGCAGAAACTAACACAACATTGTAAAGCAACAATACCCTGATTAAAAAAAAAAAATTGTTAAAATTCTAGGCACACTGATGGTGTACATGCTTTTAGAATAAATTAATGTGGCCTGGCAGTTTCCTCATACCTGTAATGAAAGAAATTCAATGATACCAATACTGTTCTTTTTTGCAGGTTAGGTTGATGACTGGTTTTGTTTCATTAATGTCATCAACAAGCTAATGTTTTTCTTTTTTAAAAAAATCTAGTGTTGTTAGCAGTGAGCTGGAGACCAAAAATTTTCCACTTCAGTTTGTTCATAATCAAATTATAAAACACATTGTTTGTAATCATGAAAAACTGAAAATAACTTTTATGCCCATTAATACAAAAATGGTTAAATCAGTTACAGTATAACTTTGCAGTTGTGAAATGATTAGAGAGACTAAGCTAGGTCCATATTTTCCAAAACGGAAAGATTTCTAAGACATATTAAGTGAAAACAACTTGCTGAAAAATACTTATAATATCCCATTTATTTTTTAAAGCAACTATATATTGTGTACATAACTTCAGTATACTCTATTAAAAAGCCTAAACTGTTTAATAACGTAGAGATTTGGGGGAGGGGAGAGTGCAGGAAGGAATGAACTTATATTTTTTGTCTATACCTATTTTATGCTTTTGTATGTGTAGCATTCTTAAGCACCAAAAATTTATTAATGTATTACTGTGTACTTATACAAATTAATATAGTTGGCAATTTATGTAAAAATTACAAAGTAGTGGGTGTAATCTAATCAGTGCAAATGATATAATTTCTTTCAATAGCTGATATGCATACAGGATGGTTACCTTTCCCTGCTGACAGAAACTGGTGAAGTTCGTGAGGATCTTAAGCTGCCAGAAGGTGAACTAGGCAAAGAAATAGAAGGAAAATACAATGCAGGTGAAGATGTGCAGGTACAGACCTATGGAGAGATTGTTTTTTTAAATCATTTTATAAAAACTTTGACCTAAACTAGTTAGCATAAAATACTATAGGTGAAATATAGCTTTTAAATACTGATGAAATATTGAAAATGATCTCTAGAACTAGGCAGTTTTCCTCTGATACCTTTTAACATGGCCATTACCAAAGAAAGTATCAAAGTTCATTTTTTACTACATAGACACTGTCAACCCTGAATTTGTTTTGAAGATCAGCCTGAACTATTCTTAAGGATGAGAAAGGATGTTATGGGAATACTAAAGAGTGAAGGTGACTTACGTTATCTTTGTTATAACTCTCAGAAGTATAACGTCTAATAAGTATTGAAACATTTATAGTTCTTATTCTCCTGTTCCCTGGAATTTTTCTTAAAAACCACAATTTGAGAAATTTAGCTTTAGAAAACTGTAAAAAAAGTAGATTATTTGGTCTTGGAATACCTCTTTACAAAATCAATATGTATAAAATATCCACAAATATCCAATGTATGATGAATTAACTATATCTTATATATGTATTGCCTTTTGAATAAATTTTTGCCTACATTTTTTTCCTTCTAGGTGTCTGTCATGTGTGCAATGAGTGAAGAATGTGCTGTAGCCATAAAGCCCTGCAAATAAATGGGAACATCAGGCATGAGCAAAATGTTTAGGTCTGGATCAACTGCAGATCCAAAGTTTGGTTCTAAGTTGTCACCAAAGCTATGGCATTCATAAGCAACCTCATTTATTTTTTAATTGTTTTGAAATTGTGCTGAGTTAGTTTTGCAGGCAATTCGTAATTTAAAAAAATGATCAAGATGTATAATTCTTTTTTTTAAATTTTGTAGGTGTCTTTCCTATAACTTTCCTGTGGTTTTCAGTATGTAAGTCTAAGAAACAGACAAGATAGCTTCAGAAGATGTGATTTGTCTGAGCAAATCGTTCCTAAATTTTTGTTAAATGATAAATAAACCAGGGTTTTAAATCAAACAATGTAGCATCTAGTGGTATTGAAGCACCACATTTAAGTTGAATTGCTCTGCATTAATTTCAAACTTAATATCATAGAATAAGTAGATTATGGATTGGAATTGTCAGAGTTTCAGCATGGGTGTGGCAAGTACAGATCCTTAAAAATCATGTTATCAAAAAGTGCCAGTTATCTTAGTAACCATGTGCAGCCCACCTGTATTACCTCAGTCATTCTGTTCTTTGCCAAATTGCTGGTAGACTTAATATAACCTATATTATGGTGATTTTAGTACTTTCTTGTGGTTGACAGAGGCATTAAACTGTTTTGTGACTGTTAGCAAGTCATATTGTAGGGAAGACTCAAAGGACAGTGGCAAAGGATGTTGGTTAAAGCTATAGGTTTTTATTTGAGGCCTTTGTATTCAACATAAAAATAGGAAGTTTCCATTTGTGTTTTTGCCTTTAACTCTTGTTTTCTCTCTCTCTTTATTTAAAGGAGTGACCTGCTTTACAGGATACTATGCAGTACTTTTTATTAATTATGTTGAATAAATGTTGGTATTTGTAGTAGTCACTCCTTTTCAGCCATTTTTAAGTAGACTTTTTTGACATCAAAATATTTGTTAGACAAAACTGGAAATTCTTACTTTAAATTGATTTGGAACATTTGTTCAATTTATGTACGTTTTTTTCTAACATGAAAGTGAATCATAGAAGAAAAGTCACTTTGTGTGATAATTATTATTTAACTTAAGAAGTATATGTATTTTATCTGATTGTCATGTGACTTAATTCAGTTACTGGTGTGAAATATATCTAGGAAAAAATTCTATAAACAATTATTTAAAGAAGTATTTTAGGTGATTCTGCTACATTTCTGTTTAGTCTTTTGGATCACATATCTGTATTTCCAGAATTCTAGGCATTGTCACAGGGTTTGTGAGGACCTTTGACTCAATACCAGTCATTATATTGCAGTGCAACTTAGAACAAAATCACCATTTCAGTAATAACTTCATTCTCTAAGACTCATTATGAGACCTCTCTCATCATACTTTGACTTCTGAAAGGCCTTTGTACCTATCATCTAGAAGAAAATATGTATGATGCTGTAACTGGTCTACTCAGTGACTGGGAATAGCATTAGGAACAGAAGATCCCGAAGTTTTAGTTACTTAATTTGTGCACACTTTTAAATCTTGTATTGGCCTCAGCAAACCCATTTGGAGAAGAAGCAAGATACTTTAAGGAAATGCAAGAGGAATTCTAAAGCACAAGAAATATTGAGGTTGTAGTTAATCATTTTTAGTATAACATTTTAGCTTTTGCCCATCCAAAGCACAGTTAGTAATTAGACTAAATTCTTTCCAGTATTCCATTTAAGTGTCTACTACATACTGCTCTAGTTTTTTAGTACTCTGTAATATGTATCTTACTTGTGACTGGTTGGCATTGTTACCCACAGGAACTCCAGAAAGTTATCAATCTGTGTTACTTGCTGGTCATTCATATGACCCCAGTTAACCACACTAGTGTTCTGGTTTAGTATTAATTCTGGATTGACATGCCCTTGTTCTTCATAATTTGTCAAACTTCACATAAATATATTTTCAATTATGAGGTAAGTGTATATAAATTGTAATAATGCATCTGTACCTTCATATCTTGAATGGCAAAAGCTATGCTTAAATATTTCATTTTAAGTACTATAATGAAGTTTAAATACTCTTCTGTCATATAATTAATTATAAGTATAGATTTTAAAGATATGGGACTGTTTATTTTCACATAAGTTAGTACATGTTTCTCTAGAACAATATATTTCATTTAGAAAAGCTTTATAAATTGTATTAAAAGGAAGCAGGAAACATATTTTTTAACAGAACAGAAGTGACTTCACTCTTTTTTGACATCAGAAATGTTAAAAGTTGATTCCTAGTATTTGTTGTACTTTTTGTAGCAAATGTTAAATGTCAAAGTTACCATGTATAGAATGTAGACTGTCACCTTGATAGATTATACAGTGATACCTTTTTGTCTGTAGGCATTTCACCAATTTATATACAATATTATAGTAACAAGTGGAATATTTGTTTCCTTCTAGAACAACGTATTTTATTTCTACTGTGAAGACTTTGTTATACCTTATTCGCTACAAAGTTGTATACCCTCTGAAATAGATCAAATTACTGCTACTTTGACTTAGCATTTGCATCATGAACATAATTATGATGTTTCTTTCATGCTCCCCTCCAAGGGCTGTCAGTCACTTGAAATTATTGCTAACCAAGCTCTTGAATCTGTTTCCATTTATGGTAAAAAATTCTGTACCAATGCTTTATAACAATTATCAAAACTCTCCTGCAGCCAGAGCATGAAATCTTTAATAAGAGATGCTGCAATAAAATGTTTAGGCTATAAAATTTGGGGACACAACTTTTCATTATAGCACAATGAATGTGCATGTGCACACATAGCTTTGTATGTTTGTTCTTTTTGCAAAGTCGTTCCAACTCTTAAAAGTACTGTAGTCTGGTAGTGCCTCCAATGTTGGTAACTTTTTTTTTTTAATTTACAGCTTTTCCAGAATTTGTTTTTGTACTTTAAAGTTTCTCAATTAGATTATTTCTAGTTGAACTGTAATTTGAATGCATTGTTCTCAGGGCTGTTTGTGCTAAGTGCTGAAGTTTCATTATTTCAAAGCTAACTGCCTGAAAGTATATTGCAAATTTTTCCCAAATTGTAATAGAGTGATACATACAAACAAAAATCTGTAATATCAACATACTTAAACCATATACTAGATATTCAAGAAAAAAAATGGGAACATTAGTAACATCTATACTGGAATCTTGCCATATTTTTTTTCATTTTAGAAAAGAATTTGGTAGTCTTATCTTAGACCCTTATCCTTAATGATATATCTGAAAGCATTCCTTTGGCCTGGACCCCAAAGATAGTTTTAGAGCCAAACTTTGATGTGATTCTCAAACATATTTAGGGACAACAGAACAAAAATTCATAGTACTTTTTTGGGTACATTAAAATGTTTACATATTGAATTCTGTAATATGAACTAGGAACAAATTTATTATGAGAAAATATGGCTCTTAAGCAGAAAATGTGCGAACTATAAGCATATTTCCATAAACAGTATATTATATTGAACTGGTCAACAGTTTAAAATTTTCTGATACCATCTAAGCAAAATATTTCATAGTTTTCAAGCCTTTTTTTCTCCTACCATTCAGACAAGTAATAGGCAACAAAAGCTTAAGAAAAATTTATTGTGGAAAATCTTAAAATTGAGAAAATTCAATCTATTAACTTTATTAAATTTTTTTCTCTCAGTTGGGTATATGGCATTATTTGATTTTAGCAGGGAACATTTGGATTTAGCTTACGGAACACAGATGTTCTGTTCTGTGGGAACATGACTTGAAGTTCTATATAATGTTTTTTCATTAAATAACCATCTGAACATCAACGTAACTACCAAGTGAGGTCAAGTGCCTGAAAAGTGCTGTATACATCTAATTAGCATGTTTTCCTTACATGAAAGATGCATCTTATAGCGATGCATATCAGGCTTTCACGTTCTAAAAACATACTTGCCAAACTTTACCACCCACCACTCTTCCTGTCTCCTTAGAACAGGTCGAAACCTATTTTACAGTTGAAAGAGAGATTCCTTTATTTATATAAAGTCCCTAAAACTGTGTCTTGATATTGGTAGACTTAAGTTTATCTTAGTTCAAGATTGCACATTTTTAAAACTCTGGATATAAACTTTATTCAGTGATGACTATACAGCTTGTCATAAGTCATAGTTGTGATCATTCTTGAAAGGAATTCTTTACTGTGGTTAATATCTACTATAAATAAGCACTCTTGTGCTTGTTACAAAGTATAATGCAAATTACTAGCTCTATACTGTTTTTGTCCTCCTCTCCAAAAAGAAAATAGTTGAAATGGCATTGTCTAATCCAGTGGCACTTTATTAGTAATACATTTTATTTGTCATAGGTATAAGAGAACTCAAGCTTTTACCTGCAGAGACTCATATGTTTTAGCTAAAACTTTAAAATTGTAAGATTTGTAGTATGTGTATTATTATAATCATGTATTTTACATTTCAAAAATGGGTAAAATTAAAATATTAAGCCTTTGTCTATATTAAAATAATTGTGAAATCCTTTAAAATGTAGATGGTAAACTTAGCAATTATAATTTTTGTTACGTTAAAATATATTTGTCTGTTAACTTCATCAGTTAAATAAAAATAAAGTTAATTTAACAGCTTACACTATTCTTGTGTATATACATTCCTAGAAACATTTTCATACTAGAAATTAATTTGTATATTACTGTTAAAAGAAAATCTAACTTGTATTTTTATTTTTTTTATATTTTAGGTTCTTACTATACAGCACCCTAGCTTTACAGCTGGGAATGTTAATTTCTAGATTTTAGTTCCAGATTTAGGTACATTTTTTTTAATCTTTAAATTTTTAATAGTTTTTAAGAATACATAAAATACATGGTTCAAAATTCTATAGGTACAAGAATAAATACATCTTCCCATCTTCATCCTCTTTCTGTGCATTCTTCCAGAGATACACAATGCAAGAGAGTTTAGTGGTCCCTTCCCCACCCCTGACCTCCCAGGATCTGAAGTGTTCCTTCTTTACCAGAGTTGCTGTTCTCTTTCCACGGCGATGTGAATGGTGTGATGAGTCCCTGAAGCAAACTCTTCACCCTTTTCCCAATCCTCACCATATCTAATCAACACCATCTGGACAGATTCATCCTGAGGTGGCTCAGCAGTTTCTTCCTTTTATACACTGTACTATTCTAGAACATCTCTGTCACTTCCTGACTTGTGGACAATACCAGGACTTCCAGTGTAGTTGTCACCTCGTATCCATGATCAGTATCACTGTTATCCATAATCTTCCAGATCCAGCAAGCATAATTGGGCAGTGGGAGAAGCACCAAATTAGAGTCTTCCACCCCTTAGCCCCACTCTTTTTTGCCACTTGCAAATACCAGTAGCTTGTTTCCCAGAAGTAGGCATGAGAGGGGTAAAAGAAGAGTGAAAAGGGACTAATTGTATGTTATGTATCAGCCTGTCTGAGTTTCTTCTTCCCACCACCCCAACCTCATATTTAAACATTCTATCCAAACAGGAGGTGTCCTATGGAATTGCCACTTTTAAAACCCCACTGCTTCTCTAAAGTGTGTGTTCCACTGGGAGTTTAAAGTATCCATTGCCACAGTACATTCAGCAGGATCAGTTACAATCACTGGATGTGTATCGGCTCAAAAGAACCCATCTACAAGGTTTTATCAATCCATTTTCCAATTTGAGAGTTATTTCTGAGTCCAGTCAAAATAATTTTTTGCCACCACCCACGGATACTACCCAGCATCACAATGACTTGTGTCCCAGTGTTTAGGAGGGCCAAAAAGTCTTGGCAACCACAGTTGCTATCAGATTCGCAACAAAGATCCTAACTGGGAGAATGGAGGTTTATCTACCTAATAATGCTAGTGTGTCTGCCTTTTTTGGTTCACAGTTATGTGTGTGTTTCACTTAAATTACTGTCACTCTAGTTCATTTTAATTTCTATACAGTCAGTGAGATAAATCTTGGAGAAAAAAAAAATATACATGGAATCTTAAGAAAGAAAGGACATTTAGGACACAAAAGTTTCTATAAAGTGGAAATATTAAAAATAACACTCTGATACCAGTCCTAAGTGAAATTAAAAACAAAACTAGATGTAGGCTTTGTACCTTGTTAAATTTATTTCAAAATATTTTAAATTAAAAAAAAACTAGAAAATAAAAAGACTTCTACCTGGAAATTTTAAAACCTATTACGTAATTCTATGATGAAAGGGGTACTACAAACAGAATTCCTGAAAGATAATGAAAACACTATATATCAGAATCCACGTAAAGCAGTATAGATGAAAATTTGTAGCCTTAACACCTGTATCAATGAAAATGAAAGAATGAACATAAATGAATTAAATTCCTAAATCAAATAACTAGAAAAAAAAACAGCAAAATAAACCAAAAGGGAGCACAAGGGAAGAAATGATAATGATAAAAACAGAATTAGGTGAATAGAAAAATAGCAAATTAAAAAAATAAAATTCTGGTTTCTTGAAAAATTAAAGTAAACCACTGGCTACTTTAAGGTAAATAAAGGAAGAAAACACAAATGTAAAAAAATGAGAAATGACAAGGAGTGACTAATGCAGAGAAAAGTAAAACAAATTCTATGCAGATAAATTTGAAAACCTAAATGATATAATTTTTAAGGAAAATATGGTTATTAGAATCAACCTCAGTAGAAACAAAGTTTAAACAGAACAATTTTAATAAAAGAAAGAGAGAAACTGTTCACAAAAAACAAACCAACAGCCAAAAACCAAAACCAGGCAAATTGTTTCACTGGAGAATTTTACCAAACTTTTAGAGACCAGATGGTTTCAAAGTTACATAGATTGTTTTAGAGCATAGAAAATCAGAACTTCTAAATTATTTTTACAAAACAAATATAACATTGATACCTAAACTTGATAAAGTTAACCAAAATAAATACAAGTACTTATGCAAATATCCTAATATACTATACTAGTAGTGATAGACTCAAACCTCACATGAAGAAAATGATACCCACGCCCACATGGAGTTTATATCAGAGATGCAAGAATAACTCAATATTATGAAATCTATTAATTCACTCCAGAAGGAAACAGGTTAATATCTAGGAAATCTCTCTTAATAGTATTCACTATATTATGAATCTAAAGAGATAGGTCATATTATTTTCTCCATAGATACTAGATACTGAAAAAAACTTTGGACAAAGCAATACCCATCCTCAAAACATCTCTCGGAAAAAACAAAACAAAACACACAGAAAAACAGGTGGATGAATATTTAACATAAATATATCTACATTTATACATGATGACATGGTATATATAACATTATATGCGTGTATGTGGGTGCATGCTCATGTGTGCGTGTGTTTGTAAAATTGTAAAAGCTAGCCTTTTACCTAATGGAAAAACACTAAAGGCATTCTCAGTAAGGTCAAGAACTAGGCAAGAATGCCCACTATCTTGACCACTATTATATTGTTCTGAAAGTATTAGCCAATACTATCAGACAATATAAAACAGTTAAGACACATTAGACTTGTAAGAGGAAACACTTTTCTATTTTCAGATGATCTGATAGTATACCTGGAAAATCCCAGGTAACCAATGATAAACTCAAGCAATAAAATTATTCATCAAAGTAGCAGGATTAATTAAGATTAACATGCAAAAATCAGTAGTTTTTATAAACAAAAATAATAACTAATTAGAAGATAAAATGGAAGGAAAACCTCATTTACAGTAGCAACAAAAAGATGAAATATAATGAAGAAACATACAAAGAAATGTTCAAAACCTATAGGAGGAAAACTATAAAACACTCCCAAAAGACACAAAGTTGACTTAAACACATGGAAAGACATTCCTTATTCTTGGCTGATATTTCAATGTTATTGAGATGTTAGTTCTATCTCTTTTGATTTATAAATTTAATGCAGCCCCCTCAAAAATACAAGCTTTTTTATGGAGTTAAGCAAGTTGCTAAAAAGTTCATATGGAAATATAAACATGCAAGAAATAGCTAAGAAAATACTGGAAAGAAAGAGCTATGAGTGGGGACTAGCACTACCAGAAATTAAAACTGCTACAAAGTCTCTATAATGAAAAGAGTCAGGTACTGGCAAATGAACAGACAAACCAATAGAGTGGAACATAAAGTCTAGAAATAGACCCAAATACATACAGAAATTTAGTATTTGATAAAAGTGGTATTGCAAACCACTGGGCAAATATTAATTTAGCTAAATTGCGCTGGGACAATTGGAAAAAAATAAATTTGGAAAAAATAAAATGAATTCCATACAACATACACAAGAATAAACTCCAAATGAAGCAGTGGTCCAAATGGAAACAATAAACTAAGTCCTAGAAGGCAGTATGGGTGAATTTCTCTATAACTTGACTTCTTTTCAACTATGACTGAAAATGCAGATATAATAAAAAAATTTATAGATACATAGATATACTGTAAAGAAAAAATAATAAATGGAGCAAAATGCTAACAATAGGTAAAAATCTGGATAAAGAATATATAGACACACACATATATATTTATACATTCTTTATCCAGATTTTTATGCATTTATATTTATATGTTTATAACGTATGTGTGTGTGTTTTGAACTATTTTTACAATTTTCAGTAAATTTGAAATAATTTATAAATAAAAAGTTTTTAAATTTCAAAAAAGTTTGTATAGTACCAACCAACATTTACAAATGTATGTAATTACTTGTGTAATCCAAATGATATAGATATACAAATACACTTCATAAACATGCATGCCCCAAAGCATTAAATAGCTATTTCTAAGCAGGTGGGATTTTATATATTTTTATGCATTATCTTTTTTGCTTCTCTATATTTCCTTTCATGAGCATTTCTTTCGGCATAAGAGGATAATAATTTTGTTATATAAAAGTTCCTCAAGCATTGTCTATAGTAGTGAAAAATGGAAATACTCCAAATGGACACAAACAGGTGAATGACTAAGCTAAAAATGACAAGTAATAAAATTAAGCAATGAAAAAAGATACTTGTTCTCATTTTAAAGGCTGATCAACTATTCAGAATTCCTGTGGCACTGTGTAATGAGAAAATCTTACTTCTGAAACTGCAATTGTTAAAAATAATTTTAAAATAACTTAGGTTTTTCTAAATACATACTGAGAGAAGAGATGAATTGAAGCAAGTATACATTTTTTTAATCATAGGTTTTAATGCTTTCCTCTCAAATTAGTAAAGAAAAGGGCAAGCAGCGACTTCGGTTCCTATTTCCCCTGCCTGATACCCTTAACTTTCATTTATGAGTATCTAACAAAGAACATTCTTTAGTTGGAGGAGTTAGAAGCAATATTCTTCAGTAGTAATATGTTTCTCCTCAGCACCTGACTGTTGTTTGCACAGAAGGGCTATAGCACATCCTCTGTCAAAGCTGTGCAGTTTACTTCCATAGGACTGTTTGTCTGCAATGTCATTTGAGGATATTTTTTTGGAGATAGGTAGTACAATGCCTCATGACACTCAACATGCTCCATTTTGTAGCACATGGCGCAGAAAGAAAAAATTCCATTAAAAAAAACTATGAAATGGTATTTTTCCTACATATACAAAATCTTTTTTTTTTTTTAATACAGTGCTTGAATGATGATAACATTGAATACTGGAAGGTTTGGATAAAGGGAAATTTAAGATTCCAGTTTCATAAATCAGCTTCTAGCAAATAAAGTGAATTTTAATAATAAGTAAATTTCAGATATGCAGATACTGTCTACTTTCTGTGTTACAGTGTGATCCTTTGTGATGTTAACAGACCTGAGGTCTTCCAAAAGAGAACGCTGTAAGACTGAGGTACACCATATGATCCTGTAAGATATTTCGTGTGATGCACAAACCCAGCACAGACACAGAGCTGCAGGAAAAGCAGATGTATGAAATACAAATACACCATGACAGAAAACTCTGTCCAGAGTCTGTTTGCCTAAGTGTCATAATATTGTGTGTGTGTGTGTGTGTGTGTGTGTGGTTCAAAATACATATTGGTACTTATATGGATAAATGTTTATTAGACTATTACAAACATTCATTAAAATATCTATAATCTTTCCAGTACAAAATAGTAGTGTGGATTTTAAAGTTTTACATTGACCGCAAGGTTTATGTTTTTGCAGGTGTACATGGATTTGCATATTAGAAAATAATTAGAAAAAAAATGATGGTTGTGAGAACTTTTTCCCTACTGTTCTTAAATGCCATTTTGTCATCAATGGCAAAAACACACATTTGTGTGTGCTTATTTCTGAACTCTCTATTCTATTGGTCTGTAAGTCTAACTGTGAAACAATATCCAATTGTTTTAATTATAGTATCCTTAAAATAAATCTTAATCTATAGAGCAAGTCCTCCCACTTTATTTTTCCTTCTTCAAGTATATTCTGGCTATTCTGGTGTCTGTGTTTCCATACAAATTTTCAAATTGGTTTGAAGAGAGAGGGAAGGAAGGATGGATAGATGGTTGGATGGAAAGAAGGGGAAGAAGGAGAGAGAAAGAGGAAGGAGGGAGGGAGGGAGGAAGGAAGTAAGGAAGGAATGAAGGAAAGAAACAAGAAACATCTGTTAAGCTATTGTTTGTGATCACATTGAACCTATAATTCAGTTTGGAGAGAACTGACATCTGTATTATATTGGTTCTTCCAGTCAAGGCACAGTGAATTTCTATTTATTTAGTCTTCTTTAATTTTTCTCAATTATATTTTATAGTTCTGTGTAGAGGTCTTGTACATTTTTTATTTTTTTCCATAGGTACTTGATATATTTATGTTATTGAAAATATCTTCTTTAATTTTCGTCTTCTAATGTATTGCTGGTTTATAGATATGCAATTGATTTTTATACCTAAACTTTGTATCCAGCAATCCTGATAAATTCACATATTAATTCTGATAATTTATCTGTAGATTATTTTAAATTTGTACATATACAATTGCATATCCACTACAAATAATGGCCCAACTTGCTGCATAACATATTGCTGGATATAGTTTTATTAATAATATATCTGTGATTATAGTATGTTAAAATAAATATTTCTACTAATATAAACAAGTTGATGACTGAAAGAGTTTGTGTAAAATTGGTGTCTTAGCCTTCATACATTTGGTTTATTTGGGGAAATGATCCCAGGTAACAGAAATAAGGAACCGGGAAGTGTGAACCTGGGAAGGAGCAAAAGCAAAAAGGAATGTGCTGGGGACAAGTGAGGCTTAATCCTGCTGGGATCTTCCATGCAATGATGTAGAATGTACTTCTGAACTGTCCACTCAAGAGAAAGAAGAAGGGAGCGGCAATTTGGGGCAGGTGTAACTTGGCAGTGTCTCCCCATATATTTTTCACCTTTTATCTCTATGGCTTCTCTGAGGAGAGGCATGGGAATCTCCCTACTAACACTCATTTACACATGTACAACCTGGAAATACAAGGCAGTTAACACCCCATGTATAACTATTGACCAATGGGGTACAGGAAACTGTGGATAAATGTTCCCCTCTTCTGGATTAAAAGGGAAGCTGACCAAATGTGAGCTTGGGCATAAAAGGTATCTGTTAAAATTAGCATTATTTTTTCCTCAGATGTGTGGTAGCATTGACTGGTGAAGCTATCTGGGTGTTTTTCTTGTGGGAAGGTTTTAATTACAAATTCAATTTAGTTAAAAGATAGAGGACTATCAGATAGTGTGTTTTTTCTTGTGTAAATTCTAAGTTGTATTTTTCGGTATTCATTTCTTCTAATTGGGCATACAGTAATTTAAACTATTCTCATTTTTAATTGTAATGTAACATATACATATATAGAAAAGTACACAGATTATAAATTTACAGCTTGATGAATTTTCACAAACTATACACACTCATGTAACCACCACCAAGATCAAAAAACAGAACATTACTAGCACCCTAAGCCCACAAAATAAACATGTTATTTTTTTATACAGTAGGTGTTTGTTTAGATTTATTCACAAGTTAGCCATTTTGTTTGCTCAATATTTCTTTTGGCACATAGGCCTTCTTTCTAGGATTCTTTTCCTTTATCCTGAAGTATATTTTTCAGAGTTCCTTTCCTGGGGGTCTGCTGATAGCAGATTTTCCGTTTTGTTATCTAAAAATGTCTTGAATGCATCTTTACTCTTGAAAGATAGTTTTATACTTTTTAGTTCTAGGTAGACAGTTATTTTCTCTTAGCACTTTGAAGATAATAATCCTCTGCTTCTGGCTTCCATTATTGCTGATGTGAAGTCAGCTGTTAATATAACCCCTGTTAGTAAATATTTTGGTTTTTCTTTCTGTATGCTTTCAAAATAATTTTGCGTTTGTGTTTTGAAGTTTCACTACAATGTGTTTAGGTGTGCGTTTCTTTTCAGTCATCCTGCTTGAGGTCTATTGGGCTTCCTGAATCTAAGAATTCAGCCATTATTTCTCTAAATTTTCCCTTTCCCCCATTTTCTCTATTGTATCCTTTTAGATCTCCCATTTGACATAACTGGAACATTCTTACTCTGACATTTTTGTCTCTTAACCTGCCTGTTATATTTTCTATCTCTTTGCTTTTCTATGTTGCATTCTAAGTAATTTCCCATTCACTAATTTTCTCTGCAGTTGTTGTCTACTCTCCTGTTTAACTCATCCACTTTTCTAATTAAAGATCTTCTATTTTTAATTTCTAGAAGTTTTACTTTGTTCTTTTTTAAAAAAAAAATTTCCTGGCCAATTTCGACTGTCCCTGGTTCCCTTATCGTATTTTAAATAGTTTTAGCTTTTAAATATATTAAAGAAACTTATTTGCATTTTCTTCTGCCTGGCACTACCAAGCCAAGCATACTTTTTTTTTTTTAATTAATTAATTTATTTATATTTACTTTTGGCTGTGTTGGGTCTTCGTTTCTGTGCGAGGGCTTTCTCTAGTTGCGGCAAGCAGGGGCCACTCTTCATCGCGGTGCGCGGGCCTCTCACTGTCGCGGCCTCTCCCGTTGCGGAGCACAGGCTCCAGACGCGCAGGCTCAGTAGTTGTGGCTCACGGGCCTAGTCGCTCCGCGGCATGTGGGATCTTCCCAGACCAGGGCTCGAACCCGTGTGCCCTGCATTGGCAGGCAGATTCTTAACCACTGAGCCACCAGGGAAGCCCCAAGCATACTTTTAAACTACATTTTTAGGCTGGAGCTTTCTCACGCTATTTGAGCAGACCTAATTCTAGCCCTAAACTTGTATGAGCATGAGGACTGGTCATTTCTGTCTCCAAAAAAATTCTTTTACTTTTCCACCAACTTAACCATACATTAGAAATTATTGATAAAACTATATTTTAGCCAGTTTTTTAAGGTGGCTACATATGGGAGGGTTTCCCTGTGAATTTGATCTGCCATATCCTTCTATATTTTATTTTACTGCTCTATTCAGGCTCCATTATCATATAGATCCAATGACTGAAGTTTATAATATATCAGAAACGTATCTATCATATATTATAGAATCTTATATTTGAACAGCAGAAAAGACAACTTTCCTTCATTGTTCTAAATTGTCTTGGCTCTTTTTAGACACCTATTATTTCATATGTTTTAGAATCTATTGTCAAAATAAAAAATACCTATGGGGTGTTGACAGGCATTGTATATATATATACATACATATATATATATGGAGAGAGAGAGAGAAAAAGAGAGACAGGGAGAGAGAATCTGTGTGTGTAAAATTTGGTTATTTACAATGTTTAACCTTACTATCTGCACATTTCTGGTTAATATATTTTTTAGGTTTTTTTTTCCTAATTAAGAGGGTTTTTTTTCGGTTATAGTTTCTATTTAGTAATTTTGGGATTACTAGTTATTTTGAAACACATGTTGTTTTTAATACCCACTTCGTACAAATGGCTTAATAGTTCCTAAGGATTTTTTGTCATGACATGGAAGGCTGCCAAAAACAAGCAACAAAGTAATAAGTGCCTCAATTAATGACTTATTTTCAAAACATCCAATAGTACAAGGATCATTTCTGCTTTTCAGCCTGGGCAGCCCTCAAGGAGAAAATGCCAATGGCTCTTCTTTCCCCTTAATGTTTGGAAAACAAATGAAATCATGGTGGTTCTTAAGGCAAACAAGCAAAAATTCTTGAAACGGATTTCTTCTAGGAATTCAACACCTCTTTTTAGAACCTACACATTGTATGCTTCATTAAAGTATAGTTCTCACTATTACTAATCACCGTCATAAAGGAAATACACAGCTGTCGCTTTCTAGGGTCACCCTCCAAATTAACAACAAAAGTCCACCCCACCTGCTACGCCTGGTCCCCCGCATGACAGTTTAACCTCAATAAAAAAATACTGCAAAACGCTGAGAGGCATGCCACTTTTCTGAAACGCAGTCAACTTACAGTCCTTCAAAGCTCAAAAACGACTTCTTTTTTCCTTTTGTCATCATGACTATCACCACCGCACATCCATCCTGGTGTGTCTTTTACATTTTACTAGTTAGGTCTCAGCAAATATTCCTTGAATATTAACTGCGAGGCATTTTGGATGAAAGTCAGGAGTCCTAGGATTAACTCTAAAACCTATAAAATAGAATAAATTACACACAATGTGTGAACAAGTGAGCACTATGTATTCTTCTCTAAAAGGTTTTTTTGGGTTGATTTTTGGGTTTTGGGGTTTTTATTCCCCTCAAGAACCAAGTTTGTTTTGGCTCCCTGAAACACTGATTTCCCTCAACAGTCATTTAGAAAACAAGACTTAAAAACATATATACAGAAATATTTTTTTTTGCTGGAAGATTATAATTGCAATATAAGACAGGAGATCCCAGAGGAACCTGAGACATTGCCTTGCCCTGATTGGAAAAAAGATCCAGGCGATTAGTGAAAAATGTTTCCTGTATCCCTCGGGTGTGTGCATCTGGAGCGGCCTCCCAGCAAGCAACCGCAGAGACCACTGTGGTCAACCAGCGTTTGTCGTCACCAGCGTAAAATCGTGAATGGTCTCAGCTAACGTCGCTGGTGGGCGCTCTCAGGAAAAGTGACTGCCTACTGCCCTCCAGCCTACGCCCCCGGTTTCCTGGGTTACTGGCCTCCGCGCTCCTCCCAAGTTCTCTTCCGGGAGGCGGCGATCTTACGTTCTCGGCGCGTGACGCAGCACGCTCTGGTATAAATATGTGCCGCCGGTCTCCGCTTTCTCTCGGATCGCGCGGTCGGCGTGCAAGATGGCGCTGGTGAGTGACGGTGGTCTCGCCGGTAGTATATTACTCCGATGTAGATGATTTTTGCAGCTGGCGAGCTGGGAGCGTCAAACTCTAGGTCGAGGAAGGGTAAAAATGGAGACTTGGGTCAGGAACACAACCAGGATGTTAAAATTATAAGTTTCTGACTCCTGGCAACTGCCATGTGGTCTGGAGGAGTTCGAGCTGGGCCCAGAATTGGGTTAGGATGGGCGGTCGAGGGAGCGCAGGGAAGGAGGAGGCACGACGGTGAACGGGGCTAGTGGGACAGCATTTGGGCCATTTCTTTTCTCCCTCGTGCCTGGTAACGCCGATGATAACCTGTTTATTTGCGCTAGGAAGCAAATGTGGGTAATCGGGCAGGCCCGGTCGAATGGCCTTGCCAGGGCAGAGGGAGACCCGAGGCACTCAACTCCCGGGATAGCCGCGGTTGCAGAAGTTTCAGAGAACTTTAAAACTAAGTTGGGGAAGAAGTTTCTTCATTATCTCATAACGAGTTTTTTTTAAAAGGTGAAAGCCACGACTCTTAAGCAAATAGAAAAGGAACATGCTTCAAAGACTTTATTTATTAATAAGGGAACCAGTAATACCTTAAAGCCGGTCCAAAGAACATTTGATATTAGGGTAAAATTGCTGGGTTAAATACGAAACTAGATAATGTCCAAAACCCTCTGGGCTTATCTCTCCCCCCAGAGAAATTATTTGCCTTTCCGAAGTTAACTGATGCCCCAACAGAGGTATAAATTGCCCAGTCAAGGCCAGTTCCTAGTCTTCTCTTTTACCAGTTCCAAGTTCTGGATGAATTTTTTTGGCACAGAGTATTTCACTGCCTAAGAAAGCAAACTGGCATTAGTGCTTGGTATCCCATTTGGTTGGATTTTACTTGTAGCCTTATTCCGCGGTATTGGCCTAAAAGTTTGGGGTATGGAAAACTTAATGCATGTTTAAAAAAAAATTACCAGATTAAAGGTATCTCTGCCCTCCCTTTTCCTCACCCATAACAGCATTAAGGATTGAATTCCCTACACATTAGTGGGCGGAATATCCTATTCTGGCATGCAGCTGAGCTTGGACTAGGTGGTACTACCTGTTTCCCCATCTGCAGTGGGGATGGCAGTAATAAAGTAGTGCCCGGTAATTTAAAATTGAACATCTGTGGTCTGGAAAATATCAATAATAAAAGCCCACAAAACTTAAGTCTTGGTAACTTGAACAAAATGGGCCTGGTTAGCTGTTCACACCAAGCTAGGTGGGTATTTTTTAGTTTTAACTTGTAGTAGAAAGTAGATTGATTCTCTTAATCTTTTCCATTTGCAAAATAGGATTCTTTGGAATCTTCTGATGAAGGAAACTAATAGTAGCTCAGCATATACTTTGCGCTTTCTTGAGTTTTGCACTTGTGAGGTGCTTATGTGGTGAACAGGAGAAATTTCCATCGGATTTCATGAAACTTGATTTTAACCAAGTTAATGAGTGTACTCCCCTACACATAGCCTGGTTAAAAAATAGGGTATATCTGATCAGTATTAAGCAATTTTTTTAGAATTTCGCACCATTTCATGTGTATAGCCTCATTGTACAATACTGCACTGATACAGATCTTTGATTTTGTATATAAAGTGAATAAATTCTTGTAGAGAGCCATAATTATATTAACTTTCTGTAGAAGAAAGACAGGAAGCCTAAGAAGTCAACCTGGAAGTTTAATTTGGACCTTACTCATCCAGTAGAAGATGGAATTTTTGATTCTGGAAATTTTGTAAGTATCACTCTACTCAGCTTGTTTTTTATCATTGTAGTAGAGTTCTTAAAAATGAATTGAGTATGTAATATTTGATTTTAACCTAAGCTCTGTTCCTAGGGTACCTTCCCTAGTGAATATCTAGGGTTTTCTTCCCTAGTGTGGCATTTTTTCTGTTTTAAAATAGGAACAGTTTCTACGGGAGAAGGTTAAAGTGAATGGAAAAACTGGAAATCTTGGGAATGTCGTTCACATTGAACGCTTCAAGAATAAAATCACAGTTGTTTCTGAGAAACAGTTCTCTAAAAGGTTGGTATTTGTTTTCCATGGTTTTTTTTTTTTTTTTAAACAATGCTGGGTGCTTTAATATTAGAATATGTTTGAAGAAACATGTCTGTTGTGTAACTTGGGAGTAGTGTCCCGACTTTCTTAGTCTTGGTTGTCTAGTAGAAGCAGCCAATCAAAGGTAAAGTCTTTAACGTTAATCTTGCAGCCAGTTTTCGTTCATTCAATTTACTTGACAAATAGTACATAATACATGGCAGCACTGTTGCAGGACTGAGTAGCCTAGGAGTGAACCAAGCAGACTAAGTACCCACTACCAAGGAACTTAAATTCTAGTGGAGAAGAGAGATAATGAAATGCAATATTAAGTAGTTGATAAGTGCTGTGTAAGTGCATAAAGAAGGTTGATGTATAAAGTGGTCAGGGAAAGCTTCATCTAAATGAAATGCAGTAGTGAGCCATGCAAATTAAGGAATTGATCATTGTGGCTGAGGAAGATTGATGGTGGAAACCGAAAACTTAGGAGTCTTGTGGTAGGAGTGCATGTTAGCTGTGGTCATGAATTAATCACTAGGTATTTGGAGATGAAGTATCTGTCCTCAAGGATCTTAAAGACATGCAGATAATTGTTATAAATGCAGTATTGTAACTGTTACATTGAAGGTAGAGATTGGTACAGCAAGAATTTGCAGAGAACCTGAGAATAAGCTTAGCATTGCCAGTGGAATGAAGTATTCCTAACAGGGAGCAACATTAATAAAGGGCAGGGAGGCTTGAGAGGAATGCTTGGGAGTTCAGGATTGCTGTAAAATGTAGATGGTGAGAATGGCTGGAATGATGAAATTAGGCCGTGCTGTAAGCTTTTTTATAAGGACTGAGCCATATGCTAGTTGCAAAACTGGATAAACTTAAACTTGTGAATTGGATTCAGCGCTGTTGACAGGTTGCCTCTTGTTTATCCAAGGTGGGATTAAGGTTAGGGAGGTTGATAGTGGGGAAGAGAATGTTGACATTTTAGTACATAACATTTGAAGAATGAGATCATATATTGTTTAATTAAAAAAATCTAATGTGGCAGTACGACTAAGAGGAAACTACTATTACTGCTCTCAAGCATAAAGTTTATTTGGGGAGGGGAGAAATAAGGGTTTTGATAGGGCATAAACTGATTTTAATTGGGGTGAGATGCTGCCTTATTTATATCCCTAGCAACCTTGCTCAATGCTTAATACAAATGAAAGGAAATATTTTGGAGGGAACTGGGAACACAGAAGATGAATATGACAGTGCATATCTTATATAATAAGCCTTTACATAGTAGGTATTTTATGAAATTCATGTTTTTATTTTAAAGGTATTTGAAATACCTTACCAAGAAATACCTTAAAAAGAACAATCTTCGTGATTGGCTTCGTGTGGTTGCATCTGACAAGGAGACTTATGAACTTCGTTACTTCCAGATTAGTCAAGATGAAGATGGATCCGAGTCTGAGGACTAGATGAAGCCATCCCTTTCAGGGCTTTGCTTGCTAATAAAACAAATGAAGTATACAAGAGAAACATCTTGAAAAGGACCTTTAGTATATCAGTGAATAAAAAATGTTACTCTGTTAAGCATTCATCTCTTTGATTTAAGTATATGCTGTTCATAGTGCTGGCTTTCCTTTAATACTTTTTTTAAAAAATTTTTATTGGAGTATAGTTGATTTATAATGTTGTGTTAGTTTCGGGTGTACAGCAAAGTGAATCAGTTACACACATGCACTCCTTTTTTTTTTAAGATTCTTTTCCCATATAGGCCATTACAGAGTATTGAGTAGAGTTCCCTGTGCTATACAGCAGGTTCTTATTAGTTATCTGTTTTATGTATAGTAGTATGTACATGTCAGTCCCAATCTCCCAATTTATCCCCCCCCCGCCCTTATCCCCTGGTGACCATAAGTTTGTTTTCTACATCTGTTACTCTACTCCCGTTTTGTAAATAAGTTCATTTGTACTCCCCTGTTTTTTTTTTTTTAATACTTTCTGTAAGCAGTATTTAAATAGCCTGTAGCTAGTGGAATTTCTTCCAGGATTTCTGAAGTGTACTGCTTTTACAAATGTCCTCGAGTTAAAGTATATAGTGAAAAAATGAAGCACAATTTTGGGTATAACTTTATATAATAAAATATTTAAATTCTCTTGACAGTCTCAAATATCATTGTACAGTTTATAAATGAAATCCTGAGTGCCTAGAACAGTTCTTGCACATAGGTGCTCAATATTGAATCACTCCTGCCCTTTGCTTCAAAGGAGCAACTTTCCTAGTTAGCCTAAAGGCTCTATGAGTTGAACATAGTACTGCTCTAAACCAGCTTGCCTGTTAAGAGATCTCTGTCCAGATGCCTTGTGGGCACTAGAAACTCAAAACCTTCAAATCTGAACTCTTACTATCTTGCCCACTAAACTGTTTCTGTGTTCCTTGTCTGAAAAATCATAATTCACTCAGCCAGTTGGAATCTTCTCTGTCCTCTCAACCCCCCTCCTGATCATGCTAAAAATGTTGGTCTTCTGTTGCTTAAAACTTTTTAGTAGATAGACCCTTTCTCCCAAGTAAAGCAACCTTTGAGAGCTCTAAGCAGCATGGTTTGTCAAAATCCAAATTGTAGATGAGAATTATGGGAGCCATGTAAGTTTGCTTTTCCATTGGTCCCAAGGTGGTGTTAGTACCTCAGGCATGGGCTGTGAGTCCTGATAGCAGTAAAATCATGTTTCCAGATCTTGACTATACTGACCTAATACAGATGAATATAATTTGTTTTGGGAGTGTTAAAAGTTTTAATTGTCTTATTTTATTGAGAGCTTGTTTTAAGTACTCACCAGTGTTACACAGCAACTCCCTACCTCTGCCCCATTTGAATTGTTCATGTTTTCCATCAATAGTTACCGACATCCTACTGTGTGCTTGCTCTGTTGAGCATTGTGGATGCAATGGAGAAAAAACAGCCTGTTTTCTGGTTTGGTGAGGGAAACTGTCCAAATAATCATATAAAGTACAACAGAGAAGAGGAGTTTTAAAAAGGAATTTGATGAAGTCAAGGAAAGTAACTGAGGAAGTGTTTGAGCTGACCTAGAAGAGGCAAGGTAATCTCTGGGTAAAGAGAAAAGGGTGTTCCAGCCAGAGGGAACAGCATAGGTAAAATTCTCAGGACATTGAGGATCTGGTTGGCATCCAGTGCATCTGGAATGGAATGACTGGTTATGAGAAGAATCTGGAAAGGTAAGCAGAAACCAGCGCATGCAGGACAGAAGTTGATGCTTCCTTTTAATCTTGAGAGAAATGGTAAGCTACTGAATTTTAAGTGGAGTGTAATGAGATGAGCATTTTGAAAAAGATCAGTGTCTATGTTACGAAAAATGGTTTTCAGTGGCAGTCATTGGATGCAGGGAGACAGGAGGCTTATGGCTGTATCCATGATGGTAGGTAAGAGGTGTTGGAGATGGGAGAAGTAGATACATTTTAGAGATTTTTCAGAGGATAAAATTGGTGGGGGGCTTCCCTGGTGGTGCAGTGGTTGAGAATCTGCCTGCCAATGCAGGGGACGCGGGTTCGAGCCCTGGTCTGGGAAGATCCCACATGCCGCGGAGCAACTGGGCCCATGAGCCACAATTACTGAGCCTGCGCTTCTGGAGCCTGTGCTCCGCAACAAGAGAGGCCGCGACAGTGAGAGGCCCGCGCACCGCGATGAAGAGTGACCCCCACTTGCCGCAACTAGAGAAGGCCCTCGCACAGAAACGAAGACCCAAAACAGCCATAAATAAATAAATAAACCCAAAGTTTAAAAAAAAAAAAAAACTTTCTACCTAAAACTTGCTTTTAAAAAAAAAAAAAAATTGGTGGGACTTGGTGATGGACATTGGTGGAAAGGGAGAAATGTCAAGGGTGACATACAGTGGGCTTAGATGGTGGCATTTGCCAAGTTTGGTAACATTGGAAGAAGGCAAGAGTAGGTTTAGGCCATGCTGAGTTTGAGGTCCAGAAGGTGTCAAGCATGAAGTTGAGTATAGTGTAGGTTTAGAGCTCAGAGGAAGGATCTAGGTGAAGATACCTGCTAGTGTTGTGCACATGGGTAGTACTAAACAGTGGGCATGGGTGAAGCTGCCTATGGAGAGTGCAGAGTGAGGGTCAAGTGTTGCAAACACCAGCTGCCTCCTTAATTTCTCCCCTAGAGTAATCTTTCAGAAACACAGCTAATTTAGCATTTGATGTTGTGTGCTAGGGCCTGGGTACACTATGCCAGGTAAGATATGCATGCCTTTAAGGAGTTGGCAAGTTAGTTGAGACAAGCGCATTCATTTAACAAATTTATTGAGAGCAGCTGCATGCTAGCACTGGGGATACTGCAGTACAAAAGAGAAACATTTGTCTTCGTGAAGCTTATACTCCAGTGGAGGAAGGCAAAGTAAAATGTATGGTACGTGGTGGTACATGTTATGAAGAAAAATCAGAGATAAGGAATGTAGGGAGGGAGGCATGTTGAATTTGTCTATAGGGTCAGGAAAGGCTTTACTGAGAAGGACTCAATTGAGGAAAGACCTGAAGGAGCTAGTGCATCCAACTAGATACCTGGGGGAGAAGTATCCAGACACAGAATAACAGAACAAAGGCTCTGAGGCAGGAGCGCCTCTGGTACATTCAAGGAACAACAAAGAGGCTGCTGAGCTGAGGGTGTGGTGGAGAGTAGAAGGATGAGGTAAAAGTAGAAAGGTGAAGGGGTATGTGTGTTGGGGGGTGGGCGGTCATAGGGGAGGGTGTGTTATTTCCATTATGCCAAGCGTAGCGGATTAAAACAGTCAACTTACGGTTTCTGAGGATCAGGAATCGAAGGAGCAGCTTATCAGTGTGGTCCTCGTTCAGGGGTTCATGATATTGCTGTCAAGCTGTGGGCCTCGGCTGCAGTCATGCAAAAGTTAACAAACTACTGCCTCTTTTTGTAAATAAAGTTTTATTGGAACACAGCCATACCCATTATTTTTTGTTTGCGTACAACGGTAGAGTTGAGTAGTTTGCCATAGGGACCATATGACCTGCAAGGACTAAACTATGTACTACCTGGCCCTTTAAGAAAAACTTTCCTTTAGGCTTAACTGGAGCTCAAGGATGAGCTTCTAAGCTCCCTCCCAAGGTTGTCGGTAGGAAAACTGAGTTTCTTGCCAGGTGGGCTCTACATGGACCTGTTCATGACATGGCAGCTGGTTTTTACCCAGAATGAGTGATTCAAGGGAGAGAGAAAAAGCAACCAAGGTGGCAACTGCAGTGTCCATAACCTAATCTCAGAAATAACATGCCATCACTTCTGCTTTATTCTATTGATCACACAGGCCTACCTTGGAACAGAGTGGGAGGGGATTACATAAGAGTTCAAATACCAGGAGGTGGAGATCACTGGGGTCATCTTCAGGCTGGCCACTACAGGGGATAGCAAGTAGGGAGAGCTTTGTAGACCACCGAAAGGGCTTCAGCTATTTTTCTGAGTACTATGAGGAGCTACTGAGAGACTTGAGCAGAGAAGTGTCACGATCTGACATTTTAAATGAATGATTATAGCGAAGTGTTTTGTTAGTCTGTGATAAGTTTCAGAAATTCAGAGAATCTCAGTGAGACTAGGTATTCTGGGCAGGTGACTTCACAGTTTGGAAGCTGACTTTATTTTGAAGGGCTGAGAGAGTCTCGGATTGCCTTACAGGGTCTCTGCATCAACTGGAAATTGGCTTGTTTTTTAACATTATTGTTTTTATTTATTTTTAACTTTTTATTTTTTATGGAGAAAGAGAAAACTTATTTACTCTGTGTTCCTATCTACTCCCCACACCCCCAGATTATTTTAAAGCAAATTCCCAACATATCGTTTCACCCATAAACTTCTGTTTGTTTCTCTAAACTTTAGTATCTAAAAGATAAGGACTCTTTAAAGCTAACTACCATACCATTATCCCACCTATAACAAATTAACAATATTTTCTTATATTATTCATTGTCAAATCAGTGTTTAAATTCCCCCAAATGACTTTTTAACTGTGCAATTCAGGGTTGTAATTAAATAATGGCTCTTAAACCTCCTTTAATCTAGAGTTTTTCTCTCTGTTTCTGTCTCTCTCTCTGCCTCTCACCCTCTCTCCCTCTTCCTTTCCCAATTTATTTGTTGACCAAACTGGGTCATTTGCCCTGTAGTATTTCCCACAATCTGGATTTTCATGATTCCTCACCTCCCAGCCTCAGTAGTGTCATTTAACATATTCCTCTGTCCACTGTGTTTCCTGAGAATTGCTGGTTTGTTCTAGAAGCTTGATCAAATATTAGATTGAGGTTTGATTTGGGGGGGCTAGAATACTTATAGGTGTCATTGTGCACATCTGTTAAGAAGTGTATGATGTTTGATTTCCTCTTGTCGCGTTAGTACCACTGAGACCACTGCCTAGGTTCATTATTTCCCTAGAGGTTGCCAAATGGTGATACTCTAATTCTATCATTCTTTTAAAATTTATGGGCTGAAATACCCTAGAAGAAGTGCCCCTCATCAAACCCAAGCTACAACTATAAGAAAGATAGGATAAGTGCTTGCTTCTTTTATGTATTACTTTTCAAGTTAATTTCCAAGCAGATTGCTCCTAAAGGTTATCAATGAGGGGTTTTGTTTCTTTGGTTTTTTTTGTTTGTTTTGCTTTATTTTAGTGTCATACTGAACCTATGGTGTAAAAGTATTGAATATTTGGTATGTTCTAATCCATTGTAATTACTTTTATTGACTCATATGGTTCCATTTTGACCAATGAGAGCCTCTTCAAATTGGCTCCTGAGTTTTTTTTGACATGACCTCATTAGTGTTTTATTTCTTCCATGGTTTCTGACATGATAACATGTTCCAGGCTCTTCCAAATTTCCTTCCCCAGATCTGGAATCATCCATTTCTCTAAAGAGCTCTGGATCATGTTCCAGGTGTTAAGAGGTGCTCATTGCTACTGGTTTGATCATTGTTTCTAGACATATACAGTGGACAGAGAAAGGAAATATATTTTTGTTTTTCAAGACAGTATACTTAATGAGTTTATACTGATGCTTCCAATTCAAATTCAGGATGACAGGGTTTTTACCTCATCTATTGCATAGCCATATTTCCTTTTTCCATGCTGAAAATTTCAGTGACACCAACACCAGTACTCGTTTGCTTTACCTTACAATCCACACATAATAGTCTCAAAAAGGCAATACTAGCATTACTACCTATAATATAATACTTTACAGTTTAAGATTGTTTCACAGTTCTTTTTGTCCTTACGGTATATCCACTAGGAATGAACAAAGTCCTATGTTTTAAAGTCACTGGAGATGATTCATCTCTCCATGGCTATGGCACAGACTTGATACACGGGTTCATTTATTTCATTTTTCTTTTGATTTTTAAAGCTTGCTTAAAATCTTTTTATGTTTTATAATTCTCTAAAATATTTACAAGGTTCCAAAGTCCAAAACAAAGTATGTTTAAAGAAGTCTAGCTCCTGTGTTAGTCCCCTCCATTCAGTTTCATCCCTTCCCCTACAGGTAACTATTTAAAAAGGATATTTTGGTTTATTTGTCCTTTTTTTTTTTTTTTTTTTTTTGGCTGTGTTGGGTCTTCGTTGCTGCGCCTGGGCTTTCTCTAGTTGTGCTGAGTGGGGACTGCTCTTTGTTGCGGTGCGCGGGCTTCTCACTGTGGTGGCTTCTCTTCTTGTGGAGCACGGGCTCTAGAGCGCAGGCTCAGTAGTTGTGGCGCACGGGCTTAGTTGCTGCAGCATGTGGGATCTTCTCCGACCAGGGCTCGAACCCGTGTCCCCTGCATTGGCAGATGGATTCTTAACCACTGCGCCACCAGGGAATCCTCCATCCATTTTTAAAAAGATATGCACCATTAGTTAAATGATAGCTTACTGTCCTCACTTTTCTCTACATTACTTTTTTTTCACTTAATAGTATCGTGGATACTATTACATCCACTCCCATGTGGATGTACTGAACTTTATTCAACCAGTTCTCCACTGATGGGCATTTGAGTTGTTTCCAAGCTTTTGCTACTATAAATAGTGCTGCAATTAAAAGCCTCATGCACATGCCTTTTCGTATTTTTGCCATCAAATCTTTGGAGTGGATTTCCAGAAGTGAGACTCTTAGGTCAAAAGATAAATGAATGTATAATTTCACTATATATTGCCAAATTTTCCTCCATGAGGGTTTTACCATTTTACCGTCCTGCTAGCCTTCCCACCAGCAACATATGGAAATGTCCATGGACTCACTCACAGATTTTGTTGTCCAGTTTGGGTATTTTTGTCTGATGGGTAAGACATTGTTTTCAGGATAGTTTAATTTGCATTTCTCTTATGAGTGAGGTTGAGTGTAATAAGTTTAAGACCATTTGCATTTCTTTTTCTGTGGGCTGCTTGTTTATATCTCTAGGATGTATATGGGATTCTTGGTCTTTTTATTCTTTCTTTTTTTTTTAAGTTATTTATTTTTAATTTTTGGCTGCGTCAGGGCTTGGGTGCTGCACGTGGGCTCTTCGTTGTGGTGCACGGGCTTTTCTCTAGTTGTGGCGCGGGCTCCAGGGCACGTGGGCTCTGTGGTTTGTGGCACGTGGGCTCTGTGGTTTATGGCACGCAGGCTCTAGGTGAGGCGCATGAGCTCAGTAGTTGTGGTGCACGGGCTTAGTTGCCGTGCGGCATGTGGGATCTTAGTTCCCTGACCAGGGATCGAACCCACGTCCCCTGTGTTGGAAGGTGGATTCTTTACCACTGGACCACCAGGGAAGTCCCTTATTCTTTATTTTTAGAAGCTCGCTCTATATTAAGGCTATTAAACTCTTGCCTGTGATATAAGTTGCACATTTTCTTTTTAATTTGAATCTTTTCCTTATATTTATGGTACTTTTTGTTTTATCTTGTTGAAGTGTTATTTTTCTGCAATTGAATCCTAATCTTTTCCTCATTGTTTCAGAATTTTTGAGTCAAGGTTGGGAAAGTTTTCCCTTTTTCCAGGTTATAGAAGAATTCATTCATGTTTTCTTCTAGTGCTTGTATGGTTTTATTTTTAAAATTTAGGTCTCTGTTCTACTTAGAATTTATCCTGGTTTACAATTTGAGAAGTAGATGTAATTTTACCTTTTTTTTTAACCCATGTGGCTACCCATTTATACCATTACCCCTGATTAAAAAGTGCTCAGGAAGTTTTGATTAGCATTAATTTTCCTACTTGTCTGGAAATCCTTGTTTGTGGTTATGCTGAAGTGATGGAGAGTCTACATTTATAGCTTTAGTGTGCCGTTCTTTTACAAGCTGGATGATTTAAATGCTAGAAAGGCCACTTTTAAATAATGTTTTGCAGTTTATAAAAGAATTTCTCTTCTCCTTTGCCCCTTCAGCAGCCCTGTGTGATAGAACATTACCTTCCCCATTTTGTTTATGAGCGTATGACCACTGGCTTTCCCAGGATCACACCGTGCCTTTCACCTCTCAGTCCTCAACCCGGTGCTCTCCTGCCCTAGGGCTGTGCCACTTCTTCATCACACAAGGCCATGGTCAGGCTGAGATGTAGTGGAGGAACACTGATCTGGGGGTCACAAATCCTGCCTCTGCTGCCTACAAGCTGCGTCTCCTTGGACACACCTCTTTATCCCCCTGGGCCTCAGTTTCCTCATATGTACGCAAATAAATGGTTGAAAATAGATCAGTGTTTGTCAGACTTCAGTAATGCCTGCCTCCTTTTGATAGATACAGATACCTCATGTTTCCCTGCCCCAGTTCTGATTGCCTTCCCCATGATATGACTGATGTGTAAATATCCCCACCAACCAAGGATTTTTTGGGCTTTCCATTCCAAAACACAACGAAGTATAAAGTCCCTCTTTAACTTTTCCAAATATAAACTTATAATGTCGAATACATTTTTTAAGGCACACAAGCTCCTTGAGATAGTCCCCCCTCCCGCCATGATGAGGCACTCTCTAAAGCTTTTTCCTGCCTTAGAGTTATATGATTCAAAGAACCAGACTGGGAATCAGGGATCTGCCATCTCAATTTTGATTGATTGGATATGTTTTCTCCCAAGGGAGGGAATCAGTGACATAGACTGCTCTTTCCCTATCTCTGAGGTTGGATGGTGTCCACATATGTCATAAATGTCAGGTCATTGATTACTGTTCTTCCAGGCGCTGTCCTGAGAGCTGTACTCTCAGGAATCCAGTGTTCTCTGTATGCAAGGAACCCACAGTTCTAATGGGGGAAGCGACTTTACAATTTCAGTTAAGTGTGGTTAGTGCCAAAATAGGGATAGCACAAGATGCTTTGGAAGCACCTATACCATAATGAGGGGGAAAGGGAGTCCATGAAAGCCTACTGGAAAAGGTGAGTGACTCTGAGCTATCTTTACGGAAGAGTGGGAATTAATGGGGCAGGGAGAAGGAGGAAGGGATTCTAGGCTGAGGAAGGATGGCGATGGTGGCGATAACCCATAGAGGGCCGTCTGTTTCACAGTCTTTACATTCAACATTTCATTTGACCTCTACAGCCATCCTTCAAGTTAGCTATTATTTCCCTTTTACGAGTCAGAAAACCAAGGGCTTAAGAGTGACAAACTATCTACCTGTGGTCACACAGCTAATAAACTCCAGGTCTGTCTGACTTCAATGGTCATTCTGTGTAAAAGATTTAGTGTAAAAATGTTTCTAAACTTCTCTCTCTGCCAGGCAGTTCTTTCTAATAGTGATACACATTCAACTGGTTCTATTCAGCTGCTTAGGAGAACCAATATTTTGTTTTGTTTTGTTTACTGCTTGAGACCCGCAAACTGGCTTAAAGCGGTTGTCTGGCACGTACCTTTGTTGCAATAAAGTCAGTCATGGGAGTGGGCCCACTGCTTTCTAGAAACAGCATGGAAGATTCCATATTTCATCACTCCTACACTTTTCTTCTAGGCATGAAACAAGATTTTACAATGAGACTTTTTCTCTTTCTTTTCAGCTGAGATCCCAAAAACTGAGAACAAAGTTAAACGTGTCAAATTTTCCCACTTCCAAAGTAAGGTGCTTATAGTCTCTGTAGAGCTTGCAGAGGAGGTGCTCAGGTTCCAGTTTTACAAGCCTTAGTTCACTGCCTACATCCAGGACCTATGAGAAGTTGGACTCCTGGGTGTTTGACTCATCCTTGAGAAATTAAGGCCCACGGTAGTGGCCGGAGCAGTTTACCTACAGCAGAGCAATGAGAAGTGCATGTCCACAGATGCAAGGATGAACAAATGTTTCTCTGGACCAAATGTGGTCCATGAAGAAGGACCAGTCCTGGGTTAAATTTTTGTCTGCTTAAGAGGACTACTTGGGAGAGAGAGGGGACCCCAAACAAAAAGAATCTGTGTAGAATGAACCACCAAGTACTCAGAGGCTACAAGTGGTGAGTGAAAGTTCTAAGAAAAAGCATTGCCCATGTTACAAATGTTGTAGATAAAGATTCTCAGTGATAAATCTTTGAGAAATTCAGATATGTATTGTCTACTGAAATGGAAACATACAACATAAAAGTTATGAGTTAAGTTTCATTCATGGACCTTACTGAGGACTATAGCCCAGGAAACAGCCTCTCAGACAGCTTTGAGGAACTGCTCTGAAGAGGTAAAGGAGGAACCAGGATATATATGAGGGTTTTTGCTGTAAAAAAAACATGTCAAAAGATTACTGCTATTCACAAAGAACAGGCATCTCAGATTAATGATTTTAGTGCTTTTCTATGTACAGGAAGGTGCAAGAAGCTGGGTTCATTGAAATTATTCCTTAGATGTGTATCTTAACTATCTAGGGCCAATATACCAAAGCACAGAATATTTCCTGTTTTTCTCCATCCTGAATTCCCCTAAGGGCGACTGCAGTGGCTGATGACTTAACCCCTGTAGAACTGGAACGGTGGACATTCTTTGTTTACATTCATTCTTTGTTTACAGTATCCTTTGAGATAAAGAATAAGGCTTGAACTTTCTTCTTGTCCAGAGAACCATGCCACCAAACCGTTGCTCTTAAGTCTGACCTTTCTACCCTTACCTTTTCTCTGCCAGCCCCTCCATTTCCAGCCCAACCCAGGAAGAGCCAGAGGCAGCTACTGAAGTTGGATGAGGGGCACACTTGGAATTTCCTGGCACACAAACTGATACCACCACCTTTTGTTTTTGCTTAAGCTGCACTATAGGCATTCTGACCCTCTGACAATTTTTGGTTTACTCATTATCCTCCCTCACTAGACTGTGAATACCTCAAGGTCACATTTTTCTCTGTGTGCCTTTCTATGTAAAGAAATCTATATAACTACAGATGAATCCCAAGCCAGATCATAAACAGGACCTTTCATTTATAAATGTGGAAGGATCAACTAAAGATGACCCAAAATGAATAAAACATCAAAGATAAAAGGACTGGATGAACAAATGGAAACAACTGGTCTAGATATAGAAATGCAAGGAACTGATGAAAGTTTCCCTGAGCCTAAGGAAACTTGGATCTTCATATTAAAAAGTCTGACTGTAAGCCAGGCAGAATGAAGGGAAAAGCTTGGATCTTCATATTAAAAAGTCTGACTGTAAGCCAGGCAGAATGAAGGGAAAAGCTCATACTTAGACACACCTTGAAGAAATTTTAGAACTCCAAATTATAAAGAAAAAAATCCTAAAAGCTTCCAGAGAGAAGACAAAACGAAACAGTTTACCTACAACAAAAATAATTTTGAAAGGGACTTTTTCAGGGTATTATTAAATTTAGCAGCAGGAACAGCTGGGTTTTAGTTCTAAGATGTGTCCCTCATTTAGTTCTAAGCTGTTATTGAGAGTCCTTTCCTGTTCCTGGGCTTCGTGTCCTCTGTAAATGAAGAGACTAGACTGGATGATTTCTGGGGTCTTTTTCAGCTCTGACTTGCTGCCAATTCTTGTTGCTCAGCTGCAAAGCTGACCTCACCCCTGGAGCTTACCCCCAGTGAACCCCACCAGACCTTCCTCTCCATGACTGCAATCTACACAGCAGATTTTTTTTACTGCCTTATCCTTTAAATGAGCACAGTGCCTTTGCTTCCTGGACACCTGCTGATTCATTAACTCAATCTTATTTCTTGAGAACAAGAATAGTGTTTTCATGTATAGTACCCTATAAATAGAAAACACACAATAAACGTCTGCAGGATCAATCTATCAGCAAACCTTTATGAACATCTGCAGTGTGTCTTGCACCATACAAAATTATGGCATGCTGAGAAGACCGTTCAGATCTTTTCCTCCAGTGTATATAGAGTGTGTAAAACAGGACTCTAGTTCCATGTGAGTGTAATAGGTAGTACGACAACAATAACAACAACAAAACACATGGGAAATGCACGGTTAAGCAAAATTAAACATTTCCTCACTTTGGGACTTTTCAGGTCTTTATTTGTAGATCTCCATGTGTTGATTTATAAAAATATACAGCATTTCCCAAACATACTGCATCATAGAGCACTTTTATTTACCAACTCAAGAAAGCACATTGAGTCTCTAGGTCTGTCTGCTGGCTTACAAAAAAAACAGTGGATGAAGATGTGTTAAACAACACCAGGAGGATTCAACCAGCCATATGCAGAATGTGAGAAATTCTAAGATAAATGACCGGTTTCTTCAACAACAAAGAAGTAGCATTAACCAAAAGGGATGGGACTTTTACAGAATAAAAAGATTTAAGAGAAAAACCAACCAAATATAATATGTGGACCTTTCTGGATCATGATTCAAACAAATCAAATGTAAACAGACATTTTTGAGATAAGCAAAAAAAAACTGAACATGAACTGGGTATTAAAAAATTTAAGCATTAAATATTTAAAATTCTAATTGTTAATTTTATTGGGTGTGATAATGGTATTATGGTTATGCTTTTAAATTTTTTATTATTAATGGTATTATGGTATATGTTGAATATCAGTCTAAATAAAGAGGTAAACTGAGGCAGGCTCGAATTGTCAGAAATTGAGTTCATTTGGAAATAGCAGGAGAATTGCAATCTGGGACACACCAAGCTACAGGTGAGTCTGTTGAGGGTTTGGGGCAGGTGGTATTCACGGGCAAAAAGTGCAAAGAGTGGGGAGTTCAGCCAGAGTTCAGGCAGTAAGTTCATAGAAGATGGGGAGGGATTCTTGGTGGATGTTCATTGGTCAGGAGATAAGTTTCGGGAAATCAGTCTTTCCGTTCTTAAGTTTTATTTTCCTGAGGGTGCATGCCTGAGAGTCTCCATTTCACATCCTCCCGTTCCACTTTAGGCTGAAATCTTTTCTCAAGAGATACGTACTGAAATATTTACAGGTAAAATTTTTAAATGGCTGGGATTTTCTTTTAAATATACATTAGCAGTGCTCTTTTTCTTGATATGAGTTTTTGTTACTTGCTTATGTTAACTTTATGAAAATTTGTTGTCCTTCACACTTAAGATTTGTACTTTTTTTTATATGTAAGTTCTTTTTAAAAAATTTTAGGGAATTCCCTGGCGGTCCAGAGGTTAGGACTCCCCGCTTCCACTGCAGGGGGCATGGGTTCAATCCCTGGTCAGGGAACTAAAGCTCCCACATGCCACGTGGCATGGCCAAAAATAAATAAATAAATAAAATTAAATTAAAATAAAAATTTTACAAAGCATTGAATTTATTAGATTTTTGATTTACAGAAAATACATATAGATGGTTTAAAAAATCAGTTTATAAGGAAAGGGTATACAATGAAAAGTATGTCTTCCTCCCCCTGACCCATTTCTTCTCTCAGAGGCAATAGCTATTACCAGCATTCATCTGGAGGTGTTTTTATACGTGTACAAGTATGTGTGTACAAGCATGTCTTGGAGATAATTCTTTGTCAGTATATATAGATTTTCTAACTTTTAATAGTTACATGTATTTCACTGTGTGCATTACACTTGTCACCTAGTGCTGGACATTTAGGTGGCTTACAGTTTTGGTGACTCTACATAGTGCTTGTGTGACTGTCCTTGCCTATAGGTTTTAGTACTCATGGGTTTTGAAATGTTAATAGATGTTGCCAAGTTGTCCTCCAAGATGTTTGTATTAATTTATTTCTGTTTCCACCCACCGGTATGTATCAGAGGGCTGCAGTTTAAAAGTATATTGGTGCATAAATAGTAATGCCCTCAAGAGGGAGATATTTTCAAAATAAATGGACCATTTTTTTAACAGTTCTTATTCAAGTACCTTAAACAAGGAGGACATGGCTTGTTTGTTTATAAAATTAGTACTGAGAAACGTCAACTGAAGTACTTCCAGAGTGAAAGGTTTTCTCTTCTAAATGGTGTGATAAATAAATATAAATTTTGGAAAAATAAAATAAAAATAATAAAATCAGTAAGAAAACTTTGAATTATCCTTATTTAACAAGAAGACTAATGAGATAAACTCAAAATTTTGAAGGAATGGATTTTGATGCCTTTTCTCTCTGACCTTACCCTTGCTATTGGGTAGATCTTGCTGTTGTCTGGTTCAAAACAAATGCACATAAACCTTATGTGGCAGGCCTAGGTATAGGATTGCATCTTGTGTTAGGTGATCCAGGGAGGGTTTAAAATAACAGCAATTGGCTCAAGTTTGGGTGCTATCAGAAGTAGGAATAATTCTGTGATTGGGTTTCTTTCTGAATCTTACCTAGGAGGTAGGAAGTATTAATTGGGGCTAAAACTGTAATAATAAAGTAACAACAGTTCCTTATATTAACCAGAAAATGGGAATATTTGATCATTTTTGAGGTCTGGAAAGTGTTGTTGTTTTTGTCTTTGCTCAGACATGATTACTAAATTGCCTTATTTTTGTCTTGCTCTCTCATGGTCACAGAGTGACTTTGTCTGATGCTAATATTTTATGAATTTTTTTATGTTTTGCAGAATACCTTTGTCGGCCTGTGAGTGCCAGGCCAGCTCCTGGCTGTTTTTCTCTTTTTCAAGAGGTCAGACTCATGAAGTTGCAAAGGACATAAAACCCCAACCAAATTGACTTAAACAAAAAGGTAAGTCCAGGGCTATACTGTTTATATTACGTATATATTATATTTTTATAGATGAAGTAATTGAGGCTCAGAGTGATTAAGTAGCTGAGCTTGAGTCTGAACAGTCTGATTCCACGAACTTTTTTTGTTCCATTACTGCCAGGCACTAAAGTATGAATGAGAAGAAAGAAATGGAGCTACCGACATGGCATGAATGGATGGGAATGGGGAGCAGGAAGGGAAAAGTGTGGATAGTTAGGCTGGGGTGAGAGTAAGGAACAAAATGAAATGGAGATGTGTGTTTTAAGGCAGGGGAATGAAATGATGAAGGCCATGTTTTAGGAAATTTAGTCTGAAAATAACATGCAGAATGTATTAGTTGGGAGAGAATGAAGGCTGGGAAAATAGCCCCCCTCAAAAAAAATTAGCTAAGAGACCCTAGTAGTTACCTGGGCAGGAGGCATTGAGGGTTTGGTTTGAGAGGAAGGAGTGGGTGGATCCCAGAGATCCCAATTTCATTTATTTAGTCCAAATCTAAGGGAAAGAACAGATCTTGCAAAAACTATGACTAAGTACCTTTGGGTCCTATCTGGTTTCAAAAAACAAAGCGGCACAGAAAAGCGTGTGTGTGTGTGTGTGTGTGTGTGTGTGTGTGTCTGTGGCCTACACATACTTTATAGTTTTACTAACGCTCATGGAAATATTCCTAGCTCCATGAAGGGGTGTAATTGGATGTTTTTTTCCATTAGATGGAGCTATATCTTTGTTACAGGAGAATTTATGAATTTTTGTAAAAGGAATGCTTGATAGATAATGAACTTTAATGTGGAACAGGAAAGAACTACAAATTAAAATGGTTTTTAGAGTAACCATTTTATTTATAATTTTTGAAATATCTTGAGTTGTTAACATGGGTGCCTTTGCATGGGTCTTATATTTTACATACTCTGTTCATATAAAGCATGTTTAATAAAACTTTGTTTCTTGTGACTCCCTTCAAAAGGGCCCAAACCAAACCCTACCCCCGGAACAGTAGTAGCTATAATAGTATTTTAGTTAAGATATTTCTCAATACAAGTCCACAATCACTTGTTTGCAATTCTGAAATGCAAAAAGCCAGAGTTTGCAAATAAAAAACCAGGAAACTCAGTTGAATTTGAATTCTAGATAAATACCGAATAACTTCTCTAGCACAAGTGTGTTCTATGCAATATTTGGGACATATGCTAAAAAATCATTTGTTGTTTATCTGAAATTCAAATTCAGCTGGACATTCTGTATCTTATCTTGTAACCCATTCTGAAAACCAAAGGTTTTTTGTAACTTACTTGGTTGGAAAATGTAACCTAGATTGATGCGAGGCTATTCATAGTCTTTACCTCACTTAGTGCAAATATTTGTATGAATAACTGCAAAAATATTAATATGTTTGATTATGGATACTGCCTCAACTTCACTGGGAATGCTACATAATATATGATATTTGTACCATATTATTGTTTCAAAATCAGAAAAGTACTGAATTTTAAAATACAGTTGTCTCCAAGGCTTTTAGAAAAGAGATCATGAAACTGTGATAAGTTTTATTTTATTTTAGTAGGCAAGAAAAATAAGTATGCAAAAAATTATTTCTGGAGGCTTCCCTGGTGGCACAGTGGTTAAGAATCCGCCTGCCAATGCAGGGGACACAGGTTCAAGCACTGGTCCAGGAAGATCCCACATGCCGCGGAGCAACTAAGCTCGTGCGCCACAACTACTGAGCCTGCACTCTAGAGCCCGTGCTCCGCAACAAGAGAAGCCACCGCAATGAGAAGCCCGCGCACCACAATGAAGAGTAGCCCCCGCTCTCCGCAATTAGAGAGAAAGCCCGTGCTCAGCAACAAAGACGCAACGCAACCAAAAATAAATAAATAAATTTTAAAAAATTATTTCTGAAGGTACTGTAAGAAATTTTTTTAAATCCAAAATTAGTTCATCATAGGTAATATGACTGAGAATAAACCTAATTGCTTTTGAAAAGACTGTCTTGGTTTTCTCTGCTTCAAAAAAGTCAGAAAAGTAATGTAGAGAGCAGGGCACCTCCAGTTCAAACTGAAAAAACAACTGAGAAATCATTCAGTCATCCCCAGCCCAAACAAAATTACCTCGAATTCTGAAAGAGAGGTGGCCATATTCCCGTTCCTTCAAACAAAAGAAACCTTATGGAGGGACACTGCCGGATTTCCTTGGCATTATATTCCAGAATGTTGTTATTTGCTACTTAGGAAATGCTTTCTAATTTGTCTTAAATCTGTCTGCTTTCATCAGATATTTGATAGAGTCAATGTTAACGAGCGTTAAAAGAACTGCTCATTAACGTTTTCACAAATATTCCTTTACCTCATTGAATATGGATTTTCTTCTCAGCTTCTATTTCCAGCTTAAATAATCTCAATTCCCTTCAAGATTTTTCCATTGTAACCATTTAACAAACTTTATAATTATTAAAAAACAACTAGCCTCAATCTTGTATGCATTGGTGTATTAAGGGCATAATATATAGGAGGATTACTTTTCTGTAGGCATCTATTAATATATACACACATCCCAGAATTATGCTCCAGAACAGTCTCAGTGTTTATAATGTGTCTACTAGGTCTTTTCCGGCTAAGCCTTTTTATACTGAATCAGTTTCTTCTGATAACTTTGAAAATCGGTTTTTGCCAAATAAGTTACCTAGTATTCGCTTTTTTATATATGTGTTTGCCTTTATCTTCCAACTTTCTAAAATCAGCTTAACATCTATTACATACCCTCACATCGTCAGCACGTTGGCGTTGGTCTGTGTCACTAATTAAGAAATAATGCTAGTCCTTCAGTTGTGCATTTATAACATGAATCATATCCAAAGGGAAACAGGTCTTGTTTAGGACCATTGTACGAAGTGGTCTGCTCACAATGAATGTCAAAATATGTACAAAAATATATATGTATAGGTATATTCAACATATTTGTGATCGCACTATATGAATAATTTTGTACCCTTATTTTTTAGTTAATATTATAATGTAATCACTTTTCCCACAAACAATTTTTATTGGGTACCTCATGTAGATTTACCATAATTTGCTTAAATTACTTCTCTATTATTGGACATTTTTGGGTTATTTTAAATTAATTTACTACTATAAACATTATGGCAATGAACATAATGTTTTGTTTTTAAACATTTGGGATTGTTTAGGATAGTTTTCCAACAGTTGAATTGCTAGGTAAAAGAATGAGAGGTAATTTAAGGCTCTTGATACATATTGCCACATTTCTTTCCAAAACGATTGTGTCAAGTGATATTTTAACCAGCAGTATATGAAAGTGAATATTAAGAATCTTAAATGCAATTGTCAGGTATCTAAATAGGATGATCCCTTTCTTATCACTTTTTGATATGGCTCTTCACTCAAGATTTTTGCCTAAAGATAACTAAAAGCATTACCTAGAAATGAATAAATCCACCCTTAGAATGAGTGATATGCCGTTTACTAAACCCAACATTGATATATGGGTTTTAGTTAATATAGAGTTAGAAGTATGGAGAGTTGCTGATGCTAATTATAATCCCTCTTCATTAAAGAATGGTGAGGCTAATCCAACATGGCTGATCCAACATGGGGGCACGTGGACAGCCTTTGTGCCCTTCTTTGGAGGCAGAGAAATTGAGGAAGGACAACCTGCCACCTCTGCCTTATTAAAATAGCATTGAGGTTCCTAGTGGTACTCATCAGGCCTGTTCCCAAAAATTCCACCTCTCTTTCCGGACACATGATGAGATTGCACCTTCCCAACTCCCTTTGAGGTTAACTATGGCCATATGACTTGCCTGAGCCAATGAAATATGAGAGGAGAGTCACAGATGCCACTTCTGGGTGGCAGCTTTAAAAGTCAGTGGATGTTTTGCCACTGCCCCTTTTTGCGCCTTGGTGATTGTGGAAGCACATGTTGAGATGGCATCTCCATCAGCCTTGGTCCCTGATGGCTCAGTGAGTATCCTTGCCAATCTGTGATGGACACGGAAGTGTGAGTGAGAAGTAAACACTGTTTTAAGCCACAGAGATTTTTGAAGTTTGTTTCTACAGCAAAATCTAGCCCCTTCTGATGGATACACGTCTTTCAACCCAGCTGCATATGGGACGGTGGCTCTTTCCCCACCAACGGCGAGTCAGAGGATGTGGGTAGTCTCACTCCTGTGGATAGCTCCCTGGCAGGTTCCATAGCCAATTCCTGTGCAACACCTTTCTTCTCCAAAGTACATAAGCCATCTTTTCCCCTCATCACATCATACCTAGTTTTCGCTTTGTCAACTTTGCTTCCTCTGTTCAAAGGCAAGAAAAAGGAAGCTCTTTTTGGTTATATTGAAGGGTGTAGAGCAAGTTGGGAGTGTGGTGCAGGGGAAGGCATTGAGAGTTTGCACCAGGACTCATTTTTACTAGTAAAATTTCTACTCATTTTACTGGGTCTGATCCTCTCTTTACCCAGGTTCATTCGTCGTTGTCCTTTTATCTCCCATGGTTGCTCACACCTCAGGCGAGCCACAGTTCCTTTACTCGATAAGGACTGATAATAAAGGTGCAGATTTTCTCAGTCTCTTTTTCTACAGTTCTCAATTCCAGATTTTAAAGTGTAGAATCTTCACAAACCATATTTCTACTTCTATTGCACCACCACGCAATTTATTTACTACTACATGCATCTTTGTAAATGCTGGAAGTTAATGTTTGGCTTAATGTTACTCTGCATACCAGCTTGGTGCCGCAAAATGATTTCTTTTATTTATGTGACTCTGATAGGTGGGGTGTATAGGCTGTCCAAGCATTGTTTTTTTAAGGGAGACAACCTCAGAGCTGGACTTGACCTTGAGATGTTTTCCTTCATTATTAGAACAAAGAGACAAACAAAAACATAAATCTGTGGTTATTTCTTGTCTTGCATCATAAAATCCATTACTGTTATCTGTAGCTGCCCGGATTTTGATGTTTGGGTATTTCACACTGATTTAGGTGAGGGTTATAGAGACATCTTTTGATTATACAAGGAAATAGACATTGTATAGTAGTTTAGAATGATGCTCTGGAGAGAGAAAACCTGGGTTTATACCCTGGACTTCCTCAGTGTAAATTAGAGATGCTGAAACCTATCATGAAGGCTTGTTGTGAGTACTTAGTGTGAACGTAACAAGAGAAAATAAAATTGTTGCTCATAAACCCCCTCCACTTTATAAAGAAGGGTCTTAATTTGCTGACAACTGGGTATATAAGTATGCAGGTTGGAGGTGAGATATTGGAGGAAGGAAAGGGAGCCAGAGGGTCTGGGGGCTCTTTGAAGGGTGAAGGGTGATAAGGAAAACCCCAGCTGGCAGCAAGGTGGGGAGTGAGGGAGGAGAGACAGCACTGATTTGGATGTTTGCTGCAGTTTTCTGAGAATGTGTAATGGAAGACCTCTTTTCTATTTCCCATTTGAAATCTGTAGTGAAAAAAATCTCAAAGCGCTAGGAATGACTGTCTTTCTTGTGTAAAACGGGGCAGGGGCCTAAGTGCCCACTGCTGTTGGGTGAAAACAGAGTCAGCCTGTGAGGATGAGTGACAGCCTATATCTTCATTGTAAAGAAAACTACTGCACTGCCTGGCAGGTCCAGGAGTCTAAACCCCCTGTGCACTCATCGTCTGAGAGAGAAGCAGGTGTTTTGTACCAGGAACAATAGTGGACATTTATGGCATTTGAACAGAGTCATATCTGCAAGGGTCTGTGATACAGCAATTAGAGACTGAGGTAGCTGGTGACTAGCAATATAATTAAAGAAGACATTGTTTCTTGAAGTCTGAGACTTGAACAATTGGAGACAGAAAGACTAAGAATTCAAGCACAATATAAAGAAACGAAATGTCTGAGTGAGAACTGAGACTAGCATGTGATACAGTCCAGCAAGGGGCACAGAGCTGTAGCCCTCAAATGATACTGAACAAGGCTTTGAGAATCCAAGACTCTAGATGGGACCATGGCTTCCCGAGTAATTTCTCTAATCATTTCTGATTCATGATTTCTTCTGTATCCTAGAGAGAACAGTTTGGGGATAATACCGTTTTGTTTGTATACTATTTATATGATATTGTTTTTGTTTTAATATTTATTTGTTTATTTATTTGGTTGCATCGGGTCTTAGTTGTGGCAGGCGGGCTCCTTAGTTGTGGCATGCAAACTCTTAGTTGAGGCATGCATGTGGGATCTAGATCGAACTCAGGACCCCTGCATTGGGAGTGCAGAGTCTTAACCACTGCACCACCAGGGAAATCCCTTGTTTTGGGGCTTTGTTTAAAGCTTTTTTGGGCTCTGTTATTAACTTTATCACAAGTCATTTTATTTGGTTCTTTATTTTTATTTATTGCTATCTTTTTATTGAAGTATAGTTGATTTACAATGTTGTGTTAATTTCTGCTGTATAGCCAAGTGACTCAGTTATACACCTATACACATTCTTTTTTTTATGTTCTTTTCCATTATGGTTTATCACAGGATATTGAATATAGTTCCCTGTGCTATACATCAGGACCTTGTTGTTTATCCATTCTAAATGTAATAGTTTGCATCTACCAACCCTAAACTCCCAGTCCACTCCTCTCCCTATTTGTTTCTTCTTAATTGAACTTTTAATAAAATTCTCAGAAAAGACACTCAGGTACCTAACCTAGATGGGTACAAGATTACATCTATGGCTATGTTTTTGAATCCCAGAATGTAGAGTAGGTCAGTAGCCATCCTTATGAAACCTTGTCTCAACAAAATTCCTTTCTTCACCATTGTGCCATGACTTGTAAACTGCACAGTGTGTATTTGGTAACCCAGGATTTTTTTTTTCCAGTTTCCTTCCCCCAAATTATGAAAGTGATAAACACTATAAAAACCATACAAAATAGGAAAGCATAAAGAAGAAAATGAAAATCATACTTAATCCCACCACCCAGAAATTAACATTTTGTTTCCTACAATGTTAAATTTGAGTTTTGGAAACTAAGTTGATGAGCTCTATAAAAAACAACCCTGGAAATCAAAGATTTGCTCTTGGTCAAGATTGAGGTTTATATGTCCTATAAAAATCCTTAAAATTTGCAGGAAAAATCTTCAGTTTTTAAAATTATTTCTTAAGCACCCTAGGATTTAAGTATTTGGAACTGCAGAAATGAACATTTGATTTATTAAAACAATTAGGTATTTACTTCCTTGATGAATTTGCTTAACTACCAAACTAGAAATGTATTCATTGCTCTAGGTGCTCTATCACAGCTGGTATTTGTGTGTGCAGAAACAGGGAAAAAGTACCCACTTTCTCCCTTATTATCATGAAAAAAGGGGACTTTTCTCTCTTTTTTAATTATATATCTTTTATTGCAAGTACACTGTTTATTATAGTGTTCCTCAACCTCTTTACCTGTTGTCTTCATTCTTCTTGTTGCTTTTCTGATTTTAGTCTGAGAAATAAGATGGAAATGAATGAATAATGTAATTTTAAATAATTAGGACTCGATATATTGACCCATCTCACCCTGTAGTCACTTAGAAATTATTAAATTCTATGGATAAGGTCACAAAGCACTAAGTCTACTAAGGAATCTGTATACATGTCTGCTTTAGGGTGTTTGATATAGTGCTTTGGTAAAACAGAGGCCTTGCCTAGAAAGATAAAGTTCAGTGAGAGCAATGTTTCTGGGGGTGTGTCTACTTGGGAGGAAGAAATGTACGGAAATTCCCCAAATATTTTGATTAGCCTAAAAAAATTTATCTAATTAGATGATTTTCTCCAAGCACATTAAACTTTTTAATTAATTTTCACTTAATTTAGCTAGAGAAAGCTGGTCACCATTAAAAAAAACCCTCTCACTCCCTACACGTGTATAAACTAGATCATCTTTATGGAGATGTTTAGAAATGAACTGAAATGTCATTAGCATATTTCATTTCTTAGTCAAACCAAATAAGGCAGAACACTGATACAGAAAACATGCCACTTCATCTTGAGCTAGACTTAAAAAAAAAAATCTATCTTTGACCAGATTTCTTCTCAAATCACTATTTTAGGACCACGTCTTATTTCTAACAAAAATCGTCCACCAAAGACGAAAAACTATCAGTGATTTTGAAAACATCCTTGCAACTGCTGTGTTGAAGAAAAAAAAAAATGTGTCTTATTAAGGCATCTTCGGCTGGCATTTTTCACGAACTGATGGACGTCTATTCAGCCTGGGCACTGTGCAGCTCAAAACACGTTTTTTCTCTCAGCATTCTTAAGGGGCTCTGTGCACTCACTGGATGCCAAAGATAACATCTAGATCAGCAATTTCTCATAAATCATTGGAACACGGAACATGAAACAAAGAGAAGAAATCAGGAATTCAATAATAAATATGGCAAGGTGCACAAACAAGAGAATTGAAACCAGATGAAAAGGAGCCTTTCAGAACAGAAGGTCAAGAAACGTGTTTCCCCTGCTCCCTCAAAGCCTTAGACTAATGCCTCTGTGCTCCCCATGCAGCCATCAGCTTACTGCTCTGAGTTGGTTTTGGAATATTTATGTGGTGGATTTAAGGCTTTAACGTACAACTCAAAAATTAGTGTCGTTTATTTTAGTTTGCTCAAGGCCCCAGGCTATTATGCAATGAAGAGGAAAATAGTGTTTATTGTACTTTAAGGAATACTGTGCCCACAAGCCTTGAAATAAATTCTAGATATGTGTATGTAAATATAGCCCAATTTATACAATAGATTTTTTAAACTGGAAGTTACATATGTGATAATAAAGTAATGTGACTCGTTCTGTTTTTAAACAAAATGTCAGAATTTCTCAGGAGCCATCTGAGGAAGACATACTTATCTTAACACTTTTGACGTTGTGAAATATGTTATGGGAATATCTCTTTGAGTCTAGAAACGCTGCAGTTCCTTTTTTAAAAATAGCTTCTCTGGTGGTAAGTCATCATCTTTTGTTAGTGGGTTTGAACTTCTGGAAACCTAGTCATTTGGTGACAAGTATGGTACATGATGTAGGTAAAATGATTTGTGAAAAACAATGTAGAATAATAAATTAATAATAAAAGTAGTTTTGAAAGCATTTCCAAGGAAAAGTGACAAAATATGAGCAATGTCTCCCCACACAATTATTCAACATGTAAGCTGAATATTAGGATTTTTTGGATTTTGTTTGTCTTATAACAGAGACTCTCATTTTACTCTTTTATTTTGAATATTTTAATTTAATTTTAAGTGCACAATGAGAGCTCACTTGTAAAGGGCATCCTAAGCAATTATTATAGACTAAGGAAATTATGATGTGGGAAAATAAGTAAATAGTTGATCACTTTGTAAGTTCAGGTTTATGAACACTTGAATGTTGTTTGTTTTTCTAAATCTGAATGCTTTCATGGAATATTTTGTGGTTAAATTATCTTCAAGACACTGAGTTGATGTATTTTTGCCCCTTCCAGGTCTCCTTAGATTGATTTGTTTACCCTTGATTTCAGTTTCCCATATCAGCCTTGTCAGAACTGAACCCTTGCACCACAGGCAGACCAGTCTTGGACCCATCTCCCTCAGTGCCTCTCTTAAAGAGCTGCTTTCAGAAGATGAGTTCCTTCTATGCAGAGATGCATTTTCTCTCCTATGGTCACCATTCAAAAACAGCCTAATTCCATTTGTCTCCTAGGTTTCTCTGTACATAAGTAGGCATTGTCACATGTGCTTAAGCGTGTGGGTATTAACCAGAAGACCTGAGACCAGTGACCTGAGACCAGTTACCAGCCTTCCACTTGCCAACCATGCCATCTCATCCAAGTTTCTTAACTGCTCTGTACCTCAGTTTTCTCATGGGCAAATTTGAAACAAATCACAGTTCCTAATTTTTTGGTATTGTAAGGCTTAAAGGAGTTCACATAGTTAAAATGCTGCAAAGAGCATCTGGGACATGGTGAGTCTAAACAAACATTTGCTATTATCATTACATTAAAATAAATGTACAGAGTGAACCTTTTTGCTGTTATAATTTTGAAATTTATGGAGAACATTTTCTCAAACCTATAAACATGTTTTACAGCTGATAGTGTATTAGCTTGTGGATGCACCATAATTTACTACATTAGTCTCTTATGTTTGATATGTTAGATGGTTTCCATTCTTTGCTGTTTTGAATAATGTGATAACTTTGTTCATCCTTGTTTTCCTAAAATAATAGGAGTCCCTGAATAATTCCATAGGGTGTGTGCATTTTAATCCTTTTGATATTTTTTTCTAAGTTGGACACTAGAAATATATCAACTTACATTCCCATCTGTAGTGACTACATTGATTTCTATAGCTCCCTGTGCACATTTCTGTCTGCCCATCCGCATAATCCCTCTTCTACTGCTTTAATCTGTGAGGCACTTGTGCACATTTACCAGACTCCTCACATAGAAAAACAGCTTTTACTGGTTCAGTCATCCAAATCATCATCGATGATTGATATACTTGGGATGTATTATCCCAAATGTTTGGTTCTTACATTGCCTTTGTCTTTCATCTTGGTCCTACTGATATTTCCCATTGTTCCTACTCCTTGCTCCTTATATCCTGTTACATATCTGTCTCTCCAAAAAGGTACAAACTCCCAACCTCAGGAATTTTCTTCAGACATGCTATCACCAGAGTTCTTGGAAGCTTAGGGTCACTGCAGCACAAAGATGGATCTTCTTCCTTTAAGCCAGATGCAATGTAAGAGGAACAGAAAGGAAGGCTTACAACAAAAGCAGAGACAGAAAAACAGTAAAATAAGGGACAAAACAGACACAAACGAGGGCAGTTAGAAGGAACCTCTATTATGGGGCATAATTTTAAGGTAGGAATCATGTACGGGGAAGTTCTTTATATACTGATATGAAAACACATTCAAGAGATATTGTAAGTGTAAAAAAAAGGCATTGAACAGTGTTATTGAACAGTGTGTTCCTATTTGCATTAGAAGATAGGGCCTAAGACTATACGTGTACTGCTTGTTTATGCATAATATTCCTCTGCCAGAACACAAAGAACTCTAGAGGCTCTGATTACCCCTGGAGAGGAAAACTGGAGGGTGGAGAAGAGGGATGTGAAAAGATTCTTTTCATTCTCTCTCCTTTTGTACTGTCTGAATTTTGAACTATATGAATATATTATCTATTTGAAAGTAGGTAAGTAAAATATATTAAAACTTCTCTCTCATACGTGAATGCCTTGTTTTACTCCTTAACTTACATAATGGTGCTTTTGTTTTTAGAACCTACTACCTGCCTTTATCCTAAATTGTCCTATTAGCATACATAATAAAGGACCCCTGAGACTAAAAGGCTTTCTTCTTACAGAGTTGTTAATTGTAAATTTCAATTATCCACAGGCTGAATATGACAAATCTCTGTCATATAAAATCTTTGCAGGTTATCTTCATTTTCATTTTATGTTTGGTGAAAACTAGGGGCTTGGGGTGGTAGGAGGACAGTAATTGCTTCCAGGTTTCTTAGAATTAATGGCAGGGTTGGGGAAAAAAGCTAAGCTTTTTTCTTTCTTTCTTTCTCTCTCTTTCTCTTTCTTTCTTTCTTTTTCTTTCTTTCTCTTTCCTTCTTTCTTTCTTTCTTTCTTTCTTCTTTCTCTCTTCTCTTTTTTTTTCAAAAGAGGAAGTTCATTATGTTTGGGCTCCCACAGCTATATAGTCTAAAAACATTTTTGCTTTTTTTTTTTTTGTAGCTCTTTAATAAAACTCAGAATGATACACTTGGACAAGTGGTCTTAACAGCAAGGAAAACAAACACTTTATGAAAACAACATCTATAAGCCTCAGCCTCCTGTCTTTTATCTTTACTATTTTCTCTGAGTCTGGCACGAAACAGACACACACCATTCTCCACAGGGGTTAAATAGAGAGCCATCCAAACATCACAAAGCGCCGTCCAGAATTTTGATGACTTCCATTCCCCAACTCTGGTGCACAAGGCCTGGCTGGTGGTGCAGAGACCACGGTGTCCTGGCCGGGACAGGCACTCTCAGTGTGTGCCAGAATCAGCAGTTCTCCTCAGCCCCGGCACAAGACCCGCACGTCGCCGAACAAGCCTCCATCCTCTGTCGAGGGAACAGAGTGTACACAGCTCGCCCACATCTGGCTCAAAGTCCATTTCTGCCCAATCTTAGAGTAGGGTCTTTGCTCCTGCTTCGTTTTAGGTCAGCTTTCAGCATCACTTGTTTAATTCACTAAGCTCTTCCTTCTGTATATGATCAAAGGTAGGGACAGAGGGAGAACCAAAGGATCCAGACATCTGCTTTTTAGGGGGATTAGGACAAGGCTGGGGGCTAAGGCATTAGTTTTGGGGTCTTCAGATCTCAGAGAAAGGAACCCTCTCTGGAGCTTGAACTCTAAATCCAGAGGGGTTGTACACAGGGGAAAAAAAAATACAGAGATACATTAGATGCTAATAGTGGTTTGTTTGAGCGGGGTTGTGGGTAATTCCTATATTATTCTTCTTTATAACTTTTTATACTTTTCAAATTTCCTACTGTGAGCCCACTGTTTAGTGGGTCTGTAAGCTTGAACAGTTACATGATCTTGTGAAATCTATCTCTTTTTAAGAAACCTTTAAAATGGAGACAAGAGTAAAAATGCTTAGGGCTTATGGAAGGGTGACCTGAGATCATGAACATACAGTGCCTGACCGGTAGTTGTCGCTCCATGAACACTAGTTCCCTCACCACTGTGCTCTCCTTTCATTACGGGCCAGTGGTTTGATATAGGACTAGCTGGGAGGGTTCCTTCTGTGAGAGGGTTCCTTCTGTCCACAACTGTGCTTCTCAAAGTTTAGTGTGCATCAGAATCTCCTTGAGGGCTTGTTCAAAACAGACTGCTCTGTCCCCTCCCTAATGTTTCTGATTCAGTAGGCCTGAGGTGGGGTCTGAGAATTTGCCTTTTTAACACGTTCCCAACAATGCTGATGCCGCTGGGCCAGGGAGCGCACTTTGAGAAACATGGATCTGTAGGATACACAACAAAAATTAATTTCAAATTATTCTAAACATAAATATCGGGACTTTCCTGGTGGCACAGTGGTTAAGAATCCGCCTGCCAATGCAGGGGACATGGGTTCGAGACCTAGGCTGGGAAGATCCCACATGCCGTGGAGCAATTAAGTCCGTGCGCCACAACTACTGAGCCTGCGCCCTACAGCCCGTGAGCCACAACTACTGATCCCACGCACCACAACTACTGAAGCCAGTGTGCCCTAGAGCCCATGCTCCGTGACAAAAGAAACCACTGCAATGAGAAGCCCACGTACCACAGCAAAGAGTAGCCCCCGCTCGCCGCAACTAGGAAAAGTCCGTGTGCAGCAATGAAGACACAACACAGCCAACAAAAAAAAAAAAAAGAAAAAAAATTAATAAAATAAATAAACATAAATATCTGATCTCTGTCTTGACTTCCTCCCTTTCTCCCTTCCTCCTCACTCCTACTGTTTTTTTTTGTTTGTTTTTTGGTTTTGTTTTTTTCTTATTTGGAGGTTATAGAAACCACCAGACTCTATTTCTCACCTCTGTATTTTTTTGTCAACAGCTCAAGTCTCTTCTCATGTCAAAAAACCAGGGGGTGGGGCTTCCCTGGTGGCGCAGTGGTTGAGAATCTGCCTGCTAATGCAGGGGACACAAGTTCGAGCCCTGGTCTGGGAAGATCCCACATGCCACGGAGCAGCTGGGCCCGTGAGCCACAATTACTGAGCCTGCGCGTCTGGAGCCTGTGCTCCGCAACAAGAGAGGCCGCGATAGTGAGAGGCCCGCGCACCGCGATGAAGAGTGGCCCCCGCTTGCCGCAACTAGAGAAAGCCCTCGCACGAACCGAAGACCCAACACAGCCAAAAATAAATAAATAAATAAATAAAGTAGCTATAAAACAATCGAATTCATGCTCTGCAATTCAGTTTAGAAAAAAAACAAAACAAAAAAACCGGGGGGTGGGGGGAGCAATAATGTTGTTTTGCTCTAAGGATCTTCTTTCATTCGGATACAAGAGAAAGAGGAACAAGCATTCTCTGGACGGTCTCTAATCTGAACTGATATTTTCTACTAATCATAGAAAGACAGTCTCTTTGATGACTGATGCTTAAAAAAAGTTGGAAGCGCTATAGGCATCCTGGTGCCAGGGAATATTTTTATATTTAGGGTCTGTTTAATCTTTTATCAATATAAATATTTGAAAAATAAAATGATCAGGAAAATGGCTAAGGAAAACATTTCAGGCTAGCGTGTGGAATAGCAGGCCATGTTCAGCTTGAAGCCTGAAAAGGCCCTCTTTGTCTTTCTAAACTCTGTAGGATAGAAGTTCTTTGCTTGGGATTCACGAACCCCCTGAAGTTGAATGCAAGATGGTGTGTTTGCTTATGTACGTTTTTCTGGGCAGAGAGTCCATGGCCTTCAGTGGATGATCAAAGGAATTGTGACTCAGAAAAGATTAATACCTCCACGGAGACTTGCTTGGTCAAAAGCCACATGTTAATTTCTTGAGGAAGAAAACAAATTCTTAGCACGGGAGAAGGAGCTGGGCACATGGGCTGGCAAGTGGCCCGTTGAAAGATGAGTGAGGACTGAAGTCTACCAATGAACTCTGTCGGGGAACCACTGCTTTAACTTTTCTCAGCTTTAGTTCCTTCATCTGTAACATGTAGTTAATGAAGACACTCACCTAGTGGAGTTTCGTCCAGTTTAATGAGATATTTGCAAGGCCCTTAGCATAGTATCTGGTGCATGGTAGATGACGCTAAATGAACGGCAGCCAGTAGCAGTGGACGTCATGGTTGCCATCTGGTGGGCCGTGTGGTGATCACTATGGAAGCTTTGGGAGCAAAGATCTTGGGCATGTCTTTGGCTCCAACTCAAGCATCAGAGGTCTCCCTCTGTGAGGTAGGGTTATTAACCTCATTTTACAAATCATGAAACTGGGGCTCATTTTCAGTTCTTAGGGCAAGTTGTTATTTTATGCCACATTCATTTATTAGAGCCCTGTTTTCTGCCAGTTAAATTGTATCACATCATTATGTAAAACATAAATATTTCCTGCATTGTACCTTGTTGGAAGCATTGTGATTTCCAAGCACTCAATCTCTCAAACAAGTCTGAGAAGCACTGGCCAGGGTGGTGTTTTGGAAAATAGCTAGGCCAAGGCTGAGAACCTTAACTGTTGGTTCTATACTCTATGTTCTACCCACCAAACCACTGCCCTGGCTGGGAGTGACACTTGTCCCTCCCACTCCCACATCTTGTGCTCTGGAATCAGTTTTGCATTTAAGCAAAAACGTAGCTAAGAAAATGGAAATATAATACACACTGGCACACGCAAAACAACAGCATACACATACTACTTAAACTGTCTTTTTTTCTGAAGAAAGGTAAAAACAGACAGACTCTGAGTAAGATAATATTTTAACTCACACTGTTGAGGTTAGGGTTGATGATAGCACAGCATAAATGCTTACAGTTACTCCCAGCTAATGAATCTCTTGTGTTTTCACAGTTCCTGCTCTTAGCCAAGGACCTCACAAATGGAGCAGTTAGGGTCACGCTGCTCAAAATGTGGGCTCTGCACAGTCGGATCAGCATTCCCAGGGAGGTTGTTAAAAATGCAGAATCTCAGGCCCACCCCCACTGCTGAATCAAAATGTATGTTTTAATAAGATCCTCAGGTGATTCATACGCACGTTACCATTTGAGAAGCATTTGTTCAGGTGGCCAGAAAGTTTCTTCTGGGGAGTGTGAGGGCAGTTCCAGGGCAGGGAGATGGCTTTCTATTTCCTGCCTCTCTTCCTTCCAGCCAAGTGTGCGAGTCAGTACTGGATGTATCTCTCTGCTCTCTGGAGCTGCAACCTTCTCCTCCCTCTGTGACTTCTGGCTCATTGCTGCATCCGAGGATATGCCCCACTTTGACCAGGGGTAATTGCCACCTTCTCCTGAAAAGCCCAGAACCTAGAGAATCAGCAAGCAGGCAGCAAAAACCCTCTGTTTCACCAAAATCTTTCTGGTTGGGCACTAATAGGCAAAGTGTTAAGGCTGTGCTCTGGTGACAGAGCTCCTAGAGCAAAGCTTTAAAGGCCTTAATGAAAGCAATTGCTACTGAGGACTCTAATCCATAGTAATTAGGAGCTTGCTGGAGAAGAGGAGGGGTTAGGAAGTGAGGAGTGGAGAGAGACCTATTTAAAGTTGAAACGTTGTTTCAACTTCTTACTTTAATCCCTTGCTGGCTTCCCATTCTAGTTATAGGTGAGCCATTTACCTAGCAGAGCTGTATTTGGTCAAAGTGCTTTATCCCAGTTCCAAGGGTGCTGATTTTCAGGAAGTGTACCTGCACTGGGGAAGCAAATGTGATTCCATTATTGGCCAAGAACAAGCTGACCGTGTAGATTCTGGGGCTGTCATTTCAATGTCACTATCATAAAGGAGTTGGGGATTATTATTATTATTATTGAAATGGTCCCCAAACTTGGGGGTTAAACACCCTAAGGGACAGAGAAGATGTTGGCAGCTCCCCAAAGAGAGAGGAAGAAAGAAAGAAGGCACGTTGAGGTGCCGTGGGTGGGAGCCATGGAATTTAATCGTGGTGGGGTCAGCCTTTGACATGAGGAGTCCTGTGACTCTGGAGCAGAAAGTCCAGTATGGTCTCCTCCCAGGCTTGGGGAGGTTTAGTGATCTGGTGGAGGTCATGGCACTGAAAGGAGGCAGCGCTGGAACTGGAATCAAGTTTAATGAGTTCCTTGGCCTGGGAAAGTCCAGATCAGGAAAAAAAAATTTTTTGCTTCTCAAACTGTAGCTGCCTCACAATCACCTGGAGGGCTCGTTGAAACACAGAGAGTGCTGGGTTCCACCGCAGAATGTCTGGTTCAGTAGGTTTGGAGTCGAGTCTGAGGGATCGCATTTCTAACAAGCTCCCAGGCAACGCTGATGCGGCTGGTCCAGAGACCGCATTTTGAGAACCATTGCTCTATTGGCTCCCCCACTGCTAGACAGACAGTCCTGATGTTGCTTTCTTTTTAAAAAATTATTTATTTATTATTTATGGCTGTGTTGGGTCTTCATTTCTGTGCAAGGGCTTTCTCTAGTTGCGGCAAGTGGGGGCGACTCTTCATCGCGGTGCGCGGGCCTCTCACTGTCGCAGCCTCTCTTGTAGCGGAGCACAGGCTCCAGACGCGCAGGCTCAGTAATTGTGGCTCACGGGCCTAGTTGCTCCGTGGCATGTGGGATCTTCCCAGACCAGGGCTCGAACCCGTGTCCCCTGCATTGGCAGGCAGATTCTCAACCACTGCGCCACCAGGGAAGCCCCTGATGTTGCTTTCTTAACAGGCCATTACCTTGTTCTTCACTTACCAAGGTGGGTTTGTCTACTGAACTACAGTAGAGAAAAATATTAATGCATAAAAGGGACAGGCATGATCAATATATACATTTTCAGATTTCTCCTCCTTTCCTAGCTTCTCAGTGGAGGAAGATTCTTGCTTGATGGTCAGAACTCCCAGGGTTTTTCTCTATAGCCCTGAATACCGGAACTAGGTTAACAGACAAACTCAAGGAAGCCTGAGAGGCTAAACTGACATACACAATAAAGTGTTAAAAGAAAAAGAGATATATTAAAAAATCCACTTTGGCTGGACATTGGGAAGAGAAATAGAGGAGAATTGGGAGTAAGGAATTTTGGAGAGTGAGAGGCTCTGGAACAACCACAGGAGGTGAAAGAGGAGAGGAGAGGAGAAAGGTTCAGTGGGCTTTGGACCAAATGCCTCTCATATCCTTCAACAGATGCAATTAGAGATTGAAGTGTCTCTGCTCCTGAACTGTTTCTTTGAGTGTCATATCATGTGAGTCAGGGCCCCATGGGTCCTGGGATTGACTGGGGACACAGAATTGGTCTTACAGTAGTGATGATGACTTTATTCTGACACACCTTATCGTCCAGTTCTTGTTATAGCAGGTGGCAAGACAGCAAGCTGGGAAAGCATATCAGGATACCAAGGAAATTCAAGAACACTGGTGTTGCATATCTAATTCTGAATTGTTTCTTAATCTGCACTGTGATTTGTCTTTGTTACCTCCAAACATTCAGTGAAGTCTATTACATAAAACAGCATTGCCTTGGAGAATGAGGAAAAGGGTAGTGAGTCCACGTTGGGGATAAAGTGATAATGAAAAGGACAGCAGCTGAGAAGACTGGTGATGAGGAAGGCAGGGGAGACCGAAATGAGACCAGGAGGAGAGGTTTGGAGTGAAAGGTGACAGCCAAGCGTCAGGATAATGAGTTCTCCCAGAAAATTTGTGGAGAGCATGGAATTTCTTAAAATTATATTTTGTTTGACCATGAAAAGCAAAGATGATCCCAAAGGCTGGAGAATAGTGGTGCCTCTTAACATTGGAGAAGAAAGTTGGATCCTTTATGCAATTTTTACAAACTCTTACAACTAATTTAAATGTACACATGATCTGCCTTGACACAAGAGGGCCATTATGCTAAAAGGCAAGTCACTGGGAGCGCTCAGACTTATAGGAACCAGAATGCGATGAAGAGAGAGGAAAACTTCATAGGAAAGCTGCATTTTGATATGCTCCCAGGTGGATTCACCCCAATCAAAGAGTTTTAGACAAGGAGTTAAACATCTGGATTACAAGAAATCTTTAAAGAACGGTGGTATTCACAAAGGACTTCAAAGCCTGATTCAATTTAACCAGTTTTTAGACTAAAAAAATCATCTGCCTGGCTCTGAAATACTTGGAGAGCAATTTTACATTCCAGTGCACAGCAACCTGACACAAGATCAAATTCCTATATTTTTCGAGGCTTCAGTTTTGCTGCTCTTATTAAGAACTGAAAGAAGTAGCCTACTTTTATGATATGTCATCATTATATTCTTTATTATATAATTATCATATATATCATTATTATACAATATATCATAATATCATAAAAATAGCCTGTATCAGCAGCCCAGGGTGACAAAAATGACCCGGCCCAGAAGACAGACACCCACATCTGTGCTGTTATTTGCAAAATAGTTCTGCTAAGGTGCCCAAATTCCCCTTCAATATAAAGGTGATTTTACCCAGGAGGGTGAAACATTAGACAATTCCAGTAGGTTGCAGGTAAAAGGGCTCTGGAGTCACATGATCCCAGTTCTAGCATTTCCTAGCTTAAGCACTCTACCCTCAGTTTTCCCATCTGTAAAATGCAGCTAATAAGAGTATTTCACAACACAGTGCCTGGAACTCAGCACGTGTTCAATAAATGTTAGTATCCTGCTCCCTTTGGTGATAAGCACAGTTACCTGGGAGGGTTACTCAATAGCTTGCTAAGAGGGGCAGGATAGGAGAACAAGGATTAGTCTCATCTACCGGCCTTGAGAGAATAGAACAGATAGAGGCCAAGGTGCTAGGCAGGTAGAGAGTCCTGAGTCCTGGCTTGTTTTTAAAACCTCTTAAGTGTCAAGCATGGTCTGTAGGCAGCATGCATAAAATGCCTCACACATTCCATTTTTCAAAAGTATGTGGAGAAAAGGGAACCCTCTTGCACTGTTGGTGGGAATGTAAATTGATGCAGCCACTATGGAGAACAGTATGGAGTTTCCTTAAAAAACCAAAAATAGAACTACCATGTGACCCATCAATCCCACTACTGGGCATATACCCAGAGAAAACCATAATTCAAAGAGACATATGCACCCCAATGTTTATCACAGCATTATTTACAATAGCCAGGACATGGAAACAAGCTAAATGCCCATCAACAGAGGAATGGATAAAGAAGATGTGGTACATATATACAATGGAATATTACTCAGCCATAAAAAGGAATGAAACTGGGTCATTTGTGGAGACGTGGATGGATCTAGATACTGTCATACAGAGTGAAGTAAGTCAGAAGGGGAAAAACAAATATCGTATATTAACGCATATATGTGGAATCTGATAAAATAGGTGTAGACGATCTTATTTACAAAGCAGAAATAGAGACACAGATGTAGAGAACAAACATATGGATACCAAGGGGGAAAGGGGAGTGGGATGAACTGGGAGACTGGGATTGACATATATACACTATTGATACTATGTACAAAATAAATAACTAATGAGAACCTACTGTATAGCACAGGGAAACCTACTCAATGCTCTGTGGTGACCTAAACGGGAAGGAAATCCAAAAAAAAGTATGTGGACGCTGTTATGGCTCTTAAAAATGCAACTTCATTAAAAAATCAGTTTTGAATTTATGGTAGCTTTGGTCATTCTACATGTTCTCAACCAATGGATGATAAAAGCACAGCTACTCTAACAGAGGGTGTGTCTTCCTTTCCACTCCCCCCTCCTTTTTTTTTTTTTTCTTTAATCAAAAACTGTCTCAGATTGGAAAAAGCTGGGACTGTCATATCTGGGACTGGAGTTTTGTCCTATTGGGGAAGCAAATAGGCTTCGGGTGCCTGGGTTTTGGGACTCAGGAGGGAGAAGGAAGTTTGCAACAGGAGAACATCATCCTGAAACATGTCGTGGGATCAGTTTTGCTCAGGCCATCCTCAGAAGAGATGCACAATGTCAGAAAATGGCAATGTCCTGAAAGCACACCTGGCTGTGTGAGGAATAAGCAGATTCTGCAAATGGACTGGGAGATCCGAAATTCCTTCAGCAAGCTGAGATGCAGTTGCTTGCTTTCCCCCCACATGCTCCATTTCCTTTGTTTTCTCCTCTGCAAATTTTCCCTTCTTTCTCAGTTCCTCTTCTTTTCACACCCACAGAGAACCCGATGCTAGTAGTGAGGAAAACTTGTGAAACAAATATTTTGGTTGTATTCTAAATCAGTTGTCATTTGTTTTCCGTTTCCTCTGACTATTTACATTAGCCTCCCAGCCTGGCTTTGTTTGGAGAGGGGGGCGCACACTCAAGCCTTAGTGCATGAACCAAAACAGGGGTGACTCCGCAGCACCATGACATGCTCAATCAAAGTGTCTGCTCTTAAAAGATTCTAACTTTGGCAGTTTACTTTTTAACCATTCGAAGCTTGCTCTCTGAAGGACATAAGGGTACAAATGGGGTCTTGCCAATTGCAACCAACCTTGTAGTACAACAAATTCTCCAACTATTTGCCATTCTTGGAACTTTGAATCACAGCATAGATACTATTTTAAATCTTACTTTGTTATAATAAAACATTTTCCTTGTAATAAAAGTATTCCCAGAGGAAAATATCTTCAGTGGTTGTATTATACTCCAGTGTACAATGTAGCAACATTTGTGCAATCACCTTCCATTTGTTAGGGATTCAAGTTATTCCCAGTTTCTTACTAAGATAAACCCTGCTGCAATGAACATCTTTGTGAACAAAAGCACCGTCTGCATTTGTGACCCTTCCCGTGGGATAGTCACCTTGAAGTGGAATTCTTTGGCCAAAGAATGAGAACATTTTGATGGCTCTTGGCATATACTGCCGAGTTGTTTTCCAGAAAAGCCGCACTGTCTTACTACTCCATACCCACACTTCCCCTACCTCTGTCTGCAGCCTCCACACCAGTATTGTAAAAATAAAATGTGAAATGCTTGGCATATGGTACTTGGCACCTAGTAGCTACTCAGTAAAAGGTAATTGATGATGTTGGGGTCGAACAAGTTTATTCTCACGTTGCCTCTTTGTAGAGGTGCAGGACTTCTAGGCTCTTCTGGTTGTACATCATCCGGACATCCAGAAGCACTTGTTTATGTCCCTTCTGGCAAAGCACTGTGGAGGGACTGACTAGCTAATGTGACAAATTTCTTGAAACTGGAGTTGTTGGAAGGAAAATAACTTACAGTTTTACCTGTCTGGATTTTCAATAGGTGCTTAAGATTGTAATTCAGTGGTTCTGAGCTCAGACTGTACAATAGAATCATCTGGGCGCTCTGTAAACAATACCAGAGCATGGCCTTACTTGGTTGAGGGTGGGACCTGGACGTTGGCATTTAAAAAATTCTTCCCAGGTAATGCTAATATAAGCAAGGAATGAGAATCCTAACCCAAAAGATGAGTCGTTTGGAAATTCCAGGCACCACGTGGTACCTACTGAGGGACTTATTTGGAAGCTTTCTTGTGTCTCTTAAAGATTAGACTAAGAATACAAGATAAAACCCTTAGGGGCCTCAATCTTCAAGTATTGGCAAGTATTTACGAACATCCTGCCTGCTCAGAAGGCCAGATAGTCAACTCCTTCTAGAAAAGTATTTTTCTCTGAGTTTAGAATAACCTGCATAGTGCCTCCTGAGGAAGGAACTGGAGCTCAGAGTGGTTAATTAACTTGCTCCCAGTTTGCTAGTAAGAGGCCAAACTGGGAATCAAACCAGGACCCCGAATCCCATGATTTTTCTACCACACGATGTTGCCCTTAAAAATTGCATTCATCTTTCTGTGCTCATGTAACTGATTTTGATTTTATTTTTTTGCTATGTGGGGCTGACTTGGTTCCTCATTTTCAAAGAAGCTTGCCTCTGAAAGTGTCCCCTTGCCCCCAACAGACAACAATTGTATCAGTTATTATGGGTGTGTCCTAGACATGGCCCAAGAGGAATGTAGTTGTATCTAGTCATCACTTTATAAATATTGATGAAGAATGGTACAAATGTTTTAAAGGAAACTTTATCTGAAGGAGTGTCTTGGAATTCAACTGTTTCTTTTCATGTTTTTCAGACCTCCTACCCTGGCACTGAAATCCAAACAGCCAAGGGTGGGCCAAATCCAGTATTTCCCCATTATTGTGGCACCAGTGATTCTGTACCTGGGAGGATTCAGGGTAGGGTGACTCCAGGGACTGCAGTTGGCACACCTGGTCATTGTCCCTGAGCGGGGATGAATATCTCATGACACAGTGGCTCCACAGAAGGAAGTACTGAGTTGCAGATCGCTTTATGAACTCCTTTTTTCCTAAGAATATGAGAAAAGAAAAAGCCCATTTTATAGCAGAGAAAACTGAGGCAAAAAAAGCCATTGCTCGACTTGCCTGAGCACACATGGCCACACTGGCCATTCCGGGAGGGAAGTTGTGCCTTAGATGGTTGTGCTACACTGGGCCCACTTCACCACCTTTATCTCTTTCCTCTATTCGTTGCTCATTTAAAAGTTGGGGACAAAGAAGTATGCACAAAGAAGTTTATCACTGCATTGATTACAGTAACAAGATTGAAAACAAATTGACAAACAATAGGGAAATGTTTAAGGGAAAAATATGGCCTATTCATTCTATGAAATGTATAAATATTGAATATAAGAGTTCAAAAATAGTTTTTAACAGCTTGGGAAAATGCTTAAACTATAAATGAATTTTTTTTAATCTTATTCATCTTCCTGACCTCTGAGCCCATGGTCCACCGACCAGTGAATCACATGTGAGAAATGCAGAATCTCAGGCCCCCCTCAAGCCCTGCTCAATCAGAATCTGCATTTTAACAGCACCTCCAGGTGATTCACCACATTCATGTTTGAAAATCACTGATATAAATAAAGAGTTCTCGAAGACTCAGTCCTCAGACATCTTCTATACTCAGTTGTGCCTTGAGTTGGTGATTCTAGCACCTGGTAGCATATTAAATTTCTGATTCCATTGGTCTGGGAAAATGGCCTTGGGGACTGGCATTTGTTTTTGTTTTTAGCTTTTGTCTTATTTTATTCAACATGTTTGTTTGAAATAATCAGGGGACTGGCATTTGTGTATGAACCTCAGGTACCAAAAAATGCAGACGAGATTGAGATCCACTGACTCTATGATTTCCCCTGTGATACATTTTTAAATAGAAAATGCATGATACCAAGAGCATATACCTTGTCTATTAATTATGGAAAACTATATAGAGAAAAGACTGAAAGAAAAGATACCAATATATTAACCATGATACAAATAGTGGTGAGTTTTTTGTTTTTAGGGGGGGTGAGTTTCTTTATATAGTTCTCTATAAAATGGTCACAAACATCAGGCCACAGATTCAGAGGTGCAATAGACATTATTTTTATGTACTCCAAATTAGTTTCTACTTAGAGCCCCGATCTGCTTGTGGTGAAAACTCTTCAGTCAATTCTACAAATCAGGTAGATTCAGTCAAGCTGCCAATGGCCCATGACATCACTGTGCGAATTGGAAAAAGTATTCCTCCAGGCCAGTGCAGCCCCACATTAGCACACGTGGTGTGATGGCAAAGCACCCACCAGATTTGATCTCCACCTGCTCCCTGGGGCACCTCTCTGCAATGAACATCCTGCACCCCTCTGTGTGGTGGTCCTGGGCTCAGCTAATTTAGGACCCTGTTTCTTTGACGTTTTAGGTAAATTCCAAGAAGCTCTCACGGTGGCACTGGATGAGGAGCGGGGCAACGGAGGCATGGAGTCCCCACAGTCTTCGTCAGTGACACTGTCCTTGCTGAGACGCCCTGATTCCCACCTGGCCTCCAAGGGAGCTGGTTGACCAGACTGATGCTGGAGCCTCCTTGCTTGTCCAAAGCTTCTCCCAGCTGGGTTCTCTCTCAGAACTTCTAAGCCTTATTGGGAAATATGCAGCTGCTCCATGAGCCTTATGGGAAACAGGGAACTTCTGAGGCCATCTCAGCCCCAGCGGCCTGGATATGCCCTCCGCCAGCCCCCCGTGTTGCATTTGGGGTTGCTGCATAAAACTTGCAGCCCTCCTGAGCTCCACCCACATTCCCCAAACCCTCCTGTAGGTTTTTGCCATCTTCCCCTCCCTGGGACTGGCTGGGGGCTGGGGCAGGAGTGGGCAGAACACAGAGCCCCTTCTCAGGGCTGTTCTTTGCATTTCTACCCAGAGAATCTTTTGCTCCTCTGGGACAGGCGAACTGCCTCTTGTATCACCTTGCAGTCTTCCAAATCTATTGTTTATTCATGTACTTCTTGTCCTGGTCTAGGATTTACAAATCAAAACGTTGACTTTAGTCACCAAAGGCCTTTCTTCTCCTCTTCTTCAGTTTCACCCCTTCCTGGCTCCGTGAGAGTCTCCACTGAATGGGGGAAGGGAGGCGTTCTTTTAAGGAAACACGGGAAAAAACGTTGATTAACATCGTAAAGTACTATCCTGCCACACGTTCTTTCCATATTTTTTACAATAAACCAACAAAAGAAGCTGCAGGAAAAAAATCTTGCAGGAATTTTTTTTATAGAGAAGGTTACACTTTTTTAACACTTTCCCTCCTCTTATTCTCTTCCTGATGGGAGGACAGCTACTGGCTAACTCTCCTCGAAGCCTTATTCTTTGCTCTGCACGATCGGGAGTGCTTTGTATATATTACCTCATTTCATCCTATGATATTATCATCAATTTTGAGCGAGAAAACTGAGACATGAAGAGGCTAAGGGACTTGCTCAAGGCCTCACATCCAGCGACTGGTGAACAGCCCTCAGGATTCAAGGCCGGCAGCTCCTGAAGAGCCTTGCACAGGACACGAGGCTGCACTGCTCTCCACTCTTACCTGTGTGCCTCGCTTCCACCATCAAGAGGAAAAGATTCCATTGGTGCGCTTGAAGTACAGAGGCAGTACTCACAAATCTGTAGTGAATATTTATTTTTTGAAAAGTCGTTGGTAATTGTGGATATGTTTTTGCAGGTGGCCTGATGTCTGTTATTGAAGGGAAAGACAAGGTTCATGATGAAAACCTGACACTGGTTTTGGCTCATTCCTCACAGCAAGCCCAGTTTTCTCACTAAGTTTTGTTGATCAAAATGGAACGAAGGCCATAAAGTCCAACTCAGCGTGAGAAGCACATCATTTACTCCTGGGTGTTTGCAGATGTCCATGGGGACATTTAGGAGCAATACCTAGGGGGGCAGGAGAACTTTGGGTTGCCTAATTTCATCTCACCTAGTGAACAGTTGATTCTAAGTTCACACACCCATGAAATCACAGCCAGCCTGCAGCTGGGAAAAGAAAGTTCTAGAAGATGAGAAACAACACTGGGGGCAACGCTTCCCATGTGGGCATTTGGATGGATGAGCACAAGTTTCCCCAGGATAAGAAGACAGCTGGTGAATTTCTTTGAGAAGCAGCTGGCACAAAGCTGCCACATATATTGGCTCTCAATACAAATTAGTTTCTGTCTTCCCTCCTTCCTTGGAATTTAGAATTGTGTGTGGCCTGGTTGTAGGAATTTTGTTAAAAAGTTTTCCTTTCTATATGAGTCTTCTCAGGCTGCTGTAACAAAATTCCACAGACTGGGCAGCTTACAACAGAAATTAATTTTCTCACTGTTCTGGAGGCTGGAAGTCCAAGATCAAGGTGCTGGCAAGACTGGATTCTAGTGAGGCCTCTTCTCCTGACTTGTAGATGCCACCTCACTCTGTGTCCTCCCATGCCCTCTCCTCTGCGCCCATGAGGAGAGAGAGAAAGAGCTCTCTGGTGTCTCTTCCTCTTCTTATAAGGACCCCAGTTCTATTGGATTAGGGTCCCTTATTGCCTCATTGAACCTTAATTATCTCCTTAAAGTCCCAGTCTCCACATACAGTCTCACTGTGGGGTAGGGCTTCAACATATGGATTTGAGATGAACGCAATGCAGTTCATAACATGTATTGGGTCCTGTTCTGGGAATAATAATTTCTGAAGAAGTTTCAGTCCATTCCTTAAGGAGCTCCTAGTTTAGGGACTAACTCTGTAGCTATTAGAGTAGTAGGATATTCAGTGAGCTGTGGGGACCACTGGAAACAGACCTCTACTTTATTTATTTATTTTTATTGAAGTATAGTTGATTTACAATGTTGTGTTAGTTTCTAGTGTGTAGCAAAGTGATCGGGTTATACATATATATATATATATTTTTCCAGATTCTTTTCCATTATAGTTTATTATAAGATATTGAATATAGTTCCCTATAGAGTAGGACCTTGTTGTTTATCTATTTTATATTAGTAGTTTGTATCTGATAATTCCAAACTCCTAATTTATCCCTCCCCCCATCTTTTCGCCTTTGGTAGCTGTAAGTTTGTTTTCTATCACACCTCTACTTTAAGCGGTAATTCCTTATGTGGCCTTTACTATGGTTGTTTCTTGAGCCAGCAAATTCCACAAATATTCTGGGTGAGCAGTGCCGGAGCTATTTTTTTGGTGTGGCAAAGTTGTACACTGAGGCCCTTAAAGGTATCGATGAGATGAATTTCTGGGAAATCCAAAGCAAGAGCTGGGGGTGAACTTTGGCAACTGGACCAAATTTAAACACGGGATTTTCCCGGGCTTCCAAGGTTTTGAGCATCTGGGACAACGTCTCTCACACACGCTACACCATTTCCTTGACCACAGCTACAGGAAACTTAGAGAGGACAGGAAACTTGGCAGAGAGAACGGGGCAAAGTCTTTGGGGCGGGAAAATTTGGGATGGGGGTGGTCACAAGAGGAGGAGGCCACCGGCCCTTCTCACATTACCAGTTACGTGGGGAAAGGGAAACTCTAAAGGAGGTACACCAAACACAGGAAGCTGTATGCTCCACAGACCCAAAGACTTTCAAGCTCTTCACTAGCTGCAACTAAACCTCCACACTGCAGCCCCAAAATATCCTTGAGTTTGACACTCGAGACTGGCCACCGCCCTGCTGGTGAAACTGTCCAGAAGCAGTCAAGGAACAAAACCCTGGGATGCAATTTTGCCCTTGAGCCACTAGGGGGCGCACGGGGCTTCCCTCTCGTCAGAAGAGGAGGAAGGGAAGGACCCGCATTATGGGGGTGTGGCGTTAGGGTGGGGCGTTCAGTGTGGTATTGGGGGTAGGGTTAGAAGCTCTTGCGGGTGTTTTCGTGGGGAAGGGTAGGTGGAGAAAAATAATCAACTATGATTATTTTCATTTATTCTGTTCTTGAATTGTAAATTTCTGGAGTTTGGCTGTAATTGCATAGAAAGTCAGCCTGGGCTGTTGTTTGTCAGGAGCCCCTTTCATCATTTCTATAACCAGTTGATGGACTTACTAGGATCTAAGGGATCTAGTTCATCGGTTTCTGGTTCAGTGAAGGCCTTCAAGTAACCAAGGATGAAGGAATGAATGGCTATTTTGTTGTCACCTACAAGCATTTGGCTATAAAACAATGAAATAGGGAGTGATCAGGGGAAAGTGGAAGTATGGTTAACAACGAATTTGAGTGAACAGGTCTTGACACACTGAACCTGAGTTAATTGATCTGCTATTCTCCTACCTGCAATATTGGGGGCGAAGCAGATGAGTCCTTTCTTATCAGCACCTTGAAAAGTGTCAGATTTTAAACCAGATCTCAGGAATTAGTCAATACTCCCCAGAGCAATATTTTTTAAACCTCAGGGTTTGAATATTTCCGTAACAATATTTCACAGAACAAACAAAAGGATGGGTTCATCAACAAGGGTCAGATGGGTATTATCTGAATGTCTGGGATACGAGTAGTTCTGCTATTTGGAGAGCAAGCATTGAGAAACAGGCACGGGATAGGACAGAGGAGCATGGCCACTGCCCCAAGGCAACAGCCCAAGGAGGAGGACTCACTTTAATTCCCTAGGTGGCAGCAGCCCACAAGGATTTAGAAGTCCCCAAGGGTGGGACATCTCAGGCAAAGCGTACCTTCCGGAGATGCAAAGAGACGCTGGATTTAATATTGGGTTTAGGATTCTGAGGTGAGTGGTGAAGAGTGTGGGAATGAGAGGCAATGTAGCACAGCAAAGAGTTAGAATCAGGAAGCCTGCCTCTAAGTCCAGCTCTGCCACTGGCTGGCCATGGGACCTGGGGCAACTCTTTTGTCAACAATCCACCCCCATCCATCACCTTTCTCATCCTCACCCTCATAAATAAATGTGGGGTTGGATGGAGTAATCTCTAAGTACCTTTAGATATTATATGACTCACAATTTGATGATGCCCCTGGCATTTTCATCACATTCTTTACAATGAAAGAACTTGATTACATTGGAGGGAGTTGTGGAGGGAATGTGTATGTTCTAGAGAGATGCATTATGTCACTGTCTTTTTAACAGTGTTTTACGTCCAGAGAATATGCTGACCTTCACAAACTAGGACACTGTTGTTATCCTACCATTGGTGAAGGTGTTTATTTGTTTGTTCGTTTGTGGTCGGTGACATAATGTGGCCCACCTATTGCTCCCTCTCAACTGAACCTTCTTGCAGTCCAGAAGTTGTGCCCAAAAGGGATGGAGATTTTTAGTACTGTCTTCCAGCCAGGTGAGCTGAGGCTATGCCACAATAGTTACAATTTCTTTGTTCTTTTACTATGTGCCGGCCACTATGCTAAGCCCTGAATATATCTCACATACGTGTATCTCTTTTATTCTACCTTCAGGTAGCTTTTAACTATCTTTGTTAAAGATAAACAAACCAACCTCTTAAGCCAAGTTCGCCTTAATAATAGCTAATATGTACTGTGCTTATTATGTCTCAGGCACTATGCTAAGTGCTTTATAGATGTTATCTTACTTAACCCTAAGATAACTCTGTGGATTAGTACTAGTACTTAATATTATTTATAGATGAAAATTGAGGCACAGAGAGGCTAAACAAGTTGCCCAGCGTGACACAAACTGATCCACAGCAGAACCCAGGCAGCCTGGCTCTAGGATTCCCCAAGACACCACGCCTAAAACAGGGCTAGAGATATTGTGTATATTGTTTCTGTTTTTCTTCCACTAGATTAAAATCAGAGTTTTTTTTTTTCCAACTTACTACAGAGACATTCAGATTTCACTTTGTCCTCTTCCTGGGATTTATAATTTAGGAATGTAGTCACAATGACAAATCTTACCACCATCCTGCCAAGACAGCGTGACTCTCCCCTGGAGTTTATTTTTACCTATCTACTTATCTATCTATCTTTCAATCAATCATTTATCTATCTATTTCTCTGTGTGTGTGTGTGTGTGTGTGTGTGATTGGAAAGGGTGTAGTTGTTAAAAGATGGAGAAATACCATTAGGAGAAAAGAGGCAGATGCTTTGGGCTGCAGGATTGTTTGAAGGGGGAACTTATCAGGGTTCACGAAAAGATAACCATGGCTCGCATGGGTCCTTTATAATGGGGAGCAGAGATGAGAAACGGTGAAGACACTGTGTCTGAAGTGACAGGAATGCCAACTGTGGGGTCACAGGTAACCTCAGTTGCTCTTGAAGGAATGTAGCTGGAGTCCAAGGTCACACTGGAGGAGTCCCGTAAATGTTCCATGTCAAGGGGGCTGAGGACACTATGCTGCTTCTAAGGCTTTTAATCCTGACAGCAGGAGGATTGGTCCACTTTATAGATGTTTCTTATTTCCTATTCTTTGGAGGGATTCCAGACTAATGTCTCCATTTTTGAGATGGAGGCATGAGTTTTAGAGTGGTGAAGTGTCTGGCGTGCAGCTCACCACAGCCCTGGGGAACCAGGAAACTAGCTCGGCAGCCAGTCAAGTTACCTTTCCTCCCCATCCTGTTTCCTTTAGCTACGAGCAGACGCAAGTGTTTATGTGATGTCTCTCTGGGGCCAAGGTGACCATAGAATATGTCTTCTGAATATTTTGTTCAGTATTTATTCATCTCTGAGGTGCCCCAAATCCAAATTGGCCCTTGGCCATTGACTTCAGTTTCCCCAAAGGGAGGACTGGCTGAACAGCCAAAGGCTTTTATTCCTGAGGAATTTAAATCATGATCTATCTCTGTTCCTCAGGGAAGAAACAAGCATAGGCCACTCTCACCACTGTGAGAGCTTATTCCTTACATGATACTGTTTGGAGCACACTGTCCCAGTGATTCTTGGCAAATCAACAAAGCTTTTCTCCAGCATCACACTGTTTGACTTTCAACTGTATTAAGACTGAAGACTCATGTTATGTGCTTCCTACACAGAGCCTCTCCCAGAGTAATTCCTTGGAGGACATTGGTAAGAAGACATATTAATCACAGGATCACCTGTAGTGCCAGAAAGGAATAGAGTTGAGAATAAGTACCATGTGAGATCCATCCTTGACTCCCCCGTGTCTTGTCAATACCCTGAACATTTTGCTTGGGAAGGCAATATTGAAAGGTTTCTGTTGATTTATTCTCTTTTAAGTTCCTGAGGGAAAACTCTTGAGCTCTGGGGAAAACTGACTCACCTTCTTCCTTCTAGGAGAGATCGCCTGACTTTCACCCTAAATAAGACATCTTGATTTATACCGGGTGCTTTCAAATGCTTGGCAAAGAAACCTGATTATTTTATCATTTATTATTCTGAAGTGATTGGGGTATTCCCTTTCAGAAATGCACATTTCTCTGGCACTATTTTAATAGGTAATAATAAGAAACACTGTTGATACTTCATCAATATTTCCTAGTACTACAGGGCTCCTCTGAACACATTGTTTCTAGGAGTTTCCCAACAGCTCTTTTGAGGTAGGTTATTAGAATGTCTAATTTGTTATCTGGAAAATAAAGGTTGGGGAAGTTAAACGATCCACTTAAAGCCACACAGGAGATAAGCAACAGGTGTTCTGACTCCAAGTCCTGAACTCTCAAGTCTGTATAGCGCTGCCAGTCACCAACCTAGATTAAACACACAGATTTCTTTCTATTACCTTCTTCTCTTCAGGGAACAATCACCTCAAGTTCCTGACTGTCCCTGAAAGTTAGTCCCTGGAATAATATGATCCAGTTTTGGAAGGTGGGAGGTAAAATTGCATAGCAAACTGATATCGTTGGTTAGGTCAGTGGAATGGGATTGGTTAGAAGGTGAGAAGACTCTGAACTTTTAAAGAACTTATAAAAATGAGTGTGTATCTTTTTCATAATTTAGGAAAGTTAAAAAAAGAAGAGAAAAATCTCCAGATGAAACAAAGAAGAGCCACTCGAGATGAAATACGATGTAACTGTCCTCTCTGAGTGACTGCTTACAGATGAAACACGTAGGAAAGGATCCATGCAGGGAAGAGATGGGAGGCTGAGACAAAGGGAGTTCAAGGGAAGAGGAAGAGAACATCTGCTGGGTGGGGCAGACTTACCTGATACCACGGAGTACTTCCTTGGGGGCAAAGGGGGAAAGAACTTTTCTCATGTAGAGAAACTAGAGCCATTGACCTGGAAAGTGGATAAGGGGTTGTCACTGAAAACCAAAGCTAAGAAGTGGCTCACAGGGCCCAGAATCTTTACAGAGCTGGCCTGGGGTGCATGATCCAGTATAGCACACACTGTCTTCGAGGAGTGATGGTCTCTGGGCAGGTCCTCTGGCATTTGGGGAGCAGGGAAGATCAGTGAAGATGGAACATGAGCATTTAAGATCTGCTGGTTACCCACTGGCTGCTTCTCCTAACTGGTTAGTGTTAAAATCCTCAGCATGAAAGAGGCCTGAATGTTTATTTTGAGGGTCAGCAAGGAAAGGGAGGCTGGGGAGACTGTGTCCTCTGTCACAGCATTTATTAACGGAAGAGGAAGCTTAAAGCCAGAGTAGGAGATAGAATGGACAACGCCGAAATGGAAATAAAATCAGGTTGAATCTTTGGGAGCCCTGGGAAAGAACAGAGAACAGAAGGCCCCTGTTCTGTCCTGAACAGAGAACAGAAGGCACCACCTGCGGAAGGTGCCTGCAGGAGGCCCCCTGACTCTAACAAGCCAATCCCCAGGATCTTTCTGGGGCGAGTGTGTGGGTCAAGCGAGGAGCTGACCACCCAGGAAGCTGGGCCAAGCCAAGTGTCGGATGTTTCTGTGTTTTGTCACTTAGACTCTTCTAGCTCCTGTTTCAGGCTGTTGAATGAGTCTCATCCCATTGCACTGATCCCTGGGTCCTGCGCAACATCTTCCAGTATTTAATGGCACTGAGATGATTTGCAAGAAGTGACTCAGAAACCATTTTATCTCTTATTTTGGTTCAAAGTAGTATTATTTTAGGCCCTTGGGAAGATTCACTACCCCTAAAATGCATATTTTCTCTCTATCCTTGGCCCTCATCTCTTCTCCCTGCCCCCCAAAAAAGAAATCGAAACCTATATATATATATTTTAAATTTATTTATTTTATTTTATTTTATTTATTTTTGGCTGTGTTGGGTCCTTGTTGCTGCATGCGGGCTTTCTCTAGTTGTGGTTAGCTGGGCTTCGTTGCGGTGCGCGGGCTTCTCATTGCGGTGGCTTCTCTCTTGTTGCGGAGCACAGGCTCTAGGTGCATGGGCTTCAGTAGTTTTGGCACGCGGGCTCAGTAGTTGTGGCTTCCCGGCTCTAGAGTGCAGACTCAGTAGTTGTGGCGCACGGGCTTAGTTGCTCCGCGTCATGTGGGATCTTCCCGGACCAGGGCTCAAACCAGTGTCCCCTGCATTGGCAGGCGGATTCTTAACCACTGCACCACCAGGGAAGCCAGAAACCTATATTTTTAAAGTTAAAACTATATATTTTTTTGCTTATGACTTTAAGCTTGGTTAATGAAACTGCTGCTTTTCGGTATTATCTACCAAAGATAGAGTCATTGTTACTGTTTGCTTAAGGCTCTAAGGTTTACAAAATACTTTTTCCTGCATTATCTTGTTAAAACCTTACCACCAGCCTTTGAAGGTATAACTTGCTGATAGATTGCTGAGGTTGTGAGAGGTTAAATCAGTCCCTAAGGTAACATAACTAGGACATGGTGGACCCAGGATTTCAACACAATTAGACTCCAAATATCAGACATTTCCCACTACACCGGTCTACTTATTTAAAGGTGGAAAGTGATTACCGTGGTCAGTACTATCTGGGCTCTGGAACCACATGCCAGGTTGGGTTCAAATGCCCATGCCACCATTGACGATTGAATGATCTTAGGTAAGTCACTTAGCATCAATTACATCAATTTCCTTATCAGTAAGCTGGTGATGCAATACTGTTGCCCACTTAATAGGGTTGTGGTGAGGATTAAATAAGTTTATCCATATAAAACTCTTAGAACAGTTTCTGGAACATAGGGTATATGTAAGTACTTGGTATTATTAAGAAATCTCTACTTCCAAGGCACTTTGTGGTAAAATAATCTTGTTCTCAATTTATCTCATTCTGCCTTTACCTCTCTCTTGGAGAGTAATGGGGAAGAAAAATAGCTGCTTCCCTGATAGATACACTGGGCTGAACCTCTGGAACTTTCTATAGATTTTCCTCCAAGCTTAAGACATTAACCTGTGGAATTATAGACCTTCTGGGCTGGAAGTGACCTCAGACAAGTCTCTTGCTCTGAGGAGGAGGCTGGAGTCCAGAGGGTCCCACATCAAACTGGTATCCGAGCTGTTTCCTGACTTCTAATCTAGTGCTCTGGCTTTGAGCTACAGACCATAGACATGGCACCTTTTTTTTCAGCTTGAAGGCAACCTTCTTGTTCCTTAGGAAATAGTCACATTTGCCCTGCAAAGCCAGTTTGAAATCAAGCAGGCAATTGTCATAACAACACGTGTTCATTTGTTTTTCTAAAAAAACGGTGATTCCTGAGTAGAAGCTACAGTTAGGTTTTTGAGAAAGAGCCTATTTTAGGTGCTTTTTACAGAAGCAGGAAAAATATTCTGTGAATTAAGGCCCAAGGCAGAAAAAGAAAATTTAATCACATTGTTTTATTTTATTTATTTACCTTCAAGGTGATCAGAGGAAGAAAATAGAAATGGAGGCTTTAACCAAACAAATGTAAAGAAAAAAATTGCTCTGAGATTGAAACAGAATTGAAATTGACATTTCTGGTCACCAGAAAAGCTCTTAAGGAAAGGGAAAAAAATATTTCCCATCCTATCCTCTGATAGAAATATTAACAAGCTTTTATTCATTTGAGACATTTTTCTTAATGACATTAAAAGACAAGTCAGTGATTAGACTTTCAATCCGTGTACTTTAATGTACGGGTGATAAAACGAACCATGTTTGTCATGCAGCTGTTTCATCAAAAATAAGGGAACATGTAGTTCACTTGTGAACAAAGATTCTAGTTTTCTCAGATGGGGATGGGAGGCAGAGACTTAAAAGGCAGAGGCATAGCTGGCTCCCAAGGAGCCCCTGAAAAACGTACAAACCTTCAAAAAAATGACAGGTCCCCCAATCTGAACGTGAGGGCATCTGCTTATGTGATCTGGAAAAGAGATCCTCTCCACAGTTTCCCTCGAGGGAACAGAATTTAAATTGTAGACGAATCATACAAATTAAGGGCAGTGGTTATTTTTCTGAGTCTTAGGACGGGCTCTATTTTTTTAGTCATACCCAGACTAGCCAACCAGGGTATGAGCAGGCCTACCCCTAACTTATGTAGGACCTGGGCCGCAATGCAAGCAGAGGCCCACATACCAGGACGTTCAATATTTACAAGTAATAAATTAAGCTAACATACTGCTAAACAAAATATATCCTATTTTCTTACCTGGGCAAATATATCCTTTTGTCTCTTGTCCTGGGATATGGGTGTTCCTGGAAGGGAGTTTGTTGTCTTTCATGAGAGAGGCTGAATACAAGCGCTGGGACTGGTCTGTAGCTAAATTAGCAAATATATTAATTTAATGGAATAATCATGATTTAAAATATGCTATTCTGTTGTCTGACCGTGGATCAGGCTACAGGTTACAGCTTTTAGTTTGGTTACTACATACACGTGTATGAAGGTCTAGTGTTTCTTAAAGGTGGCAGCATTTGCATTTTTATCAGGATAATTCTTCATTGTATGGGACTCTCTTGAGCATTGCAGGAATTTTAACATTCCTGACCCTTTCCCATTAAATGCCAACAGAAGACCTCAGCCATTGACAAGTAAAAGGGTCCCAACTTGGTTTCAGATGCCCCCTGAGGTGGTAATACCACCCTGATTTATAACTTCTGGTAGACTATATCATCAATATTGTCTATCAACTGCAATGGTTAGCATTTATTAAACACTTCCTATATATAGAACACTGTCTTGGGCTCTATGTTGAAAATAGCGGCTTGATCTGGTGATATTATCTTGTCAGTAGTATCACTGGGATACCTAAGTAGAGGTGTAGAAATGATCACTTCTTAAATGTGTATTGTCTTAAATCTGTATTGTCACAATGGCATGGAGCCCTATAGTGATAAACCAAACTTTTAAGAGCATCGATATTTTCCTCATCCTATATTTGGTTTGTAAGGAATATACTTGTGATTTTTCATTACAACTGTTGTGTTAGTCTTTTGGGTAGCAAGAAATAGACAGTCAATTCACTTCAAATCATAGGAGATTTATTGTGAGGATACTCTTGGGCATAAGTTGATTAGACCATCAACCCTATGGCCAGGCCCCATGGGAACCCAGGAATAGTTGCTCAATCAGGCCTCAGAGGGAGAGGAGGGAACAGAGTTTGTGAACAAGGAGGTCATCGGGGTCCAGTGCTGTTCTAGAGGCTGGGTCACCTGGACATCCCCTCAGCACCTGGAGTTGCTCAGCACCTGAGGTGCTCAGCAGTTGGAGGGACTCAGCTGTCTGACTCTGTTATTTTTCCTCCAACCAACCACCTTCCTCTCCAGCGTGTGTGTCCTTTAGCTTCTGCTTACTCAAGGCTCCTTTTTGTTCTTGTTCTTCTTGTTCCCCTCATCCTCTTCTCTTCTTCCTCCCCCCCACACCCCACCTCTTCCTCCTTTTCCTTCTTTAACGGCTTCTGCCTTCTAATATCTTCTGGTTCCTCTATAGCTTTTACTTATTCACATCTTCTATCAACTCATGACCTCTGCTGTTTCTTGGCCTTTGCTACCATCTTCTCTCTGCGTGTCTTTCTGCTTCACCACTCCTTCCCACGCCTCACATTCAAATTCGTAAGAAAAATAATCAGATTGGTCCAGAGAGTCACTATCATTTGTTAGGGGCAGTTCTCTCATGCAGGATTTGAGCTGTTCTTTGGCTCAAGGAGAGGTACACAAAATGGCCATCAGGGACCTCTCTGGGGCTTCTGCCCTCTTCTGTAAGTATGCTGTGTATCTAAGGCTGGCAGACAGCCCTCCAGTATGTGAAGTGTTATAGCATGAGAAGGTGCTTTACAATGCGGATGGAAGAAATAAATACTATAAACAAAGTGTGGAATAGTAGGAAAATCCTATTTACAGGGCGCTGAAACTCGGGTTTAATTTATTGTTCTGTTTTTTTCGAGTTAAAAACAAGAAAAGTATCTTTTTTTCTCCTTTAGAGTCATTACGTATAATTTGACTACAAAAGACCTGGGTGACCTTAAGCAATTGATTTAAGTGGTCTGAACTTTAGCACCTGCACAAGGGGCTGCACTTCACAGAGCACCAAGTGACATTCCCATGAGATTACAGCTGCAAAAGGGCTTTGTGTGTGTGAACGCTGCAAATGATGCTTACTCTTTTTCTACTTTAAAAACGTGTGTAAAAGTAACACACATTATTCAGTAATATGTCCCAAGTCCTTTAAAATCCCCACCCCTCAGTGTAATCTATCCCTCCTATTGCTATTCCTCTGTGCTTCAGTTGGGCAATTTTACACAGATTGCATGTATGTCTTCTGGACAGACAAGTCATGTGGGAACTGGAATCTCACCGACAATCTTCTCTAGAAAGTGGAATTCAGTAGGAGGGTCTCCGGGACACTGTCCATGGGGCTTTTCCAGGAGGATTTCTATATGGTGGTTTCACCCTCTTGCAACCTTGGGCACAAGTCCTGAACATGGGCTCCTAGAATGGCTTCAGAAGGATCACAGTCATCCCATGCTTGGGGTGCAGTGGCCCGACCTCAACCAGGAGAGAAACAAACTTAAGCACAGAAGGACACCCCAACCCCCCGACAGATGCTCCTCTGAAAAAAATAGACAAGGCGAGAAGGAGTCACTGCCAAAGGATCTTCAACACCAGTTCTGTTGCAAAATCCAATCTCATGTTTGTGATTTATAACCCTCCTAGTGTGAGGGACTCAGACTTTAATGCCTGGAAGGGAAAATGATTCTTTAGCCTGAGACATCGCTGTGCACAGTGACATAGGGACAAGGAGGGAAACTAAAGAGCAAAGCTTGTGGATACACTAACTGTGTGCCAGGGTTGGTTTTGCTGCTATGATTCTCAGTGTTCCATTTCTAACTGATGATTCTCAAATTGGGAATAACAAGATGTGGTTTAGGGTGCTTTATTTAAGAGATCTGTGGTCATAATCTGAATATAGTTGGCTGGGAGACATGTCGGAACCTCCGCATATTTCTCTGTACATTCTCTGACACTCCTCCCAGTGAGAGGTAGGGTCTCTTCCCTTTCTCCTTAAATCCAGGCTGCCTGTGATTGCTTTGGGCAGTAGAACATGGCAGGAGTGATGCTGTACCAGTTCTAGACTTAACCTTTAAAAGGACTGGCAGTTTCTATTGTGGTTTCTTGGCTCCCTTGGCTCTCAGGTAGGAAATATGACTAACCTGCTGTGGGAACCATGTAGAGAGGCCCTGAGACTGCATGCAAGTGGAGAGGAGACCCACTGAGTCAGCCTCCCAGTTGTCTTGGACCCTCCAACCCAGCCCAGCTGCTCGTTGAATACCACCAAGAGGCCCCAGTTGACACCGTGTGGAGCAGAAAACTTGTCCAACCAAACGCTGCCCAAATTCCTGACCTACAAAAGCATGAGGTATCATAAAATGGTGGATGATTTCAGCCACTAAATTTAAGGTGGATTTTAAATATAACAACAGATAGCCAAAATATTCACAATAGCAAGAAAGGAAGCTGGGGTGGGCTCGGACCTGAGGGAAGGGCATAAAAAAAAAGCCAGAGACTACTGGATGAGCCATAAGGGGACTATCCCAGTTGGGGGGTGGGTATCAGGGCTGGGGCGATGGGGCGTCAAAATGCCCAAAAGTTCAATTAACCGTGCATCTACTGGGGCTTCGAAAGTTCAAGATCCATTTAGGCAGTGACAGGGACAAGGGTGGTAGGGCACGAGATTCTAAAACGGGCCAAGTTGAAAGTCAGGCGGTGAGAGCAGCGGGGTTCCTTGTCTGCCGGCTGGTTTGTGCAGGGCCAGCCCCAAAGGAAGAGTTGTTAAGTGGTGGGAAGTGTTCCAGAGCCTCAGATGAACAGCCTGGAAGTCAGAACAGAATCCATCCCCTGAGGGGACTTAGAGGACAAATGGAGAGAGAAACTCAAATCATGTGACCACGAAGATGGGGGAGAACTCCCAGTGAAGGCTGTGTTCAGTGGCCCCGGGGTGCCTTCAATGCCTCCACGTCAGACCTGGGAAACTCTGAAGTAAAACTGAAGAGAAAGGTAGTGAGTTTTGCAGAAGTGACTGCCCATCAGTGTATATATGTGTATGAACAGACACATAGATAGAGAGATACAAATATTATCTTATAATTGTTAGGGTCTCGGGAGGAAGCAGTGCACTTGAAAGGGTTTGACTGAAAAGTCTTGAGTGAAGAAATAATTTACAGATGTGTGGGCAGGTGTACAGAAAAGAGTTAACAGAGAGGACTGCTATCCTTAGACAGGCCTGCTTGCAAAGGTGGCCCTTGGTTGGCCTCTGGGAACTTGGCTTTGGGGAGGGTTCCTACTATTCCCTGATAAGAAAAGCTCATTGTGTCTAAACTCTTTGTGCAAATTGTATGGTTTATGTCGAACACCTGATTTCCCTCTAGGAGTCTGGCATTCTGGTACGTGCAGAGGGGGCCTATGTGACCAGCCTCCAGTAAAAATCTTGGGCAGTAAGCCTCTAATGAGCTTTCTTGGTAGGTAACATTTCACACGGGCTGTCACAACTCCTTGTGGGAGGAATTAAGCAGGTCTTGTGTGACTCCACTGGGACAGCCCTCTTGGGCCTTGTGTCTGGTTTCTTCCAGACTTCACCCCGTGTACCTTTTACCTTTGCTGAGTTTGCTTTGTATTCTTTTGCTGTAAGAAATCTTAGCCATGAGTATTACTATATGTTGAGTCATGTGTGTCCTCTCAGTGAATCATCTAACCGGAGGGTGGTCTTAGAGAACTGCCCCCTCACCCCCACCAATACATCAGGTTCAAGAAAACATTAAGGAATGGTGAGGCATTCAGTGACTAGCAACAGTGGGGATTCATTACCACCCTTAGACCCGAAGGGGCAGGAGAAGGAGGCAGTAACCAGAACTTGGGGAGAGCTGTAGCTGTAGAAAGGAGACACTTCACAAGAGCTGAGGCCTTGGGAGAGAAACACTGACCAAACACATCCGTACCTCTCTCTCCTCCTGACCTGCAGGCTTGCTGGTACCTCCCACTGGACACACCCTACCGGAAGGCAGAGGGCGAGGGGGCCTGGTGAAGTCAGCCTTCTGGGGCACAGCACAGGAGAGAGAAGGTGAAGAATGGGTCTGAGGGGGCACACAGAGAATAACTTATTTTGAAATGTTTAAAAGCAAGTAATTTTTAACTGTTACTGAGCTAAGTTGCTAAGTTAGCTTGTTACTGAAGGGCAATATTTCACAACATTGCATTACTCAACAGTCCTGGATGAATACTCATTGCACATATAGAATAAAGTCCAAATTCCGTAGCATGGCATTTCAAGGCCCTTCTTAATCTGGCCCAAGATCCCAGCTTTATCTCCCACGGCACTGCTTCCTCACCCCACAGCTGAATACTTTCCACACTCCTGGCCCACCACTACTAGCCATTGCTTTAATATGGCAGCATTCTCCAGCCTTCATATTTTGTTTTCCTCTTCCTTGTTCTTTGTATGCCCATTCCTTGTTACTTCTGCTTAGTGAAGTTGGGTCCTGTCCTCCTTTACCAGCCCCCTCAGTGTCCAGGGCAGAGGCCCCAGGCACCACCTAGGAGTGCCCAGCTGAGCCCTGCCCTATGAATTTGTCTTCACACATTGGTTTCCCTTGTGTGGTGACCAGCTTCGAGCTGTTACTCTGGTGCTACTCTAGTACCCTGATGGTGCTGCATACTTACCTGCTGCTTTGGATCAACACCCAACCAATGCAGGCTCCAGATCTGTGTTTCTGCAGACTCCAGAGAAGGTGCTGGGACTCTACCCACTGGGCCTGGAGTGACTCCGTCCCATGCTCCTTGGAGACTGACATTGGATATTGCGCATATGTTCATTTCTTCACTAGTTTATGATCCTCTTGAAGACATTGACTGTTGCCAATTCATTTCTACACTCTCCACATGGGTTGGTACAATGACTTGTGCATAGTGGGTGTTCAGTACACATCACTGAAATGAATTAATTGGAATAAAAATAAACTGAATAATACCAATTTTTTTAACCTTCTAATCTGTCACTTTTGGAAAGTGACAGGAAAATAGATTGTTCCAGTTTCTAGTTTTGAACCTGGAAGCCCTAAGAAATAAGAAGAAAATGAATCTTCTCTGAAGGAGGACTTTTTCTGTACCCTGGAGGTTTCATCTTTGAGAGAGAAAAATTAGTCAGCCATTTTAGAAGGAAGGAAAGGATTCTGTGATATGACCTCCCCTTCCACTTACAGACAAACTAACACACAAGGCTAAGACTTACAATTTTAATGATACGGTCAGGTTTTTCAATTTTTAAATAAGAAATTAGTTTAGAATTATTATCAATGATTTAAATTCATTCTGGAAGCTGTTTTATGTGTGCATGGACCTTGCTTTCTTCTTTTCCTAAAGCCATGTAGAATAAAAGCTTGATTAGAAATAAATTTTTAATATTCTAATAGGTCGACATCACAAAGAAGTGGTATCCTAGCAACAAGAAGTGAGACAGTGGGGTGAGTAGATACAAACTGTGGATAGATATTCCACCTAGGATTTTTCAGAGGCAATTGATAAGGTGACCAGCTCATGGACATGGCTGATCATTAAATTATGTTCTTGAATAAAAGATCCAGTGGGGAGAAATTTTTCACTTAATTTGGCTAAGTCTTACGGCTTTATAGTTTTTAGAGAGTTCTTGAATGAGCTATTCTGAAATTTGGCCTTTTAAATTTTCCATAGGATTTTAGGAGATAAACCAGAATTTAATTCTTCTGCACACTTAGCTCTGTAGGATCTGTCTAAAGAACCACTTCGATAAGGAAAATGTAGTGAGCTTTGCCAACCAACAAACAATAATCTCTGTGGTGTAGTTAACAGCACTGGGCTGTAGGCTTTCAATTTCTTTTAAAACACAAATCAAGTATTTACCTGATTTATTTTAACTTGACTATACATATTAGAAATGGTAAGTATGCTTATAATCCTCTGGAATCTCTGGGATAGTTTAATAAACTATTACCGCACTCTAGCTTTTGAGTTTTCTTTGCCAACCCAGTCAGTTATTTTTTTACAACAGCTTTATTGAGACATAATTCATATATCAAAAGATTCATCCTTTAAAGCGTACAATTCAGTGGTATTTAGGATATGCACAGAGTTGTGCAGCCTTCAACACTAATTTCAGAACATTTTCATCTCTATAGAAAGAAACTGCATACATATTAGCAGTCATTCTTCATTGTACCCTCCAGCCAGCTCCTTACAACCGCAGTCTTTCGTTTCTATGGACTTGCCTATTCTGGATATTTCATATGAATGGACTCATACAATATGTGGCTTTTGTGTCTGGCTTTTTTCACTTAGTAAATGTTTTCAGTCTTCATCCATGCAGTATGTATTAATATTTCATTTCTTTTTATTGCTGAATAATTTTCCATTGTATTGATATACCACATTTTGTTTTTCCATTCATCAGCTGATGGCCATTTGGGTTGTTTCCACCTTTTGTTATTGTGCATAGTGTTTCTGAACTTTAGTGGATAAGTTTTTGTTCGAACACCTGTTTTAAATTATATTGGGTATATACCCAGGTATGGAATTTCTAGGTCATGTGGTAATTCTCTGTTTAACATTTGAAGAGCTGCCAAACTGCTTTCCAAAACAGCTGCACCATTTTACCATTCTCAGAGCTATGTACGAGGGTTCCAATTTCTCCACATTCTCACAAATGCTGTCTTTTGTTTAGTATAGCCATCTTAGTGTGATGTGAAGTGGTGTCTTAGTGCAGTGTTGATTTACATTTATCTAATGACCAAGGATGATGGGCATAATTTCAAATACTTATTGGTCACTTGTAGCTCTTCTTTGGAAAAATGTCTATTAAAATCTTTTGTCCATTTGGAATTTGTTTGTCTTTATTATTGCGCTGCAAGTGTTCTTTAAATATTCTGGGAATGAATCTCTTATCAGATATATAATTTGCAAATATTTTCTTCCATTCTATGGGTTGACAAAAAAAAGACTATTTTTTAGAGCAATTTAAAATTCACAGCAAAATTGAGCAGAAGTGCAGAGTTCTCATATACACCCTGTCCCTGTACATGCACAGCCTTCCTCACTATCAACATCCCCCTGTTCCATAGTGGAACATTTGTTACAGTTGATGATCCTACACTAACCCATAATTGTCACTCAAGGCAGATAGTTTACATTAGCATTCACTCTTGGTTTTGTACGTTCTGCGGTTTGTTTTTTATTTGACCATGCCACACAGCATGCAGGATCCTAGTTCCCCAACCAGGGCTCGAACCCGCACCCCCTGCATTGGAAACACGGAGTCTTAACCACTGGACCGCCAGGGAAGTCCCCATTCTATGGTTTTTGACAAATATATACATGTATCCACCACTGTAGTATCATATAGAATAGTTTCACTGCCCTAAATACTCTGCACTCCAGCTACTCATCCCTCCCTTGCCTCTTCCTCCCGGTTACCATTGATCTTTTTACTGTCTTTATAGTTTGCCTTTCCCAGAATGTCATATAGTTGGAATCATACAGTATGTAGCCTTTTCAGATTGGTTTCTTAATAATATGCATTTAAGTTTCTGCTATGTCTTTTCATGGCTTGATAGCTCATTTCTTTTTAGTGTTGACATATATTTTGTTATCTGGATGTACCACAATTATTTATCCATTCACCTGTTGAAGGACATCTTGGTTACTTCCAAGTTTTGGTGATTGTGCTGTAAACATCTGTGAGCAGGCCTTTGTGTGGACATAAGTTTTCAGTTCCTTTGGGTAAATACCAAGGAGCACGGTTACTGGCTCGTATGGTAAGAGTATGTATAGTTTTGTGAGAAACTGTCTTGCAAAGTGGCTGTACCATTTAAAATTCCCACCAGCAATGAATGAGAGTTCCTGTGGCTCCACATCCTTGCTAGCATTTGGTGTCGTGACTATTTTGAATCTTTGACTTGGTTAACTTCTCACTCTCTTACTGGTGTCCTTTAAAGCACAAAATTTTTAAATTTTGATGAAGTCCAATTTGTCTATTTTTATTGTTGTTGCTTGTACTTTTGGAGTCATATGTAAGAAACTATTGCCTAACCTAAGGGCATGAAGATTTACTCCTATGTTTTCCTCTAAGAGTTTTATTGTTTTAGCTCTTACTTTTAGGTCTATAATCCATTTTGGGTTATTTTTTTATATTTGTGTGAGGTAGGGGTCTAACTTCATTGTTTTGTATGTGGATATCTAGTTGCCTCAACTCCATTTGTTGAAAAAATTATTCATTTCTGGTCTTGGCATCCTCATTGAAAATTAATTGATCATAAATGTAAAGATTTACTTCTGGATTCTTAATCTATCCTTATGCCCATTCAACACTGTCTTGATTACCAAATCTTTGTCTTAAGTTAAAAAAAATTTTTTATTGAACTATAGTTGATTTACAATGTTTCAGGTGTACAGCAAACTAATTCATATATACGTGTGTGTGTGTTTGTGTATATATATATATATATATATATATATATATATATATATATACACACACATATATATATAAAGTTTTGAAACCATGAAGTGTAAGTATTCCAATAGTCTTTTCAAGATTGTTTTGGATATTCTAGGTCCTTGAAATTTCCATATACAGATGGTGGTTTTTTCAACTTTACAATGGTGCAAAATCAATACTCATTTAGTGAAAACCATACTTTGAATTTTGAATTTTGATCTTTTCCCAAGCTAGGAATATGCAGTATGATACTCTCTTGTGATGCTGGGCAATTGGCAGCGAGCTGCAGCTCCCAGTGAGCCACATGATCGCAAGGTAAACAACCGATATACTTATAACCATTCTGTACTCACACAACCGTTATGTTTCTCACTTTCAGTACAGCATTCAATAAATTACATGAGATATTCAACACTTTATCATAAAATAGGCTTTGTGTTACATGATTTTGTCCAACTGTAAGTTAATGTAAACGTTCTGAGCACGTTTAAGGTAGGCTAGGCTAAGCTATGAGTCCAGTAGATTAGGAGTACTAAATGCATTTTTGACTTATGATATTTTCAACTTATGATGGGTTTATCAGGACAAAACCCCACTATAAGTCAAGGAAGATCTGTAAGTTTTAGAATAAGCATGTCATTTACTACAAAAAAAGTACATTGGGATTTTGATTAGGAATGCACTGAATCTACAGATCAATTTAGGAAAAAACTGACATACTAACAATGTGTTCTCTGATCTATGAAGATGATATACCTCTCCACTTATTTAGATCATCTCCAGAATATCTGGTAGTTTTCAATGTGTAGGTTGTGGACATAATTTTTAAAATATATTTCTAAGTTATTTCCTTTTTTTGCATGGTATTAGGAAAATAATAGAGACATAGATCAGTGGAACAGAATAGAGAGCACAGAAATAAACCCACACAAAAATAGTCAACTGATATTTCACAAAGGAACAAAGGCAATTCAATGGACAAATGGTGTTAGAACAATTGAACATCCATTTGCAAAAAAATGAACTTGAACACAGACCTACACTTTTCACAAGCATTAACTCAAAGTTGATCACCGACCTGAATGTAAAGTACAAAAGTACAAAAGTTCTTGAAAATGTAGGAGAAAATTTACACAGTCTTGGGTTTGGTAATGAGTTTGTAGATATTAACACCAATAGAAATGAAAGAAAAAATTATGAATTAAACTTTCTTAAAAATAAAAACTTCTGCTCTTCAAAAGACACTGTTAAGAGAATGAAAAGACAAGCCACAGACTGGGAGAAAATATTTGCAAAACACATATCTGATAAAAGGCTTGCATACAAAATAAATAAAGGACTCTTAGACTCAACAATAAGAAAACAAACAATCTAATTAAAAAATTGTGAACAGACACTTCACCAGAGAAGACACACAAATGGCAAATAAGCATACAAAAAGATATTCAACATTATTTGTTATTAGGGAATTTCAAGTTAAACAATGATAAGAAGACACTACATACCTATTAGAATGGTTAAAATCTCCAAATCTGACAATACCAATTGCTCGTGAGGATGAGGAGCAATGGGAACTCTCATTCATTGCTCTCTGGAATGCAAAATGATATAGCAACATTGGAAGGCAGTTTGGCTGTTTCCTACAAAACTAAAAATAGTTTTTCATATGTTCCGGTAATCACGCTACTAGGTATTTGCCCAGTAGATTTGAAAACGAGAAACTTTACTCATAATATCAAAAAAAACCCTGGAAATAATGACCATGTCTTTCAATAGATGAACAGATATATTGTAGTACAACCACTCAGTGGAATATTACTTAGTGATAAAGAGAAATGAGCTATCAAGCCATGCAAAAACATAGATGAATCTTCACTGCATGTTACTAAGTGAAAGAAGCCAGCCTGAAAAAGCTGCATAGTGTACAATTCCAATGGGACATTCTTGAAAAAACAAAACTATAGTGATGATAAAGGATCAGTGGTTGCTAGAGATTTGGCAGAGGGCTGGGGGAGGTGGGGTTTGAATAAGTAAAGTACAGATGATTTCTTAGGGCAGTGAAACTATTCTCTATGATACTGTAATGATGAATACAAGATATTGAGCATTTGTCCAAACCCGTAGAACTTTACAGCACACAAAAAAACATAAACCTTGTATACGAATTTTAAAAAATCATTTAAGAGGTCAGAGAATGCCAGTATGGAATGTAGAATGTGACAAAACAATCTAACTCTATTACAAGGTATGAAACAACCTCACTAAAGGGAGTGGGAGAAAGAGTGCTAATCTAAGTACCTTTGGAAGTGAGTGGAGTCTGTAAACACTAAAGGCAGAATAAACTGTACATAAGCATAGTACTCTAGTTGACAACGTTGTTTCCCACAGAGGTAGAAGTTAGTAACTCTGAACCACTGTACATGTATACTGGAATTGGATAATGAAGCAAATGGATGGCAGATGGTGGGACCCACGTTTTCCACTGCTGGAGTGGGAGGTTACAAAGGGGAGGAGGCTAGAATGATGCTTGTGGTAATGGATTAAGTTGGAGGCATCAGTATGAACTTATATTTGGCTTAATATAGATACACATGGTAATATTTGAAATATAGTAACGTGTATATACACAAGGAAATATATTCACACATATATCTCCTTGTTTTATCGGCTAAGAGAGACTAGAAGCAATGACACCCCAATAGTAATGAACACACCTTGCACGAAGATCTTGGTTTCTAATACCATTCTACAATAAAAGGAACCAGGTCTCCTTGGAGAAATGGCTGCTTCTAGGACTGGAGCGGGAAATACACAAGATGCTCTAGGAGCCAAAATGTTAGTGCCAGAAAGTTAGAAAGTGCTCAAAAATTAAAACCCACAGTGATGGGGATATGTCAAAGGGACACAGGAGTCCACTGAAAGAGCTCCCAGTGGCCAAAGCTGGAAAAATCTGAGCAACAAAATAAACAAGGTAGTATTGGATTATAACCCAAAATATAAAATAAATCTCCGTGAGTCCATACTGATATAAATAAATGATTGAATAAATAAATGATGAAGAATAAATAAATCCCCTTTGCAGAAGAATCCCAAATAATTTACATAGATACTCAGCCCTTAAAGGAGGTGAAGCATAACTCCTCACTCCTTAAGTGCAGCTTGTACATAGAGACTACCTTCCAAAGAGTACAGATGGAGGGGATGGGGTGGGGAAGAGAAACTTTAGAGTGGAGAAACAAATACTATCACAAGCCGCATGATCAAGTGAACAACAGTGACAAGTGATATTGATAGTATGTACTCCATTCAGCAAACTAAAATATCTGTAGTCAGCCAGAGACACCCTCTTTAGAACACAGTTAGGAACATATCCTACCTCTGCCCAGAGCCTTTCTTCTTTAGGTAACTTTTTCACATTATTCAAGGCTCAACTGAGGTCTTGAATACTCCAGCTTAGCCAAACACTTGTGCACCTCTGGGACGCCGTGGATGGCACTTACCTGACTCTTGAAATGAGCTATTTATGTGCCTGTTCTCCTACACTGTGAGCTCCTCAAAGGCTGGATCAGTGTTAATTATCATTATATCCTCTAAGCCTAGAGCATTGTGCCTGACACATAGGTGAATGTTAATAAATATTGGTTGAACTAAACTGAACTGAACATTCATTACATTATTGAACATATAAACATAACACTATAGTGGATTAAAATAGTTATTTCCAACTTAATCAGCATCTTTTTAAAAAGATTCTGTCTAGCATGACTCATGTTATCTTTAAATACAAATGATGGCTGTAATTATATGAATTCACATGCTTTCTAGATCGAACTCATCTCTAACTGCAGGGTATAAGGCTAAACTTTTTATTGAGGTGTTAGCTTGCTTTGCCTATGCCGTCCAAAACAATGACAAAGGAAGAGCATCTGGTAAGAGTTTTACTAATTCTTTCAAGCTTCCATTTGGTGTCATGTTGCAGAAATTTACTAAAAGCAACCCTGGGATTTTAAAGGTATAAATACAGCTCACGAAGAGTCCTGTGAATTCCCTTCAAAGAAACTCTGTTTTAGGAGAATGTGGTTCATTAACTGCGATAATGAATCAGAGAGAGATGGATATACAAGCATTTTCATAGCAAGAGCTCTGAATTTGTGTAAATGATGCATGGATTAGATGTGGGTGTAAAAACATTGGATGCAATGTGATGAAGGGAAAAAGTGGAATCTTGGGAAGCCTGTGAGACTAAGGTAGTATTTCTCAAATAGTTTTGACTTGACCCTCCATAAGAAAATAATTTTACATCATGATCCATTACCTTTATATACATGCATATGTATTATGTATAATGAAATAAAACGCTTGCCCTTATTGTGTGTGTTCTCTTCTATTCTATTTTACTTTAGAAAAATGCTAATCTAACCCACTAAATTGATTTTACCTCTCAGTGATGAGTCAAGTTTCACAATTATTTCTCCAACATTTTATGAAAATTTTCAAATATACTGAAAAGTTTAAAGAATTGTATACTGTACAATGCTGTATAATTGTACATTGAATACTCATATACCCAACATTTAGTTTCAACAATTCAAATTTAGTTTCAGACACTTAAATGCTTCACATACATATTATAAGTTAGAATCCAGTATTTTTATGCTTACCTGTTTAAGATAAAGTTTACATATAGTGAGGTGCACAAACTTAAGTTTGTATTAGTTTCCTAGGGGTGTTATAAAAAATACTGTAAACTATGTGGCTTTAAACAACAGAAATTTATTCTCTCTAAGTTTTGGAGGCTACAAGTCTGACATCAAGGTGTTGGTGAGGTTACCTTCTTTTGGAGGCTCTGAGGAAGAATCTCTTTCAAGCCTCTCTCCCAGCTTCTTGTAGCATTCCTTGGCTTGTAGTTACATTACTCCAATCTCTGCCTCTGTCATCACATGGCATTCTCCCTGTGTTTTTCTGTACGCCTGTGTCTGTACATGGTCTTCTTGTAAAAACACCAATCATTGGATGTAAGGCTACTCTAATCCAGTATGACCTCTTCTGAACTTGATTACATCTGTAAACCCCTTTTTTTCCAAGTAAAGTCATAGTCACATGTACTGAGAGTCAGGACTTCAACATATCTTTTGGGGGACACAGTTCAACCCATGATAAAGTGCATAGCTTATTCCATGAGATTTCACAAGTGCATATACTTGTGCAACTGAAATCCTTATTAAGATATACAGTTGCCCTTCCTTTTCTGCAGTTTCCTTTTCTGTGATCTAGATCAACCACGATCTGAATATAGTAAATGGAAAATTCCAGAAATAAACAATTCATAAATTTTAGAGCTTGTCTGTTCTGAGTAGCATGATGAGATCTTGTGCTATCCTGCTTCATCCTGCTTCATCCCGCCCTGGACGTGAATCATCCCTTTGTCCAGCATATCCCACCCATTAGTCACTTAGTAGCTGGCACAGCTACCAGAGGGACTGTCAGGTAATGCAGTGCTTATGTTCAAGTAACCCTCCCTTTACTTAGTAATGGTCCCATAGCACAAGAGTAGTGATGCTGGCAATTTGGATATGCCAAAGAGAAGTCGTGATGTGCTCCCTATAAGTGAAAAGGTGAAGGTTCTCAACAATAAGAAAAAAAATCGTATGCTGAGATTGCTAAAATCTACGATAAGAATGAATCTTCTATCTGTGAAATTATGAAGAAGCAAAAAGAAATTCATGCTAGTTTTACTGTTGCACCTCAAACTGCAAAAGTTACGACCACAGTGTGTGATAAGTGCTCAGTTAAGATGGAAAAGGTATTAAATTTGTACAATAAGATATTTTGAGAGACCACATTCGCATAACTTTTATTACAGTATATTGTTATAATTGTTCTATTTTTATTATTAATTATTCTTGTTAATCTCTTACTGTGCCTAATTTATAAATTAAACTTTATCATAGGTATGTATGTATCAAAAAAAACATAGTATATAGAGCAGTGGTCCCCAACCTTTTTGGCACCAGGGACCGGTTTCGTGGAAGACAGTTTTTCCACGGACAGTGGGGAGGGATGGTTTCGGGATGATTCAAGCGCATTACATTTATTGTGCACTTTATTTCTATTATTATTACATTGTAATACATAATGAAATAATTATACAACTCACCATAATGCTGACAGGAGGCGGAGTTCAGGTGGTAATGCGACAGAAGAGGGGCTGTAAATACAGATGAAGCTTCACTCGCTCGGCCGCTGCTCACCTCCTGCTGTGCGCCCCGGTTCCTAACAGGCCAGGTACCGGTACCAGTCCATGGTCCGGAGGTTGGGGACCCCTGATATATAGGGTCTGGTACTGTCCATGGTTTCAGGCATCCACTGGGGTTCTTGGAATGCATTCCCCTTGGGTAAGTGGGACTACTATACAACATTACCTCTATCCCCCCAAATTCCCTCAGTCCCTTCTCAATCAATCCTCACATTCACTCTATCCCAAAGGCAAATCAGAGGTTTTTTGTTTCGTTTGTTCTAGAACTTAATATAAAAAGAATCATACAGTATGTGCCCAGTTTCTTTCACTCAGCATGTGTTTGAAATTCATCCATGTTGTGTGTATAGTTTGTTCCTTCTTATTGTTGAGTAATATTTTATTATGTGAATATGCCACAGTTTGTTTATCCATTATCCTGTTGGTAGAGATCCAGGCTATTTCTAATTTCTGGCTATTATGAATAAAACGGCTAAGAACATTCTTGAGACATATGCTTTCATTTCTCTTGGGTACTGTATTAGCTTTCTATTTCTATCAGCTTTCTAGCTTTCTACAAATTACCACAAACTCAGAGGGCTAAACAATACAATGTATTATCTTACAGTTCTGCAGGTCAGAAATCCAACACAGGTCTCATTGGGCTGAAATGAAGGTGTTGGCAGAGCAGTGTTCCCTTCTGGAGTCTTTGGGGGAGAATCTGTTTCCTTACCTCTTCCAGCTTCTAGAGGCCACACACCTTCCTTGGTTCACAGCTCCTTTTTCCACCTTCAAAGCCAGCAATGTTGGGGCTTCCCTGATGGCACAGTGGTTAGAATCCGCCTGCCAATGCAGGGGACACGGGTTCGAGCCCTGGTCCGGGAAGATCCCACGTGCTGTGGAGCAACTAAGCCCATGCGCCACAACTACTGAGCCCGTGAGCCACAACTACTGAAGCCCGCGCGCCTACAGCCCGTGCTCCACAACAAGAAAAGCCACTGCAATGAGAAGCCCACGCACTGCAACAAAGAGTAGCCCCCGCTCGCCAGAACTAGAGAAAGCCCACGCACAGCAACAAAGACCCAACATAGCCAAAAGTAAATAAATAAATTAAATAAATTTATTTTTTTAAAAAAAAGCAAGCAATGTTGTATTTCAATGACCATTCTTCTGAAATCACACTTCCCTCTTACTCTCTTCATTTGCCTCCCTCTTCCACTCTAAAGGATCCTGTATTTACATTGGGCACACTCAGGTAAGCCAGGATAATCTCCCTATTTTAAGGTCAGCTGATTAGCAACCTTAATTCCATCTGCAACCTTAATTCTCTTTTGTATGTAACACAGGTTCTGGGGATTAGGACCTGGACATTTTGGGGGGTATTATACTGCTTACCACAGGTACATAGTCAGGAATAGAATTGCTGATTATAAAAAAAATTTTTTTTAACATGTATTACTTTGTTAAATTTATTTATTTATTTTTGGCTGCACCGCGAGGCTTTCCTCAGGATCTTAGTTCCCCGACCAGGGATTGAACCCAGGCCCTCGGCAGTGAGAGCACAGAGTGCTAACCACTGGACTGCCAGGGAATTCCATGATTATTAAAAAAAAATTATCTTTAATTTTTTAAGAAACTTCCAGAACTTCCCACAAAGTGGTTGTAAAATTTTGCATTTCCACCAACAGTGTAACTTATACAAACAATATATGTGCTATGATTCCATCACATCTTTACCAATATTTGTTGCTGTCTATCTTTCTTGTTTTAGACATGGATATTGGGTCCCATTGTGGTTTTAATCTGCATTTCCATAATACAGCATTATTTCATTTCATTTGCTTATAAGCCATTTTTACATCTTTCTTTTGTGGAGTGTTTTTCCAAATATTTTACCCAACTTTGTTAGGTTTGTCAGTTTGTTACTGAGTTGTATGAGTTATTTTCATATTCTGGATACCAGTCTTCTTTCATGTATATGTTCCGCTAACATTTTCCCTCAGTCTAAGGTTTGTCTATTTATGTTATTAATAGTATCTTTTGATAGAGAGAAATTTTTTAAAAATTTTAATGATTTTGCTTTGTGTCCTTCTAGAAGCGTCATAGTTTTAGCTTTGACATTTAGATCTATGACCCATTTGAATTAACTTTTGTGAATGGTGTGACGGAGGTGTGAGGGAGGGGGTTGAGGTTTCTTTTTTCCATTTGTATATCCAGTTATTCAAGAATCATTTGCTGAAAAGATTTCCTTTCCCCATTGAATTGTTTTCATGGCTGTGTTCAAATTTAGTTGACTGTATAAATATGGATCTATTTCTAGCTTTTCTGTTCCATTTCTGTTGTGTTGCTCTATTTGTCTTTCTTTATACAAGTACTAGGCTGTTTTGATTATGGTAGCTTTATAGTGTCTCAAAGTCAAGTAATATGTCTTCCAACTTTATTCTTCTTATTCCAATTTGCTTTGGATCTTCTAAGTTTTTTGTAGTTCCATATAAATTTTAGGATCAGTTTATTATTTTCTACCAAAACTCCTGATGGAATTATTACTCAGGATTTACTGAACTCATAAATCAATTTGGGGATTAATGACATCTTAAAAATATTGAGTCTTCAATTCATGTAAATGGCATTTCTCCATTTATTTGGGTCTTTAACTTCTCACATTAATTTTTTTTTTTTAATTTTTTTTTTTTTAAACTTTGGGTTTATTTATTTATTTATTTTTATGGCTGTGTTGGGTCTTCGTTTCTGTGTGAGGGCTTTCTCTAGTTGCGGCAGGTGGGGGCCATTCTTCATCGCAGTGCACGGGCCTCTCATTATCGTGGCCTCTCTTGTTGCGGAGCACAGGCTCCAAACGCGCAGGCTCAGTAATTGTGGCTCACGGGCCCAGTTGCTCCGCGGCATGTGGGATCTTCCCAGACCAGGGCTCGAACCCGTATCCTCTGCATTGGCAGGCAGATTCTCAACCACTGCGCCACCAGGGAAGCCCTCTCACATTAATTTTTAGTGTAGAGGTCTTGCCTATGTTTTGTTAAATTTATTCTCAAATATCTTGTGTGTTTTAAAATACTATTGCAAATGGAATTGTTTTTTTATTTTCAATTTGTTTGATGCTATGTATTAAAAGTACAATTGAATTTTTTTGTATATTGGCTTTGTATCCTTGATAAGACTAAACTAACATTAATTCTATAGTGGTTTTGTAGGTACTTTAGGATTTTCTACATGAGCAATCATGTTATCTGTGAATAGATATAGTTCCATTCATTCCATCCCAATCTTTATGGTTTTTATCTCTTTTGATTATCTTATTGCACTGACTAGGATGGCCAGTACAGTATGCAACAGAAATGGTGTGAATACACATCTTTGCTTTATTCCCAATCTTAAGGGGGAAAGGTACACTATTTCATCATTAAGTATGATACTAGCTGTTGGTTTTTCTTAGAGTTTTTTTTTTTTTTTAATCATATTGAGAGACTTCTATTCTTAATTTGCTAGGTTTTTAAAAAAATCATGAATGGGGCTTCCCTGGTGGCGCAGTGGTTGAGAATCTGCCTGCCAATGCAGGGAACACGGGTTCGAGCCCTGGTCTGGGAAGATCCCACATGCTGCAGAGCAGCTATGTCCGTGAGCCACAACTACTGAGCCTGTGTGTCTGGAGTCTGTGCTCCGCAACAAGAGAGGCCGCGACAGTGAGAGGCCCGCGTACCGCGATGAAGAGTGGCCCCCGCTCACCACACACAGAAACGAAGACCCAACACAGCCAAAAATAAATAAATAAATAAATAAATTTATTAAAAAAAAAATCATGAATGGATGGTGAATTTTATCAAATGTTTTCCCTTCATTTATTTAGAAGATTTTATAGATTTTCTCTTTCATTCTTCTATTAATATGTGGAATTGATTAACTTTTGATTGTTAGATCAAATTTGATTTCTAAGAGACCCAACTTTGTCTTCCTTTTTATATATTGCTCAATTCTATTTGCTAATCTTTTGTACACTATCTTTGTTCCTATATTCATGAGGGATTTGGGCTGTAATTTTCTTTTCTCTTTTTCCCTTCCTCCCTCCCTCCTTTCCTCCCTCTCTCCCTCCCTGTCTTCTCCTTCTTTGCCTCCTTCTTCTTCTTTTTCTTCTTCTTTCTCTCCCTTCCTTTCCTCCTGTCTTCTTTCTCTGATGTATTTTCAAAGATTTTAAAATCATCATTATGTGCCCTCATAAAATGAATTTGGAAGTATTTTTACCAATTCTATTTTCTGAAAGAATTTGTGACAAACTGACATTATTTCATCTTTAAATCTTTGATAGAATTTAGCAGTGAAAAAAATCTTGGCCTGGACTTTTCTTTGAGGGAGGGTTTTGGTAACAATTTCAATTGCTTTAATGATTAAATGGCTATTTAGATATTCTGTCATTTATGGTATGTTTTATTTTTCAAAGAATTTGCTCATTTCATCTAATTTCATTAAATTTGTTGGTATAAATTTTCATAATATTCTATTATTATCCATTTAATGACTGTAGACTTTTTAGTGCTATATCCTCTTTTCATGTCTTACATTCATAATACGTCTCTATTCTCTTTCTCTCTTTTTTGTTGATTTTTTTTCCAGAGTACTACCTTTGGATTTGTTAATTTTCTCTGTTTTTTACCTGTTTTTTATTCATTGATTTCTGGTCTTATCTTAATTATGTCCTTCCTTACTTTACCCTGTTAGGCTTATGTTAGGCTTACTTAACCCTTCTTTTCCTAGCTTCTTGAAGTGGAAACTTAGGTCATTTATTTCATGCTTTATCTTTTTTCTAATATAGGCATTTAAAGCTGTGGATTTAAAAATTATTCTAAGCACTAATTTAGCTGCATCCAAAATTTTGATATGTTGTATTTTCATTATTTTTTAGTTTGAAATATTTCCAACTTTCCCTTATAATTTATTTATTACTCATAGGTTATTTTGAAGTATATTATTAAACTTCTCAATACTTGTGGGTTTTCCAGATATCTCACAATTGTTGATTTCTAATTTAATTGCATTGTGATCAGAGAACACACTGTATATGATTTAAATTATTTTAGATTTATTAATACTTCTCTTATAACCCAGTATATGAAGATGCAACATCCCATAAAATAAGATCGGTTTTTCTTTTGTGTGTCTCTTTTTAAGAGCTTAAAAACAACCCAAAACAGAAAAAAGTTTGCCAAATGCATGCTCTCCAGTAGAATTCTACACACATTTCATTAGCCAGGGCAAGCCTACCACTAAGTTAATCAGTGACAAGGGAAATGGCACCACCATAATTAGGTTAGTCCAATCAGGATCTATTATCTTCAAAATCTGGCTCTCCCAGTATGGAAAAAGGGGATTAGGTATAGGTTTGGAGGAGACAACAAACATTGACACCCCCACCGGAGAACATCTTGGGTGTTTCTATTACTAAGTCTTAGCGCCAAGTCTCAAGAGCAGACCATCTTCCTATTCTTGCCTTCAAGGGGAAGCTACCAGTTCCCACTCTGTCGCCTGAGATTCCTGGCTTTGGGGTTCCCAGTTCCTTTTGTCCCTCATGCAAATGTACAGCTCTTTTCATTATACAACCCTTGTCTTTATGTAGGAGATTGTAGGGAACAAACGATGCTAAAAATTATCCATGGAGAAGTTACAAAGCTTTGGAGAACTTTCTGATGTTTACTATCATGGTCCCTGAACCACAGTTCCCAAGTCCCTTCTGAAATTGTACTTAAATGCCTGCTGGATTATTGTTCTCAGCTTTCTTTCCATTCCTGAAGATGCCCTGGCTAAATCATGCCTTTTAGACGCATGGCAATGCTGAACCCTTTATTCATGAAGACCTTTCTTGGCCAGTGCTTGCAGAAGCCACACCCTTCTCTCAGGTGGGAACTAATCTTGGGAGGACTCTTGACCAGGTGGCAGTGACATGCTCCACAGAGCAGCCTCTTTGGGCACCTCCTGCCATTCCATGCTGTGCTTCTGGTTCTATCTTACTGCAAAGAGGAAGACTACTCTATTTGAACTGTCATTTAGGGAGTTTATGGTTGAAATGGTCAGAAGTGAATTGTTCTCTAGAATCGACACTCTCTTTCTCTGCCAGTAAAATGACATCTCTGAAACTTTGTGCCATTTCTTGGCACTCCGTTCCTAAAGAAAAACCTCATCTCAAAGTCCTTGAAACAGAGCCTGTAAGCTCTGGTAGACTCTGGTTTTCCAACCACACTCATAAGATGGAACACAGGCCAGATGGCTGTGTGTCTCATTCTCTCTCTTTCTCTCCTCCTCCTCCTCCTCCTCTGGAAATAAACAACACAGAGCCGAATGCTTCAGAAAGAATGACAGTGCAAGATGAGAGCGATCATAATTAGGATTGGAGTTAGGTGAATCAAAGAATCAAGAAACCATGTTATATAGTAGCCAGAAAAGCGTCCAAAGGTAAAGGTAGAAATCATGTTTGAAGATCTTGGTGGTGAAGATTTTAATAAAGGCTTGATATCAAGTTGGTAAGGCAAAGGCCAGAGACTTTGTGGTTCTCAGCAGTTAGGACATGGGAAAGAGTTTAGAAGTTCTGAAGTTTTAGGCAAAGGATTAAGAGAAAGTAGTCAGAGAAGTTAAAGTTGCTGGGATCAATAATCTGGAAGGTTAGGTGCTAAAGATAAAGGAACTAGTAGTCGTGTGCCAGGACTGGATCTGGCCCAGCGGTGTTGGATGGTTTATCTTCTGACCAGAAGTATAATTTCCAGTGAGCGTGGGAGGCTCTGGGTCTACAGGAGTGCTCAGGGAGGTGTGCAGGATGAGAAGCAAGAGACCTGGCCTTATGTTCCAGCTGGACGACCGACCTTAGGCAAGTGATTTAACCCCTCTGAGCCTTTAGTTTCTTCATTTGAAAGACTTTAATGAAAATGCATGTCTTCTGTGAGGATGAAAGAAGATAATGTGTAAAAAATCACTTTGAAACTTCAGAATGCTGTGTACATGTAAAGTATCACTGTCATTATTACTGGAGGGTACTTAAACTCTGCCTAAAATAATGTTCCAGACCTCCAGTGGAGAGACTATCCATATGACCGGAAATGAATTTTTTTTCTCAGCAATATGAGACTATCTCAGACTTCTACGAGCAAAATAATGCTGACGGCCTATCATGTAGTATATTAGTCAGGACTCTTGGCTTCACTGACAGAAACCTAAATTCAAACTGGTTTGAGTTAGAAAGGGAAATGTATTGACTCACAGAACAGGAGAGTACAGAGTTGTAGCTGGATTCAGACATGGCCCAGTTTGAGAGCTCATATGGTGTAATTTCTCTCTGCCTCTCCACCCTTTCAGCCGGTTCCCTCTCTGTGGCCTTGTTTGCCCTCACACTGCTACCTCACCATATTGTTTCAGCCTAGCAACCTCAGCAGAAGGAGAAGTCCCCTCTCCTACCTTCCGTACTCTAATCCAAGGAAAGACTGACATGCCCACTAGCAACTAGCACTGCCTTCTCCCCAAGCTATGTTGGGCTGACATGTTTACCTCTGAATAAATCAAAAGTGTATTTACCATTAGGTCAATGCAGCTAAATTGTAGAATTTGCCAAAGTAAATATGTTAATCATATCTCTTCCCACTCTGACTCCCCCTCCATCACACTTCCCTTGTGCCCAGCAATGTCGAGTGGCCATAGGCATTTGTCTTGGGGCAGTTGAGTTGAGTATACAATTGCTTTGGCTTTTGTGGGATATATTTACACACTTTGCAATGATTTCCATGTATGGTTTAGATGTTTCTAGCCCTTCTGGTATAGGAATAGCTCCAGAAGTACTCCTATAGGACTTTGGCCCAGCTTACCTGACATCTTGACATGAAGATGCAGTGTTAGAGATCATATGCATCCAGTTGGTACCCAGGACTAGGGAATAGGGAGCAGAGAAAACACATGGTTTGAAATGTACAGAGCCAGAAGCTAGTCTGTGGAAATTCTTCCAAGCATCAGATATGTAAGATTATAAGTGAAGGAATTCATCCTCATTAACACTTGGTCACGCCAGAAGTTCTCTCCTATCAAGAATATATTTGATAAAACAACAAGTACAATTATAAATGCACCATATATTTTTCCTTCTTTTGATAGAAATCACATAAAATTGAATGTGTTAGAACTCCTGAGTTTGTAGCCTAGGCCTGTGGTATTTTTAGAATTTGTAATTTGTTTTTAATTTCTCTTCTCTTTATTTAGCACTTTCTATGTTCCAAGTGCTTCTCTGGTCACGGGGGATATACAAGTAAACACAGCAGACTCTCGTGGAACTTTTACACAGGTAATTATCAGATCTCCACCATGAAAACAAGAAGGCCTCCAGCAGACGTTTCTGTGGACCTTTGGGCAAAAACTGTAGCTGCCACTTCATGATACGCTTGGATTGATTTTAAAAAAATAAAAATAAAAACCACTTCAAGTAGCCCAGGAACCCTGGAAGACAGACAAAAACAAAAGAGAACCATAATAACCTCTATTAACAAAACAGAATGACAGAAAACAACAAAAGCAAGACTGCAGTAACAGCAGAGACCAATTTTCTGTGATTATTTGAGGTTGCATCTTGAAACAAATGTTATATAGAATTCTTAGAATTTTATTTTGGCTATTTATATCTTAATAGAACCTATATAATAATGACCAGGAAATGCATAAACTGCAAAATGCTACTTTTCTACACACAGGAGGATATTCAATAGGGTGAACAGGAAGTAGGGTAAAATCCAGGTACTATTATGATGGGGAGACATTTTAAAGGGGGAGATCAGCCTAAAATTTGTCTCTCAGAGCAAAAGGCACATGCTTATAAAACGCTCCCTATCACCATGTGATATCACAGCAACACAGAATATAACAGAGTAAAAAAGCTGAAAAAAACAGGGCAGAGAGATGCCATGCCATTTAAAGAGAGACAAGGCATCTTCCAGATAATAAGCAACTTCAGCTGGCATTTTGCAGAATGTACAAAAGAAGATTAAATCTTCTTAAATTCCAGCATGTAATGAAGACTTAAAGAATGAACTTTAAAAATCATTGTTGCCAAGAGATTTGTGAATTCTCTAAAACAGTATGAAAATTTCTGCTATAAGGAAGCAGCCATTTCAAATGCAGATGGTGAGGGTGGTGAATGCCTTCAGAAAGACAAAGAATCTATAGATTGGCAGTAAATGAAAAAGAGACATTTCCATTGGCCATCTTTGACTAAAGGTTTCAGCAATTTCTAGTTAAGAAAGATTGAAGGGTTGGAGTTGTTACTAGACCAGTGCTACTTATTATTTGCTTTATGTACACACACACACACACACACACACACACAGATAGATATGGATACAGATACGGGTATGGATACAGATATGAATATAGACATAGATATAGATATATAGGTATAGATATACAGATACAGCATAGACTGAGTTTAGTTAATTTTACTTAACCTCTTTGTTGTCATTACAAAGTCCTAGATGCAATACCTCTCCTAGTGAACTGAAGAAAGGTTTACCTCTTCTAGTGAACTCAGGATCAGACCTGGGTTGAAACCCTGATTCTTCCATTTCCCAGATATGAGACCTCAAAAAATGTCTTAGTCTCCAAGCTGGTAAAATGAGAATAAAACCGATGCCCAGGTCTTCTGTGAGGACTAAATTACATAAAATATGTAAAGCTCCTCTACCAGATATTCACCTTACTCACACTCCAAAGCAAAACTTCCTGCCCATATTTCCCCTTGACAGGGATTAGTCTGCCATGTTTAGTCTGCCATCTTCTGTAATAGTTTTGCCCACCTTCTGGAGCCGAGGAGGAGGTGGCCCTAAACCCTAGACCTGTGTCCTCTGGGCCCATGGTGGTGGTTGCAGTGCTGCCATCCTTGGCCCTGCACTCAAAGTCATTCTTCCTCCATTTCATCTCATCTCTGTCGCTTTCAGTCCAAGTTGGCAGTGTTTCTGTTCATAAAGAATTCCCAGAAAACATGTTGGCCTCTCATGCAATTCATGTGGATCCAAGATATCAGACAAGAGGATCCTCCATAGACCTTTCCTGGATAACTTCCTTTCTACTCCTGGCTTCTGTGGAGATGGTTGGTTGGATCCATGGGTCACACTCCAAATCTCTTTAGAAAATGGCTGTCCAGACACATCCTTGGCTCTGTTTCCAGAGCAGGCCATCTGAATAGACTGAGAATTTTCTAGATCGTTAAGTGCTGGTTTCTTTTTGCCTAGCAGTTCCTTCTTCAATTTATTTCTCTCCTCTTGTGTTTTACTATAAGCAACAAGGAGAAACCAAGCTGCATCTTCAACATTTTGCTTGGAAATCTCCTCAGCTAAATATCCAACATCATTGCTTACAAGTTCTCCTTCCATCCAACAGAACACAACTCAGCAAAGTCCTCTGCCACTTTTTAACAAGGATCAATCACCTTTCCCCCAGTTTCCGAGAACATGCTCCTCATTTCTGTCTGTGACCTCTGTTATGGACTGAATATTTGTGTTCCCCTCCCTCCCCAAAATTCTCATGTTGAATCCCTAACCCCCAGTGTGATGGTATTTAGAGATGGGGCCTTGGGAATTAATTAGGTTTAGATGAGATCATGAGGGTGGGACATCCATGATGGGAGGAGTGTCTTTATAAAAAGAAGAAGCGAGACTAGAGCTCTCATGTAAGTACACAGGAAGAAGGCAGCCATCTCTAAGTCAGACAGAAACCCCCTCACCAGGAACCAGATCTGAAGACACTTTGGTCTTGAACTTCCTAGTCTCCAGAACTGTGAGAAATGAATGTCTCTTGTTTAAGCCACCTAGTCTATGGTATTTTGTTATAACAGCCCAAATTGACTAAGACTTCATAAAAAGCACCTTTAATATTCATATTTCTAGCAACATTCTCTTCATGATGATACATGTATTCTGAGATAATAGAAGCTTCCTCTGTACCTCTCCTCTTTTCTTTCTGAGTACTCACCAGAATCTCCTTTAATATCCATATTTCCATAGTCTCTTCAGCTCAGTCTAGGCTTTTTCTATCATGCACCCTAAAATTCTTCCAGTTTCCACCCATTACCCAATTCCAAAGCTACTTCCACATTTTTAGGTATTTGTTACAGCAGCACCTCCTTACAGGTACCAAAATGTGTATTAGTTTTCTAGGGCTGCCACAACAAAAGTACCATAAACTGGGTGGCTTAAACAACAGAAATTTGTTATCTCACAGTTCTGGAGCCTAGAAGTTTGAAATTAAGGTGTTGGCAGGGTTGGTTCCTTCTGAGGGCTATGAAAGAAAGATCTTTCATAGGGTTTCTTTCCTTGGCTTGTAGAGGACTGCCTACGTCTTCTGTCTCTTCACATAGCTCTACCTGTCTGCATGTCTGTGTCCAAATTTCCCCTTCTGATAAGGGCACTAGTCATGTCAGATTAGGCTCACATCCTACTCCAGCATGACCTCATCCTATCTTAACAAATCGCTGCTATGACCCTATTTCCAAATCAGGTCACATTCTGAGGGACTGAGGGTTAGAACTTCAACACATGAATTTTGAGGGCACACAGTTTAACCTACAATCCCTATTTCATTCAGGTACCAGTTGATTGGGCCAGGATTACCAAGTTACAGTTGGCCATTGGCCTACAATGTTGCTTAGACTGGAAATTTCACTCTTGGGTATTTGGCTTGAGAATTCTAGAGACAATCAGGCAGTTTTCAGGAAGAGCTGAAGCTGAAAGGAACACAGAGAGAGTCCCTGAGGCAGACAGGGGTCCCTGAGCAAGCCAGTTATGTGGGAGCAGCAGCTCTGATGTTTGAATAAGCTGAGATCTGTGGTTAGAGTAAGAACATAAGGCAGAGAGAGGCAGCAAAAGCAGACTCAGCGACCCACACAGGGAGAAGAGCAGGCAGAGAGAGCATTGGAACTCTGGGAAGGTGGAGGACTAAAGGAAAACTGGAATGAGACCTTTCTGATCCCCAAGGATGGCTGGGGTGTGGTTCCAGGCTCCATGAGGCCAGGTCCTGCTGTGGCTCTTGGAGTCCAATATGTCCTCTGTCTCCACGCTAATCCCTGCCTGCCTTCCTCCCCGCCCACACAAAAACCTAAAACTAAAACCCAAAAATCCACCTGAGCCAGCCCAAGTCCAATTCTAAAAGCCAAATTAAACTAGCACCTAGTTAAGGTATGGCACAAAGTTGGTCTTCAACAGTGTAGTTTCCATTCCTCTCCACCAGCTAATAACTGGGTCAAGATTCTGGGGCACAAAGATACCAGGCTAATTAAGCAATGGCCCTTGCAGAATTATTGGTGTGCCTGAACCTCTTTTACTCCAAATATGGGTTTTAATGAGTTAAGACACCATTAGAATTTAACTTCTTTTAGTAACAGTCCTTCAGACTGTACAAACCTTGGTGCAAGCATTAGGGACCATCGCATTTAAACAGCCCTCATTTTTCTGTTTACGAACTGAGAAGAGGAGGTCATCACCGAGCAAGAGCTTTCCTTTCCTTTAGCGTGAACTGCAAAGGTGGGAGGGGAAACTAATGAGAGAAAAGAGATGGCTGACTGTTGCTAAGCAACATTTGTTGGCAAGAAATATAAAAACAAGACTCAGAGAGCTTCTAATTGGGCAAATATCTTAGAGAATATTTATAATGCCTGAGAGATTTGTTTTCAGACCATTCCTTTTTTAATTGAAGCACTTAATCACTTATTTTAGAGATGGTCATCATAATTACATAAAATTTTATCACTTAAAGCTAATTTTGGAGTGTCACTGATTGAGTTCCAAGTATTTGAAGGAAACACCTTACATTTTTTTAATTTAAATAAGCCTCACGGTGTATATAGTGTACACATGAGTACCATGGCACTCCATATCTATAGCCAAGTAAAGCATCTCCCTGGAGCTAGAATAGCACTGCAAATGGAAGCATAGCACCGAAGCTTACTATTTACGTAATATGGTCTCTGATAGAGTGACCAATTCATCCTGATTTGCCCAGAATTTCCCAATTTTGGTACTGAAAGTTTTGCACCCCAGGAATCCCCTTAGTCCTAGGCATACCCTGATGGTTGGCCAGCCTCTCTCTGATTTTATTATTTTGCCTGAGATGGTTGGATTGGATTCAGGCTGGGCACTGGGGCTGGAGTGGTCTTGGAAGATCTTTTCTGGGCACAGATGAACTCCATACCTGGGTGTTCCCCTAGGCAGCTGGCTGGTTTGGACTTGATGGGGCTCTAATCAGCTTGTTGGACTCCCAAGAGAGGGTAGTTTGGTAGAATCCCCATTGGAATTCCTTGGCAGTGAGAGTGAAACCGACCTGTTTCTCCTCCATTTCAGTTTTCTTAATCTGTTGTCGGCCCGTATTCTGAGTCTAATATTTCAACTTCTTTTAGACCCCTAGATGGTTTATATATGTAGTAAGTTCCCATCAGTAACGTCTGCCATTATACAAAGTGATTCCAAGTGGCATGGATGTAGTGGGTCCAACATAGAGGAGGGGCAGCAGTAGAGCATGTGCAGTGTGGAAGAGAAAGCCACCGGGACATTCTTAGATGTTTCCCGGGGGGTGGGGCACTGTTCCCTCTATGGGGCAGTCACATCCTCTCACAAAAATATGGAAGAATTCTGCAAAACCACCTTGGCCAGCAGACATCAGAAACAGTAAGTTGACCAACCATGTGTCTACCTGTCTCTGAGGGTCTTGGCATATAGTTTAGTAGGCTATGTGACCCATTGACCTGCATCCCATTGTCTAGATCACAGACTTTAAGGTAGCCGTTTGCCATGGATCACTGCAAACTGAGTGCTATGTGGAGGCCCATGAAAGAGGCATCCAAGGTGAATAAATGGTTGGGAAATAAGATAGCCAGAAGAGGGGTAATCTGACCTAGTATAAACCAGACTGAAGGGTCATAATCAGTGCTCACATAGATAAGAGTTTTTGCAGGTAAGGGTTATCTCTTTCACTGAAAGAGGACAAATAAGAGAAATTGTGTGCAATCCAAACATGCCAGATTTAGGTGAGATATCCTGACATCCAACATGTAATGGTGCTATCGCATGTCATCTGGCAATATGGGGATGCACTGTGTCCAAGATTAAGGACATCCAAAGGATTACTCAAGCTTGGCCCAATAGTTCTCTGCATTATTAGATTATACACTGTAGGGAAGACCCTAGTGAATGTGCCACACAGCTGCCCCTCAAATTAATAATCCATGGTAACACTCACTCCTTTAATGAATACAAGGAAGCTCTATGGTGATGTGTGTGTGTGTGTGCTGATGGCTAAGAGGCTGGTAGATGAAATAAAGATGCAAATTTCGCGGCTAGATTTACTAGCACTACAGTTAGGTTGTAAAGATGTGGCATGAAACTCAGTTGACAGCCTTTAATACACCACTCAGTCAAATGAATATAATTATTTTTTTTAAGCTGGTACTAAGGAGGGACAGTGGTGTTGCATTTTAAACTAACAAATGCTGAGGGAATTATAAGTGCACTTAAAAGAAGATATGGGGTTTTAGCAAGTGGAGAAAGGTAGATAAAAGCTGAGAGAGAAGCAAAATAACAAAGAATCCTCAGCACACTCTATTCTGGGAAAATAGGATGCCAGCTTCCAAGTTGTCTTAAGAGTGTAATCCATGCACTATGCCACTTATTGCTGAAAGAGGAGATGGTACTATCAGTACCAAAAAAAGGTTATAATGAGTGAGTCAAGCAAATACACAGAATTCTAAATTTCTGAGTTCAGTTCTTTGGGCTCAAAAGATAAGCCTACCCATACATACTGAGTCAACAGGGATGGGTGGAGGGGTTGCTATGAGGCGGCGGAACTTGGTGGAGGTTCAGAAGTAGATTTCCACGCCATCCACCTGTCCCCAGGTTCATCCACAGACACATGGACTTCACCCTAGACCCTTGGGGGCTGCCTTGTGGTTAAGCACTCAATCAGCAGAGCTCAGCCCTCCTGCACCCGTCTCCCTCGTACCAAACACACACACACACACACACACACACACACACACACACGAGTCACTTGCCCCTTTTAAGCCTTTTCATTACCTGCTCCCCACTCCCCAGGTCCTGCCTTCTATCTGATCCCTGGTATAACAAGCTAGCCATTTTCTGCTCCATGCGGGGCTGGGCGGTGGGGACATGCCTCTTCAGATCCTGACCTGGGATGTCCCTACAAACACAATGCCTGCTAGGACATCCTCTAGGATAAGCTGTAACCTTATAATGCTAACAGAGTGCTTCTCTCCCAAACCTGAGATATAATGCAAAAGCCTTCTTTCTATCCCTCAGTCTCAGGAGCCGCCAGGTTCCAGAAAAGGGAAACTTGTCCTGTCACGAAAGCATTTGAGGTTTATCATCCTTAGTGCACTTGCCCCAGAGAAAAGGGGTTGGAGACGCTTATTCAGAAAGCAAAGGTTTGGAGCAGGGAGGAAGGAGGGAAGAGAGGGAGGGAGAAAGGGAAAGATAAGAAAGAAAGGAAAGAAAGGAGAAGGCAAGGCAGCGCCCTTTTCGGCTGTGCCTGTGGAATGGACCTACATCACAGGCTGTAAAGCAGAGTGGCAGGAAACTTAAAAGCTTTTGCACAGCAAAGGAAACCACAAACAAGACAAAAAGACAACCCTCAGAATGGGACAAGATATTCGTAAATGAAGCAACTGACAAAGGATTAACCTCCAAAATATACAAGCAGCTCATGCAGCTCAATATCAAAAAAACAAACATACCAGTCCAATAATGGGCAGAAGACCTAAATAGACATTTCTCCAAAGAAGATATACAGATTGCCAACAAACACACGAAAGGATGCTCAACATCACTAATCATTAGAGAAATGCAAATCAAAACTACAATGAGGTATCACCTCACACCAGTCAGAATGGCCATCATCAAAAAATCTGCAAACAATAAATGCTGGAGAGGGTGTGGAGAAAAGGGAATCCTCTTGCACTGTTGGTGGGAATGTAAATTGATACAGCCACTATGGAGAACAGTATGGAGGTTCCTTAAAAACTAAAAATAGAACTACCATATGACCCAGCAATCCCACTACTGGGCATATACCCTGAGAAAACCATAATTCAAAAAGAGTCATGTACCACAATGTTCATTGCAGCTCTATTTACAATAGCCAGGACATGGAAGCAACCTAAGTGTCCATCGACAGATGAATGGATAAAGAAGATGTGGCACATATATACAATGGAATATTACTCAGCCATAAAAAGAAATGAAGTTGAACTATTGGCAGTGAGGTGGATGGACCTAGAGTCTGTCATACAAAGTGAAGTAAGTCAGAAAGTGAAAAACAAATACCGTATGCTAACACATATATATGGAATCTAAAAAAAAAAAAAAGGTTCTGATGAACCTAGGGGCAGGACAGGAATAAAGACACAGACGTAGAGAATGGACTTGAGGATACGGGGAGGGGGAAGGGTAAACTGGGACAAAGTGAGAGAGTGGCATGGACATATACACTACGAAACGTAAAATAGATAGCTAGTGGGAAGCAGCTGCATAGCACAGGGAGATCAGCTCGGTGCTTTGTGACCACCTAGAGGAGTGGGATAGGGAGGGTGGGAGGGAGACGCAAGAGGGAGCAGATATGGGGATATATGTATATGTATAGCTGATTCACTTTGTTATACAGCAGAAACTAACACACCATTGTAAAGCAATTACATGCCAATAAAGATGTTAAAAAAAAAACAGGGTGGCAGGAATTATATAAACTCCTCTCAGGACTTTTGCCTTTGCTGTTCCTTAACCTTGGAACGCTCTTCCACCAGACTCCTTGTGACCGGCTCCCTTGCTCACTTTAGCCTCTGTTCAAAGATCACCTTGCTCAGAGAGGCATTTCCTGATGACCTCGGCCCTCTAGGCTGCTTTATTCTTCATCTGCAGATTCATCACTGCCTGCCACATTCTGTAGTTATCTGTTTATTGTCTACTTCTACCCCTCACCACCACCCCCCACCCCGCCGCGGCACTAAACTACAAACTCAGCATAAGCACAGACTTGCCTGTTTTGTTCAGTGCTGTCCCCAGAACAGTTCCTGGCAACATCACAGAAGCTCCATAAATATTTGTTGAATGAAAATTAGAGATACATGTTTCTGTGGAGTTTTACTGATGTCTCTAGGATTCACTCTATTGGTTTAAAGCACGTAAGATGGGGACTGAGGTATTAGGGCTCTGATGTGTGGTCTTCAGCTAAAATAATAAACACCAGAACTAAGCCAGGCACTCTTTGATTTGTAGACCACCAGATGCTTCCTGGCAGATAAATTTCCTTCCTATTATCATAAATGAGGGAGAACGCCTATTGCCTGGAGTGTGAATGACCAAGGGCTATTCTTTCAGATACTGCGAGCCTTTGGATGGGTAGGAATTCTTGGAGAATACTAGTTAGATGCATATAAGGCAAAGCAACTGGGAACCCTGTTCCTTGGGTCCCACCCCTTACTATTCACTTCCAGATAAGTGGATGTCTCAGTTTGACTGGCGGCAAAGCACTTCAAGTTTCTGCAATAATGTGAACAGAAAAATATCTGCTCAAAAAAGAGCTTTGAGATCCCAGAAGAGAGAACAGATGACCCAAGATCAGACAAAGGGGAGTACGGATGTGGGAGAGTCAATTAATTTGAGTGGAACATCCCACTTGGGGGTTGGTTTCATCTGCAACACGCCTTGCTTGTTCCATCCGTTGTAATTTCCCCCGGACTGCCGCAGAGAACTTGCATTTTATCCAAAGTAAATATCCCAGTAGATGAAATCCAAGCAGACCACGTGAGCACTATAAAGTTGAGTTCTAATGGGTTTCTCCCACACCAGGATTTGACATTTTGTGATGCAGGAGGAGGGCTGGGAAGATGGAACTGTATTTTTGAAACAAGCAGTGTTCTGTCTCTTTAAATTGATTTTAAATGGAGCTACACCTCCAGCCCACTCAGTTGTGTCAGGCTGAAAAATAAAAATTTTCCTTCCAAAAAGTGTCCCCCATCCACCACCTGATGTCGAAATTTTGGCCTTTCTCTAGCTGTTTGTATCCTTTTTCTATTTTATTTGCACATTTGGGTATGCACCTTTCCCCTTTCACTAACCTGCAAGATTTTTGTGTCTCTTCCTTAAACTTAATGAACGTCTGAGGGAGACCTGGCAGCCGTGATGTTCTCCCTCTCAAGAAAGTCATGGCTAAGCCAGAGGGGTCACCCACATCAAAGGTGAGCTGAGCAGCTGGCAGAGAAGGTCAGTGACTTTAGAATAGCTTCATATTTGATTTCATTTTTTAACAATTTACCCTTCCCATAGGGTCAAGTAGAGAAGGTCAAATCCACAGGACTGAAACATTTCTGTCATTGCTTCTGCCTGAGGTTTGGGTCAGAACTCTTCCCCGAGCCCCTGCTCTGTGCCCAGGACTCTGCTGTATGGTAGGGGCAGGGGCTCAGAGGAAGAGAAAATAGGACACAGTCCTTTGGCATTCCCCCGTGGCTTCTGTACAGGGGGACTCCTCATGAACACCCTAAAATTCCTGTTTCCAACTCAGTCTTTCTCCCTCCAGTCTGCTCTCCACACAGCAGTCCAAGCAGCCTTCCAGAAACAGTCGGATGGGGGCCATTATCCTGCTTGAAACCCTCTGGTGTCTTCTACTGTGCAACATGGGGTAAAGTCCAACATTTTTAATACAACTCACCCCTGCCTTGCTCTCCACCTCCATCTCTTACCTCTCACTTATTTATTTATTTACTTACTTGGTCGTGCCACGCAGCTTGTGGGATCTCCGTTTCCTGACCAGGGATCAAACCCGCACCTCGCCTGCAGTGGAAGCGCAGAGTGTTTAACCACTGGACCACCAGGGAAGTCCCTCTCACCTCTCGCTTAGAGCGCTACCTGTAAGCAAGGGTCCACCTTCCTCACACACACCTGCCCCCTGCTCTCAGACTCTCCAACCTTCATCTCTGGGCCTTTGCATTATGCTGTTTCCTCTGCCTCACATTCCTAACCTACTCCCTTCCTTGCCCTTCATCACCTGAGAAACCCTATTCATCTTTCATTCTTCGGATCAGGTTAGGTCCTCTGCCATGTGCTTCCATACAAGAATCTTCAACTCAAATGTGTTTGGGTACGGGACAGGTGAGTCAAATGGGTGAAACTGGCCATATCTGAGACCATTAGGAGTGGTGCAGAGTGTGGTAAATTGGAGAGTGCATGCTTCTCTAAATGGACAGCCGCTTCTCAGTTCTAGAAAGTGTTGCCATTGGGGAATACAAGCCCACTTTTGCCATCTTTTCTGATTTTAAAAGAGAAGTTAGAAATCCAGATTTGTATGGGAAATACCCTGATGTTAAACACATGCATATTAAACACATGCTGTGTGGGCCCAGAGGTGGCCTGAGGCCCATCAGATGAGGCCCTGTTGAGCTGTCTTAGTCATTTTCCCTGCTAGGCTATACGTGCTGTGAAGACAGGGGCAAGAGTCTATCTTGTTGTTTTTGTTGTTTTTAATTTATTTTATTGAAGTATAGTTGAATGACAATGTGTTAATTTCTACTGTACAGCAAAGTGATTCAGTTATACATACATATATATTCTTTTTCATATTCTTTTCCATTATGGTTTATCACGGGATATTGAATATAGTTCCCTGTGCTATACAGTAGGACCTTATTGTTTATCCATACTATATATAACAGTTTGTGTCTGCTAGTCTCAAACTCCCAATCCATCCCTTTCCCACTCCTCCTCCCCCTTGGCAACCACAAGTCTGTTCTCTATGTCTGTGAGTCTGTTTCTATTTCACAGATAGGTTCATTCGTGTCATATTTTAGATTCCACATATAAGTGATATCATATGATGTTTGTCTTTCTCTGTCTGACTTACTTTGTGTGATAATCTCTAGGTCCATCCATGTCACTGCAAATGAGCCTATCTTGTTAATTGCTCTGCAATGTTTACAATGCCTGGCATGGGATCTAGCACATAATAGTTGCTCAAAAACTACTGGTTGAATGAACAAATGGCTAAATTGAAATGTCAGCTCTGGCCTCTTTTGCAAGCTGCTGCCTCTCGAATCACCACGATCTCAACACCAGGGTCTGTCCGGAATGAGGTGAGAGGAACTGACCCTTTCTACTACCACCACCCCTCCCAAATTCCCTCTAGTTTTTATTTTCTGGAATTGACATTTCTCCAGATGTAGCACTGACTGAGGTATACTGATGCTGGCTTAGAGAATTGTATCTTCCTCCCTGACCAGTTTAGATTCTCCCAGAATCAATTGTTGAGGAAAGAGGTGAGTAGTTTCAGAAAAATGGTACAGATGAACTGGTTTGCAAGGCAGAAACAGACACAGATGTAGAGAACAAACGTATGGACACAAAGGGGGAAAGCGGGGGCGTGGGTGGTGGTGGTGGGATGAATTGGGAGATTGGGATTGACATGTATACACTAATATGTATAAAATAGATAACTATAAGAACCTGCTAATTTTTTTATAAAAAAAATAATAAAATTAAATTAAAAAAAAAAAAAAGAGGTGAGTAGTTTCGTAGACAGAAGAGTGAAGCTCAGAAGATGGACTGAAGGTAGGCTGAACAGGGAACCCTTGGCTCCTCCTGAGCTTTCCTCTCCACGGTCTGGACTTCAAGGCATCTCTGTATTCATGAAGGCATGCCCACGTAGGCAGTAAAAAATGTCCTCTTGCACAGACAGCCTGGAGTCCAGCTGGGAGATAGCCCTGTAGGGGACCCCACACGGAAGATGAGGAAACCGTCTCTTATAAACCAGATTTATTTTGTTGCAAGCTACTCTCTGCTTATTTACTTTTTTTCTTTTCGAGGCCTTTAGCACAGCCTTGTTGAAATGTTCCAGCCTTGTTTGGAAAGGGAGATGTGAGTAAGAGCAATAAATGGGGAAAAGCACCCCTAAAAGGCTACCCAGTGGCAGCAGCAGCAGTGAGGAAGTGCATCTCAAGTGTGGTCCTGGGGTACTTGTTAGAAATGCAGATGCCCAGGCATCCTGCCTTCCCCGAGACCCACCCTCCTCTAGGAGTGAGATCCAAATATATGCATGGTGAAGATGTGCTCACTACAGTTTGAGAAACACTGCCTAAGGAGAAGGGGAAGTGGAAGTAGATCTTTCTCTCCTTCATGGCTACCTTGCAAGCTTGGGGTTTGATCTGGTGAAGAAAGGTGGCAGTTTCCTTTCCAGGGCACAGTAATATTTATTTCCTGGTTGTGTGCCTTTCACGGCATGACCTAATAAAGGCACATCTGTCTAAATGGTCCTAACGACTTGAACCTTTGCCATGGCCTCCACTTCAGCTTGCTTGCTCACCTGAGACTCTGGGGGGCTTTTTTTTCCAATGAGGACATGGATCACCCCCTTTAAGGGGGCTATCTCACAATCATCCCTCTCGCCTGTTTTCCTAGTAGCCAGCTGCAGGAACGGACTGTTCAAGTGCACAGAAAGAGACATGTAGTGACACTCAGCAGGGAAGCAGGTCTTTTCTAAATAGGCAGCCTCATTGTTTCCCTGCTCTGTGGTGTGTTTACAGCATGGAAGGCTGACTAGCTCAGATGACTCAGAAACAGAAAGATAAACCAGGGATCGGTATCTGGGGAGTTGGCTCAGTCCCTGACTCACTGCATGGTCTGTGGTGAAGTCATCAGCACCCCTTACCTCCTCCCCACCCCGTAAAGAAAAGGAACCAATGGGACCCAACTCTGTAAGCTGAGGATGATTGATAGAATCGCAGATTCTGGTTACTCAGAAGCAGTTTGCAAGTTCCAAAGTGGGATGTGTCTGCTGTTTGGGAGCAGAGGTGAGGAAGGGGCTATGAACTGCTCTTGAGCCACATGGGATATTGTGGGAAAATATTATCCCAGAGTCAGACCAGGTTTTCAGTCTTGGCTTCGATACAAGCTTAACTGTGTGATCCTAAGCAAGTCACCTGATGTCAGGGAAGCCATCTGACCTTGGACAAATCACCTGTCCTTGGGCAAGGCACCCGATCTCACCGACCCTCATTTTCCTTAATGCAAGATCGGGGGAGGGATGTCAGGTGACCTCTAAGGGCCTCTTGACGGCTCCAGCCGTGTCTATGCGTTAATGAGAGGAAAGCCACCTTTGCTCAGAAGCACTGTTGCTTGCTCTGACTTCCTTCAAGGGCCTGTCGGAGGTGGGTTGGTCTCTGAGAGGATATCATCCAGCAGAAATGGCTGGACTGACACCTCTGGTGTGCCTTCATATAGAATTTAAAATGAAAACACTATGAAACTATAAAGCAAATGGTAGGAAGTGCAATGAAGTTCTCATTTTTCCTACAATGACTGTTTTGACATCTTTTTTTTGGAAATAGTAACCAAATTCTTTAAAAACATTTTTTATGCCCCTAATTTGCAGGAGGCCAGAATGTGTGTTTATTCTACCTCCTGGTTAACTCAGCAGTAGAAAGATGGTCTTGCTGTCTTTGCAAGGATCCTGCTGGTCATAGAGCCTCTTCCACAAAGAGATAACTCTGCTCAGGGAAAAGGAATTGGGGTGTGAGGTGTGATGTAGAAAGGAATCCTGAGAAAAAACAGTAACCTTAAACACCCGGTGGTAAACTGAACCCCACGGTCCCAGCTCAGGTTTGAATGTCCAGTGCTTCTTTTGATGCAGGCAGCTGGGAAAGGACATACCCCAAACCCAAGCTGGCTGATTAAAAAGATGCTCTGAACTGTTACGAGAAGAACTCTAAAGCCAGTCATGCTTCTGTCCTCATTAGGAGCCTTTTGACCTACTTCATGATGCAGGACCGTTGAGGGCAGCAAAACGGAGCAAAGAAGGCTATGCCTGTTCACCGGAGACCTGCACTTCCAGCTAGGGCCTCCAAGTTCCTCTCCTCTTCCCCTTGTCTTGTCTTTCTCTTCACTTGGAAGTTGTGTCACTGCCTGCACACAGCTCCTCTGCCTCCGGGCTGGGGGCCCTACCCTGTCCTTTGAAACACAAAGCAAACAACAGCTGAGTCACCTGCCAAGACCCAGCCTCATGGGAAATGGCCAAGAACCTGTCACTTCATTGCATTCCTAGTTTCTGCTGTTTAGAAACAAGGGACAAAGGGTCAGATGGTGTCCCCAAAGTGGCTGACACATAATATATTGATTATTTGTAAAGTTTAGGTGGTGAGCTGGGGCCAGGGTAACGGAGAGCTTTTTATTAGAGTCACTGGAGGAGATTTTTTAAAGTCCCGATGTCCAAGCCACACCCTCCCCAGGTTGGAGAGCCAGTGCCTAGACCACTCTGTCTTCCATCAGCCAGCATGAAGCAATATGTGATGACATGTTACATGAAAATATGTATATTTTTAAATGGGGAGGGGAATGGAGGGTCTAATTTCTATAAATAAGAAGTAATGAAGGTTCATTACAGTTTTTTCTATAGAGAGGCCCAAACTGCAAACTAAACTTTATTTATAATATTCTCTAGACAGAGCAAAAAAAGAAAAACAGGTAGAATTGAGATTTCTTTTGCAAGTAGGAGATTTGGGTTCTGAAAGACTTTTGGGTTGCTGTTGTTAAGACTTTATTTTTTAGGATTGTTTTAGGCCCACAGCAAAACTGGGCAGAAGGTACAGAGATTTCCTATATACGCCCTGTTCCCACACATCCACAGTCTCCCGCATTATCAACATCCCCACCAGAGTGGTCCATTTGTTACCATGGTTGAACCTACACTGATACACCCTTATCCCCCAGTGTTCATAGTTTACAGTACAGTTCACTCTTGGTGTTGTACTGAAAGACTTTTAAGTGTCAGTTTTAACTGATTTTTCAATCCTCAATTTTCAGCAGTTATTGAGTACCTGCTATGGGCTGGGCACTTGCTAAGGGCTTTTTAGACACCATTTCATTCAGTCCTCAAATAACCTCCTTATCCTCATTTTACAGATGAGATTCAGATTAGTTAACTTGCTTAAGGTCTTACAGTTAGAAAGTAGCAAAGCCTAGATCTAAACCCACATTTGACTCTGAAGGCTGTGCTTTTACATGCCTTACCTCATTATTATTACTATTAAATTGCTAATACATTATATTACCTAAGCAATATGTCTAGTAAAGTTCTTGGCACATAGACAGCACTCAACAACCATGAATTCCCTTCCCTGAAGATCTTGTCATCAAGGTTGGGAGGGACTCCCTGGGGCCCAGCAGGTGGCAATGGGAAGGCAGGAGAAACCTCAGCGGTTGTGAGTGGGGCTCTGGGCAGGTAGACAGTGAAGCGGGTGGGGCCTGTGCTTTTGATGACTAAGGGGCAGGCTGCGCTGGTGGGAAATGATCATGCGATGTGACTCTACATGCTGGGCTTGTGCCTGGCTTCACAAGGCTGACACCTGGGTAAGCTAGGGGCAGGATGCCCGCTGAACTGTTGGAACGCACAGGACACCTGCTTAGGTTAGGCTCGTTTTCTTTGGGGAAGGCCTATTTGGAGCAAGTTGATGTTTGCTAACTGTGAGACAAGTTTTCACTGGCCGTAAAGCATAGGAGTTAAAAGCCTGTTGGTTAAGCGCATGTGCTTTGGAGTCAAGCGTGCCTGAGGCTGAATCCTGGCCTGACCACTTATTAACTGTGTGACCTTGAAGAAGTTGTTAACTTAATTACCTTATTTGTTAAAAGGGGGTAAAATGCCTAGGACCTTAGCCTATTGTAATTATTGAGTTTGTGTATGTAAAGCAGTTAGCACAATGCATAGCATATAGGAAGTTCTCAACAAATGTTAGCTATTTTTTCCGTTTCACTGAGATATAAGTGACATATAGCATTGTATTAGTTTTAGGCGTACACATGGTGATTTGATATGTGTATATATTGCAAAATGATTACCACAATAAGTTTAGTTATGATCCATCACCTCACATAGTTCTAATTTTTTTCTTGTGATAAGACATTTTAAGATCTACTCTCTTAGCAATTTTCAAATATATGGCACATTACTAGTAGCTATTAGTACTGCTGAAACACGCAAGCAGTTAAGAGGATAATGCTCTCTAATTTCTTGTTTCCTTTCTGTATGATTGTTCTTTTTGGAAAGTCAACTATTAGAGTATAATGAGATGATAGCTGGAGTTCTCAGTAAATCCAAAGATAGACCATTCGTACCTTTCCAGGCACGTTCCTTAACGCACAATTCATGTGTTAACTTATCTGCGATGCAGTTCTTCCTTCCTTTATGTTTCCTTAGCCTGTTTTTAAAATTTTATTTCACCTTTATTGTGACACTTCACAGGCTGACTGTTTCGTGCAAAAATAATAGTATTGGGATCTATGTTAAGCTTCAAGGGGCATATTTTTGCAATGTTTACAACATTTTATTAAAGTACAAAATTGTTGGAATTAAGCTAAATTTAAAAAATGGTAAATTCTTACAAAAACATTGATAACACCACTCAAGTCACGCACGTGTAACGAGTGCAGGAAGGTCTTAAAAGGTTTACAAGTTGAAAATTATGGCGATTTCCCCAAGTGGATATAACAGCTCACTGCTGAGTATGGCATCAATATAATATACAAGATCTCTGAGAGAATGCTGTCCCTGATTCTTCTGCATTCTAGTGCCTCCTAGAAATTTGTTCCTTGGGAGATTCAGGCTCAGAGGCAGCCAGAAGGGACAAGTCAAGAGTTGAGATAATCACAACTTGGAGAAAGTGTCCTTGGAGAAAGTGCTGGTTCTAGCAGCTTTTTTAAAAAATCAATATTTAAGTAACCAAATTGAAAGTGACATCCTAAGTTTGTCAACGCCAGTACGAACCAACTAGGTACCTCAAAATTTGGAATGGGTGACCATAAGACAATCAGAAAAAGTTTGATTGAAACTGGAGAAAATGTTTAACACAGCTCCCCGGACTGCAAGCTATGAAGTGAGGGAATAATAGAAAACAGTTGTGGTCTAAATAGGGGTCAACAGTGTGGAGCTGGTTTTGAAATTTGCAGAATCCAGGGTGGAACTAAAAATTAAGAAATGAATAAATATTAACCTTTTATAGTATATATAGAGGGCAATATCACATTATTGAGGAGAGGTTGATCTAAACATCGAAGAGTATTAAGATGTTGGATATGGTCAAGAAAAGAACAGCAAAATTAAAAAGAAAATTAAAAAAAAAAGAGAAGGGACAGGAGAATAAGAGGCAAGGAGAGAAAAGGAGAGAGCTGGCATTTCAGATTCTACATAAAGAAGCATTTCTCAATAGAAGAGGGTAAAGTTTGTGAAATGGAGGGAACTGTCTCTTAGGTTGCCTTGAAGGCCACGTTCAAAATTAAGGATGGACACAAAAGGACCTCAGATAGTCCTTTGAGTGCTATGATTCCATGAGATCTGGCTTTCTGGCTTGTGCCCCTGGATGCGCTATATGTTTCTAAAAATAAAAAAATTTAAACCTTGCAGCTTGCATGGCCAGTGCATTCTTTAGGGAACTCAAATCAGATTTCTGGCTTTCTCACTCTGTGGTCATCATTCAATTACATTTGTCAAGCAGCCAACCAGACCCTGTTAGAGTAGAAACAATGGGTCAGCTGAAATAGCGACAGCGTCTCTCCAACCAATTTGGACTTTATATCAGGTTCCAGATGGTTCGGAGTGCAATCTGTACGTAACGGAAAATGCTGTACTTGTTATTCTGTTGCTCCTTTACAGAAGCCCAAGGATGTACGTTCACCTGAAAGTTTTGTATTGCATTGTCATTCATTTCTATCTGTGTTCAATGAATAGCCCCCCGTGGACACCACGACAGAGCACTGGGATGGGCGCAAGTAACCAGCGTGAGGAATGGGACATGATTCAGTTCTGAAATGTTAAAGGGTCAATATTTCTGGCTAGGAATGGTTCTTGCTTCCTTGGAGTGGAAAGTGTGACTGACTGGGATACCTTGGGAGGAAATCTTATAGAAGGGAAATTATAGGATTGGATTCATAGCCAACTGCGTGTCCGAGTTAGGATGGATGGCCTCACAATGCATGCCCAGGTATCTGCAGTACCAATGAGCTCATAAAGAAATCTAGCTTGTTATCTTCAACAATGCCCCCTAGGGTGCGATAAAACAACGAAAGGCTCCGTGCTTCTGAAAAAAATGTGACTCCAGCTGTGACTGAGAAGTTGCTGCCTCCCTGATACTAACTGAAAAATCATCTGTAACCCCGTTTTGTAAAGTTGTATTTTTAAAACATTTCCTCTGTGCTTAAGAATCTCATTTTTCTGCTACCGAGCTCAGGAGTCACCTCCCTCTTGTCCTCTTCATCTACTTCTCTGCCCCCGGCCCCAGAGCTTCATGAATCTCATTTTCCTTTACCAGAGGCTGCATGCTTTCATTATGCCTCAGTTAATGGTTCTCATTTCCTTTGGTGGTCTCATTACTTCCCCAATTAAGCTCCTCACTGCACTAATATCCAAGCTTAAAATGATTTGAAAGCCAAGTTGTTTTCCACAAAGGCAAGATGGTTGTTGAAATAACCATGTAAGACTGGGTCTCTTTGAAGAATGCTTTTTATTAAGCGATTCGAGTGAATTTTACTTCCTGCCTAAGGTCAAGGTCAAAGAATCTCTTCATACATTGCCTCACCACCTCTGTTTTTCTACCTAATCTGGAAATGATAGCCCAACCCTAGAGTGTTTCTCTCTCTCCGGTGTCTGTTTGCAGATGGTCATCAATCCCCCTTGCTTCCCAGCTCCCTGGTGACTTATTTAGCTTTGTGCGTTGGTGGTAAGAACTATTTTCCTAAGTAGAAATGCAGCAGCACATAGTAGAGTGGCAGAGCAGCTTTATTTAGACTTCATTTATTGACTGCACCACTTTATTTCTAGGAAGATCCTATGATCAGTATTCAGATCATTCTCTGGGATGTCTCATCACTTGGTCAATGGCTTCACATACCAGGGAAATAGAAAAGCAAATCGATTTCTCTCTGGGCTTACAATGTGGGATCTGGACAAGATGCTTAACCCCATTGAGCTTTATTTTCCTCATCTGTAAAGTGGAGGTAATAATACACTTTATACCATGTGAAAATTAAATAAGATGATGTGTATAAAGTGACCAGCACAGTGCTTGAGAGGTCTGCATAATGTAGAGTAAGAGCACAAACTTGAGCTGGACTGTCCTTTCCAAATTCCCCCTCAGGCTCTCACTGTATGTGTAGTTTAGGGCAAGGCAGACAACTTTGTGCCCCAGTTTGCCAGTCTGTAAAATGGGACAATAATTGAATCTATCTTAAAGGGTGTTGTGAGATTAAATGAATTAATGAAAACTACTCAGAACAGGGTTCAGAACATTGTATATGGCAAGCACCATAAAAGTGTTTGCTATTATTATCAGAAAATATTAGCGTTATTCCAGCTATTGAAATAATTTGTGGCTTTGAAAACACTGTCCTGAAAAACTGACAAAATCAAAGTGAAGCAGTAAAGGTTTAATCTTCAATTATACACAGAATAAGATGTTTCACTTTTTAATTTGAAAGAATTCAGAGATGGTATTGTCTTGGGGAGACCATCTGGGAAAGGAAGTCTCATGTAATCTGGTCATCTTTATATTCCTCAGGAAGCCTGCTGGTCCCCAGAAAACCTGCACAAAGTGGGGAACTCTGATCTCATGACTGAACAAAGCCGCTTTTTAAACCTGGAAAGACAGAGCTAAAGGGGTGATTATGAGGGGTAATATTTCCCTTCAGGGAGAGAATTTAACATAGCTGGAGGTCACAGGAGGCAGTCTCAATACTCATTAACAAATTAGTATGTGCTTGTTTTAGAAAACGTGGGGATCAGTTCAAAGCAGGATGGGGAAATATACATTGAGGCCATTACAACACTTGCTGACAAGGTTTGAAAGACCACACGTGACTACTTTATGCCCTTTTAAGGTCTTTGCTAAAGCTTATCTGTGCCAATTATTTTGTTTTTCCCTATTTTTAAAACTCTTGGAAGAACATATGAGAGATGCATTGTTAAGTGGGTGACTCATGAGCCATGAAATACACATGAATAATGAAAACCTGTTTTTCTAAACCTACATGTATTTTGTGTAGCTTTTTAAAACACGTGTCCAAAAGAACCGTCATATAAAGTGGTGTCGTGTAAACACTGAATGAAGAGTCTTCTGGGTTAAGTGACCTTGGACAAATCACTTCTTTGCATTTTAGTTTCTATTTCCGCTGCTTGTCCCCAAGGATTTTTGTGGATGCCAAACAAGATGAAGAATGTGAGAAAACTCTTTTTAAGTGCAAAAGTGGTATTAATGAAAAGACGTTATAAATGCAAATTTATGAAGCTGAGATTAGGAGAAGCAGTATGAGGCGGGGAGAGAGAGAGGCATTAATGGGAAGAAAAAGAGGGTGAGATGTGAGTAAAAAATCGATTTTCAAGACAACCTCAGTCACAAGAAGAAAGCAGTTTGGAAGTTAAAAGCACTTGGCAAATGGACAAAAATAGAAGGAGGCTAAAAATAAATCATGTATAAGCATAAGATGGACTGTTATGTACGTATTAAAAGTTAGGTTTGTGAAGTGTTCGAATGGCATGAAAAATACTTATGATATAATGCTGACCCCAAAAAAGGCACTACGATACGCATATGGAGAGAATGAAGCCAATTGTATAAGAAAAGCATCAAAAAAGATTGGAAAGAAATGTGGCAAAATTAGTTGCCTCTGAGAAGTGAGCAATTAGAGGAGATTGTTTTTATGTTTTTATTCTTTCTGAAAATTAAGCTTTTCTTTAGTGAACATTGAATCAATTTTTTAATAAACTAAATGAACCACAAGTGGTGTGAGAAGAACTAGACCGAGGAGTCTCTCTGCTCAAGAGAGCATCAGAAAACATCCTGAAGGGGGCTTCCGTGGTGGCGCAGTGGTTAAGAATCCACCTGCCAATGCAGGGGACACGGGTTCGATCCCTGGTCCGGGAAGATCCCACATGCAGGGGAGCAACTAAGCCCGTGCGCCACAACTACTGAGCCCGCAAGCCACAACTATTGAGCCCACGAGCCACAACGACTGAATCCCATGCGCCTAGAGCCCGTGCTCTGCAACAAGAGAAGCCACCACAGTGAGAAGCTGCACACTGTCAACGGAAAGTAGCGCCCGCTCCCTGCAACTAGAGAAAGCCCACGCGCAGCAACGAAGACCCAATGCAGCCAAAAATAAATACATAAAATAAATAATTTTATTCAAAAAAAAAAAGAAAAAAAGAAAACATCCTGAAGCTTCTTTGGGCCTAAACGTGGGATTTGTTCTTGAAAGACCCAACCAAGTACCTTGTTAACTCCACTTGTTGGCAACCTAGTGTGTTGACAACGACAGCAACAATAACAACAACAATAACAACAGCTTTCAATTGCACGCTGCTCACATAGTGCCAGAAACCACTGACAGTTTTATATGCGATAACTCATTGAACCTTCAGGGATATCCGATTATATCCTTTTGCTAGGGCTGCTGTAACAAAATACCACAAACAAAGTGGTTTCAACAACAAAAATTTATTATCTCACAGTTCTGGAGGCTAAAAGTCCTAAATTAAAGCGTCAGCAGGATTGGTCCCTTCTGAGGGCTGTGACGGAGGCTCTGTTCCAGGCCTCTCTCCTTGGCTTGCACATGGCTGTCTTGTCGCTGCATTTCCTCACAGTATCTTCCCTCTGTGTATATCTTTCTTTTCACATGGTGTTCTTTTTCTAAGGACATTAGTCACATTGGATTAAGGGCCTACTCTACTCCGGTGTGACATTATCTTAACCAATTGCATCTGCAAAGACCCTATTTCCAAATAAAGTCACATTCTGAGGTACTTGGGGGTGGGGGGTTAGGACTTCATCATACGAATTTTGGAGGGACACAATTCAACCCATAACACCTATGAAGAAGATAGTATGTTTGTGCCCCATTTTACAGCTGTAGAAACCGAGGCCCAGAGAAGTTAAGGACACTTCCAAGGTCCCAGAGCTAGTAAGTGGTGGAGCTGGGATTCTAAGGCAGGCAGTCTGACTCCAGAGCCCATGTGATTATATGGTCCACAGCCTCTCTGGAAAGCTAAAGGAGAAATACCATAGAAATAGATTTCCATTTTCTTACATAGCCATGCAATTGAACGGTGTGAGCTGGGAAAGCTAAGTCTGACACTTCACTCCTGTGGTGTCTGAAAAATTACCTTCTTAACTAGATAAGGCTGGATTCAGTTTGCAAGGATTGCCCCAGTAGTCTACCTGTCTATGTCTAGTTTATACCCCAAGATGCCTCTTATCTAACAGGTTTTACCCCTTTAAAATACTGGTTTCGTGAACTCTAATCTGGCCAGAACTGCCTCAGAGCTTGTCTATACTCATTTCAATCAGAAAACTGATTTAGATACCAGGCATGAGAAGTTTCAGATCTGCCAGCGAGAAAAGAAAAGAGAGTTTTTAATTTGTGAAGAAATTGCAAAGCCAACACATTGATGCAACTCTCTTGTTTTCATTTAAGGAAGCAGTAAAGAAAGTCAGAGTTCATCAGCAGAGTGGTTTCATTGTGGCCATTTATTTCTGACCAGGAATTTCTTAGTATTCTGGGTTTGCATATCTACTTCCTCCAAAAGTTTCCTACGGGAAGGAGACAACAAAACCTGAATGAAATGATGACTGTGGCACTCTATGTATATCTTATCCCAGTACTGAGACTCTCCAGGACAATTTATCCTTATAGTGTATTCAGAAGAGGGTACAATAAGAAAAATGCACACATATATGTGTATATAATGTAATATATATAATGTAATATATACACATATAAGTGTATGTATATACATACAAATATATACACATATGTACACCTTGCTTATGCAAAGGATAAGTATCATTGCTCCCCAAATTGATTTATTATTTGCCATTGATGATGTCTGTGTAGGTATTCAAATGTTACCGATAAATTCTGGGGGAAATAATGAGTAAATAGGAAAAAGAATTCTGTGACATTTGATGATGATTTGAAATCCCCACTTTTACTTGACAGTGTGTCACAACCTCTTGCCAAATGACTCAAGAATTGTGGGCAATTCCCCCCCGCGCCCCCCCCTCCTTGTTCTCTATGTCACACACATCTTAAATTAGTCATTATTTCATTATTTCTATGGCCATTACTAAAATCTTGTTAAACTACCAAATTGAAAGAATTATGGAGATCTTATTTTTGCCTTAATTCATGAGCTTTGGGTTGTTCATTATTTTCCTGTGAGTCATTTTGAAACCCAGGATGTTGCTCAGGACCTCAAATTACAGTGATTTTATACTCTACTGTTCGTTTTTTTTCCACATGGAGAACAGATTCTAATGTGGATCTAATTGAGTTAATATAATAAGTGCACTTTTCATGTGAGCAAATCCCCGGTGGGCTGCTGCTTTCTCTTTGAATATGAATCACAGGTTAGGAAATCTATAAATACCAAAGCAAATTTGCTTGTGCATCTAAAGGAGGAAAGATACCTTGTCATATCTTATTTTATATTCAAAATTCCTTTTCACTGAAGGCGAGATATTTACTTTCTAAGTCTTTGACTAGTAGTAGATTTCTCAGTACCTTCTCCAGGTAGAAAGTAAGATAAGTGAGTGAAGACGAACGACAAAATAACGATAATACAAACCAGTCTTGAGTCTCATCCAAACTATGTTTTCAAAACATCACATAAGAATTCGCATTTCACATTGATTTTTATGTTTTTACATTAATGGTTTGCTCACTCCTGAATCTTGCTTGTTCAAATTGAACAAGCAGCAGTGACAGGCAGGAATGATTCTGTTCTCTCTCGTCTTCTAAAAATGGCTTCAGGCAAAAATCCCATCTTTCTCTTCTACTTTCCAGATGAAATCAGAGAGTGGGATGGCACCTGTTCCAAAAAGAGGGCAGCAGCTTGAGGTCTCTGGTGAAGACAGTCATCCTGATTTGAATCTGTATTAGTCAGGGATCTTGTAGGGCATCAGGAGCTCCTGGCAATTGCTACGAAGCTTTTCTCCATCTTCCACTTGATCACCACGCTGCTTTCACTAAGCTTTTGAAGTCTCTCTATCATCATGGATTGATTTATTAACCAACATTTATTAGCGACTGTTATGTGCCAGACACTGCCCCAGCTGATGGGAACCCAAACATACTATTGTTATTCTCAAGGACAAAGTTTGTTGATCTCTTAATCCCTTGGGGTTCCTAGAACACTTAAGCATTAAGCCCTTAACACCCCAGCAAGCCCATTCTGGGCCTTATAGAACTAAAAAATCTAAAGTAATGAGTGCTTTAATCAGATTTCTACCTTCCAATCTGGCTTTGTGGACTCAAGGGAAAGATCTGGAAGAGGAGTAGGGGAAACACTGACATTCCTTGCCTAGTTCCTTTACATAATTCGTAACCAGTCTTGTCTGTGGGCGTCATAACATTTGGGAGTGGCTAGTGTCATTCTGAATCTGAGATATTTATGTTGCTCTGTAAGTTTAAATCTTCCTCATGTCTTCTCAGCTGTATCATCAACAACTAGAGAAAGAAGAAGCGGCCGTGCCTTCTATTTATTTGGAATCTGCATATGGCATTATGCACCCAGTAGGTTCTAAATACATGCTCTTAAGAGACATACAAATACATGGTACTGATTCATCACCAAGCTTGTTCCCAGTGTGAATGTACAGACCGGTGTTGGCACCAGCTGCCTGGCGGGGAACATCTTCCTTGTTCCCTAATTGGCTCCTATAAACACCAGCCTATCCAACCCCAGGTCTCTCTTTTACATATTCAACACACCCTACACATCTGTGATACCATGTTCACATCATCAGAGCTACAATAACCTCTGAGGTAGTTCAAAACTTCTGAAAAAAATCACAACTAAGCACAAGGCTAGGCAGACAACACAAGTTTAGAAGATATTTGGAGTTGAAACCAATGTTCCAGAGGACACTTAGGAGGTCTTTCTGAGACCCGGTGAACATGACTTACTCTAGGCTCCCTCTAAAATACATCCCAACCCTGCTCTCCTCCCTCCTCTTCCCCACACTGCCCTGGAGGGCACAAGCCATGCTCGGTGCTGCATTCTGAGTGACTGGAGTTTACCTTCCTGATAACATTCCCCTGTTGCTGTTTGAAACAAACAAAAACGAGTATATGGGGCCAAGAGGCCAGCCAAGAGGTGCTCCTGTGTATTGATTACAGGTTCAGACTCTGGGGTCAGGCAAACCTGGGTGCAAATTCAGGCCCTCACTTGCCACTTTGGTGATTTTTTTTTTTTAATTTTTTTTTTATTATTATTATTTTTAATGCTATTCTTGTCTGCTTACATTCTTTTTTTATGTATGTATGTATGTATGTATGTATGGCTGTGTTGGGTCTTCGTTTCCGTACGAGGGCTTTCTCTAGTTGTGGCAAGCGGGGGCCACTCTTCATCGCGGTGCGGGGGCTTCTCACTATCGCGGCCTCTCGTTGCCGAGCACAGGCTCCAGACGCGCAGGCTCAGTAATTGTGGCTCACGGGCCCAGTTGCTCCGCGGCATGTGGGATCTTCCCAGACCAGGGCTCGAACCCGTGTCCCCTGCATTGGCAGGCAGATTCTCAACCACTGAGCCACCAGGGAAGCCCGCCACTTTGGTGATTTAAGATCAATTATGGAACTTCCTTAATGCTCATTTCCTGATCTATAAAATTGGGGTAATGATAGTGCATACCTCATTGTTTTATTGAGGATTAACTGATGAAATGAGTAGCAGATGTTTAGCAGAGAGCCTGGCACAGAGCAAGGAGTCTAAATAAAGTTTCTCCCAGAGCATTCTTCTGAAGCGCTGTTTTCATATGCTTCCTGGGATCCATCCTGTCCTTCTCAAATCTTCGTAGTTTCTAGAATCCCTGTTCTTGAATGTCTCCTCTGCCACTTCTCTCTCTCACCCATAGCTCCAACTGGAGGTAAGACTCTGCGGTACCCCAGCCCGAAGCTCAGCTCCCAGGTGTGCGTGTTCCCAACCAGCGCTTCATGGGCAGATGGCTTTGCAGGAAGACCTGAGAGTCAAAGATCTCCCTGACCCCAGCCCACTCTCCACCCAGCTACTCCTGGCTGGTTAAAGATGGTTTGTGACGTGCATGAGTTAACACAATAAAGAATAATTTTGCTTGATTACAAGTTATAAATGTGTTTTGATTTTATAGGTATCAAGATGTTTAGTCAATATTTGTTGCATGATTGAGATATTTATTGAGGACTTGTTATAGGCAAAGCTCAGTGGCAGGCACAGTAGAAAAGGCATAGACAGATATAATTCCATTTTTGCTCAAAAAACTTACAATCTAATAGGCATTTACATAAATACTAATATAGTGAATACTGATTTGTTATATATTTCGTAGACAAGGTTCAAGATACTGTAACTTTAGTCCTTTAAACCATCTTTTTCATCTTGTAAAATGCACAGAACCCTTTAAAGGAAAAAAACTATTTCAGGTCACCAGCATTCACATAAAAACTCTGTCCTTTAAAAGTAACAATTAAGAGAATAAAAAGGCAAGGTATAGAGTAGAGAAGATATTGGTGACACATATAACTGTTGTATCAGCAGCACCGGGGAAATACAGGCAAAGACTTGAAAGAGTACTTTCTTTTTTATTTATTTATTTATTTATTTTTAATTTTTAATTTTATTTATTTATTTATTTATGGCTGTGTTGGGTCTTCGTTTCTGCGCGAGGGCTTTCTCTAGTTGCGGCAAGTGGGGGCCACTCTTCATCGCGGTGCGCGGGCCTCTCACTATCGCGGCCTCTCTTGTTGCGGAGCACAGGCTCCAGACGCGCAGGCTCAGTAGTTGTGGCTCACGGGCCTAGTTGCTCCGCGGCATGTGGGATCTTCCCAGACCAGGGCTCGAACCCGTGTCCCCTGCATTGGCAGGCAGATTCTCAACCACTGCGCCACCAGGGAAGCCCGAAAGAGTACTTTCTTTTAAAAAGCTATCCAAATATCCAAAAATGTGTCCGAGGTTCCCAATTAGTAATCATGGGAAAGCAAATTAAAATTAAAGTTACATCTACCTTTATGGAGAAAATTAATAAAACTGACTATGCCAAGTTTGGGTGAGGACTTAGAGCTGTGGAAACTGATATATTGCTGGTGGGAGTGTAAATTAGGACAAACGCTTTGGAGAACAGTTTGGCATTGTTTACTGAAGTGGAAGATACATGCACGCTCTTACTCAGGATTTTCACTCTTAGGCATATCCCCGAAAGAAACATGTGCCCACGCATCAGAAGACATACACAAGGATGTTCATAGCAGCGCTATTCATACTACCTCCACCTGAAAACAACCCAAGTGGCCATCTACAGTAGAGTGGATAAATTGTGGTATATAGTGTGGAACACTATAAGAGCAATAAAAATGAATAAACTACAGCTGAATACAAGAAAACAGATAAATCTCACCAATATCACATTGAGTGAAAGAAGCCAGATCCAAAAACGTATATACTGTGTGCTTCCATTTATATAAACTTCAAAAAAAGGCAAAACCAACTGTTAAGGGATGCACACTTGTGGTAAAAGAATAAGGAAAAGCAAGTAAGTAACTGACATAAAAGTCAAGATAGTGTTTGTCTTTAGGAGGCTGGGATAGGGATTGGAACGGCCACAGCCCACTCCTCGGATGCTGGCACTGTTTAATTTCTTACCCTGGGAAGTGATTACATGGCAGCAATGCATCAAGCTGTATATTTATGTGGTATGTACATTTTGTATGCATATGCTATTTAAGAGTTGAAAAAAACTTGTTTTTTTTTTTAAAAAAGGAAGATAAAAACTTACAGATATTTCAGTGTGGGGTTTAGGTGGATCATAGCAGAGAGAGACTCTTGGCTTTGTGGGTTATTTACTGTTAAGTTTCAAGAAAGAGTTTCAGAAAAAATGTGGGGCAGTGGCCCCATTCCTAAGGGTTGGGAAAAAAAAAAGATTTTAAGAAAATGGAGGCCGATAGTAAAGACTTGCAAAAAGTTTTCTGATGAAGAGAAGGGGTATGATGAAGTAGCTTAATTGGGTAGAAAGTTTAAATTTTTATTCCATTTTATTTTTAAGTCTGTGAGAGACTTCAATAAGAAGACACAAGGAAAGGAAGATAATTGATGGATGACGTCTAGGACCATGAACCATAGGTGGCAGGATTGGCTGTCACTGGGAGGGGGTTACTTCCTCAGTGATGGGCGTAAAGGAAAAGCTCTAGGGAAATGGAAAGGAGAGGATCAAAGAGAATCAGCTGAGAATCAGAGGCCCCCCTTCTGCTCAGAAGGAGATGCTAAAGTAGCCTTGGGACCTGAGAGAGTTGGAACTGCCCTAGCCGAATCCCAGGGCTGTGGGTAACCATCCAGGTCCAGCTGGAGTTGGTAGTAAGAATTTGGGCAGATTCAATCAGCAAGGCTTTGGGGATTCTCTGGCAAACACAATACTTTGAGAATAATAGGAGTACATGTATATGGGACAGTGCCATTTATCATGGTCTGCATATTGTTGGTAAGGGCAGGCATTACTCTAGATAATATTTGCAGGTACGTTCAGAAAACTGAAGGGGTCAGAAAAATACTGTTTCCTTGTTTTTCTCAATAACGGAACAGACAAGATTATTTTCTAGGCATTGAGAGATTGAGAAAGTCTTAAAGAAAATGGAGAAAATTTGAAAGAGCCATTGAAGGCAATGGAGGAAGGAGCTGATCAACGTGAAGGGCGACACTGAGAGCCTGGCTGAGGTTTTAAGCTCTGAGTCTGCTGTTGCACGAATTTGTGTGGTTGTAGGATTTTCTCCACTAGCACTCAGCTTCTTGGAGAAGGAAAAAGAAAACTGCAGCACTAATCAGGTACCATATTTTGCTAGATGGCTGTAGCAAGACACAGGGGGAATGGGTGGTGGCAGGGAATTTGAAGATGCTGGCAAAGAGTGGTTTAGACTCTTGCCATGGGGTTCAGGGTTGGAAAGAAAAGCCAGGAAAGAAACTTCTGGATAAAATGGAAGTGCCATGGTCAAAGAATAAGGGCAGAAAAAGTGGAGTCATGAGAGCTTTGGAAAGATTGAAGATTGTGGTCACTTGGAAGGCTATTAAGACATCTGTTTCAGCTCATAGCAGTTTCTAGGGTGAGTGTTGGTGGCGGAAGTGGAAAAGAAGAGGTCATTAAAATAAGGAGGTCTCGGAACTGCAGGGCTAAGTGATTGGGTGAATGTCCTAAATGAACATTAAAAGCTTCATAGGGTGGTAACGAGTTTTCAAGTTTTATGCCAAACACGATTGAATATTCTGGCTGCCGGGACTACCGTGTCCAGAAGAATTCTGAGGCCATTTTTAGGGTCAGATAGAACGAGTACCATGATAGAGCAGCAATATTTGTCCATAGGAGGAGGGAAAAGTAATAATTGTGCCATACATTTGTAATACCTGTTGAAAGAGTAGGACAGGAGTTGAGATGGACAAGAAAACTGAGTGAGGGATGACCCAGGAATTCAAAGAATGAGAGGTAGTGATTAGTTCAAGATTAATTGCATGCAGTAAATGTGAATCACAAGTTGATTTTCTTTTCTTTCTAAATAGGCTTTAGATCCTCCCTCCCTCCTCTCTCCTCAGCTAGTTACTTTCATGAATCCGAGCCTCTATCCATTTTAAAATTGGCCTAAAGTCTCCCTTCACCAGCATTTTTGAGGTTTGCCTAATCAAAGGTCATTCAGTGGAGATCTGTACAGCAATGTCCATACGCATTTACAGAATTCCAAACTGTTCTGGCAAAACCCCACTGGGCCCTAAGGAATACTCCCAGGGCTTTTCAGAGGGAAAGAAAGCAAATTGAATCTTTTATAGAAGACATACTTTTATTATCTGTAGAATTGAACTGGCTATTTAGAATATGATTGCTCTGTACTTGGAACAGTGGAATGATGGGCTAAATAATAGCTCCACTTTATTGATCACGCATATTATTTCAATTAATATTTCTGATGGCCCTATGGATCAGATATCTTTTATTGTGTATTTTGTTATTTTAAACTATTTTTTTAAATTACAAAAAAATGCATCCTCCTTGTAATAGAATGTGGAGGTATGCATAGTATAAATCGAAAATCTCTTAACATGTCATCCCTCACTCTTGCTGTATCTCTGGTAGAGACAGTGGCAGAGACAGTAATGAAAGCCAGATGTGTCTAACTAAATACACTTTAATCTCTGTTTTATTACTTAAAGCTACTGCCTAGCCCTGGTCTTTTCAGGAAAGGTTTCACAATTAACAGAAAAGATAATCAGCAGAGGTCCTGTGGACTACTATTTGTCCATTATTTACTAAACAGAAAAATGAGGCAATGTCAAGAGAGTGAAATCTGCTGTGAATAAAGAAGTTTTATCAAGACAGGATGATCTAAACTGGCTCTGTGTGTGGTTCTGGACTTGCTCATAAAAGCAAGCGAACTTCCACTCCAGCCAAAGTTGGAATAATAAAGACAGGTTTTACCCTTCCCATCTGCAAAAAAACCAAAAAAAACTAGACAGAATATAAGAAACAACCAGGACAATGAATGAACCTGGACATCAGCAAAGAAAGACAGTGAGTGTTATGGTTGTCCCAGTTCCTGCTTGCAGAGAATGTCCAAGCTGGGGCACTGGCAAGGGGAACACAGGTGGCCCAGTGGCCCCTCTGAGTGAAGAAGATGAAGTGGGGAATCTGGGGTAGACAAGGCAGCTGGAGTTCTCGGGAAAGAGTGGCAGAGAGGAGAAAGCTGCATACACAGAGAACTTCAGACGTCTACAGAAGGCCCCCCCTTGTGTCTTCAGCTTCATACTGATTGACACATGAAACTATGTGGGGCTAGTAAATGAACCAACCAAAAGGATTATGGAGAACATAGCCGGGGTTCACGCAGAGCAGCGAATAGTTTCTGATCCCAACAGCTAGAATGGAAAACCTCATAATCCACATCAGATAGAGTACTGAAAAGTTCTTTGCCTCATGAGAGGAACAAAATTAGTTCTACAATAAATGCTGCTCTGGTTCCACCTAGAATACCTTAAAATCAAAACTCTGAAGGATCAAACTGTGTCTAGGTAACTTAATTGTGTACTGGAACAAATCTCATGAATGCTTACAGGTACCCCAAAATATCCAGCACTCAAAAAGGTGAAATTGTCAATGTCTAACATCCAGTCAAAAATTAGCCAGCATGCCTCTTCCTCAATCCATGTCCTCAGTTCTGGTCAATCTGTCCCATGTTATGGCCACCTGCACCTTAGATGGCAGGTGTTAAATGTGTCTTTCACTCATCTCTGCTACTTTCTCTGAGCTCTCAGCAACTTCTACTTCACTAGACTTTTTCTCCCCTAGGAGAACTCCAGGCCTCACCTCTCTCTCTGCTTTCCTACTAAAGTTGTCTAAAGCCACCTTTTAGAGGAGAGGCAAAAAAAAAAAATCACTCTAAATGGCCCCCAGCTATTTCTTTATAATTCATTTACTCAGAGCTGCCACTTTGGGAGTGAATGATACAGCTTGCCTGACAATTTCTTGATGTTATAATGCCACTCAATACAAAACCCAGCAAACCGTAGGTTTGATAAATAGTGTAGCAGTTTAATGATGGGAAGATTTGCATTCTGGGTGCTCTTTTAAGCAAACCTCCTCGAAGACACAAGAAGTCTAAGGTTTAGAGACCGAAAACAGGGAAAGCTTAAAATGTGACTTAGCCAGGAAAATAGGACCAAAATAATAAAATTCAAAACACATGCTCTAAAAATAACCACATCTTCCTATGGAGCCTGCCCTCCTTTGTGTAATTAAACCATGTATTTTAGATATTTTTTAGAAAGAATTTGATTTCCTTCTTGGAGAAGAGCTATCAAATTCCAAGATCTGTGCATCGTCTAATCTCAGTCTCCTTATTAAAAACCCTCAGGCACTAATAATACAACAAAAACAAAATCAGCATTGAAAAGATTTGAAAATGGAGTGAATTGCAATAATCTCCCCCTTTCCAGAGGAAGGTCTCCAAGGCGGGGGATAGACTCATAGGATTCACCTGGAAACTCTTGGTGCCCTTGGGATGTCCTCTTAGAAAACCAAAGGGACAAAGACTCAAGTAGTCCTCATATTCCTACCATGTGCCAGACAGTGTTGTGTGCCAAAAGCTCAGAATAAAATGAAGCTAAGACCCAGCCGCTCTCTTAGTGATGTTCTTATTTGGGTAGTTTTGGTTCAGCCTCTTCTGACAGTTTATTCCGTATTACCTAATGGTTAAAAGCCCCTATTTTGGAGTCAGTGCATCTTTCTGTGGGTACCGGGAGAAGGCAACACTGTGAAGGAGGGGAAACACAGCTTTATTCCTCTTCTCTCCCTCTCCTCCGCTCATGCCCTCCATCAGGGCTGTGGTGGGTAGGGGACCTCGGTGTTCTCAGCCTTAGTTGTAAAGTGTCCTGTTTTGTCCAGCTCCTCCTCTAAGTATTGCTCTGCACTCTGTCTCCTCATGACTAAGCCTCACCCCTGCCTAGCTCTACTCATTCTTAGAGTTCAAAAGTCACTTTGGTATATTTTGGCTTTAACCTAAGGCTAACTTCTTCCAGCCCAGCCAAACTATAAACAAATCTACCTTCTGCAAGAAACATCATTGTTTGGCAAGCCCCAGGACTCTCTGTTGGATATTATCCTGGCAATCAGCCCTGCTGGGCTGGTCTGTGAATGGCTTGTGCATGAATGGTCAGGACCTATCCTAGCCACCTCACGTTCCTCCCCATGAACTGTACTGGGCTGTGTCCTATTCCTTCCCACTCCCACTTTTTGTGTATAATGTTCCTTCTCCCTGGAACTCTTCTCTTACCATCCTTGCCTTACTGCTCCAAATCAATGCTGCCTTATTTTCACCTAATCAGTGCCATTCTTCAAGTGCTTCAAGTGCTATCCCCCCACAAAGTCTTTTGGGTTAGGTAGTCTTTTGGGTTTGGGTTGAATTGTGGCCCCCAAATTCATATGTTGAAGTCCTAGTCCCCAGTACCTCAGAATGTGACCTTATTTAGAGATAAGTTCTTTACAAAGGTAATCAAGTTCAAATGAAGTCTCTAGGTTGGGCCCTAATCCAATACGATTGGCATCCTTATCAAAAGGGGAAATTTGGACAGAGACACCCAGAGAGAAGACAATATAGAAAGACATAAGGAGAAGATAAGCCATCTGCGAGCCAGGGAGAGAGGCCCTTGGCGCTCAGAAGAAACCAACCCTGCTGACACTTTGATCTCAGACTTCTAGCCACTGCAACTGTGAGACAATATATTTCTGTTGTTTAAGCCACCCAGCCCTAGTTTGTTTATTGTGGCAGCCCTTGCAAACAAATTCTGTTTTTTCAGGAAAACAGAATCTGAAATGAAGATTTGCATTAAACAAGTTCACTGGGAGTGTCTTTGGGATCAGCACCTGCGGGGGGGGGGGGTTGGGGGGGGAGACAGAAGGAGACTGGGCAGAGGGAGAAGTTGAACTGCAATGCATTGGTAATCCAGAGCTCAGCTGATTCCAAGGTCACCCTGGAGCTGGGATGGCCCTTCAGAGCTGTCCATCTTGAGCATAAGGAGGTCAGGAGGGGAGGCCAGATCTTTATGACTAACAACCCCTTCCTTCCAACAGGGATCAGTCATTGGAGGTGGGAGGGTGCACCTTGGATGAGGAGACTTTCTTTGACAGAAGGCAATTCCTGCAGAAGGACTCAGCAGAGGGCCGGCAACACCAATACCAGTAGCTGGGGAATGAGTCACCCGTCGGGCAGAGGGAGGCGGGGGACATCACAGCATCCACTACGGCCTCCTGGACCAGGTTTGCCCCTCGGCTACACTCCCACGACACCGCTGGCCTCTGCTTCTACTCCACATCCTCACCACAGTGGTAATTTTTTTATTGTACCTTTTTCATTTATTTGTAAATTTAATATTTTGAGTAAATACTGAACTGTAAATGTGCCAAGACGTGGTTTGTTTTTGCTCAGTTTTACATCATCTATGCCTAGAAAAAGGGCCTGGACTTTTAAGTAATAGGCATTTAATAAATTTCCATGGCCACGTGGATGAATTACCACTATCCTCGACCTGGGTATGACATGCTCATCCCACTGAACCCCCTGAGCCCTGGAATTCCCTCCATCCTCAATTTACCACCTACCATCTATTCTGCAGAGTTAATAAATGAAAGCAGATAAAGATGCTTTGGAATTGGAGCGAAAGGACCCAAGCATGGATCCTTGTTGTGTTGAGTGGGTCCCTTGGTGTTATAGACTGAATTCATATGTTGAAGTCCTAACCCCCAGTACCTTAGAATATGACTGTATTTGGAGATAGGGCCTTTAAAATAGTAATTAAGGTTAAATGAGGTCACATGGGTAGGTCCTAATCCAATAAGACTGGTGTCCCTACAAGAAGAGGAAGAGACACTAGGGATTCAGATGCACAGAGAAAAGGCCATGTGAGGACACAGGGAGAAGGCAGCCATCGGCAAGCCAAGGAGAGTGGCCTTAGGAGGAACCAACACTGCTGGCACGTTGGTCTTGGATTTCCAGCCTCCAGAACTGTGAGAAAATAAATTTCCATCTATTTATTATTCTATCTATTAAATCACCCAATCCATGGTATTTTGTTATGGAAGCCCTAGCAGACTGTCACACTTGGCCTCTCTGAGCCTCAGTTTCCTTGTCTGTCAACTAGGAGCGATAATTTTATTTCATGGAGGGAAGTGAGGATGGAATGAGATAATACATGCAACCTCTGGATGGATGGGGGTGCCATTCACAGTGTGGGGGACAGACAGGGCGTGTCAGTGTAGCAGTGGAGAATGAGTTCAACCTGGGACTTACTGATTTCCAGGTGCCTGCGGGACGTTCAGGTGGGCAAAGGTGTACACAGTGCTGAATAAGTGTTAAATCAATATTGATCAACCCCTTTGTTCTCCCTGCCCCCAAATTTCCCTCTCCCCCATTTTCATGCATTTCATAAGCCAACAAGTCTGCCTTTCTCCACCTGCCTCTCCACCTCCACTCTTCTCTCTCCCACTCCTTATAATCTATCAGCACAAGGAATAAAGCATCTATCTGCCTGCCTCGGGTCACTGAGGAATCTTTTGCTTTATGGGAAAATATAAATAATGGAAATGCATGAAGTGTATGGGAGATAAATAGAAAGCTTCAGAGTGGAGTGGGGCTCCCTTTATGTTACACAGATGAGTCTGGGTGGTGTGGAATGATTTATGAGGTTTTTGATAGCACTTACCGTGAGGAGAGAGCTGGGAAGGCAAACCAACTCATTTATTAATATGAACTACTTCCTTCAAAAATTGTATATGAAGACATGTAAATAGAAATGTCCGGGGCATGGATTCTCTGCACTTTAGTTGCTTCTGTGTTTTAAAGAAAGAAATTTAGAGTGCATTAAATGATTACATCTGGGAAACTGTATCTTATTGTTTATGCTTTGAAATGAGGGAAGGTCTGTCCTAAGCTCAGCATGTGTATGTGTGCACATCTGTGTGTGTGCATGCGGGCACCTGTGTGTATGTGTGTGTACATACACGTATATGTGTGTTTGGGGATAGGAAAGTGCACTGAGGTAGAGGAAGAGACCTAATGTTTGCTTGTATTTGCTAGTCTTTATCTTATCTCAAGCTGAAATCTTTTTTCTCTGGATATCTGTAGTCCTCTGATTACAAGTGCAAGGCAGGACAACAAAATGGCCAGAGAGAAGAAAATTTTAAAAAGCTACCCACAGAGAAGCCCAGACTGGACTTTCCAGTCTGACCTACTCCCTGACTTACTGTCATTCACAGAATTATGAGCCATAGCATGTTATAACCAGGAAAAGACACCAAGGTCACCTGGTCCACCTCCCTCATTTCAAAGACAGGAACAGGAGAAGGAGAAGCTGAGTGACCTGTCCAAATGGCCTGTGGAACAGCCAGTGGAAAAACCCCACAAAAGTCTGGGCAGGTTTCCATGCTGCGAGACCACTGACTGTATGTTCCGCGTGAGAGTCGAGGTCACGGATGACAGGTTTTTGAAAGGGCAACACGAGTGTGGCTTTTTAATTTATGAAATCGAAGCCTACTTTGCAGTAAGCAGCTCATTGGCTGCTGGGGCATAAGGTGCCTTTGGGCCAGTTTAGACAAAGGCACCTCCTCTGTGTACATGACATGGGGAAAGAATTGTGCCTTTGGGTAAAATGGGAAACTCTTCCCCATCCTGAGTAGGCATAGTCTGTTCACAGTGCCTAGTTGGAAAGTGGAGTGCAGGCAGGATCTCAGCTCCCACTTGCCCCTCTGCTGGCCGCTCTTCTTCAGAGCAACCTGCCCCAGGATGTCCCGGGAAGCCCCTGGCAGAGCTCTGCCCTTGCTGGGGCTGCGGGGATGGCAGAGTGCTTGGGTAGCTAGATGAGACCTGGGCTTCTCTAAGCGGCTCCACCATCTCTTCCTGCCTCCTTCTTGTCCCTCCTCCTTTACTTCTTCTTTCTTTTCTCACTGTCAGCTAAAGTGGTTGGCATGGTCCCATCCTGGGCACTAAGATGCTATTTCAGAATAACATACTCATACGTGTACACTTGTACCTAACCTTGCCAGTCATCCGCTCAAGGGAAACCTCACCCAGCTCCACCTTTAAATGTCTGTAATCATTTCTGTGATAAAGGAAAACCATGTTCATACCACACCGTGGTTAATAGCTTTCTCGGGGCTTTGCTTCTTATCTTATTCAGCACAGTTTCGGTGCAGCCTAGAATTCACAACTTAGGGTCATAAATACATGTTTCATTTCATTTGTCTCCGTGGTCTGTTTTTCATAGCTCTTCAACCTCTCTAGAAGGTGGGGTCGCCAAAATAAATGCAAATGGAAAACAGAAGAACTTCTTTCCATGTTCCTTTAGGGCTAGACCTAGGAAGTGAGAAGTTGAGGGAAAAGCACAAGATAAAAGCTGGGAGACCTAATATAAGCCCCTGTTTTGTCACTTCCTAGACAAGTGATATTGGGCAAGTCACTTAACTCCACTATGCCATGGGGTTTTTTTCCATTTGGAAAAATGGGAGTAAAAATAAAGTCTAACATTTTCTTTCTTTTTTTTTTTTTAAAAAAAATTTATTTATTTATTTATTTATTTTTGGCTGCGTTGGGTCTTAGTTGTGGCACGTGGCATCTTTCGTTGCAGCGCACAGGCTTCTCTCTAGTGGTGGTGTGCAGGCCAAGTTGCCCCGCGGCATGTGGGATCTTAGTTCCCCGACCAGGGATCGAACCTGCATCCCTTGCATTGGAAGGCAGATTCTTAACCACTGGACCACCGGGGAAGTCCCCAAATCTAACTTTTTCAAATGAGACAATGTAAAAATATCATAATTCCCAAGCACTATGCAAATGTTCGTTATCATTCATTTTTACTGTACTTGTGGCTCATTAAAGACGGCCACAAATTCTTTGCTGCTCCTCCCATCAAGAGGTGGACTCTACTTCCTCTCCCACGTGAACGCTAGACAGGCCTTATGACTCGCTGTGACCAATAGAGTAGAGACCAGGAAATAAGTGAGACAAGCAGTAATGCAGGAGGGAGAGGCCTGGGACCTTGGCGGGGCAGGTGATAAGGAGGTGTTTCTATCAGAGGTAGGGCTAACCTTTGCCTCCTGCAGTCAGTAACAGCTTGGGGCTTTGCAAAGCTGAGAACATTGTGGAGGAGACAAAGTGGAGCAGCTGAGAAGATGTGGGAAAGAGAAAAGATTTTCACACTAACACTCAGGCTTAAGTTGGGTTAAAAAAGAAGAATGGGGGCTTCCCTGGTGGTGCAGTGGTTGAGAGTCTGCCTGCCAATGCAGGGGACACGGGTTCGAGCCCTGGTCTGGGAAGATCCCACATGCCGCGGAGCACCTGGGCCCGTGAGCCACAACTACTGAGCCTGCGCGTCTGGAGCCTGTGCTCCGCCACAACAAGAGAGGCTGCGATAGTGAGAGGCCCGCGCACCGCGATGAAGAGTGGCCCCCGCTTGCCGCAACTAGAGAAAGCCCTCGCACAGAAACGAAGACCCAACACAGCCAAAAATAAAAATTAATTAATTAATTAATTAAAATTATTTTTTTTAAAAAAAAAAGGAAGAATGGATTATTCCTTCTACCAAAACTCCTCCTCACTCTGGAGAATGTGGTCAGATTTCAGGAGGAGAGAACAATGAAGAGGTGAAGATGGGATGCGGAAAGCTACTACAGGAGACTGAAGATGTGAGGGAAGCACATGGACTTTGGAGTCAGCCAGACCCTGGCTGGGCGCTGGCTCTACCACTCACTGGCTGGGAGACTCTGCATGTTCGACCTCTAAACAGGGGCCGGTACAAAGGACTGGAAGGGAACAAGACTGGAGGCTGGAGACCACCGGTGACCCCTAACCCACCCTCCCTTCTTTGGACACATGCTTGGTCTATCTATGTTTCTCAGATTCTATTGCAGATAGGTGTGGCCATGTGACTGTGTTTATTTTGCTGGGATGAGCAGACAGCAAGTGTGCCATTTCCAGGTCTGGCTCAGAAAGGACTCTCATGCACAATTTTCCATTCTCCTTCCCTTTGCCGACTGACTGGAGTGTCACTGCCCACAGAACCCTTGGAAGCCACATATTGAGCAGAGACGAGCCTTCATCACTCAGTGTCTCTGAAAGATTGTGTCGGGGATATAACTGTTGTTACTGTCAACCTGGTAACAAGGAATACATTTGTACTGTGTTAAGCCATTAGAACTTTGGGGTTTATTTGTTTCCCCAACCTAATACAATCCTTAGAAGGTTGTTGCATACACCAGAGAAGAGATGACGAGGATCTGGACTATTGATGTGGCCGTAGGGGAGAGAATAGCAAAGGTAAGATAGGATAAGGTAAGGTAAAATCCCCAGGAGATTTTCCCATCAGAGAAGATGGTGGAGGAGTTAAGGAGTCGGGCATCCTCTGGGATCAAATGAAAACTACTGTCTGGAAGGAATGAGCAGCAGGACCTTCAAGAAATGCCAAACAGATAATGAAGCTGATGGTGGAGGCATCCTTTGGAAAAGTAGTAGCCATGGCAACAGACATCCAGCGAGGCCATCGAGAAGCTGGAGCACAGAGTGACTTGGCGGGGACAAACACAACAGGCAAACTATTAGCAGAGGCCGTGTGGAAGCAGCTCGAACCTTCTGGGCAAGGCAGAGGTAGGGGTCCTGGGTTTAGCTTGTGAAGTGTGTCCTGCACATCCCCTTGCCTCCCTTTCCTGCCTCAACACGCGTGTAAAGCTTTGGCAGATCCAGGTTACAGAGGGAGCAGAGGAAGACAAAGAGATCCCCACTATTCTGTCCTCTTCTAAGAACTCGCCTTAAGAACTTCTTGATGTCCTCCATGGCTGTTTCCTAGGAGGGGTAGAGCCCAGACTCTGCAGGCTAAAATGTTCCCGAGATGAACGGAGCCCAGTATGCTTTCTAATAACCCATTTTAGAAGTTTACGTGGAGGGTGGGTGTGGAATAAAACAGCTCATTAGAGGGATAACTGATGATTTGGGCGGGTCTCAGAGGCAATCGCTTTGAGCCATTATTTATCCTATTTTCCGCCTTCTCTCATCTCAGCCTCATTTCTCAGATACTCTGCTAAGTGGTTAAGAAATCCATGTGTTTTTCCATCTCTTGTCCGATCTATTTTCTTTTGCTGTCAGAGTCTCTATTTCCACTTCGATTTTTTCCCCCAGATTTGAATGCAGCAAACCCTGTAATTGAACTTTTTTTTTTTTTTTTTAATGTGAAGATTTAGAGCAGAATAGAGCTGAATGGATGCAGCACAGAGGGTCGATTTTAATTCAGCAGACCATTCTTTTTATGTGCTGGGAAAGACATGACATTCATTAAAGCATAATTTTCAGAAAAAGGCAAAGTCATGACTCTCATAGAGCTATAAAATGAACACATGTTAAAGATTTTGTTTGATTCATTAATTGCGAGAACCAGGCAGACGTTATAACTAGATTAAAGAAGAGTCAAGCAAGCACAGATTTATACCCCCAGATTTATACAGAGTAAAGGAATGTTGAAATAACTGTGCAAATGGAGGCAAAACTGCCGTTTTCTTGGAGTAGAGGAAGGGTTGTCCCTCCCCTGCACTGAATTCATTCGCATGTTTATAAAAAGAATTGGTTTGCATTGCTATCAGTTATCTACAATTTTCAGATTAAAATAGCTCCCATGGAATCAGAATCAGACAACCAGAAGCATGTGCTTTAGACAAGGCATAGTTTTCACTGAAGCATAAATTTTTTCTTACACATTTAGACCAATCCTTCCAGCTCAGGGAATTTACTCACTGGCTTCTTCCATGGATGACTTCGGCTACTTCAGAAAAAGCAGATTACAATTAATATCTTAAATCTGTAAAAATCTAGGTTGAATTAGTAATAATTTAGCTTCAATAGTATACAAAAACTCAGCTCCTAACAAGCTCAATCCCCTTTTGTTGTTATTTCTCAAATTACATTTTTTTACATTGTGCTAAGAAGGAAACGGGTCTAACTGCAATTTGCTTTGCAGTTGTCCCACACATAATCCACATCTAAACTTGACCCTGTCTGATTTTCATGGAAGGACATTAAATTGTATCTCATGTTGAATTAAACAGCCAATAACTGAATTTGGCAGTCACAGAAAGAGTCAGGGACCTGAGATCCAGTTCTAGCTTTCTGGCTAAAGAGGTGTGTCATCTCTGAGCCTTGGTTTTCTTATCTGCAAGATGAGAGAGGGCAGACTAGATGTTCTCAAAGGTTCCTTTTTGTTCTTAGTTTCTGTGACTCTACTTCTCATGTCAGTGGGCTGTTTGCTGTTTTACATTATTGTGATGATTAATTTGTATGTCATCTTGGTGAGGCCATGGTGCATAGATATTTGATCAAATGTTATTCTGGATGTTTCTGTGCTTTTGGGTGAGATTAATGTTTGATGGACTTTCAGTAAAGCAAATTACTTTCCATAATGGGGGTGGGCTTCATCCAATCAGTTGAAGAACTTAACAGAACAAAGACTAACTTCCCCTAAACAAAAAGGAATTCTGCCAGCAGACTGCCTTTGGACTTGAACTGCAACTCTTCCCTGAGTCTCCAGCCTGCCAGCCTAACCCATCAGATTTTGGACTCACCAAGCCTCCATAATTGTGTGAGCCAGTTCCTTAAAATAAATCTCTCTATCCCTCTCTCTCTCTATCTATCTATCATCTGTCTAACTATCTATCTATCTATCTATCTATCTATCTATCTATCTATCTATCTATCTATCCATCTATCCATCTATCTATAACATATATAGAGAGAGAACCAACAGGATGTGGAATGAATACACAGACATACATACACACACGCACGTGCACATATATCCTATTGGTTCTTTCTCTATATTTTTCTCTGGAGAGCCCTAACACAATTACTATGAGGAAAAAGAGAGAGAATTGTTGAAAATGGATAGCTCTAGACTCCTCTGAAATCTGATAAAACCAATGTCTTCTGCCCATACTCAGGACAGAAGAACAAAGTTTTACATACAACATCTACCTATTCAAAGGAATGTCCAGTTCTTTCATAAAATCCAGAACATTTATTGAGTAGAAAGATGAAAAGAGCACGTTTGAAAGTGAGAGTCCAGTTCTCTGATGATGACCATTTCATATTCTGACCATCAAGTGGAGTGGGCAGCTGTCACAGAAGTGACCTGGAGGGTCAGGAGCCTATAACTCCCTTTCCAAATTCCCAGTAAAGTCTGGCTTTCTCCCTAGAAACTAGAAATGTAGGGTTATTAGCCTTGAGTTTTCACTACCATGTCCACACGAGACAGGATGAGAATCATCAAGTTTGAAAACTCATGAATTTATTAAGGCCAAGGGTAAAGAGATGGGATGAGGTTGAAGAAGCTGGCTAGGAACAAAGATCCTTTGACTTTTAAGCACAAAACATGCCAAAATGATACCAGGCTCTGTTCACACATTAGTGTAATACAATATCCTCACATCCTTTCCTATCTTTCTAATTGTCTCTTTATGTTTTTTTTTAAATAAATAAGAAAATTGAAGGGACAGTAGAGTCAAGTGACTTGCCCAAGGCCACAAAGGTAGTAAGGAGTGGAGACAGCTCTGACACAGCTTCTCTGGCTGTAAGCCTCTTCTCTTTCCATTGCATCCACAGCACCTCTCCTGTGGGCCATCCTTTCCCTGCCACCCCTCCTATTGAGCGGCCATGTACAAGTGCATCATGCAGAATGCCAAAGGTGAGAAGATAATACTGCAGTGAAAAGGCAGGAAAAGAAATACCACTTCTCAATGTAGCAATAATTGGCAAGGGAAGAAATGTTGCTGTGAAAACATGGTGCCCACAGTGGTTTATTGGTGGGAAGGTAGGAATCATCAGACACACACACACACACACACACACACACACACACACAACTGGTAGAGTCTAGATTGTGGAACCAACAGAATCATCTCCGTGTTTCTGACTGAGGAAAGTTCCCAAAAGATTCCTCTATGTGGTTTGCCTACCTATGCCTCCTGTAGAAAAGACTTAAAATTTCACATTATGGATAAGCTTGATGGTGAATATGTAGGTTTTTAGTCATTCAGTGGAATTTATTAAGCATCTATTAAGGTCAAGACTCTGACCCCAAAGAAGCTGGAGAGGAATGCCAACGTAAGAGAATTCCTGGGTTCTGCCCTCCAGGAGCTTTTTACCCAGACTTACCAAGGAAGATTAAAATTAGTGCTGGAGAGATGTACAAACAGTCTGCCTTACTAGCTCCAAGACAGAAGTGTTTGATTTCAACTGGGGAATTGAGAGAGGCTTTATAGAGTAGATGAAATCTGAGCTGGACCTTAAAGGCTGAGAGCAACTTCAGTTGGCAGAAAATGGAGGGAATTGCATTTCCAGCTAAGGAAACACATGGAAGTGTGAGAGTGTGGTGTCTAGGGGACAAGAAACAAGAGCACAGACAAAAGAACGGATGTGGAGGGACACGAAGCTGGCTTTCCTATGGGTTTTGAATGCTAGGATAAGGAATATGTGGTATATTTTATTTTGGTTCCCAGCTCTCCACGCTTCCTTCCTGCAAGAGAAGTACACATCTCCATTCACTGCCATGGGATTTTCAGTGCATCCAGTAGGAGGGGTATACATTTCTGCCCCATTAACATTGGGCTTGGTCATGTGACTTGCTTGGCCTTGACATGTAGACCACATATGCCATGTTTGAGTAGAAGCCTTAAGAACCATTCTTTGTTTCCAACAGCTCTCTTGCTTTTTTCTCTCTGCACCAGAATGGCTTACCCCATACAGGACCTGCTTCTTCAGCTGAGTTCTGGAATGACGATGACCCATGGAGCAGAACCACAGTTGACCCCACAATGACCCATGAGTAACATGTAACATAAGTAAGAAATAAACCGTTGCTTTGCTGTTGTAACGGAAATTTTGGGGTCGTGTTTTGCCACAGCAAAACTAACCAACAATTTTTTTTTTTTTAACTTTATTCTGAAAGCAATGGGTTTTGGAAAAGACAAAAATTTTCCTTTCTCCCCTGCCTGGCATCCCATGAATTTCAGGGGTGAAAAAAAACATGTTTTAATTCCTGACTCTATTCAGATTCAATTGCTTTTTCCATACCAGAGACATGGGGGTGGGGGAGGATAGAATAACAATTAGCTTAATACTCACTCTTTGTAGCCACTGGATCAGTCACCTGGAATCTAAGTAAATCTGATAAATTGCACCGTGAGCATCCAACACTTTGCAGCTGATGGCAGCAAACACATCACTTCCTTCCAAATTGTTCAGGATAGCGCCAATTTGCCAGATAGGAATAAAGATTTCAAATTTAAACTTGAAGCTTTACTTTCCAATGATGGAATATTCCATTCAGCCACAGCAAAGAAATAAATGGACTGACGTTTCATGCTGAGATGACCACCAGAGAAATGGCTTGGTAATGCTGGCCAAAACACTGAAAGTGTGTGCTGCCACCAGTGTAAAAGAGGTTTAACTTTCAGTAGGTTATTAAAAAGGATTTGAGAATATATTTGTTGGTACATCTATTTCTTATCTATCATTTAATTGAATACCAACAAGGGTCGTCTTTCATCATGTAGTGTGGAAAGGAGCATGATAGGTGGAGAGGGGAGGAGCCTGAATAACACTAGTAATAGTGATGATGATAAAGAAATGAGAAAGAGAATGGACTCTGGATTCAGTTAAACCTCAACTGCAAGAATGGCTTGCAACTTACTAGTTATAGGTTCTGGAGAAAACTACTTTTAAAAATACCTGAAACAGGGACTTTCCTGGTGGTGCAGTGGTTAAGACTCCATGCTCCCAATGCAGGGGGCCCGGGTTCGATCCCTGGTCAGGAAACTAGATCCCACATGCATGCCGCAACTAAGAGTTCACGTGCCACAACTAAGGAGCCTGCGAGCTGCATGCAACTGATGAGCCCACTGGCCACAACTAAGGAGCACATGTGCCGCATCTAAGCCTGCCTGCTGCAACTAAGACCCTGCACAACCAAATAAATAAATAAATAAAATATAAAATATAAAATAAAATACCTGAAACAAAATTTCCTTATTTATAAAATGGATATAATAATAGCTCTCTGCTGCAGTGATCATGAGAATGATGTGAGATAATGAATGTAAAGTACTTGGCCTATGTAGTAGATGCTCAATAAATGTTGTTGAAGTTTTCTTTCTTCAACTTTTAGTTTTTACCTGCTTCTCACCTGAATGCTTTTTCCTAACCCTATCAAAATTCTACCCATCCCTCAGTGTCTGGATTTACCATTTCATCAGGGCATTCTCTGACTTCAGTGTTTGACACTCTACCTTCTCTGAAACAGCAGTAAAGGCCATGGATGTTCATTTTTTGAATTCATTCATTCATTTATTCAACAAATATTACTGGAGTACCTACTCTGTACCAGGCAGTGTTGTAGGTGCTGGAAATACAGCTGTGAACAAAGTCTTGCTCTCACTGAGCTTACATTATAGTAGGAGGAGTGGGATAATTAATAAACAAATAAATAAATATTTGGTAAGTCAAATAATAAGTGCTATGAAGATAAATAAAATAGGACAAGAAGAAAGAGGAATACCAGAGTGGGAAGGATACTATTTATCAGATGGTCAAGAAAGGCCTCTCCGAGACGATACTGGGGCAGAGGGAGTGAGCCATGAGGAACTGGCGGGATGACATTTCAGGGTAAATGGTCTAGCCAGTGCAAAGGCCCTGAGGCAGGAGAAAGCTTGGCATGTTCTAGGAAGGACACTAGTGTGGCCGAGCAGAGTAAGCCAGGGAGAGTGGGTGGGAGAAGAGGTCAGGAAGGTAGGATCTTGTGGGTGATGGGAAGGACTTTGATTTTTAGTCTGGGTGAGTTGGGAACCCATGAGAGTGTTTTTGAGCAGAAAAATTACATTATTTTACTTATATTTTTAAAAGGCTCACTCCATATGCTGTGTTTAAAATAGATTTCAGAGGAATAAGGAGAGAAGGGAAGAAAGTTAAAGGGGCTTTTGCAGTAAGAGGTGAGAGACAATGGTGGCTTAGACAAGATGATAATAATGGAGGTGGTGAAAAGTGGAGTCTGGATATATTTTGAAGAAGGAATAAAAAGTTTTTCTGGTAGATTGATTATGTGATGGGAGAGAAAGAAAGGAGTCAGGAATGACCCCAAGTTCTTCCTCCCACAACTGGGAGGAAGGGGAAGATTGGGAGGAGTAGATTCTGGGTAGAGGGAGATTCACGTTCATTCTGGCACCAGTTGAGTTTGGAGTTATCTATTCAGTACCCAAGTAGAGACCCATTAGGCAGATGGATATGTGAGTCTAGAGTTAGAGGGAGACATCTAAGCTTGAAATGCAAATTAGGGAGTCAAAATCATATAAACAAACTTTAAAGCTGTGAGACTGGAACTCACTGAAAGAGTGTTCAGGGTTTGGGAAAAATGAGAAGGAACAAGGAAAGGAGACAGAGAAGGAGCAACCAGGGACAGAACTGAGAGTGATGCCGGAAGCCAAGTGATGGGAGTATTGAAAAAGGAGGAAGTGATCCACTGTAAAATGCTGCCAATAAGATGAATAAGGTGAAGACCGAGAATAAGCCATTGCTTGTGGGAAGGGCGAGGTCGCTGAAAATCTTGATAAGAACAGTGCTGGAAGCAATTTTGAGAATGAAAGCCTGACTGAAGTGTATTTAGGAAAGACTATTGAGAAAGTGGAATGGGAAGTACTGGGTCTAGAAGGCTCATCCAAGGAGATTTGCTGTAAAGGAGACCCGTAGTTGGAGGGGAAAGTGGGGTCAATGCAGATGTTGTTTTGTTTTTGTAAAATGAGTGGTAATTCAGCATGTTTGTATGCTACTGGGAATGATCCAATAGAAAAAGAAATACTGTTGATCAGGAAAGAGAAGAGATAATTACTGGAAATGTTTGTGGACAGATATGAAGGGATTTGATCAAGTACACAGTGGAGGGTTTGGCTTTAGATAGGAACCCAACTAGATCATGCTGAACAACAAGAGGGAAAGCAGGGCATTTATGTACAGATACAGTTAGTTTCGAGAAGTGGGAGTTGGCAGAATAAGGAAGTTCTCTTCTGAGAGCTTCTATTTTTTTCCCTCCAGTGAAATAGAAAGAGGTAAAAGAATGGAGGAGATGCTGGAGGTCTGAAGAAGGAAGAGAACATGTGAAATAGTGATTTAAGGAAGTAGAGAAATGAATGGACAATGGCAATGTAGAAAGGTCGCCAGCAGCTCTACAGACCCACTGAGGTTGGGAGGCATGAATATAAAACGAGACTTGTCACTGGGTTGTGGAGATTCTCTCCAGCCACAATCAGCCACTGGTTACAGGTGAAGAGTAGGAGGGGAGTTGAATTCAAGCTTGGTTTTACCAGGCAGATGCCAAGAAGGAAAAGCGACTTTAAAGGAATGGGAATAAGGACAATGGATACCAGTGAGCAATGGTTAATGATGGGCCATGGAATGTAAGCGGAGTAGGAGCGGGGAAAGCACAGACCTTAGAGGGAGGAGAGGCAGTGACAGGGATGGACTCAACCTGGTGAGACTGAAGAATCGCTGGAGTAGGAGTGTTAGAGAAGGTGGCCTGAGAAGGTGGTCGGCAGGTCTGAAAGTAGGATACACGGAATGGCCAAGTCTAGGGTATGGGCATGGGGTACGTGACTGAGGTGAGACAGAGGACAATCACTCGTCAGTACTACGTGGGTCTAACGTCCCCAGTAAGCCCTTAGAGGAGAGGAGGCATGTCTCGTAGATCTTTGCCTTTCTCCCCCAGCATCCAGCACAGCGCTATGAGTTTAGCAGGGGCTTCATTTGTTTATAAATAAGTGTTGAATGAAAGTTCAGTCGTTAAGGAATACAGAAAAATCGGAGCAACAAGATTCAGATTTTCTACTATAAACTACAACTTTCTGCATTTCCCCCTGCCCAAATTATTGCCAAGCCATTGAGATCAACTAAAGGGGACCCCTGGCCTTAGAGGTATTAAAGTAATGGTTTCAATTATTCAAAGCCAACCATAGAATTCCATGGCAGGAGGTCATTTGTAATTTGTGAAAGCATAAATTTGGACTTAATGGTTTGGAGCTTTAGCTGGTGAGTGAGACTAGACAGCTACTTAACGTCTACATCTCAATGTGGTCGTGTTATTTTATAGCTATTATCAGATCTGTAGACACTCTCTGAAGGGAAGAAAATAAATTATTTGTAAAAATTGCCTAAAATCGGAAGCAATATTTTCATTGGGAAATTCATAGAGGCATTTGCATACAAACCTCAAAGATGTGAAAACAACCAAATTTCACATCCATTTTATTTAAATGGACTCACTGCTTTAATCTGTATCTTGGCATGTTGCTATATACTCAGGCCAAAAAAGTACCAGGCACTGGGGAAATAATCTTCAGCCAAAACTAGCATTAGTACAAACTCAGGGAAGCAAGAGAAAAAACATTTTGCAGTCATGGGCTGGGAGAATGAAAATAAACTAGGATTTTTTTTTTTAAAAATTCACCTTATCAGATAAAATGTACTGCTTTACCCAGCAGTGGAGGGATGTTTGGGAGGCTGAGGCTTACAGTAATCAATCAAATCTGATCACACAGCAGCTTTGGTAAGAAAGAGAATGGGGGCTTAATTTAACGTTTTGGGAAGAGCCTGCATCCTCTCCACCCGCCCTGCCCAGAAAGACAAGGTCTTCAGAGGCATAACAGTAACCCCATCCACATATAATCCACAACCCCTTGTGGTTCTCTGCAATCCACAAATCTCACTGAATGAATTCCCACAACTGCCCTAGGCAATACATAGTAATGTGTCATTTTGAGGATGTGAGTCGGAGGCTCAGAGGGTCCAGGTGATCTGCTGAAGGACATTTAACTTATACCTGACAGAGCAGTGATTCAAACCACATCTTCTCCATCCAGGTCAAGCCTTTCCCACACCCCAGCCAGCCCTATATTGGTGAGAGTACAACCTGAGGGGCACTGTGTCAGCTCACATGGGACATTTGTCCTGGCTCACTCATGGTACATTTCAATCAGGATTACCATTTGGGAGGAAAGAACATCTCAGAAGCAGGTTTTCAGCCTTGCCTTTAAGAGGACCATGTCTTCCTTCACTATGTCCCCTGTTTCTTCCCCTTTTCAGTCCCACTGCCCTCCATTACCTCATATCAAGTTATTATATCCGAGCTGAACATCCTGCCACTCGTGCCTTTTCCTTGCAAACCAGTTTTCTCATTGATGTCGATTACTTTTTCTAAGATGCCAGCTTCATTACTGATTTTAAAGTGTTCGCTGGCTGTTGTCCTCAGGACCAGGGACAGACTCCCTGGTTTGGCATTCAAGGCCTTCATAATTTGGCCCCAAACTATTTTGTAATCTATGTTCCACTCCTCTGCCTCTTGTCACTCCAGAGTATGCATTTTCCTAAACCTGAACCTTTATGTCCTGTGTTCACTCTGAATGCAGTGCCCTCATCCCTCCTCTTTCACCTATATGTTCTACTGCCATTCTTTCAAAGCTGAGGTCCATCTTTTCCTCCTCACGGTCTTTGCCAAGACATTCCAGCACAGGGCAATTCTCTCAAGGTTAGTGTCTTGTTTGCCCCTCCAGATCTACTTTCCACCCTCTCCACCCCGCTCCCTGCCCCAGGAAGTGCGTGCCATGGACTGGCTCCTTTACTCTCCAAATACTGAACTCTCTCTGCGGTTTTCCTCCAGCCAACACTCACCTTTGTAAAGAGCCTTTTGAAAAAATTTAAGTCTCCTCAAATTTCCAGTTTGAATCTGACATCTGCTTCCTGTCAGGACCCTGCCTGATCTCATTCCCTTCGTCTATATACTCACACGTTTTATTTATTGCTTTAAGCCTTCATATACCATATCAAAGGCTGCCTTGAATTAATAGCTGTTTTCCTCTGTGAGGGTCTATTCCCAACCTTACTAAAGTTTCCTGAAGGTAAGAAATGTGTATTATACTCCTACATATGCTTGACTGTCCCTCTTACCACCTGCTATTCCAGTCACACTTAGCACACATTTGATTGTTATGTGTCCCTGTGTAAAGGATGCCTAAATAAGTTAGGAAAAGCAGACCTTTTTAAAGCCTAAGCAAACACGTACTTGAATATATCTAATTATAAAGAAATAGGTGATTGGAACGAGTTGATAATGATATATTGCTCCTTCTTTCTCTAGGAAATTGGTTCCACTTTATTCCTGCTCAGAATTAAGTAAATCATTACAGTAACTCAGAGACATTTCCATTGGCCTCAGTTTACTTCCTTCCTGGCCAGTGGGGGCAGCTGCAAAAGATGGTACCAACTTTAAGATCTGACAAGCTTTCCGCCCCTTAGAAATGGCTTCTAAAAGGTCTGGCAACAATTTTCCAGAAATCAAGGAAACAACCAAAATTGTTGTAAAAGGTAAATTTACCTCTCATGACTTTTGTGAAAACTAAAGTAATAAATATAAAATACCTAGCTCAGTGCCTGGACCATGGTATTGTTCAATGGGGTATCTCCCTTCCCCCTTATATTCAGCTGCATATATATTATATATATAATTATATTAAAATGCAGAGTTTTATATACAGAGTGTACATAGGTTTAATTATAAATGTGTTGCATACATTAAATGTAGCATCAACATAATACAGATAGTGCTTTTGGAAACTTAAACTGAGAACAAAATATATATGCTTTTAACTATAGTAAATATGCCACACATTAAGAGAAATTACCATTTCCCAAAATTCATAAGCCAGAGAATCACTGCCTAAGACAATTTGCTGAAAATTAAATGTGTTCTGTACAGTGCCTTTGTGGCTATTGTGAAATGCAAATATGGAAATGTTTTGATTATTTTAATTGCCCTAGGCATTATAATTGGCTATAAACTCAATCTCTACAGATTTTTAAAAGATGCTTTAAAAAGAAAGACCACTGAATCCATTGACAAGAAAAGAGTTATAAAGAACCAGCTAAAATGTATCTTTATTTCCTTGTAAAAATCTGATAAATAATGGGAAATTGAGGAATGTATTACATTGAATCCCAACTCTAGGCTGGATTGCAGTGAGTTGGGCTTTTGCAGATAGCCTCCATCGCTGCTTCTTTCTCTTCTTGCTTTTCTTATTCCTCTGGTACTTTGTTTCTTGGGCTGTGCTTCTTTTTCTTTTTTGAAAAAAAAGTTTGAAGTATAATTGATTTATAAAATTACATTAGTTTCAGGTGTACGACATACTGATTCAAAATTTTTATAGATTATACTCCATTTAAAGTTATTATAAGGACTTCCCTGGTGGTCCAGTGGTAAAGAATCCGCCTTCCAATGCAGGCAACGCGGGTTCAATCCCTAGTCAGGGAACTAAGATCCCACATGCCGTGGGGCAGCTAAGCCCGCGCACCTCAACCAGAGAGCCTGTGTGCTGCAAAACTACAGAGCCCACGCTCTCTGGTGCCTGCACGCCACAGCTAGAGAGAGAAAAACCCTCACACCACAATAAGAGAGAAGCCTGGGCACTGCAACTAGAGAGAAGCCCGCGCGCCACAACGAAGAGGCTGTGCCGCAATGAAAGATCCCGCGTGCCGCAATGAAAGATCCCGCGTGCCTCAATGAAGACCCCGCATGCCACAACTAAAGACCCAACGCAGCCAAAAAAAAAAAAATTATTATAAAATATTGCCTATGTTCCCTGTGCTGTACAATATATCCTTGTAGCTTATATATTTTATACAGAGTAGTTTGTACTTTTTAATCCCCTACCCCTACCTTCCCTCTCCCCCTTCCCTCTCCCCACTGGTAACCACTAGTTCATTCTCTGTATCTGTGAGTCTGTTTCTGTTTTGTTATATTCATTCATTTGTTTTATTTTTTAGATTCCACATGTAAGTGATAACATACAGTATTTGTCTTTCTCCGTCTGATTTATTTTACTAAGCATAATACCCTCCAGGTCCATCCATGTTATTTCAAATGGCAAAATTTCATTCTTTCTTATGGCTGAGTAATATTCCATTTGATATATATATATATTCCATTTGATATATATATGTATATATATATATATATATATATAGTAAGCGGAAATGGGGTATTTTGGAACCTCAAGTAATCTTTTCCTCTCATTCTCCATATTTTACTTTCATAAACCTTTTTTCTTTTTTCCTCATTGGTCAGTTTATTCACTCAACAGATTCTCTTTTGAGCTCCTAGGACTCCACATTCACTTTACTCAGGGGAAAAGTTCATTCTTGTTCAATTTCCTTATGAAGAAGAGCATTATTTGAAATCTGACTCCACATGTCCTCTCTGGAGTGCTTTTTTTTTTTTTTTAATTTATTTATTTATTTATTTTTGGCTGTGTTGGGTCTTCATTTCTGTGCGAGGGCTTTCTCTAGTTGTGGCAAGCGGGGGCCACTCTTCATCGCTGTGCGCGGGCCTCTCACTATCGCAGCCTCTCTTGTTGCGGAGCACAGGCTCCAGACACGCAGGCTCAGCAACTGTGGCTCACGGGCCTAGTTGCTCCGCGGCCTGTGGGATCCTCCCAGACCAGGGCTAGAACCCGTGTCCCCTGCATTGGCAGGCAGACTCTCAACCACTGCGCCACCAGGGAAACCCTCTGGAGTGCATTTTTGACTCTTTACTGCATCGTCTCACTCCTCAAGGCATTTCACCTTAGAGAGGTTCAATAAATGCTCAGCTGCCTCCCACAAAGGAAGTCTGAGGCAAGATTCAGAACCACCATCCACCCAGAGGCATGTGTTGTTCCCTCAGACTCCTGGCTTAGCAGTCTGAGAGACTTACCAGTTCTAAATGATTGATTTGCCCTTCCACTGGCATCCCATCATCATTAAAATCAGGGGCAGAAAAGAAATAAAAAAAGAAGAGAGGAAGAGGGTGGAGAAAAGAAAAAAGAAACAAAGGGAAGGGAAGGGGTGGGGAGGGAAGGAAAAGGAAGGAAACAAAATAGCCATTTCACCCCACTGGTCTGAGGCAAATAATTCAGTAGGTCATGAAGAGCATTCTAATCCAGGGTCTAGTTGTGTGTGTGTGTGTGTGTGTGTGTGTGTGTGTGTACGCATGGAAGCATGTGCATGTTTGTGCACAACAGCACATGTGTAGTTTTTGCTACTGCTTCAGAAGTTTTATTAAAATTTATCACATTTGATCCATGGCCAGGGTGCTATTTACATGCTTTACAATTAATGTACAATTAATTTACTAAATAAGCCAAGATGAACAGGCCCCAAAACAGAAAATGAGATGCCTTTCTTTCTTGACTCTGATTTAACATTCCTTGCTTGAGTTACTGGTTGATCTGTTTCAATTTAGACCTATTTCTTCTCTCTAACAAAGGTCAGTTCTAGACCAAGGAGACCATATATTTTCAACTTCTATGCAAATCAAATGTCTTGGTGACTATACTAGTACAGACGATAATTACCAGAATGAATAAATGAATAAGGTCCAGAAGCATTCTGTATAATAACACACACTCTCTCTCTCTCTGTCTCTTTCTCCCCATTTGCTCTTCAACCTTAGGGTCAGCCAGAGACTCTCCAAAGCTTTGCAGGGACAGATATATCACTGCTGGGTCTTAGTATTGATGAGTCTCGGCATCTGTTTCTCTTGTTCTGAGTTTTCATGGACTCTTAGGCAAGAAATTCTGCTTGAAGAATTTAGCTCTGCATTCTTGGTCATGTTACTATAATGTTCACCAGAGTTACTTGTTATGTGAGTGTTTATCAGTGAGTTATCACTGACATTGCAGTTACTGGTATGCATGCTTATTTTACACCCATAAGTTATCACCCTATGAGGGGCAAGAACCTTGTCTTTCTATTCATCTTTCTATGCACTTAGTAGATGCTCAATAAATGTCTGTTGCAGAATACATGAGTAGTTGTTATCTCTAAATGAATGCTCTTTAAGAGTGGATGAGAATTTTCAGGTGTTGACAAATGATATTCCCTTTAGCAGAGCAAGTTTCAAATTGCTGAGCAGTTTGGAATTTGTTTAATGGTGTCGGCTTGGGCACAGCATCATTATTTCCAGCAGTGAATACCATTTTTAAGTGCTTTCTACCTGCCAAGAACTGTGTTCGACAGGTAATTTTTTCTAATCTATTCAGTAACCCTGGATATAAATATTATTATTTTCATTTTAAAGATGAAGAAGCTTAGAGAGGTCATGTAACCTGCCCAAGATTACATAGGTAGCGAGTAGTATGGATTCTTATCCTAGTAGGTCTGCATTTATCCCCTACATCTTCTTACATCTCATAACCAAACTCTAAGGAAAAAATAAGAATGCTGAAATTTTGGGGGGTATGTTGTTTATGCAGTGGGTAGCTTTTCTGAAAGCAAAACTCTTTTACCTTTATATAAAATGTACTAAATAGCTATGCATGTATCACCTTATTTAATCTTCACCCAAGCCTTACAAGATATTATCTTTGTTTTTTATCGTCTAGAGAATTTATAATTTTTTTGGATTAGAAAGATTAGAAAACCTGCTCCAGGACACCTGGACAGAAGTAGCATAGCCAGAACTAATCACAAGATTTTTGTGGTTTCCACCACATGATTCAACATCCCAAAGATAGCAAGGAATCCTAAAAGACTGAACAGGGAAGCAGTCAGAAGCTGGGCTCTAGTCTAACACTATGGAAACAGAATCAAAAGTCAAATATGTGCTAAAATATAGTGCTTCGAGCATGTACAATTAAAGAACATAGATAGCAACCACATTTCAGTGGTTATTGGGCATGGTTTCCATAGCAATATGATTTATTTCCAGTAGAATCTGTCAACCGAAAATAGTAGGCTTTCCCTCATTAAGAGAAACAAATAAAAAGTTCATTGATATTTGTTTTTCCATCATGCAAAGATTATAATGTTAGGTTATGGCAAAGAGACAATAATTCTCTCCGCAGAACCAACAGGAAATAAGGTCACCATTGTTTTTCTGGAACAAAATGGATTCTTTTTGGTCTTGGGGAGCTGCAGCAAACAAAGGACACCAAGTGTCCCACATGCCATGCCAAGGCTGGAGTTGATGCAGTGTGTGCAAGTCTCCTAGAATACACGGAAGTTCACTCTGGCTTTCCTTAAATGGAAAAAAAATTTAAAGAGAAAGAAGGATTTTCTCCAGGAAGGAGCACTTAGCCTTGAACAGAGCAGGGAGGCCCAGAACTAGAAGAAAACAACTGGAATGAAAGCTGACATTTATTGTGTTCCTTCCTCATCAGACACCACTCTAAGCACCTCCTAAGAATTATCTCAGTTACTCTTCCCAAGAACCCCATGGGGTAGGTACTATTACTACCTCTGAATTACAGGTGTGAAAACCGATGCACAAGCCATTCAGTGTCTTGACAAGGGCACGCAGTTGGGAATGGCAGTGTAGGATTTGAGTTCTGGAAGTCTGGCCCCAGAACCTGCACTTTCAACCACTCTTCTATGTAGGCAAAGACGTGAAGAAGAGAACGTTTCTTGCCCAATATCCCACAGTGACATAAGTGACAGAACTTAAGATCTTAGACTGCAGGTTCACTGGCATTTCCATCCTGCCGGGCTGGCTCTTCATGCACAGGCTAGAGTATTAGGAGAATGAAGAGATTCATTGGAAGCAGAGTGGTGAAAGTGCTAAAGGCACCTGTTTTTCCTCATGCTTTTTCATAAACACACTCAACCTTCTAATTTCAAACAGTTTTCTCCAAAACTCCCTTAACAGCTCAAATCCTGCTAAAGCTACTGTAAGGGTATGTCCCAGTTTTGGTGGAGCTACAATTTGACTATCTGATAATTACTGAGCCTCAGATTTGAAATTCCTTTGCCATATGGCAATTGTTGTGTTTAGAGGAAAGGGGTTTGATCTGCATTCCTCTTAGTCAGGGAGTGATGATGTAAAATAGCTGCATTCCACACACCAGCTACCTTTGCTGCTCTTGTAGATAAAAATAACTTGATTATAAAACGGACATTGGCGGGTACTTGATGAGACCAAAAACCGAAAAAGTTTGTCTATGAGCTTGACTATGAAGATAAACGTGGGGGAGGCAGATTTGCACAGTGATTAATAATGTCACTTCTGCAAATGGGTCAGATCTCAGCTCTAACAACTACTAAGTCAGTAATCTTGAGCAAGTTATGTAACCCCCCTAAGCCTCAGTTTCCTCATCTATTAAATGGGACTAATAATACCACCCTCAGAGGTTGTCAAAATTATGCAAGATAATCAATATAAAGCAGTTCTAACAGCATGTGGCCCAGTCTAAGCCTCACCCACTGATTCCCTTGCCCTTTGCACTCCAACAATACTGCTTTGTTCCACCAAATGCCTTGTTCTCTAAGCCTTCCACTCCCCTATTTGTCCTCTTGAAAAATTCCTCTTCATCCTTCAAGTTTAACTCAAGTGCTTCAGTCTTACATATCTTACATAACTCTTCCATCCCTCCACCATTTCTAGTAACCCACCATTATAATACTTACTAAATTGTGATGATTTTCCAACATGTTTTTCTCTTCATTCTACTTCTTGGGTGTACATTAATCCTTGGTGCCCAGTGCAGAGCCTGGCACATCATGGGCATTCAATAAGCAGTTGTTGGATAGATGAACAGGCAAATACTGAGTTTCAGTGTAAAGTCCAGGCTTATGTTCAATAAAATAAGAAAATCTTCTGGAGGTATTAACAATCTAATATCATCAATTGGGAAGGCTCTAACCATAAAATCTAAAGTGTATTCTCATTTTGGTTTTAATCAAAATCCAAAGCTTTAGAAATTACAGTCCAAATATAATAAGACCTGGAAGAGATTATAGATCATTTTTATGACAGAAGGAGAATCACAAGGCCAGTGGAAGGAGGCTGAGATCACGACCCAACTTGCACTAGAGAAATTCCAAAGGATTCAAATTCATGTCCCAAACATCAAGTTATCATTGATTTTTTTACCACCTAGTAAGTATTCTGAATAATAATGCACTAAGAGACATGAGTATATAAAAACACATCAAGAATAACTAACTAGGAATTATCCTGCACACTAAACTCAAGGTCTATGGAAATAGTTATATTCCTTTCATTGTTCCAAAGGGATAGCCAGTTCTTGGACCGTTTCAGTATAATGGAAATAGAGCTAGGAGCTAAGTCTGGAAACAGCCCATTCACACAGTTCAAAGCTTCTCTGGTCTAGACTGCTCTAGCAGGCAGGATACCAGAAAATTGATAAGGGCAGAATATTTCCACATTTTCTAAATGAGAACTGAGGGGATATGCACTTTTAAAAAAAACCCTGTCGGACTTCCCTGGTGGCACAGTGGTTAAGAATCCGCCTGCCAATGCAGGGGACACGGGTTCGAGCCCTGGTCCGGGAAGATCCCACATGCCGCGGAGCAGCTAAGCTTGTGCGCCACAACTACTGAAGCCCGCATGCCTAGAGCCTGTGCTCCGCAACAAGAGGAGCCACCGCAGTGAGAAGCCCACACACCACAACGAAGAGTAGTCCCCGCTCGCCACAACTAGAGAAAGCCCTCGCACAGAAACGAAGACCCAACACAGCCATAAATAAATAAATAAATAAATAAATAAATAAATAAATAAATAAATAAATAAATAAAAAGAGTGACACATTGGACTTCATCTGTCTGACCGTTCTGTATATCCCAATTGCTTCCAAACTGGGTCAGGGAAAAGGAGTGTACTTACTGGCTCCCTAAAACCCCAATAGGTTTGAAGACACAGCTGACATTACCCACTGTTTTACCACCTTGTCTTTGCCGCAGCAGAACAGACGGCACAGTCTACTGGACAGCCTTGGTCCTTCAGGGAGACGCCCAGTAATCAACTGGATCTCCAGGATAAAAACCCTCTGCAGGGAAATCTGCGGTGTTTACTGATTTCCGCAGTGCAAATACCCACACCATGGCAGCTTTTAAGCTACCCTCGGGACATCATTGAACAGAGCTGGGAGGAGATGTACACAATCTGCTCTCAACAGCCAGTAAGGAACCAACTCAGCCAACTTGCTGCACCTCTCTAGAGCCAGGAAGAACATCCTTGCAGAGAGGCAGATGGCCATGGCACATGGCTAGATGCACGCCTCTCTGCTGGAATTCCTGTTTGGTGACTGTTTGCTGCCCTGAGAACTGGCTCAACTGTAGGAAAAGACCAACACTTTGTGCCACATTCAGTGGCAAGTCTACAGTCAGTTCAATATAAACTTAAAGGAAGCCAGATGAGAACCAGGAGCCACACCAGGAGCTAGCCCAGCTTGGATTAGACAAACTGTCTTCCTAAGTTCCTGCAGTTACACATTCCCTGGTCTTTTTCTGGCATTTGGTAATCACTTCCGCATCACATGGGAAAGGTCATTTTTCTGTCCCTAGCCCTGATTTTCTAAGCAGCAGAAATACTAGAGTTTGAATTCTGTTGAGTGATTATAGGCTGGTTGCTTACATCATCCTGATTCTTACTTTCCATATTTGAAAAAATAGAGATTGTGATATTTTCCTAGAAGGTTATCAGAAATATTATAAATGATGTTTCTAAAACAGCTAGGATGGTGTGTGGCACGTAGTCGGCATACAATAAATGATAGACATGTGATCACTCCTTTGTTGGTGGCAGGGATGCAGCCCAAGGAGGTGGAGTGGGGAGCGGAGCTCAGCCGGACAAGTGTGCGATGAAGAGTGGCCCCCACTCGCCGCAACTAGAGAAAGCCCTCGCACAGAAACAAAGACCCAACACAGCCATAAATAAAAATAAATAAATAAATTAATTAATTAAATAAAAAAAACAAAAAAACACAGAGCGCTGGACCTCACCCCCAGAATTTAAAAAAAAAAAAAAAAAAGAAATGCCGATTGAGCCAGTTACCACTGTGGGTAACTGGAACTTAGGCCCTGGAGACAACCATTTGGAAGCAGTGTAAACATGCCTCTGAGATATCCCACCCTAGGCATGGGGGATCCAGGGTATTTATTCACCAACTCCTGTTAGCCACTAACTGAAAGCCCCTGCTGGAAGGCGTTAATACCCTGGCACTTCCTGTGGCACAGGTAAGCAACATGGCTTTTGCAGGCAGGGAGAGCCCTCAGCAAAGGAATAGAAGTGTTGGCAGTTGGAAGTCCGCTGCCACGCACTGAAGTTGCGGGGTGAGGGCGTATGGGTGAGATGCCAACAGCGTCTGCTAGAATCTACCCCTCGGGAACACTGCAGCTGTATTCCTGGAATGCGGCTGTTGCTTTAAGTTGTGATGTGCATAAAAGAGGACATTCATGGTCTAAAATCCATGTCTTCCATCCTATTATATACCTAGTGAATATTGGATAAGCTATGTAAACAGGCCATACACAGCAGGAGAAAGTAGGTAGGGCTTCACATCTAGGAAGATGACAATCATTAGTTCAACAAGCATTTACAGAGGGTCTTCTAGTCTGCCAGTCTTGATGAGAAGCACTAGAATACAAAGGTGCATTCGACGTAATTCCTGCCCGTAAGGAGCTTAGTCTGGTGTACGAGCAGAAGGTGGGATCGGAGAGCAGAGGAGACCTGTGGCCTGCTATCCAGGCAGATAACCTGGGAGGAAGCAATACCCGAGAAGAAATTCCTAAACTTGGTATGTCTAGGCAGACAGGACCTCAGAGAGCCTCACAGAGTCCCCTAGCCCCAGAAGTGGAGAAAGGAATGGTCCCATGGTCCAGAAGTGGAGAAAGGAATGGTCCCATGGTCCAGAAGTGGAGAAAGGAATGGTCCCATGGTCCAGAAGTGGAGAAAGGAATGGTCCCATGGTCCAGAAGTGGAGAAAGGAATGGTCCCATGGTCCAGAAGTGGAGAAAGGAATGGTCCCATGGTCCAGAAGTGGAGAAAGGAATGGTCCCATGGTCCAGAAGTGGAGAAAGGAATGGTCCCATGGTCCAGAAGTGGAGAAAGGTCCCATGCAATCCCCGGAGTGCCTGCTGGATGAGTATCATGTGCCCAAGAGGGGCATGAAAGCAGCAGAGAAAATTGTTAGGCATGAAAGGTGTTTGTTATGAGATTGAGGAATGCTGGACATGACCTGAGGGCAGGGTGCCTGGCTTACTGTGTCCCAGTGCTAGCAGATGACAACTAAGAACCAGATGCCTCCCCTCCCACCCCAAAGTCCTCCCAGAGCTTGGGGGGAACCAAAGAAGTCAGGAGACAGGGAACCTGGATTGACTAGGAATTCTATGTCTGGCAGAACGGTATCTTGTCCTACAAATTCTATTGAGTTACAGACAAATGAAGCAGGGACATTTCTTCTGTACTCAAATTTGTGGATCAAAAGCTGTACCCATTGCTCAGTGATCCCCCTAATATCATGTTGTTCTCTTCAACAAGTCTCCCAGAGCGGTGCGGTAAGGAGGGTATAGTTCTTGGAGTCCGACAGGCTTTGGTTCAAGTTCTAACTCTCCTGATTCCAGTCCCTGGATGTGTGCTTACGGGCAAATTAACAGTGTTTATACCCCTTTGAGAGTCAGTTGTGTCACCTGCAAAATGGTGGTTTCTGTGAGGATTGGTAAGACAAGATAGAGGGGCATCTATTGGGGAGTCTTAGCAGAGCAGCCTTCCCGAGAGGAACGGTGTGATGCTGTCATCCCTGGCTTCTCAGGCTGAAAGGTGATGTCACCACGGCTCATGGACAGAGGGGAAGAAACTCTGATGGATGGGCCAGAATGGCTCCTCCCAAGCTTGTGACATTGTGAAAACCTCCTAGACTTCATGGAGACGGTCCAGATGCACGAGCTGGGAGGGGAGTTTGGAAAGAGCTCTGCTAGAGGAAACAGATGGCACCAAAAATCTTCTCAGAGGAGCCACTGCGTCATGCTCTCCTTTGATTCTGCAGATGCAATTATGCCAGCTCCCGAGGATGAGGGAATTTGCCCTAGATCAGCAAGCTTTTCCAAAGAATAAAATGTCTACATATATATATAAACGTTTTATCCTTTGGAAATGTCTTCTTTGCGTATATATCACCAGTTTTAAGGGGATGAATGAGTATTACAAATTCTGATTTTTCATTATGAGAAATATTAAATAGAATGTATTATTTTTTGTATATGTGTTTATGTGCCTAGAGACTTAGGGTTTTACATAACGTGCCATTTTGTTTTCCTTTTCAGATACATCCAGATGTTTTTAGTCTATGCAAAGTAATGCATAGTAATGATGGATATGTACTGCATTTTTCAATTGATTTGCAAGATGTAGTTATATAAAAGAGTTTTAAAAACATAATTCTTTCAAAATTTGTTCATTTTTTTTTAACCACACCTGGAAAATTATTTTTCTATTATTTTGCTCTTTGGAGTTAAAATACTCAAACACCAGAAACATTGTTAATCTGGGACAAATCAAGTCTCAGAAATTTTGGAAGCAATCACCTTCTGCAATGTCTGGCATACAGTTAGTTCTCAACAAAAGTCATTTTCCTCCCTCTCCCCTCACTGCCACGGGTCATCTGGGAAAGAACCCTACCTCCTTACTGTTCTCGTATATAAGCCTTCCCATTTCCATTCCTAGTCTGCCTCCAAAACATGAAATATCTTCAGATATTTGATACTGACTATTGCAGTTATTACTGTTGCAAGTTTCTGCTTACACTGTCCCAGGTGCTGGGAATGCAGAGAAGACTCGATCCCTGCCCCGTGAAGCTGACAGTCTAGAGAGGGCGAAAAGCACACAAACCTTGGACAGACTGTCAGTCTGACACTCACCTGTCTAGATTTAATGCCACAGTTTCCGGATACATTATACAATGATCTTCTCACCTGGCTGGCTCCCGATACGCTTTCTTCTTCCTCAGGCCACCTGATTCCATGAATGGGGTCAGCCCTTATAAATGAGGCCTGTCTTACACATGTCCTGCAGAAGACAAATAGCTCCATGGTTAGGCTTACTAGATTCCTGGATCAGGCTTTCTGGATGAAGGAGAATCTTCCCTTGATTTGAACAGGGAGATATTTTTTAAAAGCAGTGACTCTAAATTGGAAAAAAAAAAGAAAAAGAAAAAAGAAAAAGAAAGCAATGACTCCATATGTAGCAAAGATACCTGCCTAATCAAAATTTAGATTAAAACATTATTTTCCTCACCCTCTTTCATTTTCACCCGTCGAAGCTTTCATTTAACAAACATGTACAGAGTGCCTGTCTTGGACCAGGCACTGTATAGGCACTGGGTTAAGATGAGCTTAATATGGTACCTGCCCTCTCAGAGGTCATGGCCAAGTGGGGAAGAAAGGCAAGCAACAGACAAGTAGAGGGGAGAGCGGTGAGGGCTATGGCAGAGTCAGGCACAGGGAAGTTCTAGAATTCAGAGGAGAAGCACCTCAATCAGTTTGGAAAAATTTGCTCGCTCACAGTCTGCCCCTGGCCAATTAATCTCCATTACTGTACGAGCAGTGATCCTGGCACAGAGAATAAGAAGTTACTTTTCCTAATTCTAGTTTGGCTCCTGAGTGAGGTGCAAGTGGTGTGTCTTAATATTTGCATTCTTCCTGCTAAAGCTGTAAAACCTGGCTGAGATACGGATTTCAATCTGGGAGTCTCCTGGACCCTGTATTCTGTGTCCCTGAGGACATCTCAGGAAGTGGCAGCAGCAGGATTGCCAATGGCATCGTCAAATCTCCCCCCAGTGCAGTCTGGATTTGAAACTGTTTGTCCACATTAAATGGAAGCTCATCCCCTTGGGTTTCCAGACTTGGCCCATTGGTATCCTCCTAACCGTTGGTGCTCATCGCTACCTCCTTGCCTGTCACCACCCCCAAGCTGGATTCGATCAAGTAGAAAGTCTTCGTTTCCTCTCATTCTCCCTTTCAGAGGTGTATCCACTGAGTCTGTTTTTTCTCGTAATGGGATGATGAGCTGAGGGCCTGAGGAGATGCTCTCAGCTGATTCCAACTCAGAGAACTAAGAGATGTGGCATGTTCACTCTTTTGGGTTCCACCATGGCCCTGTCCAAAGGAGGAAGCCGACTCTTGTGGTGCTGGAGACAGAAATAGACTTGGGAGAAAAGATCCAGAAGGCGTCCTGCAACCTGTGGCAGAATGGGAATGTGAGAGGAGAGAGGGACCAGCAGCTGAGATGAGGCCCGGTGGGGCAGAGGTAGAAGCCAGAAGGAAGTCTCATCAACCAGGCAGAACTCAGCACTCAGAGGAACTACAGAGGATGGTGAGATTCAAAGTGCTTTAAAAAAAAAAAAAAAAAAAAAAAACTCATAAAGTTCTTAAAATAAAAATTAAAAATAAATAGAAATCAAGCTTAAAATATTTCATGCTTTGAAACTGACAGCTGTTTATAATTTTTTTGGTAAGGAGGGAAACTGATTTACAAATCATGGGAGCTGCTGGAAGCATCACCTCAGGCTCTAAGGTGGAGTTGTTTATGAATTTAGGGGAGGAGTGAGATTTTCTCAGAAAACAGTTTTTTTTTTTTTCTGATTGAAAAATGTTTTTACACGGCTGTGTGACTATAGTGTGACCACAGTGTTACTTTTTCTGGTTTTGCTCTGTGGAAGGAAAAGAGAGGCACCCCTCCAAGGAGAAGAAGAGGAGTGATGCCGTGTTTTTCGTATTCTACTCACAGTTCTTTGTCAGTTTAATGAATGGCAACACGACCCGGACAGACAGCAAATATGGATTGCTCTAAGAACAATCATGTTATTCCATTGCAGAGCTACGCTTCAAATAAGCTGAGAAACTTCAACGGCAAATCAAATAGGGGATAGAAGAATGCCAGGGTTTTGTCTACAGAAAGATATAGGAAATTTTAGCAACCATAATCAATGAGGCTTACTAATAAGATGCTACAAATATACATAGGTGTTTATTTTTAAAAATCTTGCTCTGTAAGAATAGCATGTTTAAATATACTGTTCTTTAACGTACTTATATATTTTTTAATAATATTATATTTTATAAGATTATGGCTGGATAGAAAAAGCGGGGTTTCTTTCTCAGTTCACTTGCCTGCTATGTAGACTTCTGACTAAAACTAAGATACCTCAAGTGTCCTTAAATCAGGATATCCAAATTTCAGGAACACTTTGTAAGTGAGTTGGGATTAGCAGACTCTCAAGTGATGGATTGGCAACCTAAATAAAAAATGACAAAAAGTATTCAACAAATGCTTATCTGAATAATAATATGTCAAACTCATAGTGACCAAAACATCTTAAAGATTGAACTTAAAGCGTTGAAGGAAAACCACTCCCATTGAAGGCAGTTGACATGAACAAAGGTCTCTGCAAAAATGATTTTGGAAGTCAAGTGGGGGCTTCTGTGGGTTTTATTGTCAGAGTTAGAATCAGAGCCAACGTAGCCTCTGATGAAAATATAATCCCCCAACACTGAGGATGAGCTGTGAATTTTTTGGTGGTTCTGAGATATGAGCAGATCGTCAAAATCATAAGTTGGATTCATCTTTTGGAATACCATATCTTGAAGGGATTAGATGACAAGAAAGCCATATACGCCTCTCTTCTCTCATGGATACTTGCTTTAAGAATCCAGCCGCCATGCTGTGAGGGAGCCCAAACAAGCCCAGGCACAGAGACCACACTGGGAGCTCAGTTGGCTCTGGCCAGCTGAGCCCAGCTGAGGCCCACAGCATCAACTGCCAGACATGTTGAGTGGAGACACTTCAGCTGATGATCCCAGCACCTAACCATCCAAGACATGTGGGGCAGAAACCAGTTGTCCCTGTCGTGCGCTGTCTGAATTAATTGACTCTCACAGAATCTATGAGCATGATAAAATAGTTGTTCTATCCTACTAAAGTTTTTTTTTGGGGGGGGGGGAGGGCGTGGGAGGTGGGAGTAATTATACAGCAGTAATAACTACAGTAGTCAGTATCAAGTCCCCCAGGCCAGAGACCCTCGGTTACAATATCCAGAGACTAAATCTCCAGTCTTCATCCAAGATAAAGGAGAGACACATACCAGTCATTTGGATTTCAGGAAAGGAACTCAGGGTCCAACTGCTTCTTTCATGCACTTTTCGTCAATCTTGTTGTCTTTGATCACACACATACTGCACTTCTAGAGATCTTGGTGCCATCAAATCCTGAGCCCTTTGAGGGGTCTGCTAGGTATTTTTTTTTTCCTTCTCCTTTTCCTTCTGCCAAGCTCAGGATTCCACTTTCTCTGGTCTGCTAAAGTCAACTGTCACTCTGTCACTCATTCCTTTAATTTCTCAGCTTCCAAAATTTGGTTGCTATAGTCTTCTTTTCCTTGAGAGTTTATGCTTTAAAAAAAATCATCTTACTGATGTTTCAGTGGGAATTTTGGAAAAAAATGGAATTAAATACATAGGTTCAATTTAGTATCTCTAATTGGAATTTTACTAGATTTTTAAATATCTTTTCCAGATATATTGACTTATCTTCTTTTATTTATTTAATTAAAATAAATTACTGAAGGATACTGGATACAAAAAAGACTTGCGCTTTATTGGAAAATGGCAAGACAACAAGAACAACAAAAACCTTTCCACCCACTATCTTGTTTCAAATAGTTCAGTTCTCTGAGATTCATCCAAATGAGTGTGAATGTGAAGTCTCCCCCTTTCTCAAGTTCTAATCCTCACCATTAAAGAGCTTTTGTGCTTGGTCTGTGTTTCATATACATAAGAAGTTATAAAAACACAGGTTCATCCCTGAAGGAGAAGACAACCTAAAAATAGAAAACAATAGAGTGAAAAGACAAAGACTGTCAAAGAGTATGCCATATGCCATTCTTGTAAATAAGCAGATTGGATGAGATATGTACAGAATGAATGGACCAAAGGTTGGGTACACCAGTGGGCAGTTTGGGCCATGAAGGCAAGAGAGTTTGAGGATTTTGCTGTGGTCATAACTGTTACCACTTACTAGGGTTGCCAACATGCCCCTCCCTGCCCCTGCAGACCGGGCCTTGGAAGCTACTGCTTCTGCTGTTGGACTCTTCTGGAAATGGGAGAATCTCTCTCCTCTCTCTCTCTACTTCAGCAGAAATGAAAACTCCCTGCAGGACACTTTTCTCTGACTTCTCAGCCCTGAGTAACACCCTTTCTATTCCTGCTGCAGGTCTACCTCAGTGTCCCCTCTGGATGGCTGCCAAGGGCCACACGGAGAAACCATCCTCCACAAACTGAGTTAGCCAACACCTTCACTCCCCTCTTTTTGATCTGCTAGGTGGCAGGCAGCCACTCTGCTATGCTTCTACCACCCACCGATCCATTCCAAACACCAGTTCTTCTCTACATGAGAATCTCAGTCTCTCTCTCTCTCTCATTAAAGACAAAAACAAAAAAAAAAACCTCACATATATTCTTGCTTTAAAAGAGTTATGCAGAGCCTGGTGTGATTTTTCACATACTCACTGTAACCGATGAATGTTCAAGCATCCTGTGATTCTCAAAAAACCATTGCTGTTAATTTACAAGTGTTTACCTTGATATATGTGAGGTGGGTCACCCTTAGAAGAATTGTATGTGTTCAAGCAGCTAATTTTTTAAAGTAAGCTTAGAATTTCTTTAAGTGTAACTTTAAGCTGGTGTCATTTATTTTAAAAGTAAGGCATAAAAGCATTTCTAATAATTATATGCATCTGTGAGGGTATATTTATGCAAATACTTTCATGTATTTTAGAGTATTTATTTAATCAAAAGTCTAAATGATTCAAGGAGTATAAGAACAGTTGAAAAAAGGAAAGGCCATGAAGGCAAAGAAGACAGAAGAAGGAGGTGTGTCAGAAATGAAAAGGAGTGAAATTCCCGAAGACTAGTGACATAGAAGCACCTGTTGAGATAGCTAACAACCTATAATCAAGGTACAAGAATGTAACAGGAAATGTGTCAACTTTCTGTAAACTTCAGCATTGATCTCACACCACACACACCTTTCATTCCATCTGACACAAGTGTACTTCCCAGAGGCAGATAAGACAGTTCTTTATATACTTCTATAGTCACAATTAACAAAACAAATGGGCAGATTTTGTTAACAGAATGCTTATACCTCTGTTTTTATCCACAGTTTTACACTGACCTCTCAATAATTCTACCACTGAACCCATTAAGTATAGTATTGCTTACTACAGACTGAGATTTTATATTAAAACTGAGACTGTACATTAGAATAAAACTGTCTCCTCTACCCTCATGACACTTCTAACATTCACTGTGTGGGTTTTTCTGCAACTCTCCAATTCTCAGCAAAGTCAGAGTCCTGCATTTAACTCACTTCTGACACTAACTACCTGAAGTTAGCCCAGACCCTACAAGGTAAGGGCTCAATCCCACAGGAGTGCTTCTGCACTTCAGATGCCATTGCAAGTCCTGGGTTGTCATCTGTACTTCTGACCGACCAGCTATAAATTGGGAATTCCCATGACCCCCGCCTCTCAGGTTCAATAATTGGCTAGAACAGCTCACAGAACCCAGGGGAAATTTACCTACTATTACCGATTTATTAAAGGATGAAAACAAACAGCCAGATGAAGAGATACACAGGGCAAGGTCTGGAAGAGTCCCGAGCATTGGACCTTCTGTCCCCGTGGAGTGCGAGACACATCATCCGCCCAGTACGTGGACTTGTTCTTGTTCACCAACCCAGAAGCTCTGCAAACTTCGTTGTTAGGGTGTTTATGCAGGCTTTATTAAGTAGGCATGCTTGATTAAATCATTGGCCATTAGTGATTAACTCAGCCTGCAGCCTTTCCCTGCTCCAGAGGTTACGGAGTGGGGCAGAAAGTTCCAACCCTCTAATCACACTGTTGGTATTCCCGGGGGCGGGTGGGGGGGGTGGGGGGGGCTTTCCAACAACCACCTCATTAACATTAATTCAGGTGTGGTTGAAGGGGTCTTATCGTGAATAACAAAAGACGTTCCTTTCACTTTTATTGACCTGGAGCTATTTCAGAACTGGGAACAAAAACCAAATATTTTAACAAAAGATGCTCCTATTACTCCTTTTTTTTTTTTAAAGAGTCTGTGTTTGTTTTTAATTTTATTTAATTTAATTAATTAATTTATTTATTTATTATTTTTGGGTGTGTTGGGTCTTCATTGCTGGGCGCAGGCTTTCTCTAGCTGCGGCAAACGAGGGCTACTCTTTCTTGTGGTGCACGGGCTCTAGGCGTGCGGGCTTCATTAGTTGCGGCACGCAGGCTCAGTAGTTGTGGCACACGGGTTTAGTTACTCCGCGGCATGTGGGATCTTCCCGGACCAGGAATCGAACCCGTGTCCCCTGAATTGGCAGGCGGATTCTTAACCACTGCGCCACCGGGGAAGGGGAAGCCCCTCCTCTTACTCTTACCCCTTAGGAAATTATAAGGATTTTAGAAACTCTGGCCAAGAGTCCAGGATGAACACCAAAATATATATTTCTTACTCTACCATAATATTATACATTATGTTCAAATGAAAAATATAAATAAATTAAAATTCAATAATATTTTATGATTATGCTTATAAATCTTTAAGTTCAGGTTTGTTACTCCAAAATAAATGTGAGAATCATGAGGCAAAACATGACAGTTCTCCCTTATTTCTCACCCAACTCCCATTCCCTCTTCAGAAGCAACCACTGTATTTTAATTTGCTGTATAGTTAGGTATATGCCCTTCCAGCCTTTTACTGTGCATGTACATGCATATGAGTGTACAGACACTTGTAATAGGCAGAATAAAGGCCTTCCCAAAGACGTTTACAATCTAATCTCTGGAATCTGTGGCTGTGTTATGTAGGAAAGGGAAATTAAGTTTGCTCTTCAACTGACTTTAAAAGAGAGATTATTCTAGATTATCTGGGTGGAGCCAGTGTAATCACAAGGGTCTTTAAATGTGGAAGAAGGAGGCAGAAGGGATCCGAGTAATGAAATATGAGAAAGGCACAACAGGTCATTGCTGGCTTTGAAAACGGAAGGAGGTCAGGAGCCGGGAATGCAGACAGCCTCTAGAAGCTGGAAATGATAAGAAAACAAATTCTCCCCTAGTGTCTTCAGAAAGGAACACAACATCTGACATCCTGACATCTTCATTTTAGCCCAATGAGACTTATTTAGGAATCTGGCCTCCAGAACTGTAAGATAATAAATTTGTGGTGTTTGAAGCCACTAAATGTGTGCTGATTTACAGCAGAAAAAGGAAATTAATATATGGACTTCAGGAATGCCTCAGTAAATGGCCCACTCAGTTCACTCAACAGGGAAGTTCAGTGTCAAGAAGCCCTAGGCACACACTCAGTTTCCAATCAGCTCTTCCCTCTATTCATGTTCATAAGCAGATGGGCAAGGATCCCCAGACACCTGATGAAACCCTCATAATGAAAGATAAGAGAATAAACCAACTTTTTTTTTTTTTTAAACTCTTCATATAGCCCAGTCTGTTAATCTTCTCCACAGGGCTTCTGGGATTTTGTGACTTGATAAGCAAAATTTGTCCTTCTTTCCCACCACGATGCTGAAATTAGTTTCTCGTATTTTCTTCCAATTCTTATGATGCTTTAGTTTATACGTTTTAGCTCTTAGATTCTCCCCTTTCCATCTGCAGTGAGCCTGGGCTGATGACCTCAGGCTTCTAAGGCACTTATAGATTAGCAATGCCACTATATCATGGTCTCCCCCTCTCTGAATAGTTCTAGCCCTCAAGGTTTTGGAAGAACAAGTGGATTAATAATTATGAAAGTAATCTGTAAAAATAAATTTTAAAAAATATATATATTTTTAAAACTTACCTCTTCATACTATCTAAAAACTATTTTGAAAACACTACTCAAATATAAAATTTTAGGGTGATGACAAAGATGATTATCAATATTTCCCACAGCTCTTTGCCAGTCATTTGTAGGAACTTCTTTCCATCTAGAGGTGGGATCATCTCTGTATGCCTGACTTCCCTTTTGGTCCCTCCTCATCTGTGAAGTCCCCAGAATCCCAGTGAGGAATTCTGCATTGCCTGGGAAGGCCAACTTTGCATCAGCAGAAACTGGCCTGGGCAGCACGGAAATCTTGGAACTCTAGTCACGACTCCAGTGTCACCATCTGTAACAATTTTGATGATGGTGGAGGTTTCTCCACACAGACACGAGCAGATCATCCTCGGGCTCCACCCTGCCGGGGTTTATTTACAAGGCCAGTATTCCAAACAGAAGCTCCATTCACTTCATCTTTCTTTCCGGCTTCAGAGGGTGGCAGAAACACACCCGAGGCCATCCCAGAACCTGGGTAGGCTTGTTAATCAAAGTTTCTTTAGCTTCATCTAACCACAGGGGTGTGTTGAATAAAACTCCCAGAGTCAAATGTTGGTTCTGCCTCCTTGAAAGGAAAGCAGTGAGACAGGAAAGGCACCCAACTGAGATAAAAGCTAAGCTAAGAAATGATAGTATTTCCAAAACAAATCACTGGGCTTGAATGCCCTGGAATGAAACAGAAGAGGAGGGAGTGGCAGAAAAGCGAAAAGGCCGAACTCTGGCCAACAGAAGGCAGGGGGCTGACAGAAGACCTTGGTATAAGATGTATGTCTTTCTGACAGTTTTTCCAAGAGCCCACCCTTCCTGTGTCATTCTGCTCTTCCTGTTTTCCCCACATTTTCTGTCTTCTTCACAAGGTGCTTGCTGAGAGGACATGTTAGGCTGTTGTTCCGTGTTGAAAATTATTTTCACTGTTTCGTCTAAGAAAACAATCTGTTGCTCGTATGGACACCAAGGGGGGAAAGCTGGGGGTGGGAGAGGGCAGTTGTGGTGGTAGGATGAATTGGGAGACTGGGATTGACATATATGCACTAATCTGTATAAAATAGATAACTAATAAGAACCTGCTGTATAAAAAAATAAAATAAGATAAAATTCAAAAAAAGAAAACAATCCGTTGGAGAGAGGCACAGAGCAGATTGAGAAGAAATAACCTCATCCTTTTAACATGGACAAGGAGTGGTAAGAAATGTGGATCAAATGTGATGATGGAAAGCTGTTTGATGGTAGAGCCAAAATCAAGCCCAGCCTCTTAGGCCACACACTTGCTTCTATATCTTAATCAAGCCTCTGCTACATATCACTGGTATAGGACACACATAGGTAATCTCTGAATCAGAGTGCTGAAGAAACACAGATGGGCCACTGGGGTGTGCTGCAGGAAATCATCTCAATGCAAGCTTTCCTGGTGCTTCCTTTGTACCAAGCATTGTGCTAGGTTGGAAGGGGAATAAAGATAAGCAAAGTGCCATTCTGCACCCAGGGACATATCATCCTGTAGATGAAATGGAAAAGCAGGAACATGTGACCCAGTATTGCAGAGTTTCAACAGGATTTGATGACTGTCTTCATTAATGCTCTTGGTTACAAGGATGAACTTGAACTAGCCTTGAAGTGAGAATGGATTTTATTGGTGCTATATTATGGAAAATCCAAGTATTGAAAAGGGCAATGGAGTCTCCAAGTCAACTGGAACCAGGGACTTGAATGCTGCCAGGAACTCTTTCTCCATCTCAAGCAACTGCATCTTTCTTCTCCTCTTTCTCTGTCTACCATCCTTGCTTCTCTAGCAGAGTATTCAATAGAATTCAGCTATTAGAGAGAGACTATTTGTGTTCTTCCTTTCTCTTTTTTTATAAATTTATTTATTTATTTATTATTTATTTATTTTTGGCTGTGTTGGGTCTTCATTGCTGTGTGCGGGCTTTCTCTAGTTGCGGTGAGAGGAGGGGCTACTTTTCATTGCGGTGCATGGGCTTCTCATTGTGGTGGCTTCTCTTGCTGCGGAGCATGGGCTCTAGGTGCACGGACTTCAGTAGTTGTGGCACGTGGGCTTGGTAGTTGTGGCGCACGGGCTTGGTTGCTCCATGACATATGGGATCTTCCTGGACCAGGGATCGTACCCGTGTCCCCTGCATTGGCAGGCGGATTCTTAACCACTGCGCCACCAGGGAAGTCCCTATTTGTGTTCTTTCTTGATTCCAAGTCTGAAAGAGCTGGGGAAGTCTCACTGATCCTTCTTGATTCATGTTCCCCCCTCTGATCAAACCATCAAGATGAGGAAGCAGATCCATGTAAGAGCACAGAAGCTCCAGAGGAAACCTCACAGCCACCCTATTCACCGTGGTAAATGCTTTGCCTCCTATACTCACTTTAAGCCTTCTCTTGGTTATCTGGCTTTTCTGTTTTTCTCATAGAGTCTTGTATCCAGATTCCCCTCTCTACCCGGATTCTTTCAAAATGATAAGTGATTTGAAAGATAAGAAAGTTTCAAGAGAAAGACAGAAGATAAAGAGAATGGGTATTTGATTGACTTAGACGATCAGCTGTGTTACGCTATAGGCAAATCTTTTAACTATCCAATGGTAGGGACTTTTCAGGTCCGTGATTTCTCCCTATTTTCTATTTCTGGTTCTCTATTTCACTTATTGATAACATTACCTTCGGGGGACTGAGAAAGCAGATGGAGCAATCTCATTTTGCTTCCAAGTACGAGGTTTGATAAAAAGGACTGACTGGGTAGGGGGATGACTAAGGTGCAAAGTAGAGATTTTTATTTTCTTATTTATGGATTTTTGTTCATCCCCAATAACACATTTAAATTTTACATAAATCCATAGTCGCTAGAATTCTAAGCAACAAAGTGACAGACTTCCAAGTTTAGGAGACCAAGGAATGTAAGATTGCTTATTATTCTCTAGAAAGGTCTTTCACTATAGGATATCCCTTTTTCTGTCACCCTGTTGTCCTTTTATTTACACATTTGGCATTTAAACCATAGTAGGAAATGACAACTCTACTAAGAAAAATATATGTCTGTGTTCATAACAGCATCCACTGCCTAACTGTTTTGGCTGATTTCCAAGCTTCTGAGTGTATGTCTAAGACGGTCATGCCTAGCAACTGTGAAAGGATGTAACCATAAATTAACATAGTTGTTGGAGGTCATAAATGATTTAGATAAGGAGTTTCTCTCTAATGCTGTACAATCTTCCATAAGGTTTTGGAAATCGAATTCTGTGGGTCAGATTATGGTTCTTTGCCAGGCAAGGTGCATGTCTCATGATGTGTTTTTAATGAACAGCTCATACTAATTTTCTGCAAAAGCCATTCATCATCAGCTTCTGAAATTAGCAATAAAGGAAAATTTCCAGTGTCCTTTAAAGATTCATTTATTTTTATGCTTTGGACAATGAGCCAACTGAATGAAATCAGAAGAATCCTTCCAAAGAAAGAACAACAATCGTAATAAGTAGAAGTAGTAATCATAGTAGTGGTGGCACCACCCTGGATACCATCAATATCAGTACCACACTCAGAGTATCAATACCAATATCATACTCAGAGTATCAATACCAGTATCATACTCAGGGTGCTGATACCAGTGCCACACTCAGTTGGGCATTTCAGATATTTAGTGACGGGGGTCATGGTAACTCCTATGGGGTCTGCACCGTAATCTTCACGTACCTTACCAGTCTCCTTCATAGTCACATTCCACACTTCCTATACTTTTCTTATCTTAGACATTCCCCTCCTGATTGTCTCCAGGGCCCCTTTTAAATGTGGGGTCCAACTATCAATACATTTAAGCAGAGCGCAGCAACAGGCCTTATACTTTGTGGCATCTGAATACTGCATTCCTTTTCTGCATAAACTTTGATAGCAGTTGCTTTATTAGTGACCTACTTTTTGTTTATTAAAACACATTTTATAGAATGGTTTATATAAATCATCATACTGCATTGAGAAAAATCTGAAAGTTGAAGGACAGGGGTGTCAGGGGCTGAGATAAATTTGAAGAAATGTTTCTGCCTGCAGAGTCATGGCCAGAGAGAGAGGTCACAGATGAGACAGCTTGCTACTCTTAAGGATTAGGGGAAGGCAAAAATGGGTTAAGGAGTAGTAGAACTATAGTACTATAACTATAGTAGAACTATAGTGGAGGGGTTTGAATACAAGGTGGGATCAGGAGTAAGATATGGCAGAGAAGAATAGAACCAAACTTAAGGCCACAAATAGATGGAGTATCCCAGAGTACCTTCTTTTCCCAATGTCTTGTGATTGTTTGAGGAGTAGGAAGCATGGTTTATTAGATTAGGCTAGTCAAGATCTATTTAATTAAACATTTACAACAAAATCAGATGAAGCATTTATAAACTTCACCTTTATTGATGGTTTCTGAATGCTGAATAAAACCTTTGATCTTAATCAGTGTAGTCATTAGTGCTATTCACAAATTCAGGTATTGCATTTCACCTCCCCTTTGAGATTTGATGTGGTCACGTGATCATCTTCAGCCAATGATTTGTGAGTGGTGGCTCTACAAGTCAATGTGCAATTTGCCTCGGTCCCTTCCCATTGCTGAAATGATGATGAAAGGATGTGTCAGGATGATGCCTCTTCCAGCTTGAGTCTCTGAGCATTTACAGTGGGCTAAACCTTCTTCTGACTTGCTTTAGACATGTAGTGTGATTGAGGACTAGGATTCCAAACTGAACAATTTTGAGAGTGAAAGGGTCAACAGGCACAATTCAAAATGTATGGTCATCCTAGTAAGATCTAAACTTGTGTTAAGTCACTGAGGCTTGGGGGTTGTTTTTTACTGCAGCACAACTTAGCCTATGCTGATTGATACAAGGCATGTGTAAACAACCTTGGCAATAAACTATTTCAAGAAGACCAAGAGATGAGTTATGCAGTCCTCTCTATAACTGCATGCCTGATAAGGTGAGGTCAGCTGAACTGGCTCTGACTAGTGAGTAAACTTTGGGATCCAGAGCTCTTGGCTTCCAAGTGAAGGCTCTCCTCCTTTAGATCTTGCCAGGAAATCCTTGTCGAGGAGCTGCATTAAGGTCAAAAGTGGCTAACATCAGCAAAAGCTTTTATTGCCCAGAAAGACCGGCCTCAGTCTTGTCTCCCGTGGCTCCATTTTCTAAAGGGTGGGCTGTGTTACCATTTAGGCTCTGGCTGTTGGCAAGGTAGTGTGGACAGACCTTGGGCAGGGAAGCCAGTGTGCCTACATGCAGGGGGTTCCTGTGGGATAGGATGGAGCCAGGGGATGGAAAGGCAGGTGGATAGGCTGTCATCAGGTATTGGGAGCCTGAGACTGCCTGTTTCATGTCATCATGTTCTGGGGAGGAGCTCTGAGGAATACAAGAATTCTACAGTTGAGCTTGGCCTCCCAGGTCTTTCTAAAGATATATTTGTGAGAGTAGGAGGATGGAATATATTCATTTATCAGTCTCTTATCTTGACATAAAACTTCTAAGTATTTAGACATATGGCGTTGGGTGTCCACTGGTATCTTGCCCTGGGCCCTGTGTGCACCTGAGTGGGAAAGCACAAGGGCCAGTCTCTGTGACGCTCTCCCTGAGGTCCCTAGACACGGTGCTCATGGCTTATTGCCCCCTCACCTCTGCTCTGCAGTATGTAAAGGGGACAGAAGCCCAATTTAATAAGCAGAAGGTGGGCTGAGCACAGCAGTCTCAGGATAAAAATCGTTATCCCCGTACTCCCACACCCTGTCCTGGGGCAGGAAATGTTATCTAAGTGGGGATAAAGAATATCGTGGCTTCTGTACATATGTCAGAATGTATGTGGTTGGCTTTAAATGTGAGGAGAAAGATGCAAAAGGGTCAGTGTTGGGGGCTGTATGGGGAAAATGACCCAGTCCAATGCTGAAATTTTAGGAAGGAACAGGCATATCTTTGGTCTGCTGCAACTGGAGGAGTGTGTGTGTGCTTATGTTGAAGGGCTGGGGAAACAGGTGTGCCCACCAATCCATCCAGCCCACATGTTCAGAATAAGGCATCAGGCCCTACCATTCCATTTGGGATCCGCTCTGAGACCCAGGGAAAAGCATCTGGGGTCACTGCTTGGCCTTACCGTCCCCTGCCTGTTCTAAACCCAGAATATGCTAGAGCTCTTCGTGGCTGACACCTGTGTATATATTTACATTATTTATAGCATTATTATAAATAATAAAAAAATAAGTAAATCCTATTTAAATAAGTATACAAATATATAAGCATATCCTCATCCATTTATATGTATTTTATACAAAGGAAGCCGGGAGAAGACTGTCAGCCTACTTGGATGCACCCAACCGGGACGGGAACCCCCATGTCCAGCTTCCAGCTCCCTCTCTCAACTGCCACTAGGGGGAGTGGAGCGCCCGTGCTTCCAGGGGTGGGGTGTTTATTCTCCAAGGTGGTTTAAAGGCCCCAGTCCATCCTCTTGTTCACTTCTCCCATTCTCCTCCTGCCCACTAAGCTCAGAGCAAGGGGGAAATGGAGACATTCCAAAATGGCGTCTTTACTCCCAAACGCAGAAGTTCTCATCCAGGTCTGCCCCCCTTCTCCCACCAGAACCGTCCCCACTGGGGATCCGGACTCCCTTGGTCTAGGCTGGGGTGCAGTCTAGGCATCAGGATTTTGAAAGGTCCCACATGATTCCAAGGTGAAGCCAAGGTCAAGAATCGCTGCTCTGACAGCAACTGCCTCCTCCCACCCACGCCTAGGAAGAGGTTTTTAGTTTTAGGCCAACTTTTCCCAAACTGTCCTGCCATTGAGACATCATTCAGGGGGAAGACATCCCTGGGCATTTTTTCAGCAGCTTTGGGCAAATCTGTGCTGCAACTGTAGACACAATAATGGTGAACTGGACTTAATGCAGTGTTGGTGGGTCCACAATACACTCTCTCTTCCCTTGCTTGCTATTAACACCACTTTGGCAAAGATAAAAATCAATATAAAAATAGCTTACTGTGAGGGCTGGAACTTAAATACCTAAACTATTCCACTGTTTAAAAAACACAATCCCAGGCAGTAATTTGTATCAAGACTAAAAAATACTTAAGAAAGATTTTAAACTGTAGAATTATAATACTTATTCATCCCAATTACTAGTCTTTTCCTTTGCAGAGAGGTCTTTTGCATATGAATCTGAAGGTATTCAGCTCCCCTCCACCCCCAGTGTGGACTGAGCTCTCTGGAATCCTCTCCGTTGATCACCTACCCTCAGGCCAGAGGAGGCGAAATCCCAAGGGAAGCTCTCAAACCTCTCACAGAACTTCAGTCCAGATACTGACAGCTAGTGCCCCAGACTGGCTGCTGGGCCCGTGTCCCCTGCCCTTGCCTGACCGTACTTCTTCTATTTGTGGGAGACATTGAGAAGTAACCCAGAGGAGAATTTGCAAAAGAAAGTCGATTAGAATGCCATTGGTAATAGTCTCTGCCTCTACGTGGAGAACAAAGAAAGTTAATCTGAAGGATAAAAAAAAACAGGGTGGCACGGTAGATGACAAGGAAGAGATCAGGAGTCATTGCAATCATAATATAAGACCATCCAAAGAGCTGTTTTTCAATTTACGATGGCATTTGCTCTTTGATTACCTTGAGGCTAAGAAACAAGTCATTTTCCACTTCACTGGTGATAAGTCAATATTTTTACTCCAAAGAATGACAGCTTTCGTCTTTTTCTTTCACCTAAATGAAATTCTTCATTGATTAGTGTTTAACAGTCTAAAACATTCAAGCAAAGGTGTTAGGAGAACCTTTAGTTTAGAGCGATATATGCTCAAGAACATGTTGACTTACCACGGGAGTCGTTCTGTGGCGCGAGCACCTTGCTGCTGCAGTCAGGGCCAGGCGTTTGCCTGTTATGGATGACCAAAGAAGATTCTCTCGGAAACCTTCTGAAGGGGAAAAAGGATGAAGCAGTGCCAAGCTCTCTAAAGAAACCCTCAAAACAACTCTGGAAGTTGTAACTATTTCCATTTCAAGATTGGTATGGCAGGCATGAATGAATAAGGGCAGAGAAAAAAAAAGGACCCTGAGCACTTAGTACATCTCTGTCATAGGAAAATAGATGGGTTAGGTTTGCAGTAGAGCTTTAATAAGTCTGTTTTAGTTTGCATTATACTTCTTTGGAGGGTGGTTTGGCAATGTCTATCAAAATGTAACTGTACATATCCCATGACACAACAATCCCGTGTCCTGGGATTTATCCTACAGATACATGCATGCCTGCAAAATGTGCATATACATTGTATTCATCTCAGTAGTGTTAAAAATAGCAAGAGCATGGAAGCAAACTCAATGTTCATTGATAGTAGACTGGTTAAGTCAATTTATGGCACATCCTCCTATAGAATATTGTGCAACCATTAAAAGAGAGGTCACTCTTTCTGATGTGGAAAATCTCCAAGGTATATTAAGTGAAAAAAGAAGCTACAGAACAGTGTGAATGTTGTATAAGAAGTATTCATATATTTATTTATATGCATATATTTTATATATTTATAAGATATCTCTGGAAGGATACACAAGAAACTGGTAACAGAGGCAGTAAGGGAAGCTAAGAGGCTTCAGCGATGCATCGGAAAGATTTACTTTTACTCTGACCTTTTGAATTTTGTACCATGTGCATGTATTACTTTCTAATGATTTAAAGGGGGTCTATACCTGAAACCATGAAACTCCTAGAAGAAAACAGGGAAATAAAACTCCTGGACAAAGGTTTTGGTAATGAGTTTTTGGATATCCTACCTAAAGCACAAGCAACAAAATCAAAAATCAACCAAGTGGGACCACATCAAGCGGGCGTAGGGGAGCTGGGGCCCTGTCTCGAGGGGCAGCCACTGCTCTCCCCCCTGCTATGGATGCTTCAAAAGAATGAGGGCCAGTGTCGCCAAATCTTCCTATTTTATGCAAAACTCAACTTTTTTTCTTTGAGGTATAGTGGATTTACACTATTATGTTAGTTTCAGGTGGACAACGTAGTGATTCAATATTTTTATAGATTATACTCCATTTAAAGTTATTATAAAGTATTGACCACACCCTCATGGGCATGTCTTATCTTTAAGAGCTGCTCAGAGGGTAACTATGCCCATAAAGACAGTACCTGCCAACTGCTCCCACCACATCCTCGTATTGACTTTAATGCAGGGCTCCTCTCACGTACGATTGCCTCAGCGCTGGAAGGATACGGGAGAAGAGGCCAGACTCTAGAGTTTGGGGAAAATTTCCAAAGATTACTTGAATGTGGGGGGCAGCTGGGCTTGGAGCCAGGAAATTGGGTTTGAGCCCTAGTTCTATCACTAGTTCACCGTGTGACCCTGGGCAAGTCATTGCCTGTGAAATAGCCACTTGCTCATCTTTACAATGCAGAATCTGATGCAAGTATTCCTAAGGTCCCTTCTGGCTCTTACTGTCAAGATTCTCTCATCCTGATTAGTATTGTATGGACATAGAGAAAGCCACTCTCACTCTATAGGTTGACACATGGCAGATTTAAATGACAACTGCAGGGCAGGGAGAGAGGAGGAGGCGTCATCCAAAGGCATCACATTCTTTATTAAGCCCTCAGAGGATGATGGGCAGATTTTGTCCAAGTAAGTACTTGTCTTCAAATGCTTGAATCGGGCTGAGGCCACACAGCATGGGGCCAGGAGAAATGAACCGTTGGCTTTTCCCATTTCTCCCCCTCTGAGCCCAGCTGGCAATTTCAGGTGATAAATTCTCTGATGCAGAAGGACAAAAGGTCGTGGGAACACAGAGGGCAGGCATCTGACCCAGGGTTAAGAGGAGTCTAGGATAAAATTATCTTTAAGTAGAGGCCTGAAATGTGAGTAGGAGCTAGTAGGCAAACAGAAACAGGAAATGCATTCTAATTAAGGAGAACAGGGAAGATAAGGGCCCAGAGTTGCAAAAGAGTCGCCACATTAGAACTGATTGAAATTCAGTATGGCTGGAGCATGGATGGCAGTAGTTGGGGCATGATCAAAGAGAATGTGTCTGGAGACCTAAGCAGATGCCACGTCATGACAACCATATTGAGCCATGAACTCTATGACCAATTCCTGGTTCATTCATTTATTCATCCATCTATGCACCTCATCCATGCAGTCATCCGCTAATCCATCCATTTATTTATTCATCTGTCACCCATCTGAAAAATAATGCAATGCTTTCAACCGTGGCAGATCATTAGAGTTACATGAAGAACCTGCAATTATCCCAAAGCCCAGACTGCATTCCAGACCAACTAGATCAGAATCTCTAGGGGTAGAACCCTGACACCAATATTTTCTAAGTCTCCCCAAGAAATTCTAATGTTCAGCCAAGTTTGAGAAGCACTGAAATGATGTGTGAATGATGTGTTAGGTCCCACAGTCAGCTGTTCCACCTTCTTTTTATTGCTCTGAATCCTGGCTTCTCTATCCCAGGGCCGTGACTTGTGTGGGACTGGACATTTAGTCTAGATCACCTGTGGTCTATAGGACATGACTGTGCAAATTAGAACAGGTACCCTTCCCTTAAAACATGTTGCTTCATTCTGTTTGAAATTGTCTTAATATTGTATACTGATTATACTAGAATAAAATCTGCCCACCCGTCATGAAATTGTTGTAATAAACATACACATCAATGACGTCTACAATGTGAGTAGAGAATCCTTATATATGGCAGCCTTGTACAATGCACAACCTATACACTCATACATGATGGCCCTCCTTTAGTCAGGGGAGGCATGTGATTCCAACTCCCTCACTCTCTGATCTGAGCCCAGCCAACTTCCTCTTTGACACCTTTCTAGTCAAGATGATCCACAAATAAGGGGACTATATTTCCAAAGTCTGAATACGTAACTTGGCACTGAGAAAGGCTTTTGTTTTTCTGATTAGAGGATTTATTTAAATGAAAACTCCTCTAAAAGGCACAGAAATTAAATTACATTTAGTTATTTATGTAAGGAGCCATCTTTATTAAAAATAATTATGTTGCATGAAATTGGAACTGTTCTGGAAAATCTGAGAAGGATGCCTGCCAAACTCTAACTTCCAGCTGGAATTCTACAGCTCTGCTGTCTGGTCCCCCGTGATGGGACATTCGTGCTCCACTCTGCTCCCTAGGCCCAGCAGGTTCCTTGCGGTTGAGAGGCCACTGGTGACTAAGATGGCTCTGACGGAAAACGAGAGATGCACAGAGCACCGTCCTTGTCGTGCCTCCCTCCATGGCCCCTCATGAACAGAGATGGCTGCTTGAGAAGGAACAACTAATCCCTGTGTTCTTTCTCTTTACCAACGCTGGGTAGGCACACCGTGGTGGCACTGCCATGGGGAATAGTGGGCTCACGGATGGCTGAGGAAAGGAGAGGCCAAAACTGGCAAGGGTGATGATGGTCCCAGAGACCCACATACAGCATTTATCCCATGGATGATCAGGAGGAAGAAAAATGCGCCTTCAGACGAGAAGGAGCTATTCTAGGCTGAAAAACACCATTTGGGAACTTGAGCAGGGCATCTTCTACCCACTCGTGGAGGACAGAACAAGGACTACAGACGAGTAGACAATATAGAAAAAATAGTAGTGAGTATTGAAAGAAATACCATTCAAGCGGGGTGTGGGGGGGCGGGAGGAGGGGTGGAAGGAGGATATAGGTAAGTCCTCATCCTTCACAGAATTCTTTGCCCAAATAATCTAAGGGTACAGTGAAAAGAGTCATGTTCTAGAAGATAAGATTTCAGTCCCAGTTTTTTGCTTTTTTTTTTCAAAATCTCTGGGGCTGGGACCCAGACACCAATGTTTTTCTTTTTTTTTTTAAACTTTGGGTTTATTTATTTATTTATTTATTTATTTATGGCTGTGTTGGGTCTTCGTTTCTGTGCGAGGGCTTTCTCTAGTTGCGGCAAGCGGGGGCCACTCTTCATCGCGGTGCGCGGGCCTCTCACTATCGCGGCCTCTCTTGTTGCGGAGCACAGGCTCCAGACGCGCAGGCTCAGTAATTGTGGCTCACGGACCTAGTTGCTGAACGGCATGTGGGATCTTCCCAGACCAGGGCTCGAACCCGTGTCCCCTGCATTGGCAGGCAGATTCTCAACCACTGCGCCACCAGGGAAGCCCCCCAGTTTTGATATTAACCAGTTCTTTGATCTTGGGCAAGTCACCTGACTATCTGGAACCTGTGAGTCCACATTTGTGGAATAAGGATGAACTAACTGAATTCCAAGATCCCTTCCAGATCTAGAGGCAGCACAGCATAGAGACTCCGGAGCTGGACACCTGGATACACACTGTGACTCTACCTCCTGCTGGTTGTGTGACCTTGGGCACATTACTCATCCTTTCTGTGCCAGAGTAAAATGGTATAAAAATGGTACCTACTTCATAGAGTTGCTGTGAGGATTAAATGAGATCACATATGCGGTGTGCTTACAAGAGAAACTGGCACATAGAGTACGCTTGATACGTGTTCTACTAGAATGGAAGCCACTTGAGAGTGGAGATCTATGTCTGTATTTTGATCACTGATGTGGTCTAAGTGCTGATGATATTATCTGGCACATAGTAGACACTGAGTAAATATCTGCTGAAAGAATGAATGAACCCACTACACACCTATTAGAATGGCTGAAATCTAGAACACTGACAGCACCAAATGTTGGTGAGGATGTAGAGCAACAGGAACTCTCATTCATTGCTGGTGGAAATGCAAAATTGTACAGCCACTTTGGAAGACAGTTTGGCAGTTTTTTACAAAACTAAAAATACTCTTACCATATGATTCATCAATTTATGTCTTTATTTACCTGAAGTAGTGGAAATTTTAGGTCCACACAAAAACCTGCATGTGGATATTTATAGCAGTTTTATTCATAATCATCAAAACTTGGAAACAACCAAGATGTCCTTCAGTGGGTGAATGGATGAATAGGCTGTGGTACATTCAGATAATAGAATATTATTCAGCACTAGAAAGAAATAAACTATCAAGCCATGAAAAGACATGGGGTAACCTTAAATGCGTATTATGAAGTGAAAGGAGCAAATCTGAAAAAGGCTACATACTGTATGACATAATACAGGACATTCTGGAAAAGACAAAACTATTTAGAGAGTAAAAAGGATCAGTCATTGCCAGGGGTTGAGGAGAAGTATGGGATGAACAGGTAGAACACAGAGGATTTTTAGGGCAGTGAAACTATTTCTATGATACTATAATGGTGGATATATGTCATTATACGTTTGTTCAAAGCCATAGAAGGTACAACACCAAGAGTGAACCCTAATGTAAACTATGGACTTTGGGTGATAATGATGTGTTAATGTAGAGTCATTGATTACAAAAGATGTACCACTCTGGTGGGGGATGTTGATGGGGGATGTTATACATGTGAGTGGGCAAGGGGGTATATGAGAACTCTCTGTATTTTCTGCCCAATCTTATTGTGAATCTAAAACTGCTCTAAAAAATATAGCCTATTAAAAAAAAAAAAAAGAATAAATGTGTGAATAAACATTCTGACTCTACAGCCTCATGACCAGGGTTTACACTTGGGTCTTCTCCTGCCTTCTCCTCACAATGAGAGGAGAGGGCACGAGAAGACCCTCCTATCATCATTCTTATCACGTAGAGAATCTAGAAGAAGTAAGAGAGAGTAACAAACTGCATAAATTACCAGAAAAAACGGTGCTTAGTTACAGATTGCATTTTCCAAAAATGGCTGCAATCATCTTTTCAGTCCCACATACTCTTCTAGAACCTTGCCACTTGCCCACCAAGAGATGGAGTCTAGGTGCCCTCTGCTTGAACAGAAGCAAGCCTGTTGACTGCCTCGACTACTGGAATGTGGTGAATCCGATGCTTTGTGACCTTCCGAGCCTAGGTCATAGAAAGTAGTACAGCTTCCACCAGGTCTCTCTCTCTTGAAATACTCAACCTGGGACACTGAGCAGCCATGTCAGAAGCCCAAAGCTTCCATGCTGTGGGGAAGTCCAAGCTAGTCCATGTGGAGAGACCCTGCAGAAAAGCCCTGAGATGACCTGAAGAGAAAGAGGTGCTGGCCAGCCCTCACCTGCTCCTGATTCCAGCTCCAGCTAGAAGTGACTCACCATAACTGCATAAGAGACCCTGAGCCGGAAGCACCCAGCTGGGTTGTCCCCCAGTTCCTGACCCACAGAAACTATGAGAAATAATACATATTTTTGTTTTAAAGCATGGTTTTAGGATGATTTTTTTCTGCAGCAGTATATAAACTGGAAAAAGTGCTTGGCAAAGCATAACAACCAAGTCTGGCTTATTCAGACCCACCTCTCTTAAGCCCCAAGTGGCTATCTGGCCCTTGAGAATGATGGCGCTTTTCTGGCAGGAACCTAAACACAACTTCCCCCAATCCACCTGGGAATTTTCCTCCTGGCAGGACACCAAAACACAAGCTCCAGCTCCCACAGTTCAAGCCCAAAGCATCATGGATTACTCTAGCCTTGGCCCCCAAAATTGCTGACCCTCATCACTCTTCAGCAGGGACCCTGCTTTCTCCCTTTGCTTCCAGTAACTGCTAGGCATCTCAAAGATCCTATCTCACTGGCTCTGTCTTGAGAGGCTTCACATTTTCTTCCTTTTTTCATCATTCACCATCATTTTCCTCAAGTCTCAAGATGACAGTAACTCCAATGTCTTCTTTTGTCATTAATGTTTGACTGATTATGAAAGTGAACACCTATAAATCCTACATCCATACCGATAAGCATAATAAAGAGTTGATTCTAGGAGGATAAGGTACATTTATCATGATGACAGAGGAACTATTTATCATGCCGTCAGTTCAGGGTGTATATTTACACATTTTAAAAGAATCACTATACTTTGGGTAATCCTTTATAATAAAGTGTTCAAGTAGCTTTTCACACAAATCTCCTCCTTTCATAAACTCAAATCCTGGCTGCTCTTCTGGGACGTCAAAGAAAGAACAAGCTCATGTCAGACATAACATGTCTTGGATGCCTGAAAAAGAGTATCCAAAGTTGAGAACAGAAAGTAAGAAAGTGTAACTCCTAGGTTACCACAGGGGACAAGTCAGGTCTGACTTCTCAGAAATAGCTCACCGTACAGTGAAAAGATCCCAGAATCTGGAGACAGAAACCAGCAATTGTATTCCAGCTCTGTGACTTACTAGCTAGATGACTTCAACAAATATGATTTCCATCACCTAATTTCTTCATCTGTAAAATAAGATATTAATAAATCTACTTTTAAAAGTATCTAGAAAGAATTGAAAAGAAAGTGTTCAAACAAAAACCTGTGAACAAATCTTCATAACAACATTATTTACAGTTGCCAATAGGTGCAAAGAATCCAAACGTCCATCAAGTGATAAATGGATAAACACAATGTAGTATATCCATTACAATGGAATATTAGTCAGCCATAAAAAGGACGAAAGCACTGATACATGCTACAACATGGATGAAAACACATGAAATGAAGAAGTCAGCACAAAAGGCTACATATTGAGTGATTCCATTTATATAAAGTGACCAGAATAGGTAAATCCAGAGATGGAAAGCAGATCAGTGGTTGCCAAGGCCTGGGAGTAGGGAGGGATGGGCAGTGGCTCCTAAATGAGTACTGGGTTTCCTTTTGGGATGATGGAAACGTTCTGGAACTAGATAGTGGTGATGGTTGGACAAGACGGTGAATGTTTTAAATGTTACTGAACTGTACACTGAAAACGGTGAATTTTATGTTATGCATATTTTAACAGAACAACAAATAAAGTATGTAAAGCACCTAGCACACGTGCCCCCTCTCCCCCTCCCCATGTCATTAGACTGGAAGGAAACAAGCGGGAGCCTAGAATAGTCTGTCCCAACCACTCCATCCCAGATGGTAATTCCCATTAAAAAGCCCATACAAGAGAAAGGACAATAGACGTCAGAGGTTCTGCTTCATTTGCTTTGGGTGCAACTGGGGCATGTGCATTTTGCAAAATCTCCCTGGTGATTCTCACATGTGCCCCTACTTAGGAACTTCTTTACTGATCGAGCAGCCTCCCACAAACAGGCCCTGGCCAAAAACTCTCCTTCCTACTGAGAGACCTGTTTTATGAACTGAGTTCACCTACGGTGAAGTTCTCTCCACCAGAGACACGTAGCTCACGAGACATTCTATTCAGAAACACTTTCAGGAGGACACATAAGCCCCTTGGTGGCCCAATTAAATGAAGCTACCTATCTCAAGTGGGCTGAATTGCAATCAAAACACTATCCTTGCCTTTTTACCACTGTGAGAGACAGGCATTAAAAAAATACTTCTAATTATTTTGCAGAATTGCTATTGAATGCTTTGTGTAGTGAATTGAATAGTGGCTCCCCCAAATGCCATGTCTGAATCCAAACCCTGATACCTGTGAATGTGACCTTACTTGGAAATACTGTCTTGGCAGATGTAATTAAGATATTGAGACAAGATCATCCTGGATTTAGGGTGGGCCGTTAATCCAATGACTGATGTCCTTATGAGAGAAGGGAGAGGTAGTTTCAAGACACAGAGGGGAAGACCATGCAAAGTCACAGGGATCAGAGACACACAGGGAGAGTGCCACGTGAAGACAGAAGCAGAGATTTGAGTGATGCATCTACAAGTCAAGGAACTCCAAAGCTTGCCTGCAGCCAGCAGACATCAGGAGAGAGGCACGGATTCTCCCTCAAACCCTCCAGGAGGAACCAATCCTGCTTCCACCTTGATTTTGGACCTCTAGCCTCCTGAACTGTAAGAAAATTAATTTCTGTTGTTTTAAGCCACAAATTTGCAGGAATTTGTTACAGCAGTCCTAGAAACTAATACACTTGGTATCTTATATCGAACTTAATATCAGGGATTAGACAACAAATTTCCTTCCAGAATTCCGTACAAGGAAGCCGAGTCTCTCCAGATAAATGTGTATGTTCCCCCTTACCCGGCAAAAAGTAAGAGGGTTGTTGATTCCTGACACATTTTGCACTTTTCTTGTCAGAAAGCTCAGGTGGAGTCTAGGGCTCAAGTTCTGTGATTATCCATCCTGGATTCTTGCTATCAACTTCTCCTTGCTTTGCCATGTTTCTGTTCTCTCTTTCATTTTGAATTTTATTTTTAATTTGCTTACTCTCTCTATATGTAGTTTTATTATAAATCACCTAAAATACCTTTTGAAGAGAAATGACTATAAAATTGTAAGTAATAGCAGAGTGGCTAAGAGAGTGGGCCCAGGAACCAAACTTCCTAGGTTCAAATCCCAGCTGTATAATTTAGGAGGTTTGTGACTGTGGGGGCACCTTATGCCTCAGTGTCCTCAGCTGTGAAATGGGAATAATATTAATATGTGCCCTGTAGGTTTTAAGGATTTAGTGACTTAATCACATGCAAAGTACTTAGGACAATGCCTGACATATAAAAAGTATTCATTCAATAAGTACAGCTATTACTATTACTTGTCCACATTACTGCCTTAGTTAAAGCTCTGCTGGTGCTTCACTACCTGCAGGATGAAGTTCAAGCTCCCTATCACAGCACACAAGGCTTTCCATGAATGGCTTCTTCCTGGGGCCGCAAGTGTGTCCTGCCTGACCCTCCAGTTAACGCGGACCACATCCGCACGCTTGGCTGTCCGCTATGCTAGGGATGCCCCAGCTGACTCCTACTCGCCCTTCCAGACTCGGCTCCGCGTTACTTTCTCCAGGAGCCCAGCCCATGCCTCCCCATCGGTGGTGGATGGTCCTCACCCAGACTCCATCTCCAGCTCACCACTTTCACAACCTGTTAGAGTGACTTGTGCTACATCTCCTTCATCCAGGAGTCTCCGGATTTTAGTTGTCTCTGTGGGCAGAGAATGAAAGCACTGAGGCCCTTTGGAAGATTGAGCTGTCAGGTGGTGGTGAGGTTAGAGACCTGTCTGAGATCTGTGTCCTGATTGACCAGGCTGCCCCTGGAAGGGATGGAGAGCACCGGACAATTTAAAGCTCCAAAGGTTTCACAAACCACATCCAGTCTGCTAATGCTTGGGATAAAAGTTAGCTTTTCCATCAAAGCCTTTGACCCTCAGGGCTGTTATTACTCAGTTGGCTAAATGTCATTCTGCATTTAGCACCACTAACCCCTGCTTTTGAGGGAGTTAAAGAATAACAGCCTCTGGGAGAAAGAGAGTTTCCAGATGGCTTTGTTTAATCAAGTTTGGAAGTGTGACATCAAATCCTCTGAGAGGTTTGCCCTCCTGCCCTTTTTCTTCCAGCTTATTGAGGTATAACTGACAAATAAAATTGTAAGATATCTAAAGTGTACATTGTGGTGATTTAATGTACATATACATTGTGAAACGATTCCCACCATCCAGTTAAGTAACACATTCATCACCATTCATCATATATTTATTTTTTTGGTAAGAACATTTAAGTTCTACTGTCTTAACAAATTTTGATTATACAACACAGTGTAATCAACTATCATCATGTTTTACTTTAGATCCTCAGATCTCATTCATCTTATGTTGTTGAACCCAAGTTCATGTTTCTGATGCACAGTGAGGCCAAACAAGCAAACCAACAGAATTTGGAGCACAGAAAGCTTTATTGCAAGGGTCAGGCAAGGAGAATGGGTGGCTCGTGCTCAAAAGACCTGAACTTGACAGGGGTATTCGGGGAAGAGTTTTATAGGCAAAATTTGGGGTGAGGGCTGCAGGGTCCGTGACTTTCTTCCAATTGGTTTGTGGTGAGGAAATAAGGGTGATGTTTCTGGAATCTCAACCTTCTGATTCCAACCAGTCTGGGGTCTGTATGCTTGTGGCCAGCATGTAGTCACCATCTTCCACCTGGTGGGGGTCTTAGTTTCTACAGAACAGCTCAAGGACATGCATGAGATTGTTATCTATCCCCCTTCAGGAGGCACTAGCAGTCCTGTGACTCTCTTGTCCTATTAACTGCTTGAGCCTGCTCTTTGGAACTCAGGGAAGGCCACGGAGACTAAAGCCTTTTTTTCCTACAAACAAGAAACAGGGGATACAGAGGGGCTTCTGTACCTGGGAGGGTCCTGTTTGGTTTCACTTCTAGTTGAAAGTTTGTACCCTTTTACCAACCTCTGCCTAATTCCTCCAGCCCCTGGCAACCACTTTTCTACTCTCTGTTTCTATGACTTTGACTTCATTTTCTTTCTTCATTATTTTTCTTAGAGCTTACGTATAAGTGATACCATGCAGGATTTGTCCTTCTCTGTCTGACTTAACTCATTTAGCGTAGTGCCCTCAGGGTCCACCTATGTTGTCACCCCTTCTTTTTTATGGCTGAATAATATTCCTGAGGACCTCAGATCTGAAGCCTGGTGTGGGGTGGGTGAGTGTGAGACAGAGAGAGAGAGAGAGAGACAATTGGTCAAACATTGCCTTGTGGTATCATGGAAACGTCCCCATTTGAGAATCAAAGGATATCAAACTCAAGGGGAAAACCTGAGTCCTAGTTTAGCTGGCCCTGTATCCCACCCCTACTCATGGCCCAGCTTCTCCAGCTTCTCCCCACAAAGTTCAAGGTGTCCTCTCCCAGGAACCCCTCCACCAGGAGCAGGATACATGAGCGTGAAGGTCCCAGACCTGGTCCATAAGGGCTTGCATACCTCCTGGGACGGGGGCCTGAGCCTGCACAGGGGAAGAGGTGAAGCCACCAGGCTGCAGGTTCCCAGACAACAAGGGACCTCCTGCACTCCCCAGGGCCCTCCTGAGGCTGCACCTCTGACACTCTCCCATTCAAGGAAGCCCTTAGTGGTCTTTATGCCTGGGATTCAGATGCAGAAAAATCAGGAGTGATTCAGATGCAGTCATTCAGAGGTGTTTGTGGGTGAGTGGAAAGAGAGCACAGGACGGTTTCTTTCAGGACAGGCCTGCAGCCATCAGCCAGTGTGGAAATAAAATGCACCCTGGAGTCAGGCAGACCTGAGTTAGGGCCTGGGGTAGGAAGAAGAAGGAAAATGAGAACCTGCTACACCCAGGCTGGGTTTTGAAGGTCTGTGGATGGGTAGCTGGTGCCAGGCTCTCCTCCCTGCAACCAACCATGAAGGCTGGCTCAGGGCATGTTCTCTTGCTCTCAGAAATCCTGGCACATCAGCCTCTACCCTATCCCCACCTCCCAACTCCTCCACCTGCCAATCCCAACCTGCCAGGAGTGAAGGGGTGGGAAGCCTGGTACTCCTTCAAGATCATCTGGCCCAGAGTCCTCATTCAGCAGGTGGGAAAATGGGACTCAGTGGTGCTCGTGCCAAGATTAGGCCCGTCTTAAGCCTGAGTTACGGAGAGGCCACAGACAAAAGTCAAGTGCAATCCAGGAGACAAGGCATGAAGTCAAAGTCAGTTCAAGTACAGGACAAAAGGCATCAAGTGGAGCAACCATCTGCTTCCATGTGGTCTCAAGCTAAGGTTGGACATCACCAGCAGCAAACAGGTGACAGTCAGTCAATGGATATTTACTGAGCACCTGGTCAGTGTCATGCTGCCTTGTAGGTGCTGAGGACAGAGCAAGAGCCTACATTCCCTACTGAGAAGAAGATGCTAGGAGGCCAACCCCAGTCAAAAGGGGCACCATGGTGTGGTGGGCAGCTTGGGTTCTGTCTGGATTTGACTCTGCCTCTTACCTCTCTGACCTTAGGAAAGTCATATAACTCTCCGTGCCTCAGTCTCCTCATCTGTAAAGTGGGGCTAATAAGAGCAACAGCCTCAGAGGGCTGCTGTGAAGATCAAATCAATTGAGTAAAGCACTAAGCATGGTGAGAATGTATTTATTATCATCCTGAACACTGCTCTTATAAAAATGCTGGGATCATGCAATGCTTGCACTGTAGAGCATTTTAAAGAGGCCACCCAGGGGTCTGAGAGCTTGTGTTCCACTGCTGGTAACAAATTGCTGCCTGGCCTCAGACAAGTCAGGTCACTAATTGTTCTCAGCCTCCATTCCATTCCCATATCTGGGGATGGCAGAGGAGGGGTAATGGCATTTTGCTCAAGAGGTACTGGGAGGCGATATGAGGCCACCTTCACCAGAGTCAGGGCAAGTGGTCCTGGGTTTGCCATGGGAAGAAAAGGCGAGGCGGCCTGGTCACAGAGGGGTTTCATCTGGTTGGGAGCTTGGGGCTTCTAAGGTTGTACGCACTTTGGAGTTGCTTGAAGGGTAGCGTCTGGCATTGTCTTGGCATGATTTATTGAAAGCTGTACTCAAGTTAAATCAAAAGTGAAAAGGTTAATTACTGAGTACATAGTTTTAAAAATATATAATTGGCTTATTTCGATGAAGTTGGGATAGGAACAAGCAAGGAGAGGATTCAGCGTCCTGCAAATAAAACTCAGGAAGACTCTCACTATGTGCTCTGATTTGCCATCTCCAGGACATAGTCTGAAATAATATGAGTGTCCAGCCACCAAAAACAATGCCTTTTGCTGTGTTTAGAATACCTGTACTGTCCAGTATGGTAGCCACAAGCCATATGCGGCTATGGAGCACTTGAAATGTGGCTAGTCCAAGTTAGATGTGCTGTGTGAGTACCCCCTGGACTTCCAAGACTTAGTATGAAAAAATAGTGTAAATATCTCTTTAATAATTTTGTATTAATTACATATTGAAATGCTAATACTTTGGATATATTGAGCTAAATAAAATATATTATCAAAATTAATTCCACCTGTTTCTTTTTACTTTTTTTAATGTGGCTACTAGAAAATCTACCATTACATATGTGGTTGGGATGGTATTTCTATTGGACAGTGAAGTTTAAATACAGAATGGTTGTCAGGGGGTCTGTTTTTCCCAGCAGTGCTGGTTGAGCCATAAATGATTCTTCTTCCTCAAATAGCAAGAAGACTTTGAGATGGAGAGAACACGGGACCAAGAGATCGCAGATCCAGATTATTATTTCACACTGGTCATCAAGTTGCTGCATGGCCTTGATGACAATAAATAGTAGCAAACACTTCTATAATATATTTAATAGTTCAGGCACCACTCTAAGCATTTGACACTTGTCGGTGTCTCGCAACAGTCTTGTGAGATGGGAGCTATTATGAGTTCCATTTTCCACATGAAGATGCTGAGGCGTGAAGAGGTTAAGAAACAAGCCCAGAGCTCGTGGATGGAAAGTGGTGGAACTACAGTTCAAACCCAGGCAGGCAGGTTCCAGGGTCTGTGCTGTGGACCATGTTATTGCCTCTCAAGTTATCCAAACTAGCTTAAATTCAGTTTCTTTACCTATAAAATAGAGTTAATAGCTACTCTGTCTACCTTACAGGATTGTAACGAGGGCCAGAAGATGACATGGGTGACCGTAGACGGTAGACGTGTAAGGTGGCAGAAGCTTAAGAAAGGAAATTACACAGAAGGAGCTTCCCGTCTGTAAGACCATTAAAATTCAGACCCAGTTCTTTCATACAGTGTTTCCCCAAATGGATTTTTTTCCTCTTCCTGTGCTCCATGGCACCCTGTGATACACCACAGTCCCTCACACACCTTGTCTTTCATTGCATGCATATGTCCCTTCCTTCATTACACGTCAAGTTTCTTAAAGGCAAGTTGTCTTGAAGATTAGTGCTTCTCAACAGGAGGTGATTTTGGCCCCCCAGAGGACATTTGGAAATGACTAGAGGCATTTTTGATTGTCATAACTTGGTGGGGGCGGGGGGAAGGGTGCTACTGGCACCCAGTGGGTAAAGGTCAAGGTTGCTGCTAAACATCCTACAATGCACAGAACAGCCCGCCACAACAAAGTATTATCTGCTCAAAATATCAATGGTGTTGAGATCATTATATGACCCATTGTGGTTCAGACATGCATGAAATAGTAAGTACCCAATAAATGATGAAAGAACCATTGAATGAATGAATAATAAATATTATAATCACCTATCTGCCTTGGATATAACTTCTTTTCGGTTACACTCAACTAACACATATTAAATACCCGCTCCATACCAGGCACTTGCTAAGGCTGGAGGACAGCGGGATGCAAAGTTCTGAAAGACAGAATCTCAAAGATCTGGTTGTCTTCTAGGGGAGTCAGAGTCACAACAAAGAGACTGTCAAATAATGTGGTAAGTGATGAATGCCGTGGTCCTCACCAGCTCTGGGCAGCTGCACCACTCAGGAACTTGTGAAAAGACAGAAGGTCCAGCCAATCTGGATGGAACAATAATTTTTCCTCAAGTTTTTATTTTGAAAAATTTCAAACACCAAGAAGGTAGAATAACTGCACAATAAACATTTATATAAGTATCAATATTTAGATAGGTATTTAATTATGATAGATAAAAGATAGATAAATATATAGTAGATAGAGAGAGAGATAGATAGATAGATAGATATACACACACATACATACTTTTTTCTGAACCACTGGGAAATAAGATGCAGACATTACGACCTTAGTTAAAAGGATCAGCATGCATTGAACGGACCTACTAATTTAATAGGTCTGGAATGGGGCTATCAGTAGTTTCCAAAAAAATCTCCATTTGGACACACCGCCGAAGTTGAGAACCCTTGAGATGGAGGGATTATGGGACAAGACCACTCCTGGGAAAGAGGGAACCTTTCTGAAGGAGGTAAAGCCAAATGGAGTTTTGAAAATAGTCATCCAGGTAAATAAGACGTAAGGGGGAGTTCCAAGCAAAGGCAATGATGTGAACACAAGTTCAGAGGCTAGAAATGGCGTGTTTAGTATTCCTGGAGCACAAAAGTGCTCGAAGTGAGGCTGCAAAAGAGGGAGAGACCATCACTAAGTCCTCATATGCCACTTGGAGGTGGGCATGAGGAGCCATTGAGTGTTTTAGGCAGAGGAGGGACATGGTCAGACCTGGATGCCAAGTAGAGAACAGGTTGAGGGATGAAATGATGGGGAAGGTGTCACCAGTTATTGCATTAGTCCTAAGAGGGACATGAGAGTCTGAACAAGGGCAGTGGTGAGTCTGCAGAGGGAGGAGAGAAGGATTTGAAGGGAATTCGTTTAAGAAGTCATCAGAACCACCTGGTTCCTGGTTCCCTGCTCCCCACTCTGGACTGGAGTGTTCCCATCTGCAAGTTTACTTCTACAAGTCTCCAGAGCTAATCATGAGCCCAGACAGAGTGATGCAAGGAGCTACTGCTCAAATCAAATCACTCTTGCTAGGGTCCCAATTCTGACACCTGCGCTTCTGCCCTGTCCCCATGGCCTGCCTTAGTCTTGGAATCTGGGGTCTTGCCTTGTTCCTGCCCTTGAGCCTAAGTCTGCATCTCAACAGCCTGCCCAGGGACACACAAGCCTTCTAAGGTTGGAGCCCCCGTTAATCCTCCTCCCTTTATCAGAGGTTCCTAAAGTCTTTTGCCTGAATCTCCAAGCTCCACCTGCACCCCAGGTGGAGCTCCACCACTCCACTTTCTATGCACCCCTAGGTGCCTCGAGCATACTGGCTGTGCTATTGGGGAATGACCATCTGTCGCAGTGCCTTCTGTATGCCTTGCTCTACCTGCCGTAACGGACGTTCCACTGCCCGACCCACTCACCACACCATCGGATGCCTGGGTCTGCTTCCAGGGCCCTTTCCCTTTCAGTTACCACAGCCCTCGTGCACTTCCCCATTTCTGCTTTCCATCTCCTCATCTCCGTGTGCAGAAGCAAGAGGCTTGCTTGTGTGACCCTAGGACATCTGGCAGGTCAAACACTGTCTGATTCTCAAATCTGATTGGTGATAACAGTGAGCATCAGGGCACATGCAGAAGGCCCGTACCTTGGCTGTGGCTGTCCTAAGGCTTAGCCTAGCAAGCACACAATTTCAGTATTCAGTGAGGGCAAAGCATCAGACAGGCTTGTCTGCAGTCAGTGTGCCAACAAAATATGCATTGGTTGCTTGATTGCCTTGTTGAATAATCTTCTGCTAAATATCTCATTAATGTCCTCCTATCCCCCAGTATTCTGGCTAATACTTCACTCTGTTCATCTGAAGTATATTTATCCCTTTCATTTCCCTCAATTCTGTTAACTGAGGCAAAATAACTCCATGCCCCGTCTGATTTCCAGAAAGCCTACCAAAGCAGCTACCTTTAAAGACGTCAAAACAGAAGAGATATGCCACTTGGGGACAAATGAGGTCAGGCCTGACCCTTGGATTTGTCTCTTCAAGTTCTGTTCTGCTGGCTGTGCACAGAATGAATTTTGGCTCCCAGCTGGCTGTGGTGGCCTAGACCCAGGGACACTGTGTCTGTGGGCAGATTACAAGGGCCACCACAGTCTTCCTTGTCAAACTCCACCCAGGTGGGAGGTTCTGAATGCCAGGAACTCCAAAGGTGGAAAGGACCTGCAAGCCACATAGGCTAACCCTCCTATTTTACAAATTAAAAAAAAAAAAACAGGCTCAGAAATATCAAGTGCCTTCTCCGAGGTCACATGTCTAATTAGGATGTGTTTGTCTGCTCTCTTTCTGTCTGACCCAGAAATTCCACTTCACGGACTTTATTATCACAGATCTGCTCACACACAGGCACAAGGATGTACAAGCAAGGTTATTCATTGCAGCACGCCTCACAGAAAAGATGAGAGGCAGGATTTTTGCTGTAAAGTTTAAAAGTTTTTGAACCACATTATTACATATTTTAAAACTTAAATAAATATTCAGGCCACGTGGCAGACTGGAGGCCAGTAGCTTATCCAAGGTGATACAGCTGGCTAAATGGCAGAGCTGCTCCTAGGACCAAGGCCCCCTTATTCTTTTCTTTGGGGTGTGGGAGCCTTGGGGGTGGGTTATAACAAGTTTATATAATTTATCTTAATAACAGTAATAATTTTACCTAAAGTTTTCATTTTGCTTTCTTCATTTGTATTTCCTGACCTCTGAAAAGTGAAAGATAATTTTTAGTCATCAAGAAAAGTCAACTCTGAAAGCTGTGAAATAATGTGATGTGTGAGATTTGTTTCAATCAAAGCTCCGGGAGGGGGCAGGGGTGGATATGAGCAACATTGACCATGAGTTGACAGCTGTTGAAGCTGAGTGATGGGTACATGGGGGCGCATTATACTATTCTGTCTACCTTCGTATATATCGGAAATTTTTCAATATATGAGCTTTTAAAAAATTGGTAAGGTGTAGCTAGGGATCTCTGTAATACAGTTCCTGTGTCTTTCCCAAGTGTTTCTTTTTTTGTTTGTTTGAAATATAGTTGACTTCCAATATCATGTTGGTTTCAGGTGTACTACATAATGATTTGATATTTGCATACATTATGAAATGATAGGTCTCATAACCATCTGTCCTCATATAAAGTTATTACAATAAAGTTATTACTGACTATATTTCTTATGTTGTATATTACATCCCCATTGCTTATTTATTATGTAACTGGAGGTTTGTACCTATTAATCCCCTTCACCTATTTCACCTACCTTCCTCATCTGCACCCCCCGCCCCCCAGTCTGGTAACCACCAGTTTGTTCTCTGTATCTATGAGTCTGTTTTCATTTTGTTTGGTCTGTTTTATTTTTTTAGATTCCACATATAGTGAAAACATACAGTATTTGTCTTTGTCTGACTTATTTCACTTAGCATAATGCCCTCTAGGTCCATCCATGCTGTCACCGATGGCAAGATTCCATTTTTTACGGCTAATATTTCTTTTTTTCTATATATCTCACATCTTCTTTATCCATTTGCCTATTGATGGGCACTTAAGTTGCTTCCATATCATGGCTACTGTAAATAATGCTGCAATGAACGTAGGGGTGCATATATCTTTTTGAATTAGTGTTTTTGTTTTCTTCAGGTAAATACTCAGAAGTGAAATTGCTGGATCGTATTGTTGGATGTCATTCCATTTTTAATTTTTTGAGGAACCTCTACACTGTTTTCCATAGTGGCTGCACCAATTTACAATCTTACCAAAAGCACACAAGGGTTCCTTTTTCTCCATAGCCTAGCCAACACTTGCTTTTTGTGGTCTTTTTGCTAATAGTCATTCTGACAGGTGTGAGGTGGTATCTCATTGTGGTTTTGATTTGCATTTCCCTGATGGTTAGTCGTGCTGAGCATCTTTTCACACGTCTATTGGCCATCTGTATGTCTTCAGGTCTCCTTATTTTTTTACTATTTAAAAAATTTTTTTTTTAATTTATTTATTTTATTTATTTATTTTTGGCTGCATTGGGTCCTTGTTGCTGCACGGGCTTTCTGTAGTTGCAGCGAGCGGGGGCTACTCTTCGTTGTGGTGCGCAGGCTTCTCATTGCGGTGGCTTCTCTTGTTGCGGAGCATGGGCTCTAGGCGTGCGGGCTTCAGTAGTTGTGGCACACGGGCTCAGCAGTTGTGGCTCGTGGGCTCTAGGCACGCGAGCTTCAGTAGTTGTGGTGCACGGACCTAGTTGCTCCGCGGCATGTGGGATCCTCCCAGACCAGGGCTCGAACCCGCATCCCCTGCATTGGCAGGCGGATTCTCAACCACTGCGCCACCAGGGAAGCCCAGGCCTCCTTAGTCTTGACCTACACGTAAATAAAAGTTTTCCAAAACTTGAAGTCTAGAAAGAGAAAAGTGGTCAATTCAGAAGAGGAGGAAAAGAATTTGAAGACGGGGTCGGGGCGGGGGAGTTGGGGGGGAACCGAATGGAATTAGGGGGAGGGAGAAGACAAGGGGGAGAGGGAAAGGGAGGCAGGGAGGAGAGTGGGAGGCGGAGGACGGGGTGAGCAGAAGCCCTGCGAGAGCTGATGGAGGACTTGAGCCGGTGCCCCTCACCGCCTGGACGTGGCTGGAGTTCAGCAGTCGCTGTTGCCAGGGCTCGTCTGCTAAGTGGCAACAACGAGCCTGTGAGAAAGGGTCACCAAACACTCCAGACCGTGTCCAGCCCAAGACACCGCTCCACCCACGTTCCCTGGGATCAACCCGCCTCAACTCTAATCCCACAGCACAGACGCTGTCAGCGCGACGGCACCCTCCCCCGGGCTGTGCGGGTCCCAGCAGCACCACGGCCTCTCCAAGGGGCTGTGCCTCAATCTCTCCAGCCTCCTGAAGGCCCTTGTTTCTGCACCAGGGTTCTGGCAGAATCTTCTGAAGGCAGTGACCGGGGCCGGCCTCGCCCTGGGCAGGGGCTCCCGCCGAGTCAGCCATTCACTCTTCCGTCTTCTCAACCTGCCCTACAGGAAGAGAGCTGCTCTGTTAGGGCACCATTTAAGTAGTCTCCCTCCCCAGCTCTGACCTCCTCGGGGCAGAAGGGAAAAGGCGTGGGCGAGACAGACCCTCTCTCGTGATGGGCAGTGAAGTTACAGTTCCCGAAAAGCTAAAGCACGGGTCCCAATGCCTGCCCTCCACTCGCCCTTTGGGATCCTTGCTGTTTTGTTTGGTCTTCTTTGTCTCATTTGTAAAGTACAGAAGCAACTTCCTGCTTCTGTTTAGGCAAGCTAACACAAACACGGTGAGAACTTCGGAGAGACCTCTGCCCTCCCACGGCCCAGTCCCTGCTTTGCACTCAAAGCCGCGCCTGAGTGCTGAGGCCGAGGGGTCCCAGGGTAGCCCTGGAGGCGCTGTGCGGCTGCCCTCAAGTCCCGCTGCAGCCTCGCTCCCACCAGCCAGCACGGAGCCGCAGGACCTGAGGCGCTGGCCTTACTAGTGGCAACAAAATCCCTCACTGCGGAGGGGAAACAACACCAGAGTTCCAAATGGCCTGCCTTGGTCAGTGTAGCATCAGAAAGCGGGGAAGAGGCAGCAAAGAAGTTGTGAGTCTGATGCAGGAAATCCCATCAGACTAACAACCGATAACAAGTGCAGACGTGACACAGTGATCCTTCAGTGGACGAGTCCTCGGGGGCAAAGCGCCTGGGCCGAGCCAGCTGGGCACAGAGGGAGTTGTGGTCTCCCAGACCCTTCCACTCCGGGTTAGTGCTGCAGCTGCTGAGAGCAGGCTGGGGTGGGCTCTCAGCACAGGTGTGGGCCTCTAGAAGGTGGACCAGGTGGTCTGAGAGGGGAAGCTCACACAGCCCTCCCCAACGGTGTCTCATAGGTCTTGGGAAGGTGCATTTCCTCTGTCACAGCAGGGCGGGAAGGAGAGAAGGGGGCTCCATCACAGGGCCATGGGCAGGGAATGCAGATCCAGGTGTCATCTCTGTGGCTATTATACCTTCTTTTGATTGTAATATTTTTTTTCTAATAAAAAGGGTCATTGGAAAAATTTCATACATGAATAAATGTGGAAAGGAGCAGGAAGCATTTGCTGGTAATATGATGCAGAGTGATTGTGAAATAAGTGGAGAGAATGACACCTAGCAACTTTCAAGCATGACACAGGGTGGTCTTAACCGTGAAACTAACTCCATCACCCCAATAACATCCCCACATTCTAGGTTTTACCCCATCCTACAACAAAGCCCATTCTTACCCCATGATTTTTCGAGCTTCATTTGAGCCGTAAATTGTCAGTACTTGGTCCAATACCGGTCCTGGGAGAGTGGACTGGCATTGTTAGGCTCCTTGTGCTGTGGTGCAACTCTAGAGACCAGACTATTTCTAGGAAGACTCTGTAAGGCTGAGCCTCTCTGACACCATAGACCACCCATGTGATCTAGGCTCAGCCACTTCCCCCAGGAAATCTTCAAAATTCTCTCTGGTTCAGACCCACTGCTTGGATGTGGCCCACAGTCGATCTGGCTTGGGCCACCATGTTGCTCCAAGCGATGTTTGTTTTCCGTAGGTTTTGGCATCCAGCTGATAGCCAAACATTTCCACATTTCACTCAATAAAACTAAAGACTTTCTTCTGAAGACATGAAGAAACTAGATTCACTACACTAAGGTCAGGTGATAGCTGGCCCCCACTATCTACCAGCGGCCAGCTTGTTGATAGTTGTCTTTTCTGAAGCCAAGCCAAGACCTAAGCTCTTTAGGAAGAGAAGGCCCAGATCTAATTGAGCACGGAGATGAGATGCCAGCTTGTCAACGCTGCATCTCCAAGTCCCTTATTTCTCTCTGCAGACATCTGCTACTTTTGGCTGCAACATGACAATGGTGTCCGTCAGTAATAGCAATGAAGTTACTCCTGAGGCTGAACATTGGACAGACTTGTGTTTATTTATTTTGTTTCCCTTCATTACGAATGGCTTTGATTATAATGAGTACATTCCATGGATTGTTATTGGATTTCAGAATCTTTATATATCTGCAGTAAAAATATTTCCTTTTCATACCAAGATACTTGATACTTAATATATATTTCAACTTTAGTTGAAGTATATATTCAGCCTCATAAATAAATATAATTTGCACACAGATGTCTGGCCAAGTCTGGACATCTTCACAGAGTGGGAGACTGGGGCTGGAGGATAGAGGGTAAGAAATGCCCTGGCCTCTTCCCTTGTTGCCATTGATTGGCTTGAGTGGTTATGGTTTAGTAAAGCAACCCTGATCTTGGACTCAAGTTCTCCCAGAGCAAGTGGGAAAGCATCGCCAGCTATCAGCTAAGGAGCTTTGCCCTGGACTCTTGGCCATGTGCACAAACAGTGGGCCAGGCAAATTAGATGGTAATGAATTCCTTTTCCATGTAAACTGCTGCTCTAACTGCATATGTTATGTGGTGACCTGTCTGGTCTCTAGGGAATCTTCTCCCGATGTTTGTGGGTGTTGGACCTGTGTGAAGAAGGCAGGGTTCAGAGCCTTTGGGGATGTCAACTCCTTTTCTCAGTCCCACAACTTGCCTTGCCCAAGAACAGAAGCTATCTGGGACCATATATCCTCAAGCCCCTTCAAGTCTGTGCACCTCCTACCTTATCTGATGTGTGATCTCCCCACCCCACCCCCACTCACCCTACATGTAGTTACAAGATTAGTCTCTCTAAAGGACAGCTCTAGTCTTGTCACTTACCTGCCAAAAACCTGTGATGGCTTCCTATGTGAATTACAGAATGATGTCTAAACTCCTTAGTGATGAACTTACTTGAAACTCTATGTGTCAAGGGAAATTTCCCATTTTCTTATGGTTGTAAAGTTGACATCTGCCCCTCAGACTGTGGCTAGGAGGTTTCTCCATTCCTGGTAGACCACTCTTCCAGCACGTGTCCACAACAGGCTGCTGTCTGAAGCAAGACATGGCATTTTTAAGCCAGGGTTTCATCTTGCCTGGCAATTACTACTGGCTACTAGGACAGTCATAATCATCAGTCATGGAAATGTGATCTGGCATGGGTATGAGAAAGAGAACTGATTGATGGCACCTGGTCCTAGTAATTGTCATTCATGGTTATAAAGCCAGGAAAAACAGGTGCGTGTGTGTGTGTGTGTGTGTGTGTGTGTGTGTGTGTGTGTGTGTGTGTGTGTGTGTGAATATGTACAGGCATATAATCACAAACTGTACATCACTAAAAGTCTACTAACCAGTGGACCCCAAAGAAGGTATTAGTTGCCTCCTAATTGTAAACAGGGCCTGAGGACTCCAACCTAGAAGCTGGAACCAGGAGATCTCGGTACAGGCTGGGAATGCTTACTGGGAGGGTGCTGTAGGCCGGGAGGTTTAAAGGAGGAGGTCAAGAGGGAGCAGAGAATCAAAGCCAGCCCCCTATCAGGAGGCTGAAGTCAGGGAGCAAACCAGGGACAAAGCAGGAGGTAGGTGCAAGCGGAACAATCAAGGCAACAACAGCAGACAGAGGGAACTCTGACACTGAGGAAAGTCCAGACAGAAGCCCGGCTTCCCAGGGGGAGCCCTGCCCCAGCCCGGGCTCTGCAGCACTGCTGTGTGGGGGGCCCACGCCAGGCCTCAGGGCTCAGCCTGCTGCCTCATCAGCAGGAACATGCCTCCCTCCACTGCGCCCAATTCTCTATGTCCAAGTCCTCCTCAACTAATAGCTCAAAAGCAACAACCTTCTCACCCCACGAAGAAACGGCTGCATTCCTTCTAACCCTGTTTCTACAAAGATTATTCATTTTTGCCACTGAGTTCACCTAATCCAGAGGCCCTCAACTCTGGCAATACATTAGCATCACCTGGTGAGCTTTTATAAAATATTGATGACTTCACCCCCCAAAGACCCTGATTTTTGTTGGTCTTGGGGGGAACCTGTGCGTGGAGGGGTCCAGGTGACCCCGATGTGCAGCCAGGGCTCAGAATGACTGACGTCAACCGTTTCTCGGCCAGCAGAATCTCAGCCACAGACGGCGCTCCTCCAACCCACGTGTTTTACTCGAAACTTCCCAAAGGTTCCCCTCTCACACTTAGAGCAAAACACCTGCCCCTCAGTTGTGCCAATCAAAACGTCTCCAGACATTGGCAAATGTCCCCAGGGGGACAAAGCTGCCCTGGTTGGGAACCACTGGGGGTCTACTCCTCCTTCCCGGCAGCGTCGGCCCCACCCTGGTGAACCCTTCTCAGAGGTCTGGGCTCCATCTCGGGGTCGGGGCGCTCCTGGACGTGCACAGCTCCTTTCCTGCTGAGCCGTGGGCTCTTCATCCACCGTCCTCCCGACTCCCTGTGCACACTCTTTCCTTAGATGGTGCCTGTTTCTTCACACACAAGGTCAAGGGTCCTCCAGGGGAACCGGTTTCTAAAGCACCTGGCAAACTTTGAAGGAGAAATGACCTGATTTGGGGCCAAACAGGAATAAGTCAAAAGTCTAGAGATTCTGCCTATCACTGGCTGCCATATAGGTGTAACAATATTAAGCCATTATGCAGAATGATTTGTCAATAACTCCAATACTGTTCTAATATTACAGGGAAGTCTTGTGAAATAAAAGGCTGACTACTCTCTATTAATCACTGCAGAACATTTGAATGAAAGCTGGGAAAGGAAGGAAGCACAGAGGGCAGAAAACCAAGTGATCTGACTGGCAGTTCAGACAACAGTCTCTGAGGGGCACCCACCAGGGCTTGGGATGACGTAATTTAGCATTTAAAGTTGTTGCTATCTGTTCCTTCAAAGGGAAAAACAACCATTTTTTGTTTGGTTTGGCTTTCTTTCTTTCTGGTTTAAGATTCAGCACATCACCCAGGTTGATGGATTTCACTGAAATATTTCCCCCAAATGACCTACTTCATTTTTCTAATACGCTGCCACCCGCCGACAGCATAGATGTTGACGATTGATATTCTGTAATTTTCAGTGACTAACTGAAGCTTTCCTGTGAGCTTCAGTAATACTGCTGCTTGTTACAGGTAAAAATAAAGAAAGTGATCATCATGCTGGCGGAAAACTCAGTTGCAGCTCTAAGACGATATAACTCTAAATTGTAAAAGGATTAGGAATCCATGGCTGGACTGAGCAAGTACAGGTCAGCAATTTCACGTTAAATTGCTTATTGCAAGGTGGGGTGGGAAGATACTGCAAAGCAAATCCAATTTACCTTGAAAATAATTAGTGAGATGCAAAGGCCTGGAGATGGAAAATTTCTTTGAAATTAATTATTGCTGGTGAAATCTTGCCAGTCTCTTTCAGCAGCAAGAACAATCTGCAGCTAGAGATTTCATCTCTTTGAGTGCTGCTGAAAGGATCTGTTGGATTCTGATCTAAAATCAGCTCGACACTAGCATTATAGGGAGAAGGCGGTGCTGTACAAGGAGCTGAATAGTCAGAGGGTCAGATGAGCTTCAAAATGCACAGGGAAGGGAAAAATAGAAAGCAATATCTGAAACGAACAGTCGAGTCGGATTTAGGGGCCTTAGCCCAGTCTAGTAACCCAGGTAACCGTCACTTCCTTTGTGTGGATGAGGAGAAATGAATGCCTCCTTCACTCCCCTCAGCCAGCACACCCTCGGTCACTGGAGACAGACAAATTGAATGGAGTGACACATCCCATTTCTAACATGCAGTTCACAGTACCCTCACTTGGGAGCATTCAGGCTCTGAGGCAGAAGTTGTGAAGTAGTTAAAATCATCAGCGATGACTGGCAAGGAAACTTGAACAATAAAGGGGCTGGAAGTCTAAGTACCCCCATCACCCCCATGGGAATGGGCCTCACGTCCCACAAGGGAGGGGGTGTGAGGAGAGGGCAGATCATTTCAAGGCACTGAGGTATCCTTTGTCCTTTACATCTGCTAAGATGGGAATGATAAGAACAGGTTCTGCCGGCCTTGCATGATGCAAGGGGGAGGAGGAGTTGAGAGAGGGTAAGTCTGCAGGAAAATACAACTGCAGGAACAGGGGAAAACAGCCACCCGAGGCTGTTTTGCCCACAAAACACTAAACAACCAGAGGTGTTATTGGTTTGTGTGGCCTTTCTGCTTCTGCAGAAACAGCCAAAGCAGTCAACACTTGGAGAGCAATGGGACCTCCCCTGCCCCCAACCATGTTACTGCTTTTGTGGCTGCAGCTGCAGAGAGATGACTCACTCAGGCTGCAGACAAAGCTGCAACTCACAGGATAAGGGGGGTGGGAGGGAGAGGCGACAGAGAAAACAGATCTATCAGCAGATTTTCTTCTCTAATAAGTTGAGGCTCATATACATACACTCAGCCCAAGGTGGCACTAGCCCACACTCTCCAGTATGAGCATTAGGAAAAGGCACCTCTTTCTCCAGGGCACATAGCTGGGTGAGCAGATGGCAGGCTGAATTTTAGGGTACAGCCACGAAACCAACATGCACACACCCCATAACCTTCCGTATCAGTCATGTTCCAACAGGAAATAGTTGGCACATTCAAATTAGGATACTTCAAAGAGAGTTTAGTAAAGGGGCATCCACTAAGGTATGGGCAGAGTGTAGGGAAGGAACCACAAGGGACAGCACAGAACTCCTAGGCTGAAAGGATGAGGGTCAGGGGGCCACTGGAACCTGGATCAGGCGAGAGGGTCACCTGACAGGTGCTGTGACCTCTGGAGAGCAGCTGGTCAAAGACAATCTTGCATGGAGGATGCCCAGGAAATAAATACCCCAACCTCACTCTGCTCCAGCCCTCCAAACTCCTTCTGGGACTCCACATTGGCTGAACTCACCTGGAAAGCCACAGGCGAAGGGAGTCCATTGATGCAGGCTGTGTGGGGCAGCCTCCCAGGCGGAGAAGCAGGTAGAGGATGGAGAGTGGGTCTGGGGGTACACACAGGAGGGATCCACCATCCAAGGCAGGGCCACCCCAATCATTTATTCATCTTTCAAACAAGTGTTCAGAGCCATCTCCTAGGCGTCGCACCAGGTTCTGAGGACACACTGACATGTCTATAATGGATCCCTAACCTCAAGAAGATTTTTTCTAGTACGGGAGATGAGTTTTTATTGTTGCTACTTGTTTTTGGGTTTTGTTTGTTTCTCTTGCCTGTGAATCAGAAATCTCCTCTTCCAAAGAACAGATCCAACAATCTTGGGAAATTGGAATTTGTTTCTCTTTATTTCCATCCATGTGGCTTAAGCTTTCACTTTGATTAGAGGGGACTGATGTTATCCTGAAGGCTCTTGACAGCTTGCATTTTGTGAGTTTGTCTGCTTTATAAAATATTAACCAGAAAAATATTAAAGTTTGCAAATCCAGCAACAGACCCAGAGGGACAATGTGATGATACAATTTTCACTATGCTTAAAAAAAAAAAAAAAACCACGAGAAGCATAACTAACGACAAAGGGGAAAAAAAAGCAAGTGGAGTCTTTTTTCTCCTTTCAATGTAAACAGGGTAGTACGGGTTTGTTTCCTATGGAAAGTGCTGATTCACCAACGATTTAAGGATTAGTAATGAGTGTTTTCACTTCTCATTTACAAATGGAATATCTCTGTGTCTTTTAATTGAAACCTACCTCTCTGCATGGACAAGCAGAATTTGTTTTTCACTGCAGGCAGGGGCTGGTTGACCTTTTCAGCTTCAGAGGGCCTGAAATGTGGTCGACACAGTCACTCTTTTCACATCAACAACCCATGAAATCTGCCTAAATAGACTACCAAATTGTCTGACTTTTCTCAGAATTCAGAACTCATTGCCTTAGAATTCTCTTCTCTTCTCTTTTCTCTGCCCCCTCCCTCTCTCTCTCTTCCTCCCCCTCTCTCTCTCTTCATCCCCCTCCCTTCTGAACTCCTTTTAAGTGGGCAAAATGCAGCAGGAGATGACACATTTATTAGCCCGACTTCTCTCTGCTTGAAAATATGAAGCAAACCATATTTGCTGGAAAAAAATATTAGCCCAAGTGTGACAGGCAAAGAGTTCTCATATTCAAACACTAGTAAAAATCAATAAAAATCTGACACTTATAAGTAAATGGACAAAGGACACAACCAAACAATGTATTCAGAAATCACAGCTACTGAACAAACATGGCGGGGGGGGGGGCAATGTTCAGCCTCATTTACTGATTCATTCATTCATCCATTTGTTAAATAAATATTTACTGAGCACCCACTGTGTGCCACGCACTACACAAAATCCAGGGAACCTATAGGTAAATAAAACACAGACCTTATCCTCAAGGGATTCCTATTTTGTCGAGAGAGACCTGAAAACGAAATCTATGGAGCAGGCTGTTTTGCTCAGGGAAACATAAGCAGTTAAGAAGCTAAAATGCTTAAGGTAGGATGGGTAAAGAAGTCCAGAGGAGGACTCAGCAGCCGTAAAAGAAGTGAGAGCCCAAACAAGTGCCATTTTCAATAAGAAAATTAGCAAATATTTTTTATGATGACACAATGTTGTAAAGCAATAGTGAATCAGGATGACTTTAACCATGGCTCTTTAATTCTATTTCTGGAGTTCCATATTAAGGATATAATCTATCAAGAAAGTTATATGCCATAAGAATTTTATGTATCATATAAAAATATTGTTATATGCAGTAGCAAAAAACTGACATCATCCTAAATGCCCAACAACCACAGAAACATTCAGTGAATTATGGTATATCCATTTGCCTGAATATTCTGCATTCATTAGAAATTTTTCCAATATATTAACTGAAAAATTGAAAATTATGTACACACTAAATAACAGTTATTTTAAAATATACAGAAGGGAAAAAATGCATTGGGAAGCGATACATTAAAATGCTAACAGTGATTACATGCATAGTAGTTTTTCTTTTTCCTATGTCCCCCCAATTTTTTAATAGAATGAAAAGTCAAACTCGTATAAAATGAATAGTTAACAAAGAAAATAAAACCTTACTCATGTCAAGCAGTTCTCTACTAGTTTGAATTCAAACAATGGGAAAAGTAGGGCTGTCCACCATGAGTTCTAGATGGTAGGCCTAGCTCTCTAATCACTGTGTCATTTTGACCAAGCCTCTTACCTCTCTCGTTTTGTCTTTGGAAAGTAAGAGAGATGCACTGAATTATTTCTAAAGCTCTTGCTGTCCCCCAAAATCTATGAATCTTGACATCCTAGAAGGAAAAGTATGTGCCTCAACTCACTGAAATCACAAACAGGCATTGAGACACTTCTTCACATAAATCAGGTGTAAAACATCAGGTGGAGAAGAGACAGAATCAGAAAATAATGCGTGTTTTTCTCAACAGACACTTCTCAGAAAAGATTAAACAGTGTCTTTTCCCACTGAATTCATTACATCCTCTGGTTGTTGTTTTTACAGAAGTCTTTATGGAAGAGGGAAATTTTATCAATTATTTAATACATGTCAGCCTATTGTTATTCACCTTGCTTGTGGAGACAATGCCTTTTATGTAGGCTTTGGGTTTCCTTAGGCCAACGCAAAACCCATCTTTCTAATTTATAGAACCTCTCGCCTTTTTTTTATGGTCACTTATAGTACAGTATACTCTGAGCCTCTGCAGATGCAGTGTCTCAAACTGAAGATGATCCTGGATAACAGAATCTACCTCATTTCTTCAGGCTGGGGTAAAGTGCAGCACGAGTCGGGTATTTCTTAGCATATCCATGTTTCAGGCCTGGAAATACTCTCAACTTCTTTTTCCAATGAGAGAGGTTTTAAACATTGGATTGGTCTTTTCTTAGGAGCCACAGTGAAGTCATCTCTTGGACTGAATGAAGGCTGATGGGTTCACTTGATCAGAGAAGTTATTAGTTGTTGGTGAAATGAAACCTGAAATATCTTTCATTTCATGGGGAGCAGTGGGTGAATCAGTTCCTTCATTTGTAAAATAGGAGGCTTGGGCTTTATGTTTTCAAAGGTCCCTCTGGCTCTTAACGGTCTCACTATGGGGCATCTAAGCTGTGAAGTGCTGACCCACAAGCTACTGGTAGCTGCAGAGGTAATAGCCTGTGGGGTTCTGGCTCTCAGGGAAGAGCCACAACAGTTGCTTACACCCATGAAAACAGAGAGACAAATGGCAAAATACTCTGACAGCTGTGCAGAGCTTCCAGGGTCCAAGTGCTTAAGGTGACAGCCCACACGGTCACTGAGCATGAGAAACCTCACCAGCACTCGCCTTCTCTTTTTCTCATAGGAGGGTTCCCAGGGTTCAGAAGATACCAGAGTTAAGAGAGATAGGCAGGAAAGAAACTAAGAGATCTGAAAGGAAAAAATGTCCCAGGACAATTTCCCAGACACGGAGGGGGCAGTTAATAACGACTACCTAATGAATCCCCAGAGAGCTTGAGGTCCCACCACGTGGGGATTTACTTCTGGTCATGACTGGGCATCTTTGGGAAGGTTACAGGTTCAGTCCTGGGCCCCCTTCTCTTCCCCAACTACACACTTTCCTTCAGAGCCTCATCCAGGCTTCAGGCTTCAAATATCATCAGGCTGCTGACGACTCCCAAATTGATCTTAGACTCATGTATCTAAGCACCTAGCTGACAACTCCACCTGGATGCTTCATAAAGCATCTCCAAGTTGAAGATCCAAAGAGAACTCTTGATTTCCTGCCTTCCACTTCTAAATTTGGGGCTTTCCCCAGAGTCATTATTGACATCTTCCCTTTCCCTCATCCTTCATAGCCATTTCAGCTGTCAGCTCTCTCTCTGATGGAGATCCAGCCGTCCATCAGTCTCCATTGCCACTGCCAGCACTGAGGTTCCAGCCACTGTCATCTCTCATGGGGGCGATACCAACCACCTCCTAATTACTCACTCGACTGCCACTCTTCCCCGCCCCCTTCAATCTATTTTCCACACAGGAGCCAAACGTTCTTCTTAAAACATGGTTTGTATTAGTCTATGCACCTGCTTAAAACTTTCATCTGGCTTCCCATTGTATTTATAATGATATCTAGGTTCTTACCATGGTGTCCTGGCCGTGCACCATGGGACCCCTGCCCTCCTCTCCACCTCACCCAGGGCCCTACTTCCTTTTGCTCAGCACGCTGCACTCTCACTGGCAGTAGTGAGCCTGCCAGCTTTGATCACGCCTTAGAGCCTTTGCCCCACTGTTCCCTCTTTCCCCTACTCTTTGTGTGGCTGACGCTTTCTTCTCCAAGTTTCAGCATCGATATGACTTACTCAGAGAGGCCTTCTCTGATCACCTATCTATAGGATGCCCCACTTTCATTTCTACCTGTGATTGTGTCCTCTTTCTTTCTTTCTTAGCATTTATTAAAACTTGTAGTTACTTTATTATTTATTTGATTATGGTTCTACACCTTGCCTGGATTGTAAATGCTAAGGGAGCAGAGGTTATCTTCTTTCCTATGTATTTCACGTCCAGCATATGTTAGGTGCTCAATAAATATTTGTGAATTAAGTTAATGAATTAAAGAAGACCATTAGTTATTCATACTTGATGGCTAGTTGTTAGGAAATCAATCTAATTAACCTAATCTGATTTGAGACACAAATTTGCTCCCTCCACCTCTGTGCAAGTAGAGGTCCAGCTGCAGGAAAGGGACAAAAAATGCAGCCTCATTTCCTGAAACCAACTCTTAAAGGAATAGAAAGGTCTGTTCCTTTTTCAGTAGGGCATCTGAACAGTTTCCTTTTCTATAGCTTCTCCCCTAAAAAGTTCTGATTTCAAAGGGTATAGAAAATAATTATTATAATTTATGTGCGCTGCTCTCCATTTTAGAGTCAATTACATTGTGGCTCATAACATTTATGTATATCATTAATATGTGTCAGATTGATTTTCTTGTAAGGTTTATTTAATTATAGCTCAGATAACACAGTTGTCCGTTTTTTAATTAGAGGACACAATACATCAACTGCAACCATGTAAAATCATTATTATGTAAACAAATAGCACTAGAGTAACAAATGGCACTGTTTATGACTCACTTTAAGAGACAAAGCAGAATGCATAATTGCTCTGGTTTGTAATTAAAACTATCAAACTATGTATACAAATGAACAGGTACTAGTAGGGAACAGGGAAAAACACCTTGGTTTTCCAGCATAGTGAACTTATGTATGATTCTTTTAAAAATTATTATTATTTCTTGGTGCAATATTAATTGCATAATAAAGTCAGAGGGAACATGGGCTATAAATATGATTGCTGGTGTGTACCTGCAGTTACTGTACTGACTAGAAACACATGAGGTTTGTCTGAGAAAGTCTCGCTGTGACTATTCCTACTTACTTGGACTGCCTAAAAATTGTGCCCTATTTAATGCCCACGGCTTTAGTGCCTGATTAAATCCTTCATTCAAGTATTCCTATCAGGAAACAGCAGCAAGAATAAGCCTCTTTAAAAGTTATATTTCCTATGTGCTCCATGTGGCTATCTGTGTGAAAGTATGTGGGTTAATTAAGGAGGAAGCAGAGAGGACGATGCATTTAAAATAACTGCAACGAAATAAGCTACAAAGAATGAGATGGATTTGTATGTCCTATGTGGAACCACTCCCAAGACACACTGTTAAATTTATTCTCTTTAAAAAGTAGAAACATGTACATTATGCTATCATTTGTTAAAAACAAAATAAAACGGAAAAGAAAATCGGAGAGGAGGACATATATTTACATCTATAGAAAGACAGTTTCATAAAGCACATATTTGCATAAATATATATGTTATATATCTATAATATAAATATGTGTGTCTCACACACACAGACGTTTTTAAGCAAAGGTATCTGGAAAGATAGACAGATCCCACGCTGGTAATGATGGCTGCCTCCAGGAAAGAGAACGAGGGACTGAGGTGTGAATGAGGTTTACCTTTCACTATATAGTCTTTCACACTGTTTAAAATATTTACCACGGACACATTACTATCTATTCAAACAGATGACTTAGTCTTCGTTAATGAAGATAGAGAGCTGACGGCCAACAAACCCAAAGAACTGCATATGAAATAAACTATGTTAAATATTTCATGAATAGATTTCCTTAAATACATAAAAAATTAAAATTGAAATAAATGCAAGTGGTATTATTAAGTGCCATCTAAATCGTGTGCTGAGCATTTTGTGAGGCACAATGGGGCAGAGGCGCATCAGAGAAATACAAGATGTCACTGTCCGTATTAGTCTGCTTGGGCTGCCATAACAAAATACCACCAGCTGGGTGGCTTAACCAACAGGTTTCTCTCACAGTTCTGGAGTCTGGAAGACTGAGGTGCCGGCGGGTTTGGTTCCTCCTGAGGCCTCTCTCTTTGGCTTGCAGATGGCTGCCTTCTTGTCATGTCCTCACAGGGTCTTTTTCTCTGTGTGTGTTCATCCCTGTGTGTCCTCATGTGAGCTAATCTCCTCTTTTTATAAGGACACAGCTTGGATTAGGGCACCCTAACAGCCTCATTTTCATTTTATTACTTCTTTTAAAGGCCCTCTTTCCAAATACAGTGACATTTTCAAGGCTTCAGCACAAGGGTTTGGGGGGGACATAATTCAGTCCACAGCACTGTCCTCGAGGAGTTTGCAACTGAGTCCGTGAGCTAAGCCCTATATGCTTGAAACAATGTTAAAGGCAGAGAACAATTAAATATCAAAGTGAATGACACTATAAAAGCTAAGAGTTAGGGCAATTTTCGAGAGATTCCCAGACACAATCTCTTATTTAAGAGAATGAAAATCAGGGCACACGAGGAGGAGAGCAACAGCCAGTCTTTGCCACAGGCTCTGTGCGCAGGGCAAGGGTCTGCCCACACTGAGTTTGGGGAAACAATTAGTTCACTAAATTATTGTATGGCAGGCACATTACCAGAGCAACTCGCTAACTCAATCAATTTAGTGGAAAGATACTACCCTCGTGCTATTTGAAATTATCCAAGCAAGAGAAAATTAGATTGTTGGAACGCTTTACTTGTTACCAGTTATTTTATGACAAGAACAGGCAAGTGGGTCTCATATACATAAAAATATAAGAATTCCTCCATAGGTGTAAGCATTATAAATCATCCCTGTTAATCAATTCAGGCAGTAAATACTGAAGGAAATGCCCCCACGAGGTGCCATTTCAGGGCTCCTGATAGATCAGAGAAGGGAACCACCAAGTCTGCCTGGTGATGGAGTGCTCAGTCCAGCCAACGGGGGCTTCCAGTTGGTTAAATGCTCAACTGTTACTTTAGCACTCTGACCCATCTTCTTTCTTTGCTTCCTCTTAGCCAATTTCTCCTCCTCTTCTTTCTTTCCTCATTTTTGTCTCATTTTGTGCACCTTTTTTAGAAGTAAAAGAGCACATGATCCAGAGCCATACCAAGGCAACTTGGTCCCTAACTTTCTAGATCCACACTATTTAATGGTGAAACCATTATATGACCCACTATATACAGGGGCTTCTAATGATATTCTGCTCAACTTACCCTGCAGATATTGTGAGGGTTTGATTAGGCAATGCATGTAAAAGCATTGTAGGAGCAGTGAAGCCCTCTTCAAATGCTGGCTATTAACTACAGTGCAGAACTAAACAAAATGGAGAACTGAATCAAAAGCCAAGTTCATTGGAGCTGGTCAACTGGCCAGTCCATTATAGCCATCACATATCTTGAGAACACTAGAACCAAGAAGATGCTTTTCTTCCCTCAAATGGTGACATAATGAGGGAAAGCCTCACTGGTAAATACAGCAGGAGCAAATATACATATTGTGGAACAATGGGAGTTTTGTTATCTTCTTGCTTTTTGTAAATCAGTTATATATCAGTGTTGACCCTTAGGTTTTCTACAAAATGCCTCTTTTGTAGGCATATCAAAAGGATGTATCATGGACTTCCCTGGTGGTACAGTGGTTAAGAATCCGCCTGCCAATGCAGGGGTCACGAGTTCGAGCTCTGGTCCGGGAAGATCCCACACACCACGGAGCAACTAAGCCTGTGTGCCACAAATACTGAAGCCTGCGTGCTTAGAGCCCGTGCTCCGCAACAAGAGAAGCCACCACAATGAGAAGCCCACGCAACGCAACAAAGAGTAGCCCCTGCTCGCCGCAACTAGAGAAAGCCCACGCGCAGCAATGAAGACCCCACGCAGCCAAAAATAAATAAATAAATAAATTTATAAAAAAAAAAAAAAGGATACATCGTGAAACAGAGCAAAATGATATTTTTGCTGCTCTGAATTCCAGGAACACAAAAAGAGACCCAAGAAACACAAGTGCCAATCAGTTCCTCAAAATGATCCATCACCTGGGGCAGATTACACAGTGGCTCAAACACAGTTTAAAAGCAAAACAAATGATGGCTGGTGTCCTGTGGGTTGACTACACAGATCTCCTTTCCGTGGTCACAGGCTAACGGCAGACTCGGTCTGCCCTACTCTCTGCCCAGGCAGCCTCAGCTGCTCCTTGACTCCTGGTCCCTGTGACAGACGCCAGGGCAGGTGACTCTTCAGGACAGTTCTCCAGGCCATGGACCCAGGCTGGTTCTTCCCTGCAACACAGAATCCTAGGGGAAAATTCAAACAAAGAGAGGGGTTGCCAACTCCATTTTCTTAGTTTAAATCTCTGGAGGAAAGATGTCACAGGTGTTTGCAAAATAAAAAGCAGCAACATCAGACCCCTTTTTGGATTAGCTGAGCTCTTCGCGTAGATTAGTTTGTCTGTCTGTTTATTTCTCCCTGCTGACCTGACTTAATCTGTCAGTCTAAGCAGCAAAATTCCATTCTGCCTGAAGGGTCAGCCTGATTTTCATTAGAACACCTATCTGTTTTGAATGAAAGGCACTCGGCCCATTCCCCTCCCGACAGAGAAATGCCCATATCCAATCTGGGATGACGGATTTCCCAGTTACTCCAGAGGCGGGAGGAAGCTGGGAATGGAATGCTGGCCCATCACTCCAGCCAGTGCCCATCTACCAGATCGCACCAACTCCAAGCTAGAGGAAGCATCTGGAACGTGCTTGGGCAGCACGGAACTCCTCGCCGTCTTCGTTGTTCTTCCATTCCCTGCTTTAGTGTTTCCAAGAAGGAGGAGGCTGACAGGAAACTGGGGAATCAGATCTGCTCTGTGGTAGCACTATATTCCCATCTAGGGGGGGGCTCCTCTGGGGGTGGCTGTGCTCTCCTGAAACTTTCTCAAGCTTCCACTAGGCATTTGCGGAAGGAGGTGGGAGGGGGGAGGAGGAGGAGAGGCTGCCAGCTGCACAGACAGGTGGTTAAGCCTCTGTGTCCTTTCTGCTGGTGAGGGGCGGGCACAAGGGGTAGCATGCTATGAAGGAAAGGGCATGGGCCTTGGAGTCAGACAGGCCTGGGTTCGAATCCTGTTTCAGTCACTGTATTAATCAGCTTAGGCTCAATTATGCTGTAGTAACAAACAAATCCAGAATCTTGGTGGCTGCAGCAGCAAAGGTTTATTTCTCACTCAGTCTACATATCAATTATGGGTCAGCTGCAGCTCTGTTTCATGTTATCTTCATCTCAAGACCCAGGTTAAAGGAGCAGTCTCTATCTGGGAAACTGATCTCATGGAAGAAAGAGAAGATACCGTGAAATCCTATGCTGGCTTTTAAAGTTTCTGCTCTCATCACTTCCATTCATACTTTACTGACCAAACTAGTCATATGGCCAAGTCCAACACCAACAGGGGAGGGAGGTTTAACCCATCCCCAAGGAGGGACAGCAAATATCTTCAACAATAATACAACTTACCACGGCTACTTATGAATTGTGTGTCCTTTGGCAAATTACTGTGAGGTGATACTCTAATATGCAGATGTGCCAATGTTAATTACTTCTCTTGGGAAATAACTGCATTTTAATAATGGCCTTACATTCTATTTTAACCTAAAGTCTTAACTCTAATGGTGGAAATTTTAGACACCAGAAGATGTTGATCTGCCTGAACACTTATGTCCCTGCACCTATGGTCCTCTTGGACCACTTAATGTTTTTTTTTTTTTTAATTTTATTGGAGTATAGTTGATTTACAACATTGTGTTAGTTTCAGGTGTACAGCAAAGTGATTCAGTTATACATATACATATATTCATTCCTTTTAAGATTCTTTTCTCACATAGGTAATCACGGAATACTGAGTAGAGTTCCCTGTGCTAGACAGTAGGTCCGTGCATGTATGTTCACCCCAAGCTCCTGATTTATCCTTCCCCACCCACGTTTCCCTTTTGGTAACCATAAGTTTGTTTTCTATATCTGTAAGTCTGTTTCTGTCTTGTAAATAAGTTTATTTGTATCATTTTTTAAAAATTAGATTCCACATATGAGTGATATCATCTGATTGGACCACTTAATCTTTAGCTGTAGATTCAGACTTTGGCCAGGCTCTGGGACAATTCATCTCTTTCACCAGAAAAGATTACATAACCCTATAATAGATACTCGGTGACTCGGTACCAAGGCAACCTTAAAAAGAGTTCCATGCACATTTTTCCTGTGTTTCCTATAGGTTCCAGTGCCTGAGGCCCCATCTTGATTCCCAACGCTGCACCAGTTTCTCCTAAAGCCTGCCTTGCTAGCACACTGGTCCCCACCTTCTGCAAACCAGAGTCCTCCTTCCCACCTCCAGCCTGGGATTTCTTATGGTCCCGTCTTCTTATACAAATTAAACAGTGCCACAGTTCTCCCACGTGCCAGGCATTCATTTTTGCCTTCCCCAGAGCCTCTCTGATACTCACCATCCGCCTGTCGGTATTGCTACCTCTTGCCAGCTGACTGTACCTCCTGTAACCCCACTGATATCTTGGCACCAAGTAACCACATTCTGATGGTCCCAGGACCAACCACACTGCAGCTCAGGAGCAGGCATTTTGTGGAGTCATGTAGCCACTGTCACCAAAGCCAGGCCTGACTAATATCCCATGAATAGTTCCTCCAGGCATCAAACCATAAGACATTTTCTTCAGCCATTGGGGTCACCACAGCTGCACCTCCGTGAAGTCTCAACATTAACAGGCCAGTGACAGGGAACAGAGGCAACAATAAACAAAAGCAGGGGGTCCATGTCTGTTACCAGTCTGGGGCTTCTGGCTCTTTCAAGGCTGTGTGATGATGATAATGAGGGGTCCACGAACACATTTTCATATTTTCAAAGATTCCTGTCACAACATGCTGAATGGAACATTTTCTATTGCCCTAGAATTGGTAACCAGATAGCTTTACTTTCTAATACAGCCATAGTTGGACCACACATTGCGTCCATAGCAAAATAAGAGCCAACAAAACATCCCCCCTTACTCCCCAGCTTCACTCCAGCCTCCAGTTTATATAAGAAGATTGGAAGTTGGGAAAGACAGTGTGATGTGTCTCATGTAGGGAGTTCAGTGTTCATTGTGAAAGGCTTCTTTCTCCCTTGACCAGGGGAGAGGACAGGAGCTTCCTTCTCATATGCAATAGTTAGTGTAACATTAGCTGCCGTAACCAATGAGCCCAAACTCTACATAGTAGCTCAAACACAATAGTTTATTTCTCACATAACAGTTCAAAGCAGATGTTCTTGTTCAGCAGAGAGCTTTCATCTATAAGTGATTCAGGGATTCTGGCTTCCCCCATCTTGTGGCTTCGCCATCATTTCCTGAGCCCTCATCATCTGCAACCAACCACTGGAGGTGGAAAGAGTGCCTGGAGGGGGCATGTCTACTTCTTAAATGCTTCAGCCCGGCAGTGTCCTATCACTTCTGCTCACATTCCGTTGGTGATAGCAAGTCACATGGGCAGAACTAGACACAAAGGGGGCTGAGAATTATAGTTCCTGGTTGGGCAGCTCTTTCCCAGAGACTTCTCTCTACTGTGGAAGGGGAACGCAAATTGGAGCGGACACCTACCCACAACCACACATCACCTAGTGCCACATGATGTAGAGAAGGCTCCAAGGGAACCTTTTGTAGAGATTGGAGGTGCTCACGAGAAGCGGTGCCTATCACCTCATCCCTGGATGGGTGCTTGCTGAGCAATGGCATCTAAATCCTGCTCTGACATTGCCTTCTAGGAAGGGTCAGAGTGTGATGACAGAATTCTTAGGATATCCTGACATGCAGTCACTGATGGGGAGAGGAAATGCTCCTGAATCTAGAGACTGGTGTTTCCTTCTTGTCTGCCTATTTCTAAAGAAGGGTCATTAGAATGAGAAGGAACTATAATGTATTATGCCATGTAAGGAAATGATAGTTGAGACAGCCTCAGTCCAAGCCCCCAGAACTCTCAGAGGGTGTGGAACATACCTCAGTGGTTTTGATGACATCATGCAGAGAGCACAGATGCTATAGCAGGAGGGATGAGTTATAGGGTTGTCAAGGCAGCCACCAGGCCAGGTGAGGTGATACCCCATCAGGAGAGGAGGGTGGAGACCTGGACCACTTGCCAGACCAAAAAGAGACCCAATTGTCTTTCACTGAGGGATTCTTAGTACCAAGGGTGGAGAGGGGAGGGAATCAGACAAAATTTGATGCCACCCTCAAAAAAACCTTGAATGGTATCTGTGCAAAACCACTCCATCAGCAGAGGCCTCTAGCATCAAACAAAACCATATCAAAACAGGGCTTGTCCAGGGATATTTCCCTGCCACACACATGTGGCCAGTTTTGTACGATGACCCCTGACTGCACCATCTCTCCTTCCAGCCCCCTACTGCCCAAGAGGATGGAGACCTAGAGGAAGAGAGGGCAGGATGTGTTCATCTCCACTTTTCTGCTTCCCAAATCCAGAGGTCATTGCTCAGACCTATGCTGCAGGCAGGGGAGAGGATGAGCTTTAACAGACTTTGAAACTGAACTGGACTTTTAATTAGCAAGAGTGACAAGAAAGTTATGGGATCAGCTGAAGATACTGCTAAAAGACAGGAAAGGGAGGACTTATCAGAGCATAGTTTAAAGAGGTAATTGGAAAAAAGAAAACTGTTGTACTCCACTGAGTTGAATCTCCTCAATAAATTGCTAAACTCATTTCTGAGTCATTAACTGTTTGCCTTTAACTGATTAACGACTAACTGTCTAATTTCAGGGGTGGAGTTAATGCCCTTTAAAGAAAGAGCATTAATTCAGGGAACATAGGCTGGTAAGCAGAGGTAAAACCTAACCAAATTTTAAATCTGCTTTCCAATCTCAATCCCAATTTAGGGGATCACAAAAGAGAGTGGGGCTCTCAGCCAGAGAAGGGTAAAGTTTCTTCTCATTCCAAGCAGGATTTCACACTTACAGATATGGTAAAGAAGGAGTGGAGTGGTTCCCACTGTAATTTCCTAAGAAAACTAGGTCTGCTTCCTCCAGTCAAAGGACAGCATGGGAGCTGCTCTCAGAAGGTGTGATATGAAAGCACAAACTGGTGTGTCCCATTACCTGAGACTATCCTGGGGAGACGAGGCAGAGCCCTGAATCTTACTTAACAAGAAGAGCAAGGCCACATCTTCTGTGACTGAGCTGATACATTCATTCAGCAGATACGTACTGAGCATCACAGTGTATCAGGCAATCTTCTGCCTCACTGTGGGGATATATCAGTGAACAAACAGAAAACTTCTTACCCTTGTAGGGCTCAGAGAGACATAATAAACAGCGATCATATAATATATGGTTTTTGAATCAAATGAGGAAGTAGGCTGTGCAGTGATCTGGGGGAAGAACATACCAGACAGAGGCTCTGAGGCAGGAGTTTGCCTGTGTTGTTCTTTTGGTTTTGAGGTTTTGGGGGGGTCTTTTTGTTTGTTTTTTTGAAGATCAGTGAAAAGATCAATGTGACTGGAGTAGACTTTGAGGGGAGGGAAATCTAGTAGGAGATGTGGTCAGAGAAGAAAAGGTGAGGCCCATCACATGGACTCTGGCCTGTATTCTGAGTGAAACTGGGAGTCATCAGAAAGTTTTGAGCAGAGGAGTAACATGATCTGATGCTTAAAAAAAGATCATTCTGGGGAATTCCCTGGCGGTCCAGTGGTCAGTACTCTGCGCTTCCACGGCAGGGGGCCAGGGTTCAATCCCTGGCAAGGGAACTAAGATCCCACAAGCTGTGCATTGTGGCCAAAAAAAAAAAAAAAGGATCATTCTGGCTACTTGAAGGATTTGATAACGGATTCTAAGGAGGGCAAGGGTGGGTGTGAGGAGGAAACCCATTAGGAGGCTATGGCAATAATTCAGTTAAGAGATAGTGGGAACTTAGGGTAGAAGAGTGAGAAATTGCCAGATTTGTTTATATTTTAATGTACAGCTAATATGATTTTCTAATAGAGTGTATGTAGGGTATGAGAGAAAGACAGAAATCGTGAATGACTACAAGACCTTCTTTCTTTTTTTCTTTTTTTAAAATTTTATTTATTTATTTATTTATTTATGGCTGTGTTGGGTCTTCGTTTCTGTGCGAGGGCTTTCTCTAGTTGCGGCAAGCAGGGGCCACTCCTCATCGCGGTGCGCGGGCTTCTCACTATTGCGGCCTCTCTTGTTGCGGAGCACAGGCTCCAGACGTGCAGGCTCAGTAATTGTGACTCATGGGCCTAGTTGCTCCGCGGCTTGTGGGATCCTCCCAGACCAGGGCTCGAACCCGTGTCCCCTGCATTGGCAGGCAGATTCTCAACCACTGTACCACCAGGGAAGCCCAACTATAAGACTTTCTGCCTGAGTAACTGGAATATGGAGTTGCCAACAATTGAGGTGGGGAAGATTGCCAGGGGAGCAGGCTTGAGGGAGTACATCAGGAAGTCAGTTTTGATCATGTTAAATCTGAGCTGTCTATTGGACATCAAGGAAGAGATGCTGAGTTGACAACTGGCCATGTGAGTCTGGCATTTAGGAGAAAGGTCCAAGCTGGAGGTAGAAATCTGGGACTCATGGGAATATGGGTAGGTTTTAAAACCCTGAGACTAGATGAGACTAGATGAGATCACCAGGAGCAGTCAGTGAAGACAGAGACGAAAATGGGACCAAGGATTGTCTAATGGGACATTGAAATGTTAAGAGTCAAGGAAAAGAGGAGAAATCAATAAAGGAGATGGAGGAGGAGGGACCAGTGAAGTATCAGAGTAACCAGTGGTGTGCTGGTAAGTATAACAAGCAGTTCACCAAGAAAAAAAATTCCTAATATGTAGTGTTTGCCAATTTCCATGGTGTAAATACTCCCACCATGGCCAATTTCCAATTGTGACCAGTTACCAATGTGACATTAACCGCTCATAAAGTTACTGAAAATTTAACAATCATCAACTCTCATGAACTAGTACGAGCCAGCTCCACCATACAACTTACATGACTGTGATGAATAACTATAAACCAATATATTTGAAATCCTAGTTAAAATGAATAACTTTCTTGCAATGTATGAAATATGGCAAAATTTACACAAAAAGAAACAGAAAATTTGTATAAACCAATTGCTATTAAAGACATTATAATTGCAATCAAAGCTACATCTTTCCTCCCCAAGAAGCATCACACCCATATGGTTTTGTGTGAGTTTTATCGAACTTTGAAGAATAATCACTCTATAATATAAATTGTTTAAGAAGAAAAAAAAGTAAAGCTATCAAACTAATGTTATTAGGATTGTGTAATCTTCATAATAAAATTGGAAAAGGGAAACATAAGATTAAAAAATTTCAGACTGATTTTACTTTTGAACATAGATACAAAATGCAAAAAAAAAAAAAAAAAAAAAAAAGTTAGCTACCTTATTTTGGGATACCCCAGAAACAGACCCTAAGATTGATGGGCAATGATTTATTTGGAAGGTGACTCTAGGAAACACCAGTAAGTGAGTGAAGTAAGAGAATGAAAGAAGGAAACAAGTGCATTTTCAAGCAAGTTATCATTATGAGCAACTTGTGTTTAATCCATTAGGTTAGACTGGGAGCCAATGTAGAACACACGTCTCAGTTTTATCCTTCCCAAGGGGCATGGAAACTAGGTCCTTTATCCTCTCAATTTCATCAGTTATTGGCTGAGGGCTGCCCCTGGGATGGAAGAAGTGTTCATTCTCTGGTACTTGCAGCCTGACCTGCACACAGACAGAAGAGGTTCCAGTGACTAGAGAAAACTCTCAGGCCAAGAATCACAGATACTGGTAGTGGGCTCAGCATGCACAGAAATGGTTTATCCCAAGTGGATATGACCAGGGCGCACACGGCATCTACTACCTTAGCTAACTGAATTGAATAGCATATTAAATATAACGATTTATACCACATTATAGCACTACAAGTGAAAACCCACACAAATATCTCAGTAGGTGCATAAAAGGCATTCACTGAAGTCCAACACCTATTTATGATTTTTTAAAAAAAGCTTTTAGGAAAAGAACTTATTTAACTTCCTTTTGGACCTACCTGCATGCATAGATATACATTTCCTCTGCCTTTCTTTGCCAACAGGCCAGATGCCACATAAACAACTTCATATGATAGTGTCAAGAGATTATTCATTATTGCCTTGACCCTTGGTGTCAAGCAGATTTATAGCGAACTGCTGCCCTTCCTTATAAAGACTATCTATGGCAAGAATTATATACTCTTAAGCTAAACAAACAATCAGAAACCTTCATCACTCTCATAACAAATCCAGAGTATGTGCACTCTTTTCTGTATTCATGGGCTGTATTAACATTTAAATTAGAAAAAAGGTCTTTCAAAAAATACCCAGATTCTGGCCATGTCTCACCAAATCTATCACTCCCATACTGATATAAGTGACCATCATTACTTATCTGGTATATAATCAAAGTGACAAGCCAAATCAACAACAAATGAATGTATTATTTATAATACGGTATTGGAAAAAAATATCAATATGTAGAACAAACTGAGTGGAATTCCTACCTCTTAACTATATTTTAAAAAATGCTTCGTGTGGATTGAATATCTGAATATAAAGGTAAATATAAAAAGTAGGCAGAGATTTCAAATTCTGAGGTTAGAAATAGAACAAGAATGTTTGCTACCATCCCTCCTATTAAACATTGTACTGGAAGTCATAGCCAGTGCAATACATAAATGAATGAATGAATGAATAAATAAATAAACAAATAAATAAAATGAAATTATCATTATTTGTAAATGACACGGTAGTGTAGACAATCCACAGGCACCAAAGATAAACTTTTAGAATTAATAATTTAATTTAGCAAAGTTACTGGATACCAAGTCAATATTAAAAAGAAAAACCAGGGCTTCCCTGGTGGCGCAGTGGTTGAGAATCTGCCTGCCAATGCAGGGGACACGGGTTCGAGCCCTGGTCTGGGAAGATCCCACATGCTGCGGAGCAACTAGGCCCGTGAGCCACAACTACTGAGCCTGCGTGTCTGGAGCCTGTGCTCCGCAACAAGAGAGGCCGCGACAGTGAGAGGCCCGCACACCGCGATGAAGAGTGGCCCCCGCTCGCCGCAACTAGAGAAAGCCCTCACACAGAAACGAAGACCCAACACAGCAAAAATAAATAAATAAATAAATTTATGAAAAAAAAAAAAAAAGAAAAACCAGTAGCATTTCTATATATAAGCAAAAAAAGTAGAAAATATCTCAATTGCTTAGGAATAAATTTAATAAAAGATACACAAGACCTCTACCAAAAACTCTAAAAAATTACCGAGATAAATAAAAGAATATCTAAATAAATGGAAGGCTCTAGCGTGTTGTGGATTAGAATACTCCATGTTGTAAGTCAATTGATCCTCCCCAAAACTGATCTCAATATTTAACAGATCAATTGATCTCAATATTGATCTCAATATTTAAGAGATATTTAAGCAAGTTGATTCCAAAATTAATTAAAAAGTGCAAAGGGTCAAGAATGGGCAAAAATATTAAATAATTTAAAAAGGAAGTACTTAAATAAATTCAAGACATATGAAGATATGGTTTTTAATAGAGTGTAGTATTGATGTGGGGATAAATAGATCAGTGAAATATAACAGTCCAGAAACAGACCTACACACATAGACGCTTGAAGTATAACACAGGTGGCAATGCAGAGTAGTGAGAAAGGACAATCTTTTCAATGTTGAGTCAATTATTTATGTGAATGTTTTAAAAAATGAAATGACCTCTACTTCACCTTACACAGAAATCAATGCCAAATTGATTGAGGATCTATCTGAAGAAGGTAAAACATTAAAATTTAATGAAGATAATATAGACTAATATTTTCATATTAGGCATAGAGAAAGATAGACAGACACAAAAAAAGCACTAATAACAAAGGAAATGATTGAAAAATTGGATTAAAGTCAAGAAATTCTATTCATCAAAAGATGCCATTAAGAGAATGAAAAAAGCAAGCCACAGAGCAGAAAAAGATATTTGTAATTCATGCAATGAAAATTTATAAAGAATTCCCATAAATCAATAAAAAAAAAGATAAACAACTCAGTAGAAAAGTGGGCAAGAGAGTTGAAGAAACAATTTAAGAAGTTATCCGAATTGTCAATGAAATGAAAAGGAGCTCAATCTCATTAATCATGAGGAAAATACAAATTAAAACTAAAATGAGGGGCTTCCCTGGTGGTGCAGTGGTTGAGAATCTGCCTGCCAAGGCAGGGGACACGGGTTCGAGCCCCGGTCTGGGAAGATCCCACATGCCGCAGAGCAACTAGGCCTGTGAGCCACAATTACTGAGCCTGCGCGTCTGGAGCCTGTGCTCCACAACAAGAGAGGCCACGATAGTGAGAGACCCGTGCACCGCGATGAAGAGTGGCCGCCGCTTGCCACAACTAGAGAAAGCCCTCGCACAGAAACGAAGACCCAACTCAGCCATAAATAAATAAATAAATAAATAAATAAAATTAAAAATCGAAAACAAAATAACATCCATCAACGAGTTTAAAAAAAAATTAAATACAAAGAAAAAATATTAAAAGCAGCAAGGTGAAAACAACAAATAACATACAAGGGAATCCCCATAAGGTTAACAGCTGATCTTTCAGCAGAAACTCTGACAGCCAGAAGGGAGTGGCAGGACATATTTAAAGTGATGAAAGGGAAAAACCTACAACCAAGATTACTCGACCCAGCAAGGATCTCATTCAGATTCGACAGAGAGATTAAAACCTTTACAGACAAGCAAAAGTTAAGAGAATTCAGCACCACCAAACCAGCTTTACAACAAAGGCTAAAGGAACTTCTCTAGGTAGGAAACACAAAGAAAAGACCTACAAAAACAAACCCAAAACTATTAAGAAAATGGTAATAGGAACATACATATCGATAATTACCTTAAATGTAAATGGATTAAATGCTCCAACCAAAAGACATAGACTGGCTGAATGGATACAAAAACAGGACCCGTATATATGCTGTCTACAAGAGACCCACTTCAGACCTAGGAACACATACAGACTGAAAGTGAGGGGATGGAAAAAGATATTCCATGCAAATGGAAATCAAAAGAAAGCAGGAGAAGCAATTCTCATATAAGACAAAGTAGACTTTAAAATAAAGACTATTACAAGAGACAAAGAAGGACACTACATAATGGTCAAGGGATCAATCCAAAAAGAAGATATAGCAATAGTAAATATATATGCACCCAACATAGGAGCACCTCAATACATAAGGCAAATGCTAACAGCCATAAAAGGGGAAATCGACAGTAACACAATCATATTAGGAGACTTTAACACCCCACTTCCACCAATGGACAGATCATCCAAAATGAAAATAAATAAGGAAACACAAGCGTTAAAGGGCACATTAAACAGGATGGACTTAACTGATATTTATAGGACATTCCATCCAAAAACAACAGAGTACACTTTCTTCTCAATTGCTCATGGAACATTCTCCAGGATAAAACATATCTTGGGCCACAAATCAAGCCTTGATAAATTTAAGAAAATTGAAATTGTATCAAGTATCTTTTCCGATCACAATACTATGAGACTAGATATCATTTACAGGAAAAAGACTGTAAAAAATACAAAAACATGGAGGCTAAACAATACACTATTAAGTAACCACGAAATCACTGAAGAAATCAAAAAATACCTAAAAACAAATGACAATGAAAACACGATGACCCAAAATCTATGGGATGCAGCAAAAGCAGTTCTAACAGGGAAGTTTATAGCAATACAATCCTATCTCAAGAAACAAGAAAAATCTCAAATAAACAACCTAACCTTACACCTAAAGCAAATAGAGAAAGAAGAACAAAAAAACCCCAAAGTTAGCAGAAGGAAAGAAATCATAAAGATCAGATCAGAAATAAATGAAAAAGAAATGAAGAAAACAATACCAAAGATCAATAAAACTAAAAGCTTGTTCTTTGAGAAGGTAAACAAAATTGATAAACCATTAGCCAGACACACCAAGAAAGAAAGGGAGAAGACTCTAATCAACAGAATTAGAAATGAAAAAGGAGAAGTAACGACTGACACTGCAGAAATACAAAGGATCATGACAGATTGCTACAAGCAACTATATGCCAAAAAAATGGACAACCTGGAAGAAATGGACAAATTCTTAGAAAAGCACAACCTTCCAAGCCTGAACCAGGAAGAAATAGAAAATACAAACAGAACAATCACAAGCACTGAAATTGAAACTGTGATTAAAAATCTTCCAACAAACAAAAGCCCAGGACCAGATGGCTTCACAGGCGAATTCTACCAAACATTTAGAGAAGAGCTAACACCTATCCTTTTCAAACTTTCCAAAATATAGCACAGGGAGGAACACTCTCAAACTCATTCTACGAGGCCACCATCTCCCTGATACCAAAACCAGACAAAGATGTCACAAAAGAAGAAAACTACAAGCCAATATCACTAATGAACATAGATGCAAAAATCCTCAACAAAATACTAGCAAACAGAATCCAACAGCACATTAAAAGGATCATACACCATGATCAAGTGGGGTTTATCCCAGGAATGCAAGGATTCTTCAATATACGGAAATCAATCAATGTGATACACCATATTAACAAATTGAAGGATAAAAGCCATATGATCATCTCAATAGATGCAGAAAAACCTTTTGACAAAATTCAACACCGACTTATGATAAAAACTCTCCAGAAAGTAGGCATATAGGGAAACTACCTCAACATAATAAAGGTCATATATGACAAACCCACAGCCAACATCATTCTCAATGGTGAAAAACTGAAAGCATTTCCTCTAAGATCTGGAATAAGACAAGGTTGCTCACTCTCACCACTATTAATCAATATAGTTTTGGAAGTTTTAGCCACAGCAATCAAAGAAGAAAAAGAAATAAAAGGAATCCAAATTGGAAAAGAAGAAGTAAAACTGTCACTGTTTGCAGATGACATGATACTATACATAGGAAATCCTAAAGAGGCTACCAAAAAACTACTAGAGCTAATCAATGAATTTGGTAAAGTAGCAGGATACAAAATTAATGCACAGAAATCTCTTGCATTCCTATACACTAATGATGAAAAATCAGAAAGAGAAATTAAGGAAACACTCCCATTTACCATTGCAACAAAAAGAATAAAATACCTAGGAATAAACTTACCTAAGGAGACAAAAGACGTCTATGCAGAAAACTATAAGACACTGATGAAAGAAATTAAAGATGATACAAACAGATGGAGAGATATAGCATGTTCTTGGATTGGAAGAATCAACATTGTGAAAATGACTATACTACCCAAAGCAATCTACAGATTCAATGCAATCCCTATCAAACTACCAATGGCATTTTTCACAGAACTAGGACAAAAAATTTCACAATTTGTATGGAAACACAAAAGACCCCGAATAGCCAAAGCAATCTTGAGAAAGAAAAACGGAGCTGGAGGAATCAGGCTCCCAGACTTCAGGCTATACTACAAAGCTACAATAATCAAGATAGTATGGTACTGGCACAAAAACAGAAATATAGATCAATGGAACAGGATAGAAAGCCCAGAGATAAACCCACACACATATGGTCACCTTTTCTTTGATAAAGGAGGCAAGCATATACAGTGGAGAAAAGACAGCCTCTTCAATAAGTGGTGATGGGAAAACTGGACAGCTACATGTAAAAGAAGGAAATTAGAACACTTCCTAACACCATACACAAAAATAAACTCAAAATGGATTAAAGACCTAAATGTAAGGCCAGACACTATAAAACTCTTAGAGGAAAACATAGACAGAACATTCTTTGACATAAATCACAGCAAGATCTTTTTTGACCCACCACCTAGAGTAATGGAAATAAAATAAAAAATAAACAAATGGGACCTAATGAAATTTAAAAGCTTTTGCACAGCAAAGGAAACCATAAACGAGAGAAAAGACAACCCTCAGAATGGGAGAAAATATTTGCAGATGAAGCAATGGACAAAGGATTAATCTCCAAAATTTACAAGCAACTCATGCAGCTCAGTATCAAAAAAACAAATAACCTAATCGAAAAATGGGCAGAAGACCTAAATAGACATTTCTCCAAAGAAGATATACAGATTGGCAACAAACACATGAAAGGATGCTCAACATCACTAATCATTAGAGAAATGCACATCAAAACTACAAGGAGGTATCACCTCACACCAGTCAGAATGGCCATCATCAAAAAATCTACTAACAATAAATGCTGGAGAGGGTGTGGAGAAAAGGGAACCCTCTTGCACTGTTGGTGGGAATGTAAACTGATACAGCCACTATGGAGAACAGTATGGAGGTTCCTTAAAAAACTAAAAATAGAACTACCATATGACCCAGCAATCCCACTACTGGGCAAATACCCTGAGAAAACCATAATTCAAAAAGAGTCATGTACCACAATGTTCTTTGCAGCTCTATTTACAATAGCCAGGACATGGAAGCAACCTAAGTGTCCATCGACAGATGAATGGATAAAGAAGATGTGGTACATATATACAATGGAATATTACTCAGCCATAAAAAGAAATGAAGTTGAACTATTTGTAGTGAGGTGGATGGACCTAGAGACTGTTATACAAAGTGAAGTAAGTCAGAAAGAGACAAACAAATACCGTATGCTAACACATATATGTGGAATCTAAAAAAAAAAAAAAACATGGTTCAGAGGAACCTAGGTGCAGGACAGGAATAAAGACACATATGTAGAGAGAATGGACTTGAGGACACAGGGAGGGTGAAGGGGAAGCTGGGATGAAGTGAGAGAGTGGCATTGACATATATACACTACCAAATGTAAAATAGATAGCTAGTGGGAAGCAGCCTCATAGCACAGGGAGATCAGCTTGGTGCTTTGTGACCACCTACAGGGGTGGGATAGGGAGGATGGGAGGGAGATGCAAGAGGGAGGAGATATGGGGACATAAGTATATGTATAACAGATTCACTTTGTTATAAAGCAGAAACTAACACCCCATTGTAAAGCAATTATATTCCAATAAAGATGTTAAATAAATTAATTAATTAAAATTAAAATTAAAAAAAAGAAACCCTATAAACTTTTCAAAAGGTGACAAGTCTATATAAATTGACATATTGATAACTAAATGGATGGCTACCTGTTTGTATTTTATATCCAAATCACTCTGGTAATAGAAACTGACCTGGAAACACAGAGCCAACCATGCTAAGACACTTTAAGCAGTTCACAAATCACTGTCTGGCTTTAAATATTTTAGCATCAGCTCTAAATCATTTTTCCTAGGAATAAGAATATAAAGAATTCTATTCAAAACGCTTATGGACTTCTGAGGCTTAGGAAGAAAGCTTCAGAGATAAGGTCCTCCTGTTATTATCCACTTATACATTTACTGATTACTGCAGGCAGCCTGAGTTGTTATTATTTAGTAAGCAGCTACTATGTGCCAGGCACTATTTGGCACTGTATGTCACCAACTTGTATAACCATCCCCCAGATACTATAAGGTCAGTGTTATTATCTCCTTTGTCATATGAGAAAGCTGAAGATCAAAAAGGTTAATGATTGGCTCAAGGTTACATGATAATTTGGTGTCTGTCTGTTCAAAAACCCGTGTTTTTTACCTCTGGATATTCCAAGGGGAGTACTAGTACAGTACTTTATACTGCAGAGCATAATTTCTCCCCCCATGACACTGTCCTAGGAAACTGAACATGTTTCTAAAAATAGCTCCTTTGATCATAGAGGCATCCATCTGGTCTTTCTCCAGCTATTCCAAAGTCATTGTTTTCTGTGCTCAGCACCATATATCTAAAAGCCACTGCTGCTGCTTTTTTCTGCAACCGGAGGTTTGGGACAGAACATTTTCCGAAGCAAATCTGCTTCTCTGAGTGATTGCTCTGAAATCTCTATTCCTCATTATATGATGCCACCCATGAGAAAAACAGTAATAATTTACATTTGAATTGTAAATTAGAAAATGCTACTAAATTCATGATCTTTTCTTTGATCACAGCAACCTTGTGAGGTGAATAGGGTAAACATTATTCTCATTTATCCAATGAGAGAGGTTGAGTTTTAGATATGAGATATAGGGACTTGCCCGAGGTCATAGAGATAGTGTATGGCATTACTGAATTCCAAATCCAGTGCTCTGTTATCCCCAAACTCCTCCTATAGATGATCCACATCTGACTGAAATCCTTTGTAGAATGAGGATAAATAGATAATATTTCAAAGGAGAGAGAGGTAGAGAGGGAGTGAGAGGGAATACAATAATATATTCCTACTCTAATGGGCTTTGTTGAAGTTGCCTCCCCCATATCCAGCTCCCCTTCCTTGGTAACCACCCAATTCCCCCATATAACTGAGGGGAAAATAATTTCAAGTCCGGCTTCAGGGGTAGAATATTAATTGGCATAATCCAAACATCTGGTTAAAGCTTTTGATCAGAAGGGGTCATATGAAAGGGCTCATAGGAAAGAAAGGCTTGCTCTCCTTCTGGATAGCATATGATGCAGAGGTGGAGCCTGGAGCCATTGCAGCCATTTTGACACCATGAAAAGAAGCCCTTTCTGATGACTGTGTTAAGCCACTGAATCAAACAAATCTTGAACTCTTGAACCATACATACAATATGATAGATCAATTGAGCTATCTATCCATCCTTGTCCTAAAAAGGATCTAAGGCAGACATAGAGTTATAAGAGCCATAAATTTCCTTTATTTTCAAGTCAGTTTGAGGTGGGCTTTCCTTTACTTGCAACCAAATGCATCCTGACTGATACATACATGCATACATTTATACATTCTTGGGTAAAAATGAAGTACCCAGTGCTCAGTGGCAGCTCCAACTAAGCCATCCCAACTCCAACGCTTTTGAACATAAATAACTTGGAGCCTAGACCATTGCCTTCTGTCACTTTTCAGATTGACAGCTGGAAGCAATTTGCCAGTCTTCTTCCTTCAAGCAGCCCTTTCCTCTGCTAGTTTCTTATGGCACTAAAATAAAAGATATTTTCACCAAGGCAAAGTTAATTAGCACATTTAACATCTTCATTAAGAGTTTTTGAGTCCAGCAAGGTGACAGGTGGAGCTAAAGGGAGCTGGGAATCAGGTATGATATTTTGACAATTAATGACAAGAAGACTGATGTCTGGTAGCTGAGGTCATTGAGTAATTAACTACTGTTGATAGCATCTCAGAGCTAATGAGATAGTATGTTGGGGGAAAAACTTGATAAGGTGTACAGCACTGAACAAATGCAAAGAGGTACTTTTAAGAACAAATTTAATCACTATTATCATGGTCAATATGGCAGTTCTTAAGGGTATAAAAAATTAGGCAATGCATTTTTCATCTTTATTTAAAAACAACGTTAATGGGGTCAGATAAAAATTTCTAGGCACAAGACCGTGAATATTATGAGACATATTTAGGGATCTGATCACTGAAGACTGCATTTCCCCAAGTATGTTCTACTGAATAGTAACTTCAAGAAAAAAGGATTCTTTGAGCAATAAATTTTGGGAAATGCTCCACTGTTTTCACCTGCCTAGAATCTATTTTTCTCCTAATAACAGTGTCTTATCCCCACCCCCAGTCCATGTGGCTTATGTGGTACTAACCTCACCTCCCAGAACTATGGTGACCACAGGGCATAGACCAGTCAATTATCACCTTCCATTTCCCTGAACTTAGTAATTAATTAATAAATGAGTAAATGACCTCAGTCAGTCCAGTGAGAGTCAGCCCTGGGACTTGTGCGGGAACTATTAGAAAAGAGATACTCTCCTTCTACTGGGGTTGTTAACCTGGTAAAAAAGTGAGTCTGGGGGGACTTCCCTGGCAGTCCAGTGGTTAAGACTCCGCGCTTCCAATGCAGGGGGTGTGGATTCGATCCCTTGTCGGGGAGCTAAGATCCCACATGCCTTGCGGCCAAAAAACCAAAACATAAAACAGAAGCAATATTGTAACACACTGAGTAAAGACTTTAAAAAAAAAAGTGAGTCTGGGGCCACTGGTGGCCATTTGCCACCCTTGGGGAGAGAGTTTGGCTGAGGATGAAGCTAGCTCAGATACAAACAGAACTGACAGATGATGACAGACACCTCGTGATGTTCTCTCAGCACCTGGACCCAGCTGTGCCTGAAGTCCCTAACTTTTCATTTAGAAAGTCATTCACAGGGAAGACTGAAAAGGCCACGTCACAGCCACATTCTCCTTATTGCCCACTCAATGTCAGATCACAGCAAGCTAGCCAAACTGCAGGACGCCAACTTCCCCTCACCTCTACCTAGTATTCATACACATACACCATCCAAAAAAAATCTCTACAGTTCTACTCAGCAACTCAGTTTTAAGCAGGGTCTACATCCAAAAAAAATCTCTCAGTTCTACTCAGCAACTCAGTTTTAGGCAGTTCTGTTTTTCCTCTTTTCCTTTATCACAAAGGCCCAGCTTGGTCACCATGCACATAGTCAGCTCTTGGGAAATATTTATTTGATGTTCGTTTAATAAATTCTCCTCAGGGCAGCTATTCTGAAGTTCTCCTTGAAAACTCACACATCAGATTCTACCACTAATTTGGTTATTCGGAGTTTATTTGACTTAGTCAACAAATGACTGATATCTATGACCTCCTTGAACCCTATCTAGTCAGCACTCAATAAATGTTAGCCATTATAATTTTAATTTTTAAACATCTGGCCTTCTTGATCAGGCTGAAATCACTGCTTCCCCACCCCCCGGCCCCGCAAAAAAAGATGCTTTTTTACTTGCACCTTCCCCATTTAGTTCAAATAAACAGTTCCTCCAACATCTCTCCTAAACCCACCTAAGTCCCATCATGGGGGGCGTCAGGGCATAGCAATCATTCCCACATCTCACATCACTAAGGTTATTTTATGCCCCCCGCCACATAAACACAATATGTACAACTGGAGATTTCTTTATCTTGTAATTCACTTACCTGACATGGAAGAAAGCCTAATTCTTGAAAGATTTCATGCTATTCCCTTGGCTAGACACAGACCTTTCTCAAAGCCAGAGGTCACATCACCTTCCTGAATAGGGCAAACATTCTCTTGTTGCTCTCCTTCACACTGACACTTTTTCTCTTGTTTTATGACGATTCCTAACCAGCCAAAAGCATTGGCATGTGTGAGATGGCACAAGTTTTATGCAGAGTTCATTTAGTAAAGAACCAGGGATGTTAAAGCCACTTAGAGAATTCAAAGGAGATGGGCACTTGCTTTTTAAACCAGCCATTGTCAGCATCTATTCTGGACAAAACAATTAAAGTCTTTAAGCTATTGTGAGATGGGATTAAGTTTGCCTCATTTCCCATTATAGCTTAAAGTATTTCTTCTGATGATATGTTAATTGGTACAAATGTCTCCTAGACTAACCGTAGTGAGAAGAGCAGCAGCTGATTCAGCCAGGGTAGGGGGCTTGAGGTGCAGGGAGCAGGTGGGAAGGTATCAGCACTGTTACTGCACAGCCGTCATCATCCGCATCACCATATCTCCACATCAGAAGATGGAGAGCCCAGAGAACAGAAAGAAAAGCTCAAGACTGGAAACAGACCTCATGAATGAAGCAAACCTATGCAGTTACTCATCAGGACAGGGTAAGAATAAAGGGAGCCATCCTTATTTCTCACAACAGTGTTTTTAGACATTACATCAGTGCCTCCTGTTTGGTCACCATTTTAACAGATGCCCAAGCCTCTATTGAACACGGATATATAAACAGAGATCAGATTAAGAAAACAATACAGTGTATATCCTCTGCAGTAACACAGGGCTTGGCTAGATAATTAAAAGTGGGGCCTGTAGGGTCAGAACCTAGAAAGCAGTGAGCTCGTGTCTGGTTCAGGACTAGATCCAAGAGGCCGAGCCATGTTTCAAGATCTGGAAGTTCACTGGTAGTTGCTCCAAACCACATGGAGAAGGTGTCCCAGACCAAGCTGCACACAGACCCAACAGCCAGGGCCAGAGTGAGTGGCCAATCTGAAGACAGAGGGCTGCAGGAACTGGGATGACTGAATCTTCCAAGCAGGACATATACTGATTCTTGCCTTGAATCATCTTAAAGGCCCTCCTGGTACCTGACATGGACAATGAGACAAAAACCTTATTGCAAGGATAATTAAACACAACAACATTTTGTGGAAGGAGGGGGAGGCGGGAGCCAGCGAACTCTCCCCCCCTGGGATTCTGAAAACAGACATCTGTGGTTGAGGGCTTAAGCCTTCCCCAGCTGACACTGGGAAGAGACAGAAACTGGAGCTTCATTCCTGTTTCTAAATTGTCTTATCACCTTCATCTAATGTATTGGAATGCTTTATAGAGTCTTTGGTCTTCTTAAGAGCTTTAAGAAATAAGTAAATGGAATGAAATATTCTCATTTTCTAAAAGTCATTGAATTAAACAGGAGAAAGCTTATACACAGCAGGTGAATACATATCTTTAAAAGACTGACAATAAAATAATCACCGTTTTACATGACGGATGCTTACTCAGAGGGTAGTGATTTGCCTGCCCATCTCATGAAGGGAATCTGCTGTGGACATAATTGATTATACACTACCAGTATAATCCATTCTCCACTTGGTGGCAATAGCATGAGCGGTTGAGACTGGAGTGAGCTAACAATCCCATTAGTGTGAGTGCCATTCCTCTCCCTCCAATTCTCTCTGGTGCTTATTGACATTTTTGTTTTGTATTCAAAGCTGCTGCTATAGCTGCTGCCTTGGCAGGCACTGCTTCTGTTAGCAATGTGGCCTTTCCTATGCGCAAGGGTGGCTAAAAAGACCACCCCTGGACCCATAGTCATCCCTACATTACCTATTGTTGTAGTGGGTCATTGGTTGGTGGCAATGGCAACAAAATGAAGTCTGCTACTGTCTGGGGCTTGGGAACCCTGCCGGTGGACCCAGGGACTCTTCATTCAGCATAAGCTGTTCCCCTTCTCAGTGCTGCATTGGGTACGGCTGCTCAGCGGGCCCGTTCCCCAGCTGTCCCCAGGAGAACCCCATGACTCCTGGTGCATTGACTTGAGTCTCTGGAAGAGCTCTTAGAGGAAATCTGTTCCCATTCCCTCATGTTTCTGAAGAACAAATGGAGGCTCAGAACAGGAACCTACCATGGCTGAACTCACTCAGGTAGGTAGAGGGATCTTCTTATCGCTAATAACACTAAGACTAGACATTGACATTGAGCAACTACATGTGGTGGGCACTTTATGTATGTTATTTCCAGTCTTCACCACAACTCTGCAGTTAGGCATTATTACCCCCTTTTACAGGTTGGAATACCAAGTCTCAGAGAACTTGAATGATTTGCCAAATACCACATCACTAATAAGCGGTTGAGTTTGGATACAAACCTAGGTCTGTCTGACTCCAGAGTCCCTGCTCCTTCCTACCTTGATCTGAACGGTACATGGGACAATTCTAGCCCCCATCCTTCTCAGGCTCCAGAGCAAGACTTCCCAACACCCACACTGACCTTAACTATTACATCCTCCCCTCAAGGGCTTCAGAAGCTTGGTCTCCCAGGCGTACTGTATAACCCCACGTAGTAGCCACTATGGAATCAGGATGTCTCAGCTGTTTGTGTGCACGTGCCTACTACAACCAAGGAATTCCAATGTCAGTGTGAACAGGTAGTCCATTCTTCAGGACCAGTCCTGCCTTGCTTTGTGAGAGTGACTTTCTTAGACTTCCTGGGAGATTCTAGGCATACAGTCTGGCATCAATCCTAGTTTACCCTCTGTGTTGATCTTGACAAGTTATATAAGCCCTCTGAGCCTCTGTTTCCTTGAGTGTAAAACAGGCCAATAACAACCTGAATGTTATGAGGACAAAATCATGTAAATATCCTAATACAGGGCCTAACATTTAGTAGGCCCTAAAGAAATGGTTGTTTCACCTTCTTTCCCTTGGTCCTCTTTTTCTCTACTCCTCTCTCTCTCCCAGTCACCATGGCCACTTTCCCTGACTTGGCCTATCTCTTTTGATGCCCCTGCTATCACCAAAGTTTCCTGGCATCCTGCATTCCCTCTGCCATTATACTGCCTTTTCCTTCTGTATGATACAGAAGGACTAGGGGGCGGGGAGGAGGTGGGCTAACAGTGGCCCCATGGCCTGGGAACAGTGGATATGGGAGATCCTGAGAAGAGAGAAAAGACTGAGATAACAGAATCAAGGATTGTTAGTGACAGAAAAACTATTTATTTGGTAGAAATTTTTAGTGTTCACTGTAACTGATTCTACTCTTATTCCAGGAAGATGGAAGTATTCTTCTTCTCCACTCCCTGCTTGTAACTACCGTTGAGTGGTGCCATGTTCTGGCCAATGAGTTGTGGGCAATAGTGACATGCATCACTTCCAAGCCAGAGCATTTAGTTGATGGTACAAGGTCCTCCAGCTTTGGTCCTGCCTGCCAAGGTCAACTCTGAAGTATCATGTTGAGATGGGGCATCATAACATGGTATAAAGTGATTTACACGGAGCAGAACCCACAGTCATCCACAGTGGAGACATAATGTGAACAATAAGTATTGTTATTTTAAGCTACTGAGAGTTTGGGTGTGTCTCTTATCACAGAATAACCTGTAGAACACAGCAGTCCGAACCTTGACTTTCATGTCATAGCCCCTTGAAAAACGGTTTTTGAGGGCCCTAGCAGCAAGTCAGTGACCATACAGATCTTTTGGAAGAGAACCTAAATAACTTTACGTTATTTACAACCCCCAAGTCCTCACTTTTCTCATCTATAAAATAAGAGTTGGCCTATCTCAAAGTGTGGGACACATACCATCACTGGTACTTTGGATCCTTGCTACTCAACAGGTGATCCAAGAACCGGCAGCACCAGCATCACTGTGATTGTGTTAGAAATGCAACTCCCTGGGTCCCACCCCAGACCTACTGAATCCAATTCTGCATATTTAACAAGATCCCCATATGATTCCTATGCACGTTAAAACTGGGAGAAATACTGATTTAAATAGTACTAGGATTCAGCACTAAATGACCTATAGTCACACAGTGAAAAAGTTATCCTTTTCCACTTGGCTTTCAACGTTTCTGATTCCTTCATGGAGACAGTCTCAGTTTGATGCGAATATATCTTTAACACCTCTTTAACAGTTGTTAATTTTTTCTTCTTTTTTTAAAAATATTCAGTTATTTATTTATTTGGTTACACCGGGTCTTAATTGCAGCACGTGGGCTCCTTAGTTGCAGCATGCATGTGGGATATAGCTCCCTGACCAGGGATCGAACCCGGGACCCTGCACTGGGAGTGCGGAGTCTTATCCACTGAGCCACCAGGGAAGTCCCCTAATTTTCTTCTTCTCATAAAGAGAAAGCAAGCCTCAGGTTCCTGGGCAGGCAATAGTATTTAGCTTGACCATAGGAGCAGTGTTTTATTTTCACTGTTCTTATTTAAATGATTATCTTGTCTATATGGCAACTGATGCCAGTTTTCTATTTAAAGTAGTGCTAGCAACATCTTTAAAATAAATTAAGTGGAAAAGTGAGTGTATTTAAAGAAAATGTATAATAATTGGGAAGAAGTGTTTGCTTTAGTGTTTCCTTTCATGTCAGGGAACTCCATTGGTTTGACACTCCTGACCTCTTTCCACAGCTTCATCATTAAGGAACTTTACTCGTGCCGCAGGGTGTCGGGGTGAGGAGAGTTGCTGTATCTCTCCGTAAATTTGGGAGGAATGAAAAGAACATGCTCAGGTCAGCATCCCCCTTCTTCCTCTTGGAATTTAAATACCCAGAGGATAATTACTCATAGATAATTTGCCTATAAATTCCCAGTCCAACTGTTAGAATTCTAGCAGCAGGTTATTTATTTACTATATCTTTATTGTGTGCCTGTGATATACTGGGTTCTGGTTCTGTCTTTTCTTCTCCTTTTGCTGCCCAGAAGCAACCTCTCCACTTAGAGGGCTCTTGACCAGCCTCTGGCCAGGCTGTCACAGTGGTGTTTTTGGTTTCTCAGCTTCTGAATCTGCTTAGAGGCAAAAGTCAGGGGCATTGATGAGCTTGGGATCCTTCTAGAAGAAAGCATCAGGTATTCGTCATCATGAATCATGAGACAAAAACAGGTAATGGTCGTTAAGGCGTCTGGCCAATCTCCTGGTGGCCTAACCATAATCCATCCATGTGGGTCAATCATGAAGGATTTTATGATTACCCTGCTAATAATGTAGACTTTTGGCAAAAAGCCTTGGGTAAGAGGGCACTGCCCCTTCCTTGGAAAGTAACAACTTGTGTGTCTAGGCCCCTGCATTTGCTTTTGTCAGTTCTCTACCACTCAACTAAAGTGGCGCCCTTCGCTCCTTGTTATATCGCTCTATTTTGTTTTCATCATGGTACTTATCTCCACTTTTCTGTTTACTTGATTAGGGTCTGATCCACTAGGTCTGATCCATTAGGGTCTCTCTCCACTAGACTGTAAGCTCAAGGAGAGCAGGAACCATTTCTGTGTTGTTCATGGCCGTATCTCATGTGTCTAGAATACACTGAATAAATGAATCAAAAGTGCCACATTCCAATTGTTGGAAAAAGAAAACTAGGATGTGTACTTTCAAGACCTAATTAGCAGTCACTCTGCAGTATCATTGCTCAACCCTGGAACTGAGATATGCATTAATTGTTCCTGCTGTGTGTGGCTCTAAATGCTCCACTACATTTTTATCTACTGCATTTCTATTCATTGGTTCAGTAATGCTCTGTCTACAGCTGGAAAGTGTCTGCAGTGTCTCATAAAGGCAGCAGTCAACAGGCAAAAGATAAGCGCTTGTAAGTAAAGGAGTAGGACCCAAGGGAAACCTTATCAAGAAATCGTTGTTAAGGTGTAACTTTCTATTGCAATCTATGCAAGATCTGTCCCCTAAGCTCCTTTTTCTGCCCTGTGCTGGGAAAGGTGACTTGGACATTGAAAACTGGTTTGAAAAAATTATTCAGAGTCCCAGAGCAACTTCTGGTGAAACTGTTCAAATTTTTCTGAAATTTATGCTCCTCCAAGTAACTGCTCATAAAGGCACAATTTTTGAGGCAAAATTAAATTATTTCGTGCTTATTCTTCCATTTCTCATGTTTCCTCATGACAACACAGAGGTAGGTAGGAGTCAGAGGTAGCATTTTACCAACCTTGGACAATTTGTTTTTAATGATATGCATAGGAGCATGAGTTGGCACCTTCTGGTCTTTTGGTGTCCCTAAATATAAAGAGGTCCAAACTGACACTTCCTGAAGAATATTAAAAGGAAGTAAACCAGGAAAGTGGGCTAGAATCTGCTTACAGGTGGGAGAGCTCCTCAGGAGTTCCTGGTTTGTGTGAAGATTTCACTGGGTTTATTGGCAGTGGACAGGAGACTCTTACCACCATTCAAGGTGCTGATGATTAACCAGAAATTGCTCCTGGATGCTGAATATTTTTTACTTTGAAATCAAACCCATTTTGAATTTCTAACCCAAATCAGTTTTATCTGTGAAAGTCAGAAAAGTGTAAACCCTCTGTCCTGAAATACAGGCACAAACTTATCTCAGATATTAAATACTCATAACCACTGTGATTGTGGCTGGTGTTGTTCTAATAATGAAAAGCCAGGAAAAAAATGAGATTTAATCCAGAAATCCATCAAAGAAGACAGCGAAAACGAAAATACAGTGCTTGAAACACCACACCCCTTGAATTACATGCACACACACAGACTTACAGAAAAACACTGACACTTTAGTAACTGCCCATGCCATGACAAATCCCAACTTCCTATCTCTTCATGACTGTAATGCATCTGGACTAGAATAAATTCAGGGTTTTCTTCAGTCTATAATGTTAATAGCTTGCATTTATTCGCTCTTTACCTTTCACGGTATGGCTTCTCATACTTTATCCCACTTGAACATTACAACAAGCTCATGGAGAAGGCAGACAGACGTTCTATTCCCATTGTAAAGCTGAGACTCTGAGAGCTTGAGTGACTTGCCAAAGATCATACAATAAGCAACTGGCAGAGACTGCATTAAGGCTCCAAACTTCTGATTCTTTAACTCTATGCCTGTCCTGAAATGTTTCATAGCTTCTTGGATATCCCAGGAGATCTGACATACCCTGCAGAACTCTCATAAGCTCAAATTATGGGAATGTCTCAAGACTTCAGACCTGGATGCTGGTCCAAGGCAATAATAAGCTTAAGCTAGGTGGACTTTCCCAGACTGTCCTGGCACTGATTAGTCATTTTTCTGGGGAGAACCCAGGTCCTCTGAGCTAGAACCCACAACCTAAAGGTACACTTGAACTGCTCCATCCTAGGAGGGAAGTGTCAGACAGCCAGTATTCTTCTCAAACAGAAGCCCAGTGAATTTGTTTCCAAGGATGGAGAGTTACATCTCATTAGATTCCATGTATTTTGAGGGCTTGGACCAAAGATGCAAGAATTCATGTAGGTACTTTCCATCTAAATCAGTCTATCCAATGCATGTTAAACAATTCATTCTCTGATGAGGCCAAACATGCCTGGGTTTGTACCATCTAGTCCTCATCCTTTTGAGACATAACACAGTTCTCATCCTAACAGAGCCAATGAAAAAATACAAGCCCCGTGTATATCTTGTCCCCACTCAGACGTTATCTGTCTAGCCTGAATGCACAGATACTCCCTTCTAAGTTTACAAAAGATACTTCCTTTCTACTGGCACAAATCACAATCTCCTTGTTTTCCGAAATTTATCTTTTAACAGAGACAGGGGAAGGACTCTCATTTATTGAGTTCTAAATATGTGTCTAGCCCTGAGATAGGCAATTTTAAGAATATTATCATTTTTAAATTCTCATAATAGTTCTGTGAGGAGGTCATTTCACAGATGAGAGAAGAAAGGTTAGTAAAAGTTAGATACCCCCAAGGTCACATAGACCGAAATTCCTGGTCAGTCTTCAAATCTCAAATCCTCGATCTTTCTACTCATAAGATGTTGAGAATCCAAAGATAAAACTTGGCCTACTTGAGCTTTGGACAAGGAGGAAGGTCTTGTCTTTTTTAGGAGGGGGGAGGGGAAATCAATCTCTCCCATCCTTTCTTTTCAGTAATGCTAAGGGAGGTGGAAGAAGTTTAAGAGCAGCAAGGGCTCCGTGAAGAAGCGGGGAAGCTTTCAGAGGGCAGGAAGCGGGTCTGGGTAGCCAGCTTTGTCCAATGCCAAGTCCAGCAGAGGTGGAGCTTCTGGCAGAGTCTGTGCATTCGCAACACACCGATACTGCAGAGTCCTGCCTGGCCCTTTCCCCGGACAGAGAGCTGCTTGCATCTCTTGCCCCTCGGCCTCATATAGCCCGAGATACTGGAAGCGGCACCTGGAGGCTCAGTAGGCCAGGCAGGAGTTGACAGAGAGAAAGCGCGCGTGTGCGTGTGCGTGTGTGTGTTTGGGGTGGGGGTGGGGGGCGTCTGGTGAGAGGCTTCGGCTCAATAACGTAAGGGGTTGGGCAGCCCACGTGACTCCAGGAGGGCGGAGACCAGCTAGCTGGAGGGAGGACTGACAGGCCGCGGGGAGGGTGCGGGGTAGACGGGGCAATCTGCATAACTGGGGAGCTGTTCCGCAGCGGCGGCTGCCTGCTGCCTTCCTTTGGCGCCACCACCCAGCATCGCAGGAGGCAGGGCCGGGCGCTGTAAGTGCGGACCGCCAGCCATCAGCCCCGGCAGCCAGGTCATCGCCTCCAGCCCTCCGGTGAGTGAACGTCCCCCTTCGCCGCGGTCTGTCCGCCTCCGTGCCCTCTGCATCCCAGCTGGACCCCCGCGCATGGGAATGATTGCCTCTGGTTGAATGAACCAGGGAGCCGGAGCCGCCGGGAGGGGGGAAGCAGGAACATGGCGCGGAGGCTGAGGCGCGCCCTCGGGGAAGGGGTCTCCTGTAAGAAGGAAGGAGGCGAGTCGGGGTCTCTCCGGCTCTGGCCCAGAATGTGGCCTGGACAGCATCCGGGGTAGGGGGACGCCGGGCTCCAACTCGCAGGGCTACCAGGCGGGGCTGGGACGAATGCAGCTCCGGCACGGCGGGAGACAGAGGCTTAGGAGGGAGCCGCGAGCTGCGTCCGGGCCCCCCCGGGTCTCCACCGACGCCGGGCTCGTCCTGTCCCCCCATGCCTTGCACACACCGGGCTCGCACAGCTCGGTTCTCGGCCTCGGAAAGAGCCCACGGAGAGGAAGAGACGCTTTTCCGGCCGAAGCCCGAGGGGAGAGCAGGGACAGACAACGTCTGCCCTTTTACCAGAGAGCAAACTCTTCAAAGGGACTCTAGCTGAGCCCGGTGACCTGACCAGGCCAGTGCGCTCTCAGGAGCATCTGTCCCCAGAGAGCGGTGACACGCCAGGGGCGACGAGGAGGACGTGATGGGTGAAGTGTCCAGGGAAGCTCCCTGGCCAGAGGGGGCAACCCTGGGGAGAGGATTCTCACCTGCACCTAAGACTCCTCTCTTCCCCCATGCCAAAGCACATCAGTGTCCTAGGAATCCAGAGGGCCAGAGTAGGGCAGTGTGGCCTTGCGGGACGCAGCCCCCAACCTCCTTCTCGCTCTTGAGTCACCCCCTCCCTCCCCCGCCCAACCCCCCCCCCCCACACACACACAGGTATTTTGCTTTGTGATTGAACAGTAAGATAGAAGTCGCCAAATGACTAGAAGCGAAGTGAAGGCGGAGGAAAGATGCGGGAATGCTGGAACAGTAGAGCTCTCGCCGGCTCCTGGCGCTCCCCACCCCACCACCTGTGCCAGACTCGGTTCACTGAGGTCTTGAACTGAGAGGCGCAAAGGAACCGGCTCTTGGGAGGGATTCTCACCGAAGTGGCGGGGCCGGTCACTGGCCAGAGTTGACCAAGACACACAGAATGATAACCCACCTCCTCTCCCCCCACCCACCCACCCCGACCAGAGTCCCCTCCAGGAAGGGGTCCGGGAGAACGCCAAGCGGCAGGATAGCACCAGTCAGGAGCCTGGACCACAGAGAGGATGGCGGGGAGGGGCGCTGTCCGCGGTGCTGAAAGTTCTCCGAGGCAGGGAGATAATCGTGCCAGGGGACTGGCGGCTCACCGCTTGCCAACATTTCTCCAAAGCAGAAACTGCGTTAGAACCACGTAAAGGGGGTCAGGTGGAGCAAGCGACCTAGAGAGATGGGTAAAGGTGCTATGCATTCCCTGGTTCTCTGCCTTCCCCCGGACCCCGCTTGGAAGGAGATTTTCCCCACTCCTGGGTAGAGGAGCAAGGAGCGGGTGTCACTCCAGGATCCAGCTTTGTGGTCTTCGAATGGGAAAGAATGTGGCGCCTCGTTCTGTTTTCTCTGCCTGCGCTGTGAATCTTCCTGTTGGTAAAGCGTTGGAAACACAGTTAGGGTTGCTGTTCTGGTAAACACTTCCGTGGCTTTCAAGAACCAGAGAACTGTGAGGTAGCACGAAGGAAGAGGCTTCATCAATGGAGAGACCGGGCTTTCTATTCCTGGCCAAAGTTTTTTCTCTCTTCAGCACCCTTCTCTCCCCACCACACGTTATTTACATCCTCTAGATATAGGTCTCTAAGCAGCCCGGTGTGTTTCTTTGATGAGTCTTCTACATTATGGGCTAGATGAGGAAGGAACTAAGCCAATTTAGGGAGGCCACGATAAAAGAATATTTACTAAAAACCTACTACCTGCTGAATCATATTATCTCATTTACGCTTTACAATAGCTGCTAACCATAAGTTTCACAAAGTTAAGAAAACTGAAGTTACGTATCTCAAATCCAGAGCTTGGATTCAAATTCAAGTCTGCTTAACTCTGAAGTGCAAGCTATTTTCATGCCTTCATTTTGGCATTTGGCTTTGGATAGCTGTTACTGGAGAATATAGCAAGAGTCTGTCAAAAGTAGAGGGCCTGCTTTTTTTTTTTTTCACACACACTACTCTCTCTTCCAACCCTTTCCTCTTTAATCTGTTCACCCACCCACTGTCACTCACTCCCACCATACCAACTGCTTTTGTGCATGCTGCTTGAGACACCACTGTTCACACAACTTGAGCTTCAGGATAACAGAAACACATTAGAGGACTAAAACAGCAGGTTTTCCTGAAAGAACAGCAGGGCTTCGGGGAATCTGGAGGATTAGAGCCCACTTGTGCTTTCATATTTAGAATTACACCCTTGAGTTAGAGGGCTGGAATAATCTTCAAAATCATTAAGCATCATTGTTTTACAAAAAGGAGAATTTGGGGACCACAAGATGGTTATTAGTCTAAGTCAGAAAACTGAAAGGTTAGGATTGGAATCCAGTTGACCTGACTCCAAGGCCAGTGCCCTTTCCACTACCCCCATGGTGCCTCAAATATTCTTCCATGCCTTCTTTATCTTTGACAAGAACATCAGCATGAGTGAACTATACTCAGCAATTATAAACACTTAAAATACAAGCAGTCCTCATTCCTACTTTTTCTTCCTATTCTTTCCCCTTCGGTCTCACTATTCCAGTGTTGTCTGACCCAACAAAACTGAGATACCTGACCCACCTTCCTCAGTAACTGTTCTCCCTATAGCAACAAATTGCAAATGCGGAAGATGGTGTGGCATTTCTTTGCTTGCCTTTATGTTGTCTATATTTCCTCTTCTATGATCTACTCTCAACAAATAATTTTGCCTAAATCAGTTACCCTTAGCATCTTCCTATGTTCTCAAAGGTACTTGGAAGAGGCCTCAAAAAGATCTAGGCAGAAATAACTGATCATCGTAAGTGCTGATATCTATCAAATGCTAGCCACTATGCTAAGTCCTTTCATAAATCATTTCATCGAATTTTCACAATTCAGTCAAGTAGATAATTTCATTAGAGATGGTCCTAGAGTTCTAGTCTACTCTAACATACACTGGACCTGATACTCTATTCATTTTTGCTTGCTTCTCTTTCAGCCCACAGTAAAATCTCACCTTCATTAATTGGATTTTTATAGCCCTAGTAATCACACTGGCAAAATGTAATTTTTATACTGAACTGCAGAGTTCTAGCCTGCTCCAATATGTAGAATTTAGAAATTCAAATTCAAATTCAATTCAAATGGCACTGTTCTGCTCTTTTATCTCTTAATATTTATCACAACATATTCCTCCCATTTGTTATCCTTTACTTAGAGATCCCTTTATGTCTTCCTAGTGCTATTACTGACATTCTGCTTCAAACCCCCTATAGAAGCAATTAAGGCATAACTCATAATTAAATGCATAACTTCTATTATACCCTCACTGGGCAATCCTGCAAGGGTGCTGTTGCTGGTTTGCTCGGCCCCATGAACCATAATCTTACACTGTCTAGAACCACTCTATCCAATATGGTAGTCGTTAGCCACATGAAGTTGTTTACATTTTAGTTAGTTAAAATTTACACATTAAAAATTCAGTTCCTTAATTACAATAGCCATATTTCAAGTGCTCAGTAAAACCGTATGTGGCTAATGACGGCCTTATTGGACAGCGCAGATACAGAAAACTGCAGAGAGTTCTATTGGACAATGTAGCTTTGGAAAGTGCTAAAATCATCCTCACAGCAACTGAGAACGTCAAACTAGGAATAAAGATTTGGGACTCTGTTTTGAAACATTTGCCATGAGAGGAGAAAAAGCTACTTGTGCCTAGGACATCCCCCAAAGCCCAAAGATGCTCAAGACAATAAGGCTAGCAAGGAGGACACGTCTCACTGAAGGAGCTGGTGACCTCTGGAGTTTGCTTCACATAGATTCCATTTTACCATAAAGTAAAGTAAAACGTTCCATTTTACTGTCTTACTGGTTTCCTGAATTCCAACTTAGAAATAACCTAGCGGTTCTTATTCAAAATTCAAGTTTATATAAACTTGATATATATATATATCTTATATATGATATATGTATATATTTGTCTTAAGATAGATAGATAAATAGATCTTAACAAAGTCTTAACAAAGGAATGGTAACTTGTAAGATACTCTGCCAGAGAAATAGCTGAGATATACTCTTAGCCTGATGCTGGTCAAGCATGCCACTCTCAGCCAGTTGTTGCATATGTAATTTTATCACTAAAGGGGAACTTAGGGAGATTGTCAACTCTGGTCTCTAGCAGATCATGCTGGCTTTAATTATAAATATCATTTTGGGAGGAACCATGGCTTATTCATTTCATGGGAACCGTGTATCTCTTGAAAGGGCTTGGATTTCGCAAGGGAGAAAATATTTTACCTCGGAACTGAAAAGAGTTTAATTTTCACTGTTTTTAGCTTGAGGGATTTAACTGATTTTACATCCCAAGAAGTAAATAGAACTGACAATGTAGCTTTGAAACTCACGCTGGTAGTATACAATCATTCACTTAATCAATAAAGTAATTGAGGAGTGTCCTGTATTAGCACAGAAATGCTGTGGTCACAGGTGTTGCAGCTCCTATAGCCTGGCACATGGGTGCTCAGTAAATATTTGTTGAATTCAGACCATTGTTCCAGGTCTGTTCATGCCATACCCTCATCTAGCCAAGAAATGAGTATTCCCTGCGGCATTTTCCTTCAGCAAATAAAACAGGAGACAAACACAGAACATCAAATCTTACCCTGACAACCACCCTCCTAGCCCCTCTATGGGCACAGGTAGTCATGGCCAAGACAGACTGCTACTGAGAACTGTGCCTTGCTGTCCTCTTCCAGGGAACATGGGACACATCAGCCCAAAGGCCTTGCATTTCACTATGATGAAGCAATTTCAGAAACTTAATGCTTAAATGGAATTGTATGCTATTTTTCACTTTTACCTTAAAGAGATATTTATTTCCTTGAGAAAGTATTTGATTGGCCTTCAAGATTGTTGCAGGCAATTACTCTTATTACTAAATTCAGAGGGAGCTTAGCTTAAAATGAAAACACATATATTGATCAGAGGAGAGCTGATGACATCACAGTCTGGCAGGTCATAGAATATTATCCTTTTCCAGGAATAATTGGGCCTCCCTTTAAAAGTTTTAACTGGTGATTACTGACAAAAGTGAAAGAAAAATAGATCATTCTATGCTAGCAAGTCAATAAGCAAATACCTGGAATTAACGGATTCTCATTTGCCAAAGGCAAAATATTCCAACCCAATAAACTGTCCTACAAATGAGCAAGCTGGTTTCCATGGCCTGTTTATTTTTTAAATTGTTTTTTTCCCTTTGTTTGTTTTTCAAATAATTAGCAAATTAAAAAACAATTGCATCCAGGTGTTTGAACATTCTGATGACAACATGTTTCTCATAATTGTAAAGACTTGATTGTTCATTAGAGAAAATATTTATACAATATATTATTGTGCCAATATTTTGTAACAATCACACAGCCCAACTGTCTTATTTTGCAAACAGAGAAATCGAGGCTGAGAATGGTCACCCAAGTTAATAGCAGAGGCGGAATCAAGACTTGAGCCTTCTCTCTCAATCCACTGCTCTTTGCATCTTTTAACATCATGCATCTTTTCATGAGTCATGAAAAAATTTTTTTTTTATCAATGAGCTTAGCCACCAAACTTTTACCAGAGCTGCTAAGAGTAGGAAAGTGAAGGTATTTGGATTTCAGATTATTTTCCTTGCACCCCCAGGTGAACTACTAGTCAAGGAAAATCAATAGGTAGAAATTTCATGGGTAGAACTATGAACCAGAAGAAAAGCATTCAAAACTTCAGAATCTTTGTTGCAAGAATTTGAGCAAGGATTTAACTCCTCTTACCTTCATCATCTTCATCTCTAAACCATGAAATTTGAATTAAATAGTGTTTCAGGTCCTTCAAGCTATAACATTCTATGGTTCTATGAAATGAGGCCAAAGACTTGAATATACTACCTCATTCAGCCCAAATAATCAAAAATAAATGAAGATTCTTATTTTTACAGCATTATTTATTGGAAGCTCTGACATTTCATGCTGGTACTTCACAATAATAACAATGATGATGATCATGATAGCTAATACTTATTTGCACTTACGCTGACCCTAAATGTTGGTAATGTTATTAGTCCCTTTTTACAGATGAGAAAACTGGATCCCAAGTAGTTAAATAACCTGCCCAAATTCATCCAGCTAACTAGTTTGTGCTTTTAAGCACCATGCGACACTGCGTCTTTGAAAACCAAATAATCGGTCTCTCAGATAACTGATGTGCATCATTTTTAGGCCACTTAACACACAAGCCCCTTCTCTGGGAAATTTTTACTTTACCTACATTTTCTGGCTAGAAGAGCAATCAAGAGGGTAAATAGAACTTCAGGTCTCTGGTTCTGATTAAACCATATAGGGATCTGCACTGTCCTTCTGCAAGATGGCTCTTGTCCTTTTTCAAGTAAATCAATTGTTTCAGTGGTTCAGTACTGAATGTTGGGCTTTGCACGATGCTGCTTTTCCCAGAATGTATGAATTGCCTGCGTTGCCAGAAATGAATGAATGTTGGTGTAGGATTCAGCACCTTCTATGGCTACAAATGTCAGCCTACCACATCTTCACTGTTCACTAGAGTTTTCTGGATTTGCCTCCAGGTTTTTTACTCAGAGTGACAATCTAGACAGCTTTTAAGGCAGAGATGGAGAGTTTCCAGAGTGCCATTTCCTGGTGGTGGGCTTCGGTCAAAAGTAAGACTAAAATTTTCAAAATCATGTGTGAAATTCATTTTCTTCTCATTAACCCTACCTTACCAAATTAGTCAAACAGAATATATCACAGTATCTATCTATCTCACCGTGGATTTTAACGTGCACTAAATCTGCTCCTCATATTACAAGAAGGGCCAATGAGATAGCACTTTTTAAAACTCCTTATAAACCATAAAGTCTTTACGAAAGAAAGGAACAGATTTTTCATCCTTTCAGTTCTTCTCAGTCAAAAATAACTCTCAAGTTGCTGATATCCAGTCCTGAACTAGAGTTGACGGCTAAATCAAAGTCTTTAGGGTTAAGAAGATCATAGATCTAAGCTTGCATGTCTAGAAAATGGCATTTACAATATGGGAGGCCTCCTGGTTTCTTCTAAAATCAATGGTTCTCAAACTCAGGTGCTATCCCACTAAAGGGTATTTTTGTTTGTTTGTTTGTTTGTTTTAAAGCTTGATTGATTGATTGATTGATTGCTATGTTGGGTCTTCCTTTCTGTGCTAGGGCTTTCTCTAGTTGCGGCAAGCGGGGGCCACTCTTCATCACGGTGCGTGGGCCTCTCACTATTGTGGCCTCTCTTGTTGCGGAGCACAGGCTCCAGACGCGCAGGCTCAGTAGTTGTGGCTCACGGGCCCAGTTGCTCCGCGGCATGTGGGATCTTCCCAGACCAGGGCTCGAACCCGTGTCCCCTGCATTGGCAGGCAGACTCTCAACCACTGCGCCACCAGGGAAGCCCAAGGGTATTATTTTTATTGTTACATACATTGGGGGTGGGTGTTACTACTGGCTTTGGTGCGCTGGGATCAGGAATGCTGAATATCCTGCACTAGACAGGACAACCCCGCACAATAAAAAAGAATCCTACCTGAAATGCCCATAGCACTCCTCTTCCACTGAGAAATAGTGCTCAAGGTGAGATGCTGTTCATGCTTCCTAGTTCCCCAACTGATACAGAGAGAATTTACTTTTGGTATCCTTCCCCAGGTGAAATTCAGCCATACTCATGTGAAGTCTACAACAGCTCAGAAGCATTACTGGGATTCCAGTAATTTTATCGAGAAGTAAAATATAAGGTTAGAAATCAGTGGTTTTCAAACTGGCCCTCAGAAGTTTATATAAGAAGCCCCTTCCAACTTCTGCAGGTGCAAGAAGTCCCAGTAGGGTAATATGCCCATATTGCAAGGCCCAGACTAAAGGTTGGCATTTGAGGACCCAAAATTAGCGAATACAATTCTGAAAAACACCACCTTTGCAGTTCACTGGAGAAACACTGGGTTATGCTCTTACTTTATGAGAAGCATGGATCTAGCTAAGCACTGGCACAATCCCTGCCCTCAAGTCACCAACACTCCAGCAGTCAGACATGTAAACTCCACTAATTATCTATGCAATGTGACATATGCTATAACATGTTATGAAGAAGCCTCCAAAAAGAGACAAGGGAACGATTCACTTCCATAGAGAAATTACAATTGAACCATACTTTGAATGATATATAATATTTTCTAATGTGGATAAATGAGAGGAAAGGCTATTGTAGAAATGGGAATAGCGTAAGCAAATTCTAGAAGTATGAATGAAAATGATATATGTGCAGACTGATGTGGTTAAGTAGAGACCTGGCTAAGAATGGTGAAAGGTCATAATGGAAAGACTCTGAAGAAACTTTAATACAGCTGAGTGGATTTATTTATTCAGCCTGGAGTTTATCCTTTGAACGGGGTTTTTATGAATATTTTGGGAATATCATTGAATTCAGGGCTGGTTCATGGCAGATATCAGAATCACGAAGTCTAATCTCACAGCTGGAAGGAACCTCAGAAATCATCCCAGCCAGCCTTCTCCTTTCCCCATGTTTTACAGTTGAAGTAATTAAAACCCAGAGACATTAAGTGACTTGCTCAAGGTCAGCCAGCAAATTAGTGACAGGAGACAGGATAAAGACTAGAGCCTAGTCTATCCTCTTAGTTCATAACATTTTGCCCTGCTCTGTACTGCCTTCAGGAATTTTATTCATCATTGGAGCATAACACACAATGTGATTATTAAGTATTTATGAAGCTCCAAGTTTCCATAGCTCACTATTAAGATACGGTTCCTTCATAACAGCCAAGTGAAAGATCAGATCCTGGGCTGCTTCTACATGAGAATATTCTCTTCAGAAACGCAGACAAGCAGCATGCCCAACACATGGGCATGGCATTCTTCCCCCGCCTCACACACCCTCCCCGCCTCTTCGTTTCAAACTGCCAGAGATTATAGAGGCACAGCCTGAACAGAAGGCATCTTAATCTCTGGTGATTCTGTAAATAATATGCTGTTCATGCTTGCATATAAATGATCACAGCCTATTTTCTAGATGAGGGAGCCTTCAGAAAGATGAAGTTGCCTGCACACAGAGCATGGCAGAGGTAGGATTTCAGGCTCCAGAGCACCATCCCTCTTTGTAGCAGGGTTAAATTTTTCACCCATCTGCACACTCCTAATAATTTATCCAGGCTTATGGTCTTAAATTTCACCTCATAGTCAAGTTAGTCTGTGCGTATTTAGGTTCTGAGATTGCTTATTTCCCACTTGCCTTTCTCTGGCCACCTGTCATCCCATATACATCCAATAGAGATCATCTAAACCAATCCACTCAATTTACAAGAGATGAAACTCTCTCTCTGAGAGCCAGAGAGGTGAAGCCACTTGCTCAAGGTTGCACAGCTAAAAGCAGCACTGTGAACAGACTAGATTCTCTGGCTCCCAGTCCCAGGCTTTTCCCTCCACACCAAGCCGCTGCTTTCCAACAGTAGGTAACAGAGCATCTTCCCACTCTCCACACCCCCCATTCGCTGACCACCCCCATAAGGATGGATGGAAATGACTGACTGCACTGTGCTCAGATGCTCATTCCAGGACCTTGTTTAGAATACCCACAACTTATTATCACCCACATTGTATTGATCCATCTATCATATTAAGAAGCTGGTTATGGAGGGAGGACACTTTCTAGTCTAGAGGCTATAAATGATTAATGCCATTAAGGTAGAGATCACCACAGAAAACAGTGTGCCCAAGAAAAAAGAGGGCAGGGTCCATGGCTCCCATCATTTGATAATGGAGCAAAGTTCATCCCAAATTCATTGTAAATGGCAGGTTATTAGATTCATAATCCCAGAGACCAGATAATTGGGTAAATGGATAGATTTAAGCAAGATTGGTTAAAAAAGAGTAAGAAAGTAAAAAAAGAGAACTCCCAAACCATTTCTGCTTCAGGGGCAAGGTGTTTTGCCCGAATTGATCAGCACGGTACATTTAATTTAATGTACACAAGGCTTACAATGATAGGGTTTTTCTTTTTTAGAAAATCAATGAAACTCATATTTTCTATATAAATTCATTCTGAGAAATCATTTAAAGACAAAAACAGGTGGTGTTTCAGTAAAAATTGTGTTGAAAAGAGAATGAGGGAAGAAATCTAAGAACTGGCTTCTCATGCAGGGTTTCATAGGGTCATGACTGTCTCACAGTCTGACCAGTCTTATTACGTATAGAAACTTGATTTTATCAGTTCTATCAAAAGTCTTCTAGCTCTGAAGAATCAAGCCATAATTCCCAAATCCCAAGAGGCTGATGTGTTAACTAGATGCCAATATAGTCACTTGCAATGCAAGATGCTTGTGAGTGTTACCCAGGTCATTCCCATCCTGGTATTAGGATAGCAAAAAAACCGAATGAGATGACTTGCGAGCACATCAGGATCTATGGAGTTGGACAGGCAGTCTCATGAAACTTGCCATCCAGGCTGCAACAAGGACTAGAGAATTCTTCCAAATTCCACTCAAGAACACCTTTCAGGTTACTGGAACTATGGGCCTTTCAAATAAAGGGTCTTGTTTCCCCTTTCCCTAGTGTTAGAGAAACTTTGGGAAATTATTTCAGCGGAAGGTAGAGACTTTATCTAGTTGCCATGCATCCCCCATCTTCTGTTAGGATATTATTTCATACACGTTATAACTTCCTAACTCATAGTCTATCTTATATTTGTTACAGGCTAGTCTTCTTTAGGGAGTTCTGGTAGGTGCCCCAGTTTAACCACCAGTCATGAATAAGCCATACTAGTGGTTGGGTTATTTCTGTAAGGGGCAAAACTCTTGTACTTTGTGCTGATTCTGTTTATTCCTCTCCAGAGGGTGCCATGATCTGACCTTGCTCTGAGAGCACCAGATCTGGTTTATCCTTGTCAGTAATCTTCATGTGTGGACCCTGACATTTGAAACTGTATTCATTAGTCACTCTCAACACAGAAAACATTCATGGGGTGACTATGACTCATCCACAAAATGCCAAAGGAATCAACTTTCAAAATGTTTTTTTAAAAATCAGACACCATTGTTACCTCTGACAGAGGTCAAACAAACCATTTTAACTATTCTTATTCTCCCCTTGAGCAGACTAGTTATCCTAGTTCCAAGCAGGCACAAACTATTCATCATCTTAAGGGATTCATCTTAAGTTCTTTCCTAGTCACACAGACTTTTGACACACTTTCTTTTTTTTTTTTTTTTTAATTTTTTATTTATTTTTTTATTTTTGGTTGTGTTGGGTCTTCGTTTCTGTGCGAGGGCTTTCTCCAGTTGCGGCGAGCGGAGGCCACTCTTCATCGCGGTGCGCGGGCCTCTCACTATCGCGGCCTCTCCCGTTGCGGAGCAGAGGCTCCAGATGCGCAGGCTCAGTAGTTGTGGCTCACGGGCTTAGTTGCTCCGCGGCATGTGGGATCTTCCCAGACCAGGGCTCGAACCCCTGTCCCCTGCATTGGCAGGCAGATTCTTAACCACTGCACCACCAGGGAAGCCCCTTGACACACCTTCTATTCCAGCATCAGAACACAGAGGAAGACAATATCTGAATGAGTATAGACTGTCGTGCCAGAAATAAATTCCTAATATAGACGACTAAAACATGCCACCATAGAACTTAATGTCAAAATAGAAACAAGACTTCTCTATCTCAATACTGTCTTCATGACTAGCCTGTGTTCTTCTTTTCTGCCCCCAAGACTATTCCAAACTACAGTTGTAAATAAATACTATGGTGCCAACACAGTACATTAGGAATCTGGGGAGAACCTGTCAGTTGAGCTTTGTGAGGTTCTCTCTTTATACATGTGATTCCAATATGGCAAGTTACTGAGCGTTCTTCTTAAAGTCAAGGATAATTACATGGCTACATCATAATTCTTCTGATAATAGTAATAACAGCTCACATTTACTCATTTAATCCTATGATATAGGTATTATTATCCCAATTCTACATATGAGAATTATTGAATTTAAATGACTTGCCCAAGGTCTCATAGCCAGATTCAAACACTGTGCCCTCTGACACCAAAATCTTCCCCATTCGTATTACTCATCCACAATTTTAAAATTCTCTCTGAAAGAGACTAATCCTAATATATCTTACATGAGTGCATGGATGATAAGACTGACTTTGCAGCTGTACCTTCATGGCCTTATGAGAGGATTAGACCCAGAGGTCCAAAGACTTCGTGTGGAACCTTGGGCAAGTCATACCTTTTCTAGGCCTCAGTCACTCCATCTAAGAAAGAGAAAAACAGTGGCTCTTTATTCATTTAGTTATTCACTCATCCAACAAAATATACTAAAAACTGAAGCTACAAAGGAGAAAAACACAGACTAGGAGCTGTTAATAAAAATAGGAACCCCTGTTCAGACTACTGTTGCTAAAATTAAAACAATACTAAGTCCCAAGTGCCTAGGGTATGTGGAGGATTGCATTCAGGATTGATTGTTTTGGGTTCGTTTCTTAATCAGCAAAGTGATTTGAATTCTTCTCATGTAACTGTCAACTAAACAAAACTACAGGCCCAACTGACCAATGTAATGCAAGTTACTATTTACAAAAACAATGGCCTGGATCCTCAAGGTTCCTGTGAATGGTTTCTGAAGACAAATTTGTCCTAAACGGTCAGCGATGCAAAATACATCTCTAGACGTAAAAGAAATTAATACTGTAGAACTTCGAAGTGCATTTTCATTTGCCTACAGGAACTCATTTCTTTCAGTGAAGGCTGAGATTATGTGATTACCCCAAAACAAGAACATAGTACAGGAAGACTAATAAGCTGTAATGGGAGAACTGATGGCAAAAGGGATATTTATTAAGCAAAACAGGATGGGGGATTTGAAAGAAAGGGAAGTAATTTGAAAGGCCATTTTGTTGTTCAGTTTAAGAAAATTCTAAAGGTTAATCTTGCTGATGGACTAGAGGATATTAAGAAAATGTTGAATGAGAGAGTAAAAGAGAAACTTAAGTCAACCAAGAAAATGGAGGGGAAGGAAATCGCATTCTTCCTAAAGTACTTTCCCTTCAAAGGAAAAGTTGGGGTCGGAGGCACGGGGGCATTTGCTGGGCAGTGAGAAGTGAGATGCATTTCCCTTCCCCCAGTCAAAGTCTTTACCAGTGTCCCAGGCTTGAGAGTAAGAGGTATATCTCACACAAATAAGCAGATGGCTCTTTCTCAGTTCTGAATCACTCAATTTGCCCCCAGTTTTCAGAAGTCACTTGCAAAAGGCATCGTCATGAAGCCATTAACTAATGATCCCCAATTCACTAAGCCTAGAAGCCTAATTTATATACAGGAAACTATTTGGACTTTTAAGGTAATTTTCTCCTCTTAAGACAAGGGACATCAAGCCTTTCCCAGCACATGACCAAAACAAAACAAACACAAACTCAAAAATCAAGGGGGAATCACAGTCATTAGAAAATGAAGTAAATTTGGACTTCCCTGGTGGCGCAGTGGTTAAGAATCCATGTGCCAATGCAGGGGGACACGGGTTCAAGCCCCGGTCTGGGACGATCCCACATGCCGCGGAGCAACTAAGCCTGTGCGCCACAACTACTGAGCCCGCATGCCACAACTACTGAAGCCCACACGCCTAGAGCCCGTGCTTCGCAACAAGAGAAACCACCACAATGAGAAGCCCATGCACTGCAACGAAGAGTAGGCCCCCCTCTCTGCAACTAGAGAAAGCCCGCACGCAGCAACGAAGACCCAATGCAGCCAAAAAATAAATATTAATTAATTAATTAATGTAAGAAAAAAAAAGAAAATGAAGTAAATTTGCCAGCCTAATCTCACAGCTTAGTGTGTCTGCAGGGCCAGTTTCTAGTCAAAAAGTAGGGTAATACCAGTTTGTGAGTGGAATGTTAAAAGGTAACTTATGGCTTGACTGCATCACATCACTAAGAGTGATCCATTTTAACTTTGCTTTAAATGTTAAAGCAAAGGCTTCAGGGTTAGCTTTTTGTTGTTTTTTTTTTTAGTGAACTATAAGGTGGTCCTCACCAGAATTTGTTTGTTGCTCAGCTGCTTGGAGTTTTTTGGAGAAGTGTTTCATTATAAACTCGATGGCTATAAGATTAGTAAAACTCATCTGTCCCGGACCTTGAATGCTGAGCTAAGATTAGGCTTTAAGTCACACACAGTGGGAGTCCCCCAAGGTTTTCGTCCAGTGAAGTTGTGACCAGAAGAGTGACAGAAGGTTCTGGCAACAGTGAGTGGGATAGATGAGTGAGACAGAGAGAGGGTGGAAATAGAAAAGTCAAGTCAGGAGATTAAACTGGGAAAAACGTACAAGAAAAAGAGCATTTCATAGCTGTAGAATCAAGGGTCGTTGTTGCTATTTCTTGGCTGGTGTGGAACCATGTCGCCTGGATCCTGAGATGAGCACAGCTCCCACAGGACTGGGGGGAGATAGCGCCCTCTCTCCCAGGCGTCACACCTGACTTGTGGCCCCCCTTTCTCTCAGCTGACAGGAGCCCCTCTACACTTGTGGTGAAAGGGTTGGTGGGGACAGGCAGAAGTACAAAGAGGGGGAACACCAGATAAGCTTTGCCTGCCTGGAACCAAAATGGTGCCGAGGAGGCACCATGAGGAAGTGAAGCAGGGGCGGTGGTTTCAAGTCTGCCTCTCTCCAGCTGTATGTGCCTCACCTAGCACAGGTCTCTTTGCTTTTCTGGGCCTGAGATGCCTCATCTGTAAGACAGAAAGGCTACCATGGATGATTATCATGGTTCTTTCCAGCTTGAAAATTTATAACACCAGCAGCATGTTATTAAAGATGCATTTCACAGACCATATTCAATTCAATTCAATTCCAGCGTGGACCACTGTACAAAATGCCAAAGCTCCAAAGGGCTTGATTTCCTCTGTTTATTTTTTCTCCCTCCGTTTCTTGTATTTTTCCATTATTTTTCTGATAGAGTATTTTTCCCCTGTTCCATTTGTTTCTTCATTTTCTGGTGGCAGCAGGGAAGGGGCTGTTTCAATAAGACAAGAAACTAAGATCATCTGTTTATTGACAAGACAAGGAGAAGCCAGGGCCTAACCAGCCAGCTCTTTTCCACATCATTTTGCTGGTGACCCTCAGCCCAGCACCAGCAAGAAGAGGAAGTTGAACTCACCCTCCCTTCTGACTTATTTTTTTTTTATCACTGCTTTCTCTGCCAAGCTGCAGGCTTCCAGATGTTCTAGGCAACTCTCTCCCTCACTGCCTGCAAGCCAAGCAAGGTGATGGTTGTCACCCCCTTTACCCTAGGAAAAGTAATAGAGAGGAGTTTTTTACAAGTCTTGCTGTAGTTTAGATTGACAATAATTAATATGAACATGCACATGTACACACACAGTCCAGCCTCCTATCTGCAACTGCCTCTGTTTAAGCTTGGCTTCCTCAAATCCAGCCAGTCAGCAGGGTCATGGAGGCCTCACTTCCAAGGAAAGGACCGGACACTGAATTAGTCACTTGTCTTTTAGTCCCTTGAGCTATTATTGCATTTGAGAGGCATCAGCTCCTTGTCTTGCTCATCTCAGCTGAAGCTGAGCTCAGCTAGGGTCTCCCCTATTTTGCTCCTCTACCCCACTCCCACCCCCAGCCCAGGGCTTCCAACCCACTACTTCGGTGTCTCACTTCCTATACCAGTCTGGTTAATATTCCAAGGGCAACTTCATTATCTCAAAAGAAAGAGAACCAGGATGGTATAGGAAGTGAGAGTCTATTTCTCCTGCTCCTCATAGGCTAAGGAGACTAGAGAGTTCCTCCTAACAACCCAGGATTCTGCAATGAGAACCAGATTATTGGGTGGCTAGAAACATTTTAAAAATAAAAACTTGATACCCAAGAAAGGCCTATGTGGATCTACATAGGGCCCAAAGCTGGAGAGATAAGGAAAGATTTAGTTGCCAAAAAAGTTCTATGGGAAATATAAGTTACTATTAGAATTAGAGGAGGCAGTTGGTCCAGCCCTGTCTCCTAGAGTAATAACAATAATATCTGTATTTTAATCTAGTACATACCAGGCACTTCATATATTGAATACATTAACATGAATTAGCACAATAATCCTATAAGGTAGGCATTTCTATGTGCATTTTTTAGATAAAGAAATCAAGGCTCAGGGACTTCCCTGGCGGTCCAGTGGTTAAGACTCTGCACTCCCAATGCAGGGGGCACGGGTCCGGTCCCTAGTCGGGGAACTAAGATCCCGCATGCCGAACAGTGCGGCAAAAAAAAAAGAAAGAAAAGAAAAGAAAAAGAAACCAAGGCTCAGAAAGACTATAAACTTTAACAGGTGAGGCAGAGACTCTAACACAAATCTGTCTGACTTCAAAGACTATAGTCCATTACTTCTGCAAAAGGATAAACTGCTAAAACTTAAACTTGATGAAATAAAACCAAAGTCAGTGAACTGGAGACAGACCTCCTGGGTCCTGGGACTACTGCCTGTAACCAGCAGTGTGACCCTGGGCACATCTTTTAGGTTACACTTTCCTTGTCTATGAACTGAGTTTCGGATCCAATTATGTCTTCCAGCTCCAGCACCTGGGAGTGTGCTTTCTAGTCCCTGCATGTCTCTTTCACAGGAGCCAGCAGCTAAAATCTTATCTCAGCACAATAGATCTCTAACAACAGGAAGTGCCACTTCAGAGGCTCTGGAAATGACTCAGAAAATCATTCCGTTCTCCAAAGAGAACCTATAATTTATATGACTGTGATTACCCACTGGTCAGGGCCAGCCCAGGTAACATTCAGCGCTGTTTATTCCACCAGCATTCCACTCCATGGCATTCTGATGACATTGGAGAGAGGATCTGTGCTCCGTTTTTCGTCACCCACGTGTTAAAGGGGATAGTGACTCAAAAATGAAACAGGGTAAAAGATCCATATTACAACCCACACGTACCTCTTATGTGAAAACCCATTATGAGAACATGTTAATGGTAGGTAGGGCTGGGGTTATTTATCAGCAAGGAGTCTTCATTTAATAAAAGGAATCACCAGGATTCCTAAATAGTGTATATTTACAGTCTGTCGGAGACTGAACTTCATGGAGTGATAGATACTAAATCCAATGCTGACTGAATGCAGATCAAAACCAAAGTGGGAACGTGTGTTATTTAATGTGAAAATAAGATATCCTGTTTGCAAAACTTTGCTTTACACACAACCATTAGGAACCAGTATTTGCTGAACTGATGTGAGAGTACATTTTGTATGGCAGGAGCCCCACAGGTATGAACCTATGCAGCGGGGTGAGGGAAGGAGAATGGAAAGTGGAGGTAAGATGTGACGGAGCCCCATTTTTCTGCTTAGAAAGGCATCATGGCAGTAAATATTGCACTGACTTTTAAAAAAAACTGGAAGGATGTTGCTAGAAGAGAGGATGATATATGGTGCAATTCTTTGAGTTAAAAAACCAAAAATGAAGCTTCATCTAAGCCATCTAGAATATTAGTAGGGCTCCTTTGGTCAACATGTTAACAATTAAAGAGAGTTTGACAAGCAAAAACAATATTTCTTGTAGCAAGGCCGGCAACCAGACAGCCAGCATAAACAATATTTCCCAGGAGGAATCAGGAAATCTTATTACTGCCTCTGTGGTTTACCATGTCCTGACCCACAAACAACAATACATTATCAACAACACACTGTGGATAGCCTTTTAAAGTTTATGTCACTTTTCCACGTGGCATTTATTATTTAATCCTCTTCACAACCCTGCAGGGTACACAGAGAAAATATACTATCTTCATTTTGTAGACAAAGAAACTGAGGTTCAGAAAGGTAGAATGACTTGTCTAAAGACACACAAGTTTTCTACAACAGATTAATCTAATACCCTAGACTTCTGACTCAGTCCAGGGCTCTGTCCACAATACCCCAATAAGATCTGAGGCTTGGGGCACCCCCAACTATATCAGTTTAAGTGGAAAACAGCTTATATATTTTGTGTGAAGGTGCAGACATAGCAACTTCTCACACTGGGAAGTTTGTGAATCAGTTAACAAATATTTGTGGCAAGAAGTTTGCTAGGTTGTATATTAACCCTGAAAAAGACTAAAACATAGGTCATGTCCTCAGGGAGCTGACAGCTATGGGGCCTGGACTGTGAAGGGACTTGAGGCCACAAGATGTATTACCAGAAGTAATATTAGCATCAATTAAGGCTCAGAGAATGAAGAGGTGAGTCAGAAGAAAAAAATGGGAGAGTGAGGGGAAGAAGGGTTATAAGACCCAGGACAGGGCACTAACACTTAAGGACTTGGCTTTGAAGGCACATGCAGGAAGGACTGTAGATTTTAGGCCCTCTGGAAGAGGGGACTTGAAACTGAGACCCCTACACAGATCTAGGATCTTCAAAGTACCTCATTCTCCGTGAAAGGAGAGACAAGAAAAATCCTACCCACTGCATCAATGATCATCAAGGGAGCTTGTCTCTGCCCAGAGTTCTGAATAGAGAACAAAAATGTCTTGCCTGAGAAATCAAAACCTCAGCCTTTCCACACAAGGATGGAGTCCAGGTTCACACTGCTCACTCAGTATGAGAATCCCAAGGCTGGGAATTTAACATAAAAATTGGGCCACAAATACCCATGAGGCACCTGGCAGAAGAAAAATGCAAAACAACTCTGGAAGGATACTCCCACAACCCAGGCCAGACAGGATATCCTAGATAAAACAAGCTCCACTGAAGTTTGCTCACAATCAAAAATCTAAAAACAGATAAAGAAATACTCCCCCATGAGTTAGAATGAGGAAACACAAATAATTGGAGGTTATCCCAAGAACCTAAGATAACAGAAAATCTGAAGGAGACTGAAATAAATGTGTTTAAAATAATTTAAAAACCAAAAGAAAGTGGGGAGGGGACCACAAAGAAAGAACAAGATGTCATGAGAAAAAAAATAAATGAATTTCAAAAAGAACCAATTGAATTTTTAGAAGTGAAAATATGGTCACTGAAATTTAAAGCTTAAGGAAGAGATAACACATAGCTAGAGAGAGAATCGGTGAATTGAAAGATTTTAGGCAACTGCACAGGATGCAGTAGAGAAAGATAAAAGAGCTGGATATATGAAAACACCATTAGAGATGAGAAGAATGAAATGAGAAGGCCAAGCATTTATCAAGTAGGCATTTCAGAAAGAGAAATCAGAAAAAAAAAATATATGCGTAGGCAACAATGTTTGAAAATGTAATGTCTCGGAATTTTCCAGAATTTCATAAAGATATGAATTCTCAGGTATAAGGATAGCCACCAGTTCTGAGCAGGGCAAATAAAAATAACGTCATACCTAGATACATGTAATAAACTTCAGAATGCCAAAGACAAGACAAAAAAATCCTAAATGTACACAGCAAGCATAAAAAGATTACCTAGAAAAGAACAACAGTGGAATCTAAGCATACTTTTCAATAGCAACAATAGAGACCAGAAGACAGCAGAATAATATGTTCAAAATGCTGAGGGAAAATAACTGTCAATTAGTATTCTATACACTTTTAGAGTAAGGCTGAAATAAAGACATTTTCCAACAAATATTAGGATACTTAATCACTCAGAGACCTTCAGTAAAAGAACAACTAAAGAATATTCTTCTATGGCTTCCCTGGTGGTGCAGTGGTTAAGAATCTGCCTGCCAATGCAGGGGACACGGGTTCGAGCCCTGGTCTGGGAAGACCCCACATGCCATGGAGCGACTAAGCCCATGTGCCACAACTACTGAGCCTGTGCTCTAGAGCCCATGAGCCACAACTACTGAAGCTCGTGTGCCTAGAGCCCATGCTCTGCAACAAGAGAAGCCACCGCAATGAGAAACCTGCGCACTACAACCAAGAGTAGCCCCCGCTCACCGCAACTAGAGAAAGCCTGCGTGCAGCAATGAAGACCCAACGCAGCCAAAAATAAAATTAATTAATTGATTATTTTAAAAAGGAATATTCTTCTAGAGGAAGAATATTGAGACCAGAGGAATAATGAGCAAAGAAAGAAATTGGAAACTTGTGGGTAAACCTAAAGAAGCACCTCCCTGTCAAAAATAAATAAATAAACAAAAATAAAGGATAATGGCCAAGGCAGTGCAGAATTAGAAGCAGGGTAGGAATATAATAGTAGCCAACAATCACACTGAAGAGTGAAGGAAATTAATATGAGCAAAAGGAGTTAAAGGCACTTGTTTCATGCAGAAAGTAGGGAAAGATATTGACTAGCTTCATATTTTAGGTCAATAAATTAAGGGTAACTAACAAAAATAATAGATGGTATACAATCAAATGAATAAAAAGGAAAATGTATTTTTTATTCATTTGATTAAAAAAGGGGTAAAGTGGAGAGCAAAAAAAAAAAAAGACATGGTAAATACATAAGACAAAATAATATAGGGGAAATAAATCTAAATATTCCAGTAATCCAAAAATATCAACATATTAAATGAGTAACTTTAAGGTTCTAGGGTGGATTTTTAATATTTTATTTAAGGGATATACTTGAAAAACTAAAGACATAGAAAGGTCTAACATTAAGGGATAGAAAAATATAATCAATATTTTTCAAATACTAACCAAAAGAGGATGTTATAGCTCTGTTAGTATCATACAAAATAATTTTAGTATAAAATATAAACAAAATGATAGTAACATAATCATAAAAGGAAAAACTTATCAGGAATATATAATAATTCTGAACCTGTATACCCCTAACAATATAACTTCAAAATATATAAAGCAAAAGTTATCAAATACATAAAATTCCCAAATGTGAAAAGCTATTAAAAAATTTTGGATGTCACATAGTAAATCAACAATACTTCCATAAAAAATTATTTGTTTTGAAAAATAATGTTTAGATAAACATATAAAATAAAATCTTTATTGTGTCAGAGTAAGGAAAGATTTCTTACATAAATCTCACACACACACACACACACACACACACACACACAAAGCAGATCATAAGGGAAAATACTGATAAACTGACTACATTATCATTAAAGACTTCTGTACAAAAGACACTATTTAAAAAAAGACAAGTCACAGAGTCATTATAGCATTATGAGCTACATATGACATATTAGAATGCAGAGTGAATGTTAAGATAGAAAAGAACACTAGCTCTCATAGCTCATTTCTTTCTTATAAGTGTAAGAATAAAAAAAAAAAAGTTTAGGGAACTGGCTGGTACTGTTTTTTACAGGTCAACACTACACAGTTAAATGTGTACGTGTATGTGTGTGTGTCTTTTCTGTTATGTACTGTTCTAGACACATGGTGAAAGTGGTTATATATGTGACTCAGGCAATATCAATGTGTAGGCGAAATAAAATAAGTCAGATTAACTGAATATAATATTTCACTGGAAATTAAAAACACCATACAGCTATGCTCAGGATTTCCTTCTGTTATGGAGAAGAGCTGCAAATGCTAGGCCACTCCCTGCTCTTGGTATTGTTTTCCATAAACCAAAACTTTGGTCCATCATGTGTAGATTATGAGGGGCTCTGTGGAGAGGCAATGCTTGTTTTGTTTCTCAGGGAAGAGGCTCATCTCCCAGTTAGTTGACTTCTTTTGGTTTTTTAACATAGAAGTTGTTTTAACCAAAAAATTTTTGAGGAGCACAGCAGTACTGGATAAAGAAAACCCAATCTCCATAGCTCCTTTTTTTGGGGTAAAATTTCTCTCCTCAGTATTTTCACAAGAATTGGGAGACTGAAAGCATTATTCCAACTAAATTCTCTTTTGAAGCAAATTTTACGTTAGCTATCAGAGGTGGAGAGAAGCATCAAAGGAGGTCTACAGTTGCCATGATATTTTAGCACCTTCCATTTTAGATTCTGAAAACCATGCTTCATTGGAAAGAAAAATCTGTTTAATTGAGGATTCTGTCAGCAAAAGAAGTGCAAGAGCTGTAAGTTTCCTTGACACCATGATAAAATGAACATTTAACAAAAAAGAAAAGAAAGGAAAGCCACAGACCTACAGAAGATACAGTCAATGCATTTAACTATCAAAGAATTAGTACAAATCACATGTATTTTAAAATTCCTACAGATGTATAAGAAAAGAAACAACAGCACAGTAGAAAATGGGCAATGATCAGGAACAAGCAATTCACAGAAAAGGAAACCCATGCGGTAAAACAAACAAACAAACAAAAACCATGAAAAGACCTACTTAACAAATTGAATAATCAGAGAAATGCTGAACACATTAAACCCACTGAAGGCTTTTCAAACCTATCATATAAGCAACAATTTTAAAGCCTGATAACACTAGGTGTTGGTGAGGATGTGCAGAAACAAGAAGTCTTGCACGTTTCTGATGGAAGTACCAACTTCTGCAACCATTTCAGAGAGCAATTTGGCGGCTCGCTAGTATCTAGTAAAGTTAAAGGTCCCCCCACTTTATACCCAGCAACCCAACCACACACGGAAGGAGACACACACTGAAAGGATGTTCCCTGCAGCATGTTTTGCATTCGTGAAAAAAGAGAAGCAACCAAACTGCCAGCATTAGGAGAATGAGTAAATAAATTAGTAGATTTGTACAGTAAGATATTACACCTGAGTGAAAATAGATTACCTAGACCTAGAGACAGATCAACCTCAAAATTAAAAATTTAAGTGAAAAAGCCAGTTGATACGATTTTTAAACATTTCAAACACAGACAACACAATAATCTATAAGAATACAACTTACGTGGTTAAAAAAAATGTTTAAAACATCCATGGGAATGATGCGTACTATCTCCAGGATAGTAGTTACCCCTATGGAGAAAGAGGGAAGAGATGAAATAGGAGAGTCTTAGCTATTAACTGGTACCTTTTATTTATTTTCAGAAAGAGAGATCTATAGCAAAATTGGTAAAATCTGTTAAATAGGAGTGGCTATCATATTGCTTTCTATACTTTTACGTATGTCTGAAATATTTCATAATTTAAATTTTTTTATGTTTTGTTTTAAAATTTGAGGCACTGTGCCTAGTCCCATATCAGAGCAGCAAGATGGCCTCACTGAGGTTGGGGGATTCGAGAAAAGTCTTCCTAACAATTCATGAAAGAGAGTGGAGGGGGAATTCCCTGGTGGTCCAGTGGTTAGGACTCTGCACTTCCAATGCAGGGGGTACAGGTTCGATCCCTGGTCGGAGAAATAAGATCCTGCATGCCCCGCAGCGCGGCCAAAAAAAAAAAAAAAAAAAAATTGTCATAGAAAAGAATTCTCAAGTCCCAAGAGAAAATAATTTTTTAAAAAAGAGAGAGTGGAATTTTGGAGGTCACAGTCCTACAGAGAGAGATGAGGGATGAGACCATCAGGTACCCCAGGCAGGGCTCTCGCACACCTTGACCAGCCCAGTCCGATCCGTGTTTGTTTCTTCAGAGACTGGAGATCCCAGCAGCTACAGCCACAGGTGCTCTGTCATGGAAGGAAGTTCCTGGTCCCAGTGGATGACTCAGCCTGGCCAGAAAGTTGGCAGAGACTGAGCTGGTCCTTCTCACCTCTGAAATGCCAGTGGACTGAAAGGGTTCAGTTCGATTTGGTTGTTAATTACACACTGTGTGAGACTGGAATCTCACCTAATGAAGCCAACCATAGTCTGGCCTCCCAAATTCAAGAGGGGAGGGGGAGCGGGGGGAGAAACTCCGCATGTGTCAGTTGAATCTATTTGCTTGTTTTATAACCCAGGTATTAGAATTAGTAATTTTTTAAAAAAATCTGTGGCATTCAGCTAGAACAGGGATTAATCAATATCCCATTCTTGAATCAAGCAACCTAATGAGTGTTCAGGGGTGAAAAATTTTTTGCTAGAGAAAAGGAAGGAACAAAAAATTACTCTGTGAATGCTATGTCCCTTACATGAAAACAATTTTTAAACTGGTATAATGGTAGGCATGTTAAGGTGGTAGACTATAATCTTCTTCCTACTTTCTAAATTTTTTACAATGATAGTTATCAATTTTATAGTAACAAAGTTTTTAAGAAAAAAAGAGTAACATTGTATTTCTGAAATTAGAAATACAGTTCTACTGTATTTCTACTGATTGAGAGAAATAGATGTTTTCTGGTACCCAGAAGAGAATCTTACAATCACTTAAGAAATCAATTTGAATTAATGACATTCCACCTTTCTAAAAGAGAAAAGAATTACATTCTATCTTTTCCCCCTGAACAAATTTTAAAATTGAAACAACCCTTTGAAATCAAATGTTCTGTTTAAACAGGCCCTTTATCAGCATTAATACTAGCATTGGTAGGAACACATTAATTAGTAATTTTGTGAGGTACAAGTTTAGAAAGCACTGTATGTCACTTGTGGTTTTTACAAAACAGACTTTCATGCAATTAGACTCCTATATAAACCTCCCAGGACCGTCATTTAGCCAGGCAGTTACTAGCATGAAAATCAACAGTTCCCCAGAGAAAACCGTAATTCAAAAAAACACATGCACCCCAATGTTCACTGCAGCACTATTTACAATAGCCAGGTCATGGAAGCAACCCAAATGCTCATTGACAGATGAATGGATAAAGAAGATGTGGTACATATATACAATGGAATATTACTCAGCCATAAAAAGGAATAAAATTGGGTCATTTGTAGAGATGTGGATGGACCTAGAGACTGTCATACAGAATGAAGTAAGTCAGAAAGAGAAAAACAAATATCACATATTAATGCATATATGTGGAATCTAGAAAAATGGTACAGATGAACCTGTTTGCAGGGCAGAAATAGAGACACAGACATAGAGAACAAACATAGGGACACCAAGGGGGGAAAGGGGGAGTGGGATGAATTGGGAGATTGGGATTGACATATATATACTAATATGTATAAAACAGATACCTAATGAGAACATGCTGTATAGCACAGGGAACTCTAGTTCCCTTCGCTGTACAGTAGAAACTAACAGCATTGTAAAACAACTATACCCCAATAAAAAAAAAAAAAAAAGAAAGAAAATCAACAGCTCACATCCTTTAGCTGAACAGGGCCACACACAGGGAGAACTATTTATATCAGGACTAAGCACTATTATAAAAGGAAGGAATTGCCACCCCTTCTGCTTAGGTGTAAGGAGAAGCTTAAACAAGCCATTCTTATACTATAACCTTATATTTACAGCCAGTGAAAAAGCCCAGTCACTGAAATCCAACTTTGTAATTCTCCATTGAGAATGACATTATAGGAAAAACATCATGTTTAACTCTGTCATTTGACATTTTTCATTCCAAGTGGGTGTGTTCCCTATTTGAATTTCAGCCACACAGTCTTATTACTGACCTACTCATATCTACCATGGTGATCTGAAAATAAAACTGGCTATTTGCCCAGATACCTCAGTGTACAAAACACAGCAAGTTAGAAGTAGAATGGGGATTTAGAACTTGAGAATTGTAAATCTGAAAGGGAATGTAAGTAGTTAATCCCTCCCACCCTGCTTTTTTATTTTCTAAATTGAGAATACCAAGGTTCCCAGCAGTTCTGCCTGAATTGGTTTGGTGCAGTTTCCCAGTGACTTGAACACAGGACAAGGTAGTATGAGATGCCCTAGGGGAGCTCCTCCCTGTATTCCAGACTTATCCTTCTTGCCCCCATTGTGTAGTACAACCCAATTCCCCCTTGGCTGTCAGGACCAATCAGCCCAGCCAACACACTAACCCCCTTCCTTCCCTTTTGATTCAAAGACATGAATATTACCCAAGATTACAAAACTATTCAGTGGGAAAGAGAGAACTAGAATTCAGAATTCACTCTTGTCTCTCAACAGATAGTAATTAAACAGCATTTACTGATGCTTACTGTAAGTCCTGCATTTTCTAAGCAAGTTCCATGGAGCATCTCATCTAATCCCTACAACAGCACTTTTAGGGAAGATGCTATTATTACCCCCATTTTACAAAAAGAAAAACTCAAACCGAGATGTGGAGAGCTCAAGTTACAAGGTCACACAGCTGATCAGTGACAGAGCTGGGATTTGAATGGAGGTAGTCAGATGCCAGATCTCCACTCTTATCCTCTAGGTCTTACTACTTCCTTCCCATCTAGGTCTCCCAACCCAATGCCACTTCCACTACACAGGCTCAAAGGGGTCCTACCGCTTCATTTCCGGCCTCAGCACCCAGCACGGAGTCTGACACAGAATCGGCGCTTGGTTAGAGATTGATAAATAGGATTGAACTTCTCTAGGTAACAAAATTAGGCAACTCCAGAGGCACTGTTCTTAAAATCGATATGGAATTACATAACTCAGGAACAGTGACAAATTAAGGCTGATTGAAAACTTCCTGGCCTGAAGCCATGATATGATAAATCATAAAAGGTTTGGTTTGTGGGTTTGTTTGGGTTTGTTTCTTTAGTACTTCCAATGTGCCTGGACTGTACTAAGCACTTCACGTACATCATTTTATAGAATTGCTCACAACAACCCTGTAACGTAGGTGCTGTGATTATCCCCAGTTTGCACAGCCTGCGGGGGCTGGAGTAACTTGCCCAAGACCATGCACTAGTATGGGGTAGAGACAAACTTTTAACACAGAAATGTTTCATTCCAAAGTGTGCACTTTTCTACTATAAATATAAAATATGTGTTAATCCAGCCATTTTGACTATTTTTTCCCATGTGGTGACTCACCATTTACTGTGCTGATGTTGAAAAAGAGGATTAATACCTTCCTTGAAGAGCAACCCTGTTATATCAAACTTGTGTGGCATCATCCAGGGCACTAAGTGATTCACTGAAATGTGCGTTACAAAAATAGCATGACAATTAAAACCCACCACTACAAGGAGCCCTACATATATTATCCCTTTTAGTCCTCACATCCAAGTAGGCATGATTAATAGTGTTTACAAAAGAAGATCTGAAATCCAGAGAGGCAAAGGTACTTTGCCCGAGGTCACACAGAGGAGCAATGGTAGCCAGAACTAAGGGAATGCAATCCTGCGGACTTCCCAACTTGGCATACTGCCTCCCGGCATCTAACCCCAGTCCTTATACAGGCTGCAGGCCGTTCTGAGCCCCATGGGACATTAGTTATCTATGTGAGAAATGGGCTGTGATCCCAACTATTTATGAATATCATATCTTAAATATATGTTGTTAGCTAAAGTTAGTTGTTGAAAGATACAAAAACTTTCGAATGGCATGCCTTAAAAGGTAATATAGGGGCTTCCCTGGTGGCGCAGTGGTTGGGAGTCTGCCTGCCAATGCAGAGGACACGGGTTCGAGCCCTGGTCTGGGAAGATCCCACATGCCGCGGAGCAACTAGGCCCGTGAGCCACAATTACTGAGCCTGCGCGTCTGGAGCCTGTGCTCCACAACAAGAGAAGCCACCGCGATAGTGAGTGGCCCGCGCACCGCGATGAGGAGTGGCCACCGCTTGCCGCAATTAGAGAAAGCCCTCGCACAGAAACGAAGACCCAACACAGCCATAAATAAATAAATAAATAAATAAATAAATAAATAAATAAATAAATACACACATAAAATTAAAAAAAAAAAAAGGTAATATAATTCAATGCTTCCATTTTACAGATGAAGAAACTGAGATCCAGGGAGGTGAACTGTCTTTTAATTCAACCAACAGTTACAGTACACCCACTTCGGGCAGAACTTTGTGCCAGCTCGCACAGGGTAGACACATGTTAGTAAAGGAGATAAAACAAATATGCCAATTATTAAAATAATAGGCAGAAGGGTTATAAGTAGCCATCCTCTAGGAATCTCTTCTAAGCAAATATAAAAAATGTGGTCAAAAATGTATATGCAAGCAAGTTCACTTTGTATTATTTATAATAGTAAAAACTTGATAGAAACCTAAATGCCTAACAGTACCAACAATAGATGAATGATTACGTTAATTATGGCACAACTATATCATGAAACACTGAATAACCATTCAAATCATATTTTATAAGACTATTTAATGATCTGAGCAAATGTCCATAACATAATAAGAGGTGAAAACAGCAGAATCCTATATTGTATGTACAGTTTGAGCATAATTAGGAACATTTTGCACCAAAATGTTAACAGTGGCTAATTCTAGGCAGTGGGATATGGGCAATTATTATTTTCCTCTTTATTCCTTACATTTTCAAAATTGTCTACAATGAGCAGGTATTACTTTCATAATTAGCTAAACAAGCAATATTTTTTCAAAGTGCTTGGCAACCTCTTCCAAGATTACTTTCCACTGGAGCCATCTGAGAGTAACAGAATAGTAGGCTGGAAAGGCAGACTTGGGCAAATAACCTGCTAAGGGCCTGAACTTCATTCCTTTTGCATCAGGACCCTGTTAAAGGTTTCTGAGCAAAAAGGTAATAACTAGGGCTGGGCTTTAGGAGCAGCGTCTGCCGTGGGGCAGAGGATAGAGAGGAAGGAATTGAAAGCAGAAGGCAGTCGGCTGTCAGAAGTGGTTAGGGCAGCCGTAGCTCATGAAGGCTGAAGTGCATGAGGACTGTGGGAAGGAGGGGAGCTGTGCCAGAGACATTGCACAGGATTAGTGCTGCCCGTTTGTGGAGAGGAAAATGCTGAACGTCAGTTAAAATGCGGTTTCAACATGGCCCTTTGGACTTCGTACTAAATAAATGAAACATAGGCATAGAAGAGAAAATATCGAATCAATAAACCCTGACAAAAATCATTTCTCCTTAGCTTAAAAAGCCAGGAGCTGCCATCTGACTCATGGTTAATTTCGTTCTGGTCATTCTGAATTGTGTTATTGACGTCACAGCTGTGCAGTGCAACATGTAATACAATCAATACTCTAATTACTCCTAGCCATGCCAAGCACAGTCCTTGGACAGAGGAGAAGAGTTGGCAAACTCCTCACCATGTCTTGTTTACCCTCTTCTTGCTCTTGTCCTCTTTTTTTTTTTCTTTTTTAGCTCTGAAATCTGCAGTTTTCCCCAATGACTGACTATCAAAGTCACACCACGGAGGGGTTAAAAACACTGGAGGGAAAGTTACTGGAAGCATGTGCACCAGAATATTCACAGTGCCATCTGTAGGCAGTGGAATTCATGGTGATGGATGTTGTTTCTTTTTACTTAACCATATTTCTTAAGATTTTTCCAACTAGTATGTATTAATTTTGGAATGAAAAAAATCATTTAAAAATGTCAAATCATGCAAAAAAAAAAAAAACTTTTATCAGTGGCTTGGGCATCAGAGCAGTAGCAGGAGAATTGGTGTCCAGGGTTGACTCTAGTGCCAATGTTTGCAAATAAGTAATTTAAACACAGCAGCTGCCACTTCAGACAAACTTATTCTTCCAACTGTTCCCTGAACTCTGGCTGCTTTTAGGTCCCCAGAGCTTCCTCATCTCTCCATAGCCTCTAATTATTTTCCATCAGACATTTCCACTTTCCTGGAATATCTCACATGGGGCATTTGGGTATTAAACTGCCTCTTTCCTAATGGAACAAAAAGGCTTTGCCCCATCATAGAATTTCTAGCATTTGGAAGACTTTCTATTGTTGTTGTTGTTGATGATGATGATGATGAAGTTGATATTTTTACCTGGAAGCTTCCTTTTCTTACTCTCTTGAATTACACATATAGACCCCTGTCTATCTTCTCAAATAAAGGTATATGTGTTATATAAATAAGTGATAATAAATCTTTATGAGCTGCAAAGCTAATCAATGCCTCAGGAGAAACAGAGCAGTTAGTTTCCTGAGGAATAAGAACTTAGGGGAGTACCCTGAGAAAACCATAATTCAAAAAGAGTCATGTACCAAAATGTTCATTGCAGCTCTATTTACAATAGCCAGGACATGGAAGCAACCTAAGCATCCATCAACAGATGAATGGATAAAGAAGATGTGGCACATATATACAATGGAATATTACTCAGCCATAAAAAGAAATGAAATTGAGTTATTTGTAGTGACGTGGATGGACCTAGAGTCTGTCATACAGAGTGAAGTAAGTCAAAAAAAAAAAAAAAATGGTCATGAAGAACCTAGGGGCAAGATGGGAATAAAGACACAGACCTACTAGAGAATGGACTTGAGGATACAGGGAGGGGGAAGGGTAAGCTGGGACAAAGTGAGAGAGTGGCATGGACATATATACACTACCAAATGTAAAAGAGATAGCTAGTGGGAAGCAGCCGCATAGCACAGGGAGATCAGCTCGGTGCTTTGTGACCACCTAGAGGGGTGGGATAGGGAGGGTGGGAGGGAGACACAAGAGGGAGGAGATTTGGGGATATATGTATATGTATAGCTGATTCACTTTGTTATAAAGCAGAAACTAACACACCATTGTAAAGCAATTATACTCCAATAAAGACGTTAAAAAAAAAAAAAAGAACTTAGGGGAGTACTGAGGATTCACTCTTGCAACAAAATTCACTGATCCCAACAGTGTACCAGGCAGTGTGCTTTGGATTGAAGTGGAGCAGAGATGCCAAGATGAACAAAGCCCAAAGTCCAAGCATGTTCCTTGGGAACTCAAGGAAGGGCACCGCCAGCTGGAGAGGGGACCCACAAGGCTTCCAGAGGAGCTGATGGAGCTGGTTCTGGAAAATGAATGTGATTTCCTAAGAGCTGTCAGTGTGTGCAACGGAGGGGCAGCGGGTAGTGGCAGGGCCAGTTCCGTAGGCCAGGTGGCGTGCAGGACAGGGATCTGGAGGGTAATCGAGCTGATGAGCAATGCTGGAAGGCTTGAACTTCATTTCACAGAGCATAAGGAGCTATTAAAGGCTTTTGAGCAAGGAATAACCTGGAAAGACTCATATTTTAGCCACGTGGGAGATGGGCTGGAGAGGCAGAGAAGGAAAAAGGCTGAAGGTACAGAAGGTGCCTTTAGAGGAGTGGTTCTCAGTGGGAATATTGCTTCCTGAAGGATACTCTAGAAATTTATGAGACATTTTAACTGTCAAAATGATTGGAGGGCACACTGGCATGCAGTTGGCAGGGGCTAATAATGCTAGATGTACTGCAATGGGCAGCATAGTCTCACAGAAGGAAGAACTGCCCTGCCTCTCATGTGACTTTCAAATGCCCCACTGGACAAACATACAGGTGAAAAACCTGTTGACAATTGTCTGAGCCCAGAACATAATACCATTTTACATGCAAATACTATGCATAAATTTTATATATGCCATAAAGACAGGCATACAGATCAATGGAACAGAATTGAGAGCCCAGAATTAAACCCTTACATTTATGGGCAAATGATTTTGACAAGGGTATCAAGACAACTCAATGAGGAAAGTATAGTCTTTTCAACAAATGGTGCCGGGGCAGCTGGATATCCGTATACAAAAGAATCTTACCTCAAACCATACACAAAAATTAACTCAGAATGGATCAAAGACCTAAATGCAAGAGTTGAAACTACAAAAGTCTTAGACAAAAACATAAGCATAAATGTTCATGACCTTGGATTAGGCAATAGTTTCTTAGACATGACACCAAAAGCATAAGCAATAAAAGAAAAAAACAGATAAATTAGACTACATCAAACCCAAAAACTTTTGCATTGTAAATGATACCATCAAGAAAGTAAAAAGACAGTCCACAGGATAGGAGGAAATATTTGCAAATTATATATCTGATAAAGATCTAGTATTCAGAATATATAAAGAACTCTTAGGTCTCAATAATAAAAAGACAAATATTCAATTTTAAAATGGACGAAGGATTTGAGTAGACATTTCTCTAAAGGAGATATGCAAACAGATAATAAGCACATGAAAAGATGTTCATTAGTTATTAAGGAAATGCAAATCAAAACCACAATGAAATATCAATTTATACTCTCTAGGATGGTGGTAGTAAAAAAGATGGACGATAACAAGTACTGATGAAGATGTGGAGAAACTGGAAACTTCCTGTGTGCTGGTGGGAAAGTAGAATGCTGCTGCTGCCTTGGAACACAGTCTGGCGGTTCCTCAAAATGTTAAACATAGAGTTGCCATATGACCCAGCAATTCCACTCCTAGTATATACCCAACAGACTTGAAAGCATATGTCCAGACAAAAATTTGTGCACAAATGTTCACAGCAACATTATTCCTAATAGCCAAAAAGTGTAAACAACCAAAATGGCATCAACCAATGAGTGGATAAACAAAATGTGGTATATCCATACCATGGACTATTATTCAACCACAAAAATAAATGAAGTTCTGATACATGATACAACATGGATGAACTCTGAAAACATTATAAGTGAAATTTATGACACAGAAGTCCACATATATTATTGCATTTATATGAAATACTTGAAAAAGGCAAATCCATAGAGACAGAAGGTAGATTCGTGGTTTCCAGGAGTTGGGGGAAGAGGCAATGAGGAGTTACTGCTCATGGGTATGGGTTTCTTTTGGGGGTAATAAAATGTTCTGAAATTAGACAACTGTGATGGGTATGCAACTAAAAACCACTGAATCATACATTTTAAAAATGAATTTTATGACAGGTGAGTTATACCTCAATTTTAAAAATTTATATGTGCTGAATTTTTCAGAAAGGCAACTAACATACAAATCAAGGGCAAGTGGTATTAGGTTTAATTTGGAAGTTTTCAGAAAATCACTTCACTCACAAACCCTCATCGGTAGTATTTGGATCACCAATAGCCCGCAACTTTGTTACTTGTGGCTGTTGAGATCACCCTGGGCATAGATGCAAGTTTGAGTACTTCATTATGTTGTGCTTGAGCATTTACAGTTTGCAGAGCATTTTTATTATAAATTAATTGCCTTCTAGTTCTTCATACTACGAGGGCATTATATTGATTTTTCTTAAATAATGTCTGTGGGTTAATTATATTACCTATGAATTTCATGTCAGTATAGGAGTGGGTGTGACTCCCCATCACATTAATAATGTAATGTGTGCTATAAAGAAGCTGGCACTGAGGCTAATAGAATTGAGGACCTTGACCTATTTTCAAATCAACCCCTCATTACACACATACCCAGTCACAACCATCATTTAATTATAGCCCAAGATCTTCCTCTTTTCTTCATTGAAGCCTTCACCCATTAGGCCTCTGCCCCTGAAATTAGAAGATTTCCTGTAAAGAGCTTAAATTGCTTTTCTATCTTTGCCCTCATTCAGACTCCCCATGCCTCCGTGGGTTTGGGGTAAGGTGATTTTTCCTGATTGATCTACATATGCTTTCTCCCCTGCTCATGTTTTAAAGTATAGTGTGGAAGTGACCACAGGCACCATTGTTTATTCTCAAAGGATGCAATCTTCATGTCACTGTTCAAGCCACGTGCCTCTCTGTAGGATGTCAGGTGGGGATAACTGTTAGTATTCTTAATTTCTGAGATCCTAAATAAGTGTTACATTGGGGACATTTAAACCAATTTCCTCAGCTCTGGCTGAGTATAAAACCTGTAGAGGAACAGCCTGGAGAGGCAGAGAAGGGACAGAAAGCCAATGTCCAAATCTGGACCTAAGCTGTGTCATCATTAACAAGTCACTTTATGTCTCTAAACCTCTTTTTTTCATTTTTAGTTTAGGGATATTAATGCCTTACTTCCTGCCTTACAGACTTATGACAATTGAATGTGAAAATATTTACAAAGTGTTTTGCAAGGAATGTCAACTCATGTATCCATTCCTGTGTTGCCAGAAGTTCTGGCTTGGTGCTGAGGACACTACAGTGCCCAAGACAGACACAGCTCTGCCTTCATGGAACTCAGAGACTAAAAGGGACAAACTCTAATCAATAATGACACAATTAATTCATTTATTCCATGGAGTGTTCAAAAGGAGAAGTGTGGCGTGCTATAACAGCTTATAGAGGAGGGGGATAGGACCAAACTCATTCACAGATCAGAAATGATGCTCAGGTGAGGGCTGGGGGTCAGTAGGAGCAACTTAACCAGAAGTTTCAAGAGTCTGGTCTGTGATTTTGTTTAAAATACGGATTCTTAGACCCCACTCCCAGAGATGTGGAAAAGCCTGAGGAGCTCTGTTTGTGCTTTTGGTTTTTTGAGTTTCCTGGGTGATTTCTCATGTGCAGCCAGATGTGGGAACAACTGACCTCAGCAAAGAGTGGGGAGGATCAAAGCAGGTAAATAGAACAGCTACTGCAAAGGCCCAGAGGTGGGATTGAGCCTTGCTGCTAGGTGCAGACCAACTGCACAGACAGAGGCATTTTCTGGAAGCTTCTTAGAAACGCAGAATCTCGGGCACCATCTCAGACTTACCGAGGCAGAAACTGCATTTTAACAAGATGCCCAGGTGATATTTACATACATGTATGTACCCAGGAGCACTGGGTAGGAGAAGGCAAGAACTCTGGCTTATATATCTTGGTATTGTTAGCACCCAGGACACATTAGACCCTCTGTAAATGCAGCCTGAATCAAGTTTTACTGATGCAAATTTTTATTTTATGGGAACTGCCAATTTCAGAAGCTGTTAATACTGGCAGGAAGTGGGTACAGGCATATGACACTGAGGAGTGTGTAAAGTGCCACAATCTTTTGAAAGGACAATCTGGCAAAGGCACCAGAATGTAAAAGATGCATACCTAATTAACTTGGCAACTCCACTTCTAGGAACTTAGGGCAAAGGATTATACGGAAATGTCTGCAAAATATACGTCCACTGTGGCATTGCTTATGAGAGGAAAATAATGAGAAGAGCTTCAATTTCTATTAAAAGAAGATTAAACTAATTGTTGAATATAGATGTTCCTCTATGATGGAATTACATCCCAAGAAACCCATCATAAGTCGAAAATGCATTTAATACACCTAACCTACCAAAAATCACAGCTTAGCCTGGTGTAGCTTAAATGTGCTCAGAACACCGGACTTCCCTGGGGGCACAGTGGTTAAGAATCCACCTGCCAGTGCAGGGAACACGGGTTCGTGCCCTGCTCCCGGAAGATCCCACATGCCGCAGAGCAACTAAGCCTGTGCGCCACAACTACTGAGCCTGCGCTCTAGAGCCCGCGAGCCACAACTACTGAGCCCACATGCCACAACTACTGAAGCCCGCGCGCCTAGAGCCCATGCTCTGCAACAAGAGGAGCCACTGCAGTGAGAAGCCCGCGCACCTCAACGAAGAGGAGTCCCCGCTCACCACAACTAGGGAAAGCCCGCGTGCAGCAACAAAGACCCAATGCAGCCAAAAAAAAAAAAAAATGTGCTCAGAACACTTATATTAGCCTACAGTTGGGCAAAATAATCTAACACAAAGCCTATTTTGTAATAAAGTGTTGAATATCTCATGTAATTTATTGAGTACTGTACTAAAAGTGAAAAATAGAATGGTTGTGTGGGTTCAGAATGGTTGTAAGTGTATCAGTTGTTTACACAGCGGCTGACTGCCACTGCCCAGCATCAAGAGACAGTATTGTACCACATACCGCTAACCCAGGAAAAGATCAAAATTCAAAAGTTGAAGTATGATTTCTACTGAATGTGTATCGCTTTCACACCATCATAAGTCAAACCATCGTAAGTTGGGGAATGTCTGTATACATAAAATGAGCAAATCTTTGCAGCTCTTTAAAATGAAGTACATCTACATTAACGGTCTTGATATCTCTAATACACTAAGTGAAAGATCATAAAATAGTGTCTCAATTTTGTAAAAATATATACATATGTGTGTATGCATGTGTGTGTGGTTAAAAAGAAATAGTAGTAGTTTTAACTTTCCTTTTTAGATCTCTCTAAATTGAAATTATTTATAATAGGTATATATTGTTTTGTTTACGGGAGATGGAAAATATTATCACGTTCATAAAAGAAAACAAAACCCTCCAATTCAGAAAGTGGAACTGACTCTCTCTGGCTTGTTGAGTCACCGCAGGAGATAGTGAGGAGGAGAAGGAGGAACAGGACAGGGTTCTGATGTCCTGAGGTTGCTGGTTGCTCCATCCAGGGTCTTAGTGCACTGGAATCACCAGGGATCCCCCCGTATCACTGATGCCAGGTTCCCAACTCAGACCAATTAAATATAAATCTCTTGGGAGTGGAACTGGCTATTGTTAGTTCTTTTTTTTTAAATTTATTTATTATTTTATTTATTATTTTTATTTTTGGCTGTGTTGGGTCTTCGTTTCTGTGCGAGGGTTTTCTCTAGTTGTGGCAAGCGGGAGCCACTCTTCATCACGATGTGCGGGCCTCTCACTATCGCGGCCTCTCCTGTTGCGAAGCACAGGCTCCAGACGCGCAGGCTCAGTAGTTGTGGCTCACGGGCCCAGTTGCTCCGCGGCATGTGGGATCTTCCCAGACCAGGGCTCGAACCCGTGTCCCCTGCATTGGCAGGCAGATTCTCAACCACTGCGCCACCAGGGAAGCCCCTATTGTTAGTTTTTGAAGCTCCCCAGGTGACTCAAATTGTTCTAAAAGATTCTAAGGCTGAGAATGTCTGGGGGTCTAACATGAAAGACCAAGGAGATCTGTGTATCATCCACCTGCATGTGGTATTATTCACGGTGCTACAGCTCTCACCAACAATACTAGTCCAAGTCCAGCCTTTAGGCAGAAAAAAATGATTTGACAAGTAAAAGGCTGAACCAAATCACCTTCTAGAGCCAGCTGAGTATCAGTGTGAGGGGCCCCCCTCTGATTGCTTTATTGGTGGACACACCAGGAAACAGCATGGTTTGACAGTGGAATTGCTCCAGGAGGTGGCTTGGAGGTCTGACTGGGAATAGAAAAAGCTTCTGTTTGAAAGTACAATGCTAGATTTCATATCTTGAGAAGTTATAAAATGCCTTATCCCTTTCTCCTTCTCTATTTGTACTACCACGTGAATTTGTTCCCTCTAAAGAAGTCAGTGGAAATGAGAACACTAATTGACGTCATTGCTCTGAATTTTTAAGCACCACCAGGTTGGCTGTAGTTGCATAACTCAGTCATCACTTGAGATCCACCGAGTCCAGGGTATGTCACTGGGGAACAGGAAGCATCAAGGAGACTCAAACACAGATGCCCTTCCTCCCCGTTCTTCAATGTCCTAAAAGAGTCCTCCTCAGTCTCTTCTCAAGCTGCTTTCCAACGAACTCCTACTTTCCAGGTCATTGGAAATACTGGCTTGCTCCTCCCCACCAGGAAACATTAGATGCTGCCTCCTGTCTGGGAGTTGGATGAGTCTTGTCTCCAGATAAGACAGTGATAGCATTTTGTGATCAGATGGGCAGACTGTTATCTGAAGAAGTCACAGCGTTTCTTCTCTTCTGGTGCCAGAAAGGATTGCCTGGGTGCTTGAAGCCTGGGTACACTAGTATTTGAATTTGGGCTTTCTTTGTTGAATAGAGTTCTGTTTTGTCTGTTCATGCCCAATAGTTAAAGTGGGGTTTCCTATTCGCATAAGTTCTAAGTCACTAAAGTAACATAGAGGAAGGCAAATCAATGAAATGTTAATAGTTATTGAGAGGTTACTGGGTACAAGACACGGTGCTTGGCTCACCATGGGTTAACATAAAGTTGGTTTATTCAAAACTATGCTTTAGACACATGACAGTCTCCCAAACCATACATGATTGTCTATCTTTTCTTTAATAATACTGTTAGCAATGGGAACCTAATCGAAAGAAGCTTCTTTTTTTTTTTTTTAATTTTATTTATTTATTTATTTATTTATTTATTTATTTATTTATGGCTGTGTTGGGTCTTCGTTTCTGTGCGAGGGCTTTCTCTAGTTGCGGCAAGTGTGGGCCACTCTTCATCGCGGTGCGTGGGCCTCTCACTATCGCGGCCTCTCTTGTTGCGGAGCACAGTCTCCAGACGTGCAAGCTCAGTAGTTGTGGCTCACGGGCCTAGTTGCTCCGCCGCATGTGGGATCTTCCCAGACCAGGGCTCGAACCTGTGTCCCCTGCATTAGCAGGCAGATTCTTAACCACTGCGCCACCAGGGAAGCCCGAAAGAAGTTTTTGTTCTGTTTTGTTTTGGGATGTTTTTCTTGGTGGGTGAGGAGTTCAAATTAAAGAACAAAGCTGGAGGTAGATATAACTTTAGTACTTTTAACCAAAGGCTGTTTTGATTTGGGGGCACATATTTTGTTACCAATGGTAAAAGAATTAGGGTGGGTTGAAAGGAGGAATAATCAAGAAGAAAGAGACAACAAAATAATAGTTTGAGGTAAGCCCTTAAGAATGTTAAGAATGAGTACACTACTTATTACCAAGCTGTTCCAGTTTAGTCAATGAAACTCTACAGGGCCATGCCACATCCCCCAAACATGTAGCATGATGTTCTGTCTCAAAGTGCTGTTCTACTGTTACGGCATTAATAATGAAGGAAGGGAAAAAGAGACTCTTTGATAAGGGTGAAGGAAGAAAGATAGGCTTTCTGATCCGGTTTGGAAAGAGATGAAGAGCCAGGAGAGTGGATGGGGGTCAGAGGCGGGGGTGTATCTCTGGTGACCACAGCACGTGGTTTTAGAGGCTGGCAGCCTGGCTCTTCCACGTTCCAGCTTCAGAACCTTGGATAAATCCTCAGCTTTACTGACACTCACTGTCCTCTTCTGGAAAGGATACCACCACCTTTCTGATGTTTTTTGGAAGTTATTAAACACAGACTCTACACCTATGTTTTCCAGTATAATAGCCACTAACCACATGTGGCTATCTAAATTTAAATCATTAAAATTAAATAAAATTTTAAATTCAGTTCTTCAGCTGCACTAGCCACATTTCAAGCGCCCAATAGCCACGTGAGGTTATAACTACCATATCGGACATCACAAAGAACACTTCATCACCACAGGACTCTGCTGGACATTGCTGCTCTAGATGGGCCACTGCTCTGGAGATACAAATCCTGGGTTCAAATCCCATATCTGCCACTTGGTAGCTGTGTCACTTTGAATAAATGCCTTAACTGTTCTGTACCTCAGTTTCCTCATCTTTCATTTAGAGATGGTTAAAAATGAATCTCCCTCACAGGGCTGTTGTAAGAATAATATATATATAAATCAGTTACAATTGTGCCTGGTACATAGTAAGCATCATATAAGTGGTGCTATTCTATAAGTGAATTGTTACCCAAGATAGGATATGGGCAGCATCTGGCACATAGAAGGAGATGGGCAAATATTTCTACCTGACGTGCGATGAACAGAAAAGGCAGAGAGGGAAGACCCTCTTTTTTAAGCACTATGACTTGCATTTTAGACATATAACCATGTAACCTCCCCGTTTTTAGCCTCACAATAAATGACTCTCTTTTTTGTCTATTTTACCCTATATCCATTTGCAACAGAATGAAATCCAGAGTTCAAAATAACAAGGGGGCTGTTTTAATCTTTTTATGTGTCCCAAAGGGAGTTCATCCCTTTTTACTTGGAGATTTTCACTAACTAAATAGAATGGGGTCCTAGTCAGACCCAAACCACAGACAGGAAGAAATTACACTCTCAGCCCTTGCCTATGACAGGTGAGACCAATTAAGTGTTCTCAATACTGGGCTCTGAACAGAGAGGCTCATTTGTTGGGATACTCATCAGTTGTCAAAATATGACACAGAGTTTGACCCACCCTACCCCGCTTGGTGCTAGAGAGACTGTACTTCTTTATGTATCTCATTGATGCAGAATATACTGAAATGGGTCTTCTGGGGCTGGTTCTGAACACCAGACACCATGGCCTTCTCTTCTGGAGTAGACAGAGAAGAGTAGGTCACATCTGGGCTGGCGTCTTCCGGGTAAAGGGAGGAGGTCAAAGGCTCCAGGGCAGCAGGTCCACCAGCCTAGCTTGGAAAACGGACTTTACACCTTCTACCAAGCTTCAGATCTCAGAGAGGGCAACAGTCTCAGACACATCAGTTCCAAGTACAGGTCAAGGTGCACGGATGACCAATAGTCCAGATGGACCTGAAAGTTTGTAAACCATCTAATCCTCTACCTCAAGGAATATTTTTATTCTTGTTTATATTTGTTAAGTAGATTCTCCCATTTCTTTTTCATGTTGAATGAAAGGGTGTCTTTTCCCCTTCTAAATCACTCTTTCAGCCAAGACATTCCAGCATCATGGCATAATGGTTTCTTGATGTTGACTCACACTGACCAATACATGGTTACTTGTAAATATCATCCTATGATTCCATTTAATAGTAGACCCCATATTAAGGACTAAAAATGTACCAGCAGTGAGGATCTTCTAGAGGATGCATTCTTCCTTTTAAAATCCCATCACACTAAAGAAGAAGAAGAAAATCACAATAGCTTATTCCTAATAGGAGGTCATCATCAAGCTTGCACACTACACTACACTCAACCCATGGCTCTCACTGCTATAAGATGAAATAAGAGTGTTTGAGAAGGAGGATGTGAACAACAGTGTTGAATGCCTCTGACAGGCCAAGGGAGGGAGATGAGGGCTAGAATATGTCCATTGGATTTAGCAACACAGAAGCCACTGATTACTTCAGCAATGCAGTTTTGGTGGCAGGGAAGATACAGAAGGCAGAACAGAGAAGGCCAACGACTGACAAGATATGAAGAAGTGGAGACAGCCTGGAGGACAATAGCTAAAGTGTGGCAATATCTAAAGAGGGCACGGCAGTTTGGGGGAGGAGGGGTGTTTTTACTTGTTTGTTTGTTTTTTGGGTTTTTGTTTGTTTGTTTGTTTTTTAACATCTTTATTGGAGTATAATTGCTTTACAATGGTGTGTTAGTTTCTGCTTTATAACAAAGTGAATCAGTTATACATATACATGTGTTCCCATATCTCTTCCCTCTTGCATCTCCCTCCCTCCCACCCTCCCTATCCCACCCCTCTAGGTGGTCACAAAGCACAGAGCTGATCTCCCTGTGTTTGTTTTGTAAGATGAAACTATCGAGAATAATTCGAATTCTTAGAACAGTCCAAGAAATTATCAGAATTAGCTGCCTTTGGGGGGTGGGGGATAGTCAACCCGGAAAGAAAGAAAACCAATCTAAGAGAAGCCAGGGTCATAGGGCTGAGGTATTTGCTTCGGGGGCAGATTCTGTCTTCCTGTATTGGCCTGAGCTTTGTGTAGCAACTGGGAGAATCCTGACTCCAGGCTCCTGGTGATTCCAATCTGCTGTGTAAGGCTGATTCTGTAACCAAGTCAGAGCTCTCCTTGGAAATTCTCTGAAAATTCTATCTCCAAAGTGAAGAGTGATAATGATAATATTGGCTAATCTAATTCCATGAGGGAAACAGATCCTAAAACAGTTCCCCATAATGGAGATGCATGGAGACATAAATACAAAAACCGAGGATATATCTTCATTGCCAGGAACAGGAGCAGGCTGTTCTGATTTTCAATTAAACATTTTTCCCTGATTAAAAAAAAGATACATGCTGACCACAGAAAAGATGAAAATAGAAATCATTCTTAATTCTACCACCTACTGATTCCTCCTTTTAACATTTTAGCACTCTGCCTTCAGAAGAGAATGAAATTAAATCATACACTGTACAGTTTATATCCTTTATTATTGTTATAGTTGTTTTAAATTAATATATTCTGAGTAATTTGTTATGTCATTAAATATTATTTTAGAACAATATTTTATTGGATGCTTAAAATTTTATTCTTTGAATACCTCATAATCCATTTAACTCTGTCCCTATTTTTGGCATTTAGATTGTTTCCAATTTTTACCACTATAAATGATATTGCAGTGGCCCTTGAAAAAAAAAAAACAGAACTTCTTTTGCACCTGATTATTTTCACATGATAGATTTATTTTCCAAAAACATTTATGTCAGCTCACACTCCCACCATCAGTGTACTGAAGTATCATGTCTTTGACCCATTTCTTTGATCCATATTACTGAATATTTGTATTTGCATTAACAGTTGCTATTTAATGTGCTCTATGAGGAATACATTTGAATTTAAGAACTTGCAGTTTACAAAAATTTTAACTCAACAGCTTGGAAGCAAGCACTTTTAAGTCAAATAGCTTGTAGGTTGGAAATTCATTTACAAGTCCCCAAATGGAATCTGGCATTCCTCTGTGAGTTAAGTGCTGTTGGCATTGAAATGTGCTCTCCCAGTTTTCAGATTTCCTAATGAACAGACATGCTGATAGTCAGGAAAGAAACCTGCCTCCAGAGAGGAGTTCTCTGGGCTGTGGATCCAGAGTATACCCCAAGGGCCTGCAGATCCACGAACCCTGAGTGGGTGCTATCTTCCAAGTAGACTCAGAAGCTAGAAATGAACAGTATACCCATAGGGCAAAGTGACCTCCATTTTTCAAAAACATATTAAATTCCAGGCTGTCAAAGTTCTCAACTATTTTCCTCCCAGATGAAGGAAAAAAAAAAAAAGCAATGAAGCAAACTAAAAATTGTACCTTCTCTTCTATGGTGCATACTCTATAATGTATGAGATATTTACTGCTCTGATTGGGTAAAAGACTGTTTGAAGTCTCCAAGGAGCTATTGTACATGAACCATCTATATCAAAATGTACAACTCTAACCTTAACTAGACGTAAATGTTTTAATGTTAAATATTTTAATATTATAATATTGTGGATTTTTAATTCAGTCTTCCCTTGACTTAATTAATATTAAAGGATCAAAAACACAGAAATGTTACTTATTTATAACTAGGTAATATAGATAATTTGGTTTTCCAAAGGGATTTGTGAAGGCAGTCAATGAGTTTAATCATTTGTAAAATCTGAGACTTGAATTAAATGATTTCTGAGGTTTTGTGTTCTTTGATGTTATGCACAAAGGGTACTCAACAAAGGAAGTCATCTCACACTGTAATAAATGTCTCAAGAGAACACGGATTATTACAAACTCCTATTGTAAATTATATCTTTTATAAAGAAATATTTTATGCCAAATATTCTTTTTAGCTGTGGAAAAATCTTCATTCTACAAACAACTGTTGATTACCTACTGTTTGCCAGTCCCTGCTATGGTCCCTGGGGATTCAAGAAAGAACGAGACAGACAAATCCATACCTTCAAGGAGTTTACAGTCTAGAGAAAGGATACAGACAATGAAAACATAACTAAATAAATGTCAAGTAGGGATAAATTACTCAAAAATAAATGGATGGATAAATACATAAGTAGATGACAGATAGATAGAGAGATAGATAGACAACAGAACTTGAGAGAAAGAGTCTGAAAGACCAGGGCTACTTTTAGCCCAGATGATCCTGGAGGGCTTCTCTCTGCAGAGGTGACATTTCAGCTAAGACCGGAATCAGGAGAAAAAGAAAGCTGTGCAAAGACCTGAGATAGGAGATTCCAGGTAGGGGAAATAAGTGCAAAGGCCCTGAAGCAACAGAGAATTTAGTGTGTTTCAAGAACGGAGAGGAGGTCAGTGGACCAAAAGGGAGGGTGGCAGGCAATGAACTCTGAGAGGAAGTAGACACCAGGTCACTTACGGCCCTGTAGGCCATTGTAAGGAACTTGGATTTTATTTTCTTTCCAAGACAAAACCATCTGGGGGGCTTTAAAGAGATCCAAGCCTTCAGGTGTATAACAATCTGTGGCAAGACACAACTTAACATATGCTGAGTTGGGGGAAATCAGAGAAGAGGAGTCCCAAGTGGTTAACATACATTTAATGACAGATGGGATATGAGCTGAGTGCCAAAAGAACATGAAAATATGGATAGCTTTGGGGAGGGAAAGAAGCAAGAAGCAAAGGCTAAGAAGTAAAATCTTGGTAGTCAGTGTTTACTTCATCATCATGCCTGTCTTCCTGGCCAGCCTGGGAGCTCCGAGAACAAGGGGGGCATCTTCTTCCTCTTTCTGCCTCTGCATCTTGCACACACGATGCCAGACATTTAGTAGGTGCTCTGAACCCATTAAAGAAGATGATGTGTATTGAAAACAGTACAAACCCCGAGCAGAGAGGGGTTGGGTATGTGGCGTCAGGCTTTGCTGAGAACCGAAAGTTCATGAGGCGTGTATAATAACCTACATCGATAAAATTAAGATTCTGTCCACTTGTCTGTTTATTGTTGTATCACATACAAACGGCCGTTATCAAAATTTGAAGGATCTGCTTGAAATTATCTGACTTAAAATGCAGACTCTTTAGAATAGTAGAAATTTCCTTTGGGGGGCACTGGAATGAATCTCAGAGACAAGAATCTCCAGAATAACTGAATCAAAGTACAAAGAGGCCTGGGTATGGGTTAAGACACAGTGAATAGGGAACACAAAAGGAGTTTCAAATATGGGCTCCAAACCCAAAGGCACAAAGCTATCCAAATTGCAGTTATGGATTTGTGAGGGAGCTTCTCATACGGGCAACTCTATTTAGCATATCCAGGGAGAGAAGCTGCAGGGATGTTATCTACTTAAGGATTTTCCTGAGCGACGCTGAGGAAGCCAGCTGGTTAACAATGAAAAGTGTTTATTAGACTCCTGCAAGACTCTTGCTTCTCCAAATTAGGATGAAGAAATTTCCACTGAAGCCAAGTCGACAGGAAAAGTTTTGAGGAACATTAAACACCCTCAGCTCCTTTAAAGGAACATTACCACGTAGACAACTAGGTGAATGCCTCGTTATCCTTCGGGGATCATCCCAAGCCTGGCATGACTGTGATATCATACAAAGAAAAGGTAGGCAGCTCTGTCCACCTTCTTAAATATGAAGCAGTAGGAAGAGCACTGGCGTGAGGTCAGGGGGAGGAAGGAGGGGAAGATGATGTCAGGTGGGGATATCCTCCCTGCCTGGGTGTTGGAGGAGAAAGTGACATATATATAAAACTGAATCACTTTGCTGTACACCTGAAACTAACACAACGTTGTAAATCAATTTAAAAAATAAATATATATTTTAAAATATATATCAGAAAAAAGATAGATGTCATTGTTTTAACATATTGAAATTTAGGATTGCTTCTTACTGCAGCAAAAGCTGATTAATGCAGTCAATAACTTTTTAGAAACAGGAAAAGAAATAGCAAGCTTTGTAAAGGAAGCCGAAATGATACCACCTCTTTTGCATAGCTATTCAGTTGTCATAGATTCAAACTCTCCTTTAAAAAACATTCCAAGCAAAACAAAGCCAGCTGTGTCTGAGATCTCACATACAATGTAAATGGGCTAGCACACTGATAAGTAACGTGGTAGGTGATCAAGAAATACCTCAAGTGGACTTGATCAATCAAACACTTAGCAAAGACGTAACTGGGAAGATTGGCAATCTGAAAATCAGGAACCCTGGTTTTAAAGCCAGTTGTACATCTGAGTGAATTTGTCAGGCACCAGCATTGTATGATTTAGGAGGTTCATGCGTGCACTCACACACACACACACACACACACACACACACAGGGCCAGACTGATCAAAAACATCTCCCTTACCACTCTGTTATGGTCCAAAAATGTCACCATGATAAACTGCAGCCTGCCCAAGAAGTACAAATCAGAATGTGATTGATCTAGAAGCCATACCATGTGAGACACTGCTGATCACTGAAGAAATTGAAGACGTTTAGTCTGGGGAAGACAAGACTCCAAGAGATATGTTAGTTGCCTTCAAAAACTTGAAGACTTTCCTATAAACAGATTAACCTTAATCAGTACAGATACAGAGAACAAAACTGGGGACAACAGGAGAAATTTACCAGGACACAGATCTCAATTCAACTTACTAGCGTGTTCTGTTCGGACGCCGCAGACCCTGGGATTCACATATATCCGACCTGTATCTGGCCACCCCGTGTGAAATCATAGTGACTGACAGGCAAGTGACTCCGCAGTTGGGATACGAACTTAGAGCCATAACTGGCAAGTTTGGAAGAAACAGAAGAGCAACAGAAGCCAGGACCTCAGCAGAGAATCTGCCATCAAAGACTCTGGCTGAGTGAGCCACAGTAAGCCACAAGCAAGAAAGTCAGAAGGAGGTCGTGCTTTCAGGGATAGGGTGGTGACTGTAGGTGAATCCACCATGCCCTAGCCACCTTTGTGTGTGTGCATTTTGGGCAGAAAAGTCAAGGGTGTAAAGGAATGAGAGCAGATATAACATCCAAAGGTCCGAGCAAATCGGCTGAGGACACCCCTTTAGATAACAAAACACGGGAGAGGGGAAAGCCCTTCCCTAAAAGCATGAAAAAGGCAAGCATGAACACCTAGGGGTGAAATACCAGGGGGTACAGTCTGCAGCCATAGAATCCTGGGGAGCTTCCGCAGAGAAGAGCCCTGGGTAAGGGCTGGGCAGTAGGCCGGGGGCCCTCCGAGAGCTGCCTAGGGAGGTGGGAGGGGGTGTCCGCAGTCAGGGACGAAAAGACCTGGTCGTCGGCCAGAGGAGGGTGATGCCGGCAGGCTGCCGCTTCCTGGCAGTCAGGTATGCCAGACACTGTGCTGAAAGCTCCACACACACTAACTCCTTCGCTCCTAACCAGCCCTGCGAGCCAGTTAGTGCCCTTATTATCCCATTTTATAGATGGCAAAACTGAAGCATGGAGAGGCTCTTAGCGAGTAAGTGCAGAGCCAGACTTTGAACCCGGGGGACCTGGCTCCTGAAGTAGGTTCTTAACCAGGAGCCAGGAGCTCAGCCCAGAGGAGAAGCAGCGGGGCTGGGGGGGGGGGAGGGCTAGCACACGACCCAGGGTACAGGAGTTGGGGGCGGGGCCTCAGAAGGCTCCTTCAGATCCTGCAGTCACCTGGAGGGGCTCACCAAACCTGGCACTTTCAACTGCAACCTCCTTTTGCCTGGGGACATCGATGAGAAGAATTTTGTTGCAATCCTAACTGTTCAACCACGTGAAGGGGCAGCTCCCACCAGCCAACGTTCCTGCTGCTCCAGATGTTCCAGCAAAGGCTGGACACCAGCTCGTGGGAAGTGTCAGGAAGGGATTTTTGTAATCCCTTAGTGTATTTGCAAAATCAGGCAGGAATGATTTGAGGCTGTTTCATTAACCTTCGTTTCCTTCCTCTCTTCACCTCCAAACGCCGGCTCCAACCTAATTCAACAATCCTACCTAGTCGGTGAACTTCCAAGCCATAATTATTTTCATCCTCACACAAACCTGCTCTTACTGTCATTATACTTGGAGCCCACTGAACCCTCAAGCATGCCGCCAGACACCACAATGATGACTCCCTTCTCCCAGGGGCCCTGCAAGCCTTCCTTAGCGATAGCTGTGAAATATTTTGAGAAACTTAAAGTGCTAGAGAAAGCACAACACACATTTATTGCTCATCTTGGAAAGACAACAGCAATAAGCTTCCAAAACTCTCTTTGATTAACATAATCTGGGGGTAATGAATATGGATATTGTCAATAGTCACTTAGAAGCATGTTTTCTTTTGTACATTTTGTTCTCTCCAGTAAATTTCCAACCAAGAAAGGAAATGCCCCAAGCCCCTGTTTGCACCAATAAAGCAATCACTCAGAGGAATTACATGGAGGGAATGGAGCCAGGAAGGAATTCTACCACCTCCAACCTTTATTCTAGTTGATTCTCTATGTTTTCACCATGATTTCTAATTATCTACCAAATTGAAACTGTCACGTCCCTAACCAGCCTGGTTCTTTTCTCAGTGTCTCTGTGACAGTTTCTGAGGAAGGGCTGATCAGGACAAATATCCCAAAGGGTATCTCCAGATCCACAGTCACCGCCTGCAGAAGACTTGCTGCTGAAGGGCCCAGTTTCCTGCCCAGGAAGAGAAACAGGAAGTACCTGTCGGCCTTGGGACCCCACGTGGAAAACGGCCATGGGTCAGTCAGGGTTCTCCAGAGAAAGAGAACCAATAGGATTTATACAGATACATATGAGGGGATTTCTTACATGAGGAATCGGCTCACATGTTATGGAGGCGAAGAAGTCCCATGACCAGCTGTCTGCAACCTGGAGAGCCAGGAAAGCTGGCGGTGTCATTCAGTCTGAGTCGGAAGGCCTGAAAATCGGGAGGGGCAGGTGGTGTGAGTCCCGGTTTGAGTCTGAAAGCTCAAGAACCAGGAGCACCAGTGTCCGAGGAGAGGAGAAAATGGGTATCTCAGCTCAAGCAGAATCAGTGAATTCGCTCTTCCTCTGCCTTTTTGTTCTATTCAGGCCCCCAGCGGATCAGATGAAGCCCACCCAAGCAGATGAGGGGATCTTCTCTACTCAGTCCACCGATTCAGATGCTAATCTCTTCCAGAGACACTCTCGCAGACACACCCAGAAATAATGTTTTACCAGCTACTTGGCATCACTTAGCCCGGTCAGGCTGACAAGTAAAATTAACCATCCCAGGCAGTATCTGGTTTTCTACACCAGCACTTTAGTCACTACTCACAGGGCAGTGGACCCTAACTAACCCTGCTGTGCTAGAATCACCTGGGGAGCTCTAAGGATCTAAGGAATCCCTACATCTATGCCACACCTCAGACCAATTAAATTGGGATTTCTGGGGCTGAGGCCAGGCACCATTGTTCCTGAAAGACCCCCAGGTAATTCCCCTGTGCAGCCAGGTTGGAGAACCATGGCCGCCCTCAGCAGCAGGTCCGCACCTCACTCCCCTCTGTACCGATACATCTGTCCTGGCACTGACGCATCATCGGGCGTGAGTCTTCAGTTAACTGCGCAGCAGCTACAATGAGCTTTTAAAAATGTAAATCGTATCATGTTGCCCACCCGAATAAAACCCTCCCATGGCTTCTCATGGCTCTTAGAGTAAACACGAACCCCTTGTCTTGGTTTGAGAGACCCTCAGCAGTCTGACCCTGTGCCCCTCAGGCAGGAAAGCCAGGAATAACAGCTTGGCAAGTGGAGCCAAGGCCCAGCTCTGCCCTTATGGGCTCCATGACTTTGGAGAAGTTAGTGGACCTCCCCGGTCTTCTCTGCCTCATCTGTAAATGCAGATTTAACTAGTTGACTCATGTAAAGCTCTCACGTGGTACCTGAATCCTCCTCGTCACACTGTCCCAGTGTCACTCAGTTCCCAGAGCAGGCCACCCCGTCTCCCCGCTGGCCCAGCTCTGCGAGACACTCTCCCCTGACACCTGGCATGACTGGCTGCTTCCCGTCACTCAGGAGCCAATGCTGTGACCACAGAGACCCTCTCGCCCTTTCATCACCCTGCTTGACTTCCTTTATAGCCTGTATTCATTTGCTAGGGCTGCTATAACAAAGTATCACAAACTGCAAGGCTTAAATAACAGAAATTTATTGTCTGGAGTTCTGGAGGCTGGAAGTCTGCGATCAAGGTGTCAGCAGGGTTGGTTCCTTCTGAGAGCTGTGAGGAAGGATCTGTTCCAGGGCTCTTTCCTAGCTTCTGGTGGTTTGCTGGCAATTCTTGGTGTTCCCTAGCTTGCAGATGCATCACCCTGATCTCTGCCTTCATCTTCACAGCTCGTTCTCCCTGTGTGTGTGGCTCTGTGTCCAAATTTCCTCTTTTTATAAGGACACCAGTTGTATTGGGTTAGGGCCCCATCCTACTGCAATGTGACTTCATCTTAATTAATTATTCAGTACATCTGCAACGACTCTATTTCCAAACAACCTCACGTTCTGAGGTACTGAGGATTAGAGCTTCAACATATAAATTTTGGGGGGACTCCACAACATACCCCTTATCCCTCTCTAGAATGATCTGGTTTTATTTTTCTATCTGTGTGTTGAATTGTCTTATCTATCTTCACTGAATGTTATTGATACTGCCTGATTTTTCTGCAATGGCCATGCTACATACATTTGTAATATGAAAAATAAGAAAAGACAAGGTTTTCAGAAAAAAAAAAAAAACCTTCTCCCTTGCATTGTGATTTGGGTGACCATCATCTCCAGTTCTAGACTGGAAACTCCACGAGAGCAGGGACCGTGTCTTTGCATCCCTGAGCCTAACATCATGCCTGGCACATAACGGATGTTCAGTACATGTTGGCTGGGTTGAAATTAAATAGATATGTACACTGATTTCCCCACAAGAGCTCAAGAGCTCAAGTTGAGCAGTTGTTCTTGCAGCCTTCCTGGTATACATTTTCTCACAAATCTGGAAATCTTAAAAAAAAAATGCTGGCACTCTAGGCTTTTGAATGACTCTGGTATATACAGTGGCACTATCTAAATGTACTGATATCTAAGATGTCAAGAATTAACACACAGCATGAAGCAACACTGTCAAATTTAGGAGGAAATTAAAGCAGTAGGTCCATCACCCAACCCCTGTGAACCAAACTGCTACATTTCACCTGATTCTTCTAATTAGGTTGTATCTACAAAGCTTTTAGAAGTGGACAAGTGTTACATTAAGTGCTAAGTAGTATTAATTAATAATATGGGTAGATTACACGGGCTGGAACTTGCTGTAAATGTAAATGTCCTAGGCTTATCAGCACAGTACTTGGAATCAATGTTCCAGATGTACTTTAAAAATTCTTTATAGAATTTTATGAAGCTTCTGGCTTACAAAGAAAGTAACTTCATACAATCTTGGCATTTTCTAACTTGACAAAACTTTAGAAATCATCTAGTACAATAATTCTCAAGTCTATCAGACCTAGCACCTCTTTTTTGTAATACATGTTTTGATACACCCCTCTTTAATATCCTAAAGCAAAATTCATGGGTAACCTGCCTGTATATAACATATTTCAGTATTTAAACACTCAGGCAAGTACAGCTGTCATCATGAGATGCTTGCACTATATGAAAAAGTACTGTAAACGTGCCAGTTTCAAATGGCAGGCTGTTACAGGTGTGCTGAATGGGTGACGCAGCACCATGGGTTGCACTGAAAGGCTGTCTTGGTTTTCTAAAACAGTGATGAACTCCACTTAAGTTCAAAACTAAAGAATTTACAATCTTCCTTCAATTTATTCTATAATTGTCTTCCTGGAAAAGTCAAGGTACTTGTCTATTAAAACCATCCAAGGGTTTCCCTGGTGGCGCAGCGGTTGAGAATCTGCCTGCCAATGCAGGGGACATGGGTTCGAGCCCTCGTCTGGGAAGATCCCACATGCCGCGGAGCAGCTAAGCCCGTGCGCCACAATTGCTGAGCCTGCGCGTCTGGAGCCTGTGCTCCGCAACAAGAGAGACCGCGATAGTGAGAGGCCCGCGCACCGCGATGAAGAGTGGCCCCCGCTTGCCACAACTGGAGAAAGCCCTTGCACAGAAACGAAGACCCAACACAGCCATAAGTAAATAAATAAATAAATAAAATTTAAAAAAAAAAATAGGAATCTACCTTTAAAAAAAAAAAAAAAAAAAAACCATCCAAAATAATCTCATGTGCTTATATGTAAAACAGAGTTAGGTTTTAGGTTCAGATCATCATAACCAGAATTTTCACCTACAAGAATGTCCGGGGCTTCCCTGGTGGCACAGTGGTTAAGAATCTGCCTGCCAATGCAGGGGACACGGGTTCGATCCCTGGTCCGGGAAGATCCCACATGCCACAGAACAACTAAGCCCGTGGCCACAACTACTGAAGCCTGCGTGCCTAGAGCCCGTGCTCTGCAACAAGAGAAGCCACTGCAATGAGAAGCCCATGCACCACAATGAAGAGTAGCCCCCGCTCACCACAGCCGGAGAAGAGCCTGCGCACAGCAACGAAGACCCAACGCAGACAAAAATAAAATAAATAAATTAAAAAAAAAAAAAAAGAATGTCCGATATCTGAAAATGGTACGACACCATCCCACACGTTTAACATCTCTGGGGCCCACCAACCAAATGCCATGAACACTCCCCCTACCCAACCTCTGAGAGCAAAAAAATTCTCAAAACATCTTCATTTCATTTGAGAACAAAGTTCCAAGACAATCCCTTGGGGTGGCACTGCCCCTCTTGAGAGTCATAGATCTCACAAATCCTCACAAATGAGGATTTGTGTCCCCAGAGATTATGCCCAAGAATCACAGACCAAGTCTTGGCAGAGCCAGGTAAGAAGCACTTAGAGTTTGACAGAAGAGCATTTTCCACAGGCCAGGCATTGTCTTAAGCTCTTTTTAGACAAACACTAATTTAATTCTCACATCGACACAAGGCAGGAGGCTTGATTATCCCCACTATGCAGTAGAAACTAAAGCACAGAGACATGAAGTAACGTTCCTAAGGTCCCAGAACCGTAAGTAGCAGAGCCCTGACTCAGACCACCCTCTTCGTAACGACTATGCCACACGGTGCAAACTACGGACTGTCATTTAGGACTGGAGGCAAGACAAAGGGGGACATGCAACCCTCCTGCATTATAAATACACAGGTTAGGTCAGTTCTACCAGTTCAGTACACTGACCTCCATCCGTGCCTTCAAGCCATGGGTTTGTTTCCCACTTGGTCTCATCTTCCTTTTTCTTGTGTTTTTCCTGCAGACATTCATTCCCAGCAGAAGGCTGCCGTGGGTCCCTCTCGACCTTTCCTAAAAGGGACAGCCCTGGTCACTAGATGAGTTCCAGAAGCATCCACTAAGGCCTCTGCAGCCCTCTGCCATCAGTTGACCTTCACCACAAGCCGTCTCGCCCAGGATGAGTGGCTTCCTCGCCTCCCTGGACCCCCGGCGAGTGCAGTGGGGGGCTGCTTGGTACGCCGTGCACTCCAGGATCCTGCGCACCAAACCGGTGGAGTCCATGCTGGAGGGAACTGGGGCCGCCGCGGCACATGGCACCAAGCTAGCCCAGGTGCTCACCACCGTGGACCTCATCTCGCTCGGAGTCGGCAGCTGCGTGGGCACTGGGATGTACGTGGTGTCTGGCCTGGTGGCCAAGGAGATGGCAGGACCCGGCGTCATTGTGTCCTTCATCATCGCAGCCGTTGCATCCATATTGTCAGGTAAGCGTCCCGTGCAGGCGCAGGCCTGTGGAGAGCGTGCCTGCAGGCCTGTTACTGTTCGTCCCACCCTCCTAGAGTATTTAGTGGTGAGATGAGCCAAGTGGTCATCATGCTCCCTTTTTGCCTTGACTACCAGGGAGTTCAGCGCTAGGTTTTGGCTCATTGTAGTGGCTTCCTTTTTCTTTGGTTTTTCGATCCAAATAAATATTCTGGTGCCTAGCCATTGCCCAACTTCTCATTCCCTGTCATGTCCTAATGGCTCTATTTTTATTCTGTCTCCCTTTCACGAGAAGATAGGTCAGTCCTTTCGTGGGGGGTGGATATAGCCAGGATATAAATAATAAATACTGGATAGGCAGAGTAGCAAAATGACAAGTCAGTAAATCTGATATGATTGGGATTTGATGAGCCTCAAACTGGCATTGTGATCTCCAAGCAGGAGGAAACCAAGTTAGGAAATAAAGCCATTGTGAGAATCACAAAGCACCATCTGCCACAGCACTTCAACAGACTGATATTCTGCAGAAGTAGCTCAGCTAGTCCCTTCTCTCTCCTTGAGAAAGAATCATAAAACTCGTTTGTTTGTTTTTTTTAATGAAGTACCAGGACTTACATGGTGATAATAGTTTGTGAAATAGCTCTATTTCCTTTTCCTCTTTCCTCCTCTTCTCTTGAGTTGGAATCCACAGTATCTTCCCAGATGCTGGGGATGGGTCAATGGACACCTTGAAAAAGAAAGAAAAGGAAAACTTCCTGCTTCTTGATGGTTATACTGCAAAAGCATGAGGCTTTGCTGGGTTTGGGATTGGCAGATCACGTGAGTCAACTCATGTCTTGGCAGTGAATGTTGTGGCCTCTTCAAATGTTTCTGGAGAAGTAAAGATGCCAACTTACATTGGGAGTCCTGTGTACTAATGCACACCATCACAAGAAGAGTTCTACATTAGTATCGTACATCCAGACTAAACAGTCTTCATCCATGTGGGATGCACAGACTAGGGATACGTAACCAGAAAGTGCACTCGTTTATATCTGACATCGTTTTAATGTGATGAGGAAAATACTTCCAGAACCGATTTTATTTATCTCCTGTCATGGCTTATATCCTTGTTGGTCTTACCACTATCTTTTCCTGAAGTCATTCTCTAATATGCATGAATATCCTAATAATTGAGATTCCTGCAGAATAGAGGATTTTTTCCTTATAGATGAAAATAAATTATTCACATGAATAAATTCTGTGGGTGCTTGAAATTCTATTAATATTAACCTGATTGCAATCATTTTCAAACTTGTTTGGCAAGGAAAGTATTTGGGGGAAGGTGCCAGATTCTTACTCACCATAAATTTATAAATCTAAAAATGTTAGCACATAGAACAGAATAGCAGTGGTAAGACAAAAGACAGGCATGTAACCAGGGAGTCCTACAGAGGGCGTAGGGCAGACGGTTCAGAGTCCTGCCTGGTCAATGCAGACTGCACAATCCCCTCTAGATCCCATCCTATTAAGGCCCAGTCCCCCAAACCATGACAATTCCCACAAATGAATCACCCACATCTTATCCTTCAAGGTGCTTCATTACATTTAGAAATTAGAACAAGGCCCAGTCACATTCTGGGAGCCTGTCCCCCTGACATCGTGCTCATGGGCGCTGTGTAACCTAGACTGGGGCTATGGAGGGAGTATTTACACCACAGAAGTTTGCAAATGCTGTAAATCAGAGTTCGTTTGTTTGTTTGCTGTTTGTTTTCAGAGAGTGAGTTGTTAAACATTTACCAGCACATCACTGAACCAGCTCCACCGAAGGCCCTGGTACTGGCCAGTAATTGGTGCCTTCACCACGGCACCAGGTACCAAAAGAAAGCCCTGCTTCTGTCCCAGTAGGGGTGCCCCTCTCTGCACATGGGCTCACCCATAACACTTCTCTACACTTTGTAACTGACATCTCCCAGCTGAGGCCAGCCAGAATCCTCCTAGAGCCCCCAGCCAGGGACAGGACCAAAATAACTGTGCCAAAGTTAGCATTTTTATATCAGGTTTCTTCAACCAGGCCTCTCACTCTATGACCCTTTGTCATTAAACCAAGGAAAGTCCCCCTCCACCCTCTTCTTTCCACTCCCACACCATCATCTCCGTATAGCTTCTCTCTGGACCCAACTTCCCACTGCTTCTCCATGTCTGCACCTATCTCCAGCAATAACTGCTGCTTGGTTGCAAGAGTAGAATAAAGAAAAAGTTGGGATTGACTAGATTTAGCTTTTCCCAGGCAGAGAGAGAGGGGGAAAGAAGCAATGGGGCTAGGAATACTAGAAAAGGAAGAGGAAATACTGCTGGACCACACAACTTAGGTTGGATGAGAAGGGAAGTGAGAACATGAAGGTAGTGGTGATTTATGAGAAGTGGTAGGATCGATGAAGACTGGTGTTCTCAATGAGGTCAGGAAATCACTGAAGTAAAAACACTGAGAAAGTGAACTAGAAGATAGAAGTGAAGTTGAAGAGTAGGATGCTTGAAATTAAGATTTCAGAGTGGTAAAGTAATCAGTAACGATAAGTTTAGACTTGGAACCTGGCTCAGCCACTGACCAGCTGTGAGACCCTGAGCAAGTTCCATAACTTCTCTGAGCCTCAGTTTCTCCACCCTGAAAGTGGTGACAATAATACCTACTTCATAGAGCTGTTGTAAAGACTAAATGAGGTATCTGTAAAATGCCCATACAACACCTGGCACGTAGCACCTATTAAGTGGTTATTATTATTTTGTGCGAAACCCTATCTTAGGAGCTTGCCATACGTCATCCCATTTAAAACTCATAATATCTCTTCAAAGTAGGTTTTATTATCTCCAGTTTTACATATGAGGAAACTGAAGTTTAAATAACAGAAGCTAGATTTGAATTTATTACGCCAGCAATATCTCTCAACCCTGACTATGAATTTAAATTACTTGGGGAATTTGCTTCTGAATAATGGATTGGGGGAGGGAGGCTCAGCTTTAGTGAGTTATAAGTACATACAGTAAAACTGACCCTTTTAAATATACAATTCTATGAGTTTTGACCAATACATACAATTGTGTAACCTCTAGTACAATCAAGATACAGAAGAGTTCCATCACCCCCCAAATAATTCCTTCATGTTACCTCTTTGTGATTTTCCCCTCCTGCCACCCCCAATCCCTGGCAACCAGAGACGTCTTCTGTCTCTATACTTTTGCCTTTTCCAGAATGTTATATAAATGGACTCATTCAGTATGTAACCTTTTGAGTTTAGTTTCTTTCACTTAGTATGATGCATCTAAGATTCATTCGTGTTACATGTTATCAGTGAGACGTTACACTTTATTTCTAAGTAGTATCCCACTGTATGGATATTCCACAGTTTGTTTTTTTTTCTTTTTAATTTGTTTTATTTTTTATTTTTATTTTTTGGTTCTGTTGGGTCTTCGTTGCTGCGCACAGGCTTTTTCTAGTTGCGGTGAGCAGCGGCTACTCTTTGTTGCAGTGCGTGGGCTTCTCATTGCGGTCGCTTCTCTTGTTGCAGAGCAGGGGCTCTAGGCATGCCGGCTTCAGTAGTTGTGGCGCGCGGGCTCAGTAGTTGTGGCGCACAGGCTTAGTTGCTCCGCGGCATGTGGGATCTTCCCAGACCAGGGATCAAACCTGTGTCCCCTGCGTTGGCAGGTAGATTATTAACCACTGCACCACCAGGGAAGCCCCCCACAGTTTATTCATTTACTAGTTGAAGGACAACTGGGTTGATCCAGTCTGGGACCATTATGAATTAAGCCATTATAAATATGTGTACAGGTTTTTGTGTGAACACAAGTTGTCATTTCTCTTGAGTAAATACCTAGGAGCGGACTTGCTGGGTTTTGTGGCAAGTATATGTTTAACTTTATAATAAACTGCCAGAGCTTTTCCCGAAGTGGCTATATTATTTTTGATTCTCACCAGCTATACATGAGAGTTCCAGTTGCTCTGTTCCTTGCCAGCACGAAGAATTGTCAGGTGTGTTTTTTTGTGGTTGTTTTATTTGTTTGTTTGCCATTTTAGAAGGTGTATAGTGATATTTCAGTACGGTTGCAATTTGCATTTCCCTAATTATGAATATTTTGAGCATCTTTTTACGTATTTATTTGCTATGCAAATATATTCTTTGGTAAAGTGTTCAAATATTTTTCTCATTATTTAATTGGAGTCTTCATTTTCTTATTAACTTTTAAGACTTCTTTATATATTTTGGATACAAGTTCTTTATTAGATATATGGTTTTGCAAATATTTTCTCTCAGTTTGTGACTCATTTTAAAATTTTCTTATAATTTCTGTTTATTTCTTTTTTAAAATACCGATGTTCAGGCTCTACGCCCTAGAGATTCTAATTCAGCTGGACTGGGGTACAGCCCAGGAACTGGCATTTTTAAAAAAATTCCCCGGGGAATTCTAATATGCAGCCAGGGTTAAAAACTACTCCACTATAGGAACCAGGACCTACTTCTGGAATAGCCATGACCTACAAGAAGAGGAAACAGGAACTATTTGGCCAGCAGATTCTTCAGAGACTTTTGCCCTTGTGGCATCATCTCCCATGAGATGCAAACCAGCTTATAACATGAAACAAATCTAAGAGAGGGAGCCACTTTCTCTATAATTTGACAAGACCCAAAGTTACAAAAACTTCCCAGGGACTTCCCTGGTGGCGCAATGGTTAAGAATCCGCCTACCAATGCAAGGAACACGGGTTCAATCCCTGGTCCGGGAAGATCCCACATTCCGCGAAGCAACTAAGCCCCATGCACCACAAAAACTGGGCTCTGTGCTCTAGAGCCCGTGAGCCACAACTACTGAAGCCCACGCACCTTGAGCCCATGCACCACAACAAGAGAAGCCACCACAATGAGAAGCCCTCGTACCGCAACTAAGAGTAGCCCCCGCTTGCCACAAATAGAGAAAAGCCTGTGTGCAGCAACAAAGACCCAACGCAGTCAAAAATAAATAAAATTTTTTTAAAAAAAGAAAACTTCCCAGGCTCCTCCTACCGTTCCTGCCCCAACACCACAACTGCCACAGCCCTATCACAGGTGGAGGGAAATTTATCAGAGGAAGCAGCCTGTGCTGTAACCTTTACCCTTGTCCAAAAGGTCTTATCTACTCTTGAATAGCTCAGCAGCCCACAGCCAGACCCCGTGCCCATGCCAAACCTTAAAACTCTTTTGTATATACCAGACTGTATAAACCAGATAGGGGAAATAGTTTTTCTTCCTGGTTCCCACTGACAGCTTTGTTGCAAGATGAGGGATGGAAGGAGGGTAGTTTATAGAGGTTCTCTAGTTCACTGGCTTGGGATGAAACACAAAGCAAAGCCTCCGTGTCAGCGACACCTGGCTATTAAAAGTAATCTGCCCCAAGAGGCTCCTATGAACGGAACGTGAGTTGAGAAATAAAACTTGTTTATTTCCAGTTCTTTTAATATTAATAAAATTGAACCTCAAACAGAGTGTAGGTCTGAATGACTCCTAAGCTCTTGCACTGTCTACAACTACCCTTTCAGCCCATTTCTCAGGTGGTTTTGGTAAGGATTAAATGACAGTAAGCATGCATAGTATCAGTCCCCTGCCCAGTACACAATACCAGTAATTTTTATCATCTGCTCATGAGAAATAGTAGCAAAAATCTAATAAGATATGGTTTGGGAAAGCTGTATTGAGTACCTACCATATGCCAGTCCTGGAGCAATACCAAAAATAAATAAGAAATTGTCTCTACCTTAAAGGACCCATCATCTCCATTAATGGAGATGAATGCTAAACCTGATAAGTAATTATGGCAATAATAGTAATGATAATAATAATGATAGCAGCAGCTACCATTTACTGAGCACTTACTGTGTACCTAAAGAGTTCTAATTGCTTTACACATTATTTTACTCAATCTTCACAACAACCCCATGTGTAAGTGGTGTTATTTTCCTCATATTACAGATGAGAAAAAGGAGGCTTCTGAAACCTTTGGTAATTGGTTTAAGGCTCTTGTTTAAGAGGTGACAGAGCAAGGAATAGAGTGAAAGCAGTCTGACTCCAGAGCCCTCTCATGAATCACTCTGCTATTCTGCTACTGTATTAGCAGACTAGGATTAGGTTCAATTGATACAGCAGAAAACTAAAAAGGAAAGATAATTTCACTTCTCTCTTGTATAAAAGAAGTCTGGAAGGAGGCTGCTACTGTAGCTCTGCAGTCATAGGTAATCGGGCCCCTTGACCTTTCTGCTCTACCCTCTGGATACCTGGCTTCCATCCTCAAGGTGACTGCAAGATCCACGATGGCTGCTGAAGCTCCAGTCAACTTGTCTGAGTTTTGGAAGGCAGGAAAGAAACAGGAAGTTGAGGCAGGTCATTTCCCACCTTTCTGCCCCTTTTTAAAGAAGCTTTCTCATAAATCCTTTCCTATAACTTCCATTTATATTGCTTAAAACCTGGACACTTAAGATACAGCAAGTGAGATTGAGAAATGTAGTCTTCTGACTGGGTACATTGCCAACCCAAGTATTATAGGGGTTCTATTGGTGGGAAAGAAAAGGAAAACTAGCTGTCACTGCCACATGTATAATCGATGCATAGCCCCTAAGCCCTCCAGTTTGCTGAGGTCAAGTGGTTCTGAAACATTTAAGTAAAATTTGTTCTGATTCCCAGTAATGTACAATCAGAAAATCTAGAGTTTCCCTCAATAAACCTAGAGAGTTGTGAAGCTTACTTCCTCCTAGTTCCTCCAGCTCTGAATCTCTGCTTCCGTAGAGTCTCTGTCTCCACTCCATGTTTCATCGGCTTCTGCCCTTTTCTTCACTTCATCATCCAACTAGATGATACCCAGCCCCTCCCGTCCTCCAAGTAACAGCAAAGCTGTTAAAGCAAAGCAGGTAAAGCTGTATGTGCAGTGAACTTTATGGAAAGTTTGGGCCAGAGATAGGCGATATAATGCAGTTCATCCCAGCAGACATCAAGCTTACGATGGAATATAGGCTACTCCAATTCTCCCTGAGTTTAGAGAATGTCCACAAACCCTCTGTTCTTCTTGACTTCAGCCTCCAGCCCCACTGATGGGCAGCCTTCCTCCTTTAAACTGACCTTCTACTCCCTCACCTGCTCACCGTCAAGCCCTAAAACTCTTGTTCGTATCTTATCCAGAGCAGTCTACATATCTTTCTATCACCCTCCAAGTTCATCCTGGCCATTCTCCAAAGACTATCATCCCCTAACCAAAATGGTCCACCAGGATCATTCATTTAAACAAAGTGAGTTCTAGAAGGAGGGACTTGGGGGCCAGGGCAGGAAGGTTAGAGATCATTCTGTAGTCGTTGAGAAGTTCAGTGGCGTGACCAGATCTGTCTTTTGGTAACACAGTGGGGAGAGAACAGAGGTGGGGAATCTGGCAGTGTGCATATTGTACAGAACAGGCAAGAGACTACGAGGCTCTAGGCCCTGAAGTGGGGGCGGACAGGAAGCCTGGGACGGAGAAGAGGATCTGGGCATGGCTGGATGAGGGAGGGTGAGGGAGAAGGATAGATGCTCTTTCTAGCTGAGAAAAGGCACATAATAAATGAGAATTTTTTGAGAAAATGTCATTTGAATAATGGATTTACAATACCATCCTGGTGAAAGAAAGTGAAGGCAGAAGCAGAAAACTCTAGAAAAGAGCCCCGCCACAGAACACCACGAGGTACAGTAAACTAATCTTTGTGTTCAGAACACTGCATACAGTGCTCTCGTGTAGCGCCTCCTCTCCATCCCCATCAAGCCAGTGGAAGGAGGGGTGATTTTAGTTCTGCTCTCAGATGAGAAGCCAGGAGGTCAGAGGTTAAAGTAACTTCCTGAGAAGCAGGCAGATATTTACTGGCAGAGCCAGAACTCAAATCTAAGATTGCAGGACTCCAAAATGCACGGTCCTCCATTTCAGCAAGCTGACTCTGAGATCTTTAAAGCAAAACACTCTTTCTCATTCGATGGGGATTAATAAATTGCAATGGATGAAACGGTCTAAAAGGCAGCAAAGGACCCTCACACCGAGCAGTATGTTTCTTGGCACTCTAAGTTTATTGTTCAGCACTGGGGTTGATCATTTGTATTTCCTGCCATCCTCACTTGCTCTTTAGCATCTTCTCAACCATCATTAGGTGAGCCCTGGTAACTGAATCCCTGGAGAGGTGGTAAGGGGTACAGAGCTCTTTCCCACAGACGAGGCTCCCAACTGCCTCCCTGGGCTTGTTCTGCAGACCTTCGCAAAGTTTAAGCAGAGTCTCCTCGTTCCAGTGTTCATCTCAGGTTGGATTTTCATGCCGAGGAAGATCGCTAAAGATTTAGGATCTATTTAGATAGTCTGGTGAGTTTCTTTGTTTTGTTTTTCAGAACAGACCATTTTCCCCTCCCCAAATTGAAGCCAGACCTGAGAGGTGACCACCAGAAGGGCTGGCCCTTCTGCAACCTATTTTCAATGACCAAAGATCACTCATTCATTCCACAAACTTGCATTTATTTGTTCCCCCAAACATATCTGAGAACTGCTCTTAACCACACTGGGGGGTGGGAGAGGCAGAAATGCAAAGTGGGTGAGAGGGTAGAGAGGAAATGCAAAGATGAACAAATTCAGGGCAGTCTTCAAGCTTCTTGAAGACTAGCTCTCCAAAATACTGTCCAAATACACAGCTGTAGGTTGAAATCTTAATAATGATGGCAGCTGCCCCTGATGTTTGTAAAGTCTCCAAGACATAAGTTAGTAAACACTCAATAAATGTTAGTCACTACTATTATTATTACTATTGTTTTTATTATCATTAGGCAAATTCTGTGCCCTGGGCACCATGCATATACTACCTCATTTAATCCTCTCAGCCTCCCTGGTAGGTGATAGTAGCTTTCCTGTAGTATGCCCAATCATAATAGCTAAGCCACTGAGCACTGATAACATGCCTGGCACTAGCTGAACACCAGTTGCACAATCCTCTCAACAAATCCTACAAAATAAGTACCACTGTCAGATTCATTTTGCAGATGACAAAACTGAGGCTTGTGGGGGATGGGTGACTTGTCCGGGGCAACGAAGCAGTCAGCGGCAAAAGGCAAGTCTCAATTCGATTCTGCCTGCTCCAGAGACTGTTACCACCATGTTGCTCCATGCAGACACACCCCCTCAAAAAATTTAAAAACTGGCCAGAGAGAATCGAATGAATCAAGGAAACCCTCATTCTTATTAGGGTTTCAAAAGAGCCTGTAGCTCATTCTATTCCATTGATTAGGAGAGCACTTTTCTAGCTCAAAACTTCTGTAACCCAGGTCATGAAAATGACTTCTAAGCTCAGCGGCTTTCTGTCACCTGTCAGCAGTGAGAAGGGTGTTGTGAAGTGCATGTAGCTCTTCTATGTGGGGCTGGATTGACAGCCCTGTAGGAAGGATGTCAGTTACCAGTTCAGAAAAGGTGAGCGCAGTTTACTAGAAATATGCAAGTTTCTCAAATTGCTGATTGTGAAAATGAGTTTCCTCCAGCAAACCCAGGAGAAACTGGGCTTCTTTTACATCTTCTCCAGCACTTGCTGGGGTGGACAGTGCATACCGAGAGCCCCCAGCACGGCTGTGAGAGGGACTGGCCACCGGCCCTGGGCTCAGCATGGCAGGGTGCCGCAGAAGACAGGAAAGAACTCCGAGACAAAGGGCTTGGCATCGATCGATGCAAAGAAACAAGACAGGCACACGTGAAATAGTCATGAGCGCTGCAAGAGACAAAGGGCCTGGGTCAGAAGTCAGGACACTTGGGATCTAGTTCCAGCTCTGTCCCTCAGCAGCTCAGGACCCTGGAGCAAGTCATTCACGTCTCTTGACCTCAATTTCCTCCTATGCACAATGAAGAGTTCAGATTAGATTGCCTGTATGAGTTAGGGTGAAAAAGAGAACTCAGGGAGCGGAAAGATTTGTAAAGAAAGGTCCAATGCCTCAACTCCCCACACACACATCCCAACACCACGTAGCAGAGGAGCACCAGGTAGTATCAGAGCAATTAGTCCCAGAGCTGACCTACCTCACTTCAAGCCCTGCTCGGCCATTTACTACTTGTGCAACTTGAAAAATGTACTTAACCTAGAGCTTCCCAAGCAGGTTGCCAAAAATTATAGGTGTGCCAAGGTACTGCTCCCTCAGCCCTCAGGGCAGCAAGAGGTGGCACAGGCCAGAGGCTACTCCCCGCTACCTGTGAAAAGCCTCGTCCCTTTACAGGTGACCTCCTTCCCACATCCGTACAAACGTCATTTTCTAGGTGTATTCTGTCAAGTGGAAAATATCGGGAAGTCCTGAGAACCTGTCTAGATCCTGGACTCATTCTCTGTAAATGGAAAATATTCTGTCAAGTGGAAAATATCGGGAAGTCCTGAGAACCTGTCTAGATCCTGGACTCATTCTCTGTAAATGGAAAATATTCTGTCAAGTGGAAAATATCGGGAAGTCCTGAGAACCTGTCTAGATCCTGGACTCATTCTCTGTAAATGGAATAATGATGGCCTCAGCATCATTACTATCTTGTGAGATTAAGATCGAGTATGTAAAGTGCTCAGTAGAGCTGGGCACACAGTAAATGTTTAGTAATGTTTGCTCTTATTTTTATCACTACTGCAACTACTGCTGGCCAGATCTCGAACCTAACAAGGCTAGGTTCGTTCTCAGTGCAAATGAGCAGGCCTTGGTTCAGATTCTGAAGCCCCTCAGTGCTCACCTAGTAAAAGACTCAGACCCACCTCCTACTCACTCTTTCTCCAGATAAACCTTGGACAAAAAGCATACTTTTGTTTCTGAAGGCATTTGCCCAAGAGGAACTCTCATCTCTAGAGGGACAGTCCCCTTCAAACAAGCTGTGCTGCAAAACATACAAAAAAGCTGTGCCTCAAGAAACAAATAAGTACATAAGAGAATTACAAATTGTGGTAAGTGCTCCATGGAAATTAAACAGGGTACCAGTGCAAAGTTCTCTCTCTGAACAAGTGATATTTAAGCAGCCTCCATTCTGTGCACTAAAACAGGGGCTAGAGGTGAGTCAGGCACAACAAGCAAGGATAACCGCCTGAGACAGGAGTGCTCATGGAAACTCATAGAGGAGTTATGCCTCACACCAGCTCCTGCCCTCGGGGCTCTGGGGAAAGGCAGACTATGTGCAGAGTCTAACTGGCTGGCCACAGCAGCTCAGGAGCTCTGCATGTGCCAGCCAGCAGCTCTGAACACCCTGCCCGACTCGGTGCCCCTCCTCACACTGCCAGGTCACAGAGGCTGGTGCTAAGGGCCCATGGCCAGCCGAGTGAATCAGGGAGCCCACTGTCCCCACCCCGGCAAATTCCACCAGCCCTGGCAAGGGGGTGAGATCACCAAAGCAAAGGGGGTATGAAGAGAAAAGAACAAAGGGCAGAACTTTGTTAAATGGCTACAATCAGATGGAGATGGAGAAATCAAAAGCAATAATGGAGAAAGAAAAATGTAGGCAGAGGAGGAGGAGTGAAACTGAAGGAAGAACCTATTCTTACACATGGAACTGAAGAAGGTGTAAGCATTGGCATCCCAAGCTGCAGGGACGCTGATAAACGGCCTTTCCAGTTGACAGCCTGTGGATTGGAGCTACCAATTTCTGGGGTACAGCATAGACAAACCCCGTAATACAAAGGGTAGAGCTGGCATGGAGAAGACAGAACAGCAAGCAGTAAAGTGAAACTTTGATTTAACAACCCAAGAAATGCATTCATCCTAGACACAGTCTGTGCCTGTGCTTTATTGAGTGTCCATGGGTAGCTGTATGTGTGTGAAAAGCAATGATTTGCTAGCATGCATCACAAACATTTCATACTCTACTTCACCACTGGCCATTTACATAGACCTGGCCCTCAAAGTCCCTTGCAAAGTAGTTGAAAACATATAAATATATGTATACATTTACATAAATATGTATGTATACACATACACACATAAATATATCTTTATATCCTATCAACTCTTCAGGAATTTCCTATTCTGTAATAAATTCAATAATAGTCCTTGGTTATTTATCTTGAGACTTTATTTACAAATACCCCAGTTTATAATCTCTGAGGCTTTGTAAAGAAAATAAACAATGCAATGAATTTCTCTTATGCATAAAACATAGATACAAATGCCTGCTCCTTTGCAAACACTTCTAAGCGTGTTTTAATTATGAGAGCACTCGACACAATAAATCAGGTCAAGAGCACTCAGTGTTTTCCCTGGAGGGCATGCCTCTGTCCAGAAGCCACCAACATATCCAAGGGATTCACTGTTCCATTCACTGGAGTTGTCTTGTAGAAAAGTCAGCTAAAATCCCACCACTGCTATTGCATTGGTAGGGGCTGTCCAGTTGGAAGCAATCCATTAGGACCATCTAGGTGAGAATCTAGGAACAACAGTTACCCCAGATCCTGGTCAGCTGTGCCCCAGTACTGTTTACCATGCACACCATCCTTCCATCCTCATGGACCAGGAGGCAGCAACACTCACTCCTTAGAATACGAACTTCATACTTATGCCCTACAGAAGGCCAAACTCTTCTAGAGTTTGTGGGCTGGAGAGTAGAAAGGGCGAAGGAGAGGGAGGGAGGTGAAAGTGGTACGTGTTTGTATCCCAGGAGGGAGGAGAACTATAATAGAAAGAATTAGGAGCTGTAACCAAATCCCCACACCCAGAAGATTCTAACAACTTCCTGAATCCTGAGTCTCTGGTCCTCCCTCTCTGCATGTTGGCCCATTTTGGAAAAAAGTCAAGATGGCACCCCTTTTAGGAGGGGTTTCTCATGTCTCTGGGAAGGTCCTCCACTGAGAGCAGATCCACGCCCACGAGAGATTCTCTGGGTCTCACCCTCCTGGGCATCTGCCAAGAACGCAGCCTGTCCCAGTGGAACCTGGTCCCACGTGATTGTCAAATGGGCTGAGGAGGCCACACAAGGGCTCAAGTGTGTTCTCTTAGCACTCTCTTTTAGTCCTGCCCACTAAATTCTCAGGGCAAGGTAGTGATGGCCTGGTCCCCTCACAGAAGCTTCTTAGGACTGTCATCTCTGTCAGCGCGACTTTCCTCTGCTTCAGAAATGGGGGCGCTGCCTACTCCTGGAGAGATGAGCTGGAAAATCTTTGACTGGCTGTCACTTCAGTGCCTGCCCTCCTTGCCTTTCTGCACAAAGCCTTTTTGGCTCAGTCATCAGAGTCACCTGGACGAGGGGCAGTAGGTCTCATAAAGAAAGGTTCAACAAGAAAATGGGAACTTTCTCTTCACCCTCACAATTTCTAACAGGATTTGTGGAAAAGAACAGATGTTTCTAGATTAAAGATTAAGAACCTAGAAAGAAATTTTTCCAGGTTTTGATTTAGAAGTGAATCAAGCACACATAGGGCTTGGTCTAGATTCTAGATGACTTCTCTGCCAATGCTGAGTCTCTAAAACCTTCAGCCAACAATACTTGTTTCTAATCTCTTTTATCCCATCTACGAGGCAAAGGCTCCTGCATAGACACTCCAGAAGCTACTGCTAAGTAAAGCTCTCTGATATCCTTTTCCTCAACTGTAGTAACCGCCACAGCTCCCGCTGGAGGAGTGCCGGCCCATGACAACCTGCACAGTACGCATCGCCATCGCCAGTTTCCAGATGGAGAAACTAAGGGTCAGTGAATTGGGTGACTTGCTCAAAGCCACAGTTAGTAATAATTCTAGTTGCCATTTATCAAGCAATTACTGTGTGCGATGCACTGGGCAAAGTGATCTGTGTGCATTATCTCATTTAATTGTTATAAGCACTCTCTGGGTCTCTCTCCAGAGGCTGTGTGTCTTCTATGACACCTCACGGTTTCTCCTAAAGCAAAGAGGGGCTGCTGATGGAGGCCCCAACATTACCTCGCAGCTTACCTGAACATCAGATGAGGAGCCGTGTACAACGGGCCTACCATAGGTAGATGCCCCAACACATGTGTCTTTCCCTTTTTTAACATCTTTTCCCCTGCAAGGCTCTCTTTGATGTTAACCCAAGGTCACCTACATAAAAATGTTATGAGCAGAAAAAAGGGCAGTTCTAGCCCACCTGCCACCTCAGCAATGAAGAGGAACCAATCTGGGCCAGAAGATGGACTCAGGAACAGCTAACCCTGTAATTCTTCAGTTGAAAGCAACCATATGATCTTTATTATTATTATTACTATCTTCATTATCATTGATAAATCAACAAAATTAATGTACACTGATGATGATATTAACAATAGCATGACCAGACAATATAATACTGGAATTCATCATGTTATGAAAACTGTACCTTCCAATAAACTCTAAAATATTTTCAAAGGGGAGATCTAGACAAGAGAGTAAACAGATAGTCTGGTCTTATTTCATAAGTAAATTAATAAACTTCCTTGACCTATTTTGGGGGTCACTTCTCTGACTATGAGGACAGCTTCTTTCCTTCCTGTTTATATGTTGATATATTGGTGCAGCAGGTTGGGGAACTTTCCAGTTCTCTGTTTCCTACCCAACTTTAATTGGAGGCCTGTCAGGTTCAGTAAGTAATAGTGTCACACACCCCCTGATTGAAGATGCCACCCATTCCCTAAACACAGGCTCTTACTGTCCACCTGGGACCCGCTTTGGCAGAAAAATTATGGCGTTCCCAGACAAACTGCTTTTCTTCCAGATGCATTTGTAAAAATTGCCTGGGCTTCACTGACAGATGATGGAGTGACCAAGGTTACTCAGGTAGAAGAGACAGTCGAAGTGGGAGGGAGAGAGAGCCTGATGGATTACTCCCTGAAAAAGAAACCCACAATTTTCTTGGCTGATCAAGAGCATTGGGAAAAGGACATTGGTGCAGGATCACAGGGGGCTGAATAGATGTTTCTCAGAATCCAGCAACGTGCTTCTTAAGGGGGACAGTGATGATGGGGATACTTCATTACCAGCATCTGGAATTCAGTGCTGCAGAGAGCACAAATGTTTCCAAGAGAATTCACACTCTATTTCTCTCTAGGGTCCTGTGATTTCTCCTTATACCCCACTCCCAACCTACTAGCAGTACTAGCAACCATATCAGTATATACAACATGTATAGCCCTGCTGTGAATTTATTAATGGAACAGAGATATTTTAAGAAGACTACGAAAATGAGTAGGAAATGGGTAACAACGATCTCAGCAAATTGCTGTCTTTGGTGAGGACTTCCTTAAAGACATGTTTGGGTCTAAGTGGTGAGTTGCACTGGTGTCATCCAACGGCTGATTCCTTCCTGAGTCTAGGAGACAGAGGATAATTGGCACTCAGGAGGAACTGACTTCATGGACAAGGAATCGCTGACAGATACAACATGTTCAAAACAACCGATAGGGCCTGTTATCTGTGACCTGTGGCCGGTCACCCCAGACAGCCTCCTCTGAGCAACACACAGGCTGGGACTGATCCCAGAGGCCTGAACGAAACTGCAGAGCTGGCTAATTGTTTTCTTGGACGCTCCTCTCCACTCCTTCTCATACCTCCTGACGCCCTTTTCTCTATGGATAGTCCTTCTGGCTGGCTGAACACCTCACTTCAGAACTCAGGGTTGCAGTTCTTTAAAGCAGCCCATGCACTTTCCCCCACTCCCTGCAACTAATATCTCCTTTCTTGTTTTCTTGTAATTGTTGCTTTTCTGGTCTGTCCTCGCCACTAGACTATAAGACCCACAGAAAAGGAACTGTATTCTTCCTATTCACCTTTCAGTCCTTAAAATCTAACATAGATGCATCAAGATAGCACCTTATAAATGTTTCAGATAAATGAATGAATGAATTGGAAAGCTCCTAGAACTGGGTATCAGGAGACTTCCATTCTAGCCCCTGCTCTGTCATTACCTGAATATGCAGCTTCAGGTCTGGGGCTCGGTTGCATCCTCTATCAAGTAAGAAAACCACCCAGATGAGCAGCTGATACCCCTCCCCACCCCGCGCTCAGTACAGCCTGTGGGTCCTCAGAGGATAGTCAAAAGCTCTGGGGAGGCGTGGGATGCGGGAGATCCCGGGCAGACCAGCCTCAGGTCTCCTACTGTCTCCTCAGACAGAGCACCCTGCTTTCACTTATTTATGTATTAAGCTCTCAAATAAGACTTTGTGGGCAGAGTGGGTTTGACAACCAAGAGAAAGCTGTACGACTATAGTAGATGAACCGTCCGGTCCTTTTCTGCTAGATTCCCCCAACCTATTAACCAGGTCCCGCTCCCTCAACACTCGATCCCGGTCCACCTCTGCAGACTCATCATCTTCAATCCCCAAAGCAGCCTATATGTCATTCCAGCTGTGCCCTTTCATCTGCCTGAGACCCCCCCTTTCCCATTTTGTTCTGCCTGGGAAAGCCCAGCTCACCCTTCAAGATGCAACTCAAAAGCCTCCCCGCTTCGTTTCCCCACTTCCCCGGCAACCAGAGAACCATGCTCCCTCAGAGCCATACTCACCCCACGGGGCTCCCAGAGCACCTCATAAATACCCTACAGCGTTACGTACCAGCCGCGTGGAATCTTCCGGTTATTAAGCTCTTTCCCGATTAGAATATAGACGCTTCAACGTCAGGAGACCTGCCTTACTTTCCGTTTAAGTCTCTGATACTCACCACAGTGCCTGATTTAGTAGGCACTAAAGGAAGGAAGTTAGGAAGTCCGAAGTTATTCAGGAAATTAGTAAATTCGCTGATAAGTAGGTTAGGGAATTAGTCAATATGTTAAACTACATGGTAATGGGAAAACATCTCTTTATGTGAGTAGAGTAATTGGTGTTCAGGTGTAAATAACCACTAGATTTAATCTTCCCAGGCCCAAGTACACTTTTTTTTTTCCTTTGGTTAGTTTCTGCTTTATAACAAAGTGAATCAGTTATACATATACATGTGTTCCCATATCTCTTCTCTCTTGCGTCTCCCTCCCACCCTCCCTATCCCATCCCTCTAGGTGGTCACAAAGCACCGAGCTGATCTCCCTGTGCTATGCGGCTGCTTCCCACTAGCTATCGGTTTTACATTTGGTAGTGTATATATATCCATGCCACTCTCTCACTTTGCCCCAGCTTACCCTTCCCCCTCCCTGTATGCTCAAGTCCATTCTCTAGTAGGTCTGTGTCTTTATTCCCGTCTTGCCCGTAGGTTCTTCATGACCTTTTTTTTTTTTTTTAGATTCCATGTATATGGGTTAGCATATGGTATTTGTTTTTCTCTTTCTGACTTACTTCACTCTGTATGACAGACTCTAGGTCCATCCACCTCGCTACAAATAACTCAATTTCGTTTCTTTTTATGGCTGAGTAATATTCCATTGTATATATGTGCCACATCTTTAACCATTCATCTGTAGATGGACACTTAGGTTGCTTCCACAAGTACACTTTTAAAAAGTACTTATTTGTCTGATGGCTTTCTTTGGTGGAAGGAAGAGGGAAACGTATTTCTCGAGTGGAGAAACCCTTCTCTACCTTTCACCTACCGCCAGCGGGATCTCTCTCCTTTACACCCTCTTAGGGTGGAGAATCTTTGCTTCCTGGTCCTGAGAGGGTACTAGAGAACCAGGGTGGGCAGGCTGTGAATGACAGGATGACATTAGACGGGGAGGAACTTGCAGAGATCATCTTAACTCTTGGGCAGCGCTGTCTTAGGTACAAGTTTAGAAAGTTCAATGTTGTTTGTAGGCTCCCTGGGAGTATCTAACCGAAGCCTGGCCTATTATACCTATATATGATAGGACCATAGACTCTCGGAGTTAAAAAGAAATTCACACTGAAAGGAACCAAACTCTTCTGAACGTCAAATCACACAATATTTGGGGTACTCACAAAGGGATTGATAGAGAATGTTTCAAATATGGAATCTTCTGGTATCTTGTCCCAACCCACTTTTCAATGTGTAAATCCTAAGTTTGACTGCTCTTCAGGCTGGGAATTACTCAATTTAACCAAAAATAGTTCTAGGTATGGAAATAAAACAGAATACTAGGGATAACAAAATGAGAACAGAGGTATGTTTGCAATATACTTAAAAGGTAGATAACCAAAAAGGATATCAGAGTTACAGGCTATGAGGAACCATTCCTATTCTCTCTAGTCCTGCAGAAATGAATCCTCCATACTGCTCGAGGACTTGCCATTTCTGAACAACTCTAATGGGAAAACTTCCGTCATGTTCTCTGCAGCACGCTGTCGCTCGTTGATGGCCATCTGCACCCCGACATTGTACTCTCTATTGATTTTCTCCAGCTACACGGTTATACTTTTGGAATCAATATGCCTCTCCCTCTCCAACCACTTGATGAATAGCCAAGGAATGCAAAGTCACTTTGATAATAGCATAAGGCAAATATGATTGGGAAGGTAACTCTGGGGCAAGAAATTTTTGAAATGCCCTACTAAATTGAGTAGAGATCGTTTATAAACTCTCACATTTAGAATAGTGATTCTCCATCCTAGTACACCAAATCAACTTTAGATAATAAATACACTGCAATTCTTTTTCTACCATTCTGCAAAGCAAACTAGAGATAATGTTACCTTCCTAAACACTAACTTTTTTTAAAAAATCACCATGCCCTTTGTATAGAAGATAAATGAAAGAAAAGTAATTTCTGATAAAAATAATATATCAGCATGTGAATGCTGGGGCATAAGTACATTAGGGAACATAACAGAGTCGTCAGTTGCCTGCCGTCATTTGTTAGAACCACTATGAATGCAACTGCTACAAATGTACCTTCACATAGGTGTGCTCTTTGCTGCTCAAAGACCATGAGTCTTGAGCTGCTGCTGATGTGGTTTTCCCAAATGATGAGCAACTCCTGGTAAATTTTGAGACAAAACAAATTACAACTGTCCCTCAATCTACCCAGTTGTTACATCCCAGGAAAATTCAATGTATATAAAACCATACCAAAAAAACGCTTTGTGTTAATATGTAAAATGAAGATAGATTCAAGCTCAGAAATCATAAACAGTTTTTCTCTTACATGAATGTCCACTGGGACCTTCGGAATCATGTAAGACACAAGACAATGCCTCATTTGGTGGGACAGTCCCACACACTGCAGAATGTCTAACAGCCCAGGCTCCCACCCATTTAATGCCATGAGTGCCCACAATAATCATGTGAACCACAGACACCCTCACAGATTTCCAAAATTTCCCCTAGGAGGCAGTACTACCTTTCCCGAGACTACTGGCTTGCAGTATTTCCTACAGGGTTTCCCCCATTGACCCAAATGATTAAGAGTTGCTTCTAGCTGTAAAATCAAAGAACAATAGCATGAGAAAGTAGCCTGAAGCTCATCTAGTTGGCCCCCTCGTTTTACCCATGTGAGGTAAGTAACTTGCCTTTGGACACTCGGTTACCACATAATCTAGGATGAAAAACAAGGCTTCCCTTTCCGTGGTTTTTATTTCTCATTGAAATTAGAAAGGTACCCTTGAATGTGTCTCTCTTACACATGAGATAGTTGAAACAAACGATGAATGACTAACAACATTTTCCAGTTTTTTTCCAGGATACTTGGGGTTGAAATCACTCACTCCTGACCACTGAGCTTCACTGCCAAGCTGGAAACTTTCTAGTGTCCACTAAAAGCTTGGATTCCTGCATACAAATAAATCAGAAGGCTTCAAAAATAAAATCCCTCACAATGTGTTCAAAATGAGAATGTGTCCCAAAGAATGATTTATGGTAGCAGAAATTGTCCTACATGGTTAGTGGCTAATTGATTGTCCCACTGTTCTCCCCAAACTCCAGTCATCAGGATCCAAGCAGGTTTGGGGAAATGAGTGACTAAGATTCTATATGTTCCTGCACCGTGCACAGCACAGGGCCTCTTACTCCAATCCAGGAGATCAAGGGGCAGGTCCCTTCACAAGACCTAAAGAAGACTTGGCTCTTTGCTAATTACCCTTGGTCAGTGGGTTCTGATGGTGAATTGGGTGTTTTTTAATTTAATTTGTCATATCAAATATTAAGGAGAGAACATTTGACTACCCAAACTTCACAATATTGGCTCTCCAAATTAAATTTGCAATCAAACGGATGCCCATTTCAAAAGCATTCCTTGGACAAATTCTACTTATAAGCCTTGTACATTATCAGGTGGTATATAAGGATGGAGAGAAGAAGCTCACAGAATATAAGAATTATTGGGTATATAGAGATTGGTTCAAGATGGCAGAGTAGAAGACCATGCTCTCACTCCCTCTTTCGAGAGCACCAGAATCACAACTAACTGCTGAACAATCATCGACAGGAAGACACTGGAACTCACCAGAAAAGATACTCCACATGCAAAGACAAAGGAGAAGCCACAATGAGACAGTAGGAGGGGCGCTATCAAAATAAAATCAAATCCCATAACCGCGGGTGGATGACTCACAAACTGGAGAACACTTATACCACAGAAGTCCACCCACTGGAGTGAAGGTTCTGAGCCACACGTCAGGCTTCCCAAGCTGGGGGCCTGGCAACGGGAGAGGGAATTCCTAGAGAATCAGACTTTGAAGGCTAGCGGGATTTGACTGCGGGACTTCGGCAGGACTGGGGGAAACAGAGACTCCACTCCTGGAGGGCACACACAAAGTAGTGTGCATATCGGGACCCAGGGGAAGGAGCAGTGACCCCATAGGAGACTGAACCAGACCTACCTGCTAGTGTTGGAGGGTCTCCTGCAGAGGCAGGGGGCAGCTGTGGCTCACCAAGGGACAAGAACACTGGCAGCAGAAGTTCTGGGAAGTACTCCTTGGTGTGAGCCCTCCCAGAGTCCGCCATTAGCCCCACCAAAGAGCCTGGGTAGGCTCCAGTGTTGGTTCGCCTCAGGCCAAACAATCAACAGGGAGGGAACCCAGCCCCACCAATCAGCAGACAAGCGGATTAAAGTTTTACTGAGCTCTGCCCGCCAGAGCAACAGCCAGCTCCACCCACCACAAGTCCCTCCCATCAGGAAACTTGCACAAGCCTCTTAGATAGCCCCATCCACCAGAGGGCAGACAGCAGAAGCAAGAAGAACGACAATCCTGCAGTCTGTGGAACAAAAACCACATTCACAGAAAGACAGACAAGATGAAAAGGCAGAGGGCTATGTACCAGATGAAGGAACAAGAAAAAACCCCAGAAAAACAACTAAATGAAATGGAGATAGGCAATCTTCCAGAAAAAGAATTCAGAATAATGATAGTGAAGATGATCCAGGACCTCAGAATAAGAATGGAGGCAAAGATTGAGAAGATGCAAGAAATCTTTAACAAAGATCTAGAAGAATTAAAGAACAAACAAACAGAGATGAACAATACAATAACTGAAATGAAAAATACACTAGAAGGAATCAATAGCAGAATAACTCAGGCAGGAAGAACGGATAAGTGACCTGGAAGACAGAATGGTGGAATTCACTGCTGCGGAACAGAATAAAGAAAAAAGAATGAAAAGAAATGAAGACAGCCTAAGAGACCTCTGAGACAACATTAAACGCAACAACATTCCCATTATAGGGGTCCCAGAAGGAGAAGAGAGAGAGAAAGGACCCGAGAAAATATTTGAAAACATTATAGTCGAAAACTTCCCCAACATGGGAAAGGAAATAGCCACCCAAGTCCAGGAAGCACAAAGAGTCCCATATAGGATAAACCCAAGGAGAAACAGGCCGAGACACATAGTAATCAAATCGGCAAAAATTAAAGACAAAGAAAAATTATTGAAAGCAGCAAGGGAAAAATGACAAATAACATACAAGGGAACTTCCATAAGGTTAACAGCTGATTTCTCACCAGAAACTCTACAAGCCAGAAGGGAGTGGCATGATATGCTTAAACTGATGAAAGGGAAAAACCTATAACCAAGATTACTCTATCCAGCAAGGATCTCTTTCAGATTCAATGGAGAAATCAAAAGCTTTACAGACAAGCAAAAGCTAAAAGAATTCAGCACCACCAAACCAGCTCTACAACAAATGCTAAAGGAACTTCTCTAAGTGGGAAACACAAGAGAAGAAAAAGACCTACAAAAACAAACCCCCAAAAATTAAGAAAATGGTAATAGGAACATACATATCAATAATTACCTTAAACGTGAATGGATTAAATGCTCCAACCAAAAGACATAGGCTTGCTGAATGCATACAAAAACAAGACCCATATATATGCTGTCTACAAGAGACCCACTTCAGACCTAGGGACACATACAGACTGAAAGTGAAGGAATGGAAAAAGATATTCCATGCAAACGGAACTCAAAAGAAAGCTGGAGTAGCAATACTCATATCAGATAAAACAGACTTTCAAATAAAGAATGTTACAAGAGACAAGGAAGTACACTATGTAATGATCAAGGGATCAATCCAAGAAGAAGATATAACAATTATAAATATATATGCACCCAACATAGGAGCACCTCAATACATAAGGCAACTGCTAACATCTATAAAAGAGGAAATCGACAGTAACACAATAATAGTGGGGGACTTTAACACCTCACTTACACCAATGAAGATCATCCAGAGAGAAAATTAATAAGGAAACACAAGCTTTAAATGACACAATAGACCAGATAGATTTAATAGCTATTTATAGGACATTCCATCCAAAACCAGCAGATTACACTTTCTTCTCAAGTGCACATGGAACATTCTCCAGGAGAGATCACATCTTGGGTCACAAGTCAAGCCTCAGTAAATTTAAGAAAATTGAAATCATATCAAGCATCTTTTCTGACCACAATGCTATGAGATTAGAAATCAATTACAGGGAAAAAAACGTAAAAAACACAAACACATGGAGGCTAAACAATACGTTACTAAATAACCAAGAGATCACTGAAGAAATCAAAGAAGAAATCAAAAAATATCTAGAGACAAATGACAATGAAAACACGATGATCCAAAACCTATGAGATGCAGCAAAAGCAGTTCTAAGAGGGAAGTTTATAGCTATACAAGCCTACCTCAAGAAACAAGAAAAATCTCAAATAAACAATCTAAACTTACACCTAAAGGAACTAGAGAAAGAAGAACAAACAAAACCCAAAGTTAGCAGAAGGAAAGAAATCATAAGGATCAGAGCAGAAATAAATGAAATAGAAATAAAACAATAGCAAAGATCAATAAAACTAAAAGCTGGTTCTTTGAGAAGATAAACAAAATTGATAAGCCATTAGCCAGACTCATCAAGAAAAAGAGGGAGAGGACTCAAATCAATAAAATTAGAGATGAAAAAGGAGAAGTTACAACAGACACCGCAGAAATACAAAGCATCCTAAGAGACTACTACAAGCAACTCTATGCCAATAAAATGGACAACCTGGAAGAAATGGACAAATTCTTAGAAAAGCACAAACTTCCAAGACTGAACCAGGAAGAAATAGAAAATATGAACAGACCAATCACAAGTAATGAAATTGAAACTGTGATTAAAAATCTTCCAACAAACAAAAGTCCAGGACCAGATGGTTTCACAGGTGAATTCTATCAAACATTTAGAGAAGAGCTAACACCCATCCTTCTCAAACTCTTCCAAAAAATTGCAGAGGAAGGAACACTCCCAAACTCATTCTATGAGGCCACCATCACCCTGATACCCAAACCAGACAAAGATACTACAAAAAAAGAAAATTACAGACCAATATCACTGATGAATATAGATGCAAAAATCCTCCACAAAATACTAGCAAACAGAATCCAACAACACATTAAAAGAATCATACACTACGATCAAGTGGGATTTATCCCAGGGATGCAAGGATTCTTCAATATATGCAAATTGATCAATGTGATACACCATATTAACAAATTGAAGAAGAAAAACCATATGATCATCTCAATAGATGCAGAAAAAGCTTTTGACAAAATTCAACACCCATTTATGATAAAAACTCTCCAGAAAGTGGGCGTAGAGGGAACCTACCTCAACATAATAAAGGCCATATATGACAAACCCACAGCAAACATCATTCTCAATGGTGAAAAACTGAAAGCATATCCTCTAAGATCAGGAATAAGACAAGGATGTCCACTCTCACCAATATTATTCAACATAGTTTTGGAAGTCCTAGCCACAGCAATCAGAGAAGAAAAAGAAATAAAAGGAATACAAATTGGAAAAGAAGAAGTAAAACTGTCACTGTTTGCAGATCACATGATACTATACATAGAGAATCCTAAAGATGCCACCAGAAAACTACTAGAGCTAATCAATGAATGTGGTAAAGTTGCAGGATACAAAATTAATGCACAGAAATCACTTGCATTCCTATATACTAACAATGAAAACTCAGAAAGAGAAATCAAGGAAACACTCCTATTTACCACTGCAACAAAAAGAATAAAATACCTAGGAATAAACCTACCTAGGGAGACAAAAGACCTGTATGCAGAAAACTATAAGACACTGATGAAAGAAATCAAAGACGATACCAACAGATGGAGAGATATACCATGTTCTTGGATTGGAAAAATCAATATTGTGAAAATGACTATACTACCTAAAGCAATCTACAGATTCAATGCAATCCCTATCAAATTACCAATGGCATTTTTTATGGAACTAGAACAAAAAATCTTAAAATTTGTATGGAGACACAAAAGACCCCCAATAGCCAAAGCAGTCTTGAGGGAAAATAACGGAGCGGGAGGAATCAGACTCCCTGACTTCAGACTATACTACAAATCTACAGTAATCAAGACAATATGGTACTGGCACAAAAACAGAAATATAGATCAATGGAACAAGATAGAAAGCCCAGAGATAAACCCATGCACCTACGGTCAACTAATCTATGACAAAGGAGGCAAGGATATACAATGGAGAAAAGACAGTCTCTTCAATAAGTGGTGCCGGGAAAACTGGACAGCTTCATGTAAAAGACTGAAATTAGAACCCTCCCTAACACCATACACAAAAATAAACTCAAAATGGATTAGAGACCTAAATGTAAGACTGGGCACTATAAAACTCTTAGAGGAAAATATAGGCAGAACACTCTTTGACATAAATCACAGCAAGCTCTTTTTTGATCTACCTCCTAGAGTAACGGAAATAAAAACAAAAATAAACAAATGGGACCTAATGAAACTTCAAAGCTTTTGCCCAGCAAAGGAAACTACAAACAAGACGAAAAGACAACCCTAAGAATGGGAGAAAATATTTGCAAATGAATCAACGGACAAAGGATTAATCTCCAAAATATATAAACAGCTCATGCAGCTCAATATTAAAAAAGCAAACAACCCAATCCACAAATGGGCAGAAGACCTAAATAGACATTTCTCCAAAGAAGACATACAGATGGCCAAGAAGCACATGAAAAGCTGCTTAACATCACTAATTATTAGAGAAATGCAAATCAAAACTACAATGAGGTATCACCTCACACCAGTGAGAATGGGCATCATCAGAAAATCTACAAACAACAAATGCTGGAGAGGGTGTGGAGAAAAGGGAACCCTCTTGCACTGTTGGTGGGAATGTAAATTGATACAGCCACTATGGAGAACAGTATGGAGGTTCCTTAAAGAACTAAAAATAGAATTATCATATGACCCAGCAATCCCACTACTGGGCATATACCCAGAGAAAACTATAATTCAAAAAGACACATGCACCCCAATGTTCACTGCAGCACTATTTACAATAGCCAGGTCATGGAAGCAACCTAAATGCCCATCGACAGATGAATGGATAAAGAAGTTGTGGTACATATACACAATGGAATATTACTCAGCCATAAAAAGGAACGAAATTGGGTCATTTGTAGAGACGTGGATGGAGACTAGAGACTGTCATACAGAGTGAAGTAAGTCAGAAAGAGAAAAACAAATATCATATATTAACGCATATATGTGGAAGCTAGAAAAAGGTACAGATGAACCGGTTTGCATGGCAGAAATTGAGACACAGATGTAGAGAACAAACGTATGGACACCAAGGGGGGAAAGCGGCAGGGGGTGGGGGTGGGGGTATGATGAATTGGGAGATTGGGATTGACATGTACACACTGATGTGTATAAAATGGATGACTAATAAGAAAAAAATAAATAAATAAACATAAAAATAAATTATTGGGTAAAGATGTGGATCCTGCACTGCAGAGAATAAGTTAGTTACCTCCTAAGCCCTTCCTTATACTGCACTTAAAAAGAAACCTACTCTATGTGCAAACTCAACTCCCTTCAGGAGAAAAGAACACATAAGTTACACAAGTCCACCAAGCATCCAAGAAAATATCACCAGGTCTCACATTCAGCACTTACACACTCTATACTTTCCTTATAGAGTTCCTCGGGCCTTCCTTCTGACACCACTTCCTCTTAATTTTAGACTCACCCTAACAATTTAAACATCAGGTGTTGGAAGCAGCAATTTAGAATAGGAGGAGGTCCGACTGCTCCATGTAAGCCTTGCGACAGCAACAAGAAGAAACAACTGAGAGGCTGACCTCCAGGAAGTGGATGAAAACTATTTTACAAAGTGGAGGGAAGGGGGATGACATAGGAACTCAAAATAAATAGCAGCCTAGGCCATTCAAGGTAGGGACAAACAGCTTTGCTAGCCTTGAGAGCATCTCCATAACACAGGACAATACAGTAACTAATGTAAAAGAAAATTATGTTCAATATATTTTGTAGCAAAATTCCATATAACAAAAGAATCTTCGATTGTCAGAGTAGAAAGACACTTAAGAGAGCATCCCAGCCTAATTCCTTTACTTTACAAGGAAGGAAACAACATATAGGGGTACACAGGTTCAAGGTAGAGTTGAGACAAGAGGGCAGCCCAGCTGGTCCAGTTCTCCTTCCACACGGACGCCCTGACACTGATGCCACTGAGTGGAAGGAAAAGAGACAGTGCATCACATTTAATCATTCATTGTGTCCACGCTTTTGACATCTCTGTTTTTGCTTCCTTGCATTGATTTTACTCCCTTCAAAAGGAGAAGAAACTTGTTCTCTTTAGTCCCAAAAGAGTGAACAATTTTTCCGTGATTTGTGATGAGAGAACCTCAAGGTTGGCTCTTAACAAAACTGGGACTGAAAGTAAAGCTTACTTTGAGTTCCCTTCTACCTCCTCCTATATCCCACTCCTGGTGTGTTTCCTCCAAGCTGTCTTATGTCTGTCCTTCCACTTGGTACCCCACCCACTGGCCCCAAATCCAGAGTTCCTAGTACAATGTAGAATATTCTCCCAACTTCCAGAAGTTTGGTGTATTCCCTGTCTCTTTCTAATTTGATCTCTAATTCTATAAAACAAAAAAATGAGGCAATATACCAGTGTTTCTCAAATATAAGTGGGGAGCTTGTTAAAATGCAGATTCCTGGTCTCCATCTCCTGAAACTACAGTTCAACAGATGACTCTGGTGGAAGGGGGCCCTGACCCACTTTGGAAAACACATGGCTTCTGCTTGCCTCTCCAGCCTCAGATCCTCCCAGCCCCCCCAGGCACAACCCACTCCACCCAAAGCTTCATACTCTCTCTCCCCACCATGTCTTTGCCTCATGTTCCACCTTCTGAGTGTAATTAATTCCTCCGTATACCTCAAAACCAGCTGAGGCACATGTCGTATCTCTGCTCTCCTTGTTCCTGTACGTCTCTGCATTATTGAGCTTATACAGCCTACGATGTGAGCTGATTTCCTGGTATAGCTCCCCTTGAAGGCAGGGCCCTGCCTCACTTGTCTTTTTTTAGTCCCAGCACTTAGCACCCTCCCAAGCACACAGTAGGCACTCTAAAAGTGTTCATTAAATTATCTTTTGTATGTGCTAAATTTCCTAGTTAATAACTAGTCATTTATTTATATTTGCATTGTTATTACCCACCCACACGCCAGTATAGTACAGGATTTTCGAGGGTTGCTTGAGGTATCACTCTCAAATGAGGAACACCTTTTGTAACAGGTAAAAATGAAAGAGAAGAATGCTAGCATAATCTAACCCTGGTGCCATCAATTGTGGGGTCATAATGAGTTAGATCCATGCTCACTCAGGATATCTGACACCTAAGGAACAATGACAGAGACACATATGATAACCGGGAGTTTTCCTAATGAAGAAGATCAGCTTCTAATAGTTCCTTAGAGTTAGTTCTGGCATTCACGCAGGTTAAAAAGTTTTCCAGAAGTGAAGCTGGAACACATTAGAACTTCGGATTGATTCATTTATATAAAACTTTGCCCATTTGTTCTAAGATCCCAGAGATTTCCAGTATTTTCTACCCAAGATGGTTAACCACCAGAAGTTTAGCTCATCTCCTGAAATCCATCATCCATGTGTGTGTCCCATGCAGGTGTCTGCTATGCAGAGTTTGGAGTCCGCGTCCCCAAGACCACGGGGTCGGCCTACACCTACAGCTATGTCACCGTCGGGGAGTTTGTGGCATTCTTCATCGGCTGGAACCTGATCCTGGAGTACCTGATTGGCACCGCGGCCGGCGCCAGCGCTCTGAGCAGCATGTTTGACTCACTGGCCAACCACACGGTCAGCCGTCGGATGGCGGACAGCGTGGGGACCCTCAACGGCCTGGGTGAGACTGCCACAGACTCTAACCCCAACATGCAAACTTGCTGAGCCAAATAAATGGGTTCCTCTTTCAGGATGCAATTTGGCAAAATGTATCCAGGGCCTTAATACATCTTCTTTTGCCAAGTAATTCCCCTCTGAATCTATCCTAAGGAAATTATTCTAGTTTCCATAAAAGCTTTATATGAAAAGATGTTCATCACAGCCTTATTTATAATAACAAAAAATTAGAAACAGCTTAAATATTCTACAGTGATTACATAAACTAGGGCAGCATATTATATAGCTAGCAATTAAAAGGAAGACTGCTGTAATAGCATGGAATATGTTTTTGATGCGATGTTGTATGACAAAGGATACAAATTGGACATGCATCATGTTAGTAACTATATAAAAATAAAACTAATACAGGAAAAAGAACTATAAGGAACTTCTCCAGTGGTTTCCTTAGAACATTTTTTAAATTTTTCATAAATAAGCATGCATTAATTTTTAAATAAGAAAATATATTTCTAAAAGAAACAGAATGGATGAGTAACTGAAATGAGTGAATACTAAATAGTCAGAAGCTCATGTAACAAATACCTTGAGACTTCAGGCTCTGAGCCTCACTAACCACCCACTTTCCATCCTGATGTCTGACTATCCCTTTACATTCAAGGGAAGCTAAACAGCAGTTGAGGAAGCTTTGGGGTCTTGCCCCAGAACTTCCAGGAACTAATTCAGTGGCTGCATGCAAGTCATTTGACTTTGGTGCCCCTGTCTCAGAAGAACTGACCAAAATGCTGAGCACCTAGATACCATGAGAAGATAACAAATATGAAGACCACATTTTCTCAGTATAATGATTTCATAGAATTTTAGGTCTGAAAGTGTTCTCCAAAATCAGGTAGCCCGCCCTTTCACTTTACAGATGAGGTCCGGAGAAAGGAGGCACTTGCCCAAGGCCACACAGCTGGTTACAGGCAAGAGTTCAGCTGAAATCCAGGAGCGTGACTGCTGAGGCAGTGCCGTCTCCATTCTATAGAGGGCAGGAGTCCACTGGCCAACAGACAAGACCAAAAAGGCGGGGCATGTTCCCCGGCCATCTTCTCCGCAACCACATTCACTCAAATGGAAAGAACACCCTTCTTCCAATAATTTTCAAAGACACGTATTTCTAAATTTGCTAACAAAGAGAAATTTATGGACTACAAACTAAACAATGAAGATAAAACAGTTCAAATAACATGTCAGATCCATGTATACATCTGAATGTCCTGGGACAGTCCTGATTTTGGATGTTCCGTGCGATGGTTCCACAGGCACTGCTGTAATTGTCATATCATGTGTCCCAATTTTTGGTCCCAGGATATTAGGCCACCTCACCTATACACCAAAACCTTCCCATTTGCAAACAGACACCTGTGGACCACAGTGGAGGCGCACACACACACACACACACACACACACACAGTTCCTTCTCCCTCCGTAACAAACTGACCCCCTTTCTCTGAGCTGAGCGCAGATGCACCGGGGTAGGCCTGGGAGTTCTTCTCCCTGGACAATATTAGCTCATGTCTTTCCACTCTAGGGAAAGGAAAACAATCATACCCGGACCTTCTGGCTTTGGTGATCGCAGTCATCGTCACCATCGTTGTCGCACTGGGGGTGAAGAATTCCGTGGGCTTCAACAACGTACTCAATGTGCTGAACCTGGCAGTGTGGGTGTTCATCATGATTGCAGGCTGCTTCTTCATCAACGGGAAATACTGGGCTGAGGGCCAGTTCTTGCCCCACGGCTGGTCAGGGGTGAGTTCATTCCTAAATCCCAGTGTAGCTGTTGCACGCTCTGCCTTCCACCCTGTGACAGTCTGAGACACACTTTCAAGAAGATGCTGCTTGTCTCATAACCTTCATGGCACTCTTTTCATCACCTTTTATCTGAATTTAATTGGAATGTTCTGAAGAAGTGGTTCTTTTTTATTTATTTGTTTCACAAACATTTGAGATCCTATTTTATGTGGAAAACAATAATAGACGAAGTTTTGGTCACTTGCAATATACCTAATATTACGCTAAGTGCTCTGCATATAGTATCTCATTTAACCTTCCTAATAACCTTGCAAGGAGGATATTTACATTCTGGTCTTACAGATGAAAAAAACTCACACTCAGAGAGGTCAAATGGCTTGCTATTAAGCACACAGTGTAAGTGCCCAAGTCAGGACCCAAAGCCAGGACTGTCTGACTCCACAGCCTGTACATGAGCAGCTCAGTCCTACAGAATCTCTCTACAGTCTATTCAGACAGTCCGTAAATACGCAAGGCAGTAAAGGAGGCCGGGAGAGTGGGCGGGTGAGGAAAGCAGGAGTGTTGCCTGGGTATGGAACAAGAAAAGAACAGTTTTCAAATCTAATCCCAACATTTGACCCAAGGTGGAGAGCCCTGCTGGGGTCTGAGAGCAGAGAAGCCCACCTGGTGTGGTCTGGGGGTTGGCAAGAGAGTGCGCTGGACCAAAAGGACATTTTCAGATCTCATCCCTGTGATCTGATGGTGTGGTTTATGCTAAAGAAAGATGGGAAGGTCCGAGTGGCAAATTCTTTATACTGAGAAGTACTAGTTCTAAGTCGCACCTGGATTCTTTCTCTAGCACGACTAAAAATGCTTACTTTATGGATTTACTGGTAAAATTCACCAGCTCATTCTTCTGTTTTTCAAATAGTAGAATATAAATCAGAGAATTTTGAGTTAGAAGGGATCACAGAGGTCACCTGGTCCCATCCCCTCACTTAACAGGTAAATAAACTGAGGCTGGGAGAGGCACACCCACCCAGAATCAGTGACAGAAGCAAGTCCAGGATTCCACCCGTTTTGCTTTTGTAGTTTTTGCTTACACTGGTTTTCCTCCAAGAGGTCCAGGGACCAGAAATAGCTCTTGGAGAACACTCAAAATAACTTCTGTGTATTCTAAACCATGCCACGCTGTTCAATGCAGAGAAACAAGCAAGGAAGCAATTTAAGCCAAGATTTCTAGTCTTCTGCTTATCAGTAAGAATTCTGCAGAGTTCATCCCTCTCCCCTGAAGTGAATAAATCCTAAAACTGGTTAAAACCAGAAGAAGAGACAAAGAAACACTGTTAACCCCATTGTGAATTCCCAAGTCTATATTTTCTTATGATACAAATCGTTCCCTTCCTATCAAATAAGAAAACAACAAATTATAATAATGAAAAAGAAAGAATGTTTTCCCAGAACTCAACTGCATTTTCATCATAGCACATGAAAATGTTCTCACCATTTTCTTAACAATGTAAGAAATTACTGGGTCATGGACCTACTACGAGACTTTGGCCAACAGTTAACTTCTGTGCTTTCAGGTTTTCTCACCTATCAAGTGGTAAAACTAATGACAACCAAATGTTTGCAAAAAAAGAATAAAATCTCAGATGTCTTTATGTGCACACTGTGTGGTTAGCAACAGCGATCATGACAGGAGGAAGCAGCTAGAATTTACCCACTACCTGCTGGGTGCCCAGCATTCAGCTCTAGGAATATTATCTCACGCTTATAACAAAACTTTAAAGCAGGTGCTGCTATCCCCAACTTACAAATGGAGAATTCAAGGCTCAGAGAAGCTGGGTAACTTGCCTGAAGTCACTTAGCTAGTCGGTGCCAGGACTGAAATTCCCACCCAGGTGTGTGGCTCCAACGTCCCTTCCACTACACTGAGTACTTTATGTATGATGACCCCTCCCTTCTGAGCCTTCTTTAAAAAAAAAGTAAGAATGTAATTAATCTGACATGTTACATTTTCATTTCCTTTAAGCCTTCACAAAGTCTTGGGGTCTTGGAGCTAGAAGGAGCATTAAGATGGGGGTATAGTTAAGCCAGCCCAGGCCAAATGTGCATTTTTACTAAGACATCATATCAAAGCAATTTGAAAACTCTTCTTAATTACTCAGATCATGTTTAATTTTCAAAATCTTCCTAATAACTTATCTAAATGGCACACACTGTAGTCTAGGCCCCATGTGAAAGACTGGAAATAGTCAATATCCTCTGTGTAGATACCCTTTGCCCATGCTGAAGAAGATGAACCAGTCTTTTAGCTCTTCCTTTTGTGCTTTGTTCTGGGGTCTTTATTCTCTTTGCGGGGTCTCCTCTCCCTGCTCAGGGGCTCCACATCCTTCCTCAGTCAGGAGCTGCCTCATCACGGAAGGAGCTAATCAAGCCAGGTTTAGGGGCTTCCCATTTACCCAATCCCAGTTCTCACTAGCTTCTACAGCAAGAAAAGAAAATTGGAAATCAGGCATAAAAAAGAAAGGAAGGATGCCATCCCTAACGATTTTTTCCTTATGACATACTCTTTCACATACACTTTTCATTTACTCTTGACCACAGCCTTGCAAGATAAGGACAATGATCTCCACGTTTATATCGAAATAACTGAAGTTTAGAAAAGTTAAGATCACAGATCTAGACTGTAATAGAGTTGAAATTCAATCCCAGTCCTAGATGAGCCAAAGCCCTTATTTACTCCATTACGTCCAGGTTTGCACGCATCGAACCAACTGTCTTTTTTGGCACCTTTGGCCACTGACCTCACTCCAACCCAAACCTGCTACCTGGAGTAGGCTTGTCATTGGTCACCAAAAAAGCTTGGCTGGCATTTTGGATTTTTCGCTGCAAATCCATATTCCCTGCAAGAAATTCAAATATATGTCCTAGGGCTTCCCTGGTGGCACAGTGGTTGAGAATCTGCCTGCTAATGCAGGGGACACGGGTTCGAGCCCTGGTCTGGGAGGATCCCACATGCCGCGGAGCAACTAGGCCCGTGAGCCACAACTACTGAGCCTGCGCGTCTGGAGCCCGTGCTCCGCAACAAGAGAGGCCGCGATAGTGAGAGGCCCGCACACTGTGATGAAGAGTGGCCCCCGCTCGCCACAACTAGAGAAAGCCCTCGCACAGAAACGAAGACCCAACACAGCCATAAATAAATTAATTAATTAATTAAAATATATGTCCTAGTGGCTGTGCCTAAAAACATCACTGAGCACAAAGGACAGCCCAGTGTGAAGATGCTGCTGACGCATCCTCCCTGCTATCCGCCTGGCCCTGGCTTTCTGCCTTGTACATTTCCTCTACAGCCGACTGCCTAGACCTGTTCTTTCTCGACTTTGGTTTCAGGTCGCTTTTCCAGTCCAGCAAGGCCACTTTGAATATGGATGCTGTTTTTTAAGATCTGACACCTTCTCATGAGCATGTCATCCACCAAGTGAATAAACACACTCCCTACTCTGTCATCTGACAGTTGTCAACAAACTCGAGTTGCCTACTTGGCAGCTTCATGAGCTTCTTCACTCCTTACAGAAACTCTGACCCCCACCCGTGACGAGGGGACAAGTGCAGAGTTTGAGTCCACTTTCTTCTTCGATCCCTTTCGGTAGGACGGGATGGAGGAAACCACTGTGGACAGAGCGGTTTGTAAGGATACCACTACATGACTTGAAACACAGTTTTCAAGGACTCTGAAAGAGTTAAAGAGCAATCCATCCTCCGGCCATGGACCCCTGAGAAGCCTACTCTTTCCCTGCTCCAACCACTTCCTTCCAAAGAAAATAGCATAAGGAATGGTTTACTCACTTACAGGTTCTGGGTCAAATGCTTCTTTGGTCTTGAAGAGCTTAAGAACAACAAACATTTTTTTCCCTATATCAAGTAACTGCTGGCCCTCAGCTGAACCCCTGCTTCCATCTGCAATTCCTCAGCCCTCGAACATTGTTGCATGCGTATTCGCTATATGTTATTTGTTCTCGATGCTATCTTATGGTTTCTCTTTAACCAAATAAGACACTCTACCAGCACAAATAGCTCCCAGGAAAATGGTTCAGAGCAAGTATTTGTGGGGAATGCTGACAGCCTCCAAACAAAGGAAAACCTGTTTCCCATGTCTCCACATTTGAATCCACTTGTTGGAACCTATTAGCACATTCCACTGTCGCTGTGGACAGGCTGCTAATAGATCTGGAGCATGAGGGTGGTAGGAAATGCTGTTAAAGCTGGAGTTTTGTCTTGTGACCTTGAGAGTGAATTATAAAAATGTGCCTAATGATCTCCTAGGCACATGTGGCAGACACGCCAAGGCAGAATACAGAGAGCTGCCTCATCCTAATGCCTCTCAAATATCAACAAGGCACAAGGGCCAGCTTTTAGGGATCCCAGACGCTGAGTAGCAGGCCAGCAATGACATTCTTGTGTCAACTAATTAAGCAGCGGCCCGCCAGCAACTGAGGCACGTGCTGTTTCCCCACAAACCTCTGTAGAGGGAAGGAGCCATCTGGATCGCCCGGCTGAGCAGCTACACCAGGTGGACTTTGGAAAGCAATTTCCATTAATGTCATCAAATAAAAATCAATACTGGTTTTTTTTATTTATATAAAACATTAAAGGAAAGTTAGGATAAAGTACAGATGAACCCAGAAACACACACACACACACACACACACACACACACACACTTCACCCATCAATTTAATTCACAGATGCTCACCCCTAGGTACCACACACATTCTTTCATGCATGGAAGTGTATCCTAATCGTAAATACAAGAGGCCGGATCTGAGATCTGGGTAGAGTGAAGTGGAAAGCAGTTTTAGTGGGTATTTGGGTAGAGACACATCCATACACAGTTTCATTTCATAGTTCTTTTGTATTTACCAGAGATTATTTGCTTACAAGGAAGAAAAACTCATTCAAACTAACTCAGGTACAAAGGTGACCCTATTTGCTAATTGTATTATCTTTTCTTACATAATCTGTTTATTTAATTTATATCTTGTTAGGTCAGAGTCTGTTTGATCTTGGCAGGTGCGCTGATTTTTCCCCACTTGCCCACAGTCCCCAGATCCGTTCTCTACCCCTCATGCTCTGTTCTGTGCTCCAGAAGACCCCCTGCTGGTTGCTCCCTGTTGGGTTTAGCCAATAGGTGATATCATCAGAAGGTGAGAAGAGAACAAGGCCAGGGTATTTCTTCCTCACTTCTTCCCAGCCTTGACCCCTACAGTGCCTTCATTGAAATCATTCGTTTGAACCATCTGAATTAAATTCCGTGTCCTGCCTATCACAGTCGAACCTCCAGATGTCCTACCTTTGATCTGTTTAGTCTTTCTTCAACCATAATTTCTTTCTAGTTCTACACGTGCAAGTTCAGGCTAACAGACATTCTCTTTGCAAACTTATTCTCTCTCTTCCCAACTTGATCATAGTTAATTTTCTGGTATCTAATCATTATCAGTAATTGCCATCCATTCTTTCATTCATCTGGGAAATAGCAGCATCCTTGTTTTACAAATAATATAGATATTTATTAATCTTGTTCAGTTTGTTACCACAGTCAAGGTAGCATTTCGGGTCGTGCAGTGTCCTCTAGACTCCAAGCACCAGGAAGTCAAGAGTACTCAGAGTACTTTTTGCACATAACTGCATCCACATCACCAAGCACAATTCCTGGTTCATGGGAGCAGTTAATAAAATGTGTCAAGTTCTAAAAGAAAAATAAGGAGGACGAGGAAGAGGAGGAGGAATTTGTGCCCTTGGTTTCATCTGTTCTAGAAAAACTTATAATAGTAATAAAATACTACTGATAAGAGGAATATTTATGAAGTACGTATTGTATTCTATGACTGTGGTTGACCGTATTATCTCATTTAATCCCTGGAACAATCCAACGAGCTAAACACGATTTTTATTTCCATTTAAATGATAAAGAAAATGAGACCCCAAGGGGTTAGGAACTTGTTCTAGGTCACCAAGCTAGTACATGGCAGAACCAACCTAGGTCTGACAGTCTACAGAATCTGCACTCCTAACCAAGTCCTATGCCACCCATTTGCATGGCTCTGTGATTCCCTCTGGAGACTTCAAAATTGGAAGGTGTCCCTCCAATTCTGTCTGGAGGTATCTTCCACTGAGTCTTCTTTTTCAGTTAAACATCCCCTGGTCCTCAGTTAATCTTCATATGGTACGGTTTACAGACTTCTCACCTTTTTCCAGGGTAGACTGGCCCTATAGTTCTTATTTAGGACCTTCCTACCCACCTACCCTCAGCAGGGAGCTCTTATAGTATCTATGACCTTTCCATCCAGCACTGATCACACCAAGTGGGCATGGCACTGTAGCCCTGGGACATCCTAATCGGGAGCAATGCATCTTCAGACTGATTGTCAGAAAAGGTCACTGTATGATTTACAAGAGGGGTGTGTGTGTGTGTGTGTGTGTGTGTGTGTGTACGGGAAAAAAGATGTTAAAGGAAGAGAAGACAGGACTGTTTTCTGGAAGCTGTCTTAAAGCAAGGCTTTCCTTGATTGGAGCAGCTTAGTGAGCCTACAGTCCCAGCAATCATTCATCCCTGAACACCAGAGACATTTTTTAGACAAATGAAAACAAGCACGTTTCCAAACCTGTGAACCTCCACATATGATGAGGTGAGATCTGTTTGACCTCCTTGTCTGGATGCCAAAGACACTTTCCACATCCTCAAATGGAGGACTTTGCTGGTGTGAAATTGGGAGTTATCTCCTCTCCCAGAAAGTATCCCCCTGGTGACAACTGCTTGTTTGAGAAGTTCTTTCTATTAGAATAGATCAGGAGTTCTTAGATTTCTTTGTGTGCAGTGGACTCCTTGGCAGTCTGGTGAAGCCGATGGACTCCTTCTGAATTATGTTTATACTATGTATAAATTGTGTTTATAAATGAATAACCTAATTACATAGGAGTTCGAAAGAAATCAATTACAGTTAACCTCTGAACAACACGAGTTTGAACCAAGCAGTTCCACTTAGGTGGATTTTTTTTCAAAAGTAAATACTACAGTACCACACCGGTCAGTGGTTGGTTGAATCTGCAGATACAGAACCACAGATATGAAGGAACCGAGTACATGGGGGAACCACAGACACAGAGGGCCAGTATAAGTTATACTCAAATTTTCAGCTGTGCTGTGGTCGGCACCCCTAACCCCCATGTTGTTCAAGGGTCAATTGTATATTGAAATATAGTTATAAAAATATTTTTAAATTGTGATATAACAATGTGCTTTGTTATTAGTGCTTTAAATATTAATATCTATGTCTAATAACTGACATAAATTGGACGTCACAATGAGCACAAGTGGTATTTCAAGATCTCTGCAACAACTAATACGATGGGAAAATAGCTGATTGCTATTGGTGACAAAGTCACAGGTACTGTTAGTCACCTACACTCATAATTGAAAGAAATGATAACATTCAGTTGAAGGGTAGTGAAAAGAAAGATGTATTTTTTTCTCTGCAAAATTCTCAGACCCTCCCCCACGAATTGCATGAACCCCAGAATAAGAACTTCCAGTTAGAGAACTGAAGCATTAAAGTCCTGACAGGAGAGACTGTAGAAGAGACCAACTCATTTTACAGATGAGCAAAGGTTGCTTTTGAAAGTTTGAGACGATCTTCCATTTTGTGATGTTCCTTGTAGGTTCCAGTTCTCAGTATTTTGTCTTTTACCTATTGAGAAGTCAGTAGGAAAGGTAAGAGTGAAAATTTAGGGACAGGTGTCTGCTTGGCACGTGTTTAGAATTTCATCATTTAAAACCGAATATGGAGAAAAGGAAAAAATGGTCAGTCCACAATGAGCCTCACTCCTGGACCCCTGGCTAGAGCTTGCAGGTTGCCAAATCCCCTCACCCCATACACAAAAGCCCAGAAAAATCTCTTTCATCTTCCCCAAATGGGACACCCCCAAGCATTCAAAGAGGCACATTTCTTACTTTCAGCTGATAATGAGAATGCTAAGGTGGGAAAACATAATTTAAACTTCGATAGATTCTTCGGAAGAAAGTCACACGCTCCTCAATGGAAGATTTTCACTGCTTGACTCATCAAGTCACAATCACCCTTGGGATCACATAGGCTCCTGTCAGACAGACATCCAGCAGATGTCACTGGATACCATCTCCTCAGCTTCACACTGCCTCACTCCTCATCCTTCCCCTGCCTTGTAGCCCAACAAGGCCACTCAAGCCCCCAAAAGGAACACTAAAATCAAATTGTCTCTCCCTGTCTTCCCATGAAAGACACTACACGATTTGAAGATCTGAAAATCTTTTATATCATTTCACATCTGGAAGATGCCCTGGAAATGATCTACCAGGGTCACTAACGGTAATTTGGGCAGGACAATTTGTTCAAAAGCATCTGAGTCCCCGACACTAAATGCCAGAAGCGCCCACCCCATGTCTCTGTGGTGGTCACAAGTACCTCCCTACATTTCCAAACATATCCCTAAGGGCAGTCATACAGACCCTGGTTGTGACTGAGAACCACTGAATGAAAACAAAGCACAGAGAAGTTAATGAGTTTCCCAAGACATAGGGATAGCCAACTTATTGATTTATTTATAACCCCACTTACTTCCAAAAATTATTTGAATGTGCTGAATGACCTAGTTTTTATTTGGATCTAATTCCTCTTATCTTCATTTTACACATGGGGGAATTTCCCAGTGTCACACAGCTAGAAAGTAGAGATCAGAACTCAAGCGTTTAGCACAAGTTCCACCATGTTACTCCTTCTACCACTCAGTACTGTTTGCCGGGCACCAGGCAATTCTGGGGACCACGTCAGGCCCTGGTGCTGCCCTGACACTCTGAGTCTGATAAATGTCTTCATCCCTATAGGTGCTGCAAGGAGCAGCCACATGTTTCTATGCGTTCATTGGCTTTGACATCATCGCCACCACCGGAGAGGAAGCCAAGAATCCCAACACATCCATCCCTTATGCTATCACTGCCTCCCTGGTCATCTGCCTGACAGCATATGTATCCGTAAGTACCAAATGCTTGTGTGACCCTCCTCATGGCCTTTTCATATTTGACCTTAAAATGTGGCTCTGGGACTGGGTTTCCTTCTGTCAGGAAGTAATCCTTTACTTGTGCCTTCTCGGTGTTGTACGCATATGTTTCGTGTTGCTCCCTCTTTTTACACTGGCTCAAGCTCACCCCACCCACCAATGACAAGGAGAAAATCAGGGCTCCAAACTGGAGACGGGAGAAGCCCCAGGTCCTCACTTCAGCCATGGCCCGCATCCCTGCTCCGTCCTATGCACAGGCTCTTGGTGTCCGCTGCTGCCCAGGGGAGAGTGTGCAGGGAGTGGGCTGCCGTCCAAGGAGCTCAGATCCCAGGCTGGCAGTAACGGGCGGGTGTGCAAGCAGAGGCACTGTGGGCCTCTGCGCACCCTTCTCAATGCTCTTCTGTCTTCTGGGAGCTTTGTGGCAGCAAAGAGGCAAGACTCTCCCAGGGTGGGGAAAGAGAATTCATCGTCCTCTAGAAATGCTTCTCCCTTAACTCTCGGGGGTGGGGGGTGCCGAGTGGGAGGAGATGTAATTTCTTTCTGCTGTTGCTCCCTCTTTTTACGCTGGCTCAAGTTCGCCCCTTCAGGTTTCCCTGCCAAGCAAAGTCCTTAGAATGGAGCCTTCAGGCTGTCTCCGGAGGATCACGCCCCTCAGACACTCCTCACACTTCTGATGTGTCATGTCTCAGCTCCCATCCCAGAATTTCTATCACAGAAATAGTTCAGCCACATGCAACATCCCCCTCAGCCCCTGGCAGCGGAGAGGACCAGCTGGTAAGCTGACAGATGTGTGCTTATACAAGTCGCCCCAAGTCCTGGGGGTCCCACTCACTTCAGTCACCACAATTATCATAGAAGGAGCCAGCAGCCGGGGTGCACCCTGTCAGCCCTGCCGCTCCTGCTGCCATGGCGTGCGACAAGAACCTCCTAACAACCCCGACCAAAAACACGGGAAAAACACCTTTAGCAACAACCTGAAGAAACCAGGCCAAGGGATCATTAAGGCAAGCTGCAAAACAGGATTGTCCTGGAAGCCAAAGGAAAACATGAGAGCAGCACTGGATGTGGTTTGCCCACCCAAATCTTTACGGATGGGTCAATTATCACCACCACCACCCCCGCCGCCGCCCCATGCACACACATGCAACTGGCTTCGTCTTATCCAACCCTGATGATCCCTGCAGACAGAATGTTCAGGAACAGCTGGGGGTGGGGGAAGCAGGCAGGGGTAGCAGCGGAGACACTCTGCTCTGCATTCCCCCTCCTACTCCTCCCTCACACCTCCCCTCCCCCAGGAGTCAGCCATTGTAGCACACACAGTAAAGTTAATAATCACAGCTCCTTCCTTAGAACAGTGCTTTATAGACTACAGAATATGTCTACACATCTACCAACTTTTGCCCATCCTAATCTAATGTGGGCAGGAGACACTCCGAGAGTTGCTGTAAGAATCTATCCCTCTCTCCTCAGGTCTACCCCGATGTTGCTGGGAAAGATTCCCTTTTAGAATGCGTGGGCCCTAACCATGCCTCCGGGGTTGTTTGGTCTTGTGTTGGCCAGCAAGCTGCCTTTCTACCACCAGGAAAACAGTCAAATTGCTGGGCTGTGGTCATTCATCCTGCTGTCCTCCCTAGTGGTGCACGGCTTCACTGGAGGATCTTGGCTCCTGAGAAATAGGCAAAGAGGTGATCTAGAAATGAACCACTCTCTCCTTTTCAGGCTCTGGACTCCCTCACTGATGCCAGGATTGGCCTTCACAGGCCAGGGGGCACCTGGTCTTATGACTGGCAGCTCCATCACCTGGGGCCAATTATGACGGGAGGGATGTTACAGCAGATCTATGACGTGTGAGGAGAAATAGGTCCTGGTTAAGCAAAGCCATAGTGGTCTTATAGCCCACAGTAGCACTGGATTCCATCCTGATGCCATAATTTATTTCTTGGCCTGCCTGGTTCCTGGGACTGAGCTACAGAGAGGAAATGGAAACATGAGTCCCGTCAGTTAATCGGTTGTGGATCTCCTACGCATTTATCTTTAGAGTTTTGATCTCTGGTCTTTAGGGTAAGATCTAGTACAGTTAAGATCCTGTAGGACCCTGAAAGTATAAAAGAAATGAGACTCTTGTCCATGCGGACATGGTGCTCATGGTCACTGCCAGGCCCTGGCTCTAGTGACTTTGGCTGCAGCTCCTTCCATCGGATAATATCTGCCCTTCATTGAACTATCAGTGTAGCTCTGCTTTCATGGAGCTGAAATACCTGCAGACTTATCCCTCAGATACAAAAGGGTCACAGAGAGATATTACAAATGATTTGGTCTAGTCCACTGAATTCACATGTGGGGAGAAAATACTGAGACCAAGCGTTCCAAAGGCCAAATAACTGGTCTAAAGTAAAGGCACGTGCCAAGAAGTGGCAGATCCAAGCTCCCATGCAGGACCAGGCCTCTTTCCTCTCCTATGGGACCTCCATCTATGCTTCAGACAGACCCCTCTACCTCCAGCCATGTTTCCTCTTGTTTTAACAGGTGAGCATGATCTTAACTCTGATGGTGCCATATTACGCAATTGACACGGAATCCCCGCTCATGGAGATGTTTGTGGCTCGTGGGTTCTATGCTGCAAAGTTCATAGTGGCCATCGGGTCAGTTGCAGGACTGACAGTCAGCTTGCTGGGCTCCCTCTTCCCAATGCCGAGGGTCATTTATGCCATGGCTGGCGATGGGCTCCTTTTCAGGTAAGGGGTATGCTCAGTGGCATTTATTCTATTCTTCCATGCCTGCCCAGGGAGACTGCCACCCACTGTCAGCCTGACTGTAATTTTGATGTGAGTACCTGTCACATAGACAATGGAACTTGTCATATATCTTGGCAAAGGGTTTGAGGGAAATTAGTTTAGGTCCTAAAACAGCCCCTCCATTTGATTCTGGGTCCCTCAATCTAGCAACAAACTAATATGTCCCCCCAATGGCCCCCTCCCCTCTTATTTGACATTGTATAAAGATGATGAGTGCCAAAATGCTACACTGGGTGGCCTCCAGAAGGAAGAACCCATCCCAGGGGCATCTGAGGCTTGCCCTCACATTGAGGCCTGACGACTACCCCTCTGAAGCTGAAAAAGTTCACAGTTACAATTAAAGAGAGGATAAGACCGTCTGAACAGAGCCTAATAACAGTAGCAACAATTGCTACCATTTATTGAACATTTGTGTATCCCAGGTATATGGTATCCCATTTAGTCAGCACAATAACTCTATTTTACAGAAGAGTATACTAGATGAATATACTCAGAGAGGTTAAAAAAAAAAAAACTTGCCCCAAATCCCCCAGCTGCTGGGTGGCGGGGTCAGGATTTGAACTCAGGACTGTCTGACCCCGACAACCAGACTTTTAACCACACCAATATACTGACACTTCCAGCCCCCTAAGCTGGCCATGAAGTAGCCTATCTGCCCATGGTACAAGGGGATGTGGCCCCATCTCTTGGTTCCTAGTGTGTACTGTGTGAAGAGCTTGCAGGGAAGGCATTCTTCAAGCGCACAAAACAAGGAGTAAACCTCCAAGGAGCTCTCAGGAGTGCAGAGGGATCCAGCTCAGGGACTTTATCTCTGCCATAGGCTGTCACATTCTGCACCGTTTCCTCCGCATACCCCCTGAGGTCACCACTGCGCTGTGACCTTGGGGGAGCTGGAAAGATCAAGAAAAGACTGACTAGCTATCTATTTTATATTTGGTAGTGTATATATGTCCATGCCACTCTCTCACTTCGTCCCAGCTTACCCTTCCCCCTCCCCGCAGCCGCATAGCACAGGGAGATCAGCTCGAGCTTTGTGACCACCTAGAGTGGTGGGATAGGGAGGGTGGGAGGGAGATGCAAGAGGGAGGGGATATGCGGATATATGTATATGTATAGCTGATTCACTTTGTTATAAAGCAGAAACTAACACACCATTGTAAAGCAATTATACCTCAATAAAGATGTTAAAAAAAAAAAAAAAAGAAAAGAAAGGGCTGACCATAGTGGAGGTGTGACAACTTCACACATTCAAAAGGTTTTTCAGCTATCAAAGAAAACCAAGAGGAAAGATGCTGGGGCTCCGAGCACAGTTTATAGTCTTGTTTGAATCATGGAAATAAGGGAGGAATGGAAGAGGAGGGAGGAGGGAGTGCCAGAATGAAAGAGGAGGAGGGCGGGAACCTACCTAAGCCTCCAGGAACTGCTAAAGAAGGGTGCCATTCAGTCACCCGTGTTGGTCTTCTCTATCTTCTCCAGTTAGTAAGTGGCCGGATTTAGCCTTCATCCAGGAGCACATGTTCTCAATGACTGTACTATTTTGCCAACCAAATCCCTGTACTTCTGTTGTAGAGCAAGCGCTTCTCAAGCTTTGGCATAAATCAGAATCCTCTGGAGGTTTTCTAAAGCGTAGAGTTTGATGGGCCCCGCTCCCAGAGAGCCTGACATGGTAGGTCTCAGGTAAAGCCTGAGAATACATATTTCTAACAAGTTCCAAGGTGATGCTGATGCTGTTGATCCACGGACCACACGTTGGGTCAGACAGGTGTAGAGGACCCCCAAGCGGATGTATGACTTCGCCAAGTATCCCTTCTTCATAGCAAAACCTATGCTCAATTTAGATTTCTGAGAACCCCCTAGATTCAATCAACCCATCACATCACATAATGAAGTAGGAATTTTAATAAAGAAGTTTGGCTCAAACTCAAGGAATTAAAGTAAATTCTGTTTAAATTATATTCCGGGAACCGAATCCTGGGGTAGGAATAGCAGCTGTATTTAAAGCAGTGAATCCAGAAGTAAGCTGGAGAAGCAGGACCAGGAGGTGTTAAACCATGTTGAATCAATCCCCACGTGTAGCTCACCGTGAACCCTCTGCTTGCCCCTCCCTTCAGGTTCCTGGCTCACGTGAGCTCCTACACGGAGACCCCAGTGGTGGCCTGCATCGTGTCAGGGTTCCTGGCAGCTCTCCTCTCCCTATTAGTCAGCCTGAGAGATCTGATTGAGATGATGTCCATCGGCACCCTCCTCGCCTACACCTTGGTCTCTGTCTGCGTCTTGCTCCTTCGATACCAACCAGAAAGTGACATTGACGGGTTTGTCAAGTTTTTGTCTCAGGAGCACACAAAGAAGAAGGAGGGCATTCTGGCTGAGTGTGAGAAGGAAGTTTGCTCTCCCGTGAGTGAAGTGGAAGAGTTTTCCGGCCCAGCCACCAACACATGTGGGGCTAAGAACTTACCATCCTTGGGAGACAATGAGATGCTCATAGGGAAATCAGACAAGTCAACCTACAACGTCAACCACCCAAACTACGGCACCGTGGACGTGACCACAGGCATAGAAGCCGATGAAACTGAAAACATTTATCTCATCAAGTTAAAGAAGCTGATTGGGCCCCGTTACTACACCATGAGGATCCGGCTGGGCCTTCCAGGCAAGATGGACCGGCCCACAGCAGCGACAGGGCACACGGCGACCATCTGCGTGCTCCTGCTCTTCGTCCTCATGTTCATCTTCTGCTCCTTCATCATCTTCGGTTCCGACTACATCTCAGAGCAGAGCTGGTGGGCCATCCTTCTGGTCATTCTCATGGTGCTGCTGATCAGCATCCTGGTGTTTGTGATCCTGCAGCAGCCAGAGAACCCCAAGAAGTTGCCCTATATGGCTCCCTGTCTCCCCTTTGTGCCTGCCTTTGCCATGCTGGTGAACATCTATCTCATGCTGAAGCTCTCCACCATCACGTGGATCCGGTTTGCGGTCTGGTGCTTTGTGGGTAAGCAACTTCCTTTGAAGCCTTGAGAGTTCCCTTCTAAGGCCTTGATCAGGCTTATCTCAAAATTACCTCCTAGCTGGACTGGGCATCACTATTCCGAGAGAAATCTGGCTGGTTCTGTGGATCCCTACTTCCTGCTTTAGAGTCAAAACAGCCAATTGTGCCCTTTCTGCCTGTTATGGTCTTGGTTGTTAGTCTTGAAGAATGATACTGATCAATCCTTCACTTCATTGAATACTATTACTGGATGTTCTTCTTGTGGATAATTAGTATCATAGAAAGTCCACTTAAAATGAATCCACATTTTTAAAAAGGACAAAAATAACATAAAAATGAGGGTGGGAAAGGCTGATTGGAATTCTTAAAAACTAAAAATTATGAAAAATTTTATTTATCTTACGTTCAACAAAATTAAAATAGCAATCATGCCATGTTTTTTTAAATGAGCAAACTATGAATTAAGTATGGGGTTTTAGGCACAGTTTTTTGACAAAATTGTATCACGGCACCATTTAACAGCCCTCACTTTTTGTTGACTTTGCAAAATATTCAAGTTTTTCATTTTTTCCCAAGATCTTTCTTCATCCTTTGATATCCCAATCATTCTCTTGGGAAGTACCCATCATACCATCATCCTTGTTGCTTTTCTCTTCTTCTATTGATAACTGATAGGACTCTGTTGGGTCATCAACGTCCACAGCTTCAAGTGAATTACTATTGCTCTCTCTAAACTCACTTTCACTGCCTTCAGGAAGTCCTGTATCATTCCCAAGATTTCTAGTTTTCCTTTGGGATCAATTTATATTATATTCACATTACATGTTTTATCCTATATGACCATCACTGATGTTTATGAAATTGCTGGGGATTGGCGCTCGTGATAACTTGAGAGGGATGTTTAAGTGAAGACTAATTTTAAAGTTCCTTAGTTATTTTTATATTTCCTATACAACTTGGTAACCCTGGGGTCTCTGGTAACAAATACTTAGCTAAGCAGAGTCCTTAGGTGCTTTGAGGAATAGGAAAGTAGAGAATAAGTAACTCAGCCTTAAGGGAGGCAAGACAAATATGTGTGAATCAACCAGCCTGGGCAAGGCAGCATAGAGAGTCACTGAGTTGTAGCCCATCCACTCCTTGAGGTCAGGGATATGGGTGTTCAACCCGGTGACCTCTGTGCCAGAACATAGTTCGTGCTTAATAAATACTTCTATGATTGTAAAGCACTCTTCAGACGAATAAAAGGAAACTTCCAGTCAGAATAGCTGGAAAGGACTTTAAGGAGGTAGAATTTGAACTGGGCCTATAAGATAGGATTTAGGTAGAGGGAAGTGGGGGGAAAACACAGTATTCAAAGGAAAGAACATATGTCTCCCAGAAGACTCCTCACATCCGAAGGCCATCCAATGCCTTCCTGTAAGCATTTTGTACCAATTTTTCACTACCCTCAGCCTCATCCCTTGTTAGACTTTAAGGGCTCTCTTGAGAGGACCCCACCGACTCATCAAAGTTCTAAACAGTTACATGATTTATTCACAATCTCTCTTTTCTGTTTAAACATTTTTCCACTGGAACAAGAAGCTAACCAATGGAAAGATGCTATTGTGGGTAGAAATGAATGAAGTGGGTAGAAATATTAGAGTCATGTATTTGTCAAATGAATGAAGGCACAAACACAAATACACATGAATTTATTCATCTTTTCCTGGACTATTTAAGCTAGAGGAAGCCTCCAACATCTAGTACAGTGTTACCCACAATGTGGTGACCGTTCCATTGTTAATATTTGGACTGATTTTAGAGAGTATATGAATGAACTTTTTAAAATATTATATGATTATTATTCACTTTCACAAATACTAGAAAAATATATACATTCACATGAATCTGGTGATTATTTTTAAACTTTAAAAGTGAGTCAAGGAGATTCAAGATGGCAGAGAGTAGGTGGACGTGGAGTTCATCTCTCTCCACGGATGCATCAGGAATACATCTGTAGATGCAACAATTCTCAGAGAACACCAGCTGAAAACTAGCAGAAGACCTTGGACACTGGAAAGGACTATAAAGATCCCTGCATAACTGGGTAGGATGGAAAAAAAGAAGGGAGAAGGAGGAGGAGAGGAAGCAGGACAGGACCTGCACCCCAGGGAGGGGAAGCTGAAGCAGAGGAGAGAGCCCCGAATTCGGGGAAACCCCCTCTCTGACAGGGAAATAGACTGGGACAGAAGGGAAGCATTAGAGGCTGTCAGAAGAGGGTGAAGCGGCCAGTCTGTGGCAGACAGGACAGAGTGAGAAATACACAGACAGTCTGTACTGTGGCCATACGTGCCTGGGACTGGGACATGTATTCACAGGTGTGCAAAGGGGCTGGGAGCTGGTGCGTGGGGACTGGAGAACAGGCTCAGAGCGAGAACTGCTGTTGGCTGTGGGGAGACGGACTGAGGGGACGGGAGGGAGGAAATCTGCAGCAGGGAATGCCTAGGGAGGAAGACCGGACTGCCATGGAAGCAGGGTGCTATTGCTCAGTCACACGCAGGGGGAGGAGCCACTACTGTAGCCTCTCTCTACCTACACACCGGCACCTGCCAGTGACAATAAAAGAAGCCCAGGGGGCTTCCCTGGTGGCGCAGTGTTGGGAGTCCGTCTGACAGTGCGGGGGACATGGGTTCGAGCCCTGGTCCTGGAAAATCCCATGTGCCACATACCAGCTGGACCTGTGCACCACAGCTACTGAGCCTGCGCTCTAGAGTCCGCCAGTCACAACTACTGAAGAGTGCGCACCTGGAGCCCACGCTCCGCAACAAGAGAAGCCGCCACAATGAGAAGCCTGTGCATCACAATGAAGAGTGGCCCCTGCTCGCCACAACTAGAGAAAGCCTGAGCACAGCACGAAGACCCAACACAGCCAAAAAGTAAACAAATAAATAAAGAAATTTATTTAAAAAAAAAAAAAAAAGAAGCCCACTCAGGGCTGGCTCTTGTGCGCTGGCTGCTGAGCAATAAAAAAAGCCCCCTCAGGGCTGGCCCTCATGTGCCTTACGCCAGGCAGCAGAAAAGGCCCTCATTAGGGCTCTTGCACCCGTGGCCGCCAGCTTCCCTGCGCATTTGGTGCACCTGGGGCTCCCATGATCCAAGCAGTCATACCACCTCTGCGCCCGGTCCTCACGGGGGCAGACCCAAGAGCTCCAAGGCAGACTCAGGACAAGACTCCTGTAGGTGGACCACGTACAGAGCTGGGGATAAAACCAAAGCTGAACCCCAGGGATGGGGTGACTAAGGAAGAAGATGGAAAATCTTTCCACCAGCTGTACAAGCTGCAGATTAAATCCCCACAATCAGTTAGGTAGACCCTGCGTCTATGGAATATCTGAGTAGACACTGAGTGTTCCCACAAATGAAAACGGTCTAGCTCTGGCAGCTGTGGACGTTGGGGGCAGCACACACAGGAACTGGGCCAGATCAGAGCCTGAGTGGTCCCCACAGTGCCCACAGCAGGTCCAGAGACCAGCCGGGAGGCAGAGGGGGACCTGTGGCTCGTGGCATGTGCAAGGACACTTACAGCAGACATCCCACGGAAACATAATTATTACTATTGACTTTATTATGTTTTGATTCATTCTGTTGTTGGTTCTAGCTTTTTTTTTTTTGGTTTCTTTTTCTTTCTTTTTTAGTTTGTTTGTTTCTTGTTGTTTTAGGGGGTTTTTTGTTTTGTTTATTTAGTCTTTTGGGATCTCTGTTTTATAACTTTTTTTTTTTTATACATTTCTATTTATACTTTGCTTTTCTGTTGTTCTGTGTTCTTTTCCCTTATTTTTTTCTTCCTCTTTTTCTTTAATATATTTTTCTTTTATATATATATATTTCTATTTCTACTTTGCTTTTCTGTTGTCCTGTGTTTTTTCCCTTTTATTTTATTTTATTATTATTATCTTTTTAATCATTTTTATCAGTTTGTTGTTTCCTTGCTTTATTCTTCAGTTGGCACACTGCTTTGGTTTTGTTTTTAGGTTATGTGTTTTTGTTACTTTTAATCCTAATTGTTTGATTTCATTTTTGAATTCTTCTATTTGTCTGGTTGTTCTCTGGCTTTTTGTTTTATTTGGCTCTGTTTTTGTTCCTTTTATATGTGTGTTTCCTTGTTTCTGTTTATGTTTGATTTTGTTTCTACCATTTCTCTGGGGTTTTGTTTGTCTTTTTTTTCTTTAATATATTTTCTATTTTTTTAAATATTTGTTTCTATGTTGCCTTTTTGCTCTTCTGTCTTCTTTCCCCTTTCTGTTTTTCTTTTCTTTTTTTTAAATATCATTTTTGTTGGTTTGCTTTGTTTCTTTGCTTCATTCTTCAGTTGGCACTCTACTTTGGTTTTGTTTTTTGGTTTTGGGTTTTTGTCAGCTTTCTTCTTAATTGTTTGATTTTCTTCTTGGGTTCTTTTGTTTGTCTGGTTGTTCTCTTGCTATTTGATTTATTTTGTTCTGCTTTTGTTTCTTTTCTGTGTGTGCATGTTTCCTTGTTTCTGTTTCTGTTTGTATGATTTTACTTTTTACCATTTGTCTGGGGTTTTGTTAGTTTTTTTTTTTTTTTTTCCTGAATCTCCCTTATTGCTGGGACGAGCGACTTGTGGGGTCATGGTCCCTCAAACAGAAGTCGAACCTGAGGCTCTGGAGTGGGAGCACTGAGCCCAGGATGCTGGACCACTAGAGAATTCCTGGCCCCAGGGAAGATTAATCACCAAGAGCTCTCTTGGAGGCCTCTTTCTGAATCCAAGACCCAGCTCCACCCAACTGCCAGCAGCTCCCAACACTGGACACCTCACACTAAACAACAAACAAGACAAGAACAAAAACCCACGCATCAGCACACAGACTACCTAAAGTGATACTAAGCTCACAGACACCCCAAAACATACCACATGACATGGCCTTTCTCATCAGAGGGAAAATACTCAGCTTCACCCACCAGAAAGCAGGCACCAGTCCCTCCCATCAGGAAGCCTACACAAGGCACTGGACCAACCCCACCACCGGGGGCAGAGAACAGAAGCAAGAGGAACTACGACCCTGCAGCCGAGGGAAAGGAGACCTCAAATACTGTAAATTAGACAAAGTGAGAAGACAGAGAAATATCTTACAGGCAAAGGAGCAAGATAAAAACCCACAAGACCAAATAAATGAAGAGGAAATAGGCAAACTACCTGAAAAAGAATTCAGAGTAATGATAGTAAAGATGACCGAAAACCTTGGAAATAGAATAGAGAAAATACAAGAAACATTTAACAAGGACCTAGAAAGACTAAAGAGCCAACAAACATTAATGAACAACACAATAACTGAAATTAAAAATACTTTATTTAATTTTTTTAATTAAATAAAAAATACCGAAATAACTGAGGCAGAAGAGTGGATAAGTGAGCTGGAAGATAGAAAGGTGGAAATAACTGCCAGGGAGCAGAATAAAGAAAAAAGAGTGAAAAGAATTGAGGACAGTCTCAGAGACCTCTGGGACAATATTAAGCATACCAACAACGAATTATAGGCATACCAGAAGAAGAAGAAAAAAGAAAGGGTCTGAGAAAATATTTGAAGAGATTATAGTTGAAAACTTCCCCAACATGGGAAAGGAAACAGTCAATCAAGTCCAAGACGTGCAGAGAGTCCCATACAGGATAAACCCAAGAAGAAACATGCCGAGACACATATTAATCAAACTAACAGAAATTAAACACAATGAAAAAATATTAAAAGCAGCAAGGGAAAAGCAACAAATAACATACAAGGAAATCCCCATAAGGTTAACAGCTGATCTTTCAGCAGAAACTCTACAGGCCAGAAGGGAGTGGCAAGATATATTTAAACTGATGAAAGGGAAAAACCTACAACCAAGATTAGTCTACCCAGCAAGGATCTCATTCAGATTTGATGGAGAAATCAAAAGTTTTACAGACAAGCAAAAGTTAAGAGAATTCAGCACCACCAAACCAGCTTTACAAAAAATGCTAAAGGAACTTCTCTAGGCAGGAAATGCAAGAGGAGGAAAAGACTTACAAAAACAAATCCAAAACAGTTAAGAAAACGGTAATAGGAACATACATATCAATAATTTCCTCAAATGTAAATGGATTAAATGCCCCAACCAAAAGACACAGACTGGCTGAATGGATAGAAAAACAAGACCCATATATATGTTGTCTACAAGAGACCCACTTCAGACCTAGGGACACATACAGACTGAAAGTGAGGGGATGGAGAAAGATATTCCATGCAAATGGAAATCAAAAGAAAGCTGGAGTAGCAATACTCATCAGATAAAATACACTTTAAAATAAAGACTATTACAAGAGACAAGGAAGGACACTATATAATGATCAAGGGATCAATCCAAGAGGATATAACAATTGTAAATATCTATTCACCCAACACAGGAGCACCTCAATACATAAGGCAAATGCTAACAGCCATAAACAGGGAAATCAACAGTAACACAATAATAGTGGGTGCCTTTAACACTCCACTTACACCAATGGACAGATCATCCAAACAGAAAATAAATAAGAAAACACAAGCTTTAAATGACACATTAGATCAGATGGACTTAATTGATATTTATAGGGCATTCCATCCAAAAACAACAGAATACACTTTCTTCTCAAGTGCACACGGAACATTCTCCAGGATAGATCACACCTTGGGTCACAAATCAAGCCTCAGTAAATTTAAGAAAATTGAAATTGTATCAAGCATCTTTTCCAACCACAACACTATGAGACTACATATCAATTACAGGAAAAAAAACTGTAAAAACTACAAACACATGGAGGCTAAACAATACGCTACTAAACAACCAAGGGATCACTGAGGAAATCACAGAGGAAATCAAAAAATACCGAGAAACAAATGACAATGAAAACACGACGACCCAAAACCTATGGGATGCAGCAAAAGCAGTTCTAAGAGGGAAGTTTATAGCAATACAACCCTACCTCAACAAATAAGAAAAATCTCAAATAAACAACCTAACCTGACACCTAAAGCAATTAGAGAAAGAACAAAAAACCCCAAAGTCAGCAGAAGGAAAGAAATCATAAAGATCAGATCAGAAATAAATGAAAAAGAAATGAAGGAAACAATAGCAAACATCAATAAAACTAAAAGCTGATTCTTTGAGAAGATAAACAAAATTGATAAAACATTTTTCCAGACTCATCAGGAAAAAAAGGGAGAAGACTCAAAGCAACAGAAATAGAAATGAAAAAGGAAAAGTAACAACTGACACCACAGAAATACAAAGGGTCATGAGAGACTACTACAAGCAACTATATGCCAATAAAATGGACAACCTGGAAGAAATGGACAAATTCTTAGAAAACTACAACCTTCCAAGACTGAACCAGGAGGAAATAGAAAACATGAACAGACCAATCACAAGCACTGAAACTGAAACTGTGATTAAAAACCTTCCAACAAACAAAAGCCCAGGGCCAGATGTCTTCACAGGTGATTTCTATCAAACTTTTAGAAAAGAGCTAACACCTATCCTTCTCAAACTCTTCCAAAATATAGCAGAGGGAAGAACACTCCCAAACTCATCCTACGAAGCCACCATCACCTTGATACCAAAACCAGACGAGGATGTCACAAAAAAAAGAAAATTACAGGCCAATATCACTGATGAACATAGATGAAAAAATCCTCAACAAATACTAGCAAACAGAATCCAACAGCACATTAAAAGGATCATACACCATGATCAAGTGGGGTTTATCCCAGAAATGCAAGGATTCTTCAATATATGCAAATCAATCAATGTGACACACCACATTAACAAACTGAAGAATAAAAACGATATGATAGTCTCAATAGATGCAGAACAAGCTTTTGACAAAATTCAACACACATTTATGAAAAAAACTCTCCAGAAAGAGGGTATAGAGGAAACCTACCTCAACATAATAAACTCCATATATGACAAACCCACAGCCAACATCATTCTCAATGGTAAAAAACTGAAAGTATTTCCTCTAAGATCAGGAACAAGACAAAGGTGCCCACTCTCATCACTATTATTCAACATAGTTTGGAAGTTTTAGCCATGGCAATCAGAGAAGAAAAAGAAATAAAACGAATCCAAATTGGAAAAGAAGAAGTAAAACTGTCACTGTTTGGAGATGACATGATACTCTATATATATATAATCCTAAAGATGCCACCAGAAAACTACTAGAGCTAATCAGTGAATTTGGTAAAGTAGCAGGATACAAAATTAATGCACAGAAATCTCTTGCATTCCTATACACTAACAATGAAAACTCAGAAAGACAAATCAAGGAAACACTCCCATTTACCACTGCAACAAAAAGAATAAAATATCTAGGAATAAACCAACCTAAGGAGGCAAAAGACCTGTATGCAGAAAACTATAAGACACTTACGAAGAAAATCAAAGATGATACAAACAGATGGAAAGATATACCATGTTCTTGGATTGGAAGAATCAACATTGTGAAAATGACTATACTACCCAAAGCAATCTACAGATTCAATGCAATTGCTATCAAATTACCAACGGCATTTTTCACAGAACTAGACCAAAAAATTTTACAATTTGTATGGAAACACAAAAGACTTCGAATAGCAAAAGCAATCTTGAGGGGAAAAAAAATGGAGCTGGAGGAATCAGGCTCTCCGACTTCAGACTCTACTACAAGGCTACAGTAATCAAGACAGTATGGTACTGGCACAAAAACAGAAATATATATCAGTGGAACAAGCTAGAAAGCCCAGAGATAAACCCACACACATATGGTTACCTTATCTTTGACAAAGGAGGCAAGAATATACAACGGAGCAAAGACAGCCTCTTCAATAAGTGGAGCTGGGGAAACTGGACAGCTACATGTAAAAGAATGAAATTGAACACTTCCTAACACCATACACAAAAGTAAACTCAAAATGGATTAAAGACCTAAATGTAAGGCCAGACACTATAAAACTCTTAGAGGAAAACATAGACAGAACACTCTTTGACATAAATCGCAGCAAGATCTTTTTTGACCCACCTCCTAGAGTAATGGGAATAAAATCAAAAATAAACAAATGGGACCTAATGAAATTTAAAAGCTTTTGCACAGCAAAGGAAACCATAAATGAGACGAAAAGACAGCCCTCAGAATGGGACAAAATATTTGCAAATGAAGCAACGGACAAAGGATTAATCTCCAAAATATACAAGCAGCTCATGAAGCTCAATATCAAAAAAACAAACAACCCAATCCCAAAATGGGCGGAAGACCTAAATAGACATTTCTCCAAGGAAGACACACAGATTGCCAACAAACACATGAAAGGATGCTCAACATCACTAATCATTAGAGAAATGCAAATCAAAACCACAGTGAGGTATCACCTCACACTGGTCAGGATGGCCATCATCACAAAATCTACAAACAACAAATGCTGGAGAGGGTGTGGAGAAAAGGGAACCCTCTTGCACCGCTGGTGGGAATGTAAATTGATACAGCCACTATGGAAAACAGTATGGAGGTTCCTTAAAAAACTAAAAATAGAACTACCATATGATCCAGCAATCCCACTACTGGGCATATACCCTGAGACAACTATAATTCAAAAAGATACATGTACCACAATGTTCACTGCAGCACTATTTACAATTTCCAGGACATGGAAGCAACCTAAATGTCCATCGACAGATGAATGGTAAAGAAGATGTGGCACATATATACAATGGAATATTACTCAGCCATAAAAAAGAAAAAAATTGAGTTATTTGTAATGAGGTGGATGGACCTAGAGTCTATCATACAGAGTGAAGTAAGTCAGAAAGAGAAAAACAAGTACCGTGTGCTAACGCACATATATGTAATCTAAAAAAAACGGTACTGATGAACCTAGTGGCAGGGCAGGAATAAAGACACAGGCATAGAGAACAGACTTGAGGACACAGGCGGGGAAGGGGAAGCTGGGACGAAGTGAGAGAGTAGCAGTGACATATATACACTACCAAATGTAAAATGGATGGCTAGTAGGAAGCTGCTGCATAGCACAGGGCGATCAGCTCGATGCTTTGTGACGATCTAGAGGGGTGGGATAGGGAGGATGTTAGGGGGGCTCATGAGGGAGGGGATATGGGGATGTATGTATACTTATAGCTGATTCATTTGTTGTACAACAGAAACTAACACAACCTTGTAAAGCAATTATACTGCAATAAAAGTTTTTTAAAGAGTCAAATTGAAGAAAAAACTAGTACTAGTACATGTGCCATATGATTCAAAGTAATAATTAACACTTATATAGCTCTTGCCGCATATTAGCCATCATTCCAAGGACTTTACTTATGTTAACTTATTTAATCTGCACAACTACCTGCATTTCACAGATGAGGAAACTGGGGCACTTGACTGAGGTCACACAGTTAGAATACAGCAAAGCCAAATTAGAACTCAGGTGTGTGGGTCCAGAGTCCATGATCATAACCACTATACTAAAAATGTAGTATATGAATATAAATAACATATAAATAAAGTTTGAGAAACACTGACATGGCCCACCACTTCCCCACTTCGCCCTCTCTCAACCTTACAGATAAGTAAACTGAACCTCCAAGAGGTTAAATAACATGCTCAAGGTCAACAGGAATAACAGGAGGTTATTCATAGAGCTATTACTGGAATCCAGAATCTCCATGCTCAGATCTGGGGCTCCTACCTCCCCACCAGGGTGCCTCTGAACAGACCTTCTTATTTGCTCAGAATGTTTGATATGTAGTCTCTGCAGATTAACACATAACAGGGCTGGCCCCATGGGTGGATGATCTGTGCAGTCACACAGGGCTCTGCACTTGGCTTAATGCTCTGCTGCTGTCTTCTTGAATTCTTAACAATTTTTTAACAAGAGGCTCCATGGTTTCATTTTGCACTGGGACCTACAAATTATGTAGTCAGTGCATAATATCTATGTTTCTGGAGAACCAGAGGAATTTTGCAAAAGTGATGAGGTGGCAGGAACCCACTGCCTATGGTTTTGTTTTTTTGTTTTTTTGATACAAAGCTAGATTTTATTTGAATTTTTTTTTAATGTTAGCATATCTAAATTCATATATGTAATTGGTTTACAGTTTTTGTTTTTGTTTTAATTTTTATTAGAGCATAGTTGCTTTACAATGTTGTATTAGTTTCTACTGTACAGCAAAGTGAATCAGCTATATGTATACATATATCCCCTCTTTTTTGGATTTCCTTCCCATTTAGGTCACCACAGAGCACTGAGTAGAGTTCCCTGCGCTATACAGTAGGTTCATTAGTTATCTATTTTATACATAGTATCAATAGTGTATATATGTCAACACCAATTTTCCAATTCATCCCACCTCCCCCTTTCCCCCTTGGTATCCATGTTTGCTCTCTACATCTGTGTCTCTATTTCTGCTTTGTAAATAAGATCATCTATACCAATTTTTTCAGATTCCACATATATGCATTAATATACCATACTTGTTTTTCCTTCTTACTTCACTCTGTGTGACAGTCTCTAGGTCCACCCACATCTCTATAAATGACCCAATTTCGTTCCTTTTTATGGCTGAGTAATATTCCATTGTATATATGTGCCACAACCTCTTTTTTTTTTTAACATCTTTATTGGAGTATAATTGCTTTACAATGGTGTGTTAGTTTCTGCTTTATAACAAAGTGAATCAGTTATATATATACATATGTTCCTATATCTCTTCCCTCTTGCGTCTCCCTCCCTCCCACCCTCCCTATCCCACCCCTCTAGGTGGTCACAAAGCACCGAGCTGATCTCCCTGTACTATGCGGCTGCTTCCCACTAGCTATCTATTTTACATGTGGTAGTGTATATATGTCCATGCCACTCTCTCACCCTGTCACATCTTACACCTCCCCCTCCCCATATCCTCAAGTCCATTCTCTAGTAGGTTTGTGTCTTTATTCCCGTCTTGCCACTAGGTTCTTCATGACCTTTTTTTTTTTTCCTTAGATTCCGTATATATGTGTTAGCATACTGTATTTGTTTTTCTCTTTCTGACTTACTTCACTCTGTATGACAGACTCTAACCCCATCCACCTCACTACAAATACCTCCATTTCATTTCTTTTTATGGCTGAGTAATATTCCATTGTATATATGTGCCACATCTTCTTTATCCATTCCTCTGTCGATGGACATTTAGGTTGCCTCCATGTCCTGGAAATTGTAAATAGTGCTGCAGTGAACATTGTGGTACATGTATCTTTTTGAATTATGGTTTTCTCAGGGTATATGCCCAGTAGTGGGATTGCTGGATCATATGGTAGTTCCATTTTTAGTTTTTTAAGGAACCTCCATACTGTTTTCCATAGTGGCTGTATCAATTTACATTCCCACCAGCGGTGCAAGAGGGTTCCCTTTTCTCCACACCCTCTCCAGCATTTGTTGTTTGTAGATTTTGTGATGATGGCCTTTCTGACTGGTGTGAGGTGATATCTCATTGTAGTTTTGATTTGCATTTCTCTATTAATTAGTGATGTTGAGCATCTTTTCATGTGTTTGTTGGCAATCTATATGTCTTCTTTGGAGAAGTGTCTATGTAGGGCTTCTGCCCATTTTTGGATTGGGTTATTTTTTTGATATTGAGCTTCATGAGCTGCTTGTATATTTTGGAGATTAATCCTTTGTCCATTGCTTCATTTGCAAATATTTTTTCCCATTCTGAGGGCTGTCTTTTCGTCTCATTTATGGTTTCCATTGCTGTGCAAAAGCTTTTAAATTTCATTAGGTCCCATTTGTTTATTTTTGATTTTATTCCCATTACTCTAGGAGGTGGGTCAAAAAAGATCTTGCTGCGATTTATGTCAAAGAGTGTTCTGCCTATGTTTTCCTCTAAGAGTTTTATAGTGTCTGGCCTTACATTTAGGTCTTTAATCCATTTTGAGTTTACTTTTGTGTATGGTGTTAGGAAGTGTTCAATTTCATTCTTTTACATGTAGCTGTCCAGTTTCCCCAGCTCCACTTATTGAAGAGGCTGTCTTTGCTCCATTGTATATTCTTGCCTCCTTTGTCAAAGATAAGGTAACCATATGTGTGTGGGTTTATCTCTGGGCTTTCTAGCTTGTTCCACTGATCTATATTTCTGTTTTGTGCCAGTACCATACTGTCTTGATTACTGTAGCCCTGTAGTAGAGCCTGAAATCAGGGAGCCTGATTCCTCCAGCTCTGTTTTTTTTCTTTTTTTTTTCTGAAGATTGCTTTTGCTACTCGAAGTCTTTTGTGTTTCCATACAAATTGTAAAATTTTTTGTTCTAGTTCTGTGAAAAATGCTGTTGGTAATTTGACAGCAATTGCACTGAATCTGTAGATTGCTTTGGGTAGTATAGTCATTTTCACAATGTTGATTCTTCCAATCCAAGAACATGGTATATCTCTCCATCTGTTTGTGTCATCTTTGATTTCTTTCATCAGTATCATAGTTTTTTGCATACAGGTCTTTTGCCTCCTTAGGTAGGTTTATTCCTAGGTATTTTATTCTTTTGTTGCAGTGGTAAATGGGATTGTTTCCTTAATTTCTCTTTCTGAATTTTCATTTTCAATGTATAGGAGTGCAAGAGATTTCTGTGTATTAATTTTGTGTCCTGTGAGTTTATTAAGTTCATTGATTAGCTCTAGTGGTTTTCTGGTGGCATCTTTAGGATTTTCTATATATAGCATAATGTCATCTACAAACAGTGACAGTTTTACTTCTTCTTTGCCAGTTTGGATTCCTTTTATTTCTTTTTCTTCTGTGATTGCCATGGCTAGGACTTCCAAAACTATGTTGAATAATAGTGGCGAGAGTGGATAGCCTAGTCTTGTTCCTGATTTTAGAGGAAATGCTTTCAGTTTTTCACCATTGAGAATAATGTTTGCTGTGGGTTCGTCATACGTGGTCTATATTATGTTGAGGTAGGTTCCCTCTATACCCACTTTCTGGAGAGTTTTTATCGTAAATGGGTGTTGAATTTTGTCGAAAGCTTGTTCTGCATCTATTGAGATGATCTTATGGTTTTTATTCTTCAATTTGTTAATATGGTCTATCACATTGATTGATTTGCATATATTGCCTTTGGAGTCAGACAGCCCCAAGTTCAATCACAGCTCTGCCACTTCCTTGTGACCTTGGGAAGTTCACTTAACTCCTTTGGGCCTCAGTTTTCTCATCTGTAAAAATGCAGATAATTCTTTTAGCCTTGACCTAGTTGCTGTCTGGGGCTTAAATAAGAAAATATCAGAGAAAGCAGTAAGAAATATTGTTTTGCTGCCTTTCTTTTAAAAAGCTAGAATGATTCATTGTCTCCCAGACTAGCTATCACATGCCAAAGTACAACATGAACCTGTTCTGACTCAGGCTGCCTTCCCAGTTATGAGGCAGAAGAAAACTCCCAGAGAACCTTTTGTAATCTTGCTGATAGCACAAACTTCAAACTAGCTCCAGAAACTGATACTCCTTGGCATGTAAGGAGGCCACCCTGCAGCTTGGGCTGGCCAGACAGAGGGCAATGAAGCCTGCAGTTTAAGAAGCACCCAACTGCTAGCTATTAACTGCTTTGGTATCATGATCTTTGAAGGCTGGAATATAAGTAAGTTTCACCTAGAACAAAGATCCTCAACCTTGACTACACAACAGAATCGTGAGAGTTGCTTCTGAAACATTCTATGACCAGGATCCCCTCACAGAGATGTTCTGATTCAATTGGTCTGGTATGGCCAACTATTGGGTATTTTTAAAGCTCTCTTAGGTAATTTTAATGTGCAGCCAGGTTTACAATGATCTAGAACAGTGGTTCTCAAAGTGTGGTCCCAGACCAGCAGCATCAATATTATGTGGAAACTAGTTAGAAATGCAATTTCAGAGCCCATCCCAGACCTACAGACAGAATCAGAATCTCTGAGGGCAATTTAGATTTTAACAAGCCCCCCAGGTAATTCTGATGCATGCTCAAATTTGAGAGCCACTGATCTAGAGAGAAGAATAAGAAGGGCAGATAATTTAATTACAAAACTCCCTATTTTTGGATATATAAAGTATATCCATCCCACAACCCCAAATTGGCTTGTAAATGTTTTAACTATCTTGTAGAATAAATATCCCATCTCTAAACATCTGAGCCTCCAAAATGCCAGATTATTCTTCTTAATCTCTCTATTCATAATATAAGTTTCCCGGGGAGAATAGTAGAGAGATTTCTAAATGGAGCTTAAGAAACTTCTGCTACTTTTTAAAAAGATTTACATGGTTAGGCTGAGTCATAAGTTGATAATCTTCTTAAACACATTTTTTTATCCAAATTTCTCTAAATGAATCTTAATTACAGCATTTTTGTGACAATGTTTTGCTAAGCTTTTGACCTTGAGAAGAGCACAATTCACAGCGAGAAACGAGGCACGGTCCTAACTAGACACCCAGCACTTGTTTATCTTCCTTTTGACAAGAGAAATAACACAAATAGCAAATGTTTAATAATCCCCAACAAAATGAACACAAAGCGGCCTTCATCTACCTTTTCTCTTCGATGATGCAGTTTTGTAAAGGAATACCTCAGGGGTTGGGCAGAGGTTCAGGGAATATGAAACTAGGAGGGACCAGTAAGAACACTATACAATGGTATTTTCCAGGCATGTGTCAGGTCTACTGGTCCCTGTGGGCCTTTACTGTAAATGAATCATCTGTTAGACCAGCTGTGGGCGCCCTTACTCTGGAGTCTGTCAAGTTTTCACCTGGAATTTTTTCAGTCCCTCTGAGGAAAACAAATTACCGTCTATAGCTTTAGAGAACAGATAGGACTTGTGATTTGGGCAATGGACCTCATAAATCCTGTACTAAACCATCACTATCCCAAAGAGAAGGCATACTTTACGGTCTTTGCCTGAGCTCTCAACTGAAATCCTATTGGAAACTGACCCAAAGCAGCCACTGTGATGAAGGGAAGAGGAGGGAGAGAAGGGGGCCATGAATTCGACCTGAGAGGGCACCAAGATAAACAAATTCCTGATGATATGTCCCATAAATAAGTTTGAAATTCTCCTTGTAGGAAACAAGAAAACAACTGGCAGCTTCAACATCAAAATCATGCTCAGAAGAGCAACAAAAATCATGGAGGCCAGAGTGAGGATGGCCACAGGGCCAGGGTGATTCCAAAAGGGAGGGAGGGAGGAGGTGAATCGTTCAGCAGCTGAGGCTGCCTGCTGGCAGAGGTGCTGGGCTACACAGGGAGACACCTGGCTGAGAATGAAGGGAGAGGAGACCATGGCAGTGGAAGGCCCTGGAGCGGGTGTGTGCCGTGCACCCTTAACAGACAGCGCTGTGAAAGAGTGTGTGATGGGCTTCTTTCCCTCAGCATTACATTTGTGAGATTCATCCGACCTGTGCTTGTAGTTTTAGTTCATTTAGTTCATTCTCCTTGCTGTCTAGCATTCCACTGTGTTGATATACCACAATGTATTTATCCATCCTGGTGTCCATAGATATTTAGCATGTTTCCAGTCAGGGCTGTTAGGAGCAGAGCTGCTACGAACATTCTTGTACATGTTTTCAGTGGACACACAGACATATTTCCCTTGGGGTTCTGTTGAGTTAGAGGTGGAACTGCAGGCTTGGATTACTGGACTTCTTAATATGTCTTTAAACAAGATTGCATTCTGTCTCACAGCCATTATACTCAACAAATAACATGAGGGTCTCCAGTTCCATTTTGCGGGTGGTAAACTGAGGCATAAAGAATGCGACTTTATGTTAGATCAGCTGCAGGGCCAGAAGAGAAGCTCCCCGGGTCCCCATTCCATCCTGAGCCTGCTCTTCCTGGCCACACCATATTAAATAAAACTTACTGTTATTTCAATCAACAGGGCTTGTGAGTATTTAAAAAATAACCAGCAGAGTGGGAGCTGGTGGGGATTGTGCTGGATGGGAGGCCACCTTCTCATTACCATCTTCATTTCTGCATTGGCAAGTGTCTGTTTTGGAAAGCTGATCCCAGAGTAGTAAAAATAAAAAAGCCTCCGGGCATAACAAAGCGCATCGTTATCTTCAGCGGGCAGAGCTTCCTGCTGGAAATCGTGCCCCAGGAAGAGGCTGCTCCACCCAGCCTGAGGTCAGTGGCCCACCTCTTTTGGCCCTGAGCATGGAGCCATGTTCAGAGGACAGGAAGCTCCTGGGGGACTCCAGAGGTCAGGGACCTTCTTCATAACCTGAGCTTGTTCCTGCAGGATTAGAAATCTGCCTAGACCCAGGTCACCCAGGCTCTTTTCAGCATTGAGTTTTTGTTCGGCATTTCTCCCATATGATTCAGAGGACCCCCTACCCCTACCCCTCTCACTTGTAGGTTTGTGGTCATTTGCTTAATTTGCACAGGATGGACCGAGACAAGTGGAGTAAGTAGGTGTTTCGCCAGCTGACACTGAGGTGCCCTGAACTCGTGAAGGCAACTTGGCGTCCCGAAAAGCTCTCTGGAAGCCCCTGGGTAGGATGGGAGCAGCCCTCCATTTAGACTCAAGAGATGTGAGTTCTGGTGCCATTTCAATCCCTGCATATTGCACACTTCTTAACTTCTCTGGGATGATGGACGAGGAAGTGTGTTTGTATAAAGGGCCTTCTGATCACAAGGTATTCTGTTACATAAAGAAAGCCTGTTCAATTGCTGAAGGCATGATTCTTCATCTTGTCTAGCCCGAACCTCTCAGGCTAGACAAGATGAAGACAATATGGCAGGCATATTCCCCACCCGGGAACTTCTGTCCGGAAAAGAAGCCAGAGCCTCCCTTTGAATACGTCCCTTCAGCGCAAACAGCCTCTCACGGGACTCACTGCCATTACTGGGTGCCCAGTACAGCCGTGTCTGCTGTTAAAATATTGCAACACGTCTGTGCCGGCTGCTAACTAGTCAATGCCTTGCGTGCTTCCTCCCCTCCACGATCCAGCAACTAAAACAATAACTCCAGCCCAGCAGGGGGGCCTCCAAGACCCTGCTGCAACACAAAAGCTGATTCCCTTCTGATTTTTAACATCACACCTGCCTTTCATTCATTCAGATATCAGATGTATAACTACAAAGCAGTGGATCTAAGTTTTTATGGAACTGGAGAACTAAGTACCCAAATAGAATAAGTAATATTATTTATCAATCAGCCATCTTATTCTTGAGGCTTGGTTCCAAATGACTTCTGGCTTATGCTAAAAGCAAATCTACTTTCAAAAGATAAAACTTTGCCATCTGTAAGGGTTTACAAAAGAGTAAACCCAATCCCAGTGACAACCTAAATGACAGGACCCAAAAACTATTTCAAGCAATGACAGCATCACTGCAATAAGTATATAGCTTCAAAAAGTGAAGAGTTTATCCAAACATAATAATTTGGGGAAATTTTAATGCTGCTAGATATCAGAGGATATTAAGGAATTTTTTAAATAAATTTCTTTTTTTTTATAAATTTATTTCTTTATGTATTTTTGGCTGCACTGGGTCTTTGTTGCTGCACGCGGGCTTTCTTTTTAGTTGTGGCGAGCGGGAGCTACTCTTTGCTGCGGTGCGCGGGCTTCACATTGCGGTGGCTTCTCTTGTTGCGGAGCATGGGCTCTAGGCACACGGGCTTCAGTAGTTGTGGCGTGAGGGCTTCAGTAGCTGTGGCCCGCGGGCTCTAGAGCACAGGCTCAGTAGTTGTGGCGCACGGGCTTAGTTGCTCCGCGGCATATGGGATCTTCCCGGACCAGGGCCCCATGTCCCCTGAATTGGTAGGCGGATTCTCAACCACTGCACCACCAGGGAAGCTCGATATTAAGGAATTATTATCAGTTTTTAGATGTGATAATGATACTAAGTTAAGGTTTTTAAAGGAGTCTATTTTACAGATACATACTGAAACATTTACAGATGAAACAGGATGAAAGGGATTTGTTTCAAAATAATCTAAAGAGAAAGTGGTAGGGGAGTGGGTGTCGGGAGGGAGCGGGCTAGCGATGAACACATAGGCTTTTTTATACTATTCTCTCCACTTCTTTATGTTTTAAATTCTTCAAAAGTAAAGTTCAGCAAAATTGTTTCCAATCAGTCTATACCTCCCAGCCACCCCTGGTAGGTGGGAGAAATAACAATTGGAAGCAGCCTGGATTAGGACATGGAGGACCCGGAAGGATCCACAGTCCGAACACTATCTAAACACCGACTGTGTAGCTGTGCAAAGTCCTGTATTTCGTCCTGTGCCGCAGTTTCCTGTCTGTGAAACGCACATAACCTTAACCTACACACACACACACACACACCCCATTCTGAAACAGGCCAGGAGGAGTCTAAACAAGACAACATTTGTAGAACAGTTTGCGTTCCTTGGGAGAAAGGTGTGACATAAAGGATGCATCACTGTAGGACCTCAGCACCCAGAGGGGTTGTGTCAAGTTTTGTTCAGATGATTCAGGATTCCCAGAAGCTCCCCACAGATTTTTCAGAAACGACCTCATGCTTCGTTCTCTAAGCCAACTGAAAAAAGGAGCAGAAACAAAACACCCTGCTTCTACACAGGAGGCTTTTAGCAGCTCTGTTTACTCCTCCAACACAAAGCCCTTGTTTATGTGTGACAGATGGTAATACATGTTTCTCTCTTCTCTCCACCCCCGCTCATTTGTTCCCCTCTGTTCCTTTGTCCCCCTCCATTCTTCCTTTTCTCCAGTCCTTCTCTGCCTCACACCACTTTTCCTGAACTGATTCAAGGGCCAGGGAGAAGGAAAAAGGCAGACAGAACGCCAAGCCCTAGGAGAACGCATTTGCCCAAGTCAGCTATTCATGCTGTCAGGCCAATGCACACAGTCGATTCTTGGTTCACAGCACTCATATTTGAAATGTATTTTTGAAGACAAAGTGACACACCTTTGAAACTGTAGGGGGCTCAGAACAAACATTAGAAGGCCCATAAATATTTATGTGGTAGGTTTCCATGGATTGCTTTCCCAAAGTAATCACAGACGACACATTTGCGTACTAACACACACACACACACACACACACACATCCATACTCGTGTTCCTTCCAGGCCCAGCCACTCCCCAGATAGAACCTAACCTTGTACTGAATATTTTTGCACTAGGCACAGTCTATAACGCAGCAGGGGAGGGGGTGTGAAGAGCTGAATAAGCTAGAGCCTTCTCTCTACCCTCATGGAATGCTGCTGCTGTCCCTCACAGACCCAGGCAAGTGACTTAGTCGTTCCCAGCCTCCATTTCTTCATCTGTAAAATTAAGGTATTCAAATAGGTAAATGACATAGACTCTTTTCCAGCTCTAAATATCTATGATTCTATGAGTAATCACACCAAGGCTCCCAGAGAATTCCCATAAACTGATCTACCTGACACCCCAATACTTGGTGGGGACAGGGGAAGGTTTGTCAGAATAGATGTCAAACCAGTGCTCGAATGATGACCCGTATAGTACAGAAGAGAGAAGCTAGGGGCAAAGGGGGAAAGAAAAAATGGTAGTAAGTTTAGTAGGGAAATAACATGCTTATAAATAGGATCCGAGAAGGGGATCAAAGAGGAAAGAATTGATGTAATAGATACCAAGTTGAAGGAGAAGGCAGCTTTGGCACCTGCCTGTATGTCTAAGAGAAAAGATAGCAAGAAAGAAAAATTGGGCATAAGGAGGTGTGTGCCTGACGATAAACTCAGTCTCCTGAAACAAACATGCTTCCAACAGAGGCATTCTCCAAGCAGCAGCATGCTGGCCCTTTTAAAAGAGGCCTCAGTTTGGTGCCTTGTTCTACACAAGGATAATAACTATCCCCCACGGCCACACCCACCCCCAGACAAGAAAGAGTAAAGATCCATGCTCAGGAAAAATGAAGTCGCTATTTGAGAATAGCTACATCTGCAAATGATTAACTCCAGGATTTATTACCAATTAGGACTATAAATCTCTGTTTACTTTGGCTCCTGTAAAGTTGATTTCACTGGGGGATGGGGGGGGGGAGAGAAATCTAAGCTTAAAAAGACACACTGCAAATTCAAAAGGAAGTAGGATACCTCAAGCACCAGAGCGGAAAGCAGGCTTCACCTTGTGGTTCTAAGCAAACAGCCCAGCAGATGCCCACAGGGTTAGCAAAGTCAACGAGACTAGTGCCACTGAGAAGAGGGCGTTGGGGCCTGGAAGGAGGGTGCATAAGTGAGGGGCTCCCAGCGGCCAGGCCACAAAATGGCCAAAGTTGGCAGCGAAGCGTGCGCATCAGGAGTTGTTTTTTTGTTTGTTTTTTTTTCTGGCCACGCCCCACGCAGTTTGTGGGATCTTAGTTCCCTGACCAGGGATCGAACCCGGGCCCGTGACAGTGAAAGTACAGAGTCCTAACCACTGGACCGCCAGGGAATTCCCACATCAGGAGCTTTAATGTTCCTGATCTCAGGGGTTCTCAGCCTTGGCTGACCACTGGAATCACCTGTGAAGCTTAAAAAACACCTATGCTTGGGTCACACTGCAGACCAATTAAATCAGAATCTCTAGAGGGTGAGGCTCAGGTATCAGGATTGTGCAAAAACTCCCCAGGTGACCCTCCAGGTGCAGCCAGGGTTGAGAACCACTGCTTATCTCGTTTCCTCCTCACAGCAACCCCAAGGTATAGGTACAATACTCTCATGGTTTCATAGAAGAGAAAGCTGAGGCACAAAGAGGCTCAGTAACTGGTCCAGGGTTACACAGCTAATAGTGACGGAGGCATGATTTGAACCCAGACCTCACACTCTTAACCATCACGCCCCATGGCCTCCAAGGCTATGGTTCTCAGCGTTCCAGGCCCTGAGCCTTCGTGGGCTTTTCAAGGTAGAAAATGGGGCCTCTCAAACTATTTTCATATATCTTTTCTTAAAAATTCTAATAGAAATGAAACATTAGCCCATATTAATGCTACGTGTTAACTAGGAAGGCAGGTTTCTTTCCTTGGCTTGGAATGAGAAGATGCACTGGACACTGCATGCTTATCAGGAGTTCTCATTCATTCCTTCAACAAACATTAAGTGCCAGTTTTCTGCAGAGTCTATAAAATAGAACCACCCTGGGCAGATAAGCACACAACAGATATTCTAAGGGCCGAAACAGTGGCATGCACTAGACACTGTGAGAGTCCACAAAGGAAAGTGGACAGCTGAGTGGCAGTAATGTATTATGACTTTGGTGAGTGAAAAATGGCAAAGTAAATCGTAGGATCATATATGCATGTTGCTACGTGGTGAAATAAAAGATGGAGTCCCTAAGTGCAGGTATGGGATAATAAGATGCTATGAGAAGGTTGGGAATACACTGCTGGTGATCCGTAACTATTTAATCCAGAGTAGAAAATGCAAATTCCTGGCTAGCACCTACTTGAGTACAGTGAGCTAGATGTTAACAGGGGAGGGGGGACTGAGGTGACCTCAAGAGCCCCTATCCTAACTAAAGAGGCAGCCAGTTCTCACCTCCAGCCAAACGTCTCCATATCGGAATGTGGGTACAGCGTTGTCAGTCCTTCTGACTTTTTTAGGGGAAGCTGTAAATATGGGTTGCTTAATGCAAGATCTCCCAATTTTTAAATGGCATCTAATTCGGGTCTTTTCAATACACTGTGTAGACCAAAGAAAACACATCCAGCACCAGCTCTGCTTTCACGATTGAGAGTGAGCTCCCTGCCTGACCCGTGGATCCTAAAGCAACTGCTTTTATCCCACCTGTGCTTCCCCCCCCTCCCGCCTACAGGTATGCTCATTTATTTTGGGTACGGCATCTGGAACAGCACCCTGGAAATCAGCGCCCGAGAAGAAGCCCTGCACCAAAGCACGTACCAGCGTTACGACGTGGACGACCCCTTCTCAGTGGAAGAAGGTTTCTCCTATGCCACAGAGGGCGAGAGCCAGGAGAACTGGGGCGGGCCTGCCGAAGACAAAGGCTTCTATTACCAGCAGATGTCAGATGCACAGGCAAACACCCAGACGAGTAGCAAGGCGAAGAGCAAAAGCAAACACAAACAGAACTCAGAGGCCCTGATTGCCAATGATGAGTTAGATTACTCTCCAGAGTAGGAGCAAACACACAAGAAATGTGTAGAAATGACGGTGATTTATTTTCAGTAACTTAACCTGTGGGCTAGAAGGTGGAAACGTCTTTGGCTCTCATTTCAAAAACCCAGGCTTCCCCAAAGTCAGTCCCCAGTCATAGCCTGTCATTTGCCAGTTCTGCTCTTCAGGATAGTTCTGTCCAAGGGCTTAACCCAGGTCCCATAGCTGGTCCCCTTGTAAAAAACAAAAACAAAAAACAAAAAAACTAAACAAGAAGCTACAAGAAGTTCTATCCTAGGTGCAACCATCAGAGCTGATGGCAGCAAACGTTTCCCAGGCCTTTGCTTTGCTGGTTGAATCTTTTCGCTTCTTACTAAGGCCCCAAGAAGCAGGGAGTAAACTTCTTGGACCACACTGAGGCTGCAGCTCCTCCTGGAGATGTGCCAAAGCAGGCAGGGGTGGGCACAAGGCAGCATTTCAACCACCTGAGACCACAAGGGCAAAAGCTCTGTTCTCAGCATGCTGGGCTGAGAGCTGCTCCCTGAGGCCAGGCGGCAAGTGGCACTCCCTCAGCAAGCCACATTTTGTCCTGAAATCTCACAAAAACAAATTCATGGGGATGCATGCCTCTTGTTCTTCGCCAAGGTTCTCACAATCTCCCAACTAGAACTTTAGGACACAGCAAAGGTCAGGGACTCTGAGACCATGACCCCAAAGATTTCAGACTCACCATAAAGCAGTCATGCAGACCCAATAATATGGTGAGAATCACCATCAAAGCTCTACTTAAATGGCCAGAAAAAAAACAACAACAACTGAATAACCATCTCTTGCAGTGAAAGCCAGAAGGGCATTGGCAAAAATTAACTCTCTGTCATGCCTTCTCTTATACCAGACTCTAAGCTCCTGCTGATATGATGAAAGAGGGCAAAGTAGGAGCATGATTTCATGGCACTAATATGCCTTGAAGAAGTAGGCTGTTTGTTTTATGATCAGATAAAAAAGCTTTACAAGGAGAAGTGACCCAGCCACTGAGATCACATTGCAAACTCTACTTCAGATTTCTAAAACTATAAATTCTGTAGTTTTCTGAGATATGCAACCACTTGATTGGTGGGTGCTGCTCTGAAAACAAAAATACTGAAGCACAGCTACTTAGTAACTGCATTCCATGAGATCACATTTCACTTCTGAACCTTATTCCTCTGGAGTAGCTCACTTTTAGATGCGTATTTGTCCTTTTATTTCCCAAAGTAGTTTCACTGAAGCCAGAGAAAAATCTGGTACGGTCTAAATCTGGGCCATAGAGGGGCTCTTAAAGGTATTTTTTCAGAAAGAAGCTGGAAGAGAACATTTGCAACAAGAAAAAAACACATGGTCTATGCATTCTAGTCCTGGGTTACAGGGATTCCAACACTGCCTTGAGATGTGCACGCATGTATGTGAAGGCACAATTTGGATCAAGCTAAAATCTTTGTGAGAATTTCCTGAAAGGGAGGCGCAATAGCAAATTCTTTGCTCTCTCTGTCTCCTGGATCTAGAGTTATGCCAAAAGTTTTCCAGAACATCAACTAATGTTTAAGTCTATTCTTTCTTAAAGGTTGAGGTTTGTGCCACCTTGGCATGTTTCAGGATTATAAACAGGAGGCAAAAGCACATTTTTATGCAAAACTAACACTGATCAAGAATGTACCAAGTCTTAAGCAATGCGAATAAAAAGAAATGTAACATCTGTCCTTGGAGGCTCACAGCCCAGGGAACGAGGAGCACCAGAGCCTGATAAATGTAGATAAAACAACCGAACCTGACAAGTCCTCTTGGTTGATGCCCTGGGCTTTAACATAATATTTTTTAAAAGATCAACTGAAACTAGTTTTTTAAATAAACTGCATATCCCACCCATAGCCAATGTATGCCATTTAAATTCGAATAATTACTGTTTCCAGATCTTCTTTTTCATTCCTCTATATTAAGTGTTTAGAGCTCTGGTTTCCTGAGGTCATTTTTTCCTTTTAATGCAATGCTTGGCAATGCCATTTTTCTCTCGCCTAAGATTAACCATAAAGATACAGTGCCTGGTGTGTGAAATACATCCTTGGGGATTAAATTCGCTATCAGTAATTTTTGTGAAAACGAAGTTTCGAACTGGTCTTAGGACTCAACAAATCTGCCTAGTTTAAATATGATCTGTTAAACTTGAGACACATCCAGACAGATGGGATGGGGCTGTATTCCTTAAAAGTGTTCAAAGAGAAATATGAATGCAAAAATAACAAAATCTTAACGTGAGTGAAAGAGCTTCCTTTTACTAGTAAGGTGTAGGTATTAGCGTAACCATTGTCTGGTGGCAGACGTATGCAGTTTCTGCAGCATGAGAAGAGAGAAGGCATGCTTTGGTAAACCCCGTTGGTACTGATTTCTGGAAGGCCTTCTCTAAATCACTCTCATTTCAGGAGTCATTTCTCACCAGTAGCATCTGTATATTTTTTTAAGCTTTGCTCTCGTTATTGCTCTAAAGTTGATCAGTCATTTCACCAGTGACCTTGGCTTTTAAAAAAAATTAGTCAATATGATAGAAAAAGTTTTTCAAGATAAATAGACATGTTTTTCCCTCATGTTTCCCAGCCTCTGTGAAACAGTCCTAGATTTCACAATGCAGTTTTCAAATACCATTAGCCACTAGAATGATTATAGTAGCGTTTCCTAATTAATTTTCTTAAGACCATATTTGTGGGACCACGTTATAAGTAAGATCACCCTATAATTACCTCAGAAACTTAGCCCCTTGAACAGAGTCCAAGAAAGACCTATATTTTACTGAATCCTCTGTAGCAAGAGCTCTTTCAGTGAGATTTCATCATGTGGATTTATGATTTGGAGGCAATTACTTGATTTTTTTAAATTGTATGCTCTTTATTAGCACTCTGCTTCATTTCAAGAGGATTTCAGGTGGCTATAAAAATACATATAATACAAAAAGATTAAGTGAGGAACTGAGGCAAATAAAAATAGAAGTAGAAAGGATAAGACAAGGCTAGACGTGTATTTAGTGCACAAATGCAGAACCTGGACATGCATTGCTAGATCTGCCAATGAGGAGGCAACTTAGGAAATAATGGAATTGTTGGTAATGACAACAAGAAGTATTCCTGGATGATAAGAATAAATCCTTCCCCATGAGGGCAGAGAATTGCAATACCACAGATCACTGAAACCCACAGATAAGCTTCAGAGCTAGATTTTACCAACTACGTGTGCCTGGCATATAGTGGATGTTCAATAAATATCTGATGATCAGATGGATGGGTGGATGGATGAATGAAAGGAAAAGGAAATATCATTTATTCAACAATTTTTTTGTGGAGAGCTTATTATGTGCTGTAGTGGTTCAAATATCGAAGAGACCTCCCTCCATTGGAAAGATGATAGAGAATGCAGCCCATAGAGTTGAGCCTTGTGGGATGGGGAGAATTTTGCCAGGTAGAAATGAGGGAGATGCCTGCCAGATGCAGGATCAGCATGAGTAAGGTGTAGACTGTGGCTAACAGCTGTCTCCTAACGAATAATTTCTACTGTGCCTCCTTCAAGGGAAAGCAAGAAGCTAGTTTGACAGGAGCACATGATTTGCATTTAGAACTGTAGGAAATAATGCTTAGAAGGCAAGTCAGGGCTCACGCACAGATAGACGTGAATGTTGAACTGAGCTGGCTGGCTCTCCTTGGGTGAGGAAATGATGAAAGTATGAATCAGGGAAGGCTGGACTTTAAGAAGCTGGGGCAGTGGCTTCATCTGCCTAGCAAGGAGCTAATAAATTACATACACACTCCCAAGTTGATTTAACATACCTAAAGGGGGAAAATATCCATACTTAAAACAATGTATGATTCTTCCTTTGAAATCCTGTCTGATTTCATCAACTTAGGAGAAGTATAGTCATTTAACATGTGGACAGACAACACAAAGTTATTCCCAGCCACTTTAAAATTTTCAACAGTAAATTTAAACAACCAAACCTAACAACATTTTGTATCTATCTAACCTGAACAGTAAAACCGCAGCTCAAGATTTTACTCAACTTGAGTGTAAAGCCACTTTGTGAAAGGAAAGGAATGATAGAATTAGGTCAAGAATCCAGTTCTACTTCTTAGTAACAAACTAATAGCTAATCAAATGTCAACATAATGGTCATGATGAGCCTCTTTAATGAACAGGGGGGGAAAGGTTGTTGAATTTAATAATCCATCTTTCTCTAGAACCTGTGGGTTGGTCAGGATATAAACCTAGTAATATTGGGGAAACAAAGCACAAACTCCTTCAAAGAAATGTCTTTCCCCCATTATGAAAAGAGTTGATGAGCTTGAACTCCTTTACATCCCACTTTTAAATCTACTTTACAAGGGGCCACCTCTTCTCCGCATTATGAAGAGAAGCTACAGGAGTTTGAGAATCTGTCTAAAAGACTAGAGGAAATTGCTGTCCCCTTTCCCACTAGATTTTAGCAGGGCCGAGATGTCAGTGGAAGCCCACTGAGGGTCACCCACACGTTTACTAATTCTGTGTCTCAGATTAGAATGTCTTGTTGGGTGGAGATGTCAGAATGTGTCTGAAGCCACAGCTGGGGTCAACTCACCGAGTCCTGGCGGCAGTTAACAGTCCACGCTGGGATTTAAGCCCTCGAGCTAGCGCGCACTCCGAAGACCAGCTTAACTTCTTATGCTGGAGGAAAGGGCGGAGCAAATTCGCCGCCCTCCAAATTCGCCTCGTGGCATTCGCACTCCATGGCGTTTAGAACAAGACTTGTCCAGGAAGGTTTTTCTATCTCAAATTTCCACGGAGACTCAGTTTCTCCCATATGCATGCACCTCCCGCACGCTGAGGACCCCTTTGCCTACTGGCAAAGAGAGGCGCCAACGGGTAACCAGTGGTGGCGCCGCCGTGAAAGAACCAATAATGTGTAAGGAAACAACGCGCAAGCGCAGGACAGCATCCCAACGCGCAAGCGCAGGACGGCATCCCAACCCGCAGGTCCCGCCGCAAGCGGGAAGTTGGATGCTGGTTCCCCAAAGGAGTTTGTATTTCTCAACTGGAACGGTGATGGGTAGCAGAAAGCCCCTTTCGTGTACAAATTTGTTAGTCCTGTGTCTACTTTTATTGTCTCTAAGACTTTTGAGGAGAGGCTCTTGTAATTTTTCCCCCCTCAGGAGCAACTTCGTTTCTTAAAGGCTTTCCTCTTCTTGCCCGGCTTGAGTAACTCACTCGTCGTTCTGAAATACCTAGGCACTTGCCTTGTGCCATCACTACTTCTCTAAGAAAATGTTTTCGTTTTTTAGGACTTAAAGCCCAAAGGGGATTAGTGGAAGTTTTGAAGACCATCAAAAGTGAACATATATTCTGTAGCATCAGCTAAAATAGTGTTAGAAATCATTAAACAGTATGCTACGTGCATGGAGTTACAAAATTCACATAGGGCCTTCGCAAAGACAGCTTTGGGCTTGAAGTCTTCTGAAGGCAGGTAGCTGTAATTTCTTATTCTATGAGAACATTTAGTGCATTCCGATACAATAAGGAAAGAAAATGGCTTGATATTAGAACTAGGAAACCGGGGCAGCCTGGATTTTGTCATTAGGGACTCCCTCTGTGCTTTTTTTTCCCGTTTTCCTGACATTGACATTGGTGGCATTGACTAACGGGAATTGTGCGTCATGTGAATTTCCCAGGAAGTGAAGACTATGAAGGACTATGTTCATTCTGAGAAGGCCGCTCCTTGTACATCTACTACTAATTGGTCGTGGCAGTTGCAGGTACTTTGTCTCATTCACTCACGCTTCCAGAGGCTAGACTCTACCCTGGAAATCATAAACACCCACCTTCCAAAGCGAAAACACAGTTAATGCTACGATGGCGCATAAATACCTCAACCATCTGGGCTGATAGAAGGGGCTGCAGGTCTTTTAAAGAGCAGCTATAGTCCTCATCCCATATAGGCACACCATCTAACCAGGACTCACATTCTAGCTTTTCTCACTGTGGAAAAGAAACGTTACTGTTTAATTCATATCCAAAGTTATAAATACAGCTTGTAAATTTTACTAACGTGTTTCATTTTTGTTTGGTCCTTGAGAGCTACAACTTGCTTTTTTGCAGATGGTAACTTCTGGTGTTGTTCTCTGCTTTTTTTTTTTTTTTTTTTTTTTTTTTTTCTGGTATGAGCTTGCTGTATTTGTTAAAGTTTGTTTTGTGGTTCCTAATTCCCATTGGTGCACTGTACAATGGGGTGTGTAGTGTCATGAAGAAAGAAATAATATGCAGCTATGTTATGAAGTGTGTTTTATTTTTAAATGACTGTGATGTTGACAATATATTGATTTATTAAGACACTAAGGGAAAATTCTAAATTTACCAAAATGTGTATATTTTAATAAATGCATAAAGCTTTATTGTGTGCCTTTAAATTTAAAAATGGGTTTATAAAGAGAGTCAGAAACAAGTGTCTTACTATAAAATATCCATAATAATGTAAAGCTCTTACACAGGAGATGACCAATAGAAAAAAGAAAAGAAAAAGGAGCTTTCCCATATTTTGTTACCTTAACCAGTATCTGAAGTCTGCTACTTTCTTTCCATCCTAAAATGGAGATGAATAAGTGAATCTTGCCTTAAATGTTTCAATTGTCCTTTGTAGAAAAGCCAGATAAATGAGCTCATTTTTTGGAACTAATTGCATTATTGTGGAAAATTCGTTTTCAGAATAAAAATATTTTAAAAATGACAGCTAATCGACTATTAAAATTTAAATTTGAAGCAAGTGCCATCCTACCTTATAAAGTTCACTTTACTTCTGTGAAGAAACTAAAATTCCGCTTTAGCAGACTCTTGGGAGAACGTGACGTGATTCCGTCTCCCTCTCACCATTTTCCTCCAACAAGGTACAGGGCTCTCCCTGGGACCCTGCTCACTACGGTGCCTCATGAGTTACCCCATTCCCAGTTCCAGCTCCCAGTCACAGCCACACACCACTCCACCCTCAGCACCACGGAACATTCGAGTCATTGTCCTCCTTCATTTTTTGGACAAATTGCAGGAACATTACCTGCCTATAGTCTCAAACCCAATTAATGACAGTAGCATTCATTTATTTTACTTTTTGATGGCACAGGTAGTGACACCTGGAGAAAAGGTAGAGGGGCGTATCAGGGTCACATATTGCCCACACTACGTGAGATGCGAAGAACCTGCCATGTCTTTATCCTACAACTCCTTAATCTCCCTTGCAAAGGTTCACCCCCCTGGATGGCAGGGGAGAGAAAAACGAACTTTAAACATATTAATTTATGGAATCACAGTTGCCTTCCAGTTTGGCCTCTTTTTAGATGATCTAGTCTCTTTGGGATAAATTCTCCATCTTCTGGATTCCCTCCCTTCCTCCCCCTTGCTTCTCTCCCAAATGGCATCTGGGAACAGAGCCTATGAGATCTCCAAAGAGGGGGGAGTTGGGGTGCAGATGAGAACTAGGGTGTTCTGGACCCTTAATGGACGCTGCTGAAGAATGGTTACCGGGACGGCTCCCTGGACAGATGACCACTGAAGAACGACTGGCCATGGGGGTTTCATGATGACATTCATTTCCAAAGTCCATAGGCCTTTCTTCTCCTTAGCCCACATGCATTTAACTCCAGAAAAGTTTCTGCACATTGATGCCTCTTCATACGGACTCCAGGCCTTTGCTGGTCCACTGAGGCCTCAGCATTTCCACATTAGAACCCACTGCACCCCACCCCACATACCCTCTGGGCCTGGGGAACCAGGAGCACCACCTGGGGCTCAAGTAGCAGCCACTCCCTTCACTAATGATGCACCATCATTTCTGGGCTGTGTTCACGGAGGCTTACAGCCAGTGGTGTGCAGCAGCCTGCACATGAGAATGATGAACTTTCCGTGACTTTTGTGAGTCCGTTCCTGAAACAACCATTATTATTTTTTTTGAATTTTATTTTATTTATTTTTTTATACAGCAGGTTCTTATTAGTTATCCATTTTATACATATTAGTGTATATATGTCAATCCCAATCTCCCAATTCATCCCACCACCACCACCCCCGCCCCCCTGCGCTTTCCCCCTTGGTGTCCATACGTTTGTTCTCTACATCTGTGTCTCTATTTCTGCCCTGCAAACCGGTTCATCTGTACCATTTTTCTAGGTTCCACATATATGCATTAATATACGATATTTGTTTTTCTCTTTCTGACTTACTTCACTCTGTATGACAGTCTCTAGATCCATCCAGGTCTCTACAAATGACTCAATTTCATTCCTTCATATGACTGAGTAATATTCCATTGTATATATATGTGCCACATCTTCTTTATCCATTCACCTGTTGATGGACATTTAGGTTGCTTCCATGTCCTGGCTATTGTAAATAGTGCTGCAATGAACAATGGGGTGCATGTGTCTTTTTGAATTATGGTTTTCTCTGGGTATATGCCCAGTAGTGGGATTGCTGGGTCGTATGGTAATTCTATCTTTAGTTTTTTAAGAAACCTCCATACTGTTCTCCATAGGGGCTGTATCAATTTACATTCCCACCAACAGTGCAAGAGGGTTCCCTTTTCTCCACACCCTCTCCAGTATTTGTTGTTTGTAGACTTTCTGATGATGCCCATTCTAACTGGTTTGAGGTGATACCTCATTGTAGTTTTGATTTGCATTTCTCTAATAATTAGTGATGTTGAGCAGCTTTTCATGTGCCTCTTGGCCATCTGTATGTCTACTTTGGAGAAATGTCTATTTAGGTCTTCTGCCCATTTTTGGATTGGGTTGTTTGCTTTTTTAATATTGAGCTGCATGAGCTGTTTATATATTTTGGAGGTTAATCCTTTGTCTGTTGATTCGTTTGCAAATATTTTCTCCCATTCTACAGGTTGTCTTTTCATCTTGTTTGTAGTTTCCTTTGCTGTGCAAAAGCTTTTAAGTTTCATTAGGTCCTATTTGTTATTTTTGTTTTTATTTCCATTACTCTAGGAGCTGGGTCAAAAAAGATCTTGCTGTGATTTATGTCAAAGAGTGTTCTTCCTATGTTTTCCTCTCTGAAACAACCATTATTAACACTTAACTTCTACAAACTTACAATTAGTTATATTAAAAATAAATGTGATAAATACTCAAAACTAATTATTTTATTACATGTAACCATTATCTATGCTCTTGAGGTTATTTACAACTGTTACATCTGTATGGGGGAATTACTATATAATGATATGCTATTACACATTTCTTCCCAGCTCCATGTTCAATGAGTTCACATTGATAGACTGAAATCAGCCACGGTGGAAGTATTTACACTCTGCAAATTGGCACATGCTGCAAAATCAGGATTGGTTTTTGTTTTTTTGGTTTTTTTCCAGAGAGCTATTAAACATTTATAAGCACACCATGGCTTATATCCTTTCCAGCTAAATATACCATAACCCTTCTGATGTTTTCAGGTGTTCTCACTCCTATCACACCCCTGCACACAGAGCGGGGAAAGCCTGCACAGGTATTTGTCCCTCTCCGTCTTACCTCTATTTCTCCTCCTCTCTCCATCATCCAGCAAGACCATCAGGGGCTGGCTTTCCACTCTTTTTTCCATCTGCCAAGGATTCCCCTACATATTATCCTCCTTCCTGGGGGCAATAAGCCTTGTAATTTACTCTTACTGGTGGGAGGGTTGCCCATTTGCCTGTTTACAAATAGTATCCAAGAAGAGTCACAGGGCAACCTGGAACTAGGGATTATCAGGATCAAAAATAATTGAGTTGATATACCAAAATACAACCTCATTACATGGGTCTTAAAGTTGAAATGTTATTTAATAACAACTACTGGCGACTATGTGGGGAAAAGGAACACTTGTGCACTGTTAGTGAGAAAGTAAAATGATGCAGCTGCTGTGGAAAACAGCTTGGCAATTCCCCAAAGTATTAAAGATAGAACTACCATATGATCCAACAATTCCACTTCTAGGCATATATCCAAAAATAATGAAAGTAGATTCTCGAAGGTATTTGTTCATAGCAGCATTACTCACCATGGCTAAAACATGAAGGAAACCCAAATGTCCATCAATGAATGAATGAATAAAGAAAATGTGGTCTCTACATACTGTAGAATATTATTCAGCCTTAAAAAGGAATACAATTCTGACACATGCTGCAACATGGAGGACATTATGCTAAGTGAAATAAGCCAGTCACAAAGAGACAAATACTATATGACTCCACTTATATGAGGTACCTAGAGTAGTCAAAATCATAGAGACAGTAAGAAGAATGGAGGTTGCCAGGGGCTGGGGGAGGGGAGAGTGCAAACTTATTGTTTAATGGGTATAGAGGTTCTGTTTGAGTTTGGGAGAGGATGGGGTTGATATTTGCACAACAATATGAATGTACTTAATACCACTGAACTGTACTCCTAAAAATGGCTAGTACAGTAAATTTTATGTTATGTATATTTTACCATAATTCCAAAAATTGAAAAAAAATTAAAAGGTTATTCAGAGTACTGAAGCTGTTTTAGAGGCATCTTCTCCTTAGTCTGTAACTCAAAACCATTTTAAAAATTAAATACCCCATTAGAAATTTAAGAAATCCCTATATCCCAAACATTAAGTTGACAAACATTAAATTCACAGCTTTTGCACATGTTATTTCCAACTATTAGCAGTTCACTGACTGGCAATGAGAGTATTTTCTGTGTCAAGTTCCCTTCCTCTCCTTAGCCCACATGCATCTACCTGAGGATAAGTTCCTTGCATTCTCATATTGGCCTCAATCAAGTCAAGAAAAACTCTAAGCTATGATGCTCAGAGAGAAAAAAAACTCACACCCGCATTTCTATGACCTAGAAGTTTGAATTCTCCAAGCTTTTATTTCATATATGTGTAAGCCTGATGCTTACCCATCAGAGCCATTTAGGGTGCTTTCAGGAAGGGATGAGCCCTCTGGAAGTCAATTAACTGGACAGGATAAGCCCTGTGGCAGGCTTTCCTCCAGAGAAGGGAAATACAGATGATTTGTGACACTAATGAACTTCAAACCCAGCAACAGGAATACAATTTGGAACAGAATCCAAAGAGGAAATAGTCCATCCAAATTCAGTTCTGGTGACTGGAAGACTGTAATTGAATTTCTTGCCTAGAGGAGACACTCCTCACAGGGCAGGTGGGGAGGGGGAAGGGAGTTTCCTAGCAATGGGTTTCCCTGTTCTCTGAAGCTCTGTGTTCGAAGCAGCCCCTTTAATATGCTGGAAATAAGTTCAAGATGTGGATACAATGTCCTCAGCTTTCTTGCCCAGCCGTGTTGACCTTGTACTTAAGGAAGAGGAGATTGGGCTAAGCAGCTATGGTGGAAATGGTGTGCGGGAAGGTGCGCTGTGAGCTTTGAGGACCAGCGGAGGACCCTCTGTGCTCCCTGATACCCAAAATGCCTCCCCTGGAAACAAGGTCTGGCATTCCTCAATAAGAAAGAGATCTTCAGATGCCTTCACAGTTAACGCCCCTTGCAAGAAGAAACACAGTGTCTTAATTCATCCACATTGACATATGAGTGACTGATATCAGTTCCTTCCCAGAAAGCAGGTTTTCACAAGTCATGAGAAAAGATTATGAGGTCTCTGGATGCCTGAGAAAGGATTAGGGGACTCCAGGAGGGGAAATGGCACAGAAGGGGGAGGCCAGGGCCCCAAAGACACACATGGCCCCATTCACTTGACAACCTTGCCAAGAGTTAGATCTAAATACAGAAGACACCATAAACCAGCCCTGATCTGATGCCCTCAAGATCACACTGAGGGGAGAGATGGCTGGTGGGGGGCAAAGAGGCTTGAACTGCAAGAGAGAAACCTGTATTCCAATCCTGTCTCTCCACAGCCAGCTAGGTAAAACTGGGCAAGCTGCTTCCCCTGTTTCCTCATCTGTAAACAAGAAGTTGACCCATGATTTCTAACTTTCCAGATCACTGCCATGAGTGCAGTGAACACATCTTTCTTGCTTCCTGCTGCACCTTGGCACCTAGTGCAGAGCCTGGGATGAGGAGGCATTCAATGAATACTTGTTGAAGGAATGGATGAATAGAAGTATTCTCTCATCATCCAGAGGCCCTCCCTATGATTTTGCCAAAGTAAAGAACAATTTCAATCACTCTGTTTAAATATTCGACAGTTCACCTCTCTGACAGATTTCAGATCTTTTCAGAAATTGATCCTACGAAAATAGATAATCAGAGATATGGTCAAAGATCTATGCCAAAGAATACCTCTGTAATTACGGGAAAAAATACCAAAAAATTGGAATCAACCTAATGTCCCAAACTGGAAGTTGTTTAAATAAATTATAGTGTAACTTTAGAACTCAGTACTGCACAGTCATATAAAAATGTCTTCAAAGAATGTTTCATGACATGAAAATATTCACTAATTATATTAAATTTTTAAAGTAAGATGCAAAGGTTACATACAATGTCTTTCGTTTTGAAAATGTATATATTTTATATATGCATATAAAAAATATTTAGGAGATTATATAAAGTATTAACCATTGTTACCTCTGAGAAGTCTGACTGGGGTGGTTTTGCATTTTCTTCTTTATGATTTTCTGTTCTTTGCAAATGTTCTTCAAAATACGTTTTATTTTTATTTTCAAAGATACAATGTAATTAATGTTTATTCCTTATGACATAAGGGCCTTTTCAAATATTTGCCACATCCTAAATGGCAAACCAACAAGGCACCTTGGCAAGTCTTCCCAACCAACGACACAAATAATAGAATCTCAAAGCCATACCGTAGACAGATTTCTCTCTCTACATTGGCACATGTAAATGTAGGATGCTTATATTCCTTCAGCAGACGGAATCCATACTCAAGTGGAGTTCATAAGCTTGGATACTTGGCTCACATATGTATTGTTAAGTATTAAATACCAGTGTTAATTTGTTCCGAATGTCAAGGGTATCAAAGAGACATCACAAAGCTAAAGGATAAATGCAGATATGTGTGTATTTAGTTGTAAATGTTCAGTTTAATCCTTCTACCAAGTAAAATATGCACCATTATACCTTTGTGTTGCCTTGGGGATACTGCCTGTCACACAGAATATGGTCAATAATTATTTGTTAAATTAGATTGAACAGAATTTCACCCACATCTGCCAAAAGTGTAATTATTTTCAAAATGTGCATACTGTTCATGATTTATAAATGAAATACATCCTTCACTGAGGTCATTCCTCTACTTCAAATCTCCAGTGGCTCCCACTTGCCACAGAACGAAGCCCTTCACTGCCTGAACCCCGTCCATCTCTCCAGTCGCGTGTCTAACTCTCCCCGAGGTCCGATATTCGGACCACAGAAGACTCCTCGGGGTTTCCTGGGCACACTCTCCTGTCTTCCTGTGTCTTCTTGAATGTCATTTACCCCCTTGTCCACTCAGCAGTCTCCTATTCATCCTTCAAGTTCCTCTCAAATGTATCTCCTCTCTGAGTTTCTGGAATTTAACCTCTGCCCTACCCTCTCCGTCCCGACCACATGATCCCATAGCATTTTTATTTTTTCATTTACATGTTGAATACAGTTATTTGTTTATATGTCTCTCTCCTGCTATAGATCAGAAGCCTCCAAAAAATACGAAAAATATAATATTAGAACTATTTTTCTAAAATATTTTTAATCTAAAAATTAAGAACAAAATTAAGCCTTATATTCAGTATAATATTATATAATATTAATATATAGTATAATGTACTGATTATAGTATATATTAAAGTATTAATATAATATGTCGATTAAGATATATTAACATTGTTATAATAATATTTTCAGTGTTAAGTACAATGCATAATTTGATTTGTATTGTATTGTATTATGGAGCTTATTATGGATCTATTGAGCCACATATTCATCAGACCATTCCTCTGAGGGTCTAATGATCATCTGGGTCTTCAAGAGCTCCTGAGGCCAGAGGACCCTCTTCAATGATGGAGGGTAGACAGCACCACCCTCACTATTTCATTCAAGTTATGATAGTTTGTATAAT